>NC_090930.1:47393279-48652753 GCF_040938575.1 Ambystoma mexicanum
AGCGCAGCTATGACCACAGATCATTATATTTCATAAATATGCCTGTGATGAAAGGGTTATATGCTTGCGTCCCTAAGTACATAATGCAAACTAGGCTCGGTGCGCTTTCATTTTTCCCAACACTCACCCTAACATTAAAGTGTTTTTAACCGTGCAGCATCTACTCATTCAATGGGGGAGGCGAGGATCACCTTGATAGCGAAGCCTGATAAAGATCCAACCTCATTCTACCTTATAGACCAATAGCATTCCTTAACACCAACTTTAGGATATACACCAAGATCTTAGCAATGAGGCTGGAGAACGTTCTCCCGCTCCTGGTAATGGAGGACCAGGCTGTGTTGTAAAGGGGCGCCAGGGAGCTGATCATTTTGGAAAATTGTCAGAGTGATGGATGTGGCCCTTCGCACAGGTTCCCCAGCCATACTGTTTGGGCTCGATGCTGAGAAATCGTTGGACTGCGTAGTGGCCGTTTCTTTGGGAGGTACTATGCAGGTCCAATATGGGAGGGGGGGGAATCATAGGGGCAATCTTTGCATTATACTCCTGTCCCACGCCTCGGGTGATGGTCAATGAGGCCCTATCAAAGGGGTTTTCGTTATCCAGGGGCACGAGACAGGGGGCCCCGTTCATCTGTGTTCGCTCTCACAGTTGAGTCTCTGATGATACGGGTAAGGGGGGAAGGATGTTCTTTAAGGGGGAGAAATCTCATAAAACCACCCTTTTCGCAGATGTGATCCTAACCCTGACAAAGGCTGAGTATATCCCCAAACTTGTTGAGTTTCTTTATGCTTTTCTGTCAGTGTTGGGCTTCAAGGTAAACCTTAGCGAGAGTGAGATGCTGAACATCAACTACGAGCCAGAAGCAGTCACTGGGTTGAAGTGGGAGAGAGGGGGGGGGCCTTTCGCTTGGGCCACTCAAACTGTGAGGACCTCTATTAGGCCAACTATCTTGCCTTACTTGAAACTAATAGATGTTCTCCCCAGATTGTCTCATTTCCAGGTGCTCCCTGGGGCGGTCCTGTCTTAGTTATACTGCAGCAATTTTGCAAAAGCACATCATTTAGTGTGCGGGGATGGACTGTGTATCTAAGGCAATGCTCTTTAGGCCAAGACTAAGAGGGGGCATGGCGCTCCCGAATATAGAGGGGTATTATTGGACAGCCCAACTTAAAAATTAATAAAAAATTGAGAATTGATATTGCAGTCGCCGTCTATGGGGTGTCTAGGGCCAGGCATAGAACATGGGGCCATGGTATCCCCATTTGGAGATCGCCCAAAGCTCCTGGATCTATTAAGGCGCTTTTATGACTGTTGGTTCAATGAGGGATTTTCAAGAGTTGGGGTTAACACACCCTTAGGGGAGGAATTAAGGGGGAGCTTGTCCGCATACTCATTGTCTGAGGTTACTGTCATCAAGATCAACATTAGAGCTCTACTCACTTTTTTGCAACGAGCGAGTCCAAAAAGACTCTGGCTTCACGAACGCTGGCAGAATATGGAATATGGCACTGCGTAACAATCGAGTTGGTAGTCTACATCGCTTCCCTGATATTCTTGGTGAACCGATTAATCTCATGAACCAGGGTGATTAGTGGCGATGATGGGCTAATCTACATGCCTCCCGCCATGCTCTATTTTAGTTGTACTCAGAATTGTGACTCTTACCGCAAACCGCACCCCTCCCCTGACAACAATTTCCCTGTGAGTGGGACGCGGCATTCAGGAAGGGGTCAGAAGAGATTCTCTCCAAGTTTAAACAAGTTGGATTACTTGAGCATTTTCTAGGGTATAATCCCCAATTTATTCAGTAGTTTCCATGGCATCTCATCAAAGCTACCTTTATGAGAGCGGTAGAAAATCTCATTTAACACAGCCCACCCTAGGCACCACTAAAACTTTCTAAATAGCAACAAGTGAGGCAGGTGGTGTTTTACCAAGTGGAACAGGCCAAGTTACCATGTCCTGTTCCCACTTGCCTCCTGGCTGAAACTCCTAGCCCCCAAGATAGCTTTGGCCTTGCCCCTCCTAACGCAGATTCAGGCAATGCAAGAATTGCTGGTGTAATTTTACTAGGAGCCTCAGTCGTGCTTTGAGTTTAGATTTGTATGCCCGTTATGCAGGTGTTAACCGGAGCAAACCCTTTCTGCAGCAGTCAAACGCTCTTTGAACCCCACCCCAGATCCGGAGGTACCAGAATCCAGGGAGAAGTGTGACGCTATTAATACGTTCTTTATCATCAAGATCGATAACCGGGCTCTGCATTGACAGCTCCAAAGCCTCTGTACCCTCTCTTTATAACCCCTATATGTCCCTTTATCCCCCAAGGGACCTTCAACCCTGGAAGGACTCAACTCCTCTCACCCAAGCATCTCTTGTACACACGCATCGTTAAAACTGGCCTCTTACAGGGATATCCTCATCCAAGACACAATCCTTGTGAATATATATTTAAGCAATATCGAAGTGAGGGCTTTAACATAAGCCCTGGGGCGTTACCTGATTGATAATTCCCCCTCATCCCCATGTGAGTGTTGTTCAGAAACTACATATTTGCTGTTTCTCAGCTCGTGATAAAACTACAAAAAAAGATGGCCACCATGGATCCGGGAAAGGGACCTAGATGGTCCCTTCTACCTTTCCATGGCGGCCATTTGAGAGTTAGATGCGCCGGGAGCACTAGTGTTCCCGCTGACGGAGAAGGAAGTACCAGATTAGTGGGGAGGGGTGTGTGTAGCCTAAATATGTTGAAAAGGGGAGGGAGATGGGGGTGGGGTGAAGCGCACTTACCCCCGATTCCTAGAGCGTAAAGATGGCGACCTCCCGCTCTGAGGAGACTCGGAACAGGGCATTTTCCGAGTGGTAAAGACCCCATTCTGAGCCTCCTCATTGGCTGTGAGGCTGCCACACCTTCCTCGCTGGAAACAGATATGGATTATTGATCTATTCTATTGATGGGCATTAGGGAAAGTGTGTGGCTCGCTCTGCTTCCTAAAAACCTTTGCTTCAAATATGTGAGTGGCCTCATAAATCTCTGCCTACAAAAGTCAAAGACGAGCTTGGAGCATAAGTAAGTTGCATTCCAAAAAGATTGTTTAGTCTGTTGGGAAAAAGTATTAGATCATCGGGAGTGCCAGTCGAAATCACAAAAATGACTATATAACGAGAGGATAACGCCAATTTTACCTTTTGTACTGCCTTTTCGGATAAGGATATCCCGGGAAATGGCCAAATGGGTCTAAATGATGTGTTGTGTGCAAGGTCCATGAGGGCATGTTTGGGGCATCCATTTAAAGAGATGCCGTGTGGGGTCTGTTAGCTCTGGGGCTCTGTGTGCCTCGCGTTTACATCTGGGGTCTTCTACAGGAAACCTGTTGTCAATGAATGTCCTCTTAAAAGAGTCCATCACTAATTGCTAATGCCTGCCTTTCTTCAACAGGTGGAAGTCAGCAGATCCTTCTCATGGCAAAAGAAGCAGATGATTCTCTCTTGTGAGCAAGTCGAAGATCCGAGGATACGCTGTATTCTGGAGGTCCAACCCAGGGCATGACCTGCCCCGAGGAACTTTCAGTATTGCGGGGAATGTGCAACCGGGGGGAGATATCATGATTACTGTAGGTCCCTCATTCAAACACTAAGGACACTTTCCTATGAACAGCAGAAATAAAGCTAGGAATCAATGGATCAGTGCCGCGTTAGACCCCACTGCCAGCCAATGAGGTCTACTCCGCTGGCTGCAGGTGGAGCTCCAACTCTTTCCAGTGGGTTCCTTCTCGGCATGTGACCAGTTCACGAGATGGATATGGTGGTCAGTGCAGCCCCACCACCCATTCTACTTGCCACACCTGCAGATGTGCAAAAAGTGATCCCAAGGGCTGGGTGACAGAGGGTTGTAAAAATCGGGGATATGGGTGGGTACCGGGGGGGCTTCGCAAAAGCAGATCTGCACTTGCACTGGGCACTATTTTTGTACGTCTGTCCATATCTATGTATTTTATTTGTATAATTTTTGTGCACAAGATTCTAAACCATGTGCAGAATTGTGGAAGTCTATTTATTTAGAAAGAATTTGTTGATAAATTAAAATAAAATGTCACAATGATCATTCCATAAAGGTGCATTTACTGGCGAGGGTCCGGGCCCCGCTCACGCTGACATGGCTGGGTTAGAACGTGGACAAATACTAGTAAAATTATGAGCTCTCGATGAGAGCGATGCTCAGGCGCAAAAGTGAAAAGGACTCTGGGGGTTCTGTAGGTCACCTCAGATGAAGATTTAGTTTAGTTTTTTTATTTATAGAGCGCCCCTAACCTGGAGGTAACTGGGCGCTTGCACTTAAGCAATGATTACAGAGACAAATCAGCAAAGAGAGAAAAAAACAGAGCCGTTGACTAGTGTTACATATCAGGTCAACATAAGAGGTAGAGTGAGAACACTGTGTGAAGACATCCAAGACATGCCAACATTGCAGAGGGAAACCATCAGTACAGATGAGCAGAAATGAGCCTAGGCCTGGTTATGATGCCCAGATGCAGCTGGTTATACAAGACATGATACCTTTGGGTCTAAACACCAGTGGGGTGGCCACAGCGATGTGATCTGGCCGCTTAGTGGAGCTGGACCAATCTGTCCAGTCATTACCACCTAGTGATCCTCACTACTCCTGGTCTCTTCCTAGTCTTAGCTGTCAGCATATTCTCCCTAACAGGAGTTTGAGGATTAATAACAATAGAGGTGGAGAGTGAGTGTAATAATAGTCCATTAAGGCATGGGGATTGAGGAATCCTCCCTGCAAGGGAATGGGGAGCATGTGGGTTTCTCCAACGAGATCGTCTAGTCTCCCAGAGACATCTCCACTCAGGTGGCCCCCCTCATAGCCGGCCCCAGGGTCAAGATCAGGTAGCGGCTGCTGTCCCCTGGCCACATAGGAAAAGGAAGTGATGATAGTGTTGAAAATGCAAGGAAGTGGTCAGAAATCGAAATGTATTTTAAAGAATAATGCAACTTCAATGTGGGCGATCTCCAGCTTTTCAAGGTGGAAATTAGTACCAGGCTATATATATAGCAAATCCAAGCGTCTTTAAAAAAACGAATGACCTGCCTAGATGAATGAATCTTACTTATGTCAGCCCATAAAAGCGTTCCTTCTTAATTTAGTCTTCACAGAAAGCCATTGTGTTCTAAAGGTACTAGCCATTGTAGCATCTTCTACGTGAACATCACTAGTTCCTCAACAATAACAGTTCACCATGATACAAATATCTTTCAAACATTAGATTTTTGTAACGCTCACCTGATTCTCGCAGAGGCGCCGGTCTTGACTGGGCGACTACCGTATCTTCAAAGGTGATGTGTAGCACCCGGTTGGCTCTTTGGGCTGGACCTCTGTGCACTGTATGCCTGACGTGTAGAGTAAGATGTCTGCAGATAGAAAATATGGGGTTAATGAACTGGGGTTATTGGGGTGTCCCTATCTCTTTCCTCTTCTCCTCTCCTGTAGACCCCCAAAGGTTAACGCTCTCACCTTAGGTAAGTGAATGCCGAGCTCTCCATCTGCCTCGGGGCAGTGTGCTGTAACCAGTTTCTTCACTGGATAGGTAGCGCAGGCCTCTTGACTTCAGAGGACTGCTGTCCGTCGTTTACTGCACGAACGGTAAGTTTCGAGTCATTCAAATGTCTTTAAAGTCTTTAGTAATGATGTCTCTTGTTTTGCAGGGTTCCGGCGATGGCGGATGACGGGCTGAAGTGAGTTGAAGATGGAGCCCGTGTGATGAATAGAAGCGCCTGGAAGCACGTAAGTAAGCGCTTGTTGCCTGCTTCACTATGCGCTCTAACTGTCTTTTTATTTTGCAGGTACGAGTTCGGAGCGGCTGCAGGGTGCCGGAATACCCACTGGATTAGATGTGGAAAGGAGTAATGGCACGTGAGTATTAAAGTTCCCCAATGTCTTTAAACGCACCTTGTTTTGTCTTTCAGATGCGGGATGCAGCGCCGAAGGCCTCCGGAGCGTGCGAAGAGTTGGTAAACTTTTGTCTTTCAGATGCCGGAATGCAGTGTGAAGACCTCCGGAGCGCACGAAGAGTAGGTAAGCCTTTGCCTTTCAGATGCCGGAATGCTAACCTGTTCTTTCTTGTTTTTATAGGTGTTGCTGAAGACTGGATTCAGGATGGTAAGCCTTTGCCTTTCAGATGCCGGAATGCTAACCTGTTCTTTCTTGTTTTTATAGGTGTTGCTGAAGACTGGATTCAGGATGGTAAGCCTTTTTCCTTAGGCCCAGGACCGGATGCAGAAGACACGATGAGCGTTCTGCTGCAGAGGTTGCAGAATAACGCAAAGCAAGATTCATCCACCGGGTGTGGTTTAAATAGCCTCCTGTAGTGCTTAGGTGTCTCCTTCCACAGCCACGCCTAAGTAAGAAAAGAGTTCCTGGTAAGAAAAGAGTTCCTGCCTTCCAGAAGAGTTCCAGTGTTCTGAATCTAGGGAGTGGCTCCAGCCCCACCCAACAGGAAAAGTAGTTCCAAACAGAAGAGGATCAGAGGCTCAACTGGCAGGCAAGTAAGCAGCATGGTCTGCTGAAGGTAAGTCCACCCAAGCATTATGAGCCCAGCGCTTCCAGCGCTGGGACTGGGCATATTTATGAGCCTGGTGCCACTGGCGCCAGGACTGGGTCCAAAAGGTCCCAATTGGGACTGGTTGGCACTCGGAACCTGGGTTATGGATCTGCTTCCAAGGGAGTTGGGAAAACCCTGACCTTTTGGAAGCAGAGATCATGACAGTTTTCTCTGGTTTCAAGACAAGTATGGTATTGGAGAAAGTTAATTAAATGACTGACTTTTCAAATACATTTACCATGTGTTTGAATTCGGAACAATCTGGTCATGGATCTGTCCACTCTACTCTGCACCCACATGGATACTCAAAATATGAGGGCGTACAGACTTCACCAATCATGAATGTTATTTGCAGTCCGCATGTGTGTAACTGAATACAGCTATGTATGCAGCTTTAATTCATGTGTTTACACGGTTTCCAAGATACTTGCATGTACAGCTTTTCAATCTATTTATGCATTGTGGCGGCTTGGAAGAAGGAATTGCACCGACTTGGGCAGTTCTCCTTTTTTTGTTTAAACTATTAGAGAATGCCCATCTTGCCCTAGTGCAATGATCCCCAACGTGTAGCTGGCGAGCAACATGTTGCTCTCCGGACCCTAAAATGTTGCTCGCCCGTTGCTCTGGGTCATTGTGTGAAGGCTAAGAAGAAGGACATTCAGATATGAGACAACAATGGCAGTGTACCCTGAGCCAGAACTGTACAGGAAGGCTAGCCAATCAGCCTACTCTATTTGACAGGCATGACATACTGTTAGTTGTTGAAGCTTTAGCTGTGGATGCATCAGTAGAGTGGTCTGAGTGGTGGGGCAGGCCAGGTGGGTGCAGGGAGCATGGGGGGTGGCTACAGAAATGAATCCCTTGGCGCTTCAGATGACAGTCCCCAGTGATTGAAGAGAACCTGAAGCACAGAAACTAAGCTGGCCTGGCCATCCATGTGAATACCCATTGTACTGCTCTGTAATCAGAAGTCAAAATGCCTCCCCACTGAATCGAACCTTATTCAGACAATTTCTATCTTGGCACTCTAGAAGTTCTATGCCACTTGGAGCTCTGGTACACTATGAGGTGCATCGCTGGCTGGATAAAGAATACAATCTAAAAAGATAATGTTGCTGCCAACTGAGCCTTCTCCTGCTGCACTCAGGTAGACAGCAAAGGTGTTCGTCGTCGAATAGTACGAATATAAGTAAGAAAATAATTGACTTGAATGCCCAACTGTCAAGGAAGTTCCAATAAGCTTCTTCTGTACATATATGATTTGCATTTGTTGCCAAAATGCTATTTTTTGGTCCAAAATGTTTCACAATGATTGCATAATCTTTGTGAAGACATTTTCATCTTCTGATTCTTCTTTCCAGTATGTAAGTGCATTATTGGGAAAAATAATCAAACCAAATGCCTGTGTTTGTGTTCTGGTGACAATTGACAACTTCTGCGCCTTTATACAGCTGGTGCCGAAATATTGGGCAAATAAGTGGCATGCATGCTCGAACTTTCCTTCTTAAACAATTTGCTTATGCCAGTTTCTTTACATGTGAAGTTTGTGTTTGCTGGCCCTATGCATTAAAATTGGCACAAATGTTACATACTACTTGTATTGCAGTGCCTGATGGGAAAATTCACATTGAATGATGCTTTGCTTATATGGCATTTGGCTAATGGGTTGCTAAGGGGAATGAACTACAAATTGTGCACGATTAATTGGTGTAGCTACCTATTGCAATTCACTTACGTTACTGAAAATAATTTCTTAGTGACAGAAATTATTTTTACTTGAGTATAGTGTTTCTTGCTAGATTCTTCCTGCTTCTAAATTCTTTAAGAACGGATATTACCCAATGTAATGTACTGAATTCATCAACCTCGAGCGATGAATGGCTAAGTCCACCCTGCCACAGGTATGAACATGCGAAATGCAAGCTGACCCCATGTCACGAGAGTGCACTTAACAAGTGAGATATACAACCACAGACATATGTGTACAATATGAAGGAAGAATCCCACCCCTTCTGTAAAGTGGTCTTCAGAAGTTCCAATTTGTGAACAATGTTACTTGCCCACTAGCATGCTTAAGAATGCACCACTTACAACTATATTTCCCAGGGGATTGCTTGGGCAAAGAGTACCAAAATCCATCAGAAATAGTTTTTTTTATTCCTAATCACTTGTCTTAAATGTAACAGACCTTGAGTGCTTTAAAAAGCACTATTTTCCGCTAGATTTCTTAAGTGGATAACTCTCCCCTCACACAAAGCCTGGTTGAAATGTTCTTTAAATTCTACCATATTATGTCCAGTGTTACACATCCTGTGCTCCTAAAAATACACAATTTGCCCCTAAAGATCCTGACAATACCTTTGGAGGGATAGATGGGGCAGCACCAAAATAAGCCTTCATATTTTGGAGTAAATGCTACTGTTAAAACGTGCTTAAAAAACATTTGCCATTAAATCGCTTGAACATTTCCTGGGAGAGAACTCCAAGCACTCAAATATTTTCTTACATCCTGCAATGTTTTTGAATAATTTTCCTGGACCTAGTGCCTAGAAATGCACTGTTGCCACTTAATTTACCAATTTAATGTCAAATGATGTTTAAGGCCATTATGAATTACGTGGACTAGGCTTAAACCTGGATGAGATTACTGTTAATTACTAATAATTAACAGTGCTAGTAGCATTATTGAGCTTAGTACAGTTATGATGTGTTCCAATCATTTTATCACTGACTGAATGTTGATAAATTACATCAAAGTGCTGAAGTTGCTCACCATTTCATCTGACATTCAAATGTTGCTCATTGCTAACAAAAGGTTGGGGACCCCTGCCCTAGTGCAATAGGGGTATTCCCTGCCTATAAAAAACTAAAATGCTTGTTGGGATGTCCAATAAAAAAACTGACCCAACCACTATGTAGAAATGAAAAAGTGTGTAAAGAATGGCTCTTCTCTTCCTTGCTTCCCTTCGGCCGTCTATCTCCTTGGATTCTCTTTAGGAGGTGCTTGGTTTGTGTTTTTTTTTTTTAATCAAATGTATCGAAGTCCCTTTGCAGGCCAGTTCACAAAGGTGATCTCCTTTTAATTTTCTTTATTTTAATTATAACTCCTCTGAGTCTTAGGAATTAAATCTTGCATACTGGATAAGAGAATATGGCCAGAAGGCTATTAAAGACCTCTTATTGTCCTTCCTCTGAGTAGTCTACTCTTTCTCCTTTCGAGCCTCCTGTCATGGATTATGTTTTGTGACCACAAAAGTGATGGGTGGAAGGTTTTGAACGAATCTGTACCACGGGCAATGCTCTGGGCAACCTTCCACACCACCGTTTTTTAGCCGTCTGCGCCATTGCAAAAGGGGTCCAGCCATATGCAAATCAGTCAGGTACTGCCACCAATGGTAGCAGCCCAGCCCGAACTGCTAGGCCAGGTCCCCTCTGCACGGAAACACAAGCAACCCCAGACATGTTTCGGCCTTGTTGGGCCTCCTCAGTGAGGTGCAGCTTGGTTCCCTATGGCGCAGCGAGCAAGGGACCCACGTCTGGGCATACCCTCTCTCACATAGTGAGACAAACTGTGACCACAAAAGTGATGGGTGGAAGGTTTTGAACGAATCTGTACCACGGGCAATGCTCTGGGCAACCTTCCACACCACCGTTTTTTAGCCGTCTGCGCCATTGCAAAAGGGGTCCAGCCATATGCAAATCAGTCAGGTACTGCCACCAATGGTAGCAGCCCAGCCCGAACTGCTAGGCCAGGTCCCCTCTGCACGGAAACACAAGCAACCCCAGACATGTTTCGGCCTTGTTGGGCCTCCTCAGTGAGGTGCAGCTTGGTTCCCTATGGCGCAGCGAGCAAGGGACCCACGTCTGGGCATACCCTCTCTCACATAGTGAGACAAACTGTGACCACAAAAGTGATGGGTGGAAGGTTTTGAACGAATCTGTACCACGGGCAATGCTCTGGGCAACCTTCCACACCACCGTTTTTTAGCCGTCTGCGCCATTGCAAAAGGGGTCCAGCCATATGCAAATCAGTCAGGTACTGCCACCAATGGTAGCAGCCCAGCCCGAACTGCTAGGCCAGGTCCCCTCTGCACGGAAACACAAGCAACCCCAGACATGTTTCGGCCTTGTTGGGCCTCCTCAGTGAGGTGCAGCTTGGTTCCCTATGGCGCAGCGAGCAAGGGACCCACGTCTGGGCATACCCTCTCTCACATAGTGAGACAAACTGTGACCACAAAAGTGATGGGTGGAAGGTTTTGAACGAATCTGTACCACGGGCAATGCTCTGGGCAACCTTCCACACCACCTTTTTTTAGCCGTCTGCGCCATTGCAAAAGGGGTCCAGCCATATGCAAATCAGTCAGGTACTGCCACCAATGGTAGCAGCCCAGCCCGAACTGCTAGGCCAGGTCCCCTCTGCACGGAAACACAAGCAACCCCAGACATGTTTCGGCCTTGTTGGGCCTCCTCAGTGAGGTGCAGCTTGGTTCCCTATGGCGCAGCGAGCAAGGGACCCACGTCTGGGCATACCCTCTCTCACATTGTGAGACAAACTGTGACCACAAAAGTGATGGGTGGAAGGTTTTGAACGAATCTGTACCACGGGCAATGCTCTGGGCAACCTTCCACACCACCGTTTTTTAGCCGTCTGCGCCATTGCAAAAGGGGTCCAGCCATATGCAAATCAGTCAGGTACTGCCACCAATGGTAGCAGCCCAGCCCGAACTGCTAGGCCAGGTCCCCTCTGCACGGAAACACAAGCAACCCCAGACATGTTTCGGCCTTGTTGGGCCTCCTCAGTGAGGTGCAGCTTGGTTCCCTATGGCGCAGCGAGCAAGGGACCCACGTCTGGGCATACCCTCTCTCACATAGTGAGACAAACTGTGACCACAAAAGTGATGGGTGGAAGGTTTTGAACGAATCTGTACCACGGGCAATGCTCTGGGCAACCTTCCACACCACCGTTTTTTAGCCGTCTGCGCCATTGCAAAAGGGGTCCAGCCATATGCAAATCAGTCAGGTACTGCCACCAATGGTAGCAGCCCAGCCCGAACTGCTAGGCCAGGTCCCCTCTGCACGGAAACACAAGCAACCCCAGACATGTTTCGGCCTTGTTGGGCCTCCTCAGTGAGGTGCAGCTTGGTTCCCTATGGCGCAGCGAGCAAGGGACCCACGTCTGGGCATACCCTCTCTCACATAGTGAGACAAACTGTGACCACAAAAGTGATGGGTGGAAGGTTTTGAACGAATCTGTACCACGGGCAATGCTCTGGGCAACCTTCCACACCACCGTTTTTTAGCCGTCTGCGCCATTGCAAAAGGGGTCCAGCCATATGCAAATCAGTCAGGTACTGCCACCAATGGTAGCAGCCCAGCCCGAACTGCTAGGCCAGGTCCCCTCTGCACGGAAACACAAGCAACCCCAGACATGTTTCGGCCTTGTTGGGCCTCCTCAGTGAGGTGCAGCTTGGTTCCCTATGGCGCAGCGAGCACCCCTTTTGGGGTAGGACCAAGTCTGATCTGCATATGGTTTTTCCCCTTCTGTAATGGCTTGGCAGGCTGAAAAACGATGGTCTGGAGGGTTGCCCAGAGCTTTGCCCGTGGTTATGATTAATTCAAAACCTTCCAGCCATCACCTTTCTGTTTTGCTAAAGTCACCCTGAGTGGGACGGGTATGCCCAGACGTGGGTTCCGAGTCTGCCGGGTCTAGAGACTCAAGCTACTCCTCACTGATGACGCCCAAAAAGGCTGAAACATGTCTGGGGATGTTTGTGGTCTCGTGCAGAAGGGATGTGACCTAGCAGTTTGGGCTGGACTGCCCCTTTTGGGGTAGGACCAAGTCTGATCTGCATATGGTTTTTCCCCTTCTGTAATGGCTTGGCAGGCTGAAAAACGATGGTCTGGAGGGTTGCCCAGAGCTTTGCCCGTGGTTATGATTAATTCAAAACCTTCCAGCCATCACCTTTCTGTTTTGCTAAAGTCACCCTGAGTGGGACGGGTATGCCCAGACGTGGGTTCCGAGTCTGCCGGGTCTAGAGACTCAAGCTACTCCTCACTGATGACGCCCAAAAAGGCTGAAACATGTCTGGGGATGTTTGTGGTCTCGTGCAGAAGGGATGTGACCTAGCAGTTTGGGCTGGACTGCCCCTTTTGGGGTAGGACCAAGTCTGATCTGCATATGGTTTTTCCCCTTCTGTAATGGCTTGGCAGGCTGAAAAACGATGGTCTGGAGGGTTGCCCAGAGCTTTGCCCGTGGTTATGATTAATTCAAAACCTTCCAGCCATCACCTTTCTGTTTTGCTATGGATTATGTTTTGCCAGGGATGTAACCCCTGTGTTCTCTACTGTACTGGCTCTCTGGTTTCTTGTTTCTAGATATTTTCGTGATAGATTAGATTTCTCACTTTCTCCTGTTAAGATGGATGTCTAAACTCTGACCTGGTTGCCAGAGGTTTAGGAGGCCACCCTCGGTTTCGTGAAACAGGGGAACCTTCTGGACAAGCCAGACCAATCTAGGTAGCTTGGTAGGTGGTGAAAAGCCAGGTTGTGCCTTTTCTTGCTGTCCTGGTGGCAATTCCAAGATGGCCGGTCTGTGAAGGCTGCCCCCGAGTGATTTCCTATCTGCCTCCCTGCATGCCCATTGGCCACTGGGGAAGCTAAACTGGCCTAGTGGGGACCGGCCCCCTCATCAAAGGCCTACCCTCTAAGGCCCTGTCTGTTGTCTGTAGGTTCTCTCCTACACCCACCGTCCCCCGCCCCCCACGCGTGCACATGGATGCTGAGTAGAACGCCACACGTTCTGGACATTTAAACAATGGAACATCTAACAGTTCTCTGAAGGTCAGTTCCCTCAACTAACTTCGACCATCTTCCTCCACACCTTGGGCTGTCCCACCTCTCTCCCAGCAGCTGCTTTTTTTTTTTTTACCTTATCCTGCCAAAATCGAATTTAGCTGTGTCCTGCTGCTGCATGTGTTATTCACCTTGTCCTGTCAAAATTGAATGTAGCTGTTCCCAATTGCTGCATTTGTTCTGCACCTTGTCCTGCCAAAATTAGATTTTTAGCTGTGCCTAGTGGCTCCGCGGTGTCTTAATTAGCTGGGTGCGCTACCCTCTGTATCCCCCCCACCTTCCTTAATGTGCATCCGTGCCTCAGGCTGGTATGTACCCCCCCTCCACTGCAGCCAACCATGTTCATATATATCTTTCATATCTTCTCCAACTGCTTCACGATCTCCTATCCTTCTCCTATCACTAAATCTGGCTGGAAGAAACGTAAGAAGGACATTCTGGGTCCAACCCAGGCCTTCCTATTGCAGACACCTGTGCCACGGCTACCACCAGAAAGGCTCACTGATATCCTCTTCGTTAACGCACCTGACCTACTACATGGTAGGCTTTCTCGCTCCTATCGCCTCTTCTCCCATTAATGGTGGCACTCGCTGGGAGGTTCTCCTTGACCTCTTCGCCATTTTCAGATTCATCATTAATGTCTATTTCAATGGAACCATCATGGTTCAGGGTCCTCAACCCAACCTTCTTCTCCTTGAGAGGCTCCTCCCTGGCTTCTCTAACCTCAGCTCTCACTACGGCCAGGCTCCCTTGTCCTCTGTGCCTTCCTCCTCCTCTGGCAGGGCTCCCTTGCCCTCTGTGCCTTCCTCTTCCTCTGTACAGGCACTCTCACCCTGCCGTACTGTCCTGGCCCCCTTATCGGCCTTGGCTCCTTTGCCATCCTCCACTTCCCTCTGGCCCTCTCGCCACCTTCGGGTGGGACCACTGTCCCGTGTGCCCCCCTGAGGAAGACCCTCAAATACGACAAGCGGATCCACATTGCCACTCAACACTCGCTCTGCCATAAAACACGCGTCTGACATCTGCAACCTCCTCGAACTCGCAGATCTTGATGTGCTCGTCATCACAGAGACTTGGTTCAAGGAGAGCCCTGTCACGAGCTTTGACACACTCCTCCCTGAAGGCTACACAATCGTCTGTGCCTAGGCCTAAGAAGACATGTGGGCGGAGTGGGCTTATCTTCCTACAATGGATACATGTGTCCATCATCCCTACTCAGGCCTACTCCTCCTTCGAGTGCCTAGTTTGCAGACTCTCACTCTCCCCTAAATCTTCTATCGGCCACCAGGACAGTCCACGCTCTCACTCTCGGAATGGTCTGACCTGGCCTCGTCTCTACTTTCCTCCTCCTCTCAGCTCCTCCTGTTGGGTGATCTCAACATCCATCTGGAGTCTCCCGACTCCTCAGGACCTTTCCGCAACCTATGCAATTCACTCTCCCGATCTATCCTACACTCTGGCTACATGCACACCGCGGACCACACCTTGGATGCTCTCATCTCTACAGGCATCCCGCTCAATCTCCCTCACTAGGTCTCTCTCTTCGACCGACCACTCAACACACCTGAAGCTCTCCTCTCCTCTTGCAGCAACATACCTGGTACTGCCACTCGGCTTCAAAGTCACCAGACCCATGAAAAAAGTGACAGTGGCTGCCTTTGCCCCAACCTACTCTCTTCTTCCCATTCCTGCGGCTGACTTCCACCCTGATGCAGCCCTTACTAATTTCAATCTCTCCATCTCCAACACTCTTGACACTCTTGCTCCTCCCATGAGGGTCTGACTGAAGCCTTCCAAAAAGTGCAACTCTTGGTACAACTCTGATCTGGCTGCCCTTAAATACAAATGTAGGGCAGCTGAGCGGTGAACCATCTGACAAACTGGCCTGCTGCCTCCTTCAAAGGCAATATCGACTTTGCATCCACACCAAGAAAAGAGTCTTTATTCAAGGCTGCATCTTCGTGGCATCAAACATGGCCGAACTTTCCAAAGTCTGCAAGGAACTGGCCAATCCTGCAGCAGCCTCTTCTGTCACACCAACCCAGGACGTTTGCTCTGCCCTGGCTGCACACTTTACCACAAAAACCCAAGACATCCTTACCACCATCTCTTCCACTCCACAGCATACACCAACACCGGAGCCTCCCTTGGCGTCCACTCCTTTTACCCACTCCTCTCTCACCAGTCACACCTGATGAGGTCACCAGACAAGTCCGGTCTATGAAGGCTTCATCCAAACAGGTGGACCCCTGCCCCTCAAAAACCATTAAGGACAATATTGACTCCCTTGCCCCAGCCTTGGCTGATCTCTGCCATCTCTCCTTCTCCACTGGAGTTTCCCCAAATGCTCTTAAGCACTCCCTTGTGCATACTCTGCTGAAGAAACCCTGTGCCGACCCCTCCATTCCGGCAGACTACCGCCCTATCTCATCACTCCTTTCTTGTGAAAACTGCTGGAGAAGTTGGCCATCACTCAGCTGACCCTCCACACTGAATCTATTGGCTGCTTCATGACCATCAGTCTGTCTTTAGAGCATCCTGAGACACGGAAACTGCTCTTCTGAGCAACCGTGAAGACCTGCTCTCAAATCCTGACACTAACGCACCCTCTGTCCTCATTCTCCTTGACCTCTCCTCTGCCTTTGACATGGTTAACCACAACATCCTTATCGCATGTCTCTGTGACATTTTGGGAATCACAGGTCATGCTCCGGCGTGGTCCATCTCCTTTCTCTCCAACTGCCCATCCCAGGTGGAACTCGGAGCCTTTCTCTCGACTATTGCTCTCTCAACCTGTGACATTCCCCAGGGATCTAACCTCTCCCCCTAGTTCTCCAACGTCTATATGGCTGCTTTGGCACATGTGATTGCCACTTTCACCTCTAACTTCCAGTGTTACGTGGATGACATGCAACTATCTTTCAGGATACCCTCAGCCGCTGCCGCCTCCTCCTTGCTCCTATCAGACTGTCTGCTATTCAGTCATGGTATGCTGCAAACCACCTCTGCCTCAACGCCAGTGAGACTGAGATCGTTCGCATTGGGACCCCTACACCCACTTTCTCACTTTCACTGTGGCCGGCCTCCCTTGGCCCAGCGCCTGCACCTAGCTGCACCCCCTCAGAGGTACTCTACCTTTTCTCACTTTCCCCCCACTGTCTCCAGAGCCTTGTTTCTCTCTAGGCTGGACTATTGCAAGAGCCTCAACCTCCCTGCTTCTGTCCTGCGCCCTCTGCAACTCATCCAGAACAGAACCGCGAGATTTATCCTTTGGCCTCAAGCCCAGGGACCGCATCTCTACAGCACTGAAATCCCTTCACTGGCTCCCTGTGACTGCAAGGATCAAGTTCAAGACACACTGCATTGTCCACAAGGCTTTTTGGGGCCTACCTACCTGCAATACTGTTCCTCATGAGCCTTCTGCTCATCTACCTCCAACCTTCTGCGAGTGAGCCGGTTCTCCAAGCAGTGACTTGGAGAGAGATCCTTATCCTCAGTAGGTGCCTTCCTCTGGAATAGCCTCCCTGCTACCCTCTGTCTTGAGCCTGACCTTAAGTTCTGAAACCTCCTGAAGACCTTCCTCTTCTCTTCTCTTCTCTTCCTTCGCTCTCCCTCTACCCTGCTAACCTAGCTCTCTGCTCTCTCCCTCCTCTTCCTTACAGCTTGCTGGCCACCTGGTTTACCTCCGAGTCTCACTGGTCCGGGCACCCCCGCCAGTCCTCTCTCGCGCTTGTCTCAGGGTCCTAACCCCACCCATCTTCACAGCACTTAGAAATAACCCAAGAGTGTGGCTCTCTCTGCACTTACCCTAGTCTCCTTTGACTGTATACACTTGGACCTCCACTTCCCTGTTACTGTCGATGCACTTGCATGATCCAAATACAATGTGCCTGAAGATAGTCTCTGTTCGCCCCTGTCTTCTCCCCTTAATTGCACTGGTAAAACTACAGAATAGCCATCAGGCCTATTTGCTGTGTCTCAACTGTTAAATGTATTTTATGCACTTCCTCTGCCTGGGCAGACTATTATTGTCTCAGAATTTCGAGGGCTGTGAGCAACTGTTTTTTCCCCATGTTCCCACCCTCCTTGAGCACTTTGAAACACTTTCCTGTGTGTAGGCGCTATATAAATATATAATACAATACACACAGTAACGAACCACAAATTACTCTTAGACCAGTTTATATGAAAAATATCTATACATTTGTCGGCTGGACCAACATACACAAGTAAACTTTAGTTATCTCAAAACAGTTATCCCGCGAAATACTTATAATAGCATATATACATTACATTTCCTAATGCAACATAGCAGTAAAACGCATCCACAACCTATAAGGAGAGGGTTGAGTTAGTACACCAGGAGCATTAAACAATTCTTCGGAGTTGTTCCCTAACTTTCGAGTCCAGCCCTAAGAAGAGTGGAGCCTTGTGCTCACCAGTACAGTTGTGAGTACAAAAGTACGATTGTGCAGACAAAGCAAAAAAGCGAGTCTTCTTGGGAGGGCTGTAGCAAGTCAGAAAGGGGCTTGAAGCGATGAAGAATTGGTTCCCACTATTCGAATAGGATCTGCCCTTGGCGGCAGAGCAGTTTTCAAAAGATGAGAATAGCTAGTGAGCGCAGACTAACCCAGCCAAAATCGAATACCTTTTGGGGATATTCATGCATAAAAGTAAACGGCTGTGCCAGGGGGCCACCGGTAAGTGATGCAAGTACTCACCAACCCTCGGCACAGTCCAGACCACAGTCCTTTGAAGGAGGCAGCAGACCGAGTCGCTAGTATGGTCGAGTCCTGCGGTTTTGCAACGTGGCTACGGGATAGAACGATTGTCTGTGACTGGACAGTTGCCTTTTCTCAGCTTTCTTAACGAGGTCTGAAGAAAATCCCAGTGCAGCAGGCTTCAGGGCACAGGAGAGCAGAACAGCAAGGCACCTATAGCGACTGTCGCCAACAGCTAGTGATGCAGGAATCCCAGATGCGGCCAGAATTACGCATTCTCCTAATTCGAGACCTAGAGCAGCCTGGCCTGTGAAATTTGGCCGGAGAGTGCACAGGACCACACGCAATTGATGTCCCAAGTCTTGGGTTTCAATTCTAGACGGCAGCGGTTCTGCAGGATACTCTGAGGTAGAACTGGACAGTTCACTTGAAGGCCCAGGAACGCTTCCAAAGGGGCTCGTTCGATGGGTAAGCAGGGGGCGCCGGGAGAAGTTGTCCCCACTACTCCAAAGGAGCGAACCGTCTTGGCAGGCCACCTTGAACAATGAAGAAAACAGGGGTCCGACTGTAAGCAAAGCTTTCTCTTTACTGTACTTTTCCTTCCATCTTTATGGAAGCCCTAAACGTTTTGCTTTTATTTTTGTATCTGACCTGTCTTTTTTACAGTGCATTGAAATCTTAAGCTTCACTGCACTGGCTTTTGCTCATATGTCATGGGAAAACTGACAAGTCCTTCAGGCTGTCAGTACTGGTAAACATTATTTCCCTTGGTCATGTTACTGTGTTACTACTTGTGATTACTTTTGTATCACTTGTGGTAACTTTTTATCATTGTACAATGCAGCTTACACTGCAGTACAATGTGCTGCATTTTTGTTTTGCCCTAGACTAACACTCAGAGGATTGTTGGTTAGTCTAGGTGTGTTAAAAGGATAAGCTGGTGTCGGCAGTGACTTTTTCCCACTTTTTGGGAATTTTTTCGTTTTAGCATTACTACGTTTGGCTACTAACTGTGGCTACTGGTCAAACATGGCCATGCCACGAGAGTTTTCGCTTGTCCTTTTGCCATCTTGTTCTTTAGCCATCTCCCTGGCCTAAGAGGCCAGGAAAATCCTTATAAGGACTTCCCGTACCCAGCAAAGCAAAAGCTTTTGGCGGGCTACTGGAGGGCTGAGTGTTCTCTGGCAGGATGTGGGCTGGGACTGTCTGGTCCCAATTCACAAACTGGTTTCTGTGTCTGAGTGGTATGCATGAGTGTTCCTGCCAGTGGTCTGGATTGGACCATTGCTCTGGTGTGTGTGTGTGTGTGGGCTAGTCCTGCTATTGGCTAGGGGGAGTTTCAGCTCTTACCTGTCTTTTAGGCTAGGAAGAGGACCCCTGAACAAATTTTTAAGATATCCTGGAGAAACCTGAATGAGCTAAGTATCCTGTCTGGCTGTGAGACCCACAAAGGAACCTGAGACCTGACTGAAGGAGGCCTGGGAACCAACTTCTGCGGCTGTCCTGGAGGAGTCCTGTCTTGCTTGTGATCTTTAGCAGTCCTGTGAAGGAGCTGAGACCCTTGAAGTGGAGGCACCATCCATTCCTAATCTCTTTGATTTTGAGGCTACCGTACTGCCGGCGTCACCGTTCCGAGTTTCGGCCTTGGGGGTTCCTCAGCTGTCCCTACGAGGCTAACCTCTGCGTAATCTTGGTGTCCTAGCATCGAGGGGACCTGAGATGGGAGGAAAAGTCACACCGTGGCTGCTGAGTCCCTTCGTGTCGCTGTGCTGCGGGGACCACTGTCCGAAATCGCTTACCTGACCCGAGTCCCATCCTGAGAGGGGGGTCCTGCATTGAGTTTTGCTGCATTCAAGGACTGCGACTTTCGCGGGAAAAGCAACCCCGGACGCTCTTAGTTTGTCCTGCCAAGTCTGGGGAAGAATGGGAGTACGGGGGGAGCGGGGTTACAGAGATTCTAACCTACCCCTATGCTCCCATTATAAGTCAATGGGCTTATAGTAAATCTTAATTCTAACAATTTTGGCTTTGCCATTGCTTTCTTGCGCAAGATCTCTGAAACTTGGGGCTTCTTTTGGTAGTTTAACTCTAACCCTAAAAACGCTTCACTGGACCCCAGAGACCCTACCTGCATGTTTTCCTGCTTCATAACTTCTGTGGAACTTTAACCTGAATTATTGGGCAGAAGGCCCCAGCCACCTTAAGGCTGGACAATTTGTTAGGGATCATCGCTGTGGACCTCGAGTGCATAATACTAGTCTAACCTTTCCTGTGCAGGAGTTTTTGATATGTATTATGCCCTAAAATAGGTGAATGTATGTGTGTCTTTGTTTAATAGTGTTTTATGATAACTCTACTTGCTATTATTACTTTTTGTATAGTTTGTTTTTGGCCAATAAATAACTATTTGTGTACTTCCTGTCTAAGTGTAATCTGTGATTCTTTGTGACCTTATTGTGCACCCCTTACAAGCTCACCACCTCTTGAGACTTAGCCTAGACCTCTCGTCACTGCTACCTTGAACTGGTTTGGCTACAGCTCCCTAGAGTTGTCCCTTTCACAATATAGGTTGGCCTTCTATACATCTGTCCACCAGGCCAGAGTATAGAAAATCAGTCCCAACACAGACGGGACAGCAAAGGACATCATAGAATCATGGATGGACCATAACGGTGTGTTTCAACGGTAATAAAACCGAGCTGATGGTATTTGGCTCTCAGCAAGCCAGAGCTAAATTACCGCCCCAATACGATTCATTCATGATTAAAGACACACACATCCAAGTGGTGAGTAAGTTTAAGACCCTAGGCATGACTGTGGTAGCCTCGGAGTACAGAGGGTCAGGCTTTGTATGTGAGCAAAAACTGCTCATATTACCTCAGGCGTCTTAGAGCGATCAAACCCTTCCTAAACAAAGCAAACTGTACAACTTTAGCGATAGCAACCATCCTATCTCGCCTGGATTATGGGAATGCACTTTTGCTTGGTGCTAGCAAACAATGCACAGCCAAATACCAACTAATTCAAAACACTGTGGTTAGGATAATCTAACAGAAACCCAGGACAGAGCACATTAGCAAAGCAAGGAGGGAGCTACACTGGCTGATGGTAGGAGAGAGGTCTTTTCAAATCCATAACACTTATTCACAAGTGTCTGTACGGGAAAGTACCTGCCTATCTTAAAGCGAAGATTGTTCGATACATTCCTGCACGTGCACTGAGATCAGAAGCACTGGGACTAATTGTGGTCTTTCCTATCTGTGCTGCCACCAATTGGAACAACCTACCACTGAACTTCGAGTCCAATCCTCTTATTTTCAGAAAAAATCTGAAAACAAATCTGTTTAAATGAACACAGCTATCCCTTTAGTTAGCTAGTCAGTCCAACTCTCGTTTGGATTGAGCCAAGTGTCTTGTCTTGATTTATGTCTGATGTTTTTGTCTGTGTCTTTTTGTTGCGCCCTGCTGCCCACGGGCTTCCAGTGCCATATAAATAAACAAATAAATAAAAGGGTGAATGGTGCCAAAACCTTGTAGAGCATCGCTGGCGGTTTCACAAGTCCATTTCTTCGTGCAAGATACTTGGCTCCTTCTGTAGTTGGGGAAGAACTCAGCTGTTCGACCTGGAATGGATGCAGAGCCCCTTCCCTTATCCAAGATTAGCTTCACGCCAAAATCGAGACTTCCAATCGAAGATCTGCTCTCATGCAGGCATCCCAGTTGTGGTTCAGTCACAGTCCACGGTGGTCTGTCATTCAGGCACTCCAGACATCCTGCACCAGTAGTGTGGATTGAGACCAGACAGTCTCAACCCACTTCCTGGGCGCACACACATGACAGGAAGAAGCCAGCAAAAGAGATCGGATTTCGCGGGACGCTGCATGCCCACAGAAGGAAAACCCAGGTTACTCGACCTGGGTGAAGGCAAAGGACAAAATGGCCATAGGACAGAACAAAAGAATTTTGCGGCTCAACCATTTTCGGACCTGGCCACAGTCTTGAACCAAACGCGATGCGATTCAGTAAAAAGAAGTAAAACACTTATAAAAAAGTAACTGCTGCCACCAGTTCGTCCCAGGCACATTTGTACAATCGCCAAAAATCCTGTGAGGGTGTATAGGGCCATAAAACACAAAGAACCCCAGCGCACGGTATTGGAAGGCACATTGTTACCAAAAAATGCCAACATAGTCAAAGACTAAGGGAAACAGTTTCCCAGTACTGACCGTCTGAAGGCCGTGTCCGTTTCCCCCATGACAAGTGAGCAAAAGCCCAGGGGATCGCAGCTGAAGGCTGTGCTCCACTGGAAAAAGTCACGCTAGGAAAGCCAAACAAAAGCAAAAGGTTTGGGGGGTGGGGTGCACAATTGGAGGGAAAATTGCACCTAAATTAATCTTTGCTAACATCTCCCTTTAAAGGATTTTCACTTTGCTTCTCATATACTTTTGGCAGCGGCCTCCTGCCTTCCCAAGTGAGACTTTCCGGTTTTCTCAAGGTTGCAGTCTCGAAGTTGCATTTAGCGTTCATGGGTATTTTTGAAACACAATTCTGTTGAATAAAGCGCCTTAAAAATGCTCAATAAAATAAATACCAAACAGAGTTTGGCTTTTTCAGTGTTCCAAACTTAATATAACCGTCTTCACAACTTTCGCCACTTTATTTAACTTTACCCTGTGGCCTCCACCTTCTGAAATCCTCTGCGGTACCTTCCTTCGGTGTGATTGACTTTCTGGGGCTAGGTGCGCATCCTTCGGTGTGATTGACTTTCTGGGGCTAGGTGCGCACTCTGGTTTCTTTCTTTGGTTTCTTTTCCCTCTGCATCGGGCTTCCGCTCCGTCCTGGTCTGGGCGTATTCATGACGGTTATAGGTCATCGACCTCTTTCTAACGAGAGGTTTCACTTTTCCCATTGGTGCTGGCATAGTTCTCTGGGCCCCAAGCCCAACATGGTGCTTCTGTGGTCACACCACCTGTTTGGACAGTCCTCCATTCAAAGAGCAGTTTATCCGTTGCTGCTTTAGCCAAGTCTCTGGTTTCTCCGCTTGACGTTCTTCGCTTCTATGATAGTAGTCGACTCCATGACTCGACACTGCTCCGCCTCTCAGACGTTGCAAGCTCACAGGGCTTCCCCTGCATATGGATCTCTCTTCCTTCTCCTGATCCACTCATCTTAACTACAGGTTTTCTGATAAAGGCACAGTCCTCTTTGCTTCAGGATTCTTAATGAAACAGCATTGCCTGAAGTCAAGGGAACAAAGGGTGTGTTATTCCTTATTGTACATAATCCCATATCTGCAGATAGGGTAGGTTGCACAGGTAGTTTCCTGTGGGAATGAGTCCTTGTCCCTTAGGGGGTGGGGGGGGGAAGAGTCACCCCCAGTTAAGTCCCACTTGCCCAAACCCCTAGGTAGGGCTTTGCAGTGCAGGTTCTCCTCCCTGGCTTCGATGGGGATGTTTCCCCCCCCTGGGGAGAAGAAGCAAAAACGTTAGATTTGTCACAGTATGCACAACTTCAATGAATGCGTGTTTTTCAGCCTACACGAGTCTCTGTGGGCATTGAAAGATCAGGGAATGCACTTTGCATAGTCCTAAAAAAATAATAGACATAATGTTTTATATTTTTTGTTGCACCATCATCTAAGCTTATTACTACGTCAATCCCTGGCTGCATTAAAGCATGCGATCATTCTAGGGGATGGTATTCTGCAAAGGTGCTATACCCCGAAATGATTCTGGACCGGTTTACGCCACGAAATATATCTGTAATATAACTTACAAAGGCAATTCCAAATTAAAGTGACAGCACAATGTCTACAGTTTTAGGGCTTTAAAGACACATGGGACTTTGTGTTCAGTATAGATGGGGGGGGGTGGAGGGCATAGGGCATTAATATTTTAGCACCTGTGTTCCTATTTTCAAATTGCATTCCCCACAGTTTCTTTATCTGTGCCCTCCCAGATTTTACCCCAAGCAATATAGATGGACCACTTGGGGTTTATTGGGGGTTTTTAATTTACCTTCTGAAATATGAATTCTGATTCTAGAGTATCAGTCAGCCTGGAACCATTCCCTCAGCAACCTCTCCTTTTTTTTCTTAGTGTCCATCTGGAAACCACAATTCCTAAGCACAGACTGGTCTTCCTTCTTGGGGTGTTCCCCTAACCGGAAGCCGATCCCATTGGGAAGACTGATCCCATGCACTCTCCAGTTTGTTCCTTCATGTTAGTCTCCCCATGTTCTATTATCGTATCCTTTCCTTACTTCTTAATAATCCAAAAGTCCTGTGTGTTCAGGTGGTTCTTTGCCCTACACTCCTATTCTTTTCGAGTACACAGTCGAGCAGGGGCCAACAGACCACTGTTTATTTCTTCTGGAACTATCCCAGACAGTCTGGTACCTGAGCAAGGAGGACTTGGAGGAAAGGGGACTGGTTGGTGTGTGACCGGGTCAGTGGTCTGATCGGACCGTGTCAAGAAGGGATAGGGACCCCTCTAAGCCTGGGATGGGAGACCTTCCAGGAGGAAAGCAGGGCCATTCCAACCCCAGGGGGGATTCACTGTGCGGAAGCAACCATGGTTCTCGTTCCACGATTACTGACCATGTACAGCGCACGCCACCTGCATCATCCTCTCCACGCAGAATGCTCTGATGAAACAAAATAAATGCAACCCACATTACTCCATTCGAGCTGGACCCTGTTGTGGGGTTTTCCCCCGCCCCACAATAGGGCGGATGATGCACAAATCCCAATAGCGGAGTCCTGGTCCACATCAGCCAGTCTATAGCCGCACTGCTCAATTTACAGTATACACCGGTGCCACATTACCACGGCTCCCCTCGGACTCGACTCCCTTACACCTTCTAGTTGCCACTTCTATGCAAAAGGCTGCCGAGGCACCAGTCTCCATCCTATCAGGTTCTCCAGTTACGCAACAACTACACTTTTGTAAAGACAGTGCTGCGCAGTCTTACCAATGACCAGTGTGCACTATATAAAACACCTTTCCCATTAACATCCCTACAGACGATCACTTTGAGACACCCAAATGCAGCCCACTCGTGGGCCAGTACAGGATGCTTCAGTTCTAGCTTCGCGCAGCTCCAGCGTTTTCCATCCACTTGGCAGCAAACCGCTGCCTTGCTGCAGGCTTCTGGGCCTCCTTTTTCAGTGGCATCTCTCCATGAAATTACTGAAGTCCTTGTGTACCCCTCAGAATTCCTGTAATTCGCATGATCTGCACATGGCTTTGACCTTTCCCTGAAGCTGAAAAGATTCTCCAGGGAAAGTTGTCATCCACTTGAGGGCAGATCCTCTGCCTTGGTGGATTCAGAATCCGTTGGGTCACATGCCAGCCACCCTTTGCTCACCTGGTCCTGCAAGATTACTGTAGCTTAAGAAGCGATGGAGGACCTTAATTTCTGGCCCACGTGGCTGGGTGTTCTTTTGTAACCTGGATTTCCATTAAGGCGCTCTCCTTGAAGTCTAATTAGGGTGCTGCCCAGGATCCCATTCAGGTGCACACTCTACTATTCTTGCGTCTCTGCTTATGAACTGCCGTCAATCTATGATTTAAGCGCATTCTAACTATATCTCTAGGGAATGAGCTTCCATTTACGCAGATAATGACTGCAGTGCTCTGTGGTGGGGGGAGGGGGGGGGGGGGAGTGTGGAATGCAAGATGTGTACTTTTCCATGCACACTCCTGAGTTGGGTGGTAGCTCATGCTATGAGTTTCAGAAATGCAACTGGCATGGCAGGACCACCCCAGAGAAGGCTCACCCCTCCCCATAATCTGGAGCTGCTTGATATGGTATGGCATTTATAATGCGCCTATACCCAAGTGTTTCAAGATGAGGCAGGGGAAAGGGAACAGATGGAAGACTGGAACAACTATCTTACTAGGCTAAGTGACATTGAGGTTGCGCAAGTGCAGGGGAGGGGAAAGAGGGAGTGGAAGTGCAGTGCATAGGATAAACAGTAAATTAATAAAAACAATAAATAAGTGCAGCCAGCTGGTGGCAGGTGCAAGGGTAAGTGCAGATGTCACCTGCTGGTTGGGGGCTGTAGGGATACAGAATACGCCCCAGAGTACAAGTGTTGCCAGGGGGTCAGTGCAGGTGTGCTACTGGCGGGGAGGGGACCTGGGCCTAAGAACAGAAGGTAGCCAGGTGACCAGTGCAGTGTCGGCCAGGAGTTCAGCAGGGGAGAGGAGAGAAAGCAGAAGCAAAGAAGAAGGTCTTGAGGTGCTCCCGGAACCAGAGATCATTCTCCTCAATTTTCATGGAGGCCCCAGCCGAAGAAAGAGATCTACCACCAACTCATTGCTTGGAGAAGCGACTGACCCTGGGGGAGTTGAAAGCGGATGAGCGAAGATCAGGTTGATCAGGTTGGGTGTTTCATCTTAAGTTACGTCTATACCATCAGTCAACATGTCTGCGACATAGCGGGCAAGTGCATTTTATACATGTCATGGATGCCCAAAGCTGCTCTTTGCTTGAGATGACTTTTTGTTTAACTGGTTGGTGTGGCAATCGTAGCTTGCTGGCTAATGTTAACTGCCCTGAACTGGTCAAAGGAACTGCTATACCTGTCAAGTTGCCTGGGCTCGCTTGCTTCTGCAGAAGGCGGATGTCCTCTTACAACACCGGGCCAGGGTGTGCCCACCTGCTTCCAGTCGCTGACTCTGGCAATCTGCTGCTTCAGAAACTATTTCATCAACATCCTTAACTACACTTGTCACTGAAAATAACCTAAGTTTTATATTTTCCAGTCCAATACCCAAGTGCAGAGGTTTGTGATACGAGCACAATGAAGGGTAATATCCAGTGGGGGGGCAAGAGAGGTGGCTTACCCCCCAGTGGCTCTTTGAAGAGCCAGACCAGGACATTTGGCAGTGGGACACCTCTCCCGTTTGCCGAACTGAACATGTGTCCTGCTGGCAGGACCATGAGGGTGCCGAGCAGAAGCAGTGTTCCTGCTCAGCACCCTCATTGTCCTGGTAGCAGGACACCTTTCCTGCTCATCAGTCAGGGTGCCGAATGGGAGAGGTGTACTGTCAGGGCAATGAGGGTGCTGTCCGAGCAGGAGCACACAGCAAACGGCTATCCGTGCCCCACCCTGCTATGGGTTGCTGCAGCCGGGAGCGGTGAGGTACACGGACACCAGACAGTGCTGCGTGCTCTGCCTTCAGCTCCAGTCCTGGGCACATTGACTAGTCTGACTTCAGAAAGAAGTCATGTCTTGTCTTTGTGGATTCTGAGTATTGAATGTGTTCAAGGATTTAAAAGTACTGGAACGGGTAAGAAAACATGTTTTGTGTGTATGTATTGCTGGCGCTGTGTTGCGTGTTCAGGATGTATGTGTAGTGAGTGAATGCTGTATGACTGGGTGTGTGCGTGTGTTTTGTGCTGGTAGTGGAGGAGGAGCGTATTTTGGGGGGTGCGGTCGGTGTGCTATAGAGGCACTGCCACTTTTTTAATGGGCATCCATGGTAAACCAAGCATTCTGTGTTTACTTGGCTAGACTGGCGTGTGGGGGGGGGCAGCCAGTCTAGCCCTTTCTTACTGTGGTATGATGGTTTTTCTGGGCATCTATGATAAAGTTATCATAAATGGCCATTTAAAAAGTCATACCAGCAGTGTGGCTGTATGCTCCTGCTCTGCACCCTCTATGAACAATTGGGGGATAGCAGGAGGACGATCTGTGTCCTACTACAGGCCGTTCACTGCACTGCAGGCCCAATAAGGGGCAGAGAGAGATGCAGAGCGGAAGCACACAGCTCCATGTCCCACTCCAGGCCGCTGACTGCACTGCAGGCCCAATGAGGGGCAGAGCCAGATGCAGAGCAGGAGCACGCAGCTCCATGTCCCACTCTTGTCCGTATGTTGCAGGGAGAGGGTACAGAGTCAAGTCATATGGGGGTGGGGGAGGACTTCCTTTTTTCTAGGTTGTGGTTCTCCTGGGCATCAGGCGGAACGAGCTTCCGATGTCACTTTGATGGCGTTTATTCTTATATTTATAGAGCACCCAGACCAACCGGTATCACCAAGCTTGTACATAGCTATGATATTGCGTATACTGAGAATGCACCGTGTTACACTCCTTATTGGCAGAATAGAAGTCAAAATAGAAGAGCACACAGATGGGTGCTTCAGTGAAATTTCTTAAACAACCAAGTCTTTAAACGTTTCCTGAAAACCCGGTAGGAGGGTTCATCTTTAATCTCTGGTCAGAGAGAGTTCCAAAGAATGATAGCAGTGACGGTAAAACTAGTACCACCAGCTTGCTTGTTTTTGTAGCTGGGAGTGAGGAGAGAAAGAGAGAGGTATGGTTAAGTTCGAAGTGGTCGGGAGGTGGTCTTTCTGGTAACATGAATGAGGTAGGAGGGGGCAGAGCCGTGAATCGAACAATGGGTGCTGGTTAGGATTTTGAAATCAATCAATGCTTTAATGGGTAGCCAGGGTACCATGTCTGGCAAGAGATGTGATAGTAGCGTCTTAAGCCACAGGCTTCTCTTAGCCCAATAATTTGTAACAGTTGTAGTTTGAACCAGTTCTTCGCGGAAGATGCCTGAGAGTAGGGCATGGCAGTAATGAAGTTTGCTGCCCATGATGGCTCTAGCGAGTGTTTGGTAGTTTTCAGGGGAAAGAAATGGTCTACTTAGATTAATGAGCCTGGCAATGTAGGCTCTTAAGGAAGCTAGGGCGTTGACTTGTTTGTACATAGTGTGCTCTGCATCTAGGTGAACTCCCAAAGATAGGATGGCATTACCATCGATGGTAAAGGAAGCAAAAGCAAGGGTACATGTTCTTAAGTCGGTGCAGCGAACATACAATGAGAAGCTCTGTTTTATCATTAAGGCAGAGCTGCGATGCGATGATTAGCCATCCAGTCTGGAATGATGCTGTAAATTCGGTTAACTGAGGTGACCTCTTCTAGATAGTTGCCTGAGCTGGGTAAGATGATCTGTGCATCGTCTGCAAAATTGGTGTAAGTGATGCTGAGTTTATCAAGGTGATCAAACCGGTTTGGTATAGCTATTGTAGAGGGCAGGCAAATGCAGGAGCCCTGTGGGATGCCATAGGGGACTGAAATGGGGGTTACCGGTGCTACGCCAATGACGACTCTGGATGTACAATTGTTAAGAAAAGATTTTATCCTAGGGGCTGCTTCTATGGAGAAGTTTAACTTGGTCGTCAGGTACTGCCAGAAGATGTTGTGATCAACTAGGTTGAATGCGGCAGATAGGTCAAGGACGAGCAAGGTGGCGAGGTTGCCTGAGTCACGGATGCTGTCGAGTTGAATCTTTACGTCTAGGAGGGCTGGTTCTGTGCTGTGATTGGGTGATTGGGTCTGAATCCAGATTGATGGAACCAAGCAGGTTGCACTGTTAGAGCAAGATTTGGGTGTAGGCTGTATGGTCCACAATTCTGAGTAAGAAGGTTACTGTATTGATGTGGCGGTACTAGGGAGGGGTGGGGTCAAGGGTGGCTTTCTTGAGGATTGGGGTAACCCGGGCTTTGATACAGACGGGGACAGTGCCTGGTGTGAATGAGGCATTGATAGTCTGTGATAGTGGGTGCAGTTGTTAGAGAGCATAGTTTGACAATGAGCGCTGGACAGGTGGCACTTTTGCAGTTGGTGGGTTTGAGGAACTGGATGCTTTTGGTGACTTCTGTGATGGTAACTGGCAGGAAGTGGAAGGTGGTGTTTGTAGATAAGTCGGAGCGTGGCAATGGGATGAGGCATGTGGTTGGTGATGGAAGTAATGTCAAGATTGGTATTAAGAGTCAAAATCCAGTCAAGGATACAGCCTTTGATATGTTTTGGTGAGGAGACTGATCGGGAGAGATTCATCTCAGAGAGCGAGGTGGTAATGGCAATAGCCTTGGTATCCAGTAGATCATTGACTCCTAGATTGAAGTCCCCAAGTAGGATGAGGTCGGGGTTAGGTTTCATGAACGAGGTGAGCAGCAGGAAAATGTCGGATTCTGGGGTACTTAGCAAATTGGATTAATGATATAGTAGGGTGATGGTGGTCTGGGGTTTGGGAGAGAATTTGGCAAGGAGGATTTTGTAGCCTAAGAGGCAGGGTGCACTTGAAGATTAAGGCTACTCCCACCACCTGGTTTGGTGATGCGGTCCGATTTTATGATTGTGTATCCTGGAGGGATGGCCAAAGACGGGGCTGCCCCGACTGCATAGTGGAGCCAGGTTTCAGTAATGGCAAGAATATCTAGATGTTTCTCTTCGATCAGGTGAAGGTTTATTAGTGGCATGGGCACAAATCGATCAGGCATTAATGAGCGCACAATTAAGTTAGGGGGAGGAGGAGCGGGTGGTGGGGGAGGTAGGGTGCTGCGGTAGGGGTCAATGTGGTGTGGGGAGTATGGAGAAGTGAAGGGTGGTGTTATGCTTGAAGATAGCCTCGAGTCTGAGAGCACCCATGATGGGTAAGTATCCACATGTATCGCAATGGGGCGAACTGTGTGATGTCGGCAGTGTAGTCATCTAGCATGGGCAAGGCGAGGTTGGGTAGGTGTAAAATTAATGTAGATATGGTTTGTAGGTGTAAGGTTGCGTGATTGGGTCTGGGATGGGATGGGGGTAGGAAGCGGGTAGGTTTGGGGAGTGGGAAATCTGAAGGTGCATAAATGGTGGAAGCAGTGGGGCTGAACAGGTCAGCATCGAGGTTGGTTTAGAGTGGTGTACTGTCTTAAGTGGGATGAGTGCTTGAGGAGTTTGGGGGCGGGGTTGCTCAGCTTGATGATTACCATAGAGGTGGTCTCCTTACCTTGCTCAGTGTATTAATTAAGATTCCATATATAGGAGATCAGTGATCGCTTATCAGGCACAGGAAGGGTCAGATGAGGCTCAGGCTCTGTGAGTAGACGCAGTGCAACAAAATTAGGAGGAGCCGATAGCTGCAGGAGTGGCAGTGGAGTGCTGGGGTTTTAAGGCAAAGTAAGGGTGAGTGGGGCTGTGGCCATCCATGCACAGACAGATATGAGCCTTTATTAGCAGGCCTTGCTAGTTGGCCGGCTCTGCCTGCTGGCAGATTTTTGCATCCTGTTGTTTGGGAGTGGGCCAATGAGGCGTGTTGGGTTCCGAAGACCACTAGACCATGGCTGTGTTGCCGCAATGTCGGCGTGAGGAGAATGGTATGTGATGGCAGTGGCTATCTTTGCACGGAGGGTGTGCTCCAGTGAGCCTTTGTGCAGCTCGGGGAGCTAGCCTCCGGGGCTTCAGCTCTGGTGGTTGATGTTGCTTCTGAAGCTTGATGGCCATCACTTGACCAATGTCACAAATTTTACTTAAATACTTAGTGTGAGTGATGTGCGGCAGATTGAAGAAAGATTCCCCTGTTACTTCTGTGGGGTCTTCAAGTTTTAGCGACAGCTCTGATTCCCTGGAGCATGATCCTCAGTTTAGCAGGAATTTTCCAAGGTGCCTTAGGACGAGGGGAGTTTAGGGGGTGGGGTGGGGGGAGTAGCATGACTTTTATTTTTTTTCATGGCTCACCCCCTAATGGTAATACAGCTCAACAAATGGTTGTATGTATCGGAACAGTAATGTCCCACAAAAAGTGCTCCCATTGTGACAAATGTTTCTGGGACATATGATAAATCATTTATAACGCGCTTGTACACAAGTGTTTCTAGCGTGACAAGACAAGGGGAGACAAAGGGATGACAAAACAAAGTATCTTACTAGGCCTTGTCATTCAGATCGTGCAAGTACACAGGGGAAGGGAGAGAAGAAGTGCCAGGGGGAGGGAAGTGGAGAGTGTAATAGGCAAAGCTCAAGTAGTGCCGCTGGGGTGGTCGGCTCTAAGTAAGTGCAAGGAGGCAGGGGACTGTATGGTTGCAGATACAGTCCCTAAGTGCGCGGTACTCCTAAAGGCAGGGCATGGGGGCTACTGGTCATGAAGGAGCCTGGTGCCCATTAAGGTTCAGAGGGTGGCTAGTTAACTAGTTGGCGCAGCAGACAAGTACATCAGCAGGGTAGAGAAAAAGCAGAAGCGAAATGGAAGGTCTTGTGTTGCTGCCGGAACCTTAGGTGGTCCTGCTGAAGTTTGAGAGAGGCAGGGAGGCTGTTCCAGATGGAGGTACCAGCCGAGGAGAGAGATCTATCCCCCACTCTCTGCCTGGAGAATCGTCTGCCCCTCAGAGAGTTGGAGGTGGATGAGCGGAGGGCTCGAGAAGGAAAGTGCTTAGGCAGAGAGAGTTGAATGTAGTTTGGTCTTCGGATCCTGAAAGCCTTGTGGACAATGCAGAGGGTCTTGAACTTGAGCCTTGATGCCACCGGGAGCCAGTGGAGAGATTTCAGGGCTGGAGAGATACGATCCCTGGGCTTGAGGCCACAGACAAGTTTCCCAGTCCAGTTCTGGATTAGTTGCAGAGGGCGAAGAGTAGAGGCAGGCAGTTTTAGAAAGAGGCTGTTGCAGTAGTCCAGCCTAGAGAGAACCAGGGCTCTGGAGACAGTGAACTTCTGGGGGAAAGTGAGAAAAGGAGGAAAACCTCGGAGGAGGTGCAGCTGGTAGTGGAACTTCTTAAGAGAGGTCTGTGATTTGGGTAGAGGAGAGGGTGGAGGCGAAGATGACACTAAGGTGTTTTGCCTCGCAGGAAGGCACAGGTAGAGGGGCCAAGGAAGGCGCCCATAGTGCAAGAGGGAAAGCGGGAGCAGGGGTTCCAATGAGAAGGATTTCAGTCTTACTGGCATTAAGGCAGAGATCGCTGGAGGCACACCATTTCTGAATCGTGGATAGACAGTCGGGAATGAGGGAGAGAGGAGAGGAGCCTGAAGAAGAGCTGAGTGTCATCCGCATAACACTGAAAGTTAGGAGAGAAGGTAGAGATGAGTGGGCCAGAGGTGCCAAGTAAAGGTTGAAGAGCCAGGGGGAAAGGTTAGAACCCTGGGGAACACCACGTGTGGGGAGAGAGGTGGTGGAGTGAAAGGACCCATGTTGGACCTCGGAGGGTCGATCGGAGAGGCCCAGGTTGACAGACGATTGATCAGGAATAAAGATCAAGGAGGATGAGGACCGAAGGAAGGCTATAGTCGAGGTAAGACAGCTGTTCTTCATGGGTGTTCAGGAGAGCAGTTTCCGTGCTTCTGGCACTTTCAAGCCAGATTGATGGTCATGGAGACAACCAACAGATTCAGTATGGAGGGTAATCTGGGAGATGGGCAGCTTTTCCAGGAGTTTGCCCAGGAAAGAACTGATAGAGATCGGGCTGTAGTTTGCCGGAGAGGAAGGATCGGCAGAAGGCTTCTTAACGAGGGGGTGCACAAGGGAATGCTTTAGGGGGAGGGGAAAGTTCCAGTGGCAAGAGTGATTGCAGAAATCAGCCAAGGCTAGAGCGAGGGTGTCGATGTGGTCCTTGATGGTTCTGGGGGAGCAGGGGAGCGCCTGCTTGGACGACACTTTCATAGATGAGACTTGTCTAGAAACATCATCAGGAGTGAACACGGGGGAAGAGGAGAAAGGAGGGGGAGAGGAGAGAGAGGACAGGATGTCCTGAATTTTGTTGGTGAAGTTAGGAGAGGTGGAGACTGGAGACTGCAGCAGGATTGGCCAGCTCCTTGTAGATTTTGAAGAATTCGGCCATGTTCCTGCAGAGATGCAGGTTTGGATGTAAGCGCTCTTCTTGGGCAGTACAGAGAATTGCCTTTGAAGCAGGCAGAAGACCTGTTTGTCATGGGATGCGCCTGATGCCCTCCCCTTCCTCTCAGCCACCCTACACTTGCGTTTAAGGTTGGAGAGGTCGGATCATACCAAGAGTTGCACTTGCAGGTGGGCTTCAAACAGATCCTCAGGATGGGGGCAAGGACATCAAGAGTTGTCGAGATAGAGAGATGAAGGTTACAGAGGGCTGTGAGAGTTAGAGAGGGATAATATTTGTATTTTCTTTGGAACAGATGCACTGCCCCAGGACAAAAGTGGTGGTAATAGGAAAAGGAGAGACCATTAGTAGCAATGTTTTTTTCTGTGCAATAACTGGTACTGATAGAAATTCATGCGTATCTGTGAAATATGTACACATATGCCTCAGATGTGTATGCAGGTTGAAGCCAAGATTGGGCGCTCCATATCAATGCAGATCCATAGGCCTATACTGCAGCATCCAACTCATCCATCTACTTGTGCATAGGAATACTGGGAGATGGGTGAAGACCATGATGGGCTGTGTGCGCGCTCTGAGTTCTGCGGCAGCCAGGCAGTCCGACACACATTTGCAGATTTCCAAGAGCTGAAGCTGCATGGGTCATGTTAATGCTGTCAGAGAAAGCAAATGTCAGATACTACGTTTGATTTGCCTAGTGCACACGGTTTGCAACCTTTGGCTCTCCAGATGTTTTAAACTGATTGTCATGATCCCTTGCCATCAACTATGCTGGCGTTTCGCCACAGAAATCGCCTCCTAGCGGCACGAGCAGCTACAAGTAGGCCAGTAGCTGGGGAACGTTGTTCCTGAGGGCTTACATGTGGGCCACACCCCTTTGTTGGTACACTCCACAAGACTCCCCAGGGACTGGCGTGTGCCTGGGGGGGCTCATAGGCCTGGCAGCACTCTGGTGTGATGCCCAGGCAACAGCTGCAGATGCTGTCAGGAAAAGCCATCTTGGCTCCTTGCCAGGGGCCCACAGAACTCTTGGCGTCGGTGGATCACTGTGCCAGATTACAGGTCCTTTAGGGCTTGCTGGATGTGTCCGCGTCGGGGCCTATATGTGCTAGCTCCACCCGCTATCCACTGGGAGCCAGTGATGCCAGACTGCCTAGTCTCTGGGTTTAACCCGGAGACCCCAGGTTTCCAGGCTCTTCTCTGGGTCTCCGGGAAGAGCTTGGAGTTTCTGGGGTTTCCAGAAGTGACAGAAACCCACCCCACACCTTCGTGATTGGCTACAAACATAATGCTTGTGGCCAACCACATGGAGGCGGCGAGACAGCACAGTGAGCAAATCCTGCCCTTTTCTGGCATCATACCACTGCATTTGCCTTTTTGGTTTTGGCACTTTTTGAGGGTGTAAGCCATCAAATCTCGCCAAAACAATTGCTACAATAAGAAAAGGGGTTCCAAGAAGCAGTCTACGTGGTTGGCATGACAACTGGAAATGCTTTCCCATAAAATTGCCAATGCACTAAGTGTTTATTCCAGTTGTACTGCACAGATGTAATCCAATAGTGGCTTGTTTAACGTCTTTTCTCCTAATCAGGAGTACTGTCACATGTCTGCGTGACTTTCAAAGTGGAGTGATCTTAGTTTGAGAGGGAGGCAGGCCTCCCTTCTTGCAACTGGGTGACGGCAGCCATCTTGTAACAGCAACAGGCGGCAGCGATCGCTGAGCCGGACGAAAATCAGAAGATGCAGGCATTGCTGCTTCTGGTAATGTGGCCCTTAGAATAGTAGTACTTTTTTTTAAAACATTTTTATTGTTTTCATTAACATAACAATTCCACTAACTTCCCCCCCCACCCCCTGGAAGAGTAGGAACCCATGCAGGTGTGCTTTCTGGGAAAGTTTATGTGCCAAAAATGTCTGAGATTTTAATATTATGTGGGCACCATTGTTCCATATAGTCTTACTTCAAATAATCCAGCACTGCCCCCCACTCCTTTGTGAAAGAGTTCTTCTGAGTCTGAAGGCGATGTGTTATCTTTTCCATTGTCATTTGCGACCAGACCTTCTGTAGCCAGGTAAATACTAATGGTGGTTCTTGTTTTTTCCAATTTTGGGCTATTGTGGCCCATGCTGCAATAACTAGGCCCATGAAACTTCTCCTTTGTACTTTATGGAGTCTTTTGGCCTGTGGATCTGTGAATCCGCACAGCCACACTCTCTCCCCCATTTGGGCTGCCGCTGGGAATATTTTTGTCATTTCTGCTTGTACTTCCCTCCAGAAGCCCTTCACACCCTGACAGTCCCACCAGATATGCCTCCATGTGCCCGTATCCGGGCACCCTCTCCAACAGCGGTCTGACAGTTCCGGATACATTGATTTGAGCCTCTCTGGAGTGTAGTGCCATTGCATGATGATTTTGAGCCACATTTCCTTGGTTTGAACTGCCCTGGTGAGTTTTGAGACTCCGACCCACAGATCCTCCCATTGTTGTCTGGTTATTTCTGTCCCCAACGTGCCCTCCCAGCGTTTCATGTAGGTCCACTTGCATATCTCTTCTGGTGTATTAATGAAGTGGTACAATGTTGACACCAGTTTCCTGTCGCCAGAATTGGTTATTATGTATTTTTCAAAAGGTGTGAGATCCCTTGTAGCTGCCTGGAAAATATCTGGAGTTGTGAGCCAGTGCTTTAATTGCTCATATTTGTACCTATCACCATCTGTCAACTTCCACATATTTTGGCATTCCGTAAATGTCCTAATTTCTTTGTCTAGGATCATTTCTCCAATTTTCCTACACCCTGCATCTTCCCATTTATCAAATCTTCCGGCTTCGCATCCTGGAGGGAACAGTGGGTTACGGCATATAGGTGTGAAGGGGCCCAACGTGGTGGTCATAATCTGTTTCCTAGTTAGATCATCCCATGCACTAATGCTGGTTTTCAAGACCTCACTGATACTAAGATTCCGGTGTCTGTGTCGTTTGTTTCCACAGTAATTCCTCCAGTGGGGTCCTAGCTACCGCCCTGTCTTGAGATACCCACACGGTACGTTGGTCCTCCCCCAGCCATTCCCTCAAGACCCAGAGTTGGGCGGCATGATAATATCTCTTGAAGTGCGGAAGTGACAGACCCCCTACCTTGATTGGTGCAGGAAGGATGGCCCTGGCTACTCTGGGAGGCTTCCTGTTCCAGACGAATAGTGAAATGGTCTTGGACAGGGGTTTAAAGAAAGAGTTTGGGATGGACACTGGAAGGGCATGGAAATAGTAAAGTAAGCGGGGAAGAATGGTCATTTTTACCGATTGAATTCTGCCCCACCAGGAGACCCAAAGGGGGGACCATCTGTCAAGGTCCCTTTTTATCCCATCCAGCAAGTGAGGATAGTTATTTTTATAGAGCAAGTCCACCGTACGTGCGAGTGTCACCCCTAGGTACTTTATACCTTCCTCTGCTATTTTTAGATCTAATTTGCCCGCCACTTTCCCCAGCGCCCCTTTGTCTCCCGCTAGGAGCAACATTTCTGACTTTTTCCTGTTTATTTTCAAACCTGATATCCCCCCGAACACCTCCAGCTCTTTTAATATTTGTACTAGGGAATTCTCTGGGTCCTCCATGGCCAGTAGCATATCATCTGCGTATGCAATGACTTTATGTTGGCTACCCGCCATCTCAATCCCCTTAATCCCTACTGCTTCCCTGATTTTAATTAGGAGAGGTTCTAGGAAGATCGCATACAGAAGAGGGGACATAGGGCAACCCTGCTTCGTACCTCTTGAAATCTCTACCCTATCCGTTACAACCCCGTTTATTGCTATTCGTATCGATGGAGAGTTATAGTTGGCTTTGACCATGTTGATAAACTGGTCTCCAAATCCCATGCGTTTTAATGTTTTGAATAGGATGGACCACTCTACCCGGTCAAAGGCCTTTTCGGCGTCTAGGGAGAGGAGAGCTGCTGGTGAATGGGTGAAGCCTATTTTTTCTACCAGATGAATTATTCTTCTTAGGTTATCATGTGTTTGTCTGCCTTGGATGAAGCCCGATTGATCTGTGTTAATTAGGGACGGGAGGAGTGGTGAGAGCCTGGCGGCGAGTACTTTGGTATAAATTTTCGCATCTAAATTAATCGGGGCTATTGGGCGGTATGAGCCAGGGAGAGTGGGATCTTTACCAGTTTTATGGAAAACCAGGACCTTCGCCTCGTTCATGGATGAATTGAGCAGCCTTGTTAGCACGGGGACTAGAGTATCTGCATACTGTTTGTACAAGGGGGCCGTAAAGCCATCTGGATCTGGAGCCTTGTTGTTCGGGAGGTCCTTTATTGCCCTATGGACTTCTTCTTCTGTAATCCCGGAGTCCAGTAAGATTCTGACCTCCTCTGTTATTGTTGGGATGGGGAGAGAGTGTAGGAACCTGTCCTGCTCTTCTTCGTCCGGGTGCTCCGTCGCGTATAGATCTTGGTAGAAGGCTTTAAAGGCCGCTCCTATGCCCCTATTGCTTGTTTGAGTCTCCCCGTTAGCATCCTTAACAGTCAGGATTGCCAAGGAGTTTTGTTTCCCTCCGAGTTGTCTTGCAAGATATTTGTCTGCCTTGTTGGCCTTGATGTAGAGTCGTTGCTTAAGGTATAGTAGTGACCTTTCTGCTTTTTTGTTACGGAGCATATCGAGCTGTCCTTGCAAGTGCTTCAGAGCCTTCTTGAGGCTTCTTGTAGGATGAACTACCATCTCGCCTCGAATGTCAGTTATTTTCTTTTCTAAAGTTCTCTCCCATTCGTGGCTTTACTTATCTTTGGCGGCTTTTACTGCTATTATATGTTCCCGGATTACTGCCTTGAATGCATCTCAAACTGACCCCAATGGTACTTCTCCATTGTCATTCAGATCAAAATATTCTTTAATTTTGTCCCCCACTGTCGCTCCCAACACCTGGTCCGCAAGAATATCTGGAGGCAATCTCCAACTCCAGAGACCCCTTCCTCTACCTGGAATCTGGATGTCTAGGCATTGCGGCGCGTGATCTGATAGAGCAATAGCGCCCAATTGAATATCCTGGATCTTCCCCAGCAGTCCCACTGACACCCAGAAGTAGTCTATCCTCGACATCGTGTTATGCACGTGCGAGTGGTACGTGTATCCGCTGGCCGGCCCCTTTTTTTCCCCTCCAGACATCGTGTAGCGCCATATCTTCCATCTTTTGCTTAAGTTGTTTGGAAGGGGCCCCCTGACTATGATCTCCCACCGCGCTCCTAACCAACTTGGGAAGCCAGGCTAAGTTTAGGTCTCCTCCCAGTATTATCTCTCCCTTCGCAAATCCCTCTAGTTTCCCTATGGTGTCTCTGAGAAAACCGTCTTGTCCTGTGTTCGGCGAGTAAATTGCCACTAGGGTAAACCGGGACCCATCTAATGTGAGGTTTGCAAAGGCGAACCTTCCTTCCCTGTCCACCTGCGTATCACTGAGGATTGCCCCTAGTCTCCCCCCTTGCTGCTATCATCACTCCAGCTCTTGTTTCCCCTGCATTCGCCTGCGCCCAGATCGTGTACCCTCTCAGATGTATCTTTATTTTATCTTGTGCCTTAATATGAGTCTCCTGGAGGAGCAAGAAGTCTGCCTTCTCCCTTCTAGCCAACGCCTCCACTTTTTTCCTCTTCACCGGCGAGTTCAGCCCCCTTACGTTTAGTGAGAAGATTCTAACTTTCCCCATCTCGTCTAGTCTGTTGCTAACGCCTTCTTTCCCGCTATATGAGATCTCCTCCCTCTTCCAGAGTCTCTCCTCCCCCAATTCCCCCCCCAACTATTCAATTTATCCCCAACCGTTAACCGTAACTCAACTTTGATCCCGAGGGGGGCCCAGGCTCCTAAGGTTGCTAGGGCGTTGCGCCTATCGCTCCTGGCCCTCTCATGACTCGGGATTAACTTTGTGGGGACTCCTAAACCCCACATCACCACCAAGCCTAGATGGTGTCCCTTCCGGCACCCCTGCCTGGCCGCGGAATATTTGTAATACCGTGTTTCTTCAGACTATTCATCTCCCGCCCTCTCCAATTATGATTCTATCCCATCCCTATCCTCAGAGAGTTTCCTATTAGTCTCCCGCTGGTTGTCCTGCTTTCCCCCGGCCATTTTGCCTCTTATTGTGACGAACCACTTCCCAGCCTCGCTGCCTCCTCCGCCTGCAGGCCCATTATGTTGAGTCCTTCTTCACTAGTGGTCACCCTTCTCTGTTTGCCTTCCCACTCGAATAGAAGACCAACAGGAAACGTCCACTTGTACCTAATTTCTTTCGCGACCAACTCTTTCACCAGTGGGGCCATCTCCCTTCTTTTTAGAAGTGTTGCTGAGGCCAGATCCTGATAAAGTTGGATTTCCACCCCATTCATCCTAATGTGGTCGAGCTGTCTCGCCTTCCTTAGAATCTGCTCATTTTGCGGATATGATGAAAGGGCCGCTAGGACATCCCTTGGTCTTTCTCCTGGGGCTCCTGTTCTTCTCGGGCCTACCCTATGGACTCTGTCAATCCCGATACTCTCCGCTTCCTGCTCCTCAATTATGTCCCTAAAGACCTCTTGTACCGCACTCTTTAGATCCTTATCCGTCACTGATTCGGGCATATATTTGATGCGGATATTGGACCTTCGGGAGCGGTTTTCGAGGTCCTCGCATTGGATTTCTAGGTTATGGGTTAACGGGACCAGATGCTCCTGTGTTTCACTGCTCTGTGTCGCTTCCTCTTCCACATTCTGCACAACTCTTTCTAGAGTATCTGTTCTGTCCTCTAACTTGGCCACATCTATCTTCAGCTCCTGAACAGCCTGCTTCATGTCGCTCCTCAGTGAGGTAAATTGTTCTTGCACCGTGGACATAAATTTGTCTTGAAGCTCCACAAACCATGCCCTCATTTCGTCCTTTGTCGGTGGAAGGGTGTTATGACTGGCATGTTCTTCACCTAGCTGGTCTTTTGTGATCGTGTGGGTATCTGCCGATCACATTTGTAGCAGACTTGTGTCCTGGCGGGGTGTCTGCGCTGTGGACTGGGATGCCCCACCCTTCCCCCTCGCCTTTGACATCTCTTGTTAGTAGGGGAGGGCCTGCCAAGCCCCCGGGTGTCTCCCCTGTGCTTGTTGAAAACGTGAGGTTCTGTTTCTCCCTGCTCTGCTTCCCTCGCGTCGGAGTTATGACTGCCGCGATGAGGGGAAACACGGTGCTGTGTCCCCTATGTTTTCCCCTGTGTCCGGAGACCACTCTTCATGTGGGGGCCTATTCCTCCTCCCTTGGTGCCCCTGCCCCCCTCCTTGCTGAGTGCCCCTTTGTTGTTGAAGGAGAAGGCGAGGGGGGGCGCGGTTCTTTAGATTATGGAGCAGTGTTTTTACAATTAGTCGAGCCCCCCCGAATTCGCGCGCGGGCGGAGGAGGAGCGCCAACGCCGGCGCACTCACCTCTTTCTCCTGTTTCCTTCCTGCCGCCGCGGAGTCCGGGGGGGCCAGCAGCCCTGCAGCCCGCCGCGGCGTCTCCCTGTTGTGCCCGTCCCCGTGTGGGAGGATAAGTCAGGGTTTCACTGCCCTCCGCCCCTCAACGGCAGCGATGCGCGGGCTCTTCGTCCGAGGGGGAGACGCTGCGCCCCTCCTCCCCGCCCGGATCCGGGGAGGCGGTCTCCAGCCTGTCCCCAGCCGGTGCGCTGGGGGTCGCCGACGGCGCAGCCGCTGCCTAATCGCCCGGAGGCGCGCAGTCCGTTCCTTTGGGCGCCTGCCGTCCTCTGTGTGCGCCTTCTCCCCGTCCGGCACAGCCCGCAGTCTCCGTCTTCCTGGCAGGGTTTCTAACGGTGGGGGATGGGCTGGTCGCTTCGCGCGTGTGCTGCACTCCCCGATACGGGTCTCCTGGACAGAGTTAGGGTCACTTCTGTCCCCGGTGTCCAGGGAAAGGCTCAGGCACCAGTCCTCTGCAGAACTACACGGTAATCCTCGTTTGGCGTGCTTTGTCTGCGGCCCGGCGGGAGCACGATTCAGTCGTGACCTCTCCTGCCAGCGGCCATCTTAGAATCCAGAATAGTAGTACTTTTAAGCATTTCACTACAATCTTATTTTCGTTTGGGTGTGTTTTTCTCACCGGGGGTTCCTTTATATTGAGCAATGAAAATATTTGTGGTGGTTTTTTCCTTTCTTTTTAACACCAAGAACGAAGCAGGCGGCCGTGGTTCAGCTGCTGCAGGCAGAATGGAGTCTGCCTGCCTCCTCACCCTTTGTATGAGTGTGTCGACTTGCTAAGAAACCCATGCTATGCTGACTGGAGTGGAGGGTTGCTCGCTTCTGCCAATGCTGTCGGGAGGGCTGGCCTCCATGCTCTCCCCGCCGCGTTCCAGGCCCACAGCGTCCGTGCCGAGAAGGCTGTAGGCTTTATTTTACAATAAAACGAGCACAAAAAATTGGCATGACTCTGGATGTGCTTTTGGGCATCATGGGGTCAGGTGAGTAGGGCCCCAAACTGATGCGAACTCCAGTGTTGGGCCAACTTGAAACCGATCCATGCCGCCACTCCTGAGAGAGTAAACGGCCACTCAGGTTTCCCCAAAAGAACAATGCAATCTTTTTCCACTAGAGTCCAGAAAATGTTTCTAGTGAATATCTCCATGCCTTTTATAGATAGGTGGACCCCATCCTGGTGGAACTACTCCCCGTTACTTAATGATATGACCCCATGTTTGGTTAATGTGAGGCCAGTGTATTTACAAAGGTTTGCCAGCGCTTTGTTCAATTTCTTCCTGGATCGTTCTATTGCCCTGTCGCATCTGGGCAGGATCTCAGAAAACATGACTTCAGTCTCCCTTCAGCTCCCTGCAAACCTCCTGAGTGAGCTGCACATTTCTACCCAATTGTTTGGTCATTCCCTCCCAGGTGTATGACCAAGAATTCAGGAGGTTCCCCGCAACCTATTAAATCTTCCAGCCACTTGTGGAGGTCGCCCCACTTCAAGCTCTGTGTTCCCCACCAGGACGTGATTGTCTTTTGGAACTGCTGGACCCACGATACAGGCTGACTTGAATGGGACGTAGCCTGCTGAGAGAAATGTTGGTAGTGAATCTCTTATTTTCTGGTGCATCTCTTGTAAGTTTCTGATTTCCAGCCCCGATCCCTTTAATCATTTTCTCACTCAGGCCCCCCCATCCACGCTGAAGTTGCAGCCCCAATGCAGAAAGAATGTGACCCAAATTCTGGGGGTTCCCAACCCACTTCTCTTATTACTTTTCTAAAAACTGCTTAAAATTGAAATCTGCTTAAAGACTGGCCGTTTCTATTCGTCAATAGCTGTGCATTTGCTTGGGGGCGGATGAGAAGGGAGGCCTTTTTATTGTACATATCGGGCAGTATCGGTTATCAATATAAGTTAATCTCCCTTGCCCCGTTTGATCTGACTTGGGTCTGCACATCCTCCTGGCCACCCCTCGCACTGGGGACTGTATATGTACCCATACATCCCCCCCACCCCCCCAATTCTTCTTCTTTTTCTGCACTTATCAGACTTACCCAGTCTGCTTCCTTAAACACAGCACTTGCCACTTGTCGGCTGCACTACCACTGTTTATTGCCTCAATTTTCTATTTATTTTGATTTATTATCTATCTGCTTCTCCTCTGCTCCGAACTCTCCCCCTTCCATGCACTTTTTCCCTTTTTCCTTTCCCATGTACTTGCACGTTCTCAGTGTCACTGAGCCTAGTAAGATCGTTGTTGTGTTGTGTTCTCCCCTGTTCCCCTCCCTTGCCTAGCCCTGCTCTGAAACACTTGTGCACGAGCGCAATACAAATAAAATATCATATCTCCTTAGAAAAATTGCCATGCTTTCTCTTTCTACGGTAGTGTCGTTAAGTACTAGCCCCACATTTGAAGTCGTATTTTTAGCGATTATTTCGCAAATCCTAAATGCCCTGAAGTGATTTAATGTGAAGGCAGCCCTGAATGGTGTTTCATATTCATCTTTGCAGAACTTGTGCAGAGCCTCTAGCAGTTTAAGTTTTTCAAAATTCAAAGGGCGTCTTGTATCTTTTTTAGCTCCATCTAATCTGGAACGACGCTGGAGTGCATACCTACTCAGTGTGCTGTGAGTGGGAACAATCCTCCCCCCCCCCCCGGCCAGCTTGATATAGTAAGAAACTGCAGATAAATAGGCGGCTGCCCAAGACCTTTTCTTCTGTTTAAATGCACACTCCAGAAATTCATGCGCGTGCCCCTCTTTGAGGTCTTTAAGGTGATCCACCTTAATAATTTCACCAAAATTTGATGGGCACTTACTGTAGAGCTTGGCCGTCTTCTTGGCCAATGCGTCTTTTGGCAAATCCCTATTGATGCTTGTGGGCTCTTCTGCTGCGGAGCGGTCATCCATCTCCCATGTAGCCCCCGTGCATTGGGTGCGCTTATCAGCAAATATGGCTATCTCTCCGTGCTGCCCACCGTCTGGTGTGCAGGCAGTCATCTCTTCACGTCCATTACTTCCCACGCTTCTGCTGGCACGGTTGCCGTCATTGGCTCTGCTTGTGGCCTGAAGGTTGTTAGCAGAAAAGCAGCGTCGTTATTTTTTCTCAATACCATTTATATCAATTGGCATGATGCATACCCCCTTTTTAAAACCTGGACTACCGCCATATTATGCGACCAAGGGATCAACTCTTTATTGGCCGGAGCTGGGCCCCATAAATAAATGGTAATCCATATAGGAAATATTTCCAACAAGGTAATATTCTTAGTCCAACCTTTGTCATGGCAGGGCATGCGCTAAATGACGAACCATTCAAATTCTCATACTTCCAGATTCTTTTTTACATTATTCCGTAGTCTTATGTGATGATGGTTCTTCGTTGCCCCCTTCATTTTCAGCTCCAGACGTCTATGAAAATCCCGTCCTCGGGGTATGATTTCCGTTGCAAAATTGAGTTTCCTTGCCAACATATTGTAACTGTACCTTTTGTCTCTACCTTTTAGAACCCAAATTGCGCCCAACAGATCCAGAACTTTCTCATAAGGCACCCGACATTCCCCTTTTGTGGAGTCAATTTCTATGCCCAAAAAAGACAACACCCGGGCTGGACCCACTGATTCCTCCCCTGCTAATGGGATACCTAGCCCGGCAGCTATTTCTTTTAATTCCCCCAGTGCCAAGCTACACAGCTCGGATTCTTCTGGTCCTGCAAATAGGAAGCCATCCAAATAATGCTGTACTGAACCTCTGGCATAGCTTTCTGCAGGGCCCACTGCAAGAACAATCCCACTTTCTCAAAGTAAGCACATGAAATGGTGCAGCCCATTGGGAGACATTTGTCAAAATAGAACTGGTTGTCAAATTGAAAGCAGAGCCAGGGGAAAGAGCTCCTGTGAAAAGGGAGTAGGCTGAAAGTGGACTCTATATCCGCTTTTGCCATCCATGCATTCTTTCCGGCCACCTTTACTAGGTCCACCGTCTCCTGTAAGCTGCTGTATGACACTGCTGCCTCTTTTGGAGATCCTATCATTGAGTTGCCATGCGGGTAGGACAGGTGGTGAATTAGCCTAAATTTCCCTTCCTCCTTTCTGGGCACCGCGCCCAGTAGCGCATATGAATTCCTGGAAAGAGATCTTGTTTAAGCGGCGTTCCACCCTGCCTAAGCCCATCTCTCTTCTGATTTTCTCAATCACCATTTCATGGTGTGCTAGGGTTGATTTTAAGTTTTTGGGAATTAGTTGTGAACCTTGACCTTTGAACAGTATACTGAATCCCTGTTTGAAGCCACCATCAATAAATGTTCCTGTCTCCAAGTCTGGGAAGTGATGTAACCATTTTATTAGCCTATCTATTTTTACTGGGGATGACCCCAATGCAAAGTTATTACGAGTTTTTAAATTCTGTGTTTTTGGGTGTTCTGCGGAGGATGGGGTTCTTAGTGCACTTGTCACTTCCGTGTCACTCCCCTCCTCTCGCCCCCTTTATGTACTCCATTGGTGTCTAAACGTTCACTCCCTACCCCAGTTGCAAAATCCTCTTTTCAAACTTCCAGTATATTGCTGGTGTTCCGCTCTGTGTTGCCCCTTGTGATTGGGGTGGGGGATGAGGGGGGACTGTGTAGGTGCGCTGTGTACTCTTTTTGCCCCCCACGTGGCAGATTTCCGAAAAGGCTGCCTAGCCCTGTATTGCAATGTTTTCTGTATATTTTGCCGGTTGCAACCTCTGTAGCCTGAGTTAAGCTGAGTGTTGTGTGGAGTATTATTGTTCAGTATGTGGAATATATATAGATTTGAATGTTCCTCGACCCAACCTAGATCTTGGAATTCCTGCGTTTCCTTTCTGATTTGTCATAATTTAGCCATGCATCACCCCCAAATGTATCTGGAGGATCCTATGATGATGGGGCCACTCCTCCGGGAATGTATCTAGTATAAGCGGCTTCCCAGTTCTGTAAGCTCAGCTCTACTCCAATTCTCCTGGGCCTGTCTTTTGCTACCTCCTTTCTGTCCTTTTTTAAGCAGCCCTCCCCCATTTTTGGCCCCTCTACTCCCGGTCCATGCCACCACATGCTCATGGTCTTCCTCACTGCTGGTGTCCGACTCTACCCCTGAGCTTTCCTCCTCACTGCTGGAACTATCAATAGTTTTCTCCTTGTTTTTCTTCTTACTCTGTTTGCTGTTTTTGCCCTCTGCCTGTGCATGCCTGTGCAAGCATACTAGCTGCTCCAGTTCTTCCCCCAAGTCCCCATGTACCTGATTTCACTTGCTTTTTTTTACCGCTTCCGACCTTGTCCGCTGGTTCACTGATCACGTTGGAGCGCTTCCTGTTCTTGGCTGATGTCCTTCCTCTTCTCCTTGCTCTTCTGCCTCCTCTTCCTCCATATCTGACATGCATTGTAGTTAGCATGGTTGTCCCCCAGGCGTGTCACCTGCAAGTCTTTTATCTTCCTCCATCCATGCTGTGCGCCTCCTCCGCTTTGAAGAGAGGAGCCCTAGAATGCCTAAGCATGACAGCCTGAAGAGCCAGAAATGCAAGATGCCAGTCACTGTTTGGTCAGCCCCCAGGAGGGCCAGTGACATCCACATATGCAAACAGATATTCTTTCAGACAACCATTCAAACTATAGCCAGCTGATGGCTTCCTGGATACAAGTGCCATTAATCATGGATGGAGGTGCCTCACTGGACCTGATGGCCTAATGAAAAACATCTAACTGTGCTGACGTCATTAGAGACACCACGACATAGCAACGTTAGCCATGAAGCAAACTCGCATCTCTGCACAAAGTTACATAGACACACGAAGATCATGCTTACACAGTTCTGTAGATAGAGGACCGATACTTACACATACTGCCGAAAGCCTTTATTATTTTCTCTCATTAGCCTCGCTGTGTTTCTCATCTCACTGAATTCGGGGTATTTTTTTTTGCAAGGTTTTCACTCCACCTGCAAGCAAAGAAGTTGTTCCAAAACCTTAAGGTTCTTCACGCATGTTAGAGAAAAGAGAGCTCCAAGAGCCGGGAACTCCAGCCTCAATACAAATGTGCTACCATGGGTCATGTGTGGATGCCATAATTTAAGACGTTTAATGGCCCAGCCAAGCAGCTCCGAGTTCACACTTTTTCTGTGAATGATGAATCCAGACTGTTTGCACCCAGTAATCCTGTGTCCAGAACATATAGAGAAATGTTAAGAACTAGGCTCCAGACATGTGCGCAAAATGCTTTGTTGTTTTTAATGATGTTGAGGATCTCCATGAGATGGGGTCCCATGTTTGTTGTGTGATATTACAATGCCTTTTTACTTGTCAAACTTGAACTCATTCTGTGGCCCAAATACACTTTCTGTTACTACAGAAAGACTTACTGTGGCTTCTTGGTTGCTTCTGATCGACTGTTCACTCTGAACCAATCCCACTACATCTCTATGAAATCCTTTAGCGCAAAGAAGCTCTGCTCTAGCGCTTGTTCATTAGAATCTAATGCATGAAATCCTAGCCGCACTGCCTCACTTTCAGTGAGGCTCAGGCACAGTAGAAGGAAATATACTGCATTATATACATGCACTGAGACAAAACAGGTCTGTTTCGAGCACATGGATGAGGAGCGACGCATGACTGGGACTTCATGTACAATCAAGCTATAGTCGGCTCTGAAAGAGGCCTATCGTCTGGGGCATATACACGAAATATGGCATTTTAAAACAACCCTCAAACCCTTCTGTGATTATGTTTGCATGTTCTTAGAACCAAAACAGGAAGCATCTGGCTTTCCTGCCAGCTGTGTGGACGATGCTGCTAAACCGGCTTATATTGATGATTATTATAAACAGGGCATACACTTGCATATGGAACCCATTGAGGACAACCTAGCTCGGCGGCTGTTGGCAAAATTATGCCTAAATTTGTTGTGGGGTACGTTCACGCAAAGAGGTAATTTGCCCAACACATCCAACATCACAGACCCTGATGTGCATCACACCCATCTATTTGATCATTCTTATGACGTAAGCAGCTGCGCGTTTATAGATGATGAAACGGCTTGTCTGTGCTAGCGCTACACCATGGAATATCCAACAATATATAACCGTTTCAGAAAGTCTGTCCAAAAGAATTGTTTCATTACTTTAGCAACTAGAAACGCTTTGTTTCCAAGTTGGCAGACCTGCAGTACTTCCCTGAAATATGGAGTTGTATTAAAGAGTGGCGCATTCTTCCTCATCGTGAACGCCAATCATCATAATTTGTCGGATGGCCATTTCTTCTTCTGCGTGCTCCTTAACTGGAAGAGCAGGTTTGCATGGAGACATTGCGGTAACCATCTGGAACGTGTCTGGTGCCTCTCTTGGGTGGTATTGGGGCAGGACAGCAGTTCTGGACCCTTTCAACCTGATTACTTGCACTGCTGGTCTGTAGGACAGGCCAAACTGAGTCTTATGGATCTTCTCCAGGACCCAATCTCCTGCTTTGAGAGTGGTCCCAGGATGGCTTCCGCAGCTTCCACCTGGAGGGATTCCCTCAGCAGCGTTGTCGCCAGCAGTTGCTCTCGCCTAGAGAGGGGTCTGGGGAGAGTGTGCAGAGCAGGCATAAACATTTTTCTGTTATGTTACTTGGTATTTATATAGCGCCTTATGTATCATTGGTATGACCTCAAAGCGCTGGTAGGTTGAACGCCCTCGGGAACCACAGTTCATGTCAGTAGAGAGTCGTATGGTGCCTTGGGTGCACCGGATATGTGTGCAGCTGGTGTGGTTGTTGCATGATAGCTGCTTCTAGCGGTAGGTGTGGTGCTGAGGAAATCAATTGGATGTGTTCAGTCTGGAGGGTGGACACCCAGACAGAGTTCTGGCTGCGTTAGGCCTGAAGAGATTCCTAAGCTAGCCGGAATGTGCTCAGCTAGCTGTGTGTTTATTAGGATGATGAGGTGTTCGTGGGGTCATGTGAGTATGAGCACAGCTAGGCCGAATGTGTCATAGCATAGCTGTGTTCTAGTTGAATGATGGGGTATAGGAGAGCGTAAGCGTTGTAGTGTGATACGGTGGTTATCAGTAAAGCGCCTGCGAGCAAGCACGAGAGCAGGACATAGGGTGTACATAGCGGCATACGTATATAAAGCGATAGGATAGATAGGGGTAAACATGTGATACCAATAACATAGGGATACAGGTACATAGTATATACATAGCATATATATATACGAGATAGAGATATACAGAGCTGTATCCACTCAATCCTTTCCACCCACTCCATCCATCTTTTCCATCCTTTCCATCCACTCCATCCTAAACAAGAGTTCAAATGGAGTCTTACCGTTGCATAGAGACTGACGTGGTAAATTATTTAAACTTCTGTTAACTAGATGCATGTGGCTACCCAGGTACCCCCCACTGAAATAATTCATTTAGTCACGCACAACATTGAGTGATTTGCCCTTCCTAGGAGCCCATTTCATCTCTAGATAATACAGGTTTAAAAAAGTGCAGGTCTGATCCCCAAGCCTCTAATTCCTTTCTCAGGGCCTGCCCTGCGAGCTGGACCATTATCAGCATGGAGCGTTTGAGTTGCTGTCAGAGCTACTACACCCCGGAGTCCCTGTATGACTGATTTGCAGTCTGCTCTCTTTTGAGGAATCATCCAGGTGAACCTAGTGCAAGCGTCCACTATTACTAGAATATACTTGTACTTGTGTATTTCTGGTAGTGTGCCTATATGATCCAGATATTGGATCTCAAAAGGCGAGGTTGCCTTTCTTAAAGGAGCCTCTTTAGGTTTTTTGTTGTGGTCCACAGTTGTCCTCAGGCATGTCACAGTTTGCTATGTATACTTTAACCTGTTGCCTTAATCCTGGCCACCAATACCTGTCAAGGAGCAGCTGTGTAGTTGCATTAACCCCAAAATGGGTAGATGCGAGTCCAGCATTTGTGGCTGCTGTTAGCTTTTCCCTGTCTGCCCTGTTGGGGATAAATCTTTTGAATAGGATGCTCTTTTTTTTCATAGGAATTGTGACTACTGCTTTACTATTCTCAATGTCATAAACGTAATTACTTGGGAAACATTTTGGCCTTGGTATAATACCCAAACAAGCTTCTTTTATTTCCTCATCCGTTGCAGTTGCTGAGCGAGTTATGGCTGCTGTCGTTTTTATCACTGTGCTCTTTGACATATTTATCTGCTAAAGCATTGCCAATGCTATGAATGTTCCCTTTAGTATATGCTCATGTGTGCATCCCCCATAGCAAACGGTGAGACTGTTTACGGTCCCAAACTTGTTTCCACAGTTACATGCAAGCAATAGTTTTATGCCGAATGTCTCTAAAGTAATTTTGAATCCACCAATGCAAATCAGTTTTTATAAGCCCTGACATTGTAATCTGAATCTGAGACTACTAGTGTGGGCTTCCCCGAGTCTGCTTGGTGCAATGCAAGCAGCAATCCATTCAATTCAGCAGTCTGGGCAGACATGTCTCCCAGATGCTTTGTTGCAATGTCAGTAGTCGTAGACACGTGGTCTATTTTAAATGAGTAACACTAGAAAAATGTGTAAAAGTAAATACGTAGATGCTAATATTATCCTAGTAATTAATTTACCATCATTCTAGGTACCACGGAATGCCACCAATTGGGGCATCCAGCAAGAAGTGATAGTACGAAAACGTGTGTATGTGCCTGAGCTGTGTGGCCACCTCAGTAATATAGAGATCTAATATATACACGGATCTCTTATCACACCCCGTACCCTTCTATCTCTCGATTACAGGTGGGGTACTGCCAATACAGCAGATTGTCACCGCTGAATTGAATTTAACCAGCACCAAGAAACAGTGCTGCCAAATAGCCCTGACGAAAGTGGCACTATTGTCCCAGTCCACTGAAACCGGTAGGCTCTGTCCGATCTTTTTTCAAAAGCGTGCCAATTATATGGTGGAAAAAACTGTACATAGATCCCACCCTTCGTTTGTTGGGGGAATCAGATTGAACCATAGTCTGAGTATAAAGAAAGAAAAAAACAAACTAACGATCTCATGGGGTTGTAATAAGACTGAAAAATAAGACTGAAAAACTACAATCCTGTCTACAACTTCTTTTTGTTTTGTTCATTGTTGAGTTGTTTTAATCAAAAAAATGAATTTTTTATTTTTCAACTTTGACAAAATTACATAAAAACAAATAATTCCAAGTAATTTGTTACATTCAATAAAATCATTAAAATACAAATGAACATAGAAAAAAAACATTAAATAAAATTCTTATTAAAAGGGAACTCTCTTCAGTCATCCGTCATCATGTATCATCGCAAATTACATCGGTCAGAACAAAACAATTAATGTTCACATTTGATGTGATAGACCTCACGTTGTAGGCATCACAATTTAGTTTGAATTGATGGTTTGTTCTATAATCTTAGACTGTATAAGAAATTCAAAATGTTGCCCCATAGCGTTTTAAGGCAAAGGGATTATCATTAAATGTACGATATTTGGAGCAAGCACTCCTTGTTTGTATTCAATCGTATTCCCACAAATGTTTTTTGGCTTTTCAATTAAAAGGGTCATTGATATGCCTATATCACTGATGCTTTTCTGCGCCATTCCCCTCCAATTCTTTGGAATGCCATCCATTGATGACAAAAGATATTTTGCAACAATGCTTATTAAACCAGGGTTGTTAGAGGCCATCACACATTTTCTGTAAAGTACGCAGATTTTCCATTTATTGTAACAAGTGGCCATTATAGCTCGAGGAGCTGAAGCTGTATAAAGTCAGTTTCAGCTGCAGTGGATGTGAATCAATCCAGCTGAAGTTAGTTTTTACTCCTAATAATTGTTTTAATATTGTGCTGCTCTATAGGCCTCCCTCTTACTTCAGAGTTCGCTAATGAGCTAAGTTCCCAATTAATTAATCTAAGATAGAGTAACGTATCCACATTGGTGGCTGGCGATTTTAATTATTGGAGGGGGAACAAGAAAGACAGAGATGCTATCGCATTGGAAAAAACACTAAAAAAATCTAGATTTTGAGGTCATCAACAAAGAACCTACGACACCCCAAGGCAATCAATCGGATTGGCTTATATCTCACAATTTGCAGTCACACATGATTTCTACTGAACCATGTATATGGAGTGACCATTTCTTGGTCTCTGTAGACATTGTCTTACGGGCTTCTACTAAATTACAGAACCCGCATATAAAGGTCACTTGCAGAAACTATAAAAACCTCAAGATCGAACCAATCCAGCCTTATCTAGATAAAATCACACAATCCTACCAGGCTCAGGATAGTTGAGATTTTGCTTGATAAGTACTTAACACAAATCCAAGAGCTGGTGGATCAACTAGCGCCTCTCAAAACCAAGATAACCCGGAAAGATGATAACAACCAGAAATGGTTTAATCCCGAGTTAGATATTATAAAAAGAAAAAAGCATTTGAAAGGAAGTGGCAACAAGATAAAACTGAGGAAAATAAAAAAAGGTGGAGGCAAGTCAATAGAAAATAGAGACAATTTAAGATTAGCAAAGGCTAACCATTATAACAGGGAAATGGAAGCCGCAGCTAATTCCACAAGTAAATTATTCGAAATATTGAAAAATATAGAGAAAGCAAAGATGCTTACTCCACCCTTCCTTCCATCTAAGGAAGATTGCGATGTGGCACAAGAAGCATTTGCAGGGAAAATTGAAAAAGCAAGACAAAATCTAATTAAAGCAAGGAATGTGTTGAAACAGGAACATCGATTAGTGGAGAATAGGTCAAGGAAGGACTGGAGAATTTCAGTTTCTCTCCTATCACAGTAGGGGAACTAGTGGAAGTCATGGGAAACATGAAACCCACGTCATGCGCAGAAAATGTTCTACCCGCTCACATTATACTTGAAAACAAGTAACAGTTTGCACCTATTCTAGCGAATTATAAATGCCTCTTTCAAGGAGGGTACAGTACCCAAAGAAATAAAAAAGGTCACAATCACCCCTTTGGTGAAAAAAGTGGGTTTGGATACCAAGGATCCAGCGAACCTCCGTCCCATCCCAAATTCTAACTTTCTACTTAAAGTAATGGACAGAATTGCCACCCTGCAACTACAAGAATATGTAGAGCAACAGGAAATATTACACCCACAACAATCAGGTTTCAGGGCCTCTCACAGCACTTGGACTGCAATGTTGGACCTCCGGAACCACATGTTGGGGCTGATAGACCGAGGAAAAACAGGGATCTTGATGTTGCTGGATCTAAGTGCAGCTTTCGATTTGGTCGATCACGAATTGTTAGCAAAGGCCTTGAAAGATAATGTGGGTTGTTCCAAAGTGGCACTAAGGTGGCTAGTATCCTTTTTCACCGACCGCCAAGCGAAAGTACATTGGGGGAATAATTTCTCTGACCCCATGGCAATAATATTCGGAGTCCCTCATGGTGCGAGTCTCTCCCCTATGTTTTTTTAATATCTATATGCGTAGTCTGTGCAATATCCTAGTGAAAGCTGGTGTGTTTTTCATGAATTATGCGGACGACACGCAGCTGGTCATCGAATTAAAAGGATCATATAACGAAGATAGCGAGAAGATTGCATCCGTTTATAGGGTAATAAATGAGTGGATGCAGAAGAACTGGATGTGCCTTAATGACACAAAAACAGAACTTATGTTATTCGGACACAGCAGCTCTCTCGATAAACTGGGCATGGAGTACCGGACTTTCAGGATAAATGAAGCCAAAATTGAGCTATCAAACCAGGTAAAAACCCTAGGAATGATGGTAAACTCTTCACTGAACGCAGAAGCACAGGTTAACTACCTACAAAAAAAAATTCACCTTACCATCTCCGATTAATGAAGGCCATTAGCCCTTTCCTGGATGAAGGCAACATAGCCACTATAGGTAGGGGTATCATATTATCAAGACTGGATTATGGCAATGCTCTCCTTGTTGGAACAATGGGAAAAGACTAAGGGAGATGTCAAGTCTTAGAAAATAATGCCGTAAGGATCGTAAATAAACTAAGAAGGTGTGAACACATCACCTCAGCTAGACAATCGCTACACTGGCTCAGAGTTGAGGAGCAAATTAAATTCAAGACCTTGACACTCGTCCAGAAGTGTCTTTTTGGCAAAGCTCCCGCCTACCTAAAAAAACGATTGGAACAGTACACTTCACAGAGACCGCTAAGATCTGAAGGCAAAGGATTGCTTGTAGTGCCTAAATCCAAGCTGAAAATAGGGCTGGGCAGATTATTTGTGGTGCTTGCACCACAGTTGTGGAATAGTCTTCCCCAAGCCCTAAGATTGGAAGAAAATCACTTAACATTTAGGGAAATCCTGAAAACTTTCTTGTTCAAGTGAAGCACCTCTCACTAGCTTGGACCATGCTACCACTCATGATTTAGAAGTGGTAGACACTGCGGCAGCGTAGTATAGATCATTGTTTGTTGATTGGTTTTTGTTTTGTCTAAAGCACCCTGATGCCCTCGGGCTGCCGGCGCTATAGAAGCAGACACATAACATAGGAGGCATATAAGGATAACAAACCTAATTCATGTCTAAGAAGACATATGGGTTCGGATAATGGCAAAGTCAGTACTCGTTTCCAGTAATACCCCTCTAATAATGCCCAATAGTCATAGGATTTCTTCGCAAATGCCTCAGTTCCATATGTAATGACAGAAATGAACTTTTGTTTATAGTACACAATAATTGGAACTGAAGAGAATTTACAGTATTTGGCTTTAATTAGCCGAGCTTGGGAAACTGCTGTTAAGACTTTTTGTTTAACATGGTGCTCGTCAGCATTATAACTTGGAGAATGGATTATATATGTGCCCAGATAGATGTATGATGAAACTAAGTCGACTGCAGTGGCCACCGATGGATGGCGAGTCGCTGCTTAGAAGTACCAAACTGAATTACTTTGGCTTTTGCTATGTTAATCGTTATACAATTCCTCATGGTATATTTGTCGAGGGCATCAAGCAGCACTCGAAGCCCATTTGGAGTTTTCTAAAACGGCTCCATATCATCAGCATATAATGAAAATGTAATCTGTGCATCGCTGATTTTTGGTGAGTCAGTTGTTACCTATTCAATGTGGGGCCCTATGTCCGAAATAAAAAAAATAAACATAGCCGATGCCAGTAGGCAACCCTGTTTGAGGCCCCGAGCAGTTTCTATATGGTATGACAATAAACCTTTGTTATCTAACCTAACTTGGATGGAGGTGCCAGTATGTAAATCAATGATCCACTTCAATAGAAACCATGGGCAACCTTTACCCATTAACCTTTTATATAGTAACTCTCTTGGGACTGCGTCAAACGCCATTCGAAAGTCAATCAAGGCCATTTAAGGGGCCTGTTTTCGTTGGCGCATGTGATGGATGATAGCATTTAAGGTGGTTATATTTACTGCAGTATCCAGTCCTGGAAGGAAGCCTGTTTAAAATGGTTTATAGTCATAATCTCGAATACAAATATGTCGAAAGTCATAATGTCGAAAAAATAAAGTCGAAAACAATGTCAAATTTTTTTTTTTGTTGATTTTTATTCGAAATGGGGGGGGTTCCCCCCAACCCGCCTTTTTTAATTTTTTTTTATGTTTTACCCCTTTTTTTTACCACCGGAACCCCAAAAAAACATGTAAATTAAAAAAAAACAATTCGACACTTTTGTTTTCGACATTATTGTTTCGACATTATTGTAATTCGACATTTTGTTTTCGAGATAATGACTGGACACCGTTTAAAATGGATCACGAAAACCATGCAAATCTATCCATGACTTTGAAGTGTTTCAAGATTAGCCAAGCAAATATTTTACCTGGACAATCTAGGAGGGCAATAGGGCGATAGGCTCTTGGATCAGCCCTACTGCCTTTCTTGAAAATTGGGAGTATGATTGTTTCCAAGATTTGGGTATTTCACCAACTGCAAATATGTTTGAAAATTTGAATGAGAATGGTCGCCGATTCATATGGGTATACTCTTAACATTCCATTATGAAGTCCGTCAGGACCAATTGCCAGTGAGCGGCTTAATGTTTTAATGCAATGTAATATATCCTCGTTTTCAAGTGGAAACAAGTGGCACACTGCTGGCATGTGAAGATCCCAAATGAACTCCGAAAAGGGAGAACAGTAGAGATCCCTAAAGTACACACACCAATCTCCGTTCAAAATGGTCCTGTGTTTTTAACTTGGCATCATTCAAGCAATTCCAGATCCCACTCGTGGATTTAGTAATGATCTGTTTCAACATTAGCTCACCGTTTTTCTGATATTGCAGACATTTTTGACCTTTTAGCCAATTTCTATAAACTGATTTTAAACGCTTTTGTTCTGACATCTACAGAATAATGTTTCAAGTTTCGAACAGCTCGTCTCATGTTAGCCTTTTCACGTTGGATTTCCACATCAAAGGGATGCGAATGTCTGTATCTAACACTTGAGTCAAGCATGTTGACTTGTTTAAAGATTTGCATCATATGTACATAAGTCTGAAGCATTGGGAGATGGTGAGATGAAGGGCTTGCAAAGATTATATCCATAATGCTTCAAACTCTGAGGGTTCCATCGAAGGCGAGTGCCGCTGTTGTTCACCTGTACATGTGATAGATGTATATTTTTACTTATTAACCTATTTCAGAGAGGTACTTAAAGGTCATTGCTAGCTTGCTGTGGTCACTCGCACGCGATAGAATCACCTCCATAGATTGCACCTGGGGCAAAAAGTTCATTTTTACATAGATGTAATCTAGAATTGCACATTGAGTGCCTTGTCTCCAAGTTGGTTGTGCAGGAACATCACCTGTTAGTGTTATTTACCATGGTAAACCCCCTTTCTTTCATGATTTTACACCAATTATATTCCTCAGGCCAGTAATACCCTCTGGCAATAAATGTAAATTTAAGTCCCCAAGTAAAGTGGAGTACAAAACCTTCCGGTCAGCAGCTAGATTATCTAGATGCCACAACAAGTACGTGAAGAATAGGTCATTTGTTATATTTCGTTTGCTCCAGTATATATTTATGATAACAATACTCCCATTACCACGAGTCAACTTCACAGCTTGAAAATAGGGGGAGGGAGGAAGGGTATTTCATCACTGTAAAACCACAAACTTGCCTGACTGCCAATAAAAGACCACCGGATGGTCGTCCCATTGGTTTTTTGATGGCAAGAGTACTGATAATTGAATGAGAAGCCCAGATCGGGGCATCTGTAAACCACGTCTCCTGTAATGCAACCATGTCAAAGACCTCGAGACCATTGTTACAAGAATTCATAAAATTACTATTGCCTTCGGTATTCCAGGAGACGAGGCTAATCAAATCCATAGCAGCCACTTGTTATGATCTAACCCCAAAGGTTCGCACACTTGTGGCTGTAGTAGACAATTGGTAGTCATGAATCTCCTAGATGTGTTATGTTGACTTGATTGATATATTTTTATGTGTGGCTTCTCAGTTTGACAAGTACTTGGGGTACTATTTTGTAACGGAATGAACCCTAGATCAAACGAGATCGTCGGAGCCTGCCACAACATGTTATATGCTAAGCCTGAATGTACATACATTTTAGCTTCAGATACATTTTCTTGATCAGCAAATTCTATCACCTCAATATCTGTTGTGGCTAGCTCTTTCAGAGTTGGAACTTCAGTGCATATATTTAAAACGCTTGTTCTATTAAGAACATATTTTGGGAATGGCAAATCACGACATTTCAAAGTTAGACAATAGGGAAGTGACTGGATGTATAAGCCTTGTCTACATGGATCGGGTTTTGTACACCGATAGATGGTCTTTGAGGATGAGTAGCAAATGCCATTTGAGTGACTTGGCAGTGTCCCTGTTGATTATTTAACGATAAAGGGCCTTGCAAAAGGGGACTCACATCGGGATAAGTCTAATTTGTTGGCATTTTGGCATCATGGCCACTTCTTTGGGAGTCTGTTTTGTAAGAATCAATAGATTACTTTATAATTTCTCTTAGATCTTGTGTAGAGAGGACAAGTTGGCTCAAAGTCACACTAGGGGATCTATCAATGGCTAAAACTTGCGGTGCAGTTTGCAGTCGCAATTGAGAGGATAGTGCAGGCTCAGTCGTGGCAGGGTTAACCCAATCTACATAGTCAGAAGATTTAGTAGAAACTTATGTCACTTGCGGAGCTGTTTGGGCAACAAGTTTATCAGTCACATTAATGGGATGGGTTATAGAGGGGGTCATTACTGAAGATATAGGCCTAACGGGTTCTATCTGAGAAGAGCCACCTACCTGCAGTACAGTGAGAAGCTGCTTGGTATAGGCATTAATAGAAGATCTAATTTCTTCACAAAGTTGTTCAATAGTAGTCATGGTCTGACTGTTGCTCCTTATCAGAAGTAGGGAGGACTGAAAACCCCTCATGCGCTGTTTTGAGAGGATCAACAATTGGGAGTAGAGGGTTTACAATCACGGATGGAGCCGCAGGCAATTGCGCAATATTTGCTGGAAGCGTCCGAGAGCTTAGAGCCACTAGATCATCAAGCGGTGTATAGGTCATAGATGGTGCAATCACCGAATAAGCTGATGTTAAAGGTACAAATTCAGGGCTCTTCTCCAACCTAGTGTGAGCCTTGAGAAATGTCCGTGCCATTTCTCTAGGATGAAGACATTGGGGTTTTTTATATGCTTTTTTAACTCTCTTCCGTTCATTCCTCAGCGATGGACGGAATTATGGTTTGTTTGTCCTTGTTTTTAAAGAGGGATCAAAAAGTTTGAAGACAGTTGGTTTAGGAGTCAATTCTACAGTCGGAACCACTTTGGGTTCAGCCAGCAAGTGGATGGACTCATCGATTGGGTCTTGAGAACCCATCAGCCTCTGATTCAGTATTGTGTCAGGGGCAGACGGTACCTGGGCCAATCTTTGCACACTATTATCCACTGTCTGAGTTGATTCAGGAATGCTTAGAGGCTCACTGACATTTCTGGGTACCTCAAGAGTAGGGCGGGCATCACTTAGAATTACAGGGATATTAACAGGAGACTCTGGTTTTTTTTGCTGATGTGCTGTTCAAGTAGTTTTGTTTGGTAGGACATTTTACCATCCAAAACTTCATATCATTTTGCAATAAACAGAGCAGTATTCTTTTTCTTTTATTATTTCTTCGGTTGATTGTAAAACAACCTTTCAAATAATTAGTACAAAAGGAATAACAATATAATACAATCGCATAAAATATATAATATATACATTATTCACATAATATCCAAAAAGGAAAGGAGATTTAATAAAATAGAAAATAGAAAAAAGGAAAATAAAAAGATAAAAGATAAAGAAATCCTAAATCAAACAATTCATATACATAGTTAGCCAACTATAAGGAGAATTACAAAGAAGTCAGAAAAATATTTCTATGCAAACAAGCAACGTACATTCTGTGATCGTGCTTGCCATTGCAGTTATTTGCTTAATTTGTGTTTTGTGTCAATGTTAACCAATGACAAAATAGTTTCTAAATATTGCACTATTGCCATTCTGACTGTGAATTTTCTACTAGTAAAAATTACAAACCAAATAGTGTACACACATAATAGACCTTGAAAATAAGTTTTCCTTATTGATGTTAACCTAGGACAAGTAACAACCAAATGTTTCAATGTTTCAGGACATTTCTCATTGGAGCAAAATCGACAATGACTCGAATGTTTTGAAAGGTAACCCCTTCTTGCCAATATTTCAGCTGTTGGTAACAGATTCAGTCTAAATCACATATATTGTTGTCTAATATGCGAAGATGGAAATTTTAACAGATTATCAGCCATTACTCTATATTTTTTTGATCCAAATAAATGTCCGTCAAAGTCTTTATAGGTACAACATTTTGGTCTGTTACAAATCCAATCGTATTGGAACAATTTCATTTTCGCGCGATTAGGATTCGTTAGCAATGTCTCAATTGATATACACGCATCTGACGGTGCCTTTAGTACATAATTTCGCCACTGTAAAGGAAATGTATGATCTGAGCTAATAAGATGATAAGCAAGAGCGCACAAAATATTCTTTGTTCCAAGACCCAACAGACATTGCACATTTTCCATAGTAGTTGAGCAGAAAGTGATATTAAACCTAATTCAAAACGGATTATGGATATTGGAGTGCAGTTTGGTAATTTCAACACTGATTTCCAGAACCTACTCTCACAAACATCCCACAGTTTGCATTTTAGAGGTAGTTTTGTTTCAGCCCCATACAATAAAATCGGGCCCACCTTACTTTGATAAAACATCATGATATGTTTGCATGAGAATCTCCCAAATTTGAATACTAGAATGTTTGCTTGTGATTTCAAATTCTGCAATTTTGCATTCAGTGTTGAAATATATGATGTATCTGAGAGAACATAATACACCATTGTACCCAGATACTTGTATTCAGGTGCATTCATTAATTTTATAGCCTGCAGATGCCAGTTATAACTTTTTAGGGAGATGGACTTATTTCGGTGACAAGTGACTACTTGGGTCTTTTCAAGATTGATTATGAGATTGTTATCTGTAGAATACCTTGATAGTTCATGCAATAAGTTTTGCAATTCACTGGGAGTTTGCGATAACAAAACCAAATCATCTGCATAAAGCATCCATGCAATTCGTTGTCCACCCATTTTTGGTGCATCATTTATAGAGTGCATTAATCGTTCACCCAGATCAAGGATAAAAAGGTTAAATGAAAAAGAGGCCAAAATACAACCCTGTTTAAGCCCTCGCTCGGTCAAAATAATTGCAGACAATAGACCTATCATAAATCTGATCTGTAATGTTGTGTTGGTATGCAATTGCTTGATGATCGAAATTAGAGAGGAAGGACAACCATACTGAGCCATTTTATCATACAGCATATCACGATCAACAGAATCAAAAGCCACCCGAAAATCAACAAACGCAAGGTGACTATTATTTTTACTTACTGGCTGTTTAAATAAATCTGTATAATATTTAATCCAGACTTGCTCAGAGACATCGTTGGATTGATATTTAAGTTGATGTCCAGCAGTAGATTGATTTAGACTGGCCCAAATTTGAGCTGTGTTCTTCCCAGCTAAAGCTCGTAACATGGAAACACCATTGTTCTGATATAAAGAGGCAGTATTCATTGCGCTCAATGTATTGTTTAAAGCCGGAGCTTCTGGAAATGTAAAACTCTTTGAATGATTCTTAGAAATAGAAACATTCAGAATCTTGAACTGTTTCTTGAAACCTAGTGCACCGCGAAGTGGGCAATGAAGGGGATTTGTCTACAGTTTGATTATGAGATTTCTCTCCGACTGCAGATTATGGTGATAAGATTCTCCGCTGGAAGAAAGGAACTTCTGCAGGATGAAAATAATTTGACATGACTGAATTATTATGCGTAAATTCATGCAATTGTATCAGGTCTCCAGTATTTGAACAACTATAGAGAACTTCGGAGGTGGAGGGGGGAGGATTTGCTAGACAAAGCCATGAAATCCATGGTATCGTCGTCCACCTCGGCCGCTATTGTTAGTAACTCTAACTCATGGGATTTACAGAGTTTTACTTGAGCTGCCACAGAGCATCTAATAGGTTCCATGATCATTTTTGGAATCATGTTTGTTTGTTTATTTTATTTCTATAGCGCTCCGGACCCGGGAGTAATAGGGCGCTTAGTACAAGTTACAAGGCACAGTACATGGTGATAAGCAGTGATACTAGAACAGCTTGAACAACAGTTATATACAGAATATACAGACCGTGGAGGTGATAGCAACCAATAATGACATACATGAGGCATGTGCAATAAGTACAGTTAATGGCTGAGTCTAACTTCAAGGTTGAACTTTTGTCAGAAGCCACCCAATGGCAAGTTTCCTGAATGACTAGAAGGATTTGGATGACTTAATATTCAGAGGCAGGGCGTTCCAGAGTTGGGAGGCGAGGACAGTGACGCTCGAGCCTCCGGCTCTTTTAGGGGTAAATCTAGGTACTGTGAGACATAAGGTATTGTAAGATCTTGTGGTTCTGATGGAAGATTTCATGGTGAATTTGTTAGTCAGGTAGGGGGGGCTAGATGTTTGAGAGCTTTGTAAGTGAGGCAGAGTGTTTTTAGATCGATTTTGTGTTTGATAGTGAGCCATTTGCATGTGGTTCTAGTGGCAGAGATGTGCTTATGCCTGGGAATGTTTATCGATGCCCGTAGCACATTATTTTGAAGGACTTGGAGTTTACTAATTATCGCTTGGTTGGCACCTAAGTAGAGGCTGTTGCAGTAGTCTAACTTAGATTGTATAAGAGCTCTGGCTAGCGTGAGGCAACTGTTAGGGGAAAGAAATGGTCTACAGGCTCTGATTAGTTTTCCAGTATGTGCAGTGGCAGAGGCGGTCGAGTTGACTTGCTTAGTGAGGTTAATATTGGCATCAAGATAGAAGCCAAGTGTTTTCACGTTTTTGGCGACCGGGATGGTATTGCCATCAATTATGATGTTGGAGTAGTTGGGACTTAGTTTTTGTAAGTTGTTCGGTGAACCAACAATGAGCAGTTCAGTCTTCTCATCATTCACCAAAGACCGTGTGTGGCCATCCCTGCCTGAATGACAGATTTCATTGATCCTGGCTACATCAGTATTGTAATTGCCCCAGATGGTGAGGAGTATCTGGGTGTCATCCGCGTAGTTTGTGTAGGTGACACCCAGACGATCCAGTTTATCAAAGAGGGGCTTTGTAAAAAATATTGTACAGGGTGGGTGAAACACATGAGCCTTGTGGGACACCAAAAGTGATGGGGATAGAGTCTGCCGCTGCCACTGGAGAGAAGACTCATGGTTCTATTTCTATTAGCCAGGAAGGACTGTATCCACGTGACAGCAGAAGGGGAAAAGTGGGCGGCAGAAGAGAGGTGGTTGCAGAGTATTTTATGGTCGACCAGGTCGAAGGCTGCTGAGAGATCTAAGAGGAGTAGGATGGCAGCCTTGCCCTTATCTTTAATTTCGTCAGTCTGACTTTTAAGATCAACAAAGGCAGTTTCTATTCCATGTTGAGACCGGAAGCCAGACTGACGCAATCTGAGTAATTGGTTGGACTCTAGGTAATGCTGAATTTGCAAGTAAGCAACTCTGTCAAGGATTTTTAACAAGGGAACGGTTGTGATAGGCCTGTAATTTGTGGGGATGGCTGGGTCCAAGATCTGTTTTTTTAGTAGCGGGAGGACCCATGACTGTTTCAAATTATTGGGTACCGAATTAGTGGAGAATGACACGTTTATGAGCTTAGAAATTAAGGGGGCGAGGTCTCTTGCTGAATCTTTTATGATCTGTGCGGGGCAACTGTCCCCTTTGCAGTTTGATGGTTTGAGGGAGGTTATGATTTTTTGCACTTCTAGAACGGTTACTTTTTTGAAGGTGAAGCCATGGTTAGTGTTGGGGGTGGTGGGTGGGTAGGGATAGGGGGGTTAGGGGTGGGGCTACTATTGGAAAGTTGTAGTCTTTTATTTTCAATTTTTGTTTGTAGGCCAGTGATTTTGTTCGCAAGAGCATCTTGGATACTAGTGCACCAGAGTTGGTCCTTCACGGACATGTCCGTAGGTGGATTGGGGTTTTCTAACAACTCCAGGATGGTGAATAATTCTTTGGTACTGGAACTTGCATTGCTTATTCTTATATTGTAGGCTTCCTTTTTAGTGTGAATTATTTCTTTTTTTTATAAAGGGAGGATGCATTTGTGAGATTGATTTTGTGTTCCTCTGATGGATTCATTTTCCAAAGGGTTTCCATTTTGGACTTTTTATTTCTTAGTATTTTATTTAGTTCTGGTGTGTACCAGGAGTTAAGATGTGCTTTGGGTTTACCTTTGCGTAGTTTTAGATGGCTTTGGTCATGGCGTTATTGTAGGTGTCTACTAGTAAGTTGAGGTCCGATGTGTTGGGGATCATGTTTAGGGTGAGTAGAACCAGTGGGATGAGGGCTTCAGCGGTGATGATTTGCTTATTTCTCGTCAGACATGCTGGTGCAGGTGGGCACTGTATGTGGTGTGGGTTATTAGTGCTAACGTCAAATGAAAGTAGGAAGTGGTCAGTCCATATATGTGGTTGGGGGTCCTTGCTGATAATGTTACAGTTGTGGGCAGCGAGCCAGTCTAAGGTTCTGCCTTTCTGATGTGTAGGTAAGGTGTTAAGTAGAATGTAGTTGTGTTCGCAAAGCGCATTAGCAAGGGAGGATGCTGGAGTGTCGTGGGGATCATTGTATCCCAAGTTAGTCACCTAGAATAATCTGTGATAGAGGTTTAGATTTTTCAGCTATGAGGGAAGTTATATCTTCCTCGAAGGAACCTATGAGACCAGGCGGTCTGTATATTAGTTCCAGGGTGATAGTGTTCTTAGGGGTGGTTTGAATTTTAATGGCTAGGTGTTCACAGGAATTTAGAAGAAAGGAGGTCACAGATCTAATGTCAAGCGAGGATTTGAATATAAGTGCTACACCTCCTCCACGGGCATTAGGTCTGTCGGCCCTGAGGATGGAGTAGTTATCTGGAACCGCAAGGGTTAGAGAGAGACCTGCTGCGGCATGGAGCCAGGTTTCTTTGGTGGCGAGGAAATCCAGGTCTGCTGAACGGATGATATCGGCAATTTCCGTAGGGTGGACAACAAGGGATCTAACATTAAGTAACTCTCCTTTGAGTGGCACAGAGTTTGCAATGGTGTTTTTATTAGTGATTTTAGTTGTAGGATTGTTGGTCATTTTGCTAAGTTAAGTGGGGAGTCTACAACCTAATCTGTCGTTACGGGTCATGAGGTTAGGGTAGGCTGTAGGAAATTGCGTGAGTTCTGGATGTTGTCAGAATGGTCATCTGTGGTGAAGTTAGGTGGAGGGTTACCTAAGGTAACGCTAATTTTAGTACTATGGTCTGTAGGTGCACTGTGGGGGGAAAGGAGGCATGGAGTGCAAGAAGGGAGTGGGGCAGAGAATGGGGTGGTGTCTAGGACAGCCAAGCTTGGCAAGTCCATTACTAAATGGGATATAACTATTTCTGCTACATGGCGTGCAATCGGGCATAATGCAGAAAGGGAACATGTTGAATACTCGCCAGGATGGCATAGTTCAGATATGGATTCGGGGCTGGATACTAGAGGGAATGGTGGATGTTCTTGGCTGCACTGGTGCTTGTAAGCCCTGGGGCAGACAGGCTAGTTAAGGTAGCGCTGGATTCGAGATTGAAACACACTTGCAAAGTGGCTTGTAAATGGCGCGACTAACAGTCAAGTTTAAGATAGTAGCTAGCTAGCGACCATAAGGCACAACACAAATCAGATATGGTCTGTTAGCGACCAAAGGCACAACACAAATCAGATATAGTCTGTTAGCGACCATAGGCACAACACAGTCAAATGTGGTCTGTTAGCGACCATAAGACACAACACAATCAAATGTAGTCTGTTAGCGACCCTAAGTTACAGCACAATTAAATGTGGTCTGTTAGCGACCATAGGCACAACACAGTCAAATGTGGTCTGTTAGCGACCATAAGACACAACACAGTCAAATGTAGTCTGTTAGCGACCCTAAGGTACAGCACAATCAAATGTGGTCTGTTAGCGACCATAAGGCACAACACAATCAAATGTGGTCTGTTAACGACCATAAGGCACGACACAGTCAAATGCGGTCTGTTAGCGACCATAAGGCACAACACAGTCAAATGTAGTCTGTTAGCGACCATAAGGCACAACACAAATATTTAGTATTTGCAACGAATCCTCGGCATGAGGCACGCTGGCTGAGCTAGTAGGCTCTACAGTTGGCTTCGGGATCTTAGTGACAATTATTTCTGGCGGATCGGCGGGTAGTAACTCTCCCGCTAGGCAGGCTGAATCTAAAGTAATGTCCGTTACCTCCCTTGTGCGGGAGGAGCTGGTTGGGTTACTAGAATTGGATGGAGTAATCCGAGCCGTGGAAGGAGGCTGTGAAACTATTTCACTATCAGTATTCAATTGCGACGACATAGTAATCACTTCATTCTGCACTCTCATGTCTTGTGATCGGTCATTTAGCCCTGAATCTTTGACGGGCTGATGATTACAATAATAAGAGAGAATATCAGAAGTCGGTGATAACGAACGTCACAATCTAGCACTAGCTGAGTTTATAGGTGGAAAAACAGACTTCTTTATAGAGGGTCTGATTACTGTAGTTTGAGTTTGTGCTAAAGAAAGTGGTTGCCACGGGAGATCACGCGGCATGCCTGATTTCAATGTAAGCTTTCGGAGCACCATTATTTACAAATACAAAAATGTAATACTTTCTTATGGGCACGTAAGTAAGCAACAAGTTATAATGCCCACCTTGGAGACACGTGGAAAACAAAAGAACCGCATAAGATGCCTCAGCCATATGATAGTACGCTAGACGGCGTGACAGCAGCAACCACACTTACTCAACCGCACTTCACCAATGCGCAGGCTCAGCGGTGATAAAGTTGCTGGGACAGTGGGTGGGGCGGAATTCTACAGAGAAACAAAGGATGGAGTGTAAATGTGCGTCATTCAAACATACGGATGGACGAGCATTCGTGACTAATGTTAAAAACGTTAGCACTGCCCCCCTGCAAACAAAGTCAATGCGAAGTCCAGGCAGAGCGTACCCAGGATGTTATCCAATAGAATGCCTCTTGCAGAAATCAGGAAGTCCGTGAGGGGCGAGTTTTTTCAAAAGTCCAAAATCCTCAAATGATGAGGGCAACGAGCAGCGAGACAGCGGCAACCACACTTACTCAACCGCACTTCACCAATGCGTGCCTGTCTACAACTACATGACAGGGAACCAGCCCAGTTGTGTGTCCCAGATTACAAAGAGGGATACAAACTGAGCAGTTCTGATTCACAACTAAGGGAAATAATACCCTGTGTTCTATCAAATAGACCGCTATTTGTAAACTAATTTGGTCAAACTTTTATTATATCTGCCAAACAAAGATAACCAATAAAACAGTAATGTTCTCATTTTCAAGGCAGATGACGCATGCACAGATGGTTAGGGCATGCACCTTTTAATTGATTATTTTGAACCAACAGTTCTTGTTTGAGTGTGTTGGAAGGTTAGTGATAGGGCAAGTTCCTTCTTGACTATACCCTAACCCTAGATAAGTGGAGCAACCAGCGCAATCTAGGGCTAGTAATTCACAAGGGTATAGCGTAGTATGGTTGAAGGGCCAGTTAGACTAGGGCCACATTTTGTGCCAACAGAAGTCACAATAAATAAAATAGACTGAAGATTTCAATGTGCTACAATATTGATTAGGGAGGTTTTCAGGCTGATACCCCCAACAGTCCAAAACGTGTATTTTTGGTCCCATATGGGGTGCCACCTGTCTTGATTGCCTACGATTTAGGCATGTCAATGAGTCTCTTATCGCCACATCATTTGAGACTGAAAACAGACCCCTGGTCATCAGTCATTTATGTCAACACTCACCCTAGGCTGTGTCTCAGCACTAAACGACAGGCCTAGGTTCATGTGCTTATCAACCTGATTAAACATATACAGTCAGGAATTGTAAAGTTCTTGGACTCTGAGATAGCATTCTGATGCATTATTCGGAATCATACACGTGACACATGAGTTATGTTGATGCATTCAATATGACCCCCTAGCTTCTGAGGGTTCTTATTTTCATTAAACATGCTAAAGAAAAAGCAGATATAACATAACATCACACCTATAAATAAGATTGCCATTTGGGCAAAGAGGATGTTTGAATGTGTAAACAATGGAACAAGTGGTGGCTTTAGTTTAACAGCATGTGTACCTTTCTCTCTCCTTAAGCTATGCTACACTATACTATACGCCATCTGTCTCCATGCACCAAGCAAGCCCCCACCTGTCACGTTTAGAGCAGAGTGTGCTTCAAATGAAACCACTCCTTCTTGGGCTGACGAGTTCTGCTTAGCTGGGCCTGGCTGTTCTCGCTCCTATGCTGCTGCTGCTCTGCACTTCTCACCAGGCCCTCTGGCTTGAATGGACTGGCAAGTTTCCTGTGCTTCCTTTTTTTTTTTTCCTTTTTGTGCTGGGCTTTACATGTATCAAGTAACATGTTTCCAGTTTAGCAGGAAAAATGCAATGGGATGTAATTAATTGGTTGGAACTAAACCAAACCTGTGAAGCAACAGTACCTATATAATTGAATTTACCTTTTTTTTGCATATTTAAATTCTGTGACGCAACAGTGTTTGCTTTGTTTTCAATTTATAATTTCAACCATTTCCTTTTTGGAATAAAATCAAGGCTAAGACAATATAACCAACATCTGGCACATCTTTATTTTTGAAAATGTTTTTGAAACTACCATTTGAAGTATATACATTTTTTTCTGCTAAAGTGGAAACATAGTTCCCCCTTTTTTTTTTTCTCTGCAGAGCGCGAAAATTCCTTTCAAGTCTAAACATTCAAATACGTTTATTCACTTCCCCTTACAGTCTAGGGGTAATAGACTTTAGTTTCGCAGACCTGCATCTATTTTATATGGACATATTGAGGAGCGCCGGAATCAGCCGAAGACTGTTTCTATCAGATTTATCAAGTAACATGGTATCCCAGCGTGTGTGCGTTTATCATATCCGCTATCTGTAACAGTGAGGGCTAGAGCTAGTGTGTCACTGTGTTCATTCGAGTTAGGCCTTCTATTTAAAACTACTTGACGTAGGATCTTGCACCTCACAGTGAGATCTCTGCACCCATTTAGTGCCTTCACTGTACTCTGGCATTTGTGAAGCTCTGCAGCATTACGCATTGTATGCTTTTGCGGGCTATATTAGTTGGCTATCTATTATCAAGAGACATCTCTCTCACTTGTTCTTTTCGTCTGTGGTACTCTATGGGCCTTAACTGTGCAAATGTGCACGATGTTTCTGTTCATGTCTGTCAATTTTCTGTTCTTGAATCCTTATTAAATATAACACTTTCCCCATGTGAGGTCAAACGGTTGCTATCAGCTAACAACTAATGATGTGAAGTTAAAACAGGCTGCTGGCTGTCATTTTGTGGTTGGCCCATTTGCCAGAATAGGAAAGCACCACCTCCTGGACATCAGCTGCTCTTGCAGCGTCTACGAATATTTGTTCAGCAAGTGACGCACACTAACCTTCTGTCTTAAAATGTGCTGTATGTTTGAAGAACATCTTTCATTGCTTCAATGACTACAGGCCGCATGAGATATGATAAGCGGTCTTAAATTAGGCTGAGTTCATGTCACTGTGGGGAGGGGGGTGGTTACATGCATCTTTTTATACAAAGGATTGTACCAGCTCTTTTAAACTGTCAAAAATGTACTGTAGCCATGTTAACATTGAATTTTCTACCTTTTACTTTCATGCTGACGGCACCTAAAGATGAGCAATAGACGTATGTACAAACTCCACAATGTATTCTTCAGGAGCTAACTCAGAAGTTAGATGCCCTAGAAAATTACCTGTGGGTGGGTTGACATCCCCAGGGCGGCTGACAAAATTAAAGCCATCGGTATCGTGATTTAGAAGTCGTTCTTGTAATTGATTCATCACAGCACACCGTTTTAGGCAGGTGTGGGTGGTTGTGAACGCTGCTATGAATATATCTGTGGTGTCTTTAGTTGTTGGATATTCCATGGTGTACCGGCAGCACAGGCAAGCAGTTTCATCTTTGAACACGCAGCTGTTCACGTAATAAGAATTATCAAATAGATGGGTGTGAAGCACATCAGGGTTTGTGATGATGGATGTGTTGGGCAAATTAACTCTTTGCGTGAACTTACCCCACAACGAACTAAGACATCATTTTGCCAACAGCCGCCAAGCTAGGTTGTCCTCAATGTGTTCCATATGCAAGCATATGCCCTGTTTATAATAATCATCAATATAAACTGGTTTATAGCATCGTCCAAGCCAGATGCTTCCTGTTTCTGTTGTAGAAACATGCAAACATAATTACAGAAGAGTTTGAGGGTTATTGTTTTAAAATGCCATATTTTGTGTGTTTGTGCCCCAGGTGGGCCTCTTTCAGAGCCGTCTATTGCTTGATTGTACACCAGGTTCCGGCCCTGCTTTGCTCCTCATCTGTGTGCTCAACACAGACCTGTTTTGTCTCTACATGTGCAGCAAAGTGGAAACAGTATTTTACCGTCGGATCTATAGGGTAAGATGGGTATGTAAAGCCCTCTGGGTAGATGGATCTCACATCTGATTAGACCGAAATATTGGTCTATATACGGGTCGGCTCGTCCATAAAGGCCAAGGGGGCATCGGCCCACCGGGTCTTGGCCCCCTCTCGCCTATAATGGCGGAACCAGCCCAGTAAAATGCGAGCTCTCCCTCATCTGTTTTTTTCAGCTGGTGAAAGGGAAACATAGTTTCCCTTTCACAGTTATATTTCCTCAGTCACACAAGCTCAATGAGCTATGCAAGGCTGGGGGCGTTTGCTTCCCCAGCCTCACATGGATCTTATGAAATGCTGGCGGGGAAACTGCACATCTTTAAGTGCAAGGATGCGCTCTGGCGCCTCCTCGCACATACAGAGAGAGCAGGCTAGAGTGGGGTGTCTACGGACTCATGCTCAGACCCCTTGCATGCATGTGCAGAATGAAAGAGTGCTTGCAGTGCGAATGTTGGCTGCCCGGGTGGCTACGGGGTCACCTTACGGGGCTTACATCTCCCTGGTACTACGTGCACGGCACTAGCTTCAGGTGGGACAGCGTATCAAGTCTTTTTGCATTGTCAATTGGGCCTTACATGGAATTGGAGCTGAATACCCAGGACAAATTTACCCCGGTATCTTCCAGCTTGTCATTTGCGCTCTGCCACAGCTGGTTTGTTATCTTTGCCCACCTTCCACCGTTCACGCATTGGTGGACAGGCATTTTCAGTTGTTGCTGCCCAAATTTGGAACGACCTGCCGCTGACAATAAAACGTTTGCCAAATCATTTGGCCTTTAGAAGGGCTCACAAGACGTTTCTGTTTTAGTTCACAGTGACTGGTCTAAGGGGGTTTACTCCTCTTTTTTCTAGCGCCAAGATACCTTCGGGTGACTGTGCTGTACAAATTACAATAACATAACATATTTTGTCTAAATGTGTGTTTGTATGTTTATTTAAATGTGTATGGATGCATGTAAGCTTATATTTTGAGTGAGTGCATGATGGATGTTCGTGTGAATGCAACAGGGAGTGATTGCTGTGTGTATGTTGTGTAAATGTGTGTGTGTTATTTAAATGTGTATGGATGCGTGTATGCTTGTGGTATGGCAGACTGCATGATGGGTGCTCATGTGAAAGAAAGAGTGTTTCCTGTGTGTATGTTGTGTAAATGTGTGTGTATGTTTATTATTTAAATATGTATGTATGCGTGTATGCTTGTTAAGAGTGAGTGCATGATGGGTGCTCATTACTGTGTATTAGACAGCAAGTGCTTGTTGTGTGTATGTTGTAGAAGTGTGTGTGTGTTTGTGCTGGTCCGAGATGATTTTGGATAGGTGGGGTAGAAGGTTTGTAAAACAAAGGCATTTTAAAAATACTTTTGTTGCACAAACACCCTCCCCACCAGGCAAAATCAGCTCTCCATCTGAGGTGCTATGGGGCGAAGAGGATGGGGATGGTATTTTGTTACTGGACATCTATGATAGATGTCTAGTAAAAATACCATACCTGCCTCGCTCATCCCCTAGCGTCTTGAATACACACACATAATCACTTTGATTGTGTGTGTGGCGCAATGAGGCCCATGGTACAGGCATGGGGCCTCATTACAAGTATGGCGGTAAGTATTCCCAGTTACTGTCATGCCGTTGTGTTACAGACTTGATGGTCGTGCAGAGTAAGGATACCTCCGTCCCCAAGTACCGCACAGACAACACCAGAAATACTGCCTGTGTGGTCTTTGAGGCCACAGGTGAAGTGGTTCGTAGGCCTGGACTCGGAAACCGCCGGAAAAGGACCCCTCGAACGCTGTAAGGCAATAGGTTATAGGATAAGCACAAAGCAGTTGGCAAGAGTAGAACCCCAGGGAAATGATCCTAAATGGCTTACCTAATGTGTTGGCAAAGATGTCCAATAACAGCAGGGAGGCGTTGGGAATTCCCCAAGTGATTGAGGGCAGATGGTGGGTATGCAGACAGGCAAGCGCCCAGCGTGAAGGCCAGAGGCCAAGAATCCAGGACAAGAAACAAATCCGTGAGGCAAACCAGGGACAGTCCAAGGGTCAGGCAGCGAGAAAACCAACAGTTCCAAAACGAGGTAACAAGGGGCAAAGGCACTAGGAATCCAATGTAGTAAGGTAGTCCGGCAACTGGTGATCCAAAGTCAATACTTGGGCAAGGCAAAGGCAATCCGTGGTACAGAAAACGTGGTCGAGAAAAATCCGTAGAGTCAACAATGAAACGAGCGTCACGGAATCTAGGTGGAAACAGCTGTGAAGCGACGCTCATTGACTTCCGGACACTTTTATCCAAGGAAGGCGTATCACGTGATGGGGATGACAGAGATCACGTGATACAGAAGTATTGCTGCAATGGAAATGGAGAGTCACGTGACGCGCGGATCCTCCGAGGTCCATTCAGGGCACCCCGGTGACATGGAAGCCTCCAGTGCAGCTGCCAGGAGCGGGAGGGAAGGTAAGTGCCAGGTGTATGGGAAAACCCCCGGGTATGATGACTGAATGGGCGCCTGAATATGCGTGCAATCGGGTGTGTATGTGAGCGCGTGGGACGGCAAGAGGCCGAGGATGGGGGCGTGGCAACCGCGGAGGGGTTGTTAGGTGTAGGAGACGTAACAGAGTCCCCCCTCAACGGCCCACGACCTCGTGGGCAGGCAGGGCAGTCCCTATGAAATCGAGCAAAAAGGAGAGGGGCATGGACATCAGAGGAGGGAACCCAGGAGCGATCCTCAGGGCCATAACCCACCCACTCAACGAGATAATGAATGCGCCCCCTGTGAAGACGAGAACCCATGATGGCATTGACCTCGAACTCATCAGGGGTGGATAGTGAAACAGGAGCAGGAGGTGTAGTGATACGGGTAGGAGCAAGACAGGGCTTGAGGAGGGAAGTATGAAAAACCGGGTGGAGCCGCCAGGCAGAAGGGACCCCAAGGCGAAAAGCAACAGGGTTCAGAACGCAAGTGATTCTGTAGGGACCAATAAAGCGAGGCAACAGTTTACGACAACCGGGGATGCGTAAATGCCGGGTCGACAACCATACCCGATCACCCACGTGATAGTCAGGGGCCGCCGTCCGCTTCCTATCAGCCTTTGATTTCATAACCGCCTGTGCCTCATGAAGATGGACAAGAGTTTGGGCATGGACATCGGCCAGATCGCGAACACAGGCGTTAGCGGCAGGAGTGGCACTAGTGAGATCAGGTAATGGGAGAGTGCGGGGATGTTGGCCGTACATAGAATAAAAGGGAGAGAAACCCGTAGCAGAATGTCGGGCATTATTATATGCAAACTCAGCGAGATGGAGTAGGTTATACCAAGAATCCTGATACTGGAGGTTCAAACAACGCAAGTACTGTTCCAGGGCTTGATTTACTCTCTCCGTCTGCCCGTCGCTTTCTGGGTGATAGGCAGAGGAAAAGTGAGCATCAATGCCTAAGAGCTTGGTGAGGGCACGCCAGAAGCAGGAAGTAAACTGTGACCCACGGTCCGATACAATAACCTGCGGAAGACCGAAAAGACAAAAAACAGCCTTAAAGAACAGACGGGCGAGGGTCGGGGCTGAGGGAATGCCGTTACAGGGGACGAAGCTGGCCATTTTGGTGTAGGAATCTACTATAACCCAAATGGTATCATAGCCCTGTCTGCGTGGTAGGTCTGTGATAAGATCCATGGAGATGGTATGCCAGGGCCTGGGGGGAACAGGTAGTGGTTGGAGTAAACCCAAGGGACGTCCTCTACGAGCCTTACATTGAGCACATACTGAGCAGGTGTTAACATAGTTATCTATGTCTCGTCTCATGGATGGCCACCAACACCATCAGTGTAACAACTCAAGGGTACGTTGCTGCCCTGGATGGCCGTTGATAGCCGCGTCGTGGGACCAAGCAAGCGCCTGATTGCGGACGTCACTCGTGGGAAGGTACAATCTACCCTGGACGAATGGTAACCCCTCCTGCAGTACGATATCCCATTCATTGAGTATATGTGGATGTTGGGAAACCCATTGCTTGATGGTAGTAAGCATGGGCGGGGATGGCCTACATAGACATATGACATGGCCCTTTCCTAAAACCGTGTCCGGGAACAGAGGCAGCGGTTTCCCCCCCAGGGGAGCGAGAAAGAGCGTCAGCTTTGCCATGGACCGAACCCAGTCTGTGCTTAACCACAAAGTCAAAAGCAGCAAAAAACAAGTGCCAACGCACCTGTCTGCTATTTGCCCATTTGAGCGAGGCCAAGTCCTGGAGGTTCTTATGGTCTGTGTACACTATCGTCTGGTGCCTTGCCCCCATGAGGTGGTGCCGCCATACCTGGAGGGCATCCTTTATGGCCAAGAGTTCCTTTTCAGTTACCGTGTAGTGGGATTCGGCTGCGGAGAACTTCTGTGAATGGTAAGCAACCGGATGTAAACAGCCCGTGGCAAGGCATGGTTGGGACAGCACGGCACCTAGGGCAAACGAGGAGGCATCTGCTTCTAGTACATACGGTAAGTCTGGGTCAGGGTGCTGCAGCACCGGGGCTGAGACAAACCTAGATTTGAGAGTGTCAAACGCTTTCTGGTGTATGGAGGTCCAGAAAAAGGGGACAAGAGGGCTAGTTAATGCTGTCAAGGGAGATACAATGGAGGAAAACCCAACTATAAATCGTTGGTAAAAATTAGCAAAGCCGATAAAAGATTGTAATTGTTTGGTGTTGCCAGGGATTGGCCATTCCGTGACAGCACGGACCTTGGATTGATTCATCGATAGCCCCCCAGGAGTAATATGGAAACCCAGGAAGTCCACCTCTCTAACATGGAACAAGCATTTTTCGGGTTTGGCAAACAATGTGTTCTTCTTTAGGCATGATAGGACTTCCCTGACATGAGAGACATGGTCCTCCAAAGAGGAAGAAAAAATCAGGATGTCTAGATAGACCACCACATACGTATCCAAGATATCAGAAAAAATGTCATCGATGAAACGTTGAAAAGTTGCAGGTGCATTACAAAGCCCGAAGGGCATTACGGTGTACTCGAACAATCCCTGTCGGGAACAAAACGCGGTTTTCCATTCGTCACCGCGCCGTATACGGACCAGGTTGTATGCCCCTCTTAGGTCTAGTTTGGTATAGATCGATGCCTTAGTCAGTCTATCCAGGAGCGTGGAAATAAGAGGGATAGGATATCTGTTCTTTATTGTGATGGAATTCAATCGCCTATAATCCACGCATGGGCGCAAATCACCCTCCTTTATTGGTACAAAGAATATAGGACTAGCAGCCGGAGAGCAAGACGGCCGGATATGACCCAAACGCAAAGCCTGTTGTATATAGTCCTTTAGGGTTTGTTCCTCGGATGGTGATAGCGAGTAAACCCTTCCCTTGGGTATGGAAGCTTCTGGAAGGAGGTCGATAGGGCAATCATAGGGCCTATGCGGAGGTAGGCCTTCCGCTACGGTTTTATCAAAGACCATGTGGTAATCTTGGTCAGGGCCATTGGCCGGCGAAATGCACGTGCCCTTGTATGTTGCGCAACTGCCATTGACCAGATGGCCAGGAAGGTATGCAAGGGCAATAGTGTCATGTTCTCCATTGCTGAGACAATGCCAATGTGCCTTCAGGCCTTCCTCAACAGACGGCCAATTGAGCAGTCCCACACAACATCCACAAGTTCCACACCTGCAATTTCTGTGCCCGACAGCCCAAGACGACGTTCGATGCGCCTTTCCACCTCTGCACACAGTCGCATGTCAGATAGCAAAAGGGGACGCAAATAGGCCCACAACAGACATGTGCCCTGTATGTGTCTTCTGCAAGGACTACTTGTACAACCTGACAGGAGTTGTGGAGAGATAGTTGGGGAGGGGGACGGGGGAGGGATAGTTGGGGAGGGATAGTTTTGATAGTGTAGTTCCACATTTGTTAATCATTCAATTATATACATTACACTACACTTGGTGTTGCATTGAAATCATGATTGTACATTCATTTATTGTGTGACTGGGTGATGTATTTCCTGAACAGTGTAGAGTGCGATAGCTGTCCTAGGCCATGTGCTTGTGTGATGTGCTCAGAAATAGTGGTTAATCAGTGCATCGAGTGCCTCACGCCCTTCCATGGCATCCCTGCGATATGCCAATGGCACTTCCTCATCACTGTCATTCTCATCCTTCGCATCAGGTGGGTGCATGTGCATGTCCGGGGGCAGTGGTATGTTGCGCCTGATGCACATGTTGTGCAACATGGCACAGGCAAGGACTATCTTGCCCACCTTCACAGGACTGTATATCAGTGCATCCCCCCCTGCCACCTACCTGATCTGCTCAAGCAGCAGAACCTTGCCTTTAACAGGCCAAATGCCTGCTCACTCGTACAGCGTGTCCTGATGTGAGCATGGTTGTATCCCTCCTCGTGCTGGTTCTGTGGTTGCCTCACGGCGGTCATCCACAATGGCATCCAGGGGTATCCAGCGTCACCTGCACGGCAGCAACAGAAAGGGGAAATCTCATTGTGGGGCCTATATCATGTTGGTACAGTCTGTGTATAGTTCACTCACCAATGCAAGTTATTACATGCAAATTGCAGAAGACGTAGCATACTTCATAGATGAGCATGATAACATGTACATTGTCAGTGGGAATTGATCTCTAGACATTGTATGGGCAGTTTTCCATAGAATCAGGGTGAACTTATGGATTTCTGTCTGCATACCTGGACAGCCCCCCCCCCCGCGAGTGCCAGTATAATCAAGCACATCCACGGACAAGCCAACAGCCCAGCTCGCAAGCAAAGCACCATTCCTAATTAAAGCGGCCCGCTTCGAGCTCTTCCCACATCGCTCTGCAGCTTCAACACAGAACCGCCGGGAGCGGGGCCAGGAATCTCCCTGTGCCTGCGACCAAAGCACCCAAGTGCAGCATCCCGGTGGTGCTCCCAGAGGAGCCAGCTGGCAACACAACGGACAGGCCGCAGGGAACTGCAACCCGAGAGCATCCCACCACCGCAGCGGAGCACAACCGGACACCGCGTGAGTCATCCCAAAGCGCACTACGTACAGTCCCGGCACACGCAGTAGCCCTCATGCCGGACCAGACGGTGCAGCATCACAGAGGCGTGTGCCAGAACCCCTCGGCGCAGGGCACAACCGTCAGAGTTCTGCCCTCTACCCCACAGGAGCACCCTAGAGCTGTGAGCAGATGGAGTAAGCCGTAGCATTCCTATTTACACCTCCCGACCGGCGGCGCCATGGACGAAAAGCGGCAAAGCAGCAAAACAAGCGCACATCACGACAATGATGACCAACACATGACAGAATAAAGCAGGAAAGCCCAACCTCACTGCAAGCGCAACATCTGGGGGCACCCACACAACGGAGCAATCGCAGACTGACCATTTCGCTACTAAAACAGATCTAAAAGTTCTTCTACTAGCCCTCACCAAAGAGATCCGAAAGGGCACAGAAGAGATCACCAAAATGATCACCTCTCTGGACAGAAGAGTGGAGGAGGTAGAATGCGGCACTGAGGAAGTGGAGAATGGCCTGTGCGATAACACTTTCGAACTGGAGTGCGGCTTAAACAGAATAGCGGCCTTGGAAGCCAGGTGCGACGCTCTCGAAACCAAGTAGGAGGATATAGAAAATCGATCCCGCCGCAACAACATCCGCATTCGCGGAATCCCCTCCACAATCACTAACGCTGAGCTCGAGGGCTTCACCAAAGACCTTTTCAGGTTCATAATAACATTACTGGACAGTGCCCCTCTAGAAATCGACAGTCCACCGCACGGCGCCAAGGCTAGCATCATCCTCCCTCCCGGACGTCCTCGTCCGAATCCACTTCTTCAGGGTCAAGGAGATAATGAGGGAGGCTAGATCCTCGAAGCAAATCGCCTTCAGAGGTGCCAACATTGCGCTGTATCAAGACCTTGCAAGCATAACCCTCCAGAAGCTGAGAGCCCTCCGCAACCTAATGGAATGGCTGCAAGAACGGAAAATACAATACCACTGGGACCACCCAACAGCCCTATGCTTCGAATGGGAAGGAACTCGCAGGCAGATCCGTAATCCAAAGGAGGAGGAACGGTTTCTGGGAAAGGGATCCACCAACGAGGGCTCTGAGCCTGCTGCACGCTCCCAGTCACAACCTGGCTCGCCACCATCCAGCCGCTGGTCATGTGCCGGCAGGTGCCGCAGGCCCCGGGGCCTCCGGAAGCAGCATGACCCGAACTAAATGGTGGGTCACAGTGATCCACCCGAAGCTGATATGGAAGGTTAGCGCCATACCCCCCGGAGCACCCCTGGGACACGCGAGCACCGACATCGCCCTGGATCCCCCATCTCATCCTGGCGGGGGGGGAGCGGTCTGGCACCCACAGGGATACTCACATGCACGCAGCTAAGTGCACAATCCCACACCAACCTTCATCTGTACTGTCCCTGAGCCCAAAATGTCACAACCCTGCAGATACCTTCTACTTCTGCAAAGCGCAACTTCCGACGACTGGGTTGGCTAGCAACCCCACGGTTGCGCTTTATGGTCTCATCCCAATGGTTTTTGGGTGGGGGCAGGGGGTGGTTAAGGGGCCAGGGAATAGTTCAGATCCCCAGGGGCCCCAGTTAAGTTACAATCTCACGCGTGGACATCGGTAATCGCGGCACATCATCTAACACACACATGGGAACCCCTCTAAGGTTCCCCTGCTGCTGCACAGCACTATCTGCAAAGAACCAGTCGCTCCCCCATAATCAATAGGCCTGGACAACGTTGGAGATGTCCGCATCTTGACCTGAAACGTCCAAGGTCTTAACTCTGTGAGGAAGCGCACATCGGTGGAGAATAGACAGGCGTCGCTAAATGGAGACGCAGTAATTCTCCAGGAAACCCACCTTTTGCCAGCCGATGAGCACTAAATTAAATTCAAGCACTTCAAGCAGAGCTTCTTTGCTCCCAGTGGCGAGAAAAAGAGGGAGGTGGCGATCCTTTTAAGCGACAAGTTTCCTCTGTCCAGCCCCACAGTCAAAAAGGACCCTGCAGGCAGATATCCCGTCATACGCAGACACATTGCCGAGCAGCCAATTACAATCGCGGGGATCTACGCCCCCAATACAAATCAGGACAAATTCATACTAGAGCTACTCCCACTGTTGCTAACTTTCACCACGGGGTACCTCCTAATCGGGAGGGACTTAAACACAGTCCCGGACCCTGCAAGGGATAAATCGCTGCCCCGTCCAACCCAGATGTCACCAAGGACTTGCCCTAGCTAGGCTGCTTAGAGAGTTGGGCACAGTAGACATATGGAGGGTAACTAACCCAGAGACCCGCAACTACACATACTACTCAAACGCACATGGGGGGCACTCCGGAATCTACCTCTTACTAGCCACTAGCACTCTATTACCCTGCTTCAGCAACATTGAAATCCATACACGCATGGTATCCGACCACGCACCAGGGTCGGCGGACCTTTCGATCCTGGGGGGCCCCAATCCACCTCCCAGATTCTGGAAGCTCAATGATACCCTTCTACTGGACCAGGTGATCAGGGGAGAGGCGGAAGATGCCTTGGTTAATTATTTCAAGGGAAATCAGAACCCCGAAGTCACAATAGGGCTACTATGGGAGGCCATGAAACCGGTAATAAGGGGGAGTGTTTATCAGCGCAGCTGCTGAACAGGTCAGAGTCTCCAAGCTCCGCACACAAGCTCTGGAATCCAAAGTCTCTGCGTTAGAAAAATAATTAAAGGCCCAATACTCCAGACAGATGGACAGGGAGCTAAAATAAAGCCAGAAGGGCGCTATAAATGCACTGGGCCGACCGCACTGCGAAGGCCTTGGCGTACACAAAACAATTCTACTATCATAAAAGCAATAAGGCAAACTGGTTACTAGCATACAAATTACAAAAGACACACGGCAGGAACAATATCACAAGCCTCAAAGGGCCGGACGAGAAAAGCAAATTCACCACTCCAGACATATTAGAAACCTTGGTAAGCCACCACAAGTCGATCATGCAGTGGCCGCCCTCATCTCCAGACGAAAGAGCCCAGCAGCAACACTACCTAGCGTCATTTCGCGCCCCGGCTGTCACAGCCCCCTCGACTCCCTAGAGGCCCCGATCTCTGCATAGGAAATCCTAGATGCCATAAAATCACTGAAGAACACTGCCCCAGGCCCGGATGGGCTGACGTCCAAGTTTTACAAAACGTTTGCACGCATCCTAACTCCGCAACTAGCACTATTGTTCAACTCCTTCTTGACTACCAAGAAGGTAACAAACTCTATGGCCGACTCAACTACCATCCTACTCCAGAAACCGGGGAAGGACCCTGAACAGGCGGCCTCATACAGGCCAATAGCACTGATGAATACCGAGGGGAAAATCTATTCTAAGGTGCTAGCAGCCAGGCTAGGCAGGATCCTCCCCGAGTTAATACACAAAGATCAAACAGGCTTTATCACGGGTAGAGGGACACACGATAACATTAGGCGAACACTAAATATTATCGAATCTGCAAATAGAAAGAGGACCCCGCTGCTGATAATATCCCCCGACGCACATAAATGGTTTGATCTAATAAACTGGGATTACATCAGGAGCACCTTAGCATGGGACTGGGCCACAATTTCATAATCTGGACAATGGCAAACTACGCGTCCCAGTCAACAGAACTCCGAGTCAACGGTAGGAAATCAGCGCCCATCCCCATATCCAGAGGGACCCGCCAGGGATGCCCGCTGTCACCCCTGGTGTTCGCCCTGTCCATGGAGCCGTTCGCCGAGAGGATTCGCCTTAACCCAAACATCAGGGGGGGTCACCGTGGGTGGGATAGAGCACAAAGTGGCACTCTATGTGGATGATGTCCTCTTGACCATTACTGATCCGGACACGTCGCTGCAGCCCCTGCTTGAAGAACTAGTCCTTTGGGGCAATCTCTGGGTTCAGAGTGAACTATGATAAGTCCTCAGCTTTACCGATCAACTTACCAAAGCGACAAGCATTCTGAGCTCTGACCTCCCCATCCCATGGGCCAGTGCCACACTGGAACACCTGGGTGTCCAAATTCCTAAAACTAGCGCCCTGAGCTACAAACACAATTTCCCGCAGTTATTTAAAGCGCTCCGAACGGACCTAAAACGTAGGAACAAACAGGAGATTTTCTGTCTGGGTCGAGTGGCGGCAGTGAAAATGAACGTACTCCCCAGAGTGCTGTATCACTGCCACGCACTCCCAACAGGTACCCCAGAGGAGGACCTCATCTACTTGCAGCGGGAAATCATGAAATTCATCTGGGGGGAAAAAGACCACATATTGCAAAGAAAATTATGAAATGGAGTCGCCAGCTGGGGGGATTGGGCGTTCCGGATATCCCCAGATACCGGCGAACGGCCCAGCTCGCACACGCCTTTGCCTGGACGCGTATTTTAGATCGCCCTTGCTGGCTGCAACTGGAAGAAGCATGGTACAAGTCGCCCCTGCCTGACTTGCCGCATATCCAGTCCTGGTAATCCTCCCCCACTCTGAACCCGCTACCAGCAACATGCAACATGGTGGACAGCTGGAGAACCGCTGCCGGGAAATGGGGAACTAAAAGCTCACTGGGTCCATTGACCTCAATCTGGGGCAACCCGGGTTTCTCCCCTGGCCTTTGCAACCGCAGCTTCGCTAAGTTGACGGAGGGCGGACTTTACAGAATTTCGGACCTTCTAGAGGAGGGTCAGCCACTTTCGTTCGAGGACTGCAAGGCGAGGTTTAACATCCCTGAGGAGGAAAGGTTCCGCTACTCGCAGATCCGCCACTGGATCTCTCGGTGCATCGTTAAAGAGTGCGGATCCAGGGACCTAACCCCCCTAGAACTCACACTGACATCTTTGGCCCCCATGAGAGGCAAGATATCCACCCTTTACAAACTCTTGGAAAAGACTAGCCCAGAGACGAAAGAAAGATACATGTTGAACTGGGAGAGGGACCTGGGGTGCCCCCTGGAGCCAGAGGCATGGAGCAGAATATGGTCAAGGCTTCACAAAAGCACCCAGTGCGTTACCAACAGGGAAGGGGGATATAAGGTGTGCTTCAGGTATTACATCACGCCAGCCCAACTGTTCAAAGCGGGCTTAAGCTTAACACCGAACTTCTGGATAGGCTGCCCGCAAGAGGGATTGCTATTCCATCTCCTATGGGACTGCCCTAAAGCAGCACACTATTGGAAAGGGGTGCTGAATCACGTGCAGGCAATCATGGGTCTCAACATCCCGTGGGACCCTGGAATCATTCTGCTGGGGGGCACGGGGGATGGGGATTTGCCGCTGTCAGGGAACTCAGCCCGCTTGTGCACACACCTGTTAACAGCAGCCAAGATAGCCCTCACCCGTCTTTGGAAGCACCCTGAGGGTCCCTCTATCCCACTATGGTGGGCCAAGTGTTGGGACATCGTTATAGCGGAAAGGATTACTGCACTTCGCATGGGCAATTTCAATCCCTTCCGAAACACCTGGGCCCCATTCATGGACTATGCAGAACGCTATCCAGCACTCACGCAAAAGCCTCCAACCGCCCGTTGGCTAGACTAAACCACAAGTTGACGCACCCTCCCTAAACAGAGCTTTTCTGTGCTGCCTCTGGTTACACGGCCAAACAACGCTATGAATGAGTTATGTGATCATTTATGATTTTCTTAACACTGCATGAACTGTGCCATTTTGCGCTGGTGCCAATACTGATGTCTACTGTTTAATTGTTGTGTCTTTGGTTGATAATAAATAAAATATCCATGCTGGAAAAAAAAAAGAAATGCTACTCAATCGGAGGCACGCCTAATACGTACATTTAGAACAGCAGAATTGGGCTTATCCGTGATAATGAGATGATTAATTTTCTGTAAAGGTTTATTTCACAAGTCCTTAATAGGGAAGAACATCACCTATGTACTACTTGTGCCATTTTATGAATCCGTCTGAAATAGGATGAGTGCAACCAAATGATATGCATGATTGAATTGGGTTTAGCTACACACGTGAAACTATACTTTTGCAGTTAGATATATCATGCGACATAACCTACGCAGTCAAGAAGGGTCCAGTCAGCCCAAATCGCAGTTCTTAGTTGACATCTACAAATATTGAGTAATTGCTACTTATTGATGGAAATTGAATCTTGCAATTTAGGACCTACCATTTGGACAGCAACCCGATTTGGCCTTGAGGCACTTTACTTCAGGGTAGGTTTCCCAGTCTAATATCCCCTAGACAACTGAGGTATTTTCACCTTTTTGATCAGTCCTTCAAACTCTTAATTACTCCAGGCAGAATGGCAGGCAGTACAACCTTGTCAATGCAATTTTTCATAACAATGTCTTTCGGCCGGAATTGCCTGATGGCAACCGATTTTTTTAAATTTTTTTTTAGACCTGCCCTATTTATCTAATGTGTGACACATTATAAGCATCCCGTACATTATAACTAATAACCCTAAAATCAGTAATTTGTACAATTCTGTGACCTACGTTGGGCGATTTACCATGACCGTCATTGTTTTCATGTTTTGGAACCCAAAACATGGCTGCCAGCCATAGGCGGCAGGAGACACAGAAGAGGGACTGGTTGGATCACCATGACGACCATTACAAACATATGCGTGCGACCCGCTACATCACCTTCAAACATTCAAGCCGACGCAAGGGACACAGATGAAACACTTTTCAGGTAAACCCTTGCAGGGGCGGCCTTTCAATCTGTGTGAATTAATCAATTAATCAATTACACACATAATTACACACATAATTAATTGTGTGGTCCAGACTAAGAAGCAGGATTTAAACCGCGAGCGCAATATTGCTATAAGTTAGGCAGAATCCTGTGCAGTGCCCTTAGGGACCACTACACACAATTAAGTCTACAGGTGGTGATACAAGTTTTACCGTTGGTACAAGCCTGTACTACTATGTCAGAGTGGTAGCAGTGGTGGAGCAGCCAGGCTTATCTCAAGAGTATAGGAGCTGTAGCAGAGATTACACAAAGGGACCACAATTACTGTGACTCAAACACTGACTCAAGGTTTCAGGTAGAAAAATATAAGTACATTTATTTTTAAACCATTCGTTATAAACACAACACTTCTATTAAACTTCAATAAAAACCACACGTTAAATATACTACAACTAACCAATTCACTTTGTACAGTAAGTCTCAAGGTAAGTACCCTGTGTTGGAATGAACTGGTGTTAGGCACAAAACACGTTACGCAAATACGATTGCGATCACTTTTTGACAGTTCAGTCTACTAAACAAACGCGTATCTGTGACATGAAATGCTACCGGGGCAAAAACACACTTAGCACCTGAGATACCCAGAGGGAGTTGGAGGCAAAAAATCACAGGCAATATTTTGCTTAGGCAGGCAGAATCAAGAAACACTCAGAGACAGGAGTTCAAAAGTCAAGGGCCGGAGCCAGGGTCGAAAGACACCGGGGCCAGTTGCCGAAGATCACACGGTCCGACAGTTCACGATTCAACGTAGCCAAAAGTACTTTGGTATTGTCAATGTTCGGAAGCAAAAGTTCTAAGGAGGGAGGGAAGACAAGGGCAAGCCTTTGAAATGAAGAAGAAAGGGATTCACCCAGTTTCCTCAACAGAACACAGTACCTTGTTCCAATGGTGCAGGTGGTGCCCTGGCAGTTGTTCCTGTTGGTTTCCTGCAGACCCACGATTCCTGGAGCTTCGCCGAGAAGGACGACGTCTGAAGAGGCTCTGCACCACACAGGGATGAGGACGGCAGCAGCGACAAGGAATAAAAGGTGCGCTTCTTAAAAACAGGAGAGGCTCTTCAGGTGGCTATCCGGACCACTACAGCAGTGTGAAGCGATTTCGAACATGGAAGAGGATCCTCTGGCTGTAGAAGATGAGCTGGTTATCCCCACCAAGCTCAAGGGAAGAAGACTCCGGACTGGATCTTCTCTGAGTCGTTGAAGGGCAGATAGCTCAAGACTGCAGCAGGGCTTCACCGGGATGGGGTAGTTGCAGCAGCCGTCGTTCTCTCCACTTCTCTTCAGGTCCTTGTAGTTCCAGTGGCGACTCTCTGACTTGTAGCCCAAGAGACCTGCCTTTTATGCAAAAAAAACCCATTCATGCAGCCTGGCTATCAATCACCAGCAGGGGGGATTTCCAGCCCGGACAACTACCCTGGCCAATCATGACAAAGTGCGACTTGGGTTTCCTAGGATACCCTGTGCAGCGGGTGACTACACTCCTCCCTTACATTCAGCCCACCTAGGCACCCAGGCGCCCAGAAGCCCGTCAAAAGACAGTGAACAAAGAAGGCAAACCTAGTTTTCCGCGCAAAGTGAAACACAAGAAGGACTTTAAGAAAAAAAAATGGCAAACCAACCGGAGCCAAGAGAAAGATGATTTGGTCAAGCGGGTTTATGTTCGAGGCTAATATAATAGCCAAGAACAGTACCATGTTTATCTAATATAATCGCGGTAGAAAAGTTAGGGTAGATACCACTGCCACCAGCCAAGACTAAATGTTAAAAGAGCGAAACAATGCTCTAGGAGGTACAGATAAAAAGGGATACGAGTTAACCCTTTCCAGTACGCCATGGAAGATGGGGTGTACTGGATCTGTGGTAGATTGACTAAGTAAAGTTAAGGGTAACTTTACCCTTTTCTGGGGGACAGTAGTCTCCTCGGAAATGGAGTTGAGGGAAGTCTCAAAGACAACCCTCTGCCACGGCACTGAAGGTGATGTGTGACACACAAAAAGAAGGGGGCTACTGAAGTGGTGTACTTCAGAGTCCACAATCACAAAAACAGGTAGAAACACATGGCAAAACCCAGGTAAGAGTGGGGGAAAAGCTCTCTTACCAAGTGGAAATAAAAAAACTCCAGAAGTCCAGCAAAGCTGCTGGGGGACTCACTAGGTGAGGGAAATTAGCCATAAATGAGAATTCTCCCCAACACTATATCTTTAGTAAAACTGATGCAATGTTGTGTCTGTGTTTCTGCTGTTCAGTGAGTATCGATTAACAGTAACTCAGACGAGTGAGCACGAGCATACTTTAAGACACCCTTAAACCATACCAAACATGTTTTCAATCGGCCAATGCGACCTACTGTTTGATACAGCGGGTCTAAAATCGCCTAACCATGACACAAATACAACAGTGTCGAGATCATTACCAGTTCAGCAAAACCTTACTCTGAAGAATTAATCTCTAAGTTTAGACATCAACTTATCTGTTATTCACCAAAGATACATATAACTATGATTTACAGGTGGGATTTAACCCAGGGAAACATGATAAAGGAACAAAAAAGGGAAAATCATTTCGTGCATCCACAGACAATGAACAAGACTATGGATGGTAAGACCATGCACATTTTACTAGTTTGATGGCAACTATCTCAGCAATAACTGACACTAAGTGAATAATATGTAATGTGTCCATGTGTATGCAACAGTGCGCACGTGCAGAGTAAAAGCCAAATGTCATAACCATGTAAGATGGCCAAGCCATCAATATGATATTTACATGTAATACACAACATGTGGCTACTTGCTTCCTGGTTACCGTACCTTTCCCAATGTTATTTATTCAACAAAAGATTGTATGTTATCGTTTTCTGAGAAATAATTGTTATTTTTGGTTGTGTGCAATTGATTCAATGATACGTCAATTTACTTTTGTTTTTTCTTTTCTTTTTCTGTTTTTTTGTTATTTCTTGTACCCTCCCCTATTACTCTTTATGAATACATTATTTCTTCTGTATATATTTATTGTGAATATCTCACCCTCCAAAACTCTACCCTATACCCCTCCGCAATCTCTGTCCACACACATTGTTCAATGCACTGTTCATAGTTGTTTATTGCTTTATTCCTACGCCTGCTACTGATTCAATGTATAAAATTAAAGCCCTGTTTTGAGGAAGGCTCAGTCCGAGCCGAAACACATGTCAATAAAAAGGGCACTCCCACGGGAGTCCTGTTTTTTCACACGCACCATTTGAGTCAGCACATTATTATAACAATGAACCCATGTGGCGCATTCAGTGTGTGAAAACCTGGCATAAAGTAATCTAAAAACGTTGGAGGGGAGGTAGTGGTTCCTCCGTTCTTTCTTTCACACTGACGCAACACCAGCAATTTGCTTTTTTCTTAACAAAGGGCGCAAGACTGAAGAGGTTAACCCCCAAAAACTACCTCAAATACCACTTAAATGCTTTCATCATTACACTCACCCAACAGCCAAGTATGCTCACCGCTGTGACACGCCATGTACCCAGGCAGTGTGGGGGTTCCTCAGCACCATGGAATCGTGGGTTGATACCGGAAATCTGGAGGTGTGCATCACACACCATCTGCACATTGAGGGAGTGATATAGTTTACGGTTCCTGTACAATGACAGCATGCCTGGTCACCAGCTCCACATGTGTGCAGTCCAGTGCACCAATCACATTGGGGATGCTGGCAAGGGCATGGAATGCAATTCTCGTGATATTAACCTGGTCGGGTGTTCTGGGTAGGCCTATGTGATCACACATGTCCTGCAGGATGGCATCAATGACCTGAAAGAGGACCCACGAAAAACATGTTTGAGATAGCCCATGCAGTTCACCCACAGTGTGCTGTTAGGTGCTGGTGGCAAGGAAGCGTAGCACAGACAATACCTTGAGCAAAGGGGTGGGATGGCAGTACTGATCTGGATAAGGCTGACAAGGTCACCGTGGATCAGGTCCACTATGGATGTGATGATGTCCCTGTCTAGCTGGTACACGGTGTGGATCTGGGTTTGGCAGAGGTTGAAGGGTGTGGCCCTTATGTGTAGTATGGGTGGCTGCCTGCGGGGTACAACCTGCTGGCCATTGTTATTTTGCATGGCCATGATGGTCCTCCTTCTCCTCCTGTGCATCTGCTGCCTCTTCAAGGTGTATCCCTGCATGCTGGGCCTCCAGCTCTGATTGCTACTGCTGCTGCAAACATGGTAGTGTTGGGAGGGGTGTGGGAGTGGTCCTTTTGTGATTTTTACAGTGATCATGGTGGGCACCTGTGCTGATTTGGGCCACCTGTGGCCTGTTTCTGCACACCTGACTGTTTAACGCCTGGTCCGCAATGCCAGTGTTTCCGGTGCACTCATCACGGTGCTACCACCACTTTCATGCCATTGTTTCTGTGTACGTAGTACTTGGAATGTGAACATACTGCCAACATGCCGGTGTCTCATGCATGGTTGACACATTATTCCGCAGATTCCGTTCACGGTGCTGCCGGATACAGTAGGTCACTTGAGGAGACGGTGTTAGCGGAATCGTGGCTCAGAGTATGCTGGACTAGGAAAAGGTGGCGGTACAGAGCGACCGGCACCGCTATTTCCAGACCGGAATACTTGTAATGAGGCCTATGGTATTTTTTGTACTTGACATCTATAATGGATGTCTAGTAAAATATACCATAACTACCCCCATGTTCCCCCAGCGTCTTGCATGCACACAGAATCACTTTGATTGTGTGTGTGTTTGGTGCTATGAGAACCGGGGCATAGGCATCATATTTTGTTTACTGGCCATCTATGTTAGATGGCCAGTAAAGAAATGTCTTAGCCCAGTGCCTCGCAATCACACAAAATCAGTCATTGTGATTATGTCTGACTGCCAGGTGCTGGCACACCATGCAGCAGGCATGGCATGTTTTACTGCGCATGGTTGATAAAGCTAGCATGTTAAGTGTTATGTAGCTGGACTTGCATTTTGATGCAGCCTGTCTAGCCATTTCTTCTTGTGGTATGACATTTTGTAATGGGCATCTTTGATAAAGGAAGCAGGATCAGTGGTATTATTCTTACTGTGGCATGACATTTTGTAGTGTATTAGGCACCTTTTGGTAAAACAAGCATCACTGTTATTATGTAGCTAGACTGGCATTTCAATGCAGCCAGTTCAGTAATTTTGGATTGTGGTATGGTATTTTGTATTCTACATCGTTGTTAAATCAAGCATGATAAGTGTTATTATGAAGCTCAACTAGCATTTTAGTACAGCCAGTTTGGACATGTTTTCATAATTTGGCATGCATTTATAATGGTAAAGCCAACTGGAGTATGTTCTTATGTGGGGATACTGCCATTTCTCCAGCATGGGGTCTGGCATGGATTCACATGCTCATGAATATTCCCCGTCGTCAGGCTGGGAATCCTCGGTAAAGAAAAAATCAGTTTCGTCTCTGAACTGTCTTTCTACTAATAACCAATCCCTGGTCTCTGGGCCATACTGCCCCCTGCCAATGACTGCCCTCTAGCTAAGCCCCTCATCTGGCAGCCATCTTCAGATTTTTACCGCACGTTCAAGTGTTGGGAGTCCTTGTGCTAAGCTCTCGAGCTTTTACTGCGTATTGCATTTTTTTCAGAGAGTTAACTGTTATTTATCGGTCAATTCGAGCCTCAAGCTCCACCGATTCATCTTCCGATTAAAGGGGACACGTTTCGGAAATTTCTACGCCCCTCAAGGGAAAATTTTTGTCGAATTTCACTTCCTGAAGGATTCCGGAAGATCTTTGCCCACGTGGGCATGGCCAAAGACAAAAGAGACTCGACGCCCGTTGGATCCAAGCTGTTTAGGATCTGCCCAGGATCTGAACTACAGAACGTCTTCAAGGAGGATGAGCACTCCCGGTGCCTCCACTGCCTGCACTCTGACAAGTCGCACGTGGGGGAGGACTGTGCGTTCTGCAAGGACATGTTCGTCTGGACCATGAAGGACTATCGCAAACGACTCGCTGACTGGCTGGAGGCGAAGGACCCGGCAGCAGGTGAGTCCCAGCAATGTACTGCTCCCAATAAGAAGTCGGAGCGGTTTTCTAAGACCTTTGAGGGCGCTCCGGCGATGGGAGCCCAACAGAAGGCAAAGAACTGCAAGTCCGCGGGTACCGGGAGCGCCGTTGGTACGGGCTCCTCGGCTGCCAGGCTGGGCGCAGCATCGCCGATGCCGTCAACCACGAGCCAACACTCCGGCTTGACGAAAAGGAAGTCGGAAAACCCGGGTAAGCTTTGGGAGAAGCCATGGTTGACCCTGATGGAGAAAGCCAAGGGGGAGTGAGGCGGTGACCCTCCCCCGACGATTAAGGCCTCAGACATGCCAAAGGTTGTGAAGGCCCAGATTCACCTGGCTAAGGCTTCAATTGAGGGAGTGGCAGCATCTCCGGCGAAGCCCGCAGACGCGCCCCAGTGGAGACGACCTCCAAGCCTAGAGTTTACCTGCCATCCCGGAGGAAATAGTCTTTCCAGCCCATCAACAAGACCCCCGTGAAGCCCCAGGCCGAGAAGGAGGGGGGCGCGATAGTCCTAGCGGACTCAGATATCTCCCCCGAGGATGAGCTGTCGGTCCTCAAGTCAGTCCTTGACAAGAAGTTTGCCGAGGTCAGGGCCTACGGGAAGGATCCCGATGAGGCGGACGTGGAGAGCAACGGAGGAGCTGACGAAAAATGGCAGGTCAACGAGGAACTGGAGGACACACATCGCAACCGATGCCACCGCTGACAGACCGGTCGGAGGACATTTTACTAGCACTGCACACCCTGTGCACAGAGATAAGGACAAGGATGCCCTTGCCTCCGGCGGACAGTCCAGCAGCGCCTGGACCGTCTGAGTCCACCAGCCAAGCGGCGGCGAGTCCATCCACCTCCCCCTTCCATCCTTCACCTCCATCCCCTCCGCCAAGGGATGAGAGGGAGAGGGAGACGGCGACGACGGGGACGGACAACAGCGGCGACAACGGAACAGATCTCCCGTTGCCCCCTCCACGGGTTTCCGCTCCCGACGAAATTGGCTTGTTTCAGGCCATGATCGCCAGGGCCTCAGAACTTTTTCAGCTATGCTCCGTAGAGCAGAAGGAGGGATTCCTTTATCAACGACGGGAGGACAAGAGGAAGACCATACTTTAAGTCCCTTGTGGGTTGCTGATGGTTGACCAAAAGTACCGGGATGACCAGGTGTGAGTTCTGTACAGATTCCTTCTTTTTGCTTGACAAGTACACCCCTACACTTGCCGGGCGCAGGACTTTTCCTGATCTTGTTCCTTTTCTTCCTTCCCATTGTCAGTTGCTCCTACACTCCTTTTGGGGGGTTTGATGGGGCACTCTCGAAGGAAATGTCCTGCTTTTCCGCAGTATAAACATAGTTGTTGCTGCCACCTCTTCTCTCACTCCGCCTTGGAGATAGGAGCGCGTATTCCTCCAATCTGCATTGGTTCGACTGGTTCATGGGTTTTGGCTGGATTGTCCTGGGGTCGCATATAGACGGACCTCCCATCATTCCTTGAGCGGTCCATTCTTCCATTCTGCAGCCGGTGATCTAGCTGTACCATCAAATTTATATACTCTGCACACCTTTCAGGATGATTAACCACTTGGGCTAGCACATCTTTTAATTCCCCACACAAACCCTGATAAGAGCATGGTTCTCTTTTCTTCTGGCCAATTTGTCTGCACCATGAGGCGATTGAGGTTGGCGATATAGGTAAGCATGTGTTGGCTCCCCTGTCTGAGGGACAACAGTTCAATGTCCAGGGCTTGGCCTTGGGTATGTCTAGAAAACCACTTTTCCATTTCTAGTTAGAAATCCCCAAAGTTTCAGAGCAGGGGATCATCCTGGTTCACTAATGGTATCGGCCAGTCTGCTGCACTTGCTCCTAAATAGGAAAGTACGAAAACCACTTGTGGACTATTGTTTGGAAAGGCCCCCGGTCGGCACAGAAAGTGAAGACAACATTGATTTATAAATATTGCATATTTGTTTGGATCACCGGTGAAACATTCAGGTGGGGCTAGTGGCACTGCCCCCGGAAGCACCACCTGGACTGGTGGTGATGGCTGTGATTTAGGAGGTTGTGACATCCCAGGTAGCAGCACCTGTCCCGCGTGTGTCTGAAGCATTTGCCTTGCCAAATCATCGGTCTGGTCCCTTTGCAAGACACTGGTCTCTTGTCTGGAAGCATGGACTTCAGCCCGCTTCGCGTTCTGTTATGCTCACCTGGTCTCTGCGAGGACGTTGGGGCACGGTTGGAGCCCTCCCTGGATTCGGCTCTCTGGGATAGGTTCTCACCCCCAGCTGCTGCCAAGTATACTGTTCTGGATGCTGGTACTGCCCCTGTGGGAACACGAGAGGCAATAAGAAGGGTGTGGACTATCGTGACTCCTCTCGGACCTTTCGTGCCAAAATGAGGTAAGTAAGCGTTTACCTATATAGGCTCACCTGATATATAGTTAGGACAAGCTCTCCGTCCTGCTTCTCATCAGCAGGGGCGCTTCAAGAAGACCCAGTTACGTCACTGGTCCGTAGATGGGGTGGCCCAGGCTGGCTGTGACCAAACCACTTTGAAGGTAGGAGTCTTTATGATGATTATTGTTCATATAAGTATTAATGTCTTGTCACATGATTTAAGTTCGTACTCTTAATGTCTCTTTCTCCCTTATAGGTGATGGCAGCCCAGCGGAGCCGTTGTGTCGGTGGAGGACTTCAAAGTGTTCTCAAGAAGATAACCAGTTGTGATGCAAAGGTAAGCGCGAGATGTGATGGCGCGTGACCGTAGCGAATGTCTCTATTAGGTTTCTAACCTTATTTGTTCTTTCATCCTGCAGGTGCTGTCTGGTGACGCTTGGAGAAGAGTGGCGGTGCGCGGACCTGGAGGATGCCTGCGACCGCAATGACCCCTACACTTCGGAGTTAGTGTCCGAGCTGAAGGTCAGGTAAGGTGAGCAGTCGGTGGTTGTATTCCACGAGCCAGGTAAGTACGCCCTGGACGATCGCAGATGGAGTCACTGCAAGCAGGTAAGAGATGCTTCAGTGAAGATTCAGCTGGTTCTGATGGAGAAACCAGGTAAGTAGCGCCTCCGCAATGGTTTGGCTGGCTATGCAGGTAAGATGCTTATCCACAATGGTTTCACTGGACGACAGGAAAGATGTTTCCCCGCAATGGTTTTGCTGGCGGCTGGTAAGATGTTCCTCCGAGATGGTTGCACTGGAAAACAGGCAAGATGCTTCTCAGGCAGCGGTGAGCGTTCTGCTTCTTAGGCAGAATAACGCAAAGGGTAGGCCTGCGGGCGGGCAGGCTTAAATAGCCTGGCCCCGGCCACGCCCCCTTGCTCTGCTAGATGGTTCCACCCTGCCACTCCCAAATGATGATGCACGTGCAGCTTCATTGATTCCTATGGCCACGCCTGGCCCAAATGCATGTGGTTGACTGATGTGAGATGGAATGAGACAAGCCCAAAGGGCCAAAGGCACCAGGATTGGGTCCAACTGGACCCTTTAGGGGATGTGAACTGGGGTTCCTGGCCAGTGGCCATGACACAAACTAGTTCTTCCATTCAATCACAGTTTACAATGAGTTCTCTTCTAAGGGCATTGGTTTCCTGTCTGGCGGCGTGCACCTCGGCATGCAATTCCCCCAGTAACTGGGCTAATTGGTCGGTGGAGTCTGAGGCTTCCATGACACCCAGGCAAAGGTTCGGGAGTGACTTTGCATTCTGTTACGCTCACCTTTTCTCTGTGGGGACGTCAGGCGCTGATGCGTGGAGTGTCTGCTTCCCTGGTTTGAGGTGCTGCGTGACTTTTGTTCCCTGGACTGGCCTTGGGTGAGCTCCTACGTCAGGGGAAAGGGTGGTGAGTGAGACTGTCTGTGTCTGCCACCTGTGACCCCCACCCTGCTCCTTCCACATGTGTTCCCCACTCGGGAGCGCTCTCACCTTGTGTATTTGGTTGGTGGGCTCTCCTTCCTGCTTAGTCTCAGCAGGGCCGCAATGTCCTGTAGGATCCAGTTACTTCACTGACCCTTGTAGTCGGGTGGCAACCCAGTACTGCTGTGGTCGCAACTCGTGTTGCTCTGCTTGTTATTGTCCGTGTAATCCGTTGTATTGTATGTTGTCCGTGTTCTGTTATCTGTGTTGTCCTTTGCTGCGTGCCGCAGTCCGTGTTACTTTCACTGTTGTGGCTCGTGTCGCTGTTGTGGCACTAAGCCCTCCTCGGTGTGCGTTAGTTTGGTGCAACGCGTGCGAGCGGCTGAGCCAGTGGGTCAGGGTGGCCTGTCTTGTGTCTAGGGAGCCAGCACGAGCTCAGGTGCGGTTTGTGTGATCTGACATGTTCTTTCCTTCGCTTTTCCAGGTACCTGTGAGCCGTCGTGATGAATGAATCCGGTCGATGGAGACGGAAGAGGTGAGCAATGCCCGGCGGTGACAGGGCGCGATGAATGAGCTCAGCGGTTAACCTTGTTTTCCTTCTCGTGCTTCTGCAGGTGCCGTCGATCGATGAAAGCTGGAGTCCTCGTCAAACAACCAGGTCGTTGCTCGAGGCACAGGTAAGTCAGAGCAAGTGAGTATGCAAAGCCTGATGGTCTCTGGCTTTTCTTTGCAGGTTTGTGGAAGATTTCTGGCAGGAGTTCCTCGGAGAGCGTTACGCTGCTAACTGCAGAATAACGCAAAGCATGCTTTAGGGCTTGGGTGGGACTTATATAGCCAACCACGCCCTGCCACTCCCATTGTGCAAGTAATTCAAGAAGCTCTCTGCCACACCCATGATTGCAGACTAATGCGAAAGCTAATGGCTAAGAGCCACGCCCTTAACTGCAATTAGCACAGGCGTCAATCACTCCGTGGCAGACCAATTATACCTGTGTTTTCCTTGAGGTTAGCTCCATGAGCCTGGTGCCAGAGGCGCCAGGACTGGGTCCAGGTGGCCCTCCTTTGAGGCTTGATCCAGTCAGGGCCCTTAACATGCCCCAATGTTCCCACTGCTGCTGGGCTGGGGCGATCTGGTCTGCTCATCGTGACAGTATAACACGTGTATCCCACCCTTTTATAGGTGTTCCACAAGTCATTTGAATGATTCTGTCCCTGAACAAAATACAAGCTTGTCTTAAAATAATAAAATGTTGACATCTTCTCGACGGTAGGCCCTTAACTCTTGGTGAAAGTCAAACACAGCATGCTAATTCACCTTGTACCATGTCATGAACTGGTCTTTCTCCCTAGGCATCATGTATTGAACACTGTATTGGTCCTGGGTTGGAATCGGCCCCATGTAGTTTTGGTTAGTAGCTGTGTTGAAAAGATGGGGAAAGAAGCCTTTTGGACCGGGAAAACTAAAAGCTTTTGGAATCTTGCTGAATTTCATGGGCAAAAGGTTCAAGGAGTCAAAGTGTATCTGTAGAGCTACCACAAAGATTTCCATAAACTTGGCACCCTGGGTGATAAGTTTCACTTTAACTTTTTCCCAGTACCCATCATAGCATTTGCAATTATGTGCTAGAAAGGTATAGCCCACAAATTGGCTTGTTACAAAAGTGCTTACAAAAGCAGCCACACAGGAGTCCTCTGTAAATTCCCAATAGCTGTCTCCTGTTATATGTATGGCATAGATATAGTTTGGTTGGTGGGTTACATTCTTTTGACGGGCCTCCATGTCAATTACTATGTAATTCTCTTTTATTTTTAGGTCTACCGGCTCCCATGTAACACATGTGTTCGACCGTGTTAATGGAAACTTGGCACACCCTACAGATTATTCCGGTACAGTTATCACTCTCAGGAAGACATTTTTTTCAGTCAACACGCAGTTCGCACACGACTGCCCCCAATGCCGCTTTCTGAATGTCTGTCTTTAGACTGCTCCGAGACTTTGCGAACGCGTGACATTTGGCAAATATTTCCTTAAGCATTTGACATTCCTCTCGTAAACACAGACAACAGTGCTTTTGACAACTATCTGTTTGTTTTTGGAAATGTGTTGGCAGCACCGACAGATGTTTAGACCCCAGCAAACCTTTTAGATTTATTATACCATAGAAATGATAGTCCATGATCGTCGTGGTGTAAAACATGTAAAGTGTTTCTGGCTGCTTTAGTCGTTGGCGGGAAAATACTGCCACACCCCATTGTTAAAAAAAGTATCTTGATGGGCCTATCAAAATACTTCTCAAAGAGATTTTACTGCCCAAATCCTACTGGAGTATCCGGTGGATGCCCCAGCTCGGCGTGCACTTGCAGAGCTTTCGCAAGTATATTGCCATCTGTTGTGTTCTGCTGTTCGATAAACCTATGAGACTAGATGCCATATTGAGTTTTAAGGGCCTGTGATCAAGATTTAACAACCATCTATATGCCTTTGGATTTTATGATGTGGCTGTGCAGAATTTTGCGCAAAGGTTCATAGGCACCGCCGGAGCGTAGCTTGACAACTAACGCTACAATTTTTAGCGGCGTAATAAATAAAATCTCAGTCTTGCTCAGAAGAACCCTTTGCAAATTCACCAAAAACTGCAAAACCCAGAAAGTAGCATGGATTGATTGCCTTGTAAACCATGGTCTGTTTAAATCGGCCTCCATTCGTATTTGAACGAAATGTTTGGGCCCAACAGTTTCCAATATCTGAAGGACCAGTGTTTCCACAGCATCCGTTATGACTGTTAGACTGTGTCTCAGGAAGTGCAGGTGATTCAAGTTCACAAATCTAAACACCTCACATTGCCCCACAGCTGAGAATGTTTTATAACTTCTTTGAAGACCCTTTCTAAATAAACTGGTGGATCTGGTGTCTGTGGGGGTTAGTGCTTGTGGTGTGTTGGGCCGATCGCGTTTAGATATAGCCAATTGGGACTTTTTAAAGATTTTACATAGGTGACGCCTCAGAGCTCGAGATCTGGCCCATTTTAAGTTTTGCCTCCTTTTTTTGGGGGGTCTGTTGAAACAGGGAACCCCTGCTATGCTGCACAATTAGCCCAGCTGTAATATTGGGTCTGACACTGTGTTTTATATTTTAAGCTGTATCTGATCAGATGGTTGTGGGGGCTTGTCTTTGAGTGTTTCTGTTTTCTAATAGGCATGGTTTGCACGTAGTCATTAGTTGATAATCATACCTTTTTGTGCTCATCTGATATGTCTAGTATTTGTGGTATTTCCAGATCGGTTGTTAACCAGGATCTGATTTTACTAGGCCCCCCGCAAATGTTTGTGAAATATCGGTTGAGAAAACCGCAATGGCTGCTCAGCTGTTTTCAACAGCAGGGGCATTGTCTAGCACTGTAGCAGACTGCACCTCTATCAATCTTTCACAAGGTGCACCACAAGACCCTCCTGCAGCAATGTTATTGTGTTGAACAACCAGACCATCGGCTATCGTAATATATGCCTGCAACCCTATGGCTAATTCACAAGCCTCTGCCGCTAAGGCATTGGTATCGCACCTAAGATCCTTTAGAAATGTCAAAATAGACCCTTTCACATTTTCAATAGCACTTTGAACCATCGATTGTATGGTTTTAACAATGCTAAGTAATTTCATAATTTTGTTTCAAATTGGGCTTCCCCATCTGACTTTTGTGACTTTTTCCCATTCTGTTGGGGTCTGTTTAAGCTATGCTGCGTATTAACTCGATGCATGTCCTGACTGGTCTTATACATAGAACCACCGCCCGCAAAATGAATTTTAACTTGTACTCAAAGATCGCCAGTCACAGCGTCAAATGCATTTTTACATTTTATTATTAGCCTCTACCCCAGTTGGTTTTATAAAACACTTAAGAAATAATTCGCCAAATGCTATGTGGTGAGGCAACATTATCAGGCTTAAAATGTGATCATTCCATGAGTTGTTGCCAAAGGTTAAGAAAAATAGCTGTTTAATAAATGCACAGCCCGTCATAAGTATATTCACAGACAATGTCAGAGAAAACAAAGTGATTTTTATAATCACAATTTAGAAAACAAACTATAAATAAACTCTATGAAAACTTCTAAAATAGCTGATCAAAAAATGTGACATCCTTTCATCAGTAGTTACAGCCACGACCACGCTCTAACTCTATTTTGGTAAATACGACAGAACCCTCCTTAAATCAAATTTTTTTCGCACATACAGGTTGTACATTTTAACCGTTTGATTTGTTCCATCTCATAAGCGTCAGTGCCAAAAACATAAATGAAAAGGTACCATAGCACCAGGCATTTATTTTGCCTATCACCCTGTAGGCAGTGCTAAAAAGTTGTATACTTTAACACTCTAGATTAGTGTTCATTTGTACTCCAGGCCATCTAAATGTCACTCCCGGTTACTTGAGCGAAATACACTTCAAAACAATTCAACAAGTTTTTCTGTTAATAGCGAACCAGACTCAACAGATCTTTACAATTTTCATAATGAGAAATACTTGAGCATTAACAAACCATGTACAGATATCCAAGTGCGAGCTTCTCGGGTGAGGTTAAATCAAAACAGTGGTTAGCCTTTCAATCTTCTAGAAATTGATAAAACAAACACTGCTGTATCTGCACATCTCTATTTGACGTTTAAGCGCTACGTAAAAACGTAAAAATTAAATGCACAGCCTCCTCTACATAGCTAGAAACTGCAAATAAAAAACATGCTACACCTCTTAAAAACTGTATAAACCCCATGCAATATATATTACACCATAACTTTAGAGTTTATGATAATCACTCAACATATAGAAACCCATCACCCCTGTAAAAAACAATGGGTTGTCTTTTGTCACCTATCCCATGACACCTGACTTAAAAAAAAATAAAAGAACTCTGCTCAATGGGGCCTCAGGCAATCCAGCAGCCCATTAATAAATCAAAAGAACAAAAAATGCTTCAGGGCCCCCCAGACATTCCTCTGGCCCCTTGGATGAATCGGAAAAAGAACAGCTTCGATTGTCGGGGGGGGGGGGGGCGGGGTTGGGGGACCTCAGCCATTCCTTGCGCCCTCACGATGAACAGCCAAGATGACCCATCCTCGGGCCCTCACATTCTGTAGTGCCGGTTCTGGAGCTCAGAACCACTAGCTATAGCACCCCTTGATTGATATCTTGGTAGCAGCAGCTCCTCTGGTGTATAGCCCTTGGTGATGACACAGCAGTGGGCACCATCACCCACTCTATACCGTGTGCTTGCGGTTAGTGACAGGGTCCAAAAACCTGGGTTCTTTTTTGAGACATTTCCATAATCCTTGTTGCTGGGGCTCCTTAAAGTAGCCCAAAAGTCGTTCTCCATTGTTGGTGGCAACCCCAGGCCTTTGCGGCTTGAAGTCCCCTGAGAACCAGCGAATGGCATACTCCATAAATCCTTGCTACGCAGATCCATCCTCAATGATTGTGTGAACTCATCAGACAGACACATCCATGGGCATTCCTAGATCTATTTCCCCGTGGCTTGATGTTTGCAAAATTGTACAATCCATGATACACCTCAGATCCATGACATCAGCGTCCGCCGTATGTAAGGGACCACATACCCGCACAGTGCTGGGACAGCAAAGAGACAATGATGGTTTGTCGGTCCCCCAAGCGACATTGTCTGGCCCTCAAAACATCCACCTCTACAGGCTGCTCTTCCTGAAGAGGCCTGCTGCAGCATCCAATTGTTGAGACATTTCTGTAAAAGAATTATAACATATACAATCAGTACATTATAATGTTCAGCATATCTCTATTCAACAACATAACAACCAAGCACACCTTGAGCCCAAATATAACACACTGATTCTTGGCAGCCTTAAAACATTTCCACCACCAGTCTGATCTGTGACACATTAGCAGAATCTGCATTATTCTATAAAAGGCGCTAAATGTTGCAAATATATATTTTAAATTCATGGGCCACAGTTAAGAAAGCACACAGCACATGAGTCCCAAGAGCCCGAGGTCTAAATTAATATAATGTACTTCAAACAGAACATTGGTCAACAGGGCCAATAAAGCAGATAAGGCCCCATTTACAAACTGTGCTTTCCAACCAGGTGTCCTCCAAACTTGCATGAAATATATTTTTTGTGCACCCTATATTCAAATTACGGATCACTCACATTTGACAGACTATTCTTCACAACCACTAAATTATTCAAACACTACTTCAAAATACATTTGCTATAAAATAAAATGCCATGGGTCTAACATTATTCATTTCTGCTTCACTATGCCTATATAAAGGCCATGGCTATTAACTTTTTCAGTGTCTTTTTCTTTTAAAATTGAAAAACATATTTTAAATTTGTGGCACACGATTAATAAAGCATCCTGCACATATGTTAAATGTAGTGCCTTTGTGCATAATTTGTTTCAGTGTGACACTGCGCTTGCTGAACAAAAAAGTAACGCTTTCCAACTAGACCCAGAGTATTTAATACAGTCTACAGCAATTCTCCTGCTGCACACCTGTATTCCAATCTATATTTTCAATGCAAACACTACTTCAAAACACATTAATCTATGTATATCCATTCTTTCCTTTTTCAGTCAGAAAAGGGATTGCGTGTTTGACTTCTGTGCCGTGTCTTGAGAGTAAAACGGGAGAAAAAAACAACTCCGGTATGTAAATGTTTGGGTATAAACTCTCAAACAAGCACCAAGTCTGATTTTGAAAAATTCCTTTCCACCCTTGTGGGCCAGACCTTTTGATAACATGTGTTTCGGCGCAAGTGCCTTTTTCAAATCTGGGCGTTAGTTAGCATCTAATTCAATTAATCATCATTTAACACCATAATATAACAGAGATCAAGGGTTGGTGGTAGGGAGGATTTTGAGGTTTTGGAACACAACAGAAAAAATAAAGATGAAAAATAAATATAAGAGACAAATGGATAAAATAATAAATATAATAAAAGAGAACATAAACCACATATGCCTTATTAATGTATCTCTTACGTACCAAACATTGTGTGCACATCTGACATCATCTGATAAACTCATGTCCCCAGCCATTGGGCTACTGTAATCACAAAAAACATTCCTCAGCTCACATATTATATATGTGTTTGTTGAATAACAAGTCAGAATAATATCTTACCATCCTGGTAGTCTGTTCTCATTTGATTTGGCCCATGTTAATGGGATAATCCCACCTGTAAAAAAATACGCAATCGCAACTCTTGAACTGTCCTTGTTGCACTCAATATGCACACTCGCGCTTCCCATACAAAGCAAAGTTCATTGTGTTCATGTAGTCCCCCCATATTAGTGAAATAATCACATCTGCACTAAAATAACAATCATATTTTCAGAATTGTCCTAAATGGGTGCAAGTCATCCCTCATTCAGACTACTCACGCTTCCTGTACAAAGCACGGTACATTGTGTTAATGCTATACTACAATCGGATTAAGTCCTGTATTTCAATATAAGAAATCATTTACGAGAGACCTAATCTCTGTTTGGTCACATCGTAGGCCAGTAGCTTATCTGATAATTCTTTGTCCCTTCACGTCGTCACTCGTGTCTGATCACTAAGGTGTACGCCTGTTGCCTGGGTTACCTGGGACGCAAGTTTCCACATTTTGTAAACCCTGAGAAAGTTGTGTCATGGACACGTTATATTGGCCATGTGCTATTAATTTGGAAGGGAACACCTCAAGAACTTGATGAGTTCACTCAGAGAATCAATGCAAACGACTTTGGAATCTAACACACAAGAAACAGCAGTGAGACTGATATTAACTTTCTGGATTTTACAATACATGTAGTTGGAGACCATCTAGAAACCTACACATATGGAAAGGAAACCGAGATTAATTCCATACTTTATGCGACAAGTTGTCATTATGAACCAACAAAAAGAAATGTCCCAACAGGGGAATTCATTAGAGCGTGGCGGAACGTTCAGGACCCTCAAGTTTTTGACAATGCAAACTGTTAACACGACTCTGGCAAAGGGGATATGTTCTGTTATGTTACTTGGCATTTATATAGCGCCTTATGCATCATTGGTATGACCTCAAAGCGCTGACCAACAAAGAACATTATCAATGCACCGGAGGTTGCCATCATTAAGGATTCATAATCCGTTCATAAACTGGACTGCCGGGATAATATTGTTGGTGCCAGACTACTGTTTATCGTATTGTGTAACGCTTACCATCGCTCTGCAGGAGCGTAGGTCCTGGAAAGCCCTGACTCTGTCCCTTCCCTTGACTGGCTGTTGGGTGCAAATTCCATATATGGTATTATGGGGAAGTCCAGGCCAGACTGGCTGGAGCCTTCCCAATGACTATATGTTGTGGGTACACTCTTGGGGTGGGACCTGGGTGAATGTAGTGTGTGACAGATATACATTTCATGTTATGGGTGTCTGTTTTCTGGTATATGACACAGACTGAAACAGCTCTGTCCGAAATTGGTATGAATGCAGTATGGAGTGCTGAATGGCTGGGTGCTTCTCCCAATCCACATTCCTTGTTTTGAGTGTCTGGATGGGGAAGAATAGCCTGAATGCACTGTGCGCCTGATTGGCTGCCTGCCTGCATGAATGCCCTTCTGAATGATTGGTTGCCTGAGTATGACCCAGCAGAGTGAATGAGAGACCAAACAGTTTATCTGGGGACCTCTCAGTGATGGAAATTGTTCAGAAGCTAAAGTCAAAACTTGATGCTTGATCTCGAAGTCGAGCTGGAAGAAGGTTAACTGCTGTTTCTCTTCAACGCAATCTGAAAGCTGCCGTGCTGTCGAGGACTGATCTAAGAGAGTACCTGGCTAGGAGACCTCTTCCCAAGCTACGAGGGACCATCGTGCACCAGCTATACTTCACCAACACTCCATGGAAGTCGGTCATCGAAAAAGGCTGCCGACTGGAGATGGGGACTGCCGAGGAATCTGAAGTGAAGCGCCAGGACGTCGAGGCCATTGACAACCGCCAGCGTGGACTGTGGTTCGGAGGACCGATGTAATCTCGTTGACCGGAGCCCCAACACTCCATTGCCTAACAACACTTTGAATCAAGGACTCACTTGCTCATCACTGTCGACCGCTTTGTCCTGCCGGAGAAAGAAAAGATTGCTCCCACCACTGGAAGTCCTCAAAGACGCTGAAAAAGATCTGAAAGCCAGCCGTGGTCGAGTCCCGATCGCAAACGCAGATGACCCGACAGCCTTGCTGGGCCTATGTTATTCATTGACTCTTTGCAGCAACAAACTATCGTCGTCGAGGTGCACCGCATGCCTCATCTCTGCAGGACGTCGACAACCGATTGTTGACAAGCACTGCCAGGATCGAGGCTGCTGCCTTGATGCCATTGGTCGCCCCTTTTCTTCGAGGGATCTCGACGAACCGTGGCTTCTGCCTTAAAGGGAGTTCACTCAAGAAGGATCTGTCAGTGACCCGACGTCTAACTCTGCTAAACCGGGTACGTTGGGGGTAGTATTACATTTCTAGAGGAAAGTAAGACTCTGATGAACAATATATGGACTGTGCTTGTTTATTATATTAACAGGTTGCCCAGGTGGGGGGGGGGATACTCGCACAGAACTGTGCCTGAGCACAAAGTGTGTTATTGTGTGTGTATATAACTTGAACCTTAATTATATAAAGAACTGTTTTCTCACTAACATAGTGTGTGGACATAACTTTGTGGGTGCTTGGGGACTACACTATACTTAGTAACCAGCTTGCAACACCTCCTGAGAGCTTAAGCCTTGATTGCTTGTCCAACTTTACCAAATAGAGAATCCTGGCTGGGGTATAGATGGCAGAAGTACAGATACACCCCTCCAGGCTTTACACTGCCGACTGTGCCACCCTTCAGGGAGTCATTATTTAATTATTTAAGCATTTCTTTCTTTTTGTCTCTTTCATAATATATTTTGATATATTCATGCTATATGTGTGATACTTAAAGCACCCTTTACTTCCTGGGACATTCTAACCCAGATATGCACCGTGCCATGTGCACTTTTTACCCAAATATAAAGGTGCTATGACCTTGATTTCTGCAATAATAGAGCCATTGATCTGCTTATCTGTACTCAAGTGAAAGGGGGAGGGATAAGCACCCCTGTACAGACCCCCACTGGTCGATATTTGACCACTGGTTAATATACAACCACTACACCCTATCCACCCTCCCCCATATAGTGTACCCATGCATCCCTATCTCAGTCACCCCCCTCAATGTGGTGGTCTAACTCAACATGAGAGGTATCATAAAATAGACATTTCTAAAGATTCAACAGGGTCTTCAACCATATTGTATTTTCATCATTTAAGACATATATGTATCTGTTTTCTGTCAAAAAATCATTGCATATGTTTTGCCCACCTTTAACCTTTGTATGTACGTATCTTCAAAGAATAACTTTGTTTTGCTCCTGTCTGGAACCCACCCCCATTACCCAATTAAATATAAAAACATGCACAAGTGATTTCAGCCACCACAAGAATCGGGAGAGATCATTCCTTGTAGGAACCCACCAGCCCATTTTCTCCTGTTCCATCCATATGCAATGTTTCATTATTTGCATGCACTTTATTCCTTCCTCCCACCCCACGACACTTCCTAGTTTCCTGCCCTTTCCCCATACACATTTCAATTTTCATGCTCATTTTGTTTGCCTTCCATCGGCACATCTTCCACCCGATTCATCTTATTATCCTTATTCCGCGTCCAAGGACCTTCTTCATTCTTAGTCCAAATGTTTCATTTGTCCTTTGGGCTGCTTTGCAGCAAGTTCAAGGGCCACTTAATTCATAGGCCAGTCTTTTTGGATTTTTGGACTGTTTTCTTTGCGACCACGGAGAACTCTCAATCTTCTTTATTCACATAGAATAGTTGGTGGGGGGAGGGCATTCAATTGTTTCTGGGGAACACGAGGATGGGGGAGTCTTTATGAAAAACATATTCATCTTTGCCTTTTCCTGGCATTGCCCTTTTTTTTCATGGGCTTTTTTCTAAAAGATTGTATAGTGTGTTTATTTAATAACAAAGGAAAAATGTTCTCTGTGGTTGTCGTTCTTCATACCACTAGACTTTATGCAGTCTCTTTCTTTACGAAAAAAATAATAAAAGACGAAACATACGACATGACAAATTCAAATAAATGTTCAAAAAAATGTTGTGCTCTTCCACCGCTCCCTTTCTTCTTGGTGCATCCGCAGCTGAAGAAGAAAGAGCTGGTATGGGTTCTTGTTCCCTGTAGAAAACGAAATGGAGGCAAAGTCATATTTAAGCTAGCAAAGTGGTCAGTTATTTCCTCACTGTAAATCTTTGTTCCTTTTTTTATTTCTTTCAATCGGGATGTTTGCTGAGGTCGTCTCTTGGCATTCTCAGCTCAATAAAATCCATGATCGCTTTTCTGGAAAACAAATGTGGGTGTACTTTTTAATTTCCTTCGAATTCTCATAAGTGTAGTGACAGGCCCATTTTCAGTTTCTTCTGTTATGCTGAAAATGTTCTCTGTACTTTTGAAGTCCTCCTGATGGCGTGGGACGGGGTCTCTTCTTCCTTTGCTGTATTTATTCCGTTGAGACATAATTAACATTTTTCATTGCCCTTCCTACACTAATCTTACCTACCCATGTTATTGGGAACACAGCACTGATTCTATTAAGTGCATGCAAGTGTGACATAAAGGCATACATTATTTTGCCTATACTTAAAGTTTCATGCATTTGCCAAATGCACATTTTTGGCATTTTCTTATCACCAGAATTACAAAAAGGTTACTCCACCTTCTATTCAAAAGTCTTCTTTATTGACATCATTAGATATGGCCACATTTGCATATATATTCTATTCTGCGCTAACACCTGTTTGCACCTTTCTTGGGAAAATGCTACCCATTCAAAAGGACTGTATCGCTTACTACCATTTTTCTGTACTCACCTGGGTCGTCTTACTCCTAATAATGGTCAATAAGGTTTGTTCACACACTTACTGTGTCAACTGGTACTTTCCTTTTCATTCTCTTCTTGTCCACTAGTACTTACTTTTGTCATAATGTTTCTTCCCATAATATTGTTACACTCCACTAAGGGCATATATTCCTTCCGTGCTCCAAAAATGGCAATATTTTTCATCTGTAAAACATAAATCAACATCTTCATATAAATATGAACTATGTTCTTGTTACTTACTCTCTTATGTTCTTCTGTGCAATTCTACTAAATGTTTTCTCATATTAATAGATCAATCTTGCCCATCCATAGCTTCTTGGCCTTTCATTAATCTCATTTTATCTTTATCAAATATATTACATTGATTAATTAAAACAAGCACCATCCATTGTTTTCAATGTTTCCTTCATTACACTAGTCTCATATTGTTATTCCTTGTTCCTTTATTTGAACCTTCTATCAACATGTGTTTTGTGCTGCTTTAATCTGTTCATTCATTCACTTTTTATATTATTTCTGCCCCCCTGGATTGACATCAACCTCTTTTGGTTTTGAACTTTTTACTTCAGCGCTTTTAGCTTTAACTGTTTGATTATATTACATTAATTAGTGTAATTACAACACAAACCCTCATATTTTTCATATTATAATCCCTTGCATGTGTGTACTTTTATTTTGTTCCCTTATTCATTTCAATAGATCCATATCATAAGGGCCTGTGGTCCACAGAACACTTGGCACTCCAAGTCTTCCTGAAAATATGCTGGGTGCTGCTGCATTTTTAACATTCGCTGTGGGATTTCTCTTTTCTCTATTTTCATCCAACATGTGATGCTCCTATAAAACACTACTTTGTCATCTGTTGAATCTTCTCTTAAACATGTTGTCAGTAATGCCAGTCAACCTATATCCTTCTTTGAGAGCTATCACTGTCCTCCATGGTCTACCCTCATCCTCCATTCTTTCGAGCATCACCATTTCCTTTCATAGTATGGCTGCTTCTAACTCTAGAGGGATTGGCTGTCCCCCCTCTTCGTCCATAGGTATCTAGGGTCTGAACAAGAATTCATCAGGTATTCTCAGTCTTCCCCACTAACCCAGGTAGCCATGTTAATAAAATACTCGCCCCATAAAGCAAAATCCTCTGGCTCCACTGGAATGCTCGCAGAGCCACTTGCCTGTGAATGCCAGTATAAATTTGCCCATGTTTAAATAGTGTATTCCAGGAGTGGAACACACTATCCCTTGGTCAATAAATGAAGTTGTCATGTTAAGTTCTCAAAATATTAACTGGTGTCTGAGGAACAGTCATGCCACAATCTCCTATAGAGACTGGTAATTCATCAGTAAAGGAAACTCAGCTTGTAGCTCCAATAAACCCTTGAGCATTCATGGCAATTTCCGATATTGGATACTTTCCCCTCTCGTATACATGAACAAGTAGCCCCAGTGTCTACAAAAAATGAAATAGATTTGCCTCTTATAGTCACATATACCCTTGGTTCCTCTTGGTGGTCTGGTGTCAGTGATAGTACTGAACACGTAGTCGCCCTGTGAACTGTCCTATTGTGGGTGCCTGCATATTCCCATTCCTGTGAAAGGATTTCCTCCTAACAGAGTGACAACTCTTATTCTGGGTGTGCATATTTGTCTTGTGTTTGCATATTGCTGAGTCTGCATTGGGGCGTGTTGTGATTGCCCTTGTAGAAGATGTATTTGCACTCGCTCTAGTATTGTTGTACCTTGTGGCACTCTCTGCGCTTGCATCTGAAACAATGTCTGATCTTGGGCGAACCCTAGTATCTCTCTCTCTTCCATTTATAGTCTCCAAAAAATCTACCTTCTTTTGTATCATATTTTAGAAAAACATAATGTTCCTAACTGGTATTGCAAATGTAAAGCGAAAGCATCCTATGTGTGTGTGTGTCCTCATTGCAATATTGAATTCCTTCTCTGACTACCTATGTGTTTTTATGTGAATTGAGCCTGCAATTAATTGATTCTGTACTTTCACAAGATTGTGTGTGCATGTGTATGCGTGCACGCGTGTATGCGTGTGTGTTTATAGAAAATACTCTTTGACCTACTGTCTTCTAAATACAACTGTTAAATATATCATACCTTTTTTTCTACATTGTGTAAGCTTAGCCATAGTGTGTTTAAGAGTACTCCCTCTCATTACCTACTGGTTTCCCATTCTAAATATGAATTGTTGCATTAATGCATGCACTTTTAATATTGTTGGTGAAAGGTGTTTTATTTATTCTTGCTATTCCCCATACATATTCACTGGGCTTAGTTTTTAATATAATTGATTGCATTAACCTATTTTTTATGTAATTTGCACTCATCACATTTTCTATTCTCAGTGACATGCTTCACAAATTGTATGATCTCTGACATATTTTTCTTCAAATGCCTCGATATTGTGTAGTTATGCTGTGCAGTGGAGGAAATACTGCCCCCTTCCCCTTGAAGCCTGTCCAATCTGCTGTAGCCCTGGTGCTTATGCCTGACTCTGCATGTATAACATCCCCATGACTCTGCATGTATAACATCCCCATAACTCTGCATTGTATTATGGTGCATATCCCATGCCTCCTCTCTGTCCTTTATTACCAATATTCCTGCTGTTGTGGTCATCCACAGCACTCCCCTGTGCTTTTCATTTTCCAATCTGTCTTTCCTTTTGTAATGCACTGAAACCTCTTAGCGAAACTCCTTCCCTCTCTTCCTCATCTGCGTGATTGGCCCATGCATGCCTCGCGATCTATGCTTCTTTCAAATGTTCCATTTATCACCAATGAAAATGCGCACATTGCTTAAAAATTATTTTTTAACAAATCAGGGGTACTCTAATGTGTGCTTAACACAGAAAGTATCCAACACTAACTCCAAAAATAACCAAAAAAACCCTTTACAATGGGAAGTGACTTGTGTGACTTCCAACCAGTGACCCAATGGGACCACCCTAGTTCATACATGTGCAATAACTGGAAGCAGCTTCTACTGTAAAACAATATTCACATATGGTTTCTTTGGCAAAATCAACAATATTTTCAAAATATATACCCTTGCTTAACTAAACAACCAGGGGTTTAATTAACCCACAATGTATTCATTTAATCAGTGCTTCTGTAGCACCTGGCTTCAATAAACTCACACAAATGCCATGAAAAAAATTATTTTTTTCAAAATGTACTCAATTGTCAATTTTCTCAGCTGAAATTCGTTATGCAGACCTACAGCTGAGCTTCCTTGTTCAAAACCACAGGCATTACACATATATATATATATATATATATATATATATATATATATATATATATATATATATATATATATATGTATATCAATAGAATCCTTAAACGAAAATTCATTGAGTTCTGGTTCAAAACTATATTTACGTAAGGGTCAGAGTCAGCCCTGGCTCACTTACAGCTTGATACAAAAAATATGAATACACAAATAACCCACTACTTGTTTCAACAAGACGTATACACATCAGATTTGGTCCTACTGATTGTCACTTGTTTCAATCATATCTTCATTACTTGTTAGGTATTTTCCTGTTTCAATGTTAATATATAAACATCATTTCTCTCTAGGTTTCTCGCTACTTCACATCAAATATATTGTCATCAGCATATTGTGCTTCTCTGTGCAAACTGATACATAGCTGTTTTTGACTTGCAAAGCTATCTTTTGTTTTTCAAAATTCATGCAGCCTTGAATTCCTGCAGCTATTTAATAACTTTTTGGCTTTGTGTCAGCACAAGAAGCCTTGGCTAATCTTCAAAAGCCCTGCGGTTTGGAACATACATTTTACAGTGCATGTAAGTGCGTAGCTCCTTATCAGCTGCTGTGCACCTTATAAAAATAGCTATATATCTGCCTTGTTATATTTTTCAAACATGTCGTTTACCAAATTATCTTCATTTGCTCACACAGAAAAGGAACCTACTGTCGGATTTTGACTCATAACTCAATTTAACGACTTTTTCCAAATACTTACTTTCCTTTCTGAAGCAAGACTGATTTTTCCCACATTACTTATTTCATTTCTTCATTTGTATGATTTGTTTGTCGAATTTCTACCGTCCAAAGTATTTTATTTTGTCATTTGCCTTATTTCTGTACATACATATAGTTTTTAACTCTTTCCTAACTTCACTCAATTGTTTTAAAGGTATAAAGTAGAGTCACAATTTGACTGCATATTTTTTTACCAGATTTTTTTAAACAATTCCTTAAACATCTCAAAACAGCAATATGAGTGTGCTCTAACACTCACCACTCAAACCTTTAATTTCAACATCCTGCCTAATATTTTGGTTGGCGCCAATCACTATGCTCAATCACTGTTGCTCCTTAAATTACTTCATGAAACAGACAAACTTGTCGACTCTTTGCATTTACCTTAGTGATCACTCTTAATCTCTGCTGCTAATAATACCCTGTCACAGGATTTATATTGTCTTCTATGCATATCCTAGTGACCCTGATCGGAGTATAAGACAACTTCTTCTGAATATCCTTGAGTCAGGACTCCTAGGCGCTATATCTTTCTCTCTCTTAACACAATATTTCCCGTTACTTTTAAATTACCACAATCCCCTTACTATATACATAAACATGCTTTATTTTTATTTTACCTCTGTCCCTCATAATACATACCATAATTCACAGATCTCAAGTGTGTCATGCTGACAGTCATGGGGAGACACAACACCCCGACAGAAATGAGAGCACACTGCAATTTTGCCCCTCACCTTCTCTCGCCAGGCATCTCCTCATGTCTGTCAGCACATCAACATGAAGACAAAAAATGGTTGTTCTCAAAGATTTTGGGAACTCCCGTCCCCTGCACAATATCAATCATCTGTGACAACAGAACAGTAATTTGTTTGCAGTTTTATAATTAATTCCATAAATCATGTATGTATCATTTTAGAATCTTTTGGTATGACAAACGATTTCTTTAGACAAAATAATTTTTCAAAGTTTGAACTAATTTATTGTACATAATATATAAAAAAGCGCCCAACGTGTTTCGAGTTATCCACTCTTCTTCAGGGGCAATAGCACAATTTCTTACATTTCTAGAGAAAACAGAAACAATCATCAGTTAGGAATCCCAAAACAATGTATATTACTCCTACTGGTTAAGATTCTTGTGCTTACTTTTGCAATTCTTCTAAAGCTCCGTTCTTGAATATAGGGAAACGATGTCTGGTCTCGGGAGAGACTTCTAACGGGTGTTTTTCAGTACAAAAGAGAGGTACCGAAGTAATCCGGCTAGGGCGCAAGAAGATGTAATCAAGTCTATTCGATGCGAGCAGATGCATTAGCAAGACTTCCTTGTAGAAGTGTCTCACGGAGTCTTGAGTCTACACAGTGCGTCCATCCAGCAAGGCGAGGATGTTTCTATACTGAGAGCTGTATATAAATGCTGTATGACTCTGTCCGCGCATGCGTCTGAGCGCAATGCGAGGGATTCAATCTTAATCTGTAGGATTAATATATATTGTTTTGGGGTTCCTAACTATTAACCCTAGTTCTTTCCCCATTGTTTGCAACCAGACCCTCCTACAAGGACTGTGATACTAGTGTTCAAAATCTCAAGAAGGGAGACTGAATGAACGTTTCTTCACTTGCATAATGTCAACCTCTACATACCTTAGATGGTGAGTTCTTTCAACACCCCGTAATGCATATCTCTTGACTACCTTTTCTGAATCTAAAAATGATCAACTAGCATGTGTAAAAAATGGGATTTAGTTTTAGCTCTACAATGAATCTCTTTGGCCTACGTAGGTCGAAAAAAAGTCCCCTCATCCTGCTTGTACTAATCATGTTGTTAAAAAATGCAGTTATCTAAGTCGATTATGTGACTAAATGATGATTATTATGTTTCTGTTTTCTCTAGAAATCTAAGAAATTGTGCTATTTCCCCTTAAGAAAAGTGGATAACTCGAAACGCATTGGCCGCTTTTGTATACATTATGTACAATAAATTAGTTCAAAATTTGAAAAATTCTTTTGTCTAAAGAAATGTTTTTTGTCATAACAAAAGATTCTAAAATGATACATACATGATTTATGGAATTAATTATAAAACTACAAATTACTGTTCTGTTGTCACAGATGATTGATAGTGTGCAGGGGACGGGAGTTCCCAAAATCTTTGGGAACAACCATTTTTTGTCTTGTTGTTTCCAACCTAGTTGCCAAGGTTGAGTTATTCTCCCCCCGCACCTCAGGTTTACCTCTTAATTCCTGTACTTTCATTTAATCATTTACTATTCCTCACCCCTATCCTACATAGGTGTGCCTATAGGTTCTACGCTCAGCACATCAACATGAAGCCTGGGTCCTTGTCCCTGAATCTTTATAAAAGATTTTTAGGGTCCCCTCTCCTGGTCGGCAAGTGTACAGGGCGATCTCTTCTCATCAGGCTTTTGGCATCTGTAAATTCATTTTGAGGCAAGGACCAGGAGCAAAAGAAACAGGTTCTCACAGCAGTCTTTATTCGAGGGTACAAGACACTTCTGAAAACACACAAACCAACATTTTGCCTTCAACTGGCTTGTATGGGGTTATTTGGATGATGCAACACCCTTATGCAAATTACTACTTTGTTTGAACATGTATCTACTAGGTCTGTTTAGCCAGAGAAAAACCCTCCCTTCCCTGCGATTGGATGATTTATCTGCTGCTCACCAAGCCACATTAGTCATACTTGGCATCATCACATCATGCCTTCTCATCATGAGTTTTGTCTGCTTTTCCTGCCAAGTTCCAAGATTAATCTCCCAGACTAAATTGTCTCAAAGTGAGATGCTGCCAAAGGCCATTTCTTATCAGCATGAGTCAGGGCTTTCATACTAGACCCCATTTTGTGCTTGGGCAACCATTTTGACATATGTCTGCCTACTTGCTACCCTTCAGGGAGTCATTATTTAATTATTTCTTGCTTTGTATCTCTCTTTCATAATATATTTTTAGATATTCATGATATATGTGTGATACTTAAAGCACCCTTCACTTCCTGGGTAATTCTAACCCCAATATGTGCCGCACCATGTTCACTTTCGTTACCCAAAAATAAAGGTGCTATGACCTCGATTTCTGCAATAATAGAACCATTGATCAGCCTGTCATGTTATCTGTACTCAGTTGAAGGGTGGGGGTCCGCACCCCTCTACACTGTGGTGAATCCAGTGGAGTCATCACGGATTACCCAGCGGTGAACGCCTCCCATGTGGCACTTGGAAGGCAGTCGCTACGTGGCCCTGGCAGCGGCTTCATGAGGAAGGATCACATTGGAGGATACAGCTGCCAGAGAGATGTCATGACTTCACTGGATGAGATGCAGTAGCTCCCCCCCTTTCCCATGAGAAAGACCCTCTTGTATCCAAGACCCTTTTTCTAAAACACCTGAGTGTAGGACATTTGAACTGAACAAGCGCACTGTTCAGAGAGGCAGGAAAGAAGAAAGGTTGGCTCCTGTTTGAAGGCTCACAAACAGTACGTACCAGTGTGTGGCATGGGGGAGGCCACCACAGGAGGGATGCAGAAGCAGAGACTATGGTGCCGTGGAGACACAAGGAAGGTCCTGGGTGCTCGGTGAGTCTAGAAGCTGGCGTTCTCCATTTTGGATCTCGACAGGAAGCAGATGCACAATCACGGAGCCACAAGAGAGGCCGAAAGAACATCTACAGCTTCCAGATTGGAAAGCGGGTAATAGCAGAATGCTGCAGAAGCGCAACGCCGATTGGAGACACTGGAAGAAGCTGGTGAGTCTACCCGAAGCTAGTGGGGACCCGGGCCATTCCGGCGACCGTGTCAACAGCGATTTGAACATTGTAACTTTGAGAAAACAATGAAAGGCTCATTTGAATACCAGAAAGCAGAAAGACGAACCCCAATGAACTGTGAATATCTGAAATGTAAATGTGGGGCCAACCTTAAGGAAATATTGCCACAAGTATGTATATCAACCCAAGGGCAATACCTACAATATTGATGAGACAGAAAACCACATGAGAAGTCTGGGTAAACCAAAGATACCAGGCAAATTAAATATATATGAGAAATCCTGACAAGGAAGACACCAATTAATTGATATAAATATAAAGACCAGGCAAGTGGCACGGAAGGTGGGTACAGCAGGAATCTTTGTGAGAAACCTGAGGGTATCCTCACATCTACTCCCCTTGGATCCTCTTCTCAGTTGGTCAGAGAAAGGCCATCACTCTTGGATCCTAACCCTGGGGGTGGAGATGCAAGGGAGGACCACCTGGGTGGTGGGTCCTTGAGGATTGGGGAGAGGATATTTGTAGGCAAGACATGGTATCCCCCTTTTTTGGTGAGAACCAACCCTACCCACCCTCTACCTTTATAGGCTGCTGCAAACAATCTTACCCCACGTTCCCTCATTCAGACCATTATACTCCTGTGCAATCATGTGCACTTAAGAAGGCCGCCGCCTTTCGTTTGTTGTAGTGATTCTACCTCCCTCTGCGCCCGGAGCCCGTTTTACAGTCCTGATTGGCTCAGCTTCACACTAAGAGGACAATGTGGGAGCCGGCAAGGCGACGCCCTCTCATCCCCCTGACAAGGCCCACACAAGCCCCCTGTCCAGCCATGGCCGCAGGGCCGCCATGCATTTTCTGATTCATCCGGCTGCCTTTGATGTATTGTACCCCCCCTTGATGGTAAGCCCTTCCCCTGAGTGCCTCCTCCACAGCCTGATCCTTGTTTGTATACTCTGAGCCTTTACACTGGTAGCCTGCTCCTACCTCTCCCTGTCACCTCCACGTTGCGCTATGCCTGGACTAAAATCACTAGCTTCCTACCTCCCCTCTGTCTCCTGATATTTACCCTAGTCATGTCTCTGCCGTTCCCAACTTATCCTAACTGTGCGACTGCCATCAGCTCGGTGTAAGTTACTAGTGTTGATCTTCACCTCTGTTCCTAGTTATGCAGCTGACTTGCGCTGCATCCTCTTGCTCCATTCAAATGCTAATATTTTGTCTGGCATTTAACATCGATTCTGCATGTTCGAAACTTATTTGCTGCATCTTATGATGGCATTTCTTAAAACGGAATCTGGATACCGCTAAATGCTTGTTGCATTCTAATGTGGACATTTTATTTTTACTGGATTTCTTAAAATCGAATCTGGAGGTTTCTAAAATCTGTTTGTTGCATTCTAATGTTGGCATTTTTAAACTGGACCTTATTAACAATCCTGTAGCTCTAAATATCCCTGGGTTGCACTAAATACTTTGCTCTTTTACCCATTTCAACTCTGCTTTGAAATCTGCATGTTTCTACCTAAACAATGCTTTTGTGGCTGTATATTTGAAACTTGAATCTAAATGTGCACTGTTTCTCCATGGTTTACTTTTAAGTTGTATGCTTGGAATCCTGCTGCTCAAAATCCTCTGGCTGTGCCTAATACTAAGCTGGCGAAAACCGGTTGCCCTGCTTAAATGCTGACATTTTCTCATGTATGTGTGAATTTCTAATCTGGCTGTATTGAATAATCTGTTGCCCGTGTTGAATGGATGCATTTCTTTTTGGGGTTGCCAAATCTGGATGTATTCAAGACCTGCTGTCATGTTTAAATGCTGACATTTCTCATGTATGATTGAACTACAGATCTGGGCATTTAAACTCTGCTGCCCTTGTGTAAATCTTGTTTAAAGTATCGGCTTCATCTGTGCCTGCTAGGCTGCTTTATTCTATTTACTTGTACAGAGTCCCCACAATACTCATCTCTCCCCCGTTTACAGCAGAAACAGTCTGCGGCACACAGCTTGTAATGCAAAGCACACATTTTAAGCACCAGGATGAAAAACAGAATGCATTGCTGAATAAATGAATTCTGACTGGCAACATGGGAGCAGTTGCTCCCCCACGCCCAAGACTCGTTAAAGGCCCCTCTCATGTGAAAGGTTTGATATGCCCTGGCGCCTCTAATTTGAAATGGTTGAAATACCCAGGTGCCTTCCCTGGCCACTGCTGCTGCAGGAGAAATGGGGATCGTGGGGACCTCTGTTCTATCAACTAGAACAGAGGCCCCCACGCCTCGTTTTTCCTCGTGTTTCTTGGCACTTTATTTATTGGTAATTTATATAAATACTACTTACCTTTTGAAAGTAAAAGAATAGAAAAGCAGGAGCCTCGTGCCAGCATGCAATTCCGGAGTTAATGGACGCAATCTGAAGCAGGATTACTGAAGCTGCAGGTGAGTATTATTTATTGTTGGAAGAAGTGGCGCCTTCCATCCTCATGTTATGCTCACCTGGACCCCACAGGGGTGTTGATCGGACCCGGGCAGCTGCGGTCTCCGTCAACGTGATGCGTAGTGCAGAGATGACTGTCTGGACTGGCCCGCCTAGTCTTGTCTGCTGGACCCGAAGAAGTATTTTCCTGCAAGTGGAGACAGGGATTAGCCACCTGTGGGTTTTAGTGATGGGCTCCCAACTGTTCTCGCTCTCCCCCACTAATCACCTCCGATATCCCCTTAGTAGCCTCACCTTATGTTTGTAAAAGATGAGCTCTCCATCCTACGTGTCTTGCAGGGGTGCGTAGATACCAGTTACTTCACTGGTTTGAAGGCGTTGGGAGAGTTCCGGTAAGCATTGACTCTGAAGTCCCAGGCGGGATTGGTAAGTATCAAGTTCAAAGAGTTCAATGTGCCCGATGTTCACTCTTGTCCCCTTCCTTCCTTAAGTTGCAACTGAGTTTGTGAGAAGGTCTCGTAGCTGCTGCTGGCGTTCAGGTAAGAGTCTGTGTTTCCCAACGCTGTCTGGTAACTATTGCATGCGTTAACGTGTTGTTTTTCTCCCTCTTTACAGATGCGGCATATGAAGATATGGAGAATAATACCGCCGGTGGTAAATCAGGTAAGTCTATGGTGGTAAGAGGTATTTGTTTATTCCCTTGGCTCACCCTGTTATTCTTGTGCCCCTAGGTGCCGGAGTACGGCGAAGAAATGATGGAGACAGTGCCAGATCGAAAGATGATGTGAGAACTGGTGAATATGGCGCCGTGCTGGAACTTGCGAAGCGACGCGTGCAGGACTGATGTACTTTCCAGGTCGGGAGATGAAATGGATCCGGAATCAGGTGAGGAATTTGAAATAAGTTCATATTCAAACCTTGTCCTTTTCTTCTTCTTTATTCTAGGAGCTCCGGATTCGAGGCGGGCGTGGCAGAAGACTGGATGCTGGCTGCAGGCACGCGGGCGTGGCAGAAGACTGGATGCTGGATGCAGAATAACGCGAAGCATGTGCTGCTGTTCGGGCGTGGTTTAAATAGCCTCCAAAGTAGTCCCAGGAAAGAAGTTCCCCAGGACCACACCCGAGTAAAAAATAGTCCCTGTAGTAAAATAGTCCCATCCAGGCCTCACGTTGGCTTGGATTTATTTGCAGCATGGTCTGCATGAGGTAACTAATGTCTGAGCCTGGCGCCTATGGCGCCAGGACTGATTTTTATTATGAGCCTGGTGCCTACGGCGCCAGGACTGAACCCAGACAGCCCCTAGCTGGGGCTGCTGGGGTTTTTGTAAATGTCTGGATGCCTGCTCCCGGGGCTGATGGGCTTGATCCGGATGCCCGGGGGTAGGCATCATGACACCTCATTGGCTGTCAATCATCCAGATTGAGCCGGCAGCACAGCTTGTGACCCTTGCCAAATACAAGCTTAGAGAAGCTGGCTGCAACGGATTGACCCACCTACCCTACCACCCCTCCCATCTGAAAGTAGGGCAATATGTCACTAATGAGCCATTCTTAGTGATTTCCTGCTGTGAATTCAGATGGGAGGGGCAGGTCATCTCCACAAAAGAAAGGCATAAAGGCGGCTAACCCTCATCGGTGCAGACTCCTGCTCTTTAGAATAATCAGCCTAATTTGCTTCACAACATTGAAAATCTGTCATTTTGTTACTTGCTATAAAATAAACAGCGTTTCCCATGTACTCTTCGCTTACTTGTGTCGTCTGTGGCATACTGCCTTTGTAGCTATATACATTTTCACCCCCATCTCTGTGGTGTGTGGGCACACACAAATGAGTAGCGTTACCTCAAGTTACTGATGACACGCTGCGTTTTCAATCTGTAAACCATTGTAACCTGCTCCCTGTGTCCTATTGGATAATTGATTTGAATCAAGACTGCAACAATTGAATGAAAGTGTATGACTGCATCTTTGTGTCCTCAGCGACATTGAGCCATCTGGTAACTAAGCGCTACTCTTGGCATTACCCAACATTTATTTCTGAATTGTGGCAGGAATGCCAAGGCACCACACGAAGCTAGTTTACCCTGCTGGGTTTATAGTTAAGCAATTATCCACAGTATGTTTTGTCAAAGGTGTTAACCACTTATGCCAGGAAGGTTTGAGGGTGTTGGGTACAGAACCTACCAGCTCTGTGTCAAGTTGAAAATGAGCGGGTTTCCTGGGCATTTTTCCATTGTTATTTGTTGAGTTGGATGGCACCCATAACAAACAGTACTGGTGTGTACTGTTTATGCACCACGTCACTGATATAGAGTAGCAGCAAAATCTGTTATTTTATTCTGTTATAAAGAAAAAGCACACACCTTCTTTTGCCGTGATGAGCAGTCATCAAGGCCAAAGATGTGTGCTTTTTTCTTTTGTCTTCATAAATGGGCTCTTAATGGAGCCTGAGGCCCCACAAAGGCCCGGCACCTGTCGCACTAAGCATGTGTGGCAGGGGCCATGGATCGGGCTGCCGCTTGTTGATGAAGCAACAGCAGATCCTTTTGTAATGTATCCTGGTTTTTTCTTTCTTTTCAGGCTGTGGATGCGCGCCCCCCTGTGCAGGAGGCTGCGGCCCATCAGAGGGGCGTGCCCCACAGTTTGAATACCGCTACTCTAGAACTATCAAGAACAATATTACTGCCCTCGCTCCCTCTTTGGCTGGGTTCTGCTATCACTCTTCTGCCACTGGCTCCTTCCCATCAACTCTCAAGCATTGCCTTGTGCACCCCCTCTTAAAAAAAAGCTATCTGTGGACCGTTCTTGCGCAAACACTAGGGGCCTGATTCACAGAGCTTTTTCCCATGGGATTGCACAATTATAAAACACTTCCATGAATCGGCCCTTTAGAGAAGTTGGTCACCTCTCAATTAAGCCACCACACTGAATCTGTTGGCTGTCTCCACGACCACCAGTCTGGCTTCAGACCAGCCAGAGGCACAGAAACTGCTCTCCTGAACACCTGTGAAGACTTGCTCTCAAACCTCGACTCCAACGCTCCTTCTGTTCTCATCCTCCTCTGCCATTGAAACAGTAAATCATGCCAACCTTTTAAATAGACTCTGTGAACTCTGGGCATCATGGATTGGGCACCTGCTTGTCTGACCTCTTTCCTTTCGAATTGGCACCCTGAGGTTCAAATGTTCCCTTTTCTCTTCTCTACCTGCGGTGCCCCTCAGGGCTCTATACTCATGCCGTGGCTTCTTAACATTTACCTTGCCCCTCTTCCCCTTCTGATCTCCACCTTCTCTCCTCACTTCCAGTGTTATGCGGATAACACTCGGCTCCCCTTTAAGCTTCCCTCTACCTCCTCTCCTTCCTCTTTCATTTCCGATTGTCTGATTGCTATTCAGGCATGGTGTGCTGCTAATGAGCTCTGACTTAATGCTGCACTTCTTGAGCTCACTCCCCTCACCATCTTGTGAAGCAAAAAACCTGGGTGTCATCCTTGACTCTGCTCTCCCTTTCTCACCCCACATTGCTGACCTTGCCAAGAAGGCCCACTTTCAGCTACACCTCCTCAGAGGCATTCTCCTGCTCCTCACCTTCCCCCAGAAACTCACTGTCTCTAGAATTCTGGTCCTCTCCAGGCTGGACTACTGCAACAGCCCCTTCCTCAATCTGCCTCTTACTTCCCTCCGCCCTCTTAAACCAATCCAGAATAGGAGTGCAAGATCTATCATTGGCCTCAAGCCCAGGGACTGCATCTTTCCAGCCCTTAAATCTCTCCACTGGCTCCCGGTGGCGGCAAGGATCAAATTCAAGACCCTCTGCATAATCCACAAGGCTTTCTGGGGCCTGGGACCACGCTACATCCAACTTTCTCTCCCTAAACACCACGCTGCTAGCGTCCTTAGGTCCTCTAGCTCTAACTCTCTGCAGGTCAGACGTTTCACCAAGCAGAGAATGGGGGGGTAGATCTTTCTTCGGCAGGAGACTCCCTCTGGAATGGCCACCCTGCCCGTCTCAGTCTTGAGCCGGACCTCTTTAAGTTCCAGAAAGTTCTCAAGACCTTTCTTTTCTCTGCCTATCCCTCTTCCCTGCTAAAGCCCCCATGTTGTTTCGACTGGCTGCCTGGTCCCTTCTCAGTCACACAGGGGCCAAGCCCTACCTCGACCAGTCTCCCTCGGTACTCCCCCCTACCAGCACTTGCCTTCGGGCACCCATCCTTGACTAGACAACGGAGTCTGGTCCACCCCCCTCCTCGCACTAGTTGGCCCTTAGCCCGTTCCCCCAGTGCACTTGCCCTCCAGCACCTCCCCCCCCAACACCTACCCAGCCCCTTGTCCTGTTCCCCCTTTGTGTTGTGGAGCCTGGAAACAATTTCTTCTATATAGGCGCCATACACATTTTATTTAAATAAAAAATAAAAAGCTAATACTGGGATGAGGAAGAGGCAACTAAGAGTAGTGCACACTGACATAACATTTCACTACTCAGGTACTGAGGTGAGGAAGAGGCCTGGTAACGGGTGTGAGGGTCAGGCATGTCTCAATAACTATGGTCAGGCAATGGTAATTAAGATCTCACACCTGCAACTTGTTAAATGGTTGCAGGTGTATTAATCGCAATTGTTTTGGCGATATGTTGGTGGTTTACGCCACCAAAAACGTGAAGCGGATCTTTTAATTAAATAGATGCATTTCCTATACTACGGGATTATTCCGAACGCAGCATCAAGGGTGATATATCCTCCCCATTTGACCATGTGGCAAATATGCTGGGCCTGGTTCAACAAATATAACTCATAAGAGACTTGGGGTATTTTATAAAGGTTGGTGGGATCGCAACCAGTGCAATGTAAAAAAAAAAAATCACGAAAAGATCCCAGCAACTCTCCACTGTTTATAACACCTATATTCTAATACAAATCGACGCAAGTTTAAGGTTAACCTAATAGTTTGGCAATGACAATTTAATTAACAATTCATACCAATATATTCAAAGTTTATAGAATTAATAATTTTTTATTCAAATTTAAAGCGCAAAATGTAAAAATACAATCAACCGTTTAAAGTGACAAATGCTTTATACCAACAGTTTAATACATATATTTAAAAGTATAGAAGAAGTAGAAAAAGGTTTTATAGAGAGAACTTTGCTAAGAGTCAATTTACTCACCAAAACGTTAATAAAAGACAAGTACTTAGAAATAAAGGAGAGTACTTTTTACAAAAAAGGGCAATTCATAAAATGGTACCCTATTTCCAGGCCACCTTAAGCATCAATGTAAAATTGATTTCAACTGCTAAATAATGCAGCTGCCAACACCCCTTGTTCCAGTCACCCCCTCGCCTTCCTGAGTGGGTGATTGGAGGGGGGATACTCGCTCTGAGTGGAACATTTTCAATGGGGTGGTGCATTAATGGAGGCTTAAAAGCACAACGTAATGCTTTTAAGGCTCTATTTAACGCTCTGCGCCATGTTGGTATCCGTTCAATGCGTAAGAGTGGAATTTTCATATTTGTTTCTTGGGAGAGCACCCTGTTTTACGCCTGCATGACATTTTCATGCAGGCGTAAAACCATTGGATTTGTATGGAATATGCTTCACACTTTACACCTGGTTAATAGCACGCGGGGTCCATTGGAATACATTATAAAATGCGTCGGGCGAAGTCATTTGTTGGCTGCGTTTTTTCTTCAATAATAAGCGTGTAAAAGTTAAGAGTAAGGGAAATGTTGCTTCGTTTTACAGTTCACATTTACGCTGCACCCCGTAAATGTGTAAAATTCTATGCGGGAGACCCAACGCCAACTCACTGCAAAATCACCCCTTCAGAGCTCATTTTGTTGATAAAGTGCTGTCCCAGGAGAACAATTACAGCCCTTTGTAATGCAAGGTTAGTGACAATGGCTTTAGGATGGGGCTTTGTTGGCGCTACAAAAGCTGACCTCACGATCTGTCTTTGAAAAGCAATATTAAATCACTTGGCATCGGCAGATTTGGCTACTGTCCGGGACATCATCATAGCCCAAGCAAAGTGCTGGTGTATTTATTGAAGGTTTAGGTTGTCATTTCAAACCAAAATAATGTACATGGGCAAGAGCACAAGAGACCGGGCAGTCCTGTGTTGGGGTGCCTTTACCTTACATTGAGGGCATCTGTGGCTGAGTAGCAGGTTGAGGAGGAAACGTCCTGTGATCTATTAGCCTGGGACAAAAACACTACTATACACATCTAATACACAACATAGGCCTAGTGCAGTGATATATCATATATGACTGAACCGAGGGATGGAGTTACGTGGGTAGGGTGTATGACTGAACAGAGGGATGGAGTTACGTGGGTAGGGTGTATGACTGAACAGAGGGATGGAGTTACGTGGGTAGGGTGTATGACTGAACAGAGGGATGGAGTTACCTGGGTAGGGTGTATGACTGAACAGAGGGATGGAGTTACGTGGGTAGGGTGTATGACTGCACAGAGGGATGGAGTTACGTGGGTAGGGTGTATGACTGAACAGAGGGCTGGAGTTACGTGGGTAGGGTGTATGACTGAACAGAGGGCTGGAGTTACGTGGGTAGGGTGTATGACTGAACAGAGGGCTGGAGTTACGTGGGTAGGGTGTATGACTGAACATAGGGCTGGAGTTACGTGGGTAGGGTGTATGACTGAACAGAGGGATGGAGTTACGTGGGTAGGGTGTATGACTGCACAGAGGGATGGAGTTACGTGGGTAGGGTGTATGACTGAACAGAGGGCTGGAGTTACGTGGGTAGGGTGTATGACTGAACAGAGGGATGGAGTTACGTGGGTAGGGTGTATGACTGCACAGAGGGATGGAGTTACGTGGGTAGGGTGTATGACTGCACAGAGGGATGGAGTTACGTGGGTAGGGTGTATGACTGAACAGAGGGATGGAGTTACGTGGGTAGGGTGTATGACTGAACAGAGGGATGGAGTTACGTGGGTAGGGTGTATGACTGAACAGAGGGCTGGAGTTGCCTGGGTAGGGTGTATGACTGAACAGAGGGATGGAGTTACGTGGGTAGGGTGTATGACTGAACAGAGGGCTGGAGTTACGTGGGTAGGGTGTATGACTGAACAGAGGGCTGGAGTTACCTGGGTAGGGTGTATGACTGAACAGAGGGATGGAGTTACGTGGGTAGGGTGTATGACTGAACAGAGGGCTGGAGTTACCTGGGTAGGGTGTATGACTGAACAGAGGGATGGAGTTACCTGGGTAGGGTGTACCTGGGTAGGGTGTATGACTGAACAGAGGGATGGAGTTACCTGGGTAGGGTGTATGACTGCACAGAGGGATGGAGTTGCGTGGGTAGGGTGTATGACTGAACAGAGGGCTGGAGTTACCTGGGTAGGGTGTATGACTGAACAGAGGGATGGAGTTACGTGGGTAGGGTGTATGACTGAACAGAGGGATGGAGTTACGTGGGTAGGGTGTATGACTGAACAGAGGGCTGGAGTTACCTGGGTAGGGTGTATGACTGAACAGAGGGATGGAGTTACCTGGGTAGGGTGTACCTGGGTAGGGTGTATGACTGAACAGAGGGATGGAGTTACATGGGTAGGGTGTATGACTGCACAGAGCGATGGAGTTGCGTGGGTAGGGTGTATGACTGAACAGAGGGCTGGAGTTACCTGGGTAGGGTGTATGACTGAACAGAGGGATGGAGTTACCTGGGTAGGGTGTATGACTGAACAGAGGGATGGAGTTACGTGGGTAGGGTGTATGACTGAACATAGGGATGGAGTTACGTGGGTAGGGTGTATGACTGAACAGAGGGCTGGAGTTACCTGGGTAGGGTGTATGACTGAACAGAGGGATGGAGTTACCTGGGTAGGGTGTACCTGGGTAGGGTGTATGACTGAACAGAGGGATGGAGTTACGTGGGTAGGGTGTATGACTGCACAGAGGGATGGAGTTGCGTGGGTAGGGTGTATGACTGAACAGAGGGCTGGAGTTACCTGGGTAGGGTGTATGACTGAACAGAGGGATGGAGTTACATGGGTAGGGTGTATGACTGCACAGAGGGATGGAGTTGCGTGGGTAGGGTGTATGACTGAACAGAGGGCTGGAGTTACCTGGGTAGGGTGTATGACTGAACAGAGGGATGGAGTTACGTGGGTAGGGTGTATGACTGAACAGAGTGATGGAGTTACGTGGGTAGGGTGTATGACTGAACAGAGGGCTGGAGTTACGTGGGTAGGGTGTATGACTGAACAGAGGGCTGGAGTTACCTGGGTAGGGTGTATGACTGAACAGAGGGATGGAGTTACCTGGGTAGGGTGTACCTGGGTAGGGTGTATGACTGAACAGAGGGATGGAGTTACGTGGGTAGGGTGTATGACTGCACAGAGGGATGGAGTTGCGTGGGTAGGGTGTATGACTGAACAGAGGGCTGGAGTTACCTGGGTAGGGTGTATGACTGAACAGAGGGATGGAGTTACGTGGGTAGGGTGTATGACTGAACAGAGGGATGGAGTTACGTGGGTAGGGTGTATGACTGAACAGAGGGCTGGAATTACCTGGGTAGGGTGTATGACTGAACAGAGGGATGGAGTTACCTGGGTAGGGTGTACCTGGGTAGGGTGTATGACTGAACAGAGGGATGGAGTTACGTGGGTAGGGTGTATGACTGCACAGAGGGATGGAGTTGCGTGGGTAGGGTGTATGACTGAACAGAGGGCTGGAGTTACCTGGGTAGGGTGTATGACTGAACAGAGGGATGGAGTTACCTGGGTAGGGTGTATGACTGAACAGAGGGATGGAGTTACGTGGGTAGGGTGTATGACTGAACATAGGGATGGAGTTACGTGGGTAGGGTGTATGACTGAACAGAGGGATGGAGTTACCTGGGTAGGGTGTATGACTGAACAGAGGGCTGGAGTTACCTGGGTAGGGTGTACCTGGGTAGGGTGTATGACTGAACAGAGGGATGGAGTTACGTGGGTAGGGTGTATGACTGCACAGAGGGATGGAGTTGCGTGGGTAGGGTGTATGACTGAACAGAGGGCTGGAGTTACCTGGGTAGGGTGTATGACTGAACAGAGGGATGGAGTTACGTGGGTAGGGTGTATGACTGAACAGAGGGATGGAGTTACGTGGGTAGGGTGTATGACTGAACAGAGGGCTGGAGTTACGTGGGTAGGGTGTATGACTGAACAGAGGGCTGGAGTTACCTGGGTAGGGTGTATGACTGAACAGAGGGATGGAGTTACCTGGGTAGGGTGTACCTGGGTAGGGTGTATGACTGAACAGAGGGATGGAGTTACGTGGGTAGGGTGTATGACTGCACAGAGGGATGGAGTTGCGTGGGTAGGGTGTATGACTGAACAGAGGGCTGGAGTTACCTGGGTAGGGTGTATGACTGAACAGGGGGATGGAGTTACGTGGGTAGGGTGTATGACTGAACAGAGGGATGGAGTTACGTGGGTAGGGTGTATGACTGAACAGAGGGCTGGAGTTACCTGGGTAGGGTGTATGACTGAACAGAGGGATGGAGTTACCTGGGTAGGGTGTACCTGGGTAGGGTGTATGACTGAACAGAGGGATGGAGTTACGTGGGTAGGGTGTATGACTGCACAGAGGGATGGAGTTGCGTGGGTAGGGTGTATGACTGAACAGAGGGCTGGAGTTACCTGGGTAGGGTGTATGACTGAACAGAGGGATGGAGTTACCTGGGTAGGGTGTATGACTGAACAGAGGGATGGAGTTACGTGGGTAGGGTGTATGACTGAACATAGGGATGGAGTTACGTGGGTAGGGTGTATGACTGAACAGAGGGATGGAGTTACCTGGGTAGGGTGTATGACTGAACAGAGGGCTGGAGTTACCTGGGTAGGGTGTACCTGGGTAGGGTGTATGACTGAACAGAGGGATGGAGTTACGTGGGTAGGGTGTATGACTGCACAGAGGGATGGAGTTGCGTGGGTAGGGTGTATGACTGAACAGAGGGATGGAGTTACGTGGGTAGGGTGTATGACTGAACATAGGGATGGAGTTACGTGGGTAGGGTGTATGACTGAACAGAGGGCTGGAGTTACCTGGGTAGGGTGTATGACTGAACAGAGGGATGGAGTTACGTGGGTAGGGTGTATGACTGAACATAGGGATGGAGTTACGTGGGTAGGGTGTATGACTGAACAGAGGGATGGAGTTACCTGGGTAGGGTGTATGACTGAACAGAGGGCTGGAGTTACCTGGGTAGGGTGTACCTGGGTAGGGTGTATGACTGAACAGAGGGATGGAGTTACGTGGGTAGGGTGTATGACTGCACAGAGGGATGGAGTTGCGTGGGTAGGGTGTATGACTGAACAGAGGGCTGGAGTTACCTGGGTAGGGTGTATGACTGAACAGAGGGATGGAGTTACGTGGGTAGGGTGTATGACTGAACAGAGGGATGGAGTTACGTGGGTAGGGTGTATGACTGAACAGAGGGATGGAGTTACGTGGGTAGGGTGTATGACTGAACAGAGGGCTGGAGTTACCTGGGTAGGGTGTATGACTGAACAGAGGGATGGAGTTACCTGGGTAGGGTGTACCTGGGTAGGGTGTATAACTGAACAGAGGGATGGAGTTACGTGGGTAGGGTGTATGACTGCACAGAGGGATGGAGTTGCGTGGGTAGGGTGTATGACTGAACAGAGGGATGGAGTTACCTGGGTAGGGTGTATGACTGAACAGAGGGCTGGAGTTACCTGGGTAGGGTGTATGACTGAACAGAGGGATGGAGTTACCTGGGTAGGGTGTATGACTGAACAGAGGGATGGAGTTACGTGGGTAGGGTGTATGACTGAACATAGGGCTGGAGTTACGTGGGTAGGGTGTATGACTGCACAGAGGGCTGGAGTTACCTGGGTAGGGTGTATGACTGAACAGAGGGCTGGAGTTACCTGGGTAGGGTGTATGACTGAACAGAGGGCTGGAGTTACGTGGGTAGGGTGTATGACTGAACAGAGGGCTGGAGTTACGTGGGTAGGGTGTATGACTGAACAGAGGGCTGGAGTTACCTGGGTAGGGTGTATGACTGAACAGAGGGATGGAGTTACCTGGGTAGGGTGTACCTGGGTAGGGTGTATGACTGAACACAGGGATGGAGTTACGTGGGTAGGGTGTATGACTGCACAGAGGGATGGAGTTGCGTGGGTAGGGTGTATGACTGAACAGAGGGCTGGAGTTACCTGGGTAGGGTGTATGACTGAACAGAGGGATGGAGTTACGTGGGTAGGGTGTATGACTGAACAGGGGGATGGAGTTACGTGGGTAGGGTGTATGACTGAACAGAGGGATGGAGTTACGTGGGTAGGGTGTATGACTGAACAGAGGGCTGGAGTTACCTGGGTAGGGTGTATGTCTGAACAGAGGGATGGAGTTACCTGGGTAGGGTGTACCTGGGTAGGGTGTATGACTGAACAGAGGGATGGAGTTACGTGGGTAGGGTGTATGACTGCACAGAGGGATGGAGTTGCGTGGGTAGGGTGTATGACTGAACAGAGGGCTGGAGTTACCTGGGTAGGGTGTATGACTGAACAGAGGGATGGAGTTACCTGGGTAGGGTGTATGACTGAACAGAGGGATGGAGTTACGTGGGTAGGGTGTATGACTGAACATAGGGATGGAGTTACGTGGGTAGGGTGTATGACTGAACAGAGGGATGGAGTTACCTGGGTAGGGTGTATGACTGAACAGAGGGCTGGAGTTACCTGGGTAGGGTGTACCTGGGTAGGGTGTATGACTGAACAGAGGGATGGAGTTACGTGGGTAGGGTGTATGACTGCACAGAGGGATGGAGTTGCGTGGGTAGGGTGTATGACTGAACAGAGGGATGGAGTTACGTGGGTAGGGTGTATGACTGAACATAGGGATGGAGTTACGTGGGTAGGGTGTATGACTGAACAGAGGGCTGGAGTTACCTGGGTAGGGTGTATGACTGAACAGAGGGATGGAGTTACCTGGGTAGGGTGTATGACTGAACAGAGGGATGGAGTTACGTGGGTAGGGTGTATGACTGAACATAGGGATGGAGTTACGTGGGTAGGGTGTATGACTGAACAGAGGGATGGAGTTACCTGGGTAGGGTGTATGACTGAACAGAGGGCTGGAGTTACCTGGGTAGGGTGTACCTGGGTAGGGTGTATGACTGAACAGAGGGATGGAGTTACGTGGGTAGGGTGTATGACTGCACAGAGGGATGGAGTTGCGTGGGTAGGGTGTATGACTGAACAGAGGGCTGGAGTTACCTGGGTAGGGTGTATGACTGAACAGAGGGATGGAGTTACGTGGGTAGGGTGTATGACTGAACAGAGGGATGGAGTTACGTGGGTAGGGTGTATGACTGAACAGAGGGATGGAGTTACGTGGGTAGGGTGTATGACTGAATAGAGGGCTGGAGTTACCTGGGTAGGGTGTATGACTGAACAGAGGGATGGAGTTACCTGGGTAGGGTGTACCTGGGTAGGGTGTATGACTGAACAGAGGGATGGAGTTACGTGGGTAGGGTGTATGACTGCACAGAGGGATGGAGTTGCGTGGGTAGGGTGTATGACTGAACAGAGGGATGGAGTTACCTGGGTAGGGTGTATGACTGAACAGAGGGCTGGAGTTACCTGGGTAGGGTGTATGACTGAACAGAGGGATGGAGTTACCTGGGTAGGGTGTATGACTGAACAGAGGGATGGAGTTACGTGGGTAGGGTGTATGACTGAACATAGGGCTGGAGTTACGTGGGTAGGGTGTATGACTGCACAGAGGGCTGGAGTTACCTGGGTAGGGTGTATGACTGAACAGAGGGCTGGAGTTACCTGGGTAGGGTGTATGACTGAACAGAGGGCTGGAGTTACCTGGGTAGGGTGTATGACTGAACAGAGGGATGGAGTTACCTGGGTAGGGTGTATGACTGAACAGAGGGCTGGAGTTACCTGGGTAGGGTGTATGACTGAACAGAGGGATGGAGTTACGTGGGTAGGGTGTATGACTGAACAGAGGGATGGAGTTACGTGGGTAGGGTGTATGACTGAACAGAGGGATGGAGTTACGTGGGTAGGGTGTATGACTGAACAGAGGGCTGGAGTTACCTGGGTAGGGTGTATGACTGAACAGAGGGATGGAGTTACCTGGGTAGGGTGTACCTGGGTAGGGTGTATGACTGAACAGAGGGATGGAGTTACGTGGGTAGGGTGTATGACTGCACAGAGGGATGGAGTTGCGTGGGTAGGGTGTATGACTGAACAGAGGGCTGGAGTTACCTGGGTAGGGTGTATGACTGAACAGAGGGATGGAGTTACCTGGGTAGGGTGTATGACTGAACAGAGGGATGGAGTTACGTGGGTAGGGTGTATGACTGAACATAGGGATGGAGTTACGTGGGTAGGGTGTATGACTGAACAGAGGGATGGAGTTACCTGGGTAGGGTGTATGACTGAACAGAGGGCTGGAGTTTCCTGGGTAGGGTGTACCTGGGTAGGGTGTATGACTGAACAGAGGGATGGAGTTACGTGGGTAGGGTGTATGACTGCACAGAGGGATGGAGTTGCGTGGGTAGGGTGTATGACTGAACAGAGGGCTGGAGTTACCTGGGTAGGGTGTATGACTGAACAGAGGGATGGAGTTACGTGGGTAGGGTGTATGACTGAACAGAGGGATGGAGTTACGTGGGTAGGGTGTATGACTGAACAGAGGGATGGAGTTACGTGGGTAGGGTGTATGACTGAACAGAGGGCTGGAGTTACCTGGGTAGGGTGTATGACTGAACAGAGGGATGGAGTTACCTGGGTAGGGTGTACCTGGGTAGGGTGTATGACTGAACAGAGGGATGGAGTTACGTGGGTAGGGTGTATGACTGCACAGAGGGATGGAGTTGCGTGGGTAGGGTGTATGACTGAACAGAGGGATGGAGTTACCTGGGTAGGGTGTATGACTGAACAGAGGGCTGGAGTTACCTGGGTAGGGTGTATGACTGAACAGAGGGATGGAGTTACCTGGGTAGGGTGTATGACTGAACAGAGGGATGGAGTTACGTGGGTAGGGTGTATGACTGAACATAGGGCTGGAGTTACGTGGGTAGGGTGTATGACTGCACAGAGGGCTGGAGTTACCAGGGTAGGGTGTATGACTGAACAGAGGGCTGGAGTTACCTGGGTAGGGTGTATGACTGAACAGAGGGATGGAGTTACGTGGGTAGGGTGTATGACTGAACAGAGGGATGGAGTTACCTGGGTAGGGTGTATGACTGAACAGAGGGCTGGAGTTACCTGGGTAGGGTGTATGACTGAACAGAGGGCTGGAGTTACCTGGGTAGGGTGTATGACTGAACAGAGGGATGGAGTTACGTGGGTAGGGTGTATGACTGAACAGAGGGATGGAGTTACCTGGGTTGGGTGTATGACTGAACAGAGGGCTGGAGTTACCTGGGTAGGGTGTATGACTGAACAGAGGGATGGAGTTACCTGGGTAGGGTGTACCTGGGTAGGGTGTATGACTGAACAGAGGGATGGAGTTACCTGGGTAGGGTGTATGACTGAACAGAGGGATGGAGTTACCTGGGTAGGGTGTATGACTGAACAGAGGGCTGGAGTTACCTGGGTAGGGTGTATGACTGAACAGAGGGCTGGAGTTAACTGGGTAGGGTGTATGACTGAACAGAGGGATGGAGTTACGTGGGTAGGGTGTATGACTGAACAGAGGGATGGAGTTACCTGGGTAGGGTGTATGACTGAACAGAGGGCTGGAGTTACCTGGGTAGGGTGTATGACTGAACAGAGGGATGGAGTTACCTGGGTAGGGTGTACCTGGGTAGGGTGTATGACTGAACAGAGGGCTGGAGTTACCTGGGTAGGGTGTATGACTGAACAGAGGGCTGGAGTTACCTGGGTAGGGTGTATGACTGAACAGAGGGATGGAGTTACCTGGGTAGGGTGTATGACTGAACAGAGGGATGGAGTTACCTGGGTAGGGTGTACCTGGGTAGGGTGTATGACTGGTGCATTCTGGTGGAGTGGCACATGTAAGGAGAAGAAATAAAGTGGAACGAGGTGCACGTGCGGCCGGGGTCAGAGAGTTTAGTTAAGGGGGGAGTTGGGGTGTAGGGTTTGTGTACAGGAAAATGCTGCTAGAAAGGTGCAGGGCGGGGGGAGGTGGGGTAAGACTGTGGCATTTCTTTTGGGATTGAGAGCCTCGTGGTAATGTGCAGAGGTGGGGATGTAACGGATTGTTTAGAGAGGGCTGAGTTCAACATTAAGATGAGACTAGTAGGAGATGAAACCGGCTCTGGGTGTCAGGCATCACCCAGTATAAACTCCCGGCCCCTGCACACTGTCTTATCCTGCCATAAGACTGTTAAGTATTCGATTTTGATTGCGTTCGGCAGATACCAAATAGTCACATTTATAGCATATTCAAAAGAAATCTTTTGTTTTGATTAAGAAACACAAAGGTTTACTCAACGAACATCATCGTGAATAAGAATGTGTACGAAGTCCAAAGCGAATGGCTGACGCGTTTTGAGATTATTCTCTCTTTTTCTTCAGCCAAGACACGCCTGTGTGGGTCCTGCCAGAACATGCAGTGGACACCTTCTGTGGGAACAGAACGCAACAGACTGTTGCATGAATTACACCATAGACTACAGGTAAAACGAGACAAAGGAAGGGGCAGAGCTTGCCTCCTAGGGTATAGGAACCAATCTCTGTACACAGGAATACACAGAGGCAGGGGTATTGTGAGGAAACGGAGGGCGTCCTCACTTTTCCCCCATGTATCCTCCTCTCAGGTTGCCAGGGAAAGGCCATTGCTTTTGGAGCCTGACCTTGGGGGTGGTTATGCGAGTGATTATCACCTGGGTGGAGGGGATTTGGGGAGTGGTGAGAGGGCAACCTCAGGTGAGACATGGTATCCCCCATTTCCTTTTCATAATGAACCCTCTATATCCCTCAAGCCTTTGTAGGCCATTGTCGGCCCTTTCCCTGTTCTTCCCTTAAAATATTCCCCCAGAGACACTATCATGTTACTGGAACGAGGAAGAGATCAACGACGAAGACACATCCTCGTTGTGTTAATCCCAATACATATCGGACTCATTTTGTTAATGAAGACACATATCGGCCTCAACTGTGTACTGTGACGAGGAGGACGACAACACGAGTAAGGCAGGGCTACCGGTCTGATGGCGAGCGGTCTAGTCTTTTCTTGACTCATGATGGCGGGAACTTTAAAATCCGACCTTCATTTGAAAATAGTCGGCTGTGCAAGCAGGCCCATGGACCGCAGGGTGCAGGCAGACTTCTCTGGATCGGCGGTGTGGCAAGCACAGTGCTCGAGACCCTTTCAGGAATACAGAGTTTATGCAGAGACGACGGTGGCTGGTAGCAAACCACAAGAGGGATGGTGGCACCACCGAGCAAAGTAATCATAGAGATCCCGAGCTACAGGTGGAGCATCGCCGGGTGAACAGAGCCACAGGAAGCTGGTGGGATTGAGGTACTGACCGGGAAGGAAAAACCTTGTTGTTGGCGAGGACCTTGCAAAGCAGCTGTTAGATCCAACCAGTGAGTGAACCAAGAAGGGGCAACACCGGGCGGGCCAGCGCATATTAAAAGCAAGCAAGGAACAATGATTTAAAGCAAAGCGAAAACAATTATAAGTATTTTTGAATATCCAATGAAGTAAAAACAGTTACAAGTCGTTTTGAATACCGAACGAAATGAAAGATAATATAAGTATTGTTGAATACCGACCAGAGCGGATGCAAGTGTTTGGGATTCTTGAACATTGAGCAGAGTGAAAGAAAGTTAGGAATCTGCCTGATACAAGGAACTGTGCATTATATGAGAAAATATGAGAACGCAATCATTGGCAACAGCCAAGAGAGTTCAAGGGACTATATGTCATGAGGAAACACGCATTGGGACAAGCCAGGAGAATGCAAGAAAGTGTGACAAATGCGCAGTGGCCAAACAAGCCACGATACAGTGTCAGAGTGTGACACAGGTGAATAAATCCAGCATCACTGTCAAGTTGAAGCAGTGGCAGAGAGTTGATGGAAAAGCAGCAAAGCGGGGATATTGGTTGCGTGACCTGTAATGGGTGGACCCTGTCATCTGACAACTGCACATAGACCAAGTGCACCCCCGTATGGAAAAGCAACTGAAAGCACCTATAACGAAGCTTGTCGTTTACAACAACCTTTGTGTGGTTTTGAAGCTAAGAAACTGAACTGCCTATGTGAACTGGTGAAAATTGACACGATCATAAGAGCTGGGAAGTGTCCCAGGAAATTGTGGTGTTTTGAAAAGCTGGAAGATTTGAACTCATGGGGAAGGGAACCCCTGTGGCTTTTTAACTATTGTGAACTTGTGGAAGGGAAGCTGATCTCAATCTAAGAGCTGGAAGAAGGTCTGAACTTTACTTTGAACACTGTTTAGTTTATTGCTGACAACCCTGCACATTATACACAGTTAGAAGTGAGGGCAAGTATAGGTTCTGGACACAGTCCGATATTTGCTGTGGATTTCCTGACAGACTATTGTTTATTTTGGCAGAGAAATCCGACCTTAGCATAGGGCAAGCTAGGCCTTACCAACCCTGCATTCCAAGTCAATAAAACTTTGTTGACTAAACTTGAACGTGTTGTCTGCTTTGATACCTTCTGGGTGCCATAAAACACCAGAGACTAAGAGCCTCAAAAGGGGAACAAAGGTTCAGAACAGGAAAGCAAGAAGCAAACTGTAGCATGCAACTGGCACAAGGTAACCCAGGCAAAGAACTGGCATGAGGTAACAGAGGCAAGGAGTTGGTACACGGTAACACAAGCAAGGAGTTGGTACAACGTAACAGAGCAGGTTACTTGTACAAGGTAACTGGATCTAGGTAGTAAAGGCAGCCTGGAAAACTGGACTGTAAACACACAAACCATCCAAGGCAAGACTGTGGAAAACGGGACTAGACCAAAGGGGAAAGGGTACAAACAGAAGCAAGATAAACAAAGACTGGCTAATGGGTAATGGCTGGAAGAGAATAGACCTGAAAGTAATGGGAAGGGCAGAGGAGACTGGCTGGAAATAGCACAAGTAAAAGAGGCTGAAAGCAGCAGGGACAATGCACACGGGCTGCTGCGCACTGCAGGAAATCGGGACGAGAAACGGGTTAATTGCTACAGGACCACCGCACAAGAGTAAGAAGAAAACACATTGACGGCCGCCAGAGTGTGCAGGTCTGAGCCTGCAAGGCAAGGTTTTAAGAAGTGAAGAAAAGCAACAGCGAAGGGTCACAAGCAAAGTACAAGGCAGAATGGTCAGTCAAGCAGAGGGCGCTTCCAAATAGGTCGTAGCAGCACGAGGTTCAGAATGCAATGTAAGAACAAGGAAGCATAGGGGCCTGGCAGTTTATAAGCAGTGCTAGCAGGGTGAAAAGCTGGGGTGGAGCTGCATGACTGGACTGCACACAAGCTGCCACAGGTGTGGTTAATGAAAATCTCTGGCATGGAACCTGGGAGAGGATCTAGTGCTGACAATCACCAGGAGTTTTTGTATGGAAACCACAATAATTGCTGTGGCATTTTGACTAGTGCAGTTCATGTCTGTTTGGTTTCAGTCACAATGAAACGGTTTTCCAGGTATCTCACAGGTGCATAATGGGAATTGAAGTCCATGTTTTTGGAAATACAGATTTGTGAGAGGAAACATTAAAGAATGATTGAGGGGCTTCTCTGGTGATGGCTGACAGCGTCCCACGGACCAGTAGATGGCTCCACCAATAGGCAAAGATGCTGAGACTTGACATTAGGTTACAAATCACTGCCGGACAAGAAGATATTTGATATGAGTGAATTTCATGTATACAAGTACGGGACTTAAAACTGTTGTCCTTTGAGTAATGCAAAAGCCCAACCCCAGTAAACGTGCATCTCCTTGTTACCAAACTATTGATGGCACAGAGACACTGTTATATGCCATCCTATCATATACTGAGCTAAATTAGTCATTACTAGGCTTCAATATTTGCTGGGCTTCCTTAACTCTGGTTCATCTGAAGAGCCAAAAAATATTGGATCTGCCATGAATCATGTATTCCGCATTTCTGCACCTTTAGCGTGGAAGCGTGATGTTTGCCAGATCAGGTTTAAGATGTGCACTTGGTGCTAGCCATTAGCTAATGGCAATTGACTTTTGGCTAGTAGGAAATGCTGTGCTGTGTGTATGTGGAGAGCTGAGTAGGTGAGTGCCTTTTTATGGGTGTCTTCTAGCTTGCAACCTGAAATGTAAACTCTGGTGCTACACCCTTCTGGGTCTCTACAGCAGCGCTTGGTATTCTACGGGCATACCTCACCATGGTCAAATGGATGCCTTTCCAAGCTTGCACATCAGATGCAACATCACAATTATTGCAATTTCCACAAACTTAATAATAACTAATTCTGTTCCTCATCTTTTACAGCTTTACAAATTGGTATTTTAACAGCATTGCTCTGACTTCCACCTAAATAGATGAGGTATGTTGTACTCCACTCATGCTGATGACTTTACACTTGACTATTCTGCGTGCTGCTCCTCTGATCACTACTAACCTGGCCTGAGAGTAAAATGGCTTTAACACTTGCTTTACCACGGCTCCTCTGATCACTACTAACCTGAGAGTAAAATGGCTTTACCACTTGCTTTACCACCGCTCCTCCGATCACTACTAACCTGAGAGTAAAATGGCTTTAACACTTGCTTTACCACGGCTCCTCTGATCACTACTAACCTGAGAGTTTAACACTTGCTTTACCACCGCTCCTCTGATCACCACTGCTCCTCTGATCACTACTAACCTGAGAGTAAAATGGCTTTAACACTTGCTTTACCACTGCTCCTCTGATCACTACTAACCTGAGAGTAAAATGGCTTTAACACTTACTTTACCACCTGTGATTTAATTAAATCTATGACAGTGCACATACAATGTTTCATCCACACTATGCATGTATATGTTTTCAAACAGTGAATTTGTCAGTAAAGTGACCCCTGCTTCCCAGACATTTCCCTCCCTACACCGGTTTTATTATTCATGTAACTGTTCGCTCACTCGTGCTCTTTTACTATTCATCATTCTCACATTATTTTCAATATAACCCCCTCCTTTGACTGCGCCATAACAGATTACACATTTTTCTCCCCACCATAAAACCTTGTCCATAAAGTGTGAAACGTGTTGCCTACCTTGCGCTCAAAACAATTACCATTCAATGTATTAATTTAATAAACGAAATGCAGAGCTGCCATTGTAAAGTAGTTTATTTTGCCGATTAATGGGTAATATGGTACAGAATCAAATATAGAGCTTTCATACAAGAAGCGCTAGCAGAGCTCCATCTAGGGGAGCTGCATCTAGGGAAGCTGAGAAGCTATAAATTCGTTCAACATAGACTCTACGAATTTAAGAAACCACAGAGATATCTTGATATATGTCCATCAGTTAGACTTAGACGGTTTATCCTGTTGCTCAGACTGGATCAATTGCCTACGCTAACTGTCACGGGAAGAAAGGCCAAGATAGCAACTGCTTTGCGAACATGCCGTTTATGTAAAGTTCTAGATTTGTTGGAAACGGCAAAGCATCTTCTAACGGAATGCACTGAGATGGCCAGCACATTCAAACCCCTGTTGGACAAATATGTTTTCAACAATGAGTATATTAAGGATGATCTTTTTTGGAACCATTGTATCAATTCTAACAGTATGCGTTTGTTGACAGCATTGTATACTATCTGGCTGAGGATTGAAGTCAGGCTGGACATAACACTCTAAATAATTGTAGGGAACGAACAATTGTAATTCAATATATGTATTATAGATAACTGTATGGTCAATATTGGACTCATGAAGATGATATTTTATCTTTGTTTATTTTATTGCATATTTTAATGTTATGCTAATTTTATGAAATTTATTTCTTATCCTTTGTGTAAAGTTTATAATTTAAACTACATCACAATAAATAAATAATAAGTGGCTAGCAGAGCTCCTTTGACTCCTCCCCTCCCATTGGCTCATTGGACTTCTAATTTGTATGTTTGGGAAAGATGGGTCTTGACCACAAGTACAAGAGACGGGGACATTTCCTCGGTGTAGCTATGGCGTAACAAGCCTTTCATGTTCATGTTGCCAGAATGGGACCCCGTCAGAGCACCAAACATGGTTCTAGAATCCTATATGACAACGTTGGTGGAATATTAAAGCCTCAGAGTGCACTGGTGAGGTGAGCAAGACAGACCCCTCCCCATTCTCCACCACGTGGACACTTGTTGGGATGAGGGGTTGTATATAAGGACCATTGATAGTTGGGGTACAACGCAAAAGTCTGGGACATCGCAAATGGAATCGACATGTATAAATCGTCATCAGTAGAGCTAATACTTCTTCAGTATTAGTATGACTAAAGTGGGAGATTGAGGATGCTGGTAGAGTAGGCCAAGTGTAGAATGGAGGAGGGAGTGAGAGGAAGGTTAGGAGAGTCTCTCATTTCGGAAATGTTTGCAGTGAAGTATTCAGCTACGTCATTAGCTGTGAGAGTGGAGTTGATAGTCATAGGTTTAGGAGGAGTGAGTGTAGGGTGCCCTGTAGCCAGCGAGGATGGTTGGAGTGAGTCAACGAGGGTGCAGTAGAAATCAAGAGTTCAGGTCAGAGAGGTAAAGTTTCAGGTCCTCGTGCGAGCTGGTAGAACTCCATTGGCGCAGCAGCCGACACATATCTTTGTGGAGAGAGCCTGTGAATGGGGTGACCCATGGTTGAGGATGACTTGGGGTGAAAGTTAGCAGTGGGAAGTGAGAGGAGAATGAGCTATATAGTAGTAATGGGAAGCTGGAGAAGACAGTGTTGGTGAAAGAGGCATCGGGTGTGAAGGAGGAAAGTGAGAACTGTAGGTCCGAGAGAAAGGGAGGAATGACAGATGGTTTAAATATCATTTTAATAAAAAGTTGTGGTGAGGAGAGGTCAGGGGGAGGAAAGGAGATGGTGACGGAAACAAAGGAGTGACCAGATAGAGATGCTGTGACAGTAGTATTAGTGGCTGAGATAAGAGTGTGTGAGTGCGCCAATCTGTGATTGTTGTACCTCTCAAACCCTTCACCCCAAAGTACGGTTTCTGTGAGCATACGCCGGCCCATAAAGCTCACCTGTGAATTATGGAAGATGAGCTCTCCGTCCTGCTACTTCTGGCAGGGGCGCTTCGAATGGGATCTAGTTCCTTCACTGATCCCCGATAAGGATTAGTCCAGTCCAGCTGTGACTATGCTTCTCCTTATGATTAGTAAGTCTTTCTTGAGCTCTTGTGATGCTGTTCATTCTGTTTAATGCCTTTATGTGTTGCTCCTATTATGCCCGCAATATTGTCCCTCTTCTGTTTTCTTCCCTTAGATGGAAATGCGGCCTCAATGCAGCTGTGAGACGCGGCCGGATGGAAGATGGATACTACCGCAATGTTCGACAGCAGGTAAGTGATGGTTTAAGGGAAAGTGCGTAGTATGGCAAAGCGCAACCTTAAACTGACTTGTTTTTTCAATATCTAACCTTATCTTCTGTTTTTCCATGCAGATGCTGCTGTCGACGACTGAGCGTGTCGTGCTGCGGTGCCAAGATGAAGATAACAGCGTTCCGGTAATTGTAAAGATGAATACTTGGTTCGCCAAAGAGATGTACAGGTAAGAACAGCTTCCCCCAGTTGATAAGTATACTGGCAGGAAGCAGGAAGCAGGATTTTCAAAGGTACGTCTGACCTAAGGCGACTGTGAGCGATGCGCTGCTTGCAAGTGCAGAATAACGCGAACCATCTGTCTTGAGGATAGGGGCAGCTTATATAGCTGAGATCGTGGGCACGCCCATTAGGGCCGGCTTACTAGCCACACCCTGCCACTCCTAGAGAGTGAGCACGTGCAAAGGCAATCCATAAGCAGCCTGTCAGAATTCCTCTTCACTGGTTGACCCCGTAGTGTAGAAGAAGAATTCTTCCCACCAATGTACCGCTCTGAACGGTACAAACACACATACAGAGGGATAAATTAATTGAAAGATGTTTGGATTTCCCTCCGAGACCAACGTAGCTGTAGAAGGAAAGAAGCACAATTAGTATCCAAATATGCCTTCTGGCTCCAAACATTTACTAACACTCCTCCCACACTAACCTGATCAGTGAAAGAACTGATCCTAAGAAGATTTACCACGATCTGAGTACGGGCCGTATATAGTAGGAATATTCTGCAAAACAAACAGCCCCTCTGGTTTTACAACCACTTATGTACAAGGAACAAGACTGCCAATAAATGCATAAGTGCACAGAAATTCTTACCAGAGGGATTCCAAAATCGTGGAGCACGAAGTATAACTGGCAATTGTTTTTGATGAAATGAGAAAACCAAACTTCTGTGTGATTTACAAGGAATATGTAAGCAAGAATATCCGCGGTATAACAGCGGAGGCTGTCCCACGGTGCAGCGGAGGCTGTCCCACGGTGCAGCTGAGGTTGTTAACCAGTACAAGAATGTACGAACAGAAGAACAAGAGTTGCGTGAAGTCAACTTTATCCAAAGAAATCCTTTAAGCAAACCGGGTCGGAAATCACATGGGCAAGACAAAACTAAGGAGTAGGCAAAACAGAAGAGATCGGATACCAGAAAAGCACAGAGTTACCTAAACAGACTAGGAACATCCAAAAATCAAGGTTGGGTCCAAAATCAGGGGGTCAAAGTTACCAGGTAGTCAAAGAACAAGGTCAAGAAACGAGTAGTGCCACAAAATGCTTAATCAGGAGCACTGAGCAAGCAGGGAGGCGGGGTAAACATCCAGGATCACATGATCACCGCCGTGACCCAGCACGAACATTGTGTCTCCTTAGCAACGTATTGCCTAACTTCCATGGCAACCTCCAGCCGCTTCGGAAAGCGGAGTTTTGAAGTAATCTACCCCGCCATCCACTGCCTGATGTTTGGTTGGTTCTCCTGTGTCTTTTGCTTACATGAAACGTACGTAGACCGTTACGAAAACCTGTACGCATAACAGTACCCTCCCCTAAAGACGGGTCCCGTCCCCTCGCGGCCCAAAACTCAGATATTAATCGAGGAGCATGTATATGACTGACAGGTTCCCATGTTCTCTCTTCCGGACCATATTGTAGCGCTCACCTGGCTCCCACGGAGGCGCTGACCTGGTCTGGATTGCTGTGACCTCTTCAAGCGTCATGCGCAGGATTCGAAACACTGACTGAACTGGACCCCTAAATCTGGCTTGTCTGGCCCGTAGAAAAATCTTTCTGTAGGTGGAGAAAGGGGATTAACTGACTGCAGAGTATTGTGATTGCTTCCCACCTCCCCTTTGCTCTTCTCTGACCACCTCCGAAATCCCCAATCAAGGCTCACCTTAATGTTTGAATGGATGAGCTCTCCATCCTGCTTCTGGTGCAGGGGCGCGTATTTTGACCAGTTACTTCACTGGTTTCGGAAGGCGAAATGCCGTAAGTATACAGTTTAAAAAGTTCCAGAGTAGAGTCTTCTCTTTGTTTGCTTTTCTTAACCGGCGATCTGTCCTTATTTTCAGGTGCAGAGTGGAAGTGATGCTTCGAGGGATATTGCCGGAGATAAACTCAGGTGAGTTTGTGATAAAATGATCCCTTTAAATGTCTTTGAATCCCTCTAGTAATGTCTTTCTTTTTTCCCCTTAGGGGCCGGGGTGCGGTACCAGGCCAAGAAGTGGCGCCGACCCGAAATGAGGAGTGGTTCCGTCAAATATGGCCAGGTAAGTCTTGTGACGGAAAATCAGGCTTTCCTCATTTGTTCCTCCTGCTCACCTTTTGTCTCTTCTTCTCCCCTGCAGGTGCAGAGATGTGGCGGAATGCCCAGAAGGTCGCGGTGGATAGTGAAGAGCCCACGAGGCAGGTGAGTGATGCACGGCGCTGTAACAAGTAGCGCAATGCTTTTAAAGAATGTCTATCTTCAGGATCGCTGGCGTGATGGTTCCGGACACAGGTAGGAAGTTAGATTAAGTTCTTGGTTTTCACCTTTTCTCTTCCCTTCCTTCCTTTCAGGTATCCCAAGATCGAGGCGGGCGTGGCTGGAGGCAAGATGCAGGAGCAGGCACGGTGAGCGTTCAGCTGCTAGATGCAGAGCAACGCGAAGCACGTGTGGCAGTCCGAGCATGGTTTAAATAGCCTTGAAAGAAGTTCTAGGTAAGTATTCTTCCACGGTCACCACCCAAGTAAAATAGTTCCTTTGATAAAATAGTCCCTCCTAAGTCTCATTTGGCTTGAGGCTTCATGCAGCATGGTCTGCGTCAGGTAAGTGCACCAAACACCCTCTTTAATGACCCTTGCGCCTATGGCGCCAGGACTGATGTCCAACATGAGCCTGGCGCCAAAGGCGCCAGGACAAAGTCCAAAGAGCCCCTATTAGGGGCCGCTGGGCTTTTACCCGAGGGCATGATGCCTGCTCCCGGGGGTGCTGGGCCTGTCCTGGTGCTCCGGGGGTAGGCATCATGACACATATCCTTTCCAATCCACATAATACATTGTGACACCTCTGGAAACCTTGGTATCCAGAATCTTGTGGACTTCATACTCGTCTTCACCTTTCACAGACAGAGGAGGCGGACGTGAAGGGAGAGAGGTACCAGGATGAAAGGCTTTAACGAGGGATACATGGAAAACAGGGTGTACTCTCCACTTGGCAGGAAGAGACAGTCGTTCGACGACAGGATTTATTACTGCCGTGATAACAAACGGACCGATGTAGTGTGGGAGAAGCACCCTTCTACCAGGAATATGTAAATTCTTCGTGGACAGCCAAACCTTTCCCCCCACTACATACATTGGGGCCGGAGAACGATGGGCGTCAGCGAAGCGTCTGGCACTAGACTGAGCATTTTCAAGGTGTAGTTTAAACTGCGTCTGTATCGAAACAAGTTGCTGAATGCAAGAGGAAGCCGCGGGGTGACGTGCAGGTAGAACAGGAGAGAGAGGCATAGACCTAGGATGCCTACCATACAAGGCAAAAATGTTGAGGATCGCGTAGATGAATGGAGAGAATTATTATAAGCAAATTCTGCCATAGAGAGCAATGAAAGCCAGGTGTCCTGATACTTATGAGTAAGACACCTACGATATTGTTCCATAGTTGAATTGAGACGTTCTGTCTGTCTGTCTGTTTGGGGATGGTACGAGCTGGAATACCTCATCAATTCCAAAAGAAGCGGTAAGGGATTTCCAAAAACGAGAAGTAAACTGTGAGCCCCTATCCGTAAAGATAATACAAGGGAGACCAAAAAAACGAAAAACATTTTCAGAAACAAATCTGCCAATGGTGGGGCGGTAGGGAGACCTTGACAAGGTACAAACAACGCCAGTTTGGTAAAATAATCAATGATCACCCAAATGGTGTTGAAACCAGAAACCGGAGGCAAATCCACCACAAAGTCCATGGAAATCATGTACCACAGATAGTCAGGGACAGGCATACACTGAAGCAAGCCTACAGGTTTGGAATGAGCTTTTACATTGTGCACATGCATAACAACAAGCAATGTGTTCGGCAACATCTTTAGCCATAGAAGGCCACCAGCACCAACGCTGTAGGAGATCTATAGTCTTCTTAGTACCTGGATGTGCTGCTAACATTGAATCATGGCACCACTTGATGGCCTTCTTCCGAGTATCATCATCTGGAAGGAATAGCAATCCCTTGATATGAGTCAAACCCTGTATGACTTCAATATTAAGTCTGGCCGCTTCCGCAGGATTTTCTTTCACCCATTCCTGTAATTTATCACGCAAGGTAGGTTGTAAAGTACAAGCACAGATCACTTGATGTGGCAATAGAGGACGACCGTCTGCACTTGGAGGACGACTCACCATGGATGCGTGAGAGGGCATCGGCCTTCGTGTGCAATGAACCGGGCCGGTACGTAATGGTGAAATGAAACATCGAAAAGAACTCATGCCACCTAGCATGCCGGGCAGTAGAACACTTAACTGAGTGTAGAGCTACTAGATTCTTGTGGTCAGTGAAAACCTGAACAGGAAATGCTGTACCCAATAAATGATGTCGCCAGGTCAGGAAAGAGTCCCGTACTGCTAACAACTCTCTTTCAGTGATAGTATAGTTTTGTTCATAGGAAGTCAATTTCCTTGAATGAAATGCCTCCGGATGCAACCCTTTGGTTTCTGGACATTCTTGAGACAAAATGGCACCAAGAGCAATGTCCGAAGCATCAGCATCTACCACAAATGGTAGATTAGGATTAGGGTTTGGAGCACAGGTGCGCTGGTGAATGCAGATTCGAGACTCTGGAAGGCTTGATCACAAACACTGTCCCAAAGACGAACTGTTTTACTGCTTGTCAAAGCTGTCAATGGAGCGACCAAAGTAGACAAATCTCTAATAAACCTCCTATAAAAGTTTGCAAACCCCAAAAAGGATTGCAGGGCTTTCAAAGAGGTGGGTGTGGGCCACTCCAAAACCACCTTAACCTTAGACTGACTCATTTGAATTCCTTTACAAGTTTTCTCATACCCCAGGAATTCCACTTCTGAAGCATGGAATATACATTTCTCTAATTTAGCAAACAAATTATTTTCACGGTCTTTGTAAAACGCGGGAAACGTGTGTCACATGTAACTCATAGGATGAGGAGCATATCAGTATGTCGTCCAAATAAACTATTAGAAACTGGTCCATCATGTCGTGAAAAACATCATTAATGAAATATTGAAACGTAGCGGGAGCATTACAGAGCCCAAACGGCATGACTCTGTATTCAAACAACCCATACTTGGTCTTAAAGGCCGTTTTCCACTCATCTCCACTACGGATTCTTACTAAATTGTAAGCACCACGTAGGTCCAATTTGGTAAAGATAACAGATCAACCCAGTTGATCTAATAGCACAGAGATGAGAGGAATGGGATATTGATTCCGAACAGTGATGGAATTGAGTGCCCTATAGTCAATACATGGACGGAGATCCCCCTCTTTTTTGGGCACAAAAAATAAGGGAGAAGCCGCAGGTGAACGTGAGGGGCGTATGAATCCTGATTTCAGAGACTGATCGATGTAGTCCTTCAGAATGAGATCTTCCTTGTGGGTTAAGAAATGGATCCTACCTGATGTTAATTTTCCCCCATGGGATCAAATCAATAGGACAGTTGTAAGGTCTGTGCGGGGGCAAAACCGAAGCACCTCCTTCATCAAATACATCCTTAAATTCAGAATATTCTGTAGGCAAAACCCTATTGGATATTGCTTCTACTATTGGAGCAGTTATAACCAGAGGATGGCAAGGACTATTCGCTGGGACCTTGTTCTTCTAACACCGGTTCTCACAATATTCTGAGATAAATTCAATACTGCCTGTGTGCCGATCAATGGAAGGGTTATGTAACCGTAGCCACGGAATTCCTAATATGAGCCTGAACTGTGGTGCAGCTATAAGGTCAAAGAAAATATTTTCTGAATGTCCCGTTATAGTCTCCATTGCCAAATCCTCTGTCTGCTGGATCACCATTCCAGAAACCAGGGTGGATCAATCCACAGCGTTCACAATAACAGGATTCACTTTATCAATGATAGGAATGCCCAGATCCTTGGCGTACATGGTATCAATATAGTTTCCTGTAGCTCCAGAATCTATGATTGCTGTGGCTTGAACACTCCTGTCTTGGGATAACCTGAAATTTACCTCCATTTTAACAGGTTGGACTAATATGGAGTCCTTGGAAACATAAGTGCTTGGTAATTGGACTCCTCTTATTGCCGAGCTCTCGCATTTCCCTGCTTTTTGGAGGGTTTCTTGGTGCACGCTTTCAATAGGTGTTCCGAAGACCCACAATAGAAACACAAATTGTTTTTCTTACAATGCTCTCTTTCGTCTTGTGAAAGAGGACCTTGTGTAGCTGCCCAGATCTGCATTGGTTCTGGTGCAACAGTAGACGGTACAGGGTTGATGTGGACGTCAGGAGCCACACCACGTTTCTCCCCTTTCCTAGCAGCTTTACGGGTGTCTATCTGAAGAACTAGTTCCAGTAATTCCGGAAAGGAGGCTGGAACTACTGGCACCATAGCAAGAGTATCTGTTAAGGCTTCGGATAGTCCTTTATAGAACAATGAGGCCTTCTTATCATCAGGCCAACCCATCTCAGCAGTTAATTGATTGAACTTCGCTAAATAGGCCAAGAGTGTCATATCCCCTTGCTGCAAACTTAACAATTCCAACTCCATGACTTGGGCTTTGTATCGAGTATCGAATACCTTGCCCATTGATTCAATCAATGCATCACAATCGAACAATAAAGGACTACCCTCTTCCAAAAGAGGGTTAGCCCAGGCAGCTGCAGTACCCCCAAGATGGGACAACAAGAAGGCTGCCTTGGTTGCAGAATCAGGGAAAGAACCTGGACGGCATAAAAAGTGCAAGCGACATTGATTTAGAAATGTCCTGAAATGTTTTGGGTCCCCATGGAACCTCTTCGGTGGAGGCAAAGGAAATTGTGACGTAATATACACTGGCCCGGCCTCCGCCTGTGCGGGTTCAACGACTGGGGCATTCGGTAATGCCGGTGCTGCTTGAGGCATTGGATGTATGACTGTTTGGAGTTCCAAAATTTGTTGTTGAATGGTGGCATGAGCATTAGCCATATCTGTTCTCAGATCTGCCACTAATTGGAGGAGGTTAGCTAGGGTCTCGTTGGGGTCCATGTTTAGAAGGCTTCTGATTATATCAGAATTCCTCTTCACTGGTTGACCCCGTAGTGTAGAAGAGAATTCTTCCCACCAATGTACCCCTCTGAATGGTACACACACACATACAGAAGGATCAATTAATTGAAAGATGTTTGGATTTCCCTCCGAGACCAACGTAGCTGTAGAAGGAAAGAAGCACAATTAGTATCCAAATATACCTTCTGGCTCCAAACATTTACTAACACTCCTCCCACACTAACCTGATCAGTGAAAGAACTGATCCTAAGAAGATTTACCACAATCTGAGTACGGGCCGTATATAGTAGGAATATTGTGCAAAACAAACAGCTCCTCTGGTTTTACAATCACTTATGTACAAGGAACAAGACTGCCAATAAATACGTAAGTGCACAGAAATTCTTACCAGAGGGATTCCAAAATCGTGGAGCACGAAGTATAACTGGCAATTGTTTTTGATGAAACGAGAAAACCAAACTTCCGTCTGATTTACAAGGAATACGTAAGCAAGAATATCCGCTGCATAACAATGGTGGTTACAACTCCTGCGATACAGCAGATGCTGTCCCACGGTGTAGCGGGGGCTGTCTCGCGGCGCAACTGATGATATCCCATGTTGCAGCAGACGCTGTCCCACGGTGCAGCGGAGGCTGTGTCGCTGGACGGCTGATACCTTCCCACAGTGCAGCGGCGGCTGTCCAGCAGCGCAGCGGAGGCTGTCCCACGGTGCAGCTGAGGCTGTTAACCAGTACAAGAATGTAAGAACAGAAGAACAAGAGTTACGTGAAGTGAACGTTATCCAAAGAAATCCTTTAAGCAAACTTAGTCGGAAATCACATGGGCAAGACAAAACTAAGGAGTAGGCAAAACAGAATCCACAGGCGGAAAGAAGAGGTCGGATACCAGAAAAGCACAGTTACCTAAACAGACTAGGAAGATCCAAAAAGCAACGTCGGGTCCAAAATCAGGGGATCAAAGTTACCAGGTAGTCAAAGAACAAGGTCAAGAAACGAGTAGCGCCACAAAATGCTTAATCAGAAGCACTGAGCAAGCAGAGAGGCGGGGTTAAATATCCAGAATCACATGATCACCACCGTGACCCAGCACGAACGTTGCTTCTCCTTAGCAACGTATTGCCTAACTTCCATGGCAACCTCCAGCCGCCTCGGAAAGCCGAGTTTTGAAGTAATCTCCCCCGCCATCCACTGCCTGATGTTTGGTTGGTTCTCCTGTGTCTTTTGGTTACATGAAATGTACGTAGACCGTTACGAAAACCTGTACGAATAACACATCCACACCCAAGAATACACTTGGGGCTGCTTAATGGATGGAATGTTCAAGGTTAATGCATCCTGCTTAATGGATGGAATGTTCAAGGTTAATGCATCTGAGGTGCTATGTCCCTAATAAAAGCTTTTTGGTGTTAAATGGATGTTCTTGTTTACTTTTGTTCATGAGCCTGGCGCCAAAGGCACCAGGACAGTGTCCAACCAGGTCTCCTGTGCATGCGACCCCTGACTTTCTCTGTGTATTGTCACCAGGCCGGATGATAGCTGAGAACTATCCACAGCAGTGACGTTTTCTGATTTCTACTTCTGTCGGAGAGGAAGGCCTAATCGGAGAGCCAAATCTTGGTCAATGTAGTTACCCACAGCTCCAGAATCAATATATGCATCCAAGGCATGTATTTTTGATGGTTGCTTGTGTTTCACCAAAAGCACTGGAAGGACTAGATGCAAGATCTGTACGGATTCCTTTTACATGCTCGACAAGCGGACCCCTACACTTGCCGGGCATTGGCGTTTCCCGAGTTCTGTTCTTCATCATCAGTTTTGTCTGTTGCCCCAACAGTTTTCCTGGGTGGTTTTACCGGGCAGTCACTGAGGAAGTGACCTTCTTGTCCACAATATAAGCAAAGCTGTTGTTGTTTTCTTTTTTCCCTTTCTGTTTTGGCAAGGGGACTTCACAATTCACCATTTTGCGTTGGCTCAGACTGTTCATGTGGTTTAGTGTGAGTCTCATGCAGTCGTGCGTAAACTGACCGTCCCTCTGATCTAGCTAGATCCATTTTCCGATTCTGCAACCTATGATCGAGTTGCACCATCAGGTCTATGTAGTCCGCACACCTCTCAGGGGGATTCACCACTTGCGCCAACACATCCTTAAATTCTCCACGTAACCCTTGGTAAAAGAGTGTAGTCCTCTTCTCTTCTGGCCAGTTGGTCTGGGCTATGAGACGATTGAAGGTTGCAATATAGGTTAACAGATTTTGACTCCCTTGTCTGAGTGACAACTTGTCCAGAGCTTGTCCTTGAGTATGACTGGCAAACAATTTCTCAATCTCATGTTGGGAATTCCCAAAGTTCCGGGGGAAAGGGTCATCTTGATTTACCAAAGGTATAGACCAGTCCGCCGCACTACCTCCTAAATACGAGAGTACAAACTCCACTTTAGCTTAGTCATTAGGAAAGGCTCCTGGTCTGCACAAGAAATGAAGGCGACATTGGTTCATAAACACAGCAAACTTGTTTGGGTCTTGTTTGGGGTCACCGATGAAGCGTTCGGGAGGGGCTAGAGGCACTGCTTCTGGAAGAACCACCTGAACCGGTGTTGATTGTTGTGGTGTGGAAGAATGGGTCACTCCAGGCAGTGGAACCTGTCCTGCTTGTAGCATTTGTCTTGCCAATTTGTCAGTTGTTTCTTGAGTTACAATAAGATCCTTCCGTAGTGCATTGGTTTCAGGCCTCTCCCTCAGTAGAAAAGCTGTGAGTGGTGGTACGTGGTGATACTGCTCCTGCGTGGAGATAAGAGTGTGTGAGTGCACCAATCTGTGATTGTTGTACCTCTCGAACCCTTCACCCCAAAGTACGGTTTCTGTGAGCATACGCCGGCCCATAAAGCTCACCTGTGAATTATGGAAGATAAGCTCTCCATCCTACTACTTCTGGCAGCGGTGCATCGAATGGGATCTAGTTCCTTCACTGATCCCTGATAAGGATTAGTCCAGTCCAGCTGCGACTGTGCTTCTCCTTATGATTGGTAAGTCTTTCTTGAGCTCTTGTGTGATGCTGTTTGTTCTGTTTAATGTCTTTATATGTTGCTCCTATTGATGCCCGCAATATTGTCTCTCTTCTGTTTTCTTCTCTTAGATGGAAATGCAGCCTCAATGCAGCTGTGAGACGCGAGACGCGGCCGGATGGAAGATGGATACTACCGCAATCTTTGACAGCAGGTAAGTGATGGTTTAAGGAAAAGCGTGAAGTATGGCGAAGCGCAACCTTAAACTGAATGTTTTTTCGATGTCTAACATTGTCTTCTGTTTTTCCTTACAGGCGCTGCTGTCGACAATGGAGCGTGTCGTTCTGCAGTGCCAAGATGAAGATTTTGGTGTTCCAGAAAGTGTAAAGATTAATACTTGGTTCACCGAAGAGATGTACAGGTAGGAACAGCTTCCCCCAGTTGATAAATATGCTGGCAGAAAGCAGGATCTTCAAAGGTAAGTCTGACCGCAGACGACGGTGAGGGTTACGCTGCTTGCAAGTGCAGAATAACGCAAATTGTCTGTCTTGAGGATCGGGGCAGCTTATATAGCTGAGATCATGGTTACCCCCATTAGGGCCGGCTTACCAGCTACACCCTGCCACTCCTAAAGAGTGAGCATGTGCAAAGGCAATCCATTAGCAGCCACACCCAAGAATACACTTGGGGCTGCTTAATGGATGGAATGTTCAAGGTTAATGCATCCTGCTTAATGGATGGAATGTTCAAGGTTAATGCATCTGAAGTGCTATGTCCATAATAAGTTTTTTGGTGTTAAATGGATGTTCTTGTTTACTTTTGTTCATGAGCCTGGCGCCAAAGGCACCAGGACAGTGTCCACCCAGGTCTCCTGTGCATGCGACCCCTGCATGCCTGTGCCCCTGACTTCATGACCATGACAGCGGGAAGAGAGTAGGTGTCTGCCTCCACCTCTGCCAGTCAGACGAGGAGAGTGAATGAAGAATAGTTTGCAGTCATGTAGGGCCGACCAGGGTGGCATTGTCAGATGGAGAAATTCAGGTTTCAGTTATGGCAAGGCGATCTAGGGGAGGAGAGCTGGTTTGAAAGTAGTCCGTGATAAAGAAGGTGTTCTTGCATACGGACTGAGCATTCCATGGCGTGGGGAGGGTCCCAACACTGGTAATGCAACGGCAGGCTGGGCTAGAGAGAGGGAGGGGTTGAGTGTGCCTAAAGGAAGAAGAAGCCTCTGCCGCCCTCCAAGTCGGGTCTTCGACGTATCTACCCGATGTTTGTTAAATGCTCAAGTTGGAGCTTGATTGGGGGAGGTGAAAGGGGGCGGGAAAAGTGAAGGTTGAAAGGTTTATCATGAGACAGACACCAGCATTAAGGGGATGTAAGAGTGGTGGCACCAAAGATGGGGCGGCAGGAGGGTGACCTAAATTCAACAGTCTGTGGTGGTCGATGTACCTGAACCAAACGGGAAGGACGGCACCATAACATTGGGCACATGGAACATCCATGGTCTGAATTCCCCAAATAAGAGAAAGTCAATTCTGGGAAAACCTTGGGATATGTCAGTGTCTATTGTGTTCTTGCAGGAGACTCACCTGATGGCCCAAGGCGAGGGCTGCTTGACAAACAGGGAATTCCCACACCAGTATTATGCCTCAGCAGGAGAGAAAAAGAGGGGGGTGGCCATTCTCATAAGCGGGCAAATTCCAATTGCAAAAATTACAGTTCACTGTGTTAAGGGTCGAGCGATCAAGTATTCACCCAGGTATCCCTATATGCCCCAAACTTAGGGCAAGGCGGCTTCTTGGAAGGCTTCATACCCAAATTACTATCATTTGCGGAAGGGCAGATCCTACTTTGGGGAGACTTTAATCTGGTCCCAAACCCTATGAAAGACAAAACACTCCCACCCACTAAACTAGACTTTAAACATTCTACAGCATTTAGCCGTTTCCCCGGGAGTTGGGGCTGGTAGATGTATGGAGGTTGGCCCACGAGGATGAAAGTGATTTCTCTTTTTATTCACATGTTCGTGGGGGTTACTCCAGATTGGACTTAATATTGATACCTAGTGAACTGTACCTGTGTGGCGAATATAGGGGTACGTACATTGTCCGACCACGCACCTGTATCAGTAACACTGGCAGTCGAATATAGACCTGCGAGACCCAGGCGCCCATGCATACTATATGACCCGGTGCTCAGGGATCCCATTCTGACTGGGGAGATAGGGGAAGTAATCCCTAACTACTTCAAGGAGAACGAGGGGTCCGGCCCCTTGCAAGATAATGTATGGGACACAATGAAAGCAGTGGTGAGGGGAGAACTCATCAGCAGGACTGCAGCATATATGAAAGAAAGGAGGCTGGCCCACGAGAGGCTGGAGAAGGTTAGCCAGGCTGAACAGGAGCACAAAAAGTCAGGGTCACACAGAGCACTGCAAGCATTGAGGGTGGTGCGGAAAAAGCTAGAAGCGCATCTGGCGGATAGAACGGCCCAAGCGATAATGACAACCAAGCAATATTATTATGCAAAGGGGAATCGGGCTCATCGGATCCTAGTGGCCAAATTGTGTACAATTCAGACCTGGAATTCGATCCAGGCCCTACGGGATGGGGAAAGGAAGGCACTGTGGGATGAAGCTATCAAAATGAGAATTTTGAAGGCACCCTTTTCCGCAGTATTTAAGGTGGAGCTTCCATTGCAAGAGGCTCAGGTCCGATATCCTGCCTAGACTGACGCAGGAGTATCAGGAAGGCCTTGAAGCACCAATAACAGTGGGAGAAGTGGAGTGGGCTATAAAATCATTAAAGAACAAGGCCCTGTGCCCGGATTGCTTTTCGGCCCCCTTTTGTAAAAAATTGAGCCGTATTTTGGTCCTCCCTTTGGTAGGGTTAACTCTTTTCTGACCTCTGGAAAGGTCACCCCGACCATGGGTGTTTCGGCAACAGTTCTTCTGGCTAAGCCGGGGAAGGTCCCGACCATGTGTGATTCATATAGGCCCATTACGCTTACCAATGGGGACTCCAAGCTATTTTCCAAAATACCAGCCCGCCGAATGATGGGGGTTTTGCCATAGCTTATAGTGGGGGACCAGGCAGATTTTATTTCAGGGCGGGGTGTGCATGACAATGTGAGACGTACTATAGGAACTGGGCGTGCGATCAAATCTAGACTTGGCGATAATCGCCTTGGACGCTCATAAGGTGATAGAGTTGACTGGGGTTATCTGGAGAGGGTCCTAGAATGCTTTGGGCCAAATTTCACTAATTGTGTCATGGCAATCTACCAGAATCAGTCCACACACCTGCGAGTGAATGGGGGAACATCGGCCAACCTAAATATCACCAGAGGTACAAGGCAGGATTGCCCGCTATCCCCATTAATCTTCACGCTATATATGGAGCCTTTCGCCAGTCGTATTCGAAAGGCAGGGTCAATAAAGGGTGTGAGGGTGGGGGCCACGGACTTTAAGGTGTCCCTCTATGCGGACAGTGTCTTGCTCACGTTGAGTGATACTGCTGCATTCCTGGCAGCACTGCTGGGGGATTTAGATGAGTTTGGCTGGGCCTCTGGGTTCAGGGTGAACTACGACAAATCACACTGCCTGGATGTGTCTCTTAGGCCTAGCGATGGGGAATAAATTTATTTTAAAATGTGTTTATTGGCATTTAGTTGTGATTACAGAACAACATCACTGGTGGGTTCTTCTACAATTTGCCAAAATAAGTTTTTTTTCTGAGATTATGCTGTTTCATAATAAACAATAACATCCAAACAACAAAATAACATTAACTGTCTCCTTATTAGGCGTATTTAATAGTCGACAGGCTTCCGGCAAGGCGGGTATCTGGGCTGAGGGTGGGGGAGGGCGAGATTGTTTCAGGTGTGATCTGGGCCTGTGGTGGTCCCGCGTCCAGTGTCCTAGTCGGCCGCGTGGATCAGACAGTCGACTGGGTGAATTGTTCAAGGGGGTTTGTCGTCTGATGTGTGGAACAGTTTAGTCATGGTGCCTTTCCATGCTGCTAGAGCCATGCTCAAGTCTTCGGTGGATCTGGCTACGCTATCCTCCCAGGCTCTTGTTTCAGCTTTCACCCATTTTTCCAGTTCTTTGTGCCACCCTTTGTAGTTCGGTCTTGCGGGCTTTTTCCATGACATAGCAATAGTTCTCTTAGCCGTTATACACAGTATGTCCATCAGTTTGACTGCATATTTGAGTTTAGCCAATCTGGGATAGGTTCCTAAAAGACATTCAGCTGGGGTCCACTCATACCTAGTTACGCCCGCTTCCTCACAAGTTTGTTTCACTTTTAACCAAAGGTTCTGTGTCTTGTTGCAGTTCCATAGCATGTGGATCAGGTTTGCGCCATCTACCCCGCACCAGGTGCATTTGGACTGCGCAGATTTGCTGAATGTAGCCAATTTGCTCGGGTTTAGGTAAGTGTGGTATAGTACATTTATCTGCATCAATCGGAATCTGTGGTTTCTAGAGACCTCCTTTGGGAATGACAATGCTCTGTCCCATTCTTTGTCCATTACTTCCCGTCCCAGGTCCGTTTCCCAATTATTCCTTAGTGCAGCACTTCGAGAGTTGGGAGTGTCGATTAGATGGGTATATATTTGGGACACTGCCTTCCCTCCCTCACACAGATTATACAGCAGTGTTATGAAGGGGTCTGCGTCTGGTTCCTCTGGCCAGGTGCCCCATTTTGTACGAGCTATTTTGCGGATCTTTTGGTACCATAGGAATTGGCTGGCATGAATGTCATCTTCCACCTGCAGCTCAGTGAACGCTCTGAAAATTCCCTCCGCATATAGGTCACCCCAAGTATACACCCCTTTTTTTCCCCAGAGCCTGATGTTATTCAGATTGGCATCAGATTTACCCAGCCCCGAAATTATTGGCACTTCTGGGGAGTATGGTTGCTTCAAGTGCATGATCGTGTTGGTCCTGTGCCATATTTTCCTGCCCAGGGTCGCCAGAAATGGTGCTTTGTGTAGCAGATTTTGGGGGGCCCAAATTAGTTCTTTCAGTTGAATTGGGGAGATCATGGCCTGTAGCAGGGGGGTCTCTAAGGTGGTCTCGTCTGCTAACCACTTGGATACAAAATTCAGCTGAGCTGCAAAGTAATATTTCTCTAAGCACGGTAGTTGGATCCCCCCCTGTTTGTATGGTAAAACTAAGGTGGATAGGGCCACCCGGTATCTGCCTCTTCCCCAGTATCTGCCTCTTCCCCAGTATCTGCCTCTTCCCCATAAAAATTCCTGACTTATTGTGTCAAGTAGTTGGAAGAAGGGTTTTGTGATGTACAAATACACATTTTGGAACCCATACAGGAATCTGGGGAGGACAATCATCTTAACTATCGAGGCCCTGCCCATCATAGATAGTGGTAGCTTTGCCCAGAATCCTATGGATTTACGTAGTGTGGGTATTGCAGCCTTTGTGTTATGTTCATCCATTAACTCCGGGATATGCATTATCTGAATCCCGAGATATCAGAAAGAAGTGGTCTGCCATTTTACGCCCACCGAAGGGAGCTCTACAACGCTCGTGTCTTTTAGGCCCGCTAGGGGGAACAGGCAGGATTTAGTTTTGCTAAATTGTATGCCAGAAACCTTGGCGTATTTGTCAAGGACTTCCAGCATTGTTGGCACATTAAGATGAGGATTGTTGACATATATCAATACATCGCCTGCATATAGTGAGATAATGTGATCTATTCCCCCTAGCCGTATACCTGCATCAAAAAATTGCTGCCTAAAATAGATTGCAATGGGCTCTAAGCCCAATATATAGAGCATAGGAGAGAGTGGGCAGCCCTGCCTAGTACCTCTACGAATGTCCCATGCCTCTGACACACATTTCCCTGATTTCAGCCGTGCCCTCGGTTTATTATAAAGAATTTTGACCCATCTGATGAATCCCTGGCCGACTCCAAATCCCTCTAGAACCGCCACAAGCCATTATAGTTTGGGCTATAATGCGCTGAAGCCTGCGCAAATTTAAGGACGTGTTTCGACCGGGACCATTCTGGTCCGTGTGCACTATGTCTCCTATCACTCTGGACAGCCGCTTTGCTAGGATTGTTGTTAATATTTTAACATCATAATTGAGCATGGCGAGCGGGCGGTAGGAGTCACACTTATCTGCAGGTTTATTGGGCTTGAGCATTGGGACCACTAGGGTCTCCCTCATGCTATCAGGTAGGATCCCTCTTTCGTAAGTCTCTAAGAAGACTTGGTGTAGTAGAGGCATCGGGGAGGATTCGTATGCCTTGTAGAATTCGGGAGGGAGCCTGTTGCATCCAGGGGCCTTGCACGTAGCTAGGGATCTAATAGCTTCTGTCATGTCCTCAGGTCTGATATCTAGGTCTGAGGTTTCAGACTGTGCAGGAGACAATTTGGGCAGAACTATCTCATCTAATGTGTCTACTATTTGTTCTTGGGGAACTCTGTCTGCATGGGAGTATAATTGTGCATAGAAGCTCTTAAAGGTGTCATTGATACTCTGTTGGGTTCTGTGCGCCTCGCCCATGGGGAATCCATAGGCGCTCTTGCTCCCATGCAGTGGTCCTGGGAATCTATTCCATACCTGGGGGTCCGCATCCCAAGCAAACCCTCGGAGGTGTATAGAATCAACTTTCCTCCGCTACTTGCTGAAATGACTGGAGACTTAGGGAGGTGGGGACAACAGGAGATCTCCTGGTTTGGCCGCATAACGGCAGTCAAAATTAACACAGTACCACACTTGCTTTATGTGAGCTCGGCTCTGGCGGTGAGAGTCCCGGATTCAGACCTCTGCCGTCTTCAGGGGAAGATCATAGGCTTCATCTGGGGTAACAAAAGAGCTAGGATATCCAAGAGGGTATTATTCAAGCCAGCAGGAGTGGGAGGATTGGGGGTCCCGGACATGTTCCATTATAACCTAGCTGCACTGGTTGCCCACGTCTTTACTTGGAGTAAACAAACCTCACCACCAAAATGGAAACTTATAGAACAGGCCGAGTCACGAGTCGACCTGGCACAGTTGCCTTATGTGGAGGGCGAGACATCTGGTACAGAGGGGGGTTGGGGGGGGGCTTCTCCTTGCTCGCAACAACTAAATGCACTCTACTATATAGGTAGGGCGCTTTGCTGGTGGGAAATAGGCAGAGGGGTGGGGCCCCTGACGCCAGTGTGGAATAATCCAGGCTTTCGGCTGGAGTGTGGCGGGGCAGACTTTACTAAAGGGAGGGAGGACTGGAATGTATAGGTCAGTTGTACAGGGACAAAAAACAGTGTTATTTGAAGAATGCAAACTCACCTTCAATATACAAGAGCCAGAGCGCTTTAGATACACCCAGTTGCGGCACTGGGCCGCTCATCCGTACACAAGGGAGGGGGTGACGAGAGCCTTTTCGGCCCTGGAGCTGACATTTCAAGACAACGCTGTGGGGGGGGGGCAGGGGGGAAGAAGGTATCAAGATTATATAAACTTCTGGATAAGGGAGATTTTGTAACGTGCCTGCCATATATGTCTAAATGGGAAGAGGACTGGGGACTGGGGGCGGGGTGGGTGGGTTAATGGGGAGAGGGGCAGGGCATAGAAGAGGAGTGGTTAGAATATGGGGATGTATGCTTAAGTCTTCCCGGTGCATTTCAGACGGGGAATGCTCTTACAAATGTTGGAGAAGACTGGGTTTGCTCTCACACTGCACACACAATATCAAATAGAAAGCACAATTTGCTGGATATATTGAGTGATTTTAATCAACAACGTTGCAGCCTGACACGTGTTTCGAGCTTCATGCTCTTCTACTGAGGCTGCTTGGACAAAATTTTGGTGAAAATAATTATTACACAATTCCAAAATCGATAGTGAAAATAGAACAAAAACACCCAGACCCAAAACACATGGAACAGGTAGGGTGTACCAACCAAATTAAAGCCAAAACAACCACAATGCCATAGTAATTGAATAGAAAGTTAGCAAAAAATACATTTGAATTAAACATAAGGTAAAAAACATATTACCAATGGAGTGCAGCATTTTGTCAAAGGATATCACGTTGATAACGAGAAATAAAAAAATAAATAAAGAACATTAATTGAGGGGAAAGGGTTGCAATGGTGATCAGCCAGAAAGTACATGGGTAAAGCCCAAATTGTATAGGGGTACCTTAATCTTGGTCAATCTGCAAATCTCGTAGCAAATTGGATGTTGCCTCCGGCGGTCATCTAGATTAACACGGAATAGATTTAGGTCCCCATATAGGTTAGGGTTCATCTACAAACTAACTGAGCGATGACTTACCAGCGCGTCCGCTGCTAAATGAAATGAAAGGAGCCGCTCGCGTGAAGTTCTGTGTCCATAATTGAATGGAACAGAAAGGGGCGGCAACAGCGAAAAAGGCCGAATGCCGACACAAACAGTATGGCAAAAGGGCCGCCATGTTGAACTAGTGTTGTGCTCTGCAATTGTGCAAAAGAGAAGCAATGGAAAAGATAGTATGTGAGAGAGTGGCAATAGCCACTGGTAATTTTTAGAAGTATAATCAACCAGCCAATGGAGGAACCCATTTGAATGGATGAGTAATTAAAAGCATCGTATGCGTATAGAAAATGTAATTTAAGGGCTGAATGTAACCAGGCCCGTAAAATGCACATATTAAAGTGGCAGCTAGGACATACGGAACAGGGGACCGTCCGTGTTATGAACATTAAAATTGAAGACATTTAATACAAGTGACGGACTCCGGAGCCAACATGCAAGAGGGGGAGCCAATTAGCGAATCATACATTGAATCTATGATGGTTACTGATTACGTAACTGGGTCAAAAATAAAGGTTAAAAAATTGTTTGCAAACACATGTATTGATTGACTGATCTCCATTGTTACAAGTATATAGTGGTTCAAACAAACCCTTAATTAATGACACATGACAGATCACATACAATAGGGTTCTAAAGCATATGTGGTCACAGAAACACGGATAGTTCATGGTCTGTGTTTAGACCAAAATCAACAGTACGGTATTGCAATTCTAAATTTTGCATTTATTGTATCAAATGTGTTTGTGGTCTTTATTACATTGGCAGTACGATTCGTCCATTGAAAATCCGTATTAGGGAACATCTCTATTCAATTGCACAATCTGATTCCAAATACCCCTTAGCCATGCATTGGCAACGTGTCCATCAAATGGACAACAAATCAATGATCCAATTTGCCGGGATCACGAAGTTTACACTCCTGCAACGTGGAGGCAACCTGGTATTAAAACTCTGACAATTAGAAGCTCGTCTAATATGCCAATACCGTACTGTTGATTTTGGTTTAAACACAGACCATGAACTATCCGTGTTTCTGTGACCACATATGCTTTAGAACCCTATTGTATGTGATCTGTCATGTGCCATTAATTAAGGGTTTGTTTGAACCACTATATACTTGTAACAATGGAGATCCGTCAATCAATACATGTGTTTGCATACGATTTTTTAACCTTTATTTTTGACCCGGTTACTTAATCAGTAACCATCATAGAATCAATGTATGATTCGCTAATTGGCTCCCCCTCTTGCATGTTGGCTCCGGAGTCCGTCACTTGTATTAAATGTCTTCAATTTTAATGTTCATAACACGGACGGTCCCCTGTTCCGTATGTCCTAGCTGCCACTTTAATATGTGCATTTTACGGGCCTGGTTACATTCAGCCCTTAAATTACAATTTCTATACGCATACGATGCTTTTAAATACTCATCCATTCAAATGGGTTCCTCCATTGGCTGGTTGATTATACTTCTAAAAATTACCAGTGGCTATTGCCACTCTCTCACATACTATCTTTTCCATTGCTTCTCTTTTGCACAATTGCAGAGCACAACACTAGTTCAACATGGCGGCCCTTTTGCCATACTGTTTGTGTCGGCATTCGGCCTTTTTCGCTGTTGCCGCCCCTTTCTGTTCCATTCAATTATGGACACAGAACCTCACGCGAGCGTCTCCATTCATTTCATTTAGCAGCGGACGCGCTGGTAAGTCATCGCTCAGTTAGTTTGTAGATGAACCCTAACCTATACGGGAACCTAAATCAATTCTGTGTTAGTCTAGACGACCGCCGGAGGCAACATCCAATTTGCTAATTGATGCTTCTCTTTTGCTCTTCTTTCTCTTTACGGGATGTTTACCACTTGGATTTTGGCTACATTTCAGCATTGCTCCGATTGACCAAATACGTTCTCCGTGCAACTGCAAATTATTGGTATGCTGCCTTTATTTTTCAATTTCAATTATGCGCTACTTTTGCTCGTTATGTCTGCTAATAGGCGCTCAAAATGTTCTCTTTTTTAAAAAAAGTTTCTTACATTTTTCTTCTTTTATAGGGAGCCCACGTATTACTTTTCAATTCTATTTAAGGTTCAATACCTTTTAAGCCCTTTTCGCTTGACAAAAACTTTTGTTATCCCTTGACTCATCTTCAATTCAGTTCAATTCATTGCGTAATTATTTCCATCAGCACGAGATTTGCAGATTGACCAAGATTAAGGTACCCCTATACGATTTGGGCTTTACCCATGTACTTTCTGGCTGATCACCATTGCAACCCTTTTCCCTCAATTAATGTTCTTTATTTATTTTTTTATTTCTCGTTATCAACCTGATATCCTTTGACAAACAATGCCGCACTCCATTGGTAATATGTTTTTTACCTTATGTTTAATTCAAATGTATTTTTTGCTAACTTTCTATTCAATTACTATGGCATTGTGGTTGTTTTGGCTTTAATTTGGTTGGTACACCCTACCTGTTCCATGTGTTTTGGGTCTGGGTGTTTTTGTTCTATTTTTACTATTGATTTTGGAATTGTGTAATAATTATTTTCACCAAAATTTTGTCCAAGCAGCCTCAGTAGAAGAGCATGAAGCTCGAAACACGTGTCAGGCTGCAACGTTGTTGATTAAAATCACTCAATATAATCAGCAAATTGTGCTTTCTATTTGATATTGTGTGCGCAGTGTGAGAGCAAACCCAGTCTTCTCTTATCTTTTACTCTGTGGGTAATTTGGCAGGTTCCCACTATCGCTCTCATCTGCAGCCCACCAGCAACCACCCAAACTTGCCATCCATGCGCTGCACCCTTTAGGGTCCTTTCTCTGCCAATTTTCTTACAAATGTTGCTATAGGTGGTACCTTACACCTGAGAGACTGCACCACATGGAGAAAAGCTACCCGGGCCACCTGCTGGCGTGACTGCGGGGCGATGGGCACACTGTTCCATATGGTGTGGGAATGCTCTAAGGTGGGCCTGTACTGGAAGGACGTGCTGGCAAAGATAAAGGAGATCACGGGAGTGGACCTTCCCGTGGACCCATATGTGGTGATCCTGGGTTAAGACGGGGGGCGGGGGGAGTGTTCCCCCTAAGGCTCACTGGCCACCTTGATTGGGCATCTCGTATTAGCAGCAAAACTGGTGTTTGCCCGGACATAGAAAATGACAGAGGGGTCAGTGGCGCAGATTTGGTTGATTAGGATCTGGGACGTATTGGTGGCAGACAAAATCACAGCACTATGGTAGGGGTGCTATGCAAAGTATGTCTCCGTATGGGGCCCATTCATGGACTATGCTGAAAAATATTCTGCTATGGTTGCAAAACCCTCAATATTGCAACAATTCTCCCTGCCGTGAGCCGGAATGAGCTGAACTTAATTTTTGCTGGGGTTTGTGGGGAGATAGTGTTCTGGGTAACTGGGTGCCGCCCTCACAAAAATGCATTATGACACTCTACTTGAAGCTAAACATGTCTCTGTACTAACGACTGGTTGGTTAAATAAAAGTTGTTCGGAAAAAAAAGAAATCTTGAGTCAGACATAATGGAAAGGAAGCATATCAAGTAAAGGCAGGAGAAGAAATAGCCCGGGAGACCCTGGAGAGGGCATTGTTTCCCAAAGCAGATGAAGGTAAGACCATTCATGAATCTGAGAGAGGGAGCAAAGGCTTTGGAGAGGCAGACGCATATTCCCCAATTACATCCGAGACAGTACACCTAAAACCCTTGGGGAGTAAGCCGAGATTTTCCAGACTTGGCGTTCGCCCAAAGGAATGGTCCCTTGCTTTCAGAAGCTTTCCTTAATATGTTACCTGAAGAGGAGGTCAGAGAGAAAGGGGGGCCATTTTTCTAAAAACCAGACTACTCTATTGGGGTGATCTCTCAGATAATGATACCCAGAAGCCACAAAAGAATGGTATTGGGAATTGCTCACTCCCATTTAACAGGTGGTCACTTGGGAACAGCCAAGACACAGGCACACATATTAAGCCATTTATATTGGCTGGGAATCTATGCCGATGTGAATAACGTTGTGCTTACTTGTGCCTTTCGCCAACAGACCAGTTTTCTGATGCCCCCATACAGCTCCATTGCAACCTTTACCATTAATTATATGTTCCAGTTTCACGTATAGGCATGGACATAATTGGGGCCCTTGAACCATTGAAATCGGGGAACCAATATATATTGGTAATTGTGGATTATGCTTCTTGATATCCTGAAGCATTCCCATTATGCAATAATATAACCCAACAAATTCTCAAACTCTTGATCCCATTTTTATCACGAGTTTGGTTCCCGAAGGAGATCCTAACGGACCAGGGGACTACCTTTGTGAGTCGGCTAATGGCAGAGGTGAAGTAAATCCGACATATAAAAACTGTTAGGACTTCCATTTATCACCCGCAAACTGACAAGTTAGTGGAACGATTCAATAAAAAGCATGTCCTAAAGACATTATTTGAGGCAGATAGTAAAAACTGGGATATCATGACACCTTGAGCCTTTTTTGCCATACAAAAAAACACCACAATCATGGCTACTGTCAGAACAATAGTTCAATTGCGTATGGCCAAGGCCTAAGAAAATCAAAATCCCTACCATTAAAAAGCTTTTCTTAGCTCCTTTTCCATTGGACAACAGGTTCTCGTTCTCCTTCCATCATCTGAGAATAAGATGTTGTTCAAATGGCACAGTGCTTATGAAGGGATAGAGCAAACAGGGCCATATGATTGAGTCTCCCAACCCGATAGAAGAATTAAGACCCATATCTATCACACAAACCTCCTCAAGGAGTGGAGAGAGGATCCCGTTGAGAACACTACTGTAGTATTGATTAGTTCAATAACCAAAGAATCTGATAAAAACACTCTGATTCCTCCCCTCCCATTGCCGAATCAGAGAGAAAACCTGTTAGAATTGCTAGAACATTTTCCTGATGTCTTTAGATCTGAGCCAGGGTTTTTCATTACATCCTTACACCCCCAGGGAAAGTGGTCCATTAGAACCTTGCCGGATCCCAGAAGGAATAGTTATAGAGGAGGGTGAGAATATGATAAGATCTGACATCATTGAGTCATCTCGGAGCCCTTGGTCCGCTCTGATAGTACTTGTTGCCAAGCCAGATCAATCATGCAGGTTCTGCATTGACTTCAGAAGGGTGAATGCAGTTTCCCAATTCGGTAGTTATCCTATTTATTTTAACTTGTTTTTATTGGCATTTATAAAAGTACAGCTGTGCATATATCAAATGCTTTGCATCTTATTGAATGTGTCCATACTTATGTAGTAGCGCTTCAGTGTCAACAATAAACAAAATAACAAACAGCTTTCTTCACTTGTCAGACATTATATCACTCATCTTCTTTGTGCATGTACAGTGTAACGGGTGACCCGCCAGTGGTAAGCAATATCAGCATTTTAGTGGTGGCATTCAGGCTGCTGTCGAATTTGTAACAGCTTCGGTTGATTAAGATTAGTAAATGGGGCCCAGACACTGTTAATTGGGGTTTGTCGTCAGGGGGGTGAAACATATCCCAAACTATCGTTTTCCATGCTTCACACCTGTCACTTCCGTCTGCCGCTGATCTGCTTGCCCCCTCCATCCACACTTTGGTTTCTGTCTCTGCCCAACGTTCAAATTCTCAGTGCCAGCACAAATATTGTGGACCCCCAGCCGATTTCCAAGCCATTGCAATGGATCTTTTGGCTAGTATACACGTCATATCCATAAACCTGACCACTTATATTTACTATTTCTGGGGTATGCACCCAGCATGCATTCTTTCGGTGTCCATTCATATTTCACTATTCCAGCCTTCCCGCAGGCTTGTTCTATCTTTAGCCAGAACCTCTGCACTCTTACTGTCATGACCACTGCTTTCAAGGAGTCAGGACCTACCCAACATCCTTGGGAGCAGGCTCATAACATGTCTTATCGGCACCACTCCCTGGATCATTGCTGCTGGAACCCTTCTGGAAGCAGGAACTCTTTTACCTGGGCGAGGCTGCTGTGGAAGAAGACACCTAAGCACTCCTATGGGCTATTTAAACCACACCCGATTGGTACCACATGCTTCGCGTTATTCTGCATCTGCAGCAGGACGCTCACCGTGTCAGCTCCAGCGAATCTTCAGCTCCGGACCCTGTAATTACGAAAATTACCTGCTGGGAACCAATCTTCAATCTTCAGTGGCTCCTGCAAAACAAAAGGCACAGGTTAGACAAAGGCAAAGTTAGCGCTTCGACTCACCCGATCCATCGGCAGCATCCAAGACGTTTTTTCTGCATTTCTCGTCCGGCATCGGGCCTGCAAAGACAAAGAACATTGGTTAGTAACGCTTGGTTACAAAACTGCTTACCTGTGTTGCGCTTGCTCCAACCTTGCTCGCACTGTATTCCGGCACCTGTAGAGACAAAAGGGGACATTAAGGTGCATTCTACGTCCCCAAAACAGCCTTCCTACTTACGTGCCTTCGAATTCATCATCTTCTTGTTACGCTCTCTGCCACGAATCGGGGAGAGCATCTTCTTTGGCATCGACAGCATCTGAAAAGTAAAAGACATAGACATTAGGGGAAAAGACATTTGAAGAGAGCAATCTAAAGAGAACTTTAATACTTACAAGTCACGCTCGTGCAGCAAACGGCGGCTTCGCTCTCAACTACCCTCTGCAATCAAGAGGCGGAACTCACATCCAGTGAAGTAACTGGATCCAGCGCCCCTGCACAAGACGCAGGATGGAGAGCTCAGCAGTCACTTACTTAAGGTGAGCACAACAATCACCTGAGTACCACGGGAAGAGAGGGAGAGAGGGGCTAAGAACTTCTCCCAGTCTTCCAGCCACTAATACCTTGATTTTCCACTTGCAGACACCTCACACTGCAGGTCAAGCTTTCGGTGAGTAAGGGGTCAAATCCGGGAGCCAAACGAATCCTACGCCTAACGTTGAAGACGTTCTCACCGCCCAGTCAAGACCAGCGCCTCCGAGGGAACCAGGTGAGCGTTACACTTACGCAACCCCAGAACACGTGTATCAGATCTGCATCGTCCAGTGCGCACCAAGGGCATGTTGGTTGTGTGTTGTTGCTGAACGTGGCTATCCTGTGCGGGGTCATGTATGTGCGGTACAGTACGATCTGTTGTATCAGCCTAAATTGGGAGTTCCTTGACACTTCCTTGGGGTATATCAGTATCCTCTCCCATACCTTCTGCGTTATGTCAATTCCCAGGTCTGTTTCCCATTTCTCTTTCAGCGCTGCGCTTTTGAGGTTTGGCTTGTCCATTAGTGAACTATACAGTCTGGACACCGGCTTCCAACCATCTCCCAGGCTATGCATTAGGGACAGTAAGGGGTTCAGTGTCGGCTCTTCAAGTCGACAGTTACCCTATGCCAACGTTAGACAATCTAATTGATCGATTGGGAACCGCTGTTTTCCTTTCCACGATTGATCTGACGAAGGGATACTGGCAAGTTCCCATTAATCCAGAGAAAATGGCTTTCTCCACCCCCATTGGAATAGTTCAGTTCAAAGTATTATTGTTTGTACTACATGGGGCCCCTACCAACTTTCAAAGGTTAATGGATCAAGTCCTCTAGCTTTACTTCTCTTTCTGCGGGCTTATATTGATGATATAATGATTCATAGTAGGACATGGGAGGAACACCTACATCACCTATACCTATTTACCAGAGCCTTAAGGAAAGCCGGGCTCACGACCAACTGTAAATAATTTCACTTGGCACAATCAGCAGTTAAGTATCTTGGATTTTTTGTTGGTAATGGGCTGGTTCAACCCAAAAGTGAGAATGTGAAAGCTGCTTGGGAAACTCCAGTGCCCAAAACCAAGAAAGATCTAAGAGCCTTTTGGGGTTTGGTGGGGTATTATAGACGATTCATCCCCAGTTATTCTTTCATCACATTTTGCCTCATTGATAAACTTAGAACCCCCAAAAGATAAAGTGGAGAGATGAAGACCAAAAATAGACAGTGCAATGAACCGGTTTAAAAGGTGACAGATTTTAACAGAGTTCATTTTACAGACAGATGCTTCACATGATGTGTTGGGGGCTCTCCTTTCACAAGATCACAATGGCCTTGAAAACCCTATTCTATATCAGTAGGAAACTATAGCCCTGAGAAAAGAACTATGCCACTATTGAATTGGAGGCCCTAACTGTCACAACCCTCACCCAAAACCCCCTCTGGCAAACCCATTGGCCAGGTGGAGTCAGGACTCGGGCCTCTAGAGCCTGGCATCCTCTTCAAAAGCCCTCATGGGGCCAGTCCTGGCGCCTATGGCGCCAGGCTCATACACCATGAACAACAATGTGCTTGGGAACTACTTTATTGTATTGTCAGCCAACATGGAGGCATCCACATAGCTTGGTTCCCTAAGAACCAAGCTATGCGGTCTAGTGTTTTGGGTGTGGCAGGCCTGGAACTACTTTCCCTGGTACTACTTTACCTGTGCTATATAAACCACACCCTGACTGCAGAACATGCTTCGTGTTATTTTGCAGCTTGCAACGTGACGCTCACCGTGTCCAGCTATTCCCTCGAACCTCGGAGCAGCAGAACCTGCAAGGAAACAAAAGGAACGTCATTAGCAGCAGCATTTTACCTGCAGTCGTCATCTTTAAACACTTGTAGCTACTGAAAACAGCTTCCTCGAATCTGCACGCCTCCCGGACAGAACAACCTGAAAGAGGAAGATAGAGGCAACATTAAAGAAAGCAGTAGAGACATTTACAAATTACAAACTGCTCAAAAGGCTTACCTGGCTGGTCGCCTCTCGGCTGGCACCACTCTGGACATTCCACTCGCACTGAAGAACACCGCAACCTACAAGGAAGGAAAACACAGGTTAGCAAAGGCAAGACTTTGCATAGCTGCGCATTGCGCTTACTTACCGCATCATAGCGCTCTTAATGCGCCATCATTTACCAGCGGGGCGCAACAAAGCCAGTTCTGAAGATGCGCTGAAGCTCCGCATACCTAAGGGAGAAAAAGGAGACATTTTAAACAAAGAAAGGCATGCAGGATAGCAACGAAACTAAAGAACAGCAATAAGACCTACCTGAACAATATCAAACGGGCCGGAGTCAGTGAAGTAACTGGACCGCACTCGCCCATGAAAGCCAACGTGACCCTGCGAAGAAGGCAGGACGGAGAGCACGCCTAATTCTACTATTCAGGGCAAAGCTGAGAAGCATACCAGCGAGTAACCCGGCTGGGTGGCGTCCCTGTGGATACCAGGTGAGCGTAACACTAACTATAAAGTGGGTAGTGTCAAACCTTAAATACTACCTCACCTGCAGTCACTCTCCATTAACATGGATGAACCTCTGCAAGGACACCAATGCATGGGTCATGTGCTGGTTCTTGGAGATACATCCCTATTGTTTCACGGCAGAACACCGAAAGGAAGAGAACAGGGAAATATAGACTTCCTTTCCCGTTTCTCAATAGGTACTGCGAGAACCAGCAGCATTAGGGGAACGGTATGTGATGAATCCGGTGGTGTCATTACTCCTTTCCCAGTTGCAACCTCTGCCCATGTGGCCAGAAAAGGCAGCCGCTTCCTAATCCTGACCCTCCGGGTGGCTATATGAGGGAGGATCACAAGGGGTGAGACAGCCTCCGGGAGAATATCATGGCACCATCAGACGAGATAGTGGCATATTGCTATACCTCCCCTCATCCACCTCGGAAGGGTACTGAAGACCTTTTCACAAGCTCTGTATGTAAGCCATCAACATCTTACTTGCCTTTTAAGACTCCTAAAAACACCTTCTCAGACTCTACCTACAAGTCATCCAGAGCTGACTTGCCCTTAAAGGTTACTGAGAACACTTACCCAGACCTTACATGCAAGTTGTCAAGAATGGACTTCCATTCCCATAACTACAGGAATAATGTGTCGAGGAAGATGAGCTGAGTAACGCAGATCAAAGAAGGCCAAGCGCACAAGTGGCGCTCCAGTTGTTGCGCGCGCATACCTGCAGCGGGAACATTTAAACCAGCAAAGCGGCTGAAAGAGGCTCGCTGCTGGTGGGAGAAAGCTGCTCCTCTCAGTGCAGACAGAAAGACCATGGGGCTGGAGAGAGTTCTGTGGAGCCGTGGAAAAGTGAAGCTGACTGCGAGAGAGAACATGCTGCAGGAATGCAAGAAGCTGACTGAGGGCTCCTGGACGTTTGTAGGTGCTGGGAGGCAGCCTTCATTTTACCGAGGCCCGAAACGACACAGAAGAACCCAGCAGGCACCGTGAGGGGCTGAGAAGCCGAGGAACAGAAGCGGCAAGAAGGAAGGAAACTCTGAACGAATGCCAGCAGCTTGCCAGGGGAGAAACAGAATATGCCAGCAAGAGTTGGTAAGTCCACCCAAGGGAGAGAGTGACACTGGGGCATATTAGAAGCCATGGCAAACGCACATTGTTAATGAAGCACATGAAAGAGACAGAGCAAGTGAGCATTTCTTTAAAAGGGAGAACGGAACAAAAGTGAGAGACTTTCAAGTTTGTGAGTATATGCAATACACATACGAGAGAAGCCCTGGCAGGATAGTATACCAGGCAGATACAATATCAGATAAAGCAAACACAAGAGATTATCACGTTTAGAAGTGTGCGCAGAGCCCACATGAGAAAAGCCCAGTCTGGCGAGTATACCAGGCTGTTGCAAGTGTGTTCATATCTGAAATCCCTGGTAGGGAAGCACACCAGGCAAGGACACGTTGAGCAGTGTATAGGAAATACATCACCTAAAGAGGTCCTGAGAAAGATATATCAGGACTGGCAAAGGGCTGTGCTGATCAAGAGAAGAGTGGCAGCAGAGTATACCGGGTATCCTAACAAGCTAAACAGACAAGTTGTTTTGTGTGCCAGTTGTGTTGTTGATCAAGAGCAACTCAAAGAACTGATATTTTTGTATATACAAAGTGAAGAGAAATCCAGGGGAAGAGAACCACCCTCTAATAAGGAACTCGATCCTTCTGGAAACTTTGTGTTGGAGCTCCACATTTTCCATTTGAACATTTATAAACCACTCAAGGCCTAAGACATTTGCCTCATTACGACGTTGGCGGTAACCCGCCGGTGCGACCGGTGGTTTGCTGCTGACCCCCTAACACCGGATTTGCCACCTGGCTTCCCGGTGCCTCTGGGACATTACAAGTCCTGGTGGAGCGGGAATTCAGGCGGCAGATCTTGTAATTCCCCATTCCCATGCAGTCCAATAGGACTCTACGGGAATGGGGACTCGGAAGCACTGTTGCCGATGGTGCTGGTGCTTCCATGGAAACTCTGCCTGCCGGGGCCGCTGCGCTCAGCAGGGTCAGACCTGCCTGGTGCAGTGGCCCCAGCATGCAGACTCGTAGTGTGGCTGTCTGGAAACAAGGGTGCTGGTAAACTTACCCGCACCCTTGCTTCCGGACCACCACACTTGTAATGAGGCCTATTACCCTTTTCACCTTGGAGTTCATTTTGTTAGAATGTGAGTGCCAGAATAGTACTTTGGAAACGGGATGGTTTCGCTTTGGACGTGCTGACATTGATAGGCCCTTAGTTTTGGTTTTAGGTAGGGAAACACTTCTAAGAGCAGGGACAGAGAGGCATTTCCCCACCCCCTTTTATTTTAGTAAAAGTCTTTTACCAAAACCATGATTCCCTTGTGTCCGAGTCTCATTTCTGGCTCCTCGCAGTGCACAAGCAGACTTGAAAGCAGACTCGATGCGTTCAATTTTGACAGGGGCATTAGACCTTTATGATTCTTGCGGCGTTAAAACATGATTTAATTTTGAGTCTGTATCTGAGGACTATATCCGGAAGGTGATGCAGTCACTTAAACCTACAAATGACTTGATTTTTTGTCTACCTGCTTGTGCAGCTCAACGACTGGCCAGTGATCTTTCACCTTTCATGACACAATTTGTAAACGGTTCTCTTGTACAAGTTGTGGTTCCTTTGGAACTTAGAAAATCTACATTAACACTTTTACTGAAAAAATCTAACCTGAATTCCACTGATTTACAAAACTAACACCCAGTGATCCAGCCTACCATGGCCAGGAAAAATACTAGAGAAAGTTGTTGCTTTTCAGTTAAAGGAACATGTTGAGAAGGAGGGATTATTGGACCCTTGTCAATCTGGATTCCGGCTGGGATTTGGCATGGAGACAGTGCTCCTGACAGTTTTGGATAAGGTACTCTGGGTTACGGATCAGGGGGAGATGTCTGGTCATAATGCTGGACCTCTCGGCAACATTTGACACGGTATATCCCGCAAAATGTCAGAACATGCTATTAATTGGTTCATGTCTTTTCTGTTAGATTGTTGGAAACGGGTTAGTTTGGGAAACTTTACTTCTGACCATTTACCTCAAGATTGCAGAGTACCCCAAGGATCTTCCCTATCTCTGCTGTAGTTGTAACATATATCTGAGACCTTTAAGCCTCGAGGAGGTCAGTAAATGGATGTCCTCGAATTGGATCCAATTAAACCCAACTAAGACAGAAGTAGCTCTCTTCGGACCAAAACATCTTTTGGGTCCAGATAGATGCTTCCACTCCCCAAGTTTTTTGAGCTCCAAACTGGAATTTGCCTCTGAGATTAAAAATCTTGGTTACATTTGGCAAAACAATTTGAGCTGTGGCAACCTCCCAAATAAACTCATGCAATCATCTGTTAGCAGGTATTCTGCAGAAACCTCTGCAGAGGCTCCGGAGAGCCCAGAATGCTGCAGTCAGACTGGTCTTTGGATTTAAGAAATCACACCCAATTTCAGCTCTACGACTCAAATTACACAGGCTGCCTAATTTATAAGTGCTTAAATAGTCGGACACTGTCTTATCTAGCACTTAAAGTGATTAGGGATATTTCCTCCAGGAAATTGCGTTCTGGAGATAAACCGCTTCTGGTGATTTCTCCACCACCCTGTGTTTCTAGAGGAGAGAGGAGATTTGCTTTCTGTGGACCAAAGCTTTGCAATAGCCTACCTTGGGAAATCAAGAAAAAAGAATCATTTAGCACAATTCCGGATAGCTCTTACGACTTATCTTTTTGCTTAAGTAGGGTAGTTACGTTTTTAGCTGCATGCTCCAGTCCTGTGTAATGTAGTGAATTAAGTGTTTTGAACAACTGCGTCTACATGTGGTCAAGTCCGTTAATTGCGCCAAATAAATACCACTAATACCTCACCATGGTTAAATGCATACATTTCCAAGCCTGCACATATTTTGCACTGTCGTAATATTAGTGCCATGACCACAATCATCATAGCTACTGTTTCTGCTTCTCATCTTTACCTGCTTTACAAGGTGCTATTTAAACATGATTGCTATGACTTCTATCTAGAAACAAAATATATGGTGTACTCGCCTATGTTGATGGCTCCCCAGAATACTACCAACCCGACAGTGAAATGGTTATAAAGTTCAGTGCAACCAATTTGATGTCTTTAATGTATTCTAGTGTGCATTTAATGTTTCTTAGCAACACTAAGCAGGCCTCACACATTCTTAAAGATCCCACTAGACCTGCAGGGGGAGTTTCTAAGTTTACGGACTCAACCTAAGAGAAAGGCACTGCGCCCATGGTGACGGGTGACAACATATTTACTAGTGCTTAACCTAAAATGGTGCATGTCATCATAAGCACACTTCGTATTTGGTGCAAGGATCCCAGTCATGCACAGTGAAACATATTCTCCATTTACTGCAAACAGCAATTTGCAGTAAATGTCAAATGGACGTTTCAAACATCCCCATACTCGCCAGCAAGGTCAAGTACCAATCAATTGGTGCTCCCCTCTCATCAAATCTACGCGTCAATCCAAGTGGGCTAGTAGACTTTGCAATTCCTGCTCTAAGCATTTACATGTTATTGAACAGTGTCTTTGGTCTCTAGACAAGGTGGGCCCTGCCTCCACACCAGGTTTCTCCAATACTTGTTTCAATATCATTGATCGACCACTGCTCTAACTCGTATGCTCCTCTTTTCTATTTTTCATTCTCCCCCTCGCCTACTTGCAGACGTTATTTTCATTGTAACCCATTCCAAATGTTTGATTGACTGCACCATTACAATTTGCAATTTTTCACCTTCCAAACAATACTTTTGTTCTCAAAACTAGTACCAATTCATGTAATTAATGCATTGAATGTCGGAGAGCAAAGGGAGAAATCAAACTTGCAATGAAATCCACTTGGGAGCTGCAACAAAATATGTTGCTGCTATCCTACTACAAGCTTTTATAAAAACGGACCTTTTCATCTTGCAAATATGACCACACTGTGTTGCTCCGCAGAAGCCACATGCTTTGGCAGGCGAGAGTGCATAGAATATGTGAGACACAGTTTCATGAAACACGTTTTGTGGAGAGAGTTGAATTCCTGTTGTAACTAAGCATCTTTTCAATCTTTCCTTCTATGCAGTTTAATTATATTGTCCTTGTGGCGACCTGAGCTCATGAAAAACACCCCTGTTTGGTTGCGTGTGTTTGCAGTATTGATTTCTGTTACTTTAGCACATAAAACACGAATGTTGTGTTTCTTTTTTCAGTGCCATCAGGTGAATGATATGCAGTAACAACGGTTAACACTGAAACATTTGAGTCCTCTGTGGCAATAGGTGTCAACATGTTTCTCGAAGAAGCTTCTTCGAGTATCAGCTAAGATCCCAGAACAACCTTTTTAGGCATTTGGAATCCATAATCAGTTTGAAGAGCCTCTCCTTTGGCAAAATGTAATTTTATATAACTCATTTATCAGAAGAGCTGCCACTGAAAATACTTTCTTCTACGCAGTAGGAACCATATACAGCTGTTAGGCTTCCAGGGAACATGATCGTATTTACCATTAAAGAGTGCTGATGTAAATGAGCAACAAGGAACACAAATGCAGTGAATGTGTTATTCAAAGACAAAAATAATCCAATACTGAAACAGACACATGGATCCATTGACTGCAACAAAGTGGTCTGCATAAAGCAAACGGTGAGACACCATCACAAAATCACAAGAAACACTCTCCTGATGGGTACAACGCAAATATTATGATGAATGTGTGAAGTCACTGTGAAGGCAAATCCGACCACAACAAACGCACAAGAGAGCTCTTCTGGTGTCCATTGCTACATTACACATGCCCCATGTAATCCACATCAACTCCCTGAATGTAACCGTGCTTTCATAGAAACATCTAGAAAGCCACACCATCGATTCCTTATCGATAAAGAGCAAAGACTAGGACTCCCAAATGGAATCGATCTTATGATGAGTAATCTTGCATGCTTGAATTATTGTTGAATCTTTTCAAGAAGCCATAACATAAACTGATGCCATGTCCAGCATGACCAGTTACACACTACTAACCTTTCCCTGGGGTTGGCACAGGGGGCTTCTAAATTCCAATCGTAAATATTGATCACTGCGTAGCCCAAGGTAAACGTGTAACTACACAGAGGACACTGCAGTGAGCTTAAAGTGGAAAGGGAAGTATAATTCCGCGCTTTATGACTGCATAGTAGTAACGTTCATTCCATTTAGCTCTTGTTTGCAAAAAACGACCTGGCTTAGAGAGATGCTAACCTGTGGAAACATCGTATATGAGTTCTGCCTACAAGAACATTTCATTTTTTAATTGGATTTGTAATAGGACATGATAAAATGTACTCGGATATTGCCCATGATGTGTGCCCTGAATTTGGCAAGGATTTTGTTACAAAGTGAGACCCCTTTAAGCATAGCACCCATGTCACGAAGGAGCCTAGATACGTTTGCAGGCTGATGCAAACATTTCTATACACATACTCAGCTAAAGAGACCTAAGGTAGGTCAAACCAAGACCATATAAATACTCTAACTATTAAAGTGTTTGTTAAACATGAACCAGGGAAAACCCCTGGATGAGTTAAAACAATGCCCTCTAATGAGAACCCAACAAGATGACACCAGCGAGAAAACATTTCAATGCGGTCCACGTTTCTGTACAAATGGCTCTCTAAAGGGACATGAGGCAGGCCATGCAGAAATAAGACTGTATACATGTACAGAATGTGAAAAGGCTTTCATTGAAAAAGGAAAGCTGGTTCTACAGCAGAGAACTCACGCTGTTGAGAAACCCTATGAATGCTCTAAACGTGGCAAAGCTTTCCATCAAATGGGTTTTCTAGTGCAACACCAAACATGCCACGCTGGTAAGAATCCATATAAATGTACAGAGTGGGACAAGACTTTTAAGAAGAAGAGACATCTGATGCAACATCACGCAGCTCACACTGGACTGAAACCACATAAATGTACAGAATGGGACATGGCATTCATAACAAATGGAGAATTGAAACTACATCAAAGAACTCACACTGGTGAGAAACCGTGTAAATGTACAGAGTGTGAAAAAGCTTTCGTTAGAAAGAGTCAGCTGATACGACATCAAGCAGTACACACTGGTGTGAAACCATATAAATGTACTGAGTGTGAAAAGGCTTTCGTTAGAAAGAGTCAGCTGATACGACATCAAGCAGTACACACTGGTGTGACAAGACTTTCATTGTAAAGGGTCGGCTGAGGCAGCACCAGGCAGTTCACACAGTTTTGAAGCCACATACGTGTACAGAGTGTGACACGGCTTACTTTACAAATATAGGCCTGAAGTTTCACAAAAGAACTCACAATGGTGACAAACCATATAAACGTACAGAGTGTGATGAAGCATTTATTACAAATGGAGAGGTAAAACCACATCAAAGAACTACCACTTACAAGAAACCATATAAATGTACAGAGTGCGACAAAGCTTTCAGTTACAGGAAATATCTAGCATACCATGAAAAATGGCACACGTATGAGAAACCGTATAAATGTACAGTGTGACAAGGCTTTCATTGAAAATGGAAACTTGATCTGGCATAAGAGAACACACACTGGCGAGAAACCATATAAAAGTACAGCGTGTGACAAGACTTTCATTTCAAATGGAGAGTTGAAGCTACATCAAAGAATTCACACTGGCGAGAAACCATACAAATGTACAGAGTGCGACAAGGCTTATCCTGCAAATGGAACCCTGATCGGGCATCAGAGAATTCACACAGGTGGGAAACCATATGCATGTACATAATGTAACGAGGATTTCATTACAGGGAGTTTGCTGATAATACATCGGAGAAGCCACATAAATGCACTGAGTGTCACAAGACTTTAATTGGAGTGTGACAGCTAATGGATCAGGCAATTCACACTGTCGTGAAACCATATAAATGTACAGCGTGTGGCAAGCCTTTTATTATGAATAGAGTTAAAGTCACATGAAATAACTCATACTGGTGAGAAACAATATACATGCCCAGAAAGTGGAGAAGATTTCAGTTTCACTTTCGTTTCTAAGAGACCACTGGTGGTACATGAAATAACTTACACTGGCAAGAAGCCATAGAAATTTACATAGTGTGTCAAGGATTGTCTTGCAAATGGAAAGCTGATCAGACAAAAGAGACTTCACACTGGCGTAAACCACATGAATGTACAGAGTGTGACAAGGCTTTCATTACAAATAGAGTTGATCAGGCATCAAAACTCATATTGTTGCAATGTTGCAAAAAATGTTCAGGATGCCACAAAGCTTCCTGGCAACATCTTTCTATTGCCATATAAGACATGCCACACTCTGTGAAACTATATAAATGTTAAACATTCAATAAGGCTTTCAATAAAAGAGCAAACCAATAGTACTCCATCCAGGAAAGACATTTGAATATTCTGATTGTTATCCAGCCCACAAAATGGCAATTGATCTATGAGTACATTGAGGAATTCACTTTAGTGAGGGAAATAAATATCATATGGGTTTCCTCTCCTTCCCCCAGAAGCTCACTGCCTCCAGAGCTCTGGTTCTCTCTAGGCTGGACTATTGCAACAGCCTCTTTCTAAATCTGCCTGCTCCTTCTCTCCACCCTCTGCAACTCATCCAGAACAGGGCTGCGAGACTTGTCCTTGGCCTCAAGCCCAGGGATTGTATCTCTCCAGCTCTTCCTAAATATATCCCTTCTCTTGCTGTTCGCTCATCCGCCTCCAAGTTCCTCAGGGTCAGTCACTTCTCTAAGCAACGAGTTTGTGGGAGATCTCTTTCTTCAGCTAGGGCCTCCCTCTGGAACTGCCTCGCTGAAACTTGAGGAGAATCATCTCTGGTTCCGGAAGCACCTCAAAACCTTTCTCTTTGCTTCTTTCCTCCTCTCCACTGCTGACTTCCTGGCTGAAACTGCACTGGTTACCTGGCCACCCTCTGAATTCGGTGCCTAGGTCCCCTCCCCCGCCAGTCGCACACCTGCACTGCCTTCCCGACAACCCCTGCACTTGGGGACTGTTTTCTGTATCCCTACAGTCCCACTACCAGCACTTGACACTGATGCCTGCACTTACCCCTGCACTTGCCACCTGCTAGCCTTACTTTTACTTACTGTTATTTAATCTATTTTTCCCATGTACTGCACTGTCCCCTCCCCCTTCCCTCGTACTTGCGCGATCTGAATGACACCTGGCCTAGTAGGATCATTGTCTGTCTTCCCTCTGTTCCCCTCCCTTGCCTCATCTCGCCTTGAAACACTTGTGTATAGGCGCGTTATAAATGCCACATCACATATCACAGTATAAAAACTGATTAGAAAACCTCAATTTTACAGTGAGACTAAATATAGGTAATTAGAATGATTTCACAGAAAATGGGCCTCATCACGACTTGGGCGGTAACGCTGGCGCTATTAGCGCCGGCGCTATCTGCCCTACCGCCGAACTCCCCGGTGCTAATAGCACCGGATCACGAGTTCGGCGGCAATGTTAATCCCCATTCCCCATTGAGCCCATTCGGGAATGCCCCATTCCCCATTGGGCTCAATGGGGAAATTTCGCGCTAATACCGCCGGCGGATTGAGTGTGAATTTTCAGTGGATTTCCCCCCAGCTCAGAGCTGGGGCGAAATCCGCCGAAGTCCTGATTTGGCGGACCCTTAAATCCGGCGGTAATAGCGCTACCGTCGGATTTAAGGGTTGCCGCCAAAGTCGTGATGAGGCCCAATGGATCCAAGAGCTTGCTGCTGTGAACTGCAGTATAAATGTACCAATTGTTTTCTTAAAGGTAGTTTTGATGCAATATCGGAGACCTCGCAACAGCGAGGTAACCATATGCATGTTGTGGATGTAATGAAGGTTTCAGGCAGACGTTTGCTCTGTTACTACATCAGAAGAAACATACAGATATGGTCAGGAAATATGCCTGGTTATCAGGGAAGGAATTTGAAAGATAATGTAGTCTTTCCACTAATAAAATGTATTTAAATCGGATGTTAAGCAATGGGCACTGTTTTTCTAATGTAGTGATCCACTGCCCGGAAGGCTAAATTAGAACAGATCCCTTGTGACCTGTTCTGTGCATGCTCTAGGATGCCTGAACACCTCAGGTTTATTCCTAGGAATTCACATGAGTACATTCTTAGAGAAGGTCAACACAAGGTCAACACACATCATGGGGTTGGTGCTGTGCTCCAGAGTGTTTCTTGGTCGCTAACATTTAGTATCCCCCAGAGTCACCCCCATTATTTACTGGATAATTGCTGTCGATATCTTGTGCTTTAACATTTTAAAAATGGCAGATTCCGAAGTTTTGGCTTATGAAACCTTACCTGATGACTTAACATTACTGTAATAAAATGAGACGGCCTTGATAAACGATGGCAATGTAAAGTAAGGTCTGCTCAGGTTTGTTCTTCCTTGTAATAAACTCTGTATTTGATGATTTATTATTGGTGTCACACTCCCTTCTGCCATTGTGACTGTTCTCTTTTCCTTGTGTGTGGAAATAAAAGTGTAACATGTTAAGGTATGCGATCCCATGTAAGTACAGGTTTTTGCATCTCTCAAATGGACTTATAGTGCTTATTGTTTAATCTTGGCCAGCTGGGCTGGGGGGCTAGTTGTAATATGTAGCTTTCTGTGCACTTTAACCATATCAGCTGTTTTATTTGTATCGCTTAAAAACGATTAAAACCACATCGAAAAAAAGATGCCACACTGGTTTGTAAAAACTTCAGTTTTCTTAATGCAACATGTTTTTTGTTGTATTTACATTTGGCTCAATGATTCAATAGGAGACACATTAGATTAGATTTAATTTCCATCATGATAGCTATATAGCAGAATATCTAAATAATGTATTATCTTGTGACCTAGTTACTGCATTATTAAACCCAAAGGCCTAATCGTGCCCAGATGGGATAACTATTGCACTAATGAGAACTCTCCATTGCCTTTTTACACCTGTCCCTAAAAGTGCCATCGATGTACTATGAGGCGGGCAACTTGGCAAAGGTAGTTTCAGAATAAGCCATTTTATTAAGTAATAATGCCTCACTATGCCTAACCTAAAGAGGATTTTCCCTGCCTATCAAAATAAACTAAAGGAAATACCCTAACAAAAGCAATCTGTCCCTCACACTTGTACATACGTCAAACTCTTAAAGGTAATAAATGGCAATTCAAATGTAACAGAAACAACAGTTATATTCAACAAAGACCTAATAACTGTATATCCTTGTAACATGGGTTGGATCCCCTTCCCTAGATTCAAAACAGTAATGTCAATCCAAGGTTCAAATAAACAAGTTCCGATCATAAAGTTCTTTTTGCTTCAAAAGCCTTTCCCTTGAACTTGAACCAACAGTTCAACTAGACAATACGCCTTTATCTCTCTAATTATAGCAAAGAGTTCAACATAACATTGTGTTCTTGAGAAACAAAAAACTTTCACAATTGTTCTGTATCAACAGCAAAGTTTGTCAGGATGATTCCACAACAATTCATGTAACACTTCAGGGACTCTGCCACTTCTTCCTTTTATATCCTTCAACCACAATACAGTACTTTAATGATTTCTTCCTGGTCCAATAACCTGCCAGAACTCTCACTAGAAAGTCCCTATCCTGGTGTACTTTCCTACCAGGACAAAACGCAAATAAAAAAATTAATCATAATTTCACATTTATAAAGCGCAACGAGCCCTCAGGCATCTGAGCGCTGCTTATTATTACCCACGGTGTGTGGTGCTCATTTATTGACCTCGGAAGGATGAAAGGCTGAGTTTGGCCCTGCCGGGATTCGAACCTACGTTAGCAAGCTTTACACGGATGTCAAAGCGAGCACTCTACTCACTGTGCCACTTGACCGGCTGACTTGACGCTCCTACCACTACTACAATTACTCTGTGGTGAGGTCTACTTCAACCTTTTAGAAAAGTCTTTAACTTTCATCAACATCGACATTCACAACTACTTTTGGGAAAACATGTTACTCATTGTTGCTGTTTGTTCCACTCTTGTTTTTTGCCACAGACAGTGCCGTTTATACCCCTCTCCTCCTGGATACTCTATATCAGGAGGGCCTCTTTCCTGACACTTCTGTTTTCCCACTGTTACATCAATTAACTGCTGACCATGGTTCTTTCTCACAATTGCTTCTCTTTGGCTTGGGCAAGGCTTATATGTCTTGCTTAACTATTGCCTCTTCCTTATTCTGGCAATAATAGTTATAATCTTCCTGCAACAATGTTTTCTTGTTATTTAGCCAACATGGATTTTATGCTCTGGGAAGTATTGCCCCTCTTTACTTTGGCAATGATGGTTATAGTAAACTTGTTCAGGATTGCCTCCTCTTTACTTTGGCAATGGTGTTGGCTTTTATAACAATGCTTGTAATCTTTCTCTTCTTGCCTCTTTACAAAGTTCTTATTTCACCAATATGACTTCTTTATATTAGTTTGATATTGAAAATAGCTATTACTGGTCAGCAGTCACTTACGGAGCGTACCAGGATTACTTGACAATGGTAAACTCTCTGGCTTCTGCACACGCATCCATGAGATTTGCTGCCCCTGCTTCTTCTGCTGCCTCTGTCTGCACGGCAGGATTTTTCTGGATTCCCGCGGCCTACGCCGAACAGGAAATGACCTTTCCTCACTCCTAGTGTACGCCAGTGCTCGCCAGCCACCGGGACACTGCACACAAACAGGAGAGCCTCTGCAGTTCAGGTTATTAACCTCCAGAGACTCACTCAGGACTGACTTTCGCTTCACAAATAGCAGCTGCCCCGGCATCTCTCTTCTTCCACTGCAACTGGTGGTCTCTGCAACTCCACCATCTTGTTCTAATGGCCTGCACCTGAGGGTGCCTTATATATTCAAAGGTCCTGCTTAGGTGAGGGTCATTAGACCCACTAGACTGCACACTGCAGTTTAGTGCCTCTGAGTCCCTCTTCTTCATCCCAGTACTCAGGGCTTTGTGGGACTTGAAGTCCCCAATGTTCTGATTACTTCTTTCTTCACATGGTTCAGTTCTAAAATAGTCCATTAGTATTGTAGGATCTCTAGGAAAATTAGTAAAGGTGTTATCCCAGTTTTCCTGATCTGATTCCACTTATTTGATCCTCCCTTAGAACACCACCCCCAGGGTCAGGATCAGGAAGATTCAGCCTTTGCCTAGCCACATGAGAGGGTCCAAGGCCAGGGTCTCTGGGATAATCACCTCTGATTCATCACAGTACCAAGACACCGGCTAAATGACCTATCTTCCTTGCGGCAAGCACCGTACAGCAGTACTTTGTACGACCTTTCTGCAACAACAGCCCACTGTTTCCTTTACTACAAAAGAATTTTCAAAGAATCATCCCATACCAGCTGTCTGTGAACAGGTATCCCATTCCTTCCAATTCCTAACAATTGCCAAATGTGCCAATACAATTCCACGAAGTATCCCCATCTGACATCTAAAACTTCAAAATTCTCAATATGAGTGGGATAGTATTCCTGGTTTGTCATATATACAATTTGAATGGACTGTGTCTTCCCACGTATTCCTCATCTTATGATAACTATCCCTCCAGCTTAAACTGCATCAGAATTTTTTTTCGACAAGGGGCACTGTGTGCTGTCTCATCGAGTTGATGTACCTCGCGGACTTCCGTTCGACTGTCGACCTCATCATCAGTATAGGTAGCGCACGCAGTGCCCATTGGCTTCGGTTCTGTTTTTCCGAGCTAATGCTTTGAGAGAATTACGGCGCGCTTCGGTTCTTCTGTGAACATGTCTTCTCCGTCGGCACCATCAACGCTTAAGTCGGGCTTCAAGAGGTGCCAACACTGTGGATCGAAGATGTCGATCACCGACCCTCTCCGTGTATGTCTGTGGTGCCTTAGTTCTGGGCATCATACCTCCGACTGCGGCTCCTGTCAGGCGATGACCGAAAAAGGCTCTCACAGAGTGTAAAGGTAAATCGGCGGTGGGGAGGTTGCCTTCGAAGTCTACTTCGAAGAGTTAAAAAAAGATTGATGAATCATGGGTTTCCTCTCGATGTAAAAACTCACAGCGGTCTAGATCGAGAAGTCGACATTCTTCGTTGTCAATGAAGAAGGCCAAGAAATGGCATCATAGGTCCCCTTCGACCTTCAGTGATTCCTCGGCTGAAGTAATCAGATGTCCAACGAAATCGGACTCCCCTGCAAAGTGGGATGAGTTACATACCGAGATGCCTAAAACCTTCGAAAATGCGGCCTCGACCCCCTCAAAGGACAAGCAAAAAGCCCATGCCCTTGCCGATCTACAAAAAGACGACAAAGGGAAGTTGAACACAAAATCTTCGAACCCGATTCTTAAGCCGATGCTGCATCGAAGAGATCACGAATAGTCGAGGGTTTCAATGAGTCAGGAACTTAGCCCATTGAGGGTTCTGTTGAAGAAGCATAAGAAATCGACTACGTTGACGCCTTCGCTGACTCCATCGTCTCTCTTGTCCCCCGTGTTGCTCCTTTGTGCCCCCACCCCTTCTTGTCCCCCGTGTTGCTGTTGTGCCTCCCACCCCCCTCTTGTCCCTGTGTTGCTCCTTTGCACCCCCCACACCTCCTCTTGTCCCTGTGTTGCTCCATTCTACCCCCACACCTCTCTTGTCCCCCGTGTTTTTCCATTGTGCCCCCACACCTCTCTTGTCCCCTGTGTTGCTCCTTTGTGCCCCCCACCTCCCTCTTGTCCTGTTACGCTCACCTGGTCCCCACGTGGGCGTTGCGCGGAGCTGAGCGGCAAACGTCTGTGCATGTCTCTTCCTGTCCCACTGCTTGGCTCACCCTTGGGTGCTATCCTAAAAATGATGAACAGGGAAGTTAGCCTGCTGCGTAGGATGGGTAAGACTCCCACCTCCCTCAAACCTCCAACCGCTTCCCTCTGTACTTATGTCTCACCTTCGGTATCTTAACGTTGGGCTTTCCATCCTGTGTCTGAATGCAGGGGCGCTTAAATGTTCTTAGGCACTTTCACTGGATCTAGTTCCTTCACTGATCCTCTGGCCTGTAAGTGGAATCCAGACCAGCTGTGACTCCGTAAGTAAGACTTGGTACCAATTGGTTCTTGGTAACTGTTTTTGCTTAGTGTTTCTTCATGTTGCCAAGGTTTTTACTATTGTCCTTATTTTTGCAGGAGCGGACTTGGCGATTCCTGGTCAAGCACTCCTAAATGCGGCGCTGAGCAACATTCATGCAGGTAGGTGTTAGCACGAGAGCGCAGCATTATAATATGTTTTTATAGGTATTTGTTCAATTGCGCGGCTAACCAGATGTCTCTTTTCCCTTCCTCTGCAGGTATGATAAGATATGATATGATAAGGCATTTGTAACGTGCCTATACACAAGTGTTTCAAGGCGCGACGAGGCAGGAAGGGGGAAACAAGGGGAAGACAGACAACGATCCTACTAGGCCAGGTGTCATTCAGATCGCGCAAGTGCAGGGGTAGGGGGAAGGGAGAAGTGAATGGGGAAGGGGAGGGGGGAAGTGCAGTATAAGGTAAGTAGAATAAATAAATAAAAGGGCCAGCTGGTGGCAAGTGCAAGGTAAGTGCAGAACAAGTGCTGGGAAGGGGGGCTGTAGGGATACAGAGACAGTCCCGCAGTGCAGGGGTTGCCAGGGGGGCAGTGCAAGTGGAGAGTGGCTGGGCCCAGGACCGAGGTCGGTGAGAGTGGCCCAGTTGCAGATTCAGTTCAGTTTCAGCGAAGAATTAGCAGGGGAGAGGGAGAGAGAAAGCAGAAGCAAAGAGGAAGGTTTTGAGGTGCTTCCGGAACCGGAGATGGTTCTCCTCAAGTTTCAGGGGGGCAGGAAGGCTGTTCCAGAGGGAGGCCCCTGCCGCGGAGAGAGATCTACCTCCAGCTCGTTGCTTCGAGAAGCGGCTGACCCTGAGGGAGTTGGAGACGGATGAGCGAAGGGCTCGGGAAGGAAGATATTTAGGAAGAGAGAGTTGAAGGTATTTAGGTCCCAGGCCCCAGAAGGCCTTGTGGACAATGCCGAGGGTTTTGAACTTTATCCTCGCAGCCACTGGGAGCCAGTGTAGAGATTTCAGTCCTGGAGAGATACGGTCCCTGGGCTTGAGGCCAAGGACAAGTCTCGCAGTTCTGTTCTGGATGAGTTGCAGAGGGCGGAGAGTGGAGGCAGGCAGATTAAGATAGAGGCTGTTACAGTAGTCTGGAAGGTGCAGTGATGTTCCAGAGCAGCGACCATGTAGACCGCTTCGATGGAGTCCTGAGATGACAGATGCCTCCGGGTAAGTTTTAGTTCTCCTTTCTTGTCTCCTTTCTGCAGATGCGATGATGCTCCGGAGTAGCAGCCGAGTGGGCTGCTTCGATGGAGTCCTGAGATGACTGATGCCTCCGGGTAAGTTTTCGTTCTCCCTTCTTTCTGCAGGCGTGCTGGTTCTCAGGAGCGGCGGGATGGGAAGCAGGTCGGATGTAATTGGAAGACTGCTTCTCTCAGGTAAGAACTCTCTACTAATGTCCTTCTTCTTGTCTTTTTCCTTTCTTCGACAGGTGCTGATGATCCGAGGTTCCAGATGAAGACAACAGGGTGTGGCTGGCTGTGGCCCAGGTAAACAGGAGCAAAGCTGGCACGGTGAGCGTTACGCTGCAGGAGTGCAGAATAACGCAAAGCGTGTTCTGTTCCTTGGGTGTGGTTTAGATAGCCCAGGTAAAGTAGTCCCTGGTAAAGTAGTTCCAAGCCCAGCCACTCCCTGGAAGCTAGACTGCACAGCTCAGTTCTTCAGGACTGGGATATGTATGCCTCCATGTTCACTGGAACCTCATTCCATGTGGTCAAATAGTATGAGCTTGGTGCCAAGGCGCCAGGACTGGCTCCAGGAAAGCCTCTGAAAACGTTTTGTGGCCTTTAAAGCCCCAATGGAAGCCTGCAACTGGGGAAGGCTGGTTTGGCCCTGAAGACTGGGGGCATGCATCATGACATGTCCCCTGCGTTGCTCCCTTGTGCCTCCTTTCCCCCTCATGTCCCCTTTGTTGCTCCATTGTGCCCCCCACCCCCTCTTGTCCCCCATGTTGCTCTATTGTGCCCCCCATTCCCCCTCTTGTCCCCCATGTTGCTCCGTTGTGCCCCTCTTGTCCCTCGTGTTGCTCCTGTGTGCCCCCACCCCCATCTTGTCCCCCGTGATGTTCTGTTGTCCCCCCTTCATGCATACAGGTGTTGCCCGTTTTGCTTGATTCTTCTCCCCTGCTTCCCCTCCCCCCCTTCAGCCCTCTCCCCCCCCTTCATCTTACCTCTGTAGGAGACTGCCCTGATACATTCTGGTTTCACTATCACCGTCTTGTGGTCAATGGTTGGATTTGACTTTTATGGACTTCATTCATTCACGGTGCGTCACTCTTTCTCAACACTCATGCAGGTCTTCCAATGCATCTTGTACTCATGGTGGCCCTGAATCATGCTGTTCCCATCTTCACCTTGAATCCTGGCTTGCATTTGCGGTTCTCCCACAACATTATGTGTCCTTACTGACTTCTGCAATTGTATTCGCTCTCCACTCTTGCTTCTCCACTCTTTTTCACTGCTTACTCTCTGTTCCTTCCTCCTCTCCCTTTCTCCCTTTTCCTGTCTCCTCCCCTCCTCCCCTTACTTTCTTCTATGCACTTAGTCTATCGGAATTGTCCTTGGTTCTAATTGGTCCTAGTACGATAGCAACCGTGTTTGTCTCCTCCCCCACCCCTTACTTGTCCCCCCCACCACTATCTGCACCCCTCTCCCTCACCTTTTGTTCATCTCCGGCTCTACCAGAAATGTCGTCAGGCCTAGTATGGTAGTCGCCTGTCTGTTTCCATTTCCTTCCCACTCTCCCTCTCCCTTCCTTATCTATGTCTTAGCTCTTGCACTATCTGAAATGTCGCCAGGCCGCCAGTACGATAGTTAATTTCACGTTCTTATTGTTCATGGTGTGTAAGAATCTAATTGAATTTTCCCTGGTTCCCTCCCTTGCCTTGAAGCGCTTTGAAGCACATTGTGTATCGGCGCTGTATAAATAAACTTTCATATCATATATCGGCGTCAGAGCCGTCGACACCGACTAAGGCGATCCGGTCTTCGAGGTCATTGTCGACGATTACTTCATTTTAAGTCATTATCAGCTATCTAAGAGGAAGATCATCCTTCTGATGATAATACACCACCTTTTGGGCTAGAGTTCGGCATCCCTAATGTGCCACAAGAGCTAATCTCTGATGAGTCCAGATTAAGGGATTTATATGACAACCCTCAGTCAGCCAGTGGGTTAGATACCACTCCTGAGTTAGTTTGGCAACCCAGACCCAACTGAACATGCAGACTCCTTGGAGTCTTTAGGCTGGAGCAGACCTACTCCTTCTTTTGAACAAGATGATATGACAGACATCTTGGACCAGGGTCCCCAGTAGGTTCCAATATTACCCTTCCACACTGTATTACAGAAAAGGGTCTCTGCAAATTGGGAGACACCAGAAACTGCGGCTGCAATAAATAAAAATTGCCAAAAAATACAGAACATTCACAGCAACCCAGAGTATCTAACTAAACACCCAACACCAGAAGGTTTGGTGGTTCAGGCTGCTACATCTACCAAGCAGTCAGCATATCCATCTTTCCCTCCTGATAGGGATGATAAGAGAGTGGATGCCTGGGCGAAAAAGTTTTTTTTTTTAACAGCTGGCAGTATGGCATTAAGATCAACTAATGTAGATTTGTACTTTGTCAAGATTTATGTTTACCCTGTGAGTAGCTATGGGGGCTGACCATATCCCGCAAGGGGAGGAAAGAGACGACTTCCTGGCAATCATCAAGGATGGTAATTAGGCAATGGGTGAATGTCTCCAGTCAGGTCTGGATACTGCAGACAGCATCAGCAGATCCATGGCAGCTAGTACAGTGTTACGCAGATGTGCGTGGTTGCGGAAGTCAGGGTTTGCACCAGATGTGCAAGCTAGACTACTCAACATGCCCTTTGACGGCTCCAGGGTGTTTAGCAGCAAGGCAGATGAGAGTTTGGAAAAGCTGCAGACCTCGAAAGAAGCGGCTAAATCCCACCGCCATTGGACAGCCTCAACACCCCTACTCAGGCTCATCTTCCTGGAGGGGTAGGTCCTTTCGATTCTATTCCTCAATTGGAAGAGGAAGATGACAAGCTGGTCAAAGAGGGCAGAGAATATTCCCTCATGGTGGATGAGGGAGAGGTGCTAAGCCAACCCAAGCAGCAGCAACTGTACCCTCAGCCGCTGCTTCACCGCCTCAAAACCACTCTGAGGCCTTGACTCACGAGACCCTGGTTGGAGACATACTTACTCAGCATCTGAATGAATGGGGAAGCATTACTTCAGATGCTTGGACACTGGAAAGGTTACTGCCTTCCTTTCCAACGAATGCCTCCGGATTATCCACCGAGGAACAAGTCTTTCAAAATTCCAGATCTGCTCCTTGTGCACGAAATTTTGACCCTGCTAGAGAAAGGTGCAATAGAACATGTACCTGTAGCGGAAAGGAACAAGGGTTGGTATTCCCCATACTTTCTTATTCCCAAAAAAGGAACAGAGGATTGAGACCCATCTTGGACTTAAGAAACTTGAACAAGTTCCTCAGGAAGGCCAAGTTCAAGATGGATACCCTTTCTTAAATCCTTCAGGCTCTCCAACTGCAAGACTGGATGATGTCATTGGACCTTCGGGATGCTCACTTTCATGTGCTATCCATCTCGAGCACAGAAAGTACCTAATGTTTGTGGTTCTCATTATCAGTTTCGAGTTCTGCCATCCGGGCTGACCTCCGCCTGAGAGTTTTCACCAAGTTGATGGTGGTGGTGGCAGCGAGTCTCAGAAGAGGGGGGGGACTCTCGTCTACTGTTACGCTCACCTGGTATCCACGGGACGCCACCCAGCCCTGGTTGGATGATTTGCACTCTCGAACCCTCTCCTGGTCCCTTGGTAATGCCTCTGGTTAAGGATGGGTCTGCAATATAGGAGAGCTGGATTCAATACCAGATTGTCTTTGTTTTCCCACCTCCCTTGGCCTCAACTCCTTCCTCCCTCTTGGGCCTTCTCCTCACCTTAATATTGTAAAAGGTGGATTCTCTGTCCTGCTCCTCGTGGCAGGGTCGCGTAGATGTAGAGGCGAACAAGTTACTTCGCTGGTGCAAGCCCCCCTGTGGGAATCCAGGCCTGCTGCGACTCCGTATGGAAAGGTATTTTGGTGTTGTCATGCAGTTTGAAGATGAGCATGGGCCGGTAGGCGAAAGCGCGGTGTGCGCGATGCTGTCCGGTGAGTAATGCGTGGTGCTGTTTCACCTTTTATATTGCTAACCTGTTTTCTCTCCTTGCAGGTTGCGATGTTCCTCGCCGAGCGCCGTAATGTTCCAGCAATGATACTGACCAGGAGATGACTACCCAGGTAAGAATTGTGTGGCTTTCTTCATTCGGGAGGAAACGTGAGTAAACCCTTACTAATGCTGTCTTTCTTTCTCCTCTTTCCAGGTTATGGTATTCCAGGATGCATGCGGTGCCGGGTGATGGAGTTCGTACCTTCAGGTGAGTGGAACTGAAGTCCGCGATGGATTGAAGACAGGATACTGTTCCAGGTAAATTTCGTAGTGTTCTTTCTCTCTCTGCAGGTCCTTGGTTTCAGGTAAACTGGCATCAAAGAACTGGACATGGTGAGCGTTACGCTGCCCACAGCAGAATAACGCAAAGCATGTTTTGCTGTTTGGGTGTGGTTTAAATAGTCTCAGGTAAAGTAGTCCAGGTAAAATAGTCCCAGGCCTGACACACCCAAAGTAGTCCAGGTAAAGTAGTCCCAGGCCTGCCACACCCAAAAGACTATACCGCATAGCTCAGTTCCTTGTAACTGAGCTATGTGTGTGCCTCCATGTTGGCTGAATCCCCCCAAGTTAAATAGTCCCAAGTAAATAGTCCCATTCTAATGTTGGTCTTCATGATGGTTATGAGCCTGGCACCAAAGGCGTCACAACTGACTCCAAGAGAGTCTTGGATGAGGTTTTAAGGCCTTTGACTTGGCCCTAACTGGAAGGCTGACTTGCCAGTGAGGGCCAGGGGAAAGGGGCATGACATTTACCCCTACCTGGACGATTGGCTGATTAGGGCTTGTTCACCCGAGCAAGCCCGGGAACATCTTGGTGTGACCTGCCACTCGCTACACAGACTGGGCTTCTCCCTCAATGACAACAAGTCCCACATGATACCATCTCAAAGACTCCAATTCATTGGAGAGGTCTTGGATGCTTCCTCTGTGAAAAGCTCTCACCCGAGGTGAGAGCTCAACACATTCTGCAGATGGGTGACAAAATGGTCAGTGCCCAGCATCTTCCAGCCTTTGATTTTTGAAGGTTTCTCTGTCTCGTGGCATCCTGCATTTTCCTGGTGTCAGAGGCTCGCCTGAGAATGAGATCCCTCCAATGGGCCCTCAGAACTCAATGGTCCCAGTTTTCAGGCAGAATGTCAGACCACTTGAAAGATCCGAGCAGTCTCTCTCAGGACCTTCTGTGGTGGGCTTGCAAGGACAACATTCTCAAGGGAGAATCTTTTTGGTAGCCATGGCCAGAGATCATGGTAGTGACGGACGCCTCACTCAAGGGATGCCCTCTGTACGGGGAAAGAATGTCCTGATAATGACGGACAACACAATGGCCATGTACTACCTCAACAAGGGTCGAGGTTTAGGGTCACTACCACTGTGCAGAGGCAATGCAGCTCTGGTTCTGGGCAATGCAAGAAGGTATCTCCCTGTCGGCAGTTCACCTAGCCGGTGAGAACGCAGTGGAGGCGGACACTCTGAGCAGGCAGAGCAGTCTCCCACGAGTGGGAACTAGCTCAGGAAGTCCTTCAGGAGATCTTCACCCTTTGGGGAACCCCTCAAGTGGATCTGTTTGCGACAAGTGCCAATCGCAAGTGTGAACTGTTTTGCACCAGGGAATGTCCTCCGAGAGGAGCTCTAGGGGACACGTTCATGGTGGACTGGGAATTTCCACTCCTGTATACATTTCCTCCAGTCCCCATCATTCCTCATGTGATCAGGAGGTTGAGAAGGTTCAAGAAATCCATGATCCTAATTGCTCCGGATTGGGCCAGGAGGACGTGGTGCCCGGACCTTCTGGACATGTCCATCTGCCCTCCAATGTGTCTTCCACAAAGAGAGGTTCTTCTCTCGCGAGCAGAAGGTCGGGTTCTCCATTGAAATGTCAAGACCCTCTGCCTTCACGCATGGTTTCTGAAAGGCTGAGATACAAGGATTGGGACCTCCCAGATGATGTAATGGAGTTTCTGCTTTCGACCAGAAGGCCAGTAACAAAATCTTTGTACCGTTGCTGTTGGAACAAGTTCAGCAGCTGGTGCAGGGATAAGAATGTGGATCCCTTTCTATGAGACACACGTATGGTGCTTTCCTTTTTGTTACATTTGGCAAATCTGGGGCTCCAGATTGGAACAATTAAAGGTTACCTGGCGGCGCTATCTATTTTCAAGCGCTCTTCAGAGGAAGATTCGTATTTTAAGATCCCTCTGATTGTTCACTTCCTAAAAGCCTTACTAACGCATTTCCACCAGTTCCATTCAATGTACCTGTATGGGACCTCAATCTGGTGTTAAGATTTTTAACATGCATTCCTTTTGAGCCTCTACACTCATGCTCATTAAGATTGTTGACATTAAAAACTGTTTTGCTTATTGCAATAACGTCAGCCCGCAGGGTAAGTGAGTTGCAGGAGGCCCTGTCCTGTAAACCTCCATACAGTTTTCCATAAAGACAAAGTCATTCTCAAGGTGAAACCTTCTTTCTTACCAAAGGTAGTCTCTGACTTCCAGTTGTCACAAAAAATAACTTTACCAACTTTCTGTGCACCTACATAGACTGGACACAAAAAGGGCTCTCAGTTTTTACGTATCCAGAATGGCTACATTTCACCAAAATGACCAATTACACATTGGCTATACTGGCCCCAAATTGGATCTAGCGGTTACTAAACAAACCATATATTCAGATGGATCATCCTGGCTATCTGTGAATGCTACAGATTAGTGGGCAAGGACCCGCCGGTAGGGCTAAGAGCACATTTCACAAGGGGCATGGCAACCTCTGCTGCTCTTCAAAGAGGTGTCGCAGCCAAAGACTTTTTTTTCAGCGGCCTCTTGGTTGTCTATTCATACTTTTGTGAGACATTACTGTCTGGACACAACTTCCAGTCAGGGAGGACAATTTGCAAAAGCAGTCCATTTCAGTCCATGATTAGAACAAAGATTTAAAATGTGTACTCCCACCACCAAATTGTTACTGCTTTGGGAGTCTATCATAAGATGAGGAACACGTGGAGAGACACAATCCATTCAAAGAACAAGTTACTTACCCCTGGTAGCGTTCTTTCGATTGGATGTTCCTCCCACGTATTCCTCATGGCCCCTTTTAGCCTACCCCACCGTACAATTTAGGTGTTCTTACACTGTACGCTTTCTGTGAGCGTGCGGTCTATGGCCTGGTAATTCCTCTACAGGAGGGGGAAAAACAGAACTGAAGCCAACAGGCACTCTGTGCGCTACTTATAGTGATGATGACGTCGACAGTCGAATGGAGGCCCTCGAGGGACATCGACTCAACGAGACAGCACAGAGCGCCCCCTGATGAAAAGAAATTCTGAAGCTGGAGAGATATTTATCATAAGATGAGGAATACGTGGGAGGAACATCCAATTGAAAGAACGTTACCCGGGGTTAGTAACTTGTTCTTCTTTTATTCTTGCTAATTTCAGCCCTATTTCGCTTCCACCATTTCTTTCCCTAATCCTTGAACAGGCTGCATATGCTCAGGTTCCTACTTTTTTAAACCTTTACTCTCTTCTACTACCTTTACAATCTGGTTTCTGACCCTCTCACTCCACAGATACTGATCATTTGTATGTCTCTAATTTTCTTCTGTCTGCTAGTCACTCTAAGCTTTCCTCTATTCTCATTCTGTTTGGTCTTTCTGTGACACTCTACACAGTTGATCACACTCTTATTATTTCTTCTCTCTCCGCTTTGGGCATATTCTCGAATGATTTCACTCCGATATTTCTCAGTGGTCCTATTCTGTAATTTGGTTGGACATACCTCTCCTCCACTTCCCCTTCTTTATGGTGTCCCCCAAGGCTCTATATTTGATCGTCTTCTCTTTTCTCTACACTGCCCCTGTCTCTGCTCTTCTTTCCTTGTTTCGTCTTTTTTTTTTAACCTGTATGAGGATGATACTCAAATCCTGTTCTCTTCTTTTGTATCTACCTTGCACTCCACTGTTTCCAACTGCCTTTCTGCGGCCCAAAAATGGATGTCTTCTTAAATTCTACATCTCAATCCCTCTAAGACTGATGTTCTGTTCTTTCCGGCCTCAACTGTTTCCCTCCCCCGTCTCTCTTTTTCTCCATCTTCTTTGCCCTTTTCCTCTCATGCATGCGATTTGGGCATTATCTTTGATCCCTCGCTTTCCTTCTCACTGCATATCTCTTCTAATTCCTGTCATTACGCTTTTTTTAATATTCGTTGTGCTCTCCCTTATATCTCATTTGAAGCCACTAAACTTCTCTTATCTTTTTTTTTTCTCGCATCGACAATTGTTAGTCTCTTCTTCTTGGTCTACCTGCTTCACATCTTCCTCTCTGTTCAGTCTGTAACTCTTTTGTTCGTCTTTTCTCTTCATCTTCTCGTTCTTCTATTACATCTTCTCTACTCTGTTGCATTGCTTCCTTTTGAATCACGTCTTGTTTATCACTTTCTTTCAATTGTTTTTAAATGTATTTATGGTCTTGCACCCCCTTCGCTCTCTTTACTGGTGTCGTTCTACTCCCTGTGAGAAACCTGAAGGTGTTGCACTAGTCCCTGGGGATCTGTGATCCAGGTGGGCAGGAAATGGCCATCACTATTGGATCCAGTTCCTGGGGGTGGACCAGTGGGTGAGAATCACCTGGATGTGGGGTCTTTGGGGAGTGGAAGTGGGACGCTGAAAGTCAAGACGTGGTACCCCCTTGCCTGTAACACCTTTTCCCCATCCTACCCCGTAGGATATTTAGCAGCTCTAGCCCCCCCTTTCCCCGACACAAACACTTTCTTACACAGAGAAAAGACAACACCAGAGCCATTTACTTGACATGTCCCAACACGCGGGTCAGGCAATTGACAGTAACCACACACACCTGATGGTCCTTTACCTTCCACACAGGGATAAAAGGCGAACGCACGAGGAAACAGCTACACCGGACCGGTAGTTCAAACGGAGGGAAAGGCAGCGAGACCTGGAGGGACGACGAAGGAGGAACTGCCCTTGCCCTTTTCAACTCTGACCCGCAAAGCCTCCCAAACGGAAATCATAAGACCGGGATTTACAGCTGGCGTGTGGAGTAACAGATGTCAGTGGTGCACGGGGGCCTCCCGCATTGATAGCACAGGCAGGGAGGCACGCTAGCTACCGTGGTACCGTCCTTAACTCCAGAAGCAAGACATGCCAATGCGTTCAGCACAACCATTGAGTCAGAGGAAGCTGATAGCAAACCAAACGTTATTGAGCCAAGGTTGCAAGTGGCAACATTATATGAACGCAAGGAACTTGGACACAATGTACTTGTGTGTGTTTGAACTTTTGGGAAAGCCCAGAGAAGGGCCAACTGCAGAGTGGTCAGGCACCGCAGGAGTGCTCATTCGAAGGACTCTCGCTGGCCCCTTTTTTTTGTGTTGAAACTCGATATCAGAAGGCCCTAGGAAAGGGTGGCGTGAGGTGTCGAAGTGGTCCTAGCAGGGTCACGTTAAATCCCTTGTACATTAAATGCAGTGTCCCAGTTTCTTTAGAATCCTTTTCAAGGTTTGGTTAAATCGTTTGAACAGGCCATCAGTCTATGGGCGATAAACACATATCCTGAGGGTCTTCATTTCCAAAGGAAAACTACAAAGGTAGCAATGAGCCGAAAGACAGGATCACTGCAGCAGCCGATGAGTAGGAGCCGGAACGTGGTTCCTTGAGATCCCAGAGGATGACCAACGAAGACCCCCCTGGATGGTGGACTCAGGAGACAGGATTCGGGTGCAACTTCACAAGAGTAAGAACAAGATACAATAAACACAGGGACCAGATCTAACTAGGAAAGAACATGACAGTACACCAAAGAACATTAATGAATGGGTTTTGAGACTTACCAACAGCTTTCCAAGTAGTAGTAACTGAAGAGCTCTGCACCACCCAACCTATCCTATACCCGATGGCACGAGGACACCTTAACGGTTCAGCAGACAGTCTCTAGTCCGTACCTATCCCATCGGAACGAGGACGCCTTTCGAGCAAAAGCGCCAAGTGGAAGTCTCTAGTCTGGGCGCAAGAAACTGGGCAATGCAGACTCTCTCCAGGTACCAAATTAGAAAGCTCTGAAGACCGTAAATGAGTTGAGGGATGTTCTGGTTGCAACGTAGAAGTGAAGTCCGGGTCAGAATTGTGTGAGCACTGAGGTAACCAATCCGACAGGCAGGGCAGGTCCAGATAGCGTTCCGAGTAGGCAATGTGCGAGCAGCGAAGTAACCAATTCAGTAGGCAGTTGCAGGTCAGGTAGCGTTCCGAGTCGGCAAGGTGCAGAAGTGTTCAATAAAGGATCAAGGATACAGAGCGGGTCAGGAATGGTCGTGGACAAGATAGGGCTGGACAGAGTAACGGGAGCAAAAGGGAAGAACAAGAGCAGGAGCAAAACCAGCTAGTGCTAAAATTGAAACAATCAGAAGCGGTGAATGCGGTCACCCGGAAGTGTTTTAACGGGTGGCCGTACGTCCGCGTGACTCCTCCCCCGTAAAGCACGATAGCGTTGTTTGTGGAGCGGCCGCCATGGTAAAGTGATCGCTGAAGTTATATGGCAATTCTGGCTTTGTAGAACCTTCATGGTATTACGTGTAGGATACTTGAGAGAAAGCAAACTTTGAATCGGAGCCTTCCTCAGGGTATACCTGACACCAACCCATACTTCCAGCCTGACCTGGATTTAGATGTTAGTCAGATGTTCACGCCCTCTGGTGGAGTTAATACTAGGCCAGTTGTGTTTAGATGTCTTTCCCCTGGCTCTGGGGTCAATTCCTGGCTACTACATAGGTCAAAGCCAATAGACTACAGTGGGGGTGGAGACTTTAGCTGAGAGTTTGGTAAGTTTAAAGGTCCCCTGATTTGAATCAATCAGAGCAGATGCCACTGCTGACACCTTATGTGAGGGTGTAGGAGTAAGAGGTGGACACAAGGTTGGCATGTAGTAGGGGCAGTAGGTTGTACCTGCTTATTCATCTGCCCTATTACACTACCCCCTCTGGTTGAAGTTCCGACCACTTCTTCACTGCTGGCCATTCCATTATCGCCATATTTTTGTAGACATATTTAATTATCCCCTGCAGGCTACCTCCCTGTGCTATGTATTCTTCTGAGCCGCATGTCCTAAAACAGCAGTCTCCATTCCCTGCACAATCAACCCAATTTTCGGTGTAATTGTGGGGGTCAACAGGACATTCAAACATTCTCCCAGGGGGTCCAATATGACGTTTGTTTGGATAGTAGTTCATCTGTCTGTGTATATCGGTAAATGTGATTGCCCACATTTACTACTATTGTCATTTACACTGCTTTCTTGCCAGCCTTTTTACATTGGCTCAGGGCTATTCTCAGGACACAGAGACCTGTCAGGACCAGCACCAGTACGGCCAGCACTATTTTGAATGTGTTCGCCAACCAGGTTGGTGTCCATGAAAACAGGTCATTAAACCAGTCGCCATTTTCATTGTTTTCCACCTTGAACACCATCTTCGCGTGCAGCTCCTGTAAGGTGGTTACAGCCTCTGTAAGCAACCAATTCTGCTAATTGCTTGCTGGGAAGTATGTGTGGCAAGATTACCCTATCTTGGCATAAACACCCCCTCCATTGCTGTGATGAGATCAAGAATATACCTATTTTGGAGAGTCATTAGTCTGACTGCTCTCAACTCCTCTTTAATTGCATTAAAACCCTTCACTGTGGCTTTTATTGTTTGCAACAGCTCCCATCTGGTGATTTGTAATCATTTGGAATGTGTTGCTGCTTGCAAGCCAGGGCCAAGATAGGGGGTAAAGTACATTGCCATTCTACCGAACAGTTTATGTTCGTCTGGTATGTCACCATAGGACTCGATTGGTTTTGCCACCAAATAGTTCTCCCTTTGGGTACGTTTTAGGGTAAGAGACCTTGTATTTCTGTTGCTTGTGCTCATATGGGGAAAATCGCCAATCTGCACCTCACTCTGTGGCACCCCCAGAGCCGGTGCACTTATTGCTACTATGGTGCAAATGCCTCCCCAATTTGGAAGGCACAGCATATAGGCCTTTGTACCAGAAGCCCATTAGTAGTCCATGAATACAGCTGTGCCCACCTGCATGCCTGGTTGGTCCATGATACATTGTCAACCTTCCTTCACTCCTACATTCCCCAAACTATTATTTCTGAAACTCAGGGTTGCATTTTCTATTGGATTATGGGTACTGGTCCTGTTTTCTCTTCTATCCAGGAGAGCAATTTGGAATCTTCAGTCCATTCTTTAAGGTACACCCTGTTTGCATTCTCTGCAACTTCCCTTGGTGCTGTTATGAGTGTTTGTGCTTTACAACCTATCAGTCGATCAACCCATCCTTCTGCGATCACTACTCTCCCTGCTATGTCTAACCAGGGTCTATTCCAGCAATCAGGTATTTATGTCACTTGTGCCTCGGTACACTGCAGTAATGTATGGTCTTCTATTTTAATCTCTCAGCACTGTGGTCCAGACAATATGTATTTCATTACCTTGTGTTGTGTTTTTGTGCCAATCATCAGGGGCATTTCTTTTATGAAGCTATCCTCACAAAGGTAATCTTCCTTTGTTGCCCTTTCCTTCATTCCCTGAAATTGTCCTCTTGCAATGCATAGTGCAAGATGTGTTAAGCAATGTGCTCTGTGTATGTTTACCTCTGTTGCTATGAACACTCGAGAGGCATTCATGCATATGGAATGAGGGAACAAACAAAATGGCTCATCAGATCTTTCTCTTCCCACCCTTCTCATGTGCTGGTACCACACATTGTTTATAGCATGGAGGGAATTATTAAAATATTGCATCATGTGGTCCATGTCATTTTGTACACACCTTTTTACTCTTTTAACTTGTGTGCTCCCTTCATGGCGAATGTCAGTTTCCATTTCAACTGTTATCTCCAGAATTATACTTGTGTTACCCTCAATAAACTTTGGTTTTACCATAAAATAAGTGTTACATTGCTTCACTGCAATACAATAAAGAAGATAAAAGCAATAGAATGCAAAAAAGAACACAATATCATTATAACCAAAGCATCTACCTTTTGTAGGTATCTAGGTCTATGAGCCCGCTTGGGCATCAGGAGGAAATCATTGACATTGCTTAAAAATGCAAGTCCCTTCTTTTTTTTCCAACTAAATAAAATGAATATTCAGAAGGAAAACCTAGTCAGAAATGAGATAAAATAACTTTCTAGAACAATATATTTTTTAGTTAACCAACAAAACTGTCATACAAATGTTCAAAACTCCTAGAAAAGGATGTGTTAAAATAAAAAAAGAAAAGAGCAGAAAAAAAAATCTATGGAGAACATTTGATATCCTTCATTTAACGGGAAAAGCTACACACTTTGCTAAAAAAAAAATCTTTGGAGAATGTTAAAATGTTCTTGGAATTGTAATGCACTCCTGGTGGCAACATTAAAGACACACAAGTGATCGCTGTTCAAGGGTGATTATTACACGGTATGCAGGTTGGAAAAACGCCTAATCTAAACCTAAATCTAAGCTGTGAATAAGCGTTGACCAACAAATCAAAATAAGGCAGTCCTTGTAGCGTTGTGTCAGAATAAAGGGCACTATACTAAGAATAATCTATTGCCAATTCCTTATGCTAAATACAAAAGAGTGTGGGATAGTTTTCAAGAAAAGAAAGAAGTGTTCATGAAATAATACGTCAGGATGCAGAAGTCCGGGTTTTTCTTCCCTACGTTTTGAGCATGGGCTAGGTGGAACGTCTGAGCACAGCACATTTCTCGAGCTTTCCCAGCACGAGATGACAGTTCCGTTCTTAGCTTATCAGGAGCCTTGGTGGCCAAGTCTCTTTTACAAAAGTCTCTTGCCTACGAGGGTCAGAAAATAACAAACCATAAAGTTCCTTTTATACGATATTTGGGTGATAGTAGCTCACCCCTGGGTCTCCCTCTTCCGAGCGTTGACCCTTCTTGATTCTCAGCCTCCCTCCACTGGGTTCACTATGGCTCTTGATTAGGGTGCTTATGGTTCACCCCTTGATCCCCCACTTCTGGGCACTGACCCTTTTATTTCCTCGTGATGTCGGGTGATAGTTTTCATCCCCTGGATCTCCCTCTTCCGGGTTTGGATCCCAAAAAATTCTTCTCGATACCAGGGCCTTCAGTGGTTGCTTCTCCTGGTTCCGAGGGCCAAATAGGTTTGAAAAAAGAACACCAAACAAAAGTTCTGTTTGGATTGCACTTGAGGTGATGGTTCCACCCCTGCGTCCCCCTCTTCCGGGCACAGACCCCTCGCAAGTTCCAAAACAGTCCTTTTCTGAATGAGCTTTGGGTGGTGACTTTCCACCCCACAGACCCCAAATGCAATGCTTATTGCTTGCACAAATCTTCACCATCAATTCCCAATGGGCCTTTTAGACTTCGTCCCTTTTCATTAGCATCCCTCGGCTGGGTTCACTCTTGCTGATCTCCCCGAAACACAGTTCATGTGCTATTTTCAAACATGCAGGAATCACCTCCCTTAGCTTTGACTACAGTTCTTAAGTCAAAGGCTTTCAACTGTAGGGGGATTTTGCTTGATCTCCTGCATGCATGACCACTTTGACCTAACTTGGTGGCTGTCCTAAGGCCTTCTGGTATCTGTAGTTTTACTCAACATGGGATTGACCAGAGTCCCTCAAGTCAGCACCCACGTGGTGCCGGTTACCCCTGCAGCTGGCTTTTCCTTTGACAATTTACAGTTCTTTGAACCTTCTTAAAATTGCCACTTTCATTCAACACAGATCGGTTCTTATCGGCTTTCCTTTCGATTCACCGGCCGTGATGAGCCCCTTGGCTTTCCTTGTATCTGGATTCAAGGCTGGTACCATGGTAGCTAGAGTTTCCCTTGCTCCTGCTTATCAGCGTAGGCACGCTTCATGTACCGTTGGCATCTGCTGCAACACATTTGGTCTATTGTCCTCTGTTTTACGATGCCTTCTGCAGAGGTTTCTCCTGTCTGCATTGAAAAGGGCAACGTCGTGTCTCTCCTTGTTAGCCTCTCAATATTCGCCGCCTTTCTCCTTTAAGAGGAAGAGAGATGGAGATAGTGGAAAAGAAGGAGAGAGAGAAAGGGAGGGAGGGGCAGAGGGAGAGGGACAGGAAGAGGGAAAGACCCTTTTCCCACCAGGGCCAACTGGGTTCTGGACCTTCAAAATGTGAAAAATTAAAAAAATTGAAAATAGATTTAAAAAAATAAAAGGGAGAAAAATCAGACGTGTACCACTGCACACCAACCTGGCATGGATCCTATACTAAAATCTTCTTCCTCAATTAGGTCTTGAATCTATCAATTGAGCTTTGCATGCTCTCAATGCCTCGATGAGAGCGACAAGTTCCGCTGCCTGAGCTGAATAGTGCATAAGCAATCTTTTCATGATCAGAACTTCATGCTCCCCCACTTACGCCTCTGTATGCCTACGCCTTGTCTCCTGGTCAATTGTTGATGACCCATCAACATATAGTATCCCTCCTTCTGTCAATGCACTGTCTCTAGCTTTAGATTTACCCTCTTCTACACATTTGTATGTAGCACAGTCATGTTTTTTCAGGTCCTCATCAGTGGATGCCTCTGTCAAAAATGTGGCGGGATTCACTTTCCTATACCTTACTATATGAATATGAGGTTTGGATATCATAATCTCATACTCAGAGGATCTCTGAGTTGGCAAGGTCGATTTAGATCTTTCCAAAATGGCGAATAGTGAATGTTCCACAAAGCAGGTAACAGAACGCCCCATGACAAACGTGGGACTTTTCTCTATCCCAAATGAGCCACTGCGAATGCTTGTTCGCACACAAACTGTCCCTGCATGGCTAAGTCGAGCGTCCCACTATAATACGCCAATGGCTTGTGACCCATTGTGCTTTTTCGGGTCCATACTGCTGTCATGAGCCGTCCATCAGAGTGGGGAAATAAATAAAACCCCTGTGTATAATCCAGAGTTGCTAAAACAGGCCGTGCAAATAGCTCTTTCAAGTCCTCAAATTGTCTATTCATTTCTTCAGTCCATTCCAATTTACCATTTTTTGTCTTCTGTCCTTCTCTGAGAATTTGCAACAGCGGCCTTGTGTAGGCTGTGTAGTCTAGGATCCATGCCATACAATAATTCCATAAGCCCAAAAATTGCTGCATTTCCTTGACATTACTGGTCCTAGGGGTGATGCATACTGCTGCCGCCCTATCGGCTAATATTCTTTTCCTGTTTGCAGAAATAAGTTGCCCCAAGTATAGTACCTACTGTTGGCAGTATTGTAGCTTCTTTAAAATTTTCCTTTTACCCTTTGTGAGCCAGCAATAGCAATAATGCAACATAATCCCTCCTGCACTGTTGTTCATTTTCACTGCATACCAGCAGATCATCCACACACTGGATGATTGTGCTAGGCACCTGAATATTTCCCAAGTCGGCATGCAGTACTCTATTGAAAATACTTGGACTTTCACAGTACCCTTGAGGCATCTTGTGTGATCGAAGCACCGTTGACCATACATAAATGCAGTGAGATACCATGAATCAGAGTGAAGTGGGATTGAGAAGAACATATTCTTCAGATCCACCACTGTGAAGTACGTCACTGTCTTGGGAATGCTACATGGGATTGTCGCTGGATTTGGAACCGCCGAAACTCCTTCTGCACAACGTCATTAAGAGGATGTAGATCCTGGATCATCCTCCACTACCCCCTGTTGCTTTCTTGACTAGGCGTATGGCCGTATTACATGGGGACGTGGATGGCACAATGATCCCTTGCTCTAATAGAGCCTGAATAGTGCCTTTTATCCCTTCCTCTGCTTCCCTTGACAATGGGTACTGCCGCACCCTTGGGAGTACTGCTCCTGACTACAATGTAATCTCTACCGGGGTCACATCTCTCAGTAACCCAACATCATGTGGATTAATATTCCATAATTGTGCTGGCAAATATCGCATGTCCTCCTCATAAATAAAGACTGGGTCACCACTGCCACCAGGAGGAACTGTGCCTTCCTATACTGCACCATGATATCACAGGGGATGCAGATTTCCAAAATGATCTCCCCATTTTGCTCACTGTCCTCAAATAACTCCTCATCAGTCATTCCTTCAATTGTACTGTTGGGTCTACACATAGTACGTGAGCCACTCGCACCCGTCTTAGTATGTTCCAATCAGGACTACTCTTTTGTCTGAGACTAATAATACTTGGAAATCTAGTGAGAATATTGTCAATGCCACCATTTTGTCGCAATTTGAGGCACTACTTTTGCTAGTACCTTGATACCATAGACAAATATGTCTGGGACCACAGGAACCCCACGGACTACTGACTCTCCTTGCCATTGCATTGATTTATTACCATAGCTCGAGCTACACACATCCCTTGAGTGGAACACAATACCCCTTGATCTGTGAATTATATAGTTCTATTTAATTTACTGAGCAGATCCCTACCCAACAAGTTAATAGGGGAACTCTCTGACTGAATAAAACAAGGGGGCACATACTATCTTCCCTCCCACTTTTATATCTAGCTCCTCAGTCTATGGAACTGTAGAAATAGCCTCAGAGAATCCCTGTGTGTCAGGTGTTTGACCTTATTATGGAAAGTTCCCCTCCATAATGCATGATTTAGTTGCACCTGAATCTACCATAAATATAAAGGGCTCCTCTTCAGGGTGGCCGGTTGTCAATAGGATTGGACATGCAAGCGCTCTCCTAATCAGAATATGTATTTGTCTCAGGGGAAAAAGAGCCACACCCACCATTGTAACTCCTTGGAAGGAGCGCCTGTTCCCCCCTGTCATCCTGTTGAACTGTGTTCCCTCCCCTGCTGTGGTGGTTGTCCACGTTGTCCTTGCCTATCAGCCCCATAAGGGAACTGATTTGGACCCCCTTGCCCAAAGTGATGTTGTCCCATTCCTTGAGGCCCTTGGAATCCATGCCCTGGAGGTGATGGCCCATAATTAAATCCCATGCCAGGCCTGTTCCTGCATTCCCTTGCAAAATGCCCACATCTCCCGCAATACCAGCACTGTGATGTCCCCAATCCTCCTCCCCGGGGGGCCCTATTCCCAAAAGCCTCCTGCTCTTGCTCCTCGAAATCCTTCTATGTCCCCCCCACCCCATAGTCCCTTTCCGCCTTTGCCCCATAGTGCCGCAATTGTGGCATTCACAATTTGTTGAGTGTCTCCTGCCCCCCCCCCCGAGCCGGTGCCGTCAATGGTGCTTCGACAACAACCTTATCTAGTTTCTTGTCCTTTAGTTTTGCCTTGTCCGTTTGCTGCTTCTGGGTTGTCTCCCTGTCCTGCTACTTGATTCTCTTACAATGGTGGACTATTATACTTTGCATCTCCGCCCACTCTTTCGCTTCAACTCCCACAATTTTATCTGGTGCCTTCTGGACCTCTTTTGGTAATCCCCTCTTTACGATGAAGTAGAAAAATGGTACCGAGCGATCCCATTGCCCTGCTGTCTCAACTCTCCACATTTCCTGTAACTTAAGAATAAACCTAACTGGTTCCTCATCATGACCCATTGTGCACTGCATTAAAAAATGTAAATTATTATTATTATTTATTTAATGTGATATAGTTTAAAATGTAAACTTTACACATATTACATATAATCATAAACAGATACAATAATATTATTCATCTTATTCGTTAAACACTCAAATTTCAATCCAAACTAATGAGATAAAATAATAACCCAATCCAACATATTATTTATGTATCATGAGATAATAAATAAACACAAGAACTCTCATCCTCTATACATATATACAAAGAGACAATTAAAAAAATGATCCCCTCCTCTTCATTATCTGAAACAGATATAGTTAATTGATATTCAAAGTCTGCTAGCCATTCCTCCCTAATATATCATGTTATAGTATATGTAAAACAGTTTAGAAGCTTTCAACTCATTTAAAAATACAGTTAGTCCATTTTCTTATACAAGTCAAGAAGGAAATAATTAACTTTTGGCTAATGGCCTCCCACATATTTCTTTCTCTTTGAGATCTCGGGAGCCTTCTCCTAGACTCCAGTCATTAATCAGATAATCTGGTACATCCTTACTGTGGACTACCTCACTCATACGTTGATTCAGGATTTAAATCGTAATTCCCAATATACTTTCAATCTTCCTCAATATATTATACATGAAGATGAACATTTTAATATTAGTATTAACACATCTATGCCAAAACTGCTTCTCTTCTATGCTTTCTAAATTGTGTACGTATCGTCCATAATGTAACCGATCGCTCCTTATTTTTACAGATTCTGCAGTAGCGATCTAATTTAGGAGATTTGTCAATTATTACTTTAACTGTGAGAACAGGTAGATGAGCCAGTCTTTGAGGGGCACTGGTTCAGATATAGTTGTGGGCTCTTAAATGTGTATAACATATATGACACAAAATGATATATGTTTTCTGACTACTAAGATGTGCACAGTTTTCAAGCTAGTCCCATAGCTCAAGACATTGTATTAATGAGCGTTGCATAGCTGCCGTATCATTACCCCATCTAGGAGTCCAGCAAATTTCTTTGTAACATTTGTCTGCTGTTTCCTTCAAATGGCAGTAAGTATTTTCCTTCAGTGTCTCCTGGAGCATAGCCACCAGGAGTCAATTTTTGGTGTTCCGCATTTTTAAATATAGTTCAGCCCTTTTTCTTAATACATTGGCCTTCAGGGATATTAAACATAATTCCAGTCGGATAATTGCCATTGGAATACATACCGGGAGACCAAGGATTCTTCGCCAAAATTTGCATTCTATGACTTGAAGCCATTGGAGATCAATCGTAAGCAGGGATTCAAGTCTGTATGTCATCATAGGGATAAATACCTGTATATATAATTGGTGTGCTCCCCATATGGTAAAGCCACCGTATCTGGTTGAGAACTGATTTAAAATGCAGTTACCTGGGCTGCTCTCTTGTTACCTGCGCCTTTGCAAGTGGTACAGTCATCTATAGGGTCTATTTCCACACCCAGATATTTATACTGAGGTGTATATAAAATCTCCACTTCATGCACCGTAAGGTTTAGACGAGTAGATTGACCACTTGAAAACATCATCAATTGTGTCTTTTCCCTATTGATTATCAGCCCATTTCTATCTGCATAGGCCCATAGGGCTTCAGCCAATCTCCGTAGTCCGCTGAATGTATGACCCATAACTACCAGATCATCCGCGTAGGCTAGAACTGGGCAATGAAACATGACGATTTTCGGCAGGCAATTTTGGGCTGAAGATATTGCCACTGGCAAGTCATAAACAAACAGATGTGGTGCCATGACACAACCCTGCATCACCCCTCTTTTCTGTATCACCTGACTGGTCTGATTCCCTTGTTGATGAAGTCTGAGGGACACGTAGTTGTCTTGGTGTAATAACACTAGGTAATATAAGAGTCCCAGATGGCAGCCCATGGATTTGAACTTTAGCCACGTTTTTTCTCTGGGAATCAGATCAAAGGCAGCTTTGAAATCAAGGTACAGGGCATACAACGGTGGATTGCCCTTTGTTCTTGCACTAGTAGGCAGAGTATCAATAATTATCAGAATGTAGTTGTTCGAATATCCCTGTCTGAATCCACATTGAAAATGACTCGATACCCCAGTCTCCTCAACCTATTCTTGTAGCTCTTTCAACAAGAAAGTGGTGTATAATTTGCCTGTGCAATCGAGCATGGATGAAAGCCTATAGTTACCTGGGTCCAATTTGTTCCCTTTTTTATATATAGGGATCAATATGGCTTTCTGCCAGGATGTTGGTATTATACCTTCTGCTAATACCTTAACAAACAGGATCTCGAATAGCCCTGCCCAAAATTCCGGTCTGCTTTTAATCACAACGTCCGCAAGCCCATTTGGGCCCGGGACTCTAGAAGCTTTTAAACTCTTGATCTTAATGAGTATTTGTTCATAGGAAATTTCAAACGGTGGGCGATGGGGGACCAGAATTCCTAGTTCAGTATCTACTGGAATTAACTGGTTATTATGATTTTTTAGAAAATTTATCCACTGTCGTTCACCAATGGGATTAATCATTTGGGTTTTTCTCGATCCCCTAGCCTCTCAGAGTAATTCCCAGATGCTTCTGGTATTTTTAGAGCATATTACATGTATTGCTTTCTGCCAATGAGATGTTCTCCTTGATTCTCTTGGATTTAAGCTTAGCCCTATATTTGTTTTTAATAACCCTGGATATTTGGTGAAAACGAGAGACGGAGAGCCCACTGATAATAAATGAGTAAAGTTCAGATAGAGGTTCCGCCAGCCATTTAAATATTTTTTGAATTTCAGACATACCAATCTCCTTCCCAGTTGGGAGGCTGGATAAACTAGACCCTATCTTGGTCTCTTGATCGTCATTTATAGGCCAATTTTGGTCCTCTTGGTCCAAGTCCACATCCAATTCGACGTCGACAGCCAAGAGGTTCTCCTTGTAGCTTTGTATTAGTTGTGCCATTGCCAAGAATTTACAATGTATTGCTGATACAGTAGGGTTTTTTCCCTTTAATGGCTCCACAAATTCGAAATTGCCTGATTTCGGTACTCTCAGTTGGGCCTCTGCATGTAGCCTGATCAAGAATTCAGATCATGTAAGCCATTTGTATTCACTTTCTTGATATACATTCTTTATTAAGCATATTCGGCTATTAAATGAGTCTGGTATATTTAGATTCATCTGTAAGTGTCATACCCTCCTTTGCTATAGGGATGTGCCTTATGCTCTCATTTGGTGTTGAGCAGTTACTATCCTCTTCACACTGGGATTGCGGTGGGGCAGAGTCAAGTGTTACCTCATCCCGGGGGTCATTTCCTTTGTTTGTGAGGATCCAGCTTGTGAGACTGCCTTCTCCATTGACCATCCGTTTCTTGGCTCGTGCCACCCTTTTCTTTGCTTTTTTTGTTCTTTTATCTGGCAAACCTGTTTCTGGTAATGGTGATGCCACCTCACACGATTTTTTATTGTTTACTGCCCTTCTAGCCATTCTGTGTTTACGTGAAAAATATATTGCAGGATCGTCTGCTGCTGTCATTGCCTCCTCTGGGTCTAAATTAATCTCTGGGGCCTCAATGATTCATACCGCTTCAGATAAGTTATGGTCCGCATCTTCACTGCATTTATGACCTGAGACGTTAGCTGGAACCAGATTGTTGGTGTTTTCCAAGATACGGCCACACATCTTCAGTAAGAATTTAAGAGCAAATTGCAGTGAAGCCATTGAGGACTGTAACTCCGCCATATCGGATGTACTTGGGTAGGAATCAGTAGATGCTTCCAATACTGTTCCAGTCATCGTTGGAGGTAAATGAATCATCAGGTTAGGTGAAGCTGATAATCGGGTGGGTGCCAAATTAAGAGAGTCATTCCCATGAATTGTTTGCTGATCTTCTAAATGGATACCCGCCAGCTTAGCAGGTGCTTGAGTCATCTGCCTCTGCATACTGAGGCATAACTCAAGCAGAGAATTATTGTCAATGTCCCCCAGATTGGTGATATCCAAGTGGTTACTGCCACTTTGCACCATGGGCTCCCCTTCTTCTAACACAGTTGAATTTATTTCAGGTTGTGGATTCACTGGGAAAAATCTGCTATTGCCCCAGTATTTAATGGGGTTGTCTTATTCATTTTCCTGTTTGGATCAGCATTGGTTGTAGCGCCACTCGTTATGCCCATTTCTTGTACTTGTGATTTTCCCTTCTGGTTATGAAGGTTATATTTAGGAATTGTGTTCTTCTTATTGGATGGCATTCTGTGATTTAAACAAATGATGTCCTGGTTACCAGATTTAGACTTCCCCAACAGCTCTGGGGTACAGGCACGATCAAGTCAGCTTCTTCTCTTCGTGCCCCTTTTGAGGGCAAGATCAAAGGCACTCTGCCCACAGTCTCCCGTCCACATGAGGTTAACAATCACTCTATAGTGTCATGTGACAGTGTGATCAGCGTCCTAAAAATGTAGCTTCTTTGCTTTTTAGAATCAAAGATCAAGTGCTACAGCTCTGTTAATACCAGAGATTATTCGTAGCCTCCTATTGTGTATATACACAATACTGTCGCTCCTCTCAGACCCCCACAACTCGCTTTCCCCTCCTCACCCAACACAAGCCCCCGAGCACCCTGAGGCTAGTGGCGGGTGGGTGGGTAGGCTGCGAGCAAAGGCAAACTGCCCGAGGCTAATGGCGGGCGGGTCGTTAAGCTGCAAGCAAGGAGAAACTGGGCAAGTGAGCAAGGAGCGAACTTTCAACGAGTTTCCAATGGGCTCGCAGCTTGCCTTATCTACAACGCCTACCCGCGCTTCTCTATTCCATCTTCTTCTCCGAGTTACCAAGCCATGCCGGAGAATGCTTAAAATGTAAATACCTTCGATTTACCGGGCACTCCTGTAGGTGCCGACACCGGTGTCTTGCCACATTCAGGAGAGTTACAGCAATTCGAGTCCCCGGACGCCGCTCTGCAGTTAGCTGTGGCTCATGGGTCACAAGTCGCTACTCGCTGGTCACGACACATACAACACGGAGCACGAAGAACGTCACAGGAGCTAGAGGAAAGAACCCTCTTAGACGGTCAAGCCGCACCAGCAACTCTAAGACTCTCAATACTGCCCACTTCCGACAGCAAACATTACTAAATACATACATGTCCCATTGTTGTTATCTCTTACAAGAATATACTCACATGTGCATGTTAACTTGAGTTTCCTCAGTTACAAAGTACCACTACTGGCCTGTCTTTCTTTCTGGAACCACACCCTGCTTCAGTGAGCAGAGAAGATTTCTTTTAAAATGGCTCCTCCTATAACCACTCAGAATACAAGTGTTTATTTGATTTGGGGACCGGTTTCTGTAGATGGGCATGACTCCTTCCTGGTGACTAGGCCGGGGCCTTGGCAAAGTACGGGGGCAAACTGAGATCACGTCTCTAACGTCATTTCTTGTAAGGGTGTCCCTAATTATGCTCACACCAGAATAAATACACCCCTCTAGGGAAATAAAGCTAATAGTCTATCTTGTAAGGATAACAAGTTTAATCTTTCAAAAATGAGGTTGGTAGCAAGGAACTCTGCTGCCTGAACGGTCTTCTCCTGTCCCTCATCCGTTCCTTTCTCCTGCCACAGTGGTCCCATGCAGGAGGTTATATATTCTGGTCTTGCTGTAGTGGCGTCACTGGATATCGGCTATGGCTTCATCCCAATCCATCCTTCTTCCATACAAGGGATGTTCCAAAGCCTTCCTTTCTTCATTGTCAGCAGTTTTTGTCAGAACATGCTGCTCTACATTTTGCTAGCTGATGCAAGAATACACTGTAGCTCATGCTTTCCTTCATTTTGTTACCTATGAATATTTTATGTACAAAAACATTTTCCAGTCATTCTCCATATTTCACTCATTATACTCATGTGTATCTGAGCCCTGTAAGTTCCCTCCCACACTTAATATTCATAATATGTCCCATTTCTGCATTTTGTGCACCGAGCATATAAATCCCATGTTTAGCCTGCATGGACTCCTGAGGCACAGTAGACTGCTGGTGAGTCACGTGTGCTGCCAGTGCTTGGCTCTAGTTACGAACCACTGCAAAGCCTGTAGTTCATTTTTAGCACAAGCTGCATTCTTCCCGGGAAGGGAGGGGGAGTTTGCATTTACTGTGCTAGGATTTTAAAAATGCATTGGATTTTCACATTACAAATGTATCCAGATAAGTTAATTGTACTTTATATTTAAACCATCAGTGCCCATGTCCTTCTAATGTGCCTGCCCATGTCTGTGTATGTGATTATATTTGCATGAGAAAGCCTTCGCAGTGCCACTCATGCCCATATTATAGCACCTAAAAGAAGTCTTGCCTAATTCTAAAGCGCTTGTGGGTGGACCCTGGTTCCTTCCCAACAGTATTGAACGTAACAATTATCAACATTGGGGGTAATGTCCCCATTGCAGTATATGTATAGTGCATTGCCCTTGTATAGAAATAAAATGGAGAAATATCACAAGCAATGGGTGGCAGAAACACGGGGGGAATGCTCCGCCCATGGTCAGAACAGGGTACAAACGACAGAGGGATATTGGACCACATGTCCGCATTTCTAGGAGCCAAATACAAAGGTAAAAAGCTTCACAGGAGGGAAGAGATTTTAGAGTTGTGGAAGAAGGTAGGGTACATAGAGGATAATGAGTGCAGGGCCCCAGTATGGCAACATCCCTGCCCCGAATACAGGTCACCCGACCACCCCCAGGGGAACAGGACAGCCCTTGCCGTGAGGGAGGCTATATCCGCTTGCCACCCTCCCTGCAGCAGGATACACAAACCCAATGTATGTGCCCACACCCACCTCACCCCCCTTATCATATGACTCATGTGAACCTAACCCCACAACACAGCAGGATACCAAGCTGCAGAAGGACTTAGAGGAGGTATTAGAAGTGGCACAAGCAGAACTGGCAAGGGAGAGGGCCCCCGGGGAAGGGGAGAGCAGACCAGGATGGGGCCTGGATGAATGGAGGGCCGGAGATATTTTGTTCCGGTTCGACAGCACACCATAAAAGACGTGCACATTGAGAGGGGTGGGGGGAGCAACGACCAAGGAGTGGAGAGTGTAGCTTATTGGTCAGTGAGGTTGGACAGAGATGTGGACAGAGACTTAGGGGAAGGAGAATGGGACACCATGGATGAGTTAGATGATGAAGAAGAGGGACAGGAATCACCAGAGACCACCCCAAGGGTGGAGAGCTTGTGGCCTCCGCAGTTGAGGAACAGGTTTGGGCGGGTAGCAGTGGCTAGAAAAAGGGGAAGTGACAAGCAAACTCGAAATCATGGAATGGGTACGCAGCTGCAGCTACTCAAAAGCCAGAGGAGGGTGCAATACGTTTCCCTGGGCTCAGATGGACAAGAACGACTTAATAAAAGCCCTCCGCCGCTCACATCGGGGGCTGAGAAATGGATATACGCATTTGAGGAACAAACCACTGGGATCCAGTTAGCCGTGCGAGACATATAAAGTTTGCTTGTAGAAATTGTGGGGGATCAGGCTGGGGATGTATGGGTTAAGGCTGTATAACCAGGAGTTGAACCAGATGATGAAGCACACAACGGGGCACCCTTTAGTAATATTAGAGCACAGATGTGGTGGGATGCCTCGCGGTGAGCATATCCCGACGCCAGACATAACAGTCCATTATGCAATACACAATGTGGGATGATTAAAAATCCGCTCAGTATATTTTGAAAGTGCAGGAGATGTGGAGATGGGAGACCAGTGGGACCGATCAGTTCCTATTTTCTATTTTTAATCAAAAGGGCATTGCCCAAAGAGGTACAAAAAGTGCTCGAAAAGATAGTGGGGATCAAGGGGCCAGCCGAAATACAAACTAAATTATAAACCATTGTTAAAGAATTAAAGGGAGGAAAAAGGAAACAGCACAAAGGCTGCAGGCTGAGGAAGCAAAACTGGTGCAAACAAAATTAGCAAAAATAGCAGTTGAAGGACAAAAATGGACTCCGCAGAGCAGGCAGCTGCATGGATGGATATAAGGATAGCAGTGTTTTGGCCAGTCAGAGGACAAGGGCGGATTTCAAAGGGGTAGAGGGGGCAAGGTGGGTTCAGAAGGATGGGGCGCAGGGGGGGGGGGGGGGACCAGGACCAGCACAATGTTGGGAATGCGGGAAGTGGGGCCACTTTGCAAGAGAATGTTGCCACGCTTACCTTCACTGACAAAGACCTGGAGCAGGTCTCCAAGCGACTATGGTCAAACAACGCCCACGATGTAGGGCTCTTGCGAGTGAAACCCGTGAGAATAACACTCAAACCATGCGCAGTGCTGCCCAGAGTAAGTCAACATCTACTATCAAAGTAAGGAAGGGATATGAGACACCATCACTGCACTGCTCCATCAGGGGATTGTTGTGCCCTCCACCTCCCCATGTAACACAATATAGAGGTAAAAGGGGGGAGTTGGAGAATGATTCAGGTTCTCCACCCACTAAATGACATTCTATAGGGAGTATGTCTGGTATTTCCTAACCCTGCAACCATTTTGTGCAGTATCCCTAAGCATGCAACACATTTCACTGCAGTGGACTTGAAGAATGCCTTCTTCTCTATACCCCTGCATTCAGACTCACAATATCTCACTGCGTTTATGCATAGCGGAATGCGCTTCAAACACACGAGACTACCACAAGGGTATTGGGGATCCCCCCAGCATCTTTACCAGAATCCTACATGTTGACTTAGAGAAAATTCAATGCTGGTGTGCAGTGACAGTGAACAGCAATGTCGAAGTGACTCTGTCATTCTCTTACAGCTGCTAGTAGATAAAGGATACAAAGTGGACAGAGCAAAACTACAATACTGTCTCAAAGAAGTACTTTACCTGTGGCAGTTGAGGTCTGTTAATGGCAAGAAAATCATACCGGAATGCACTGCATCAGTGCGCAGTATCGCTCAGCCAAGAACAGTTCAAGAAATGCAGAAATTCCTCGGTCTATGTAATTATTGCAGGGCATGGATTCTCGGTTATGCTGCATGCACCAGGCCCCTGCTGCAACACCTTAAAGAGGCGCAAAAGACAGATAAAAAGATTGTGTCGACAGAGAAAATGCTTACAGGTGTCAATGACGTGAAGGAAGTTATCTGCACTGCACCAGTGCTAGCGACCCCCGAGTACACTCTAGAATTCTACCTGTTTTCTCATTCGAATGGCCAAATGATGACCATGGTACTTACACAGAAATGCTCTATGGGCCACAAGCCATTGGCCTATTACAGTGGTTTGCTAGACTCAGTGATGCAGGGCCAGTTCCCTTGCAAATAGACACTTGCTGCTGCAGCATTTGCAATTGAAAAAAGCTCCACAATAGTCATGGGGTGTTCTGTAACACAGTACGTGGAGCATGCTGTATTTGCCAACCTTGAGCAATCAAAATCAACTCTGACCATGCAGCGGGCATCCGCATATGAGGTCATCTTGTTCAGTATACACATACTGCAATGCAAAACTGTAGACCCTGCCATGTCCCTCACAGAAATGTGTGACGAAGACCTTGCAAGGAATGACTGTGTGACATTGGAGGGGGAGGAGGAAGACATTCCCAAGCAAAGGACAGCCCGCTCAAGGGGGTTGGAGGGAATCCTTTTTGTTGATGGGTCAGCAACTATTGACCAGGGGACTGGCCTGATACACACTGGTGCCGTGGTATTGCACTTAGTGACCGGAGATTACGAAGTGATTGTGCAAAAAAGATTGCCCATGCATTATTTGGCCCAAGCAGCAGAGCTTATAGCGCTTATTGAAGCACTCCTACCGTCCCAGGGGTACATTGTGATGATTTATTCCTACTCCACCTATGTCACCAATGAGGTTCACGCAGGGCTAGCACGATGGAAGTGAAGAGGATCTACGAGGGCTGGTGAGTCCCCAGTACAGTATGCTGCATTGCTAGATAAGCTAATGGATGTGCTTTCCCAACCTTTCATGACGGCGTTGGTAAAATGCACAGCCCATACCAATGACACCGACGAGGTCTAACTCGGTGAAGCAGCCGCGGACACGGCTGCCAAACAGTCAGCATATCTCCCTGTGCCTGATGTCTTTGAGTATCCAGTGATAGCACAAGGACGAGCGCAATTACTTGACTCCTATAACTTGTTAGTACTTGCACAAATTATCAAACTACAGGAATGAACCCCACAGGAAGAGAAGGACCTATGGGTGAAAAGAGGACGTAACCAATCCCGATAGATATGTTGTGGCGGCAGTAAATAACAGGCAAAGTGGTCATGCCGCATGCCACTTTCGACCAGCTGCACCATCCATCACATGTGTCACAACATCATATTGCTGCAGATTTTACAGGAGGGCTGGTTCATCCCCAATCTGCAGGAGCTACCTACTATAATGGTAATTAAATGCACTACTTGCCAATCTTACAGTAAAGGTCACTCCTTGATAACTCTTTGAGGTACATTGCCCCGCCCAACTGGGCCATTCCGCGAACTGCATATTGATTAAGCGGACATGGGGGAGAGATATGATATGATATGATAGTTTGTTTATGTAATGGATATCACTACATGATAGTGATTGTGTGTCCCTTCTCCCGATGGGTGGAGGCAGGTCCTTGTACACATCCGGATGCTACATGTGCCCCAAAGTATTTGGTCAGGGGAGTGTGTGATGTATTAAGATCCGACAACGGCACTCACTTTTTCAATGAGCTGTTTAAGGAAATAAGAGCATTACCGTGCATCAGGAATTGTATGTGCACAATGTACCACCCCTAGGCCAACAGGATTGTAGAAAGGGTCAACGGTCTGTTAAAAAGCAAACTGTCAAAGTGGTGCACCACATTAAAAAATAATTGGTGCACTCTTTGCCCCTGGTGTTGTTTAGAATGCGCACGCAGCCCTGTAAGGATCATCATTGATCACTACATGAGGTGGTAACTGGGTGGCAAATGCACACGGCCCTATCTCCCATCAGGAAAGCTTCAGATACTCACAAGGCTGCGTCTGTTCTGGGGGATGAATTCAGGGATTATCTGTCTGCCTTAACAAAAGTAATACAATTTATTCCTCAACAGATAGCACCACCATGATCGAAAGATTAAATCAGAGCTGCATCTACCTCAGTGACATCACCACTGCTTCAACTGTTCCCCGGAGATTTGATCTACGTAAAGAATTTCGTCCATTGGTGGAGTGAGCCTAGGTACCAACCGTCCATTCACCGTTGTCTATGCCACTCCCCTGGTGGTAAAGTTAGGGAGCTGCGGTATTGGCTACATCTTTCGGACATCCACAAAGCACCTCATACCGCACCCCCTGCACAGACTGAGTAAAAGCTAACCATGTCAGAAACATACCATACACTGAGTAATTACACATATTAACTGCCTTTTTATTTTTTTATTTTTTATTTGTTTATAGTTCAAATACAAAATTTTAGAACCTTTACAAAAATTTAAAAGAAAGGAATATTTACATTTGCAATAAGACACAATATAAATCTTCTTATTACACAATTTAAGATAGAAGATATCATATCTAGCACTCTGAATCCTCTAGTTCTTTAAAAAATTAGCAGCTCTTTTTCAATGTATTTACACATGCTAACCAATTCAAATACCAGGGGTTTATGCGTACCTTGCATCATACGTGCCCAAAGAAATTGCAAACAATCCTCAAAATCAGTGTTTACAAATTTCGCAAGACGATTAGTCCTCATTGATTTAAAGTATGGGCATTCAAGAATTAGGTATTTCATGGTCTCAATTGGTTCGTTACAAAAGGGGAAATGACATTTGGTTAATTTAAGTTCCCCTTTGTTGATCCAGGTAGCAGTTCTTTCTCTGGTGTGATGTAGGTTCAGTCTGTACAATATATACGCTTATCTAGTATGGTTGCATGGGAATAAGACAACATGATCAAATCTCGGGATACGAGGTTTAAGAAAGGCCCCATACTCCTTGTACATTTTATATGTTGCAATTCTTTCAATTGTACGCAGCCAATCCTGCTCAAAGAGCTTCCTTTTTGCAAAACCTGGTCGCAAATATACATCTTCAATAGTAATGCATAAAGAATGCAAAAGCTGCTGCATATTAAGGTGATATTTTTTAAAGGAAGCTGAAGTAGGTGAATCCAACATACATTTCAAATCTTCGTACAAAGAGTTCTTAGGCGGGAAATGAATTTTTACATAACAAGATAACTGTCGCCATTTCCAGCGAGTAGATAATGCAACCAGGCCAAACTCATGGCGTATTACTGCGTTAGGTGTACACATTGGAAGATGTATTGCGGATTTTATCAATGAACCTTGCATGGAATCTTGAATTGTGCTCATGTCACACAGGCACATATCCATGGAATACAGAATGACACTTTCTATTTTTAACGTTAAGAAATCAATCATAGGGGTTAGTGAAAATTTGCAGTACTTCAAGTATATCCTTTTTAGCTGGGATAGTAGAGGGCGAGACTTGTTCTTAATCAGTTCAGTCCATGCGTTAATTGAATTTTTGGCAGTGAGATCATAACCCAAATAGATCGCGGTAGAGATGCAAGGAATTTTCATTTTCATAATCTCCCAATTATATCTCTTACTATTCTGTTTTCTACCAAATTTCAAAACAGCCGTTTTTGTGAGATTTGGGGTCAAATTATGAGCCACTGCAAATGCTTCAAAAAGCAAAAGCTTGGTTTGTAACCCGGCTGGAGTTGGGTCAAAAATGATGATATCATCTGCAAACGCCATCCATTTGATCCGTAACAGGCCAATTTTAACGGAGAACAGATTACTATGATCCCAATCCTTGTCAAGGTCAGAGATATATAAATTGAAAAAGGTTGCCGCTAAATTGCAGCCTTGCTTAAGACCAATGGATGTACCAATGGGGTCAGTAGTTCGTCCATCTACGGAGATTTTTATTTTGTAAGTGGTGTTAGTATGAAGTTTGATAAACCAGTAAAGCAGTACTGAGGGAATTCCCATGTTCTTCATTAATTCCCACAAGAGATTTCGTATGACATTATCGAAAGCAGATGACATATTAATCATGGCAAAGTATACAGGTTGTGAATTAGTTGCTTTGGTACCAGCGATCAAATGTGACATGATGGTGGCATTCAGAGAAGTACTCATGCCCTTCCTAAAACCTGTTTGATATTTTGAGCAAAGTTTTTTTTCCTCAATGAACTTTTCGAGATCATGTAATAACAGAATGGCGAACAATTTCGCGTCCGTGTCTATCAGAGAGATCGGTCTGTAATTATGTGGATGAGAAGGATCCACCTTTTCAAATATGGGAACAATATTCGCTGAGGTCCAAGAGGGGGGAATATGACCAGTACTGATAATAGAGTCAAATTTAATTTTTAGAATTCCCGCCCAAAACTCGGGGTCAGCTTTATACAGGCAAGGCGGAAGGCCATCAGGTCCTGCTGCTTTGGAATATGATATTCTTGAAATTGCCCATTTAAGATCTTCCAGTGACCATTCTAATCGGCCGATCCTGCTATAACACAGCTGTATAGATGAGACAGACTCAAATCTCGTTGGAACAAGGAACTTCGCAGTTACATAGTCACACCATACTTGATCAGAAATACAGAAAGACGTTGCCAGAGAAATATTTTTATCGTCATTTTTGATAGTATGCCAAATTGTTCTTGTATCATGCGACGATATAGCTCTGATAAGGTCGCAATTCTCTCTGTTGTACTTGAGAATACGAGCATGTCTGATGTTCCGCTTAAATACCTTCATGATTTTCAACCTCATAGCACGAAATTGGAAAGGTCCTAGGTCTGAATTTTTTTATTGTCTGAGAGCCTTATTTTTCTCTCTTTTTAAAGGTTTACAGGTAAGGTCAAACAGGTGATAATGATCACTCCTAGTAAACCTTTTGCTAAAGATGGTAAGCGCATTGGCAATCACTTCAGAATAGTGGTTGATCGAAGAGAATTCAGTTCTTTTATTTGGCGGATCAATTGAAGATATTTTATGCGATACATGCTTAACAAATTGATGGCACAATCCCTGATTCCATCTAATAGAAATTTGAAGGCGATCGTGCTCCACTAGAGCCAGAGCTGGCTCAAAGGCTAGTAGATTGCATTCCAATTTAAGATTGCAGGAAATACGTGCATGGTCGCTGGATAAAATGCGACTACATTTCAGAGTTGATGTAAGCGGGGAAAGGTTGTGGGTAACGAATATGAAGTCTATCATCGATGATTTTGAACCTCGGGACAATGTGAATTGCGGCTTCATATCGTTACTCACAACAATATCCATATCCCAGTCTCTCAGTAACTCTCTGAATTTGGTCCCCCTTCCACAAGATAGAAGGGAAGGTTTTGGTGATCCACCTTCACTTAAATCCCTACAATCACAGTTAAAATCACCTCCGATGATAATTTCTACAGATTGATATTTGTTGGAAATGTTTTCTAAACAACCATCAAGTTCATCCAGCATTATATCAATCAAAATAGCAGCCGGGTTCCAACATAGAGAAATAATTAGTATAGGTGGATATCTTGATGGATTGATCTGCACAGGTACACCCAGGAGACTTGCTGATTCCCTGATTCCCAGACCCACTTGGATTGTAAGTTAACAGAGTTGTTGATATCAATTGCAAGCCCCCCACTCGGGCGGCCTAAGAGCGACTTCTTTGCGAGGCTGCAATAAGTAGTATAACCTAGTATCGTAAATGAGATCAATTTCATTGACTCTTGTACTATAATAATGGCAGGTTGATTCTCCAACAGTAGTGATGCGTGCCAGTTTATCAAATTTGCATAACCACAAGTATTCCATGAGAGAACCTTCAAAGAAGTATTTCCAGGATGCTATGAAATAGTAGGTACGATTTTTGACCTCAGAATGGCAGTTATCATTGGTTCAAGCCATGGAATGTCTTTGGTAACGGCTACATGGGTTAGTAGTGCATGCAAGTCTCCGTCAAGACCACCATATGTATTTTGCACGGACTGAACACTCTCCGTTTTCAGAGCAACAGTAGAATCAATGTAAGCTAGAAAATCATTAGCTGTGGATTCCAGTTCAAAAGTGGATAAATCTAATCCCTGACTTCTAATCTCATCGCGATTAAACCAAAGAAACTTCAAGATGGTTTCAGAGCTCAGATAACATATAGCTCTATGGTTGTCAGTCTGGGCTATAGAGACTCTCAAGATGTCCTCAGATCTAACCATTCTCAATTGGGGAATGCGTGAGAAAAGAGACAAGATAAATGATCGATTTATGCGCTTCCCAGCAGTCGAAATCGCATTACCTTCGAGACCGACAATATAGAATTTGGTGTCAGCCTTAGGTGGATTCCTTAGATTATCTTCTTTAGCCGGTGGGGGAACGATAGCCTCCACCTGTGCTAATTGTACTGCAGGTGTTAGTAGCGCGGTTCTTTGGGATTCAAGGTTCCAAGAACCCTCATATAAGGTCTTTCTCAAAGTTTCAAGTATTTCACAGTGATGATTCTGAGTGCTTTTTTGTACAGTTGGAGGGAGCGGCAAAGTTTCCTCCTTATTCATCTTCATTGGCAGATTAGTGAGCACCTTTGTTAATGATTCGGCACTCAGTGAACATTCCTCAAGAGCTTTTTTTCAAGGTTTCAAGAAGGTCCTGGGGAGACTTCATCAGATGCTTGATGTGAGTCTCAGGGACACATCTGCTAAGGGCGGGACCATGAATAGAGATGCGGTTGGGGGCAAAGGTAGTTTTTATCCCCCTATTGTCGAAGGTTTGTTTCTTTTTTGGTGACGGAGAGGGAGTCTTATCCTTACCATGTATGATGCTTAAGAGTTTGGAATTACGTTGATCGGATTCCAAATCTAATTGTGATACTTTGCCCTTACCATTTATTGTGTTTGAAAAGTGACTGTTGCTAGTCTCATTTCCTTGTTTTTTCCCCAAAGTAGTCCCTGGACAGCGTGTTATCTCAGTACATGCATCACTATATGATTTCCTCTTAGATAACACTACGTCATCAGTGAGTTTTATGTCATTATTAGATGTAATTAGTTCCAGAGAGACATCCTTCCTAGTAGTGCAGGATCTACCTGCAATCGGGAAATAGGTGTTCAGGTTAAATTTCCGATTTGGAGGTAGGATCTCTTCCGTTGCTTTGGGTTCAGTCCGGGTGCTCTTGACTCGGAATTGCCCACATACGTTTTGGGAGCGATGATAGCAGAAATAGGTTTGATCTTGATCGATATTGCATGCTCTCTGGATTGTTTAGAGGGGGGCTCATTATTTTGTTTTTTTAATTGTATTTTTGGTTTAGAACCCAAGGTCGGAATAAGAGCATCCTGACTTTCCTTTGAAAGTTGGTGTAAATCAATACTTTCCTCATCAGATATTACGATCTCCGTTTCCGGTTCGGAGATCTGAGCGTCATCAGGTATCAATGATTCCAAATTGACAGCCACATTGTTCATAGATTTTCTGGCTATAGCATCCTTCCTCCTCTTCGCATTTCTTTTTGTTGCTCTTAAATGCAACTTTTTTGCACGTCGAGACATAAAGGAATAGTTCTCCTCAGTGATGGAGCATTCTTGTTCTTTCAGCTGTTGTTCATCGAGTACCTTCACCAAAGTAGAAGGAGTATCCGGACAATCAAGTGGAAGAGCTAGCTTGGCTAATTGGGAAATGAATGTACCATGCATTGCCTCTACTGAAGCTTTTAGTTCCTTTATTTCGGCAGTGCAATTACATGTCGAGAGGACAGAAGGGGTACATGTCGGGTGGATGGAAAGAGAACCCACCTCCGCGCCTGATTGGGTAACCTTTTCAACTTGGACAGGGATAGTATGTATGGACTGACTGTTAATAGCTCGTAGTGTTTCAGCAGCAATAATAAACCCTTCAATCTTGTCCATTTGTGAACATAACTGATGTAAAGTACCTTTTACCTCTGTTCATTCTAAGTGAGTCAGATCATGTCCCTTATCAAGTAAATCCAATATCTTAATAATCACAGGGAAAGTAGATGGAGAGCGTGAATCCTTCTCACTAATTGCATTAGGGCTCCCCGAAAGGTCATTTTGCGAGGGCCTAATGCCGTCATCTGCTGGATCAGGAGAATATAAGAGGTGTGATGGTGGTAATTCATACTTAGATTCTTGTAAGGGGTCGTGCTCATTTGAGCAATGTTGGTCATCTCGTAATTGAGAGTGTCCCATAGCAGACTTCTTAAAGGGGCCATAGACGAGTGGAGTTAACGTGCTCATAGCACGAGACACCTGGTCATCAAGGACAACCATATTTTCCATTGTGAAGTCATACTGATCATTGAGCGGGGTTTTTAACAGTGGAGCTTGCAAACCACTACCGCATCCAGCCTCTAGAGGCTGGGCTGCAGAGATATGAAAATTCCCATTACTCAAATGGGGAACATTGAAGGTAGCTGTTAGTGGAATCGTTTCACTAATAGCATGTGCATGGATGATAAGCCGATGTGGTGGCAAGCGTACACAAGCTCCGACCTCCCCAGAGATACCTGAGGTCGATGCTTCAAGGGCAGTGGGTTCAGTGGAAGATGTTCGACCACGACAGATAAACGAATCAATGTTCGAAGATGTCGATGCCATGCTACCTAAATCGTTACATTTGCTACGGAGTCCAGCAGCCATAGTGGGGTTGGAACTCCCAGTGTCAAGATTCAAACTCGAAAAAATAAATAGTTGAGAGTTAAACAGTTCTACGTAATTAAAAATGAATGTGTAAAAATAAACATGTACCTGAGCAAACTAAAACTTATGGGCTCACCGTGCAAGTTCAAATTTCCTCTAAACACTCGTCAAAGCAGGTTAAAAATATAATTAAACAAAATTATCCAATCACCAGAGCCACATCCAGAGCAGCCAACAGCAAGCAGCGTACTTGCATGTACTTCCGTGTGCGCGTGCGCGTGCGCCCAATGAAATTAAAGCTGAAAGTAAGTAAAAAAAAAAATATTTAGGAGAAATAGAAAAGGGGCGTAAATTTAGCAATGAGCGTTATTGCTCACAGACAGTTCCAATGTCAGTAGTTTCAGTATTTACCTGACTTAATGAGGCCAGGCAGCTTCCGTGTGTGTCACGCAAAGGGGCAGAGCGGGTCCTGGCAGGATGAAGGCTGGAGGTGAAAGCTGAAGAAATGAAAGTCTGTGACAGCGAGCAAACAGCGTACTTGCATGCACTTCCCTGTGCAGACCTTAAGGTGCAACTATAGATTGTTCTTGATCCAAGTATTTTCATTTCGTCTGTTTACAAATTACCAAAGTTGCTAAGCAAACTTTGCACTTTTTCCACATTTTGCTCTCTCTCCCTTTCTCCTGTTTCTCTGGGGAATAATACAAAATGAAGCCTTGCACACATTTCTTTGCAAGGGAACAAGATATACAGTCACATGGCCACACTGTGGTGGTTACATTTTCTTCAATGTATATTTGTGTCATGCATTGTGTTGCTGGATTGTTTGCCGTGTTCATGTTCATACTGGGAATTTATTTAGAATGTAGTTTTATATGGGGCGGTCATATAAAAGGGGGGGAGAGTGGAATATTACTTGTTACTTATATTGCCAATTTATCCTCATATGCTAATGCGACTATTATTTCTACATCATATGGAGAAACCGAGAAAAGCAATGCATCTTTTGTTCACACAAATGGTAGCCAAGAGCAAATGGGCAGGTTTACTGAATTGGTATGTTACAATTTTTTCCTAATATGTTTTCTAATATTACTGCATGGTTCAATGCTTCACACATTATTGCATCAAAACGTTTCAAAAGACAACTAAGAAGCACGTAATTTTATGAGTAGATATCATAGAAGATTTGCACCATCCAGAATTGAGTAATAGTTGGTATGCAGATGGGCGTTGTTACATTTGTTCCTTGATACCATATGCCTCGGGGGCCCTCAAGGTATTAACGCCATTCTGCTCTTGAAGGCTCAATGTTTAGGCCATCTAGCATTATGCAGGCTACAAAGCACTTTCCAGGCACGGCGTTTACAACTCGTGATGATGGACTCGGACGAGCTGCAGTGTTCCTGCAACCCCAGAAGCACACAGTGCTTACAAAGACTGTACTTAAAGCTGAAGAGTGTGCAATTCGTAGCAAACAGATGGCAAGAGACTACAATGAGTTACATGGCAGGAGGCCTCATCGGATTTGGAGAAGAAGTGATCCAAAAGGTGAATGCTGTACGTGGAAAATGCCGGAATGAGCATGTGGTGAAACTCACATGTATCGAGTCAATGGAAAAAACAATAAAAGTACAAAAGTAAGGAGCATCTGAACTGTGTTTTTACAATGAGGGGAGCGTCTTCGTCTGGTCCAACAGCAAGTGCAACAAGACATTGTACATCCCAGACCTCAAAAAAGGGACAGCGGCAGTGATGGACAATTATTGGGTGTGTTTGGCCGGCAGGTGTTTCTGCACCACCAGTCACAATGGAGGGTCACCTGCTCGCTGGCCTCGTTACACTCGGCTCTCCTTCTGGTCCTTGAAGAGCACGATAGTGGGACCAGGTGGCTTGTTAGCCCCAATATCAGCACCAGTGTTGGATGTCCCTACCACAGATCCTCCACAGCGGCCTATATTCCGTATCCTGCCAGGAAAGGAGAAGAAAGATGAATTGCAGAGATGGCGAAGATCCAACTATCTGTCCCGAAATTCATCGCAATTGCACAAAGAAATTCCAGACCAATACAGACCATACAGCAAAGAAGAAACTTTTATCGCAACATTGTTACTACCAGGAGTGCAAGCAGCTGCTATGCCAAATGGCTCCAGATAATCTGCTAGGAAGTGATACAGCTGGCCTATGACACAGAACAAGGCCTCAATGCTATCAAGATGGAGATGCAAGCAATTGGGCTGATGACATTGCAGAACCGCTATGTACTGGATTTACTTACGGCAATGGAAGGCGGGGTCTGCAGAAAAATTGGTGATACCTGCTGGGCTGTTACGTTCACCTGGTATCCACGGGGCGCCACTCAGCCCTGGTTGCTGGATTCGCCCTGGACCCCTTCCCGATCCCGGGTGGTGCCTTCGATGGAAGTCGGGCCTAAAAGCACAGGAGGACTGGATTTAAGATCAGGTACAGTCTCCTCTCATCTGCCCTGGGTTCGACCCGATGGCCCTCTCCTCACCTTGTTGTGATGTCTGGCGTGCTCTCCGTCCTGCCTTCTTTGCAAGGGTGCGTAGTCTTCTGCGGGCCTGAGCGACCGAGTTACTTCACTGGTGCGAGCCCATTCAAGTGTCTTTAAAGGTAGGTCTTATTGTAGCAGTCTTTATATGTCCTTGCCTTCCTTTCTTGTGGTTAATGTCTTTTCTTTACCCCCTTAGGTGAGCGGAGGTTCGGCGAGTGCGCAGCTTGGATCGAGCTCCTGCCGGAATGGAGGACGCAAGAGCGTACTACGATTTGGTAGGTAATGCGCTGAGTGTGGCCCTGTTTTGTCTTTTACTTGCTAACATGTACTCTTTCTTCCTTTTCAGGTTGCGATGGTCTTTTCTGGTGTGTGAGGTGTTCCGGAACGATACTGGCCTAGAGATGCTCAACCAGGTGAGGTTCTTGTGAGGACTGAGGCTTGCGCCGCAAGTAACTTGTTTTAACGTTGTCTTTCTCTCTCTCCCTCCAGGTTGCTTTGTTCCGGAGCGTTCGCGGTGTCCCGAAGATGCTGATGGCTAGATGGATGACCGCAAGCATCAGAAGCATGGACGAATGTCGAGCAGAGGCGGGATGGAATTCGCAGGTAAGTAGAGTCTAATAATGATGTTCTTTGTCTCTTCTGCAGGTCCGTTGTTTCAAGGATCGCCGGTATCAGGACACTGGACACGGTGAGTGTCACGCTGCTGGCTGCAGAATAACACAAAGTGTGTTCGGTAACTTGGGGGTGGTTTAAATAGCCATCTGAAAAGTAGTCCAGGTAAAGTAGTCCCCAGCTTCCACACCCCAAAATAATGTACCGCACAGTCTGGTTCTAGGAACTAGACTGTGTGGGTGCCTCCATGTTGGCTGCAGGCCCCAAAGAAAAGCAGTCCCTTCAAGATTGTTTCCCATTTTGAACATGAGTCTGCTGCCAAAGGCACCAGGACTGACTCCAAGAGAGTCCTGGAAGGTAGCGCAAGGCTCCTGAGGCCCCAATGGAACCCCGAGTCCTGACCCTACCTGGCATGTGGGCATGCCAGTGGGGTTTTGGGTCAAGGGTCGTGACGTGCATACAGCCTCCAAATGATGCCGACAATGGATCCCTCACCAACATAACAGAGGCCCTGCACACCCTTGGCACCCACATGCAAACAGAAGCTGGCATCCAAAGAAGTGACTGGTTTGACAAATTTAACTCTTGGGTACCATTGTGGATGGGGGCGATCACGAAGCGGCTGGTACCAGTGATCGTGTTCATGTTGGTGATTTTCTGCACCTGCCAGATGGGGCTTCGATGCTGTGCTAAAGGTATTCCTAGCAGTGCAATGATGATGGTTTCAATTGAGGTACATGGGGCACCAGATGATCCTGACATACCCTGCATGGTTGTATTAGAACTCCTCCTTCAGACCCCAGGCACCATTGCCACTCCCACACCAGATCCTGGGAATTATAAAGAACACTGGGTCTACCGAGAAGGGGATGTACATACATGACATACACCCCGGAGCAGTACGCGCTGGCAGGAGAAAGCTCACGGCATGTGTGCAAAGCATGGGTACCTAAGGAAGGAACTCCATATTTGAAAGCTACAAGGTTGGAAAGGGACACAATAGAGGAGGGGGAGAGGGAAAGGTTTACGTGGCAGTTTGTTAATGTGGGATTAATGAAAGGGGGGATGTTGGGAAGCTGGGGCAATCATCCCAGGGCTCCACGAGGTACACCAAGAGGTTCTGAATGCCGCAGAAGCCTAAGACTGTGTTGTAGATGCTTGGGAAAGTTATAGGGGGCAGAGGTGCTAATAGAAGTTGCATTACAGGTAGGTTGTAATGTGATTAGGTATAGATTGTACTAGACATGGAATGCCATCTTAGAAAATGGCAGCCATCTTGAAATCGAGGCCTGTCGCTGCGCTGCAGCCAGCACAGTAGGCCAAGGCACAAAGCCTAGAGATATGGGTTGCAGCCTGGGCAGTAGTGGGGAAGGCCAAATCCACAGGGATCCATAAACCTCTTATTGTCTCATACTCTTAGCACGTGTAACCTAGAAGGAATGTGCCCTGCAAGGCCATGAGGTGGCCGAGAGCTCCCTGCGAGCAGTTATCCCAGACGAAGGAGGGCACACGCCTCTGACCTATTTCAGCCCAAATCCTAAGTTGTAGTGACCAGATGTCCCTGTCCCAAGACCCTAACATTCCAGAGCACTAGCCAGCCCAATATCCCAACCATAAAACTGTTAGAACGTCCATTTGTTATAAAGATCACATCAGAGTATCCTAGGCCCCTATGATTTGTACTGCGATGTGCCAGGGAGGGAGAACAACAAATGTAAAGCCCAAGAGGGGGGGGTGCTTGGGGGAGGGGGAGACCTGGAACGGTGCTGACACATCTGGGATCGAGCTGTGGATTGTAAGATAGTGTGACCTCGAAAGTATCCTCTGTGCCCTTGTCTGCAATACCAGGTGCACATTAGGCCATAGATAGGGGAGAGTATGATTTATTCTGCTTTATACCACCAATTAAGAAACCCTGTACCCGATGACGTGCTCGTAAGAAACCCAAGTGGAAGAAGACGGGCAGGATCAGCTGGGACCAATGGCCTGGAACCCCATATGGAACAGGCCGTCTATGTATAGGGTCACACCAACCAGCTATGCAGATTTTACCCTATGTGATGAACATCCGTTCTGATGCTTTTTTCCATTATAAACTGTTTCCCATTTTGGTTTCGTCAGAGCGTTCCATGGCAACAGAGTTCTTTGCTATTGCCTTTTTACAGGAATAAACTTTGTTCTCAGTGCAAGAGATTTGGTGAGATTCTTTACCTTGTGAGTTGTATTTTTTTTTTCTGGTGTGAGCGTTGAAGGGTTTCTCTACACAAGTCATAATTTAATCAATACCAATTCATTTAATAACCTTAATATTTCCAGAGATGGGAAGGTTTTGTGACCAGCGGACAGTCGCCACCAAAGGTTCTGTGTCCAACCAATCAGTTTTGCTTACAAAACGTGAAAAGTACTTTATTCTCAAAGACTTTGTTGTCTAACAGACTGTCAGTAAATGTCTCAGATCCGGAGTCTGAAGTTCCCCCACAAAGATTACAATTTCCCTGTTGTGGCTGTTCTTTATTAGGAATTCTCAGGATTTCATTTGATTAAATTAAATTAAGATGGAATCTCAGGAATTCAGATTTCCATCTGGCATTTGGAAATCGGCACAAGTAAGGCAGCATGCAACCCTTTGACTTGTCTTTGAACGGAAATTACTTGAAAAACTCCAAAACTCTGATCTTGGCTTTGGTCAAGATCCAGTTCGTTGTCATTGTGGCCTTTTTTACTTTGGTGGTATTTTCAATTAACTTGAGGGTTCTCAGCTGGCTAGAATTTCAAGGGCATCATTCATCAGAGTGGACAGAGTCCCACTATTCCCCTGGTCCAGGTGAACCAATATATCCACATATAGTGAGTCCCTCCTAGGCACCAGGATTAATCTATAAAGTGAGACTACCCGCCAGTCTAATGATAGTAGGCCCAATTCAAATCTCAAGTGAGCAATTGCAAGGGACATCGGAAGGTTCAACGCCTTCTTCCATATTCTTATCCAATTCACTTTGCGCTGAAGGCTCAATATTCATGGCATAGAGGATAGTCGGGGTGACCTTTCCCTTATAGAATGTTATAAATGGAAGCATGGGAAACCTACAGAGTGAATATGTTTTTTTTCCATCTAGAACAAAAGTTGTAATGATTTATCTTCCATGTCCATTTCAAGCATTCTTAATGATGGACTAGCTCTTACTCGGAAACCAAGGTATAAAACTTCTTTTGTGACCGGTAATACTTCCACCAAAGTTTTGGTATCCTTTTTAGAGGATTGCAAAAGGATAAGATGTATGACTTTGCCAGGTTGGTTTGCAGATCATTTGAAGCTGCATAGTTGTTAAAAGCAGTCCACAGACGTTGGAGGCATATGGGCGTATAATCCAATAGGACTATATTATCGGCATAGGCCATCCAGTTGATCGCTCAAGTACTGATTTTGGGGCTAGCTAGTGCATGTGGTGTTAATGTTCCGGCTAGATCTGCTATATAAAGGTTAAAGGGGCGGGGAGCCAAGATGCATCCGTGCCTCACTCCTTGCTCACTCCTTGCTCACTCCTTGCTCACTCCTTGCTCACTCCTTGCTCACTCCTTGCTCCGTTGGTATACACAATGTTAAATGCCCAACCTCGTCTAGGCTTACTTGCATAAAGGTGTTCTCATGCAAATGGATAATAGCCAACAGACGCTCTAGAAGCCCCCCAGTACTTCACTTTAAGCCACAATCTACGTCTGTTGACCGTGTCAAAGGCGTTTGACAGATCAATCCAAGCTCCATATAGAATAGGGCCAATCTTTGACTAGGATTTATCGTTTACAAAGTTCATTATCAAGCCATTCAGTATTGTGGATGAACACTTGCGGAAACCAATCTGATGGTTTTAGAGGATGCCTTTCTTTTTCGCCCAGTCATGCAATTCCCTCAATATTATTCCAGAGAAAACTTTACTATCAACATCCAGAAGGGCGATATGGTGGTAGTTAGCAGGATTCGACTGATCGCCCTTCTTGTAGATGGGAATAATGATAGCCCATCACTGATAGCTGTCAAATAGCCCCTAAACATTAGCAGCAGGGTTTGTGACCATACCAATGTGTCCTTTTCTAGGGTCTGGTTAGTTAGTCCAATAGGGCCAGGTGCTCTCGGCCTAGATGCTTGAATTATTAATTCTTCAATGATCTCCCGGTCAAGATGTGAAGTCCATGAGGACTCTTTTAATGGCTCCATATTCAATGGATTGGGATCTTTAAGTGCATTTCCAATATATTTAAACCAAGCAGATTCTGGGACCGCGGTACTCTGGAGATATCCCTGAGAGAACTGTTGTCAATTGATCATACACCAGAAATGTTTGGATTCTTCTGTGTTTACTGCTCTAACATTAATTGACCGTCACAAACAATTCCTATTCTTTTAGAGAAAGTCCGGTAAAGAGATCATTTGATGTTTAAGGGCACAAATCGTCTTTCTAAGATATTTTTTTCACCCGGATGTCTCCTCATCAAAGTTGTGCATATGCCTATTGGATTGTTGTCAATTTTTTATTTTTTGCTTGTCCAGGTCTCACAAAAACTCGACGAAACCTGCAGGCGCACACCATTTCTTCACATCTGATTTTGCTGATGTACTCAAGACTTCCAATAGGTTCTTACTCAAAACAGACACTTCATTTTTTTATTGTACTATCCTATTTTACGGCTGGAGTGTTCACGGCGTGTGGATCAACCCTGAAAATGTCCTGCTTGCCAGTCTTTCTACAGTGTTCTTTGCTGGAAGGAGGAGACTGTATTTAAAAACTCCATTCCCAAGCGGAACGCCGCAGAGTGTGGATGGAGTGTTCACGGTGTGTGCATCAACCCTCAAACTGTCCTGCTTGCAAGTCTTTCTACAGTGTTTATTGCTGAAAGGAGGAGACTGTCTTTAAAAACTCCACTCCCAAGCGGAGCACTGTGGAGTGTGGATGGAGTGTTCATGGTGTGTGGATCAACCCTGAAACTGTCCTGCTTGCAAGTCTTTCTACAGTGTGCTCTGCTGAAAGAAGGAGACTGTCTTTAAAAACTCCACTCCCAAGCGTAGCACCGCAGAGTGTGGATGGAGTGTTCACAGTGTGTGGATCAGCCCTGAAGTTGGCCTGCTTGCCAGTCTTTCTATAGTGTTCTTTGCTGAAAGGAGGAGACTGTCTTTAAAAACCCCACTCCCAAGCAGAGTGCCGCTGAGTGTGACTGGAATGTTCATGATGGTCTGGTGGGTGTTTTGGTGTTCTCCACAGTGTGGCATTGTAACCCGAGTCCAAGGAATTCAACGGGCTTGGATCCTTTCTTCAACCATCTTTACTTCTGCTATGTGACTTTTTCGCCCTGTATGGTAGCCGGTACAAAGTACTTTTACACTACTGCATGAGTTTTCTTTAATGAGGTGTTTATAAAGTGTGCATTAAGCCTACATATGTCCCCGGAGAGCGCTGTGATAAGTAGGTGATGGAAATAACATTTTGACAAAGTCGTATTCCCTCGAGCGCCACAATGCCTGTTAAGATGTGCCCCAGGGTGAACAATTACAACCTAAGGAAAAACACCCCATACAAAAAAGATCAGATCGCCTCAGGCTCTCAAACGCCTCGGAGGCACGAGAAATGCAAATCCAAAACAACTATCCACTAGCTTGCCCAGGGAAAAGCAAATGAATGGGGGGAGGGCTGGGATTATTACAACCTATGTTCATCCTGAAACTGTGGCACCATCGCGGCTGTAACGCAGCATGTGACTGAATGTTTGCTTACCACAACCTTTGGCAAGGAGCCTGCTACAATTAGCTTCGACCCTTGCTTCTCAGCAATTGATAACAATAACTCTCTCCTTGTCTGGTGCTACTTGCTACAAGATATACTTTCTGCTGATAAACATCTGGTTTTGGATATTTCAGAACCATCCGAAACAATGGCTAATCCACCTCACTATCGTGAGGTGGAGTTTAGGTTCTATTAAAGACACAGAGGCGAGTATTATGCATTAATCTTCTTTATCTACTCGTCCAGCAGCAAAGAAAAAAGACACTTTAAAAAAACTTTTTTTAAAGTACCATTAACAATTTCGTAATGAGAACATAAATGGAACTCCCCGGAGAGCCAGGGTCATGACCCTCCAAGGCAGGTAGGGGGACTGTAGGGTTACAGATACAGACCCAAGTGCAAGGGTTGCCAGGGGGCAGTGCAGGTGTGCAACTGGCGGGGAAGGGACCTGGGCCCGAGGTAAGAGGGTAGCCAGGTGACCAGTGCAGTTTCAGTTTCAGCAGGTTTCAGCCAGGGGAGCGAAGGAGAGATAGCATAAGCAAAGAGGAAAATCTTGAGGTGCTTCCGGAACCGGAGATGGTTCTCCTCAAGTTTCAGAGAGGCAGGGAGGGTGTTCCAGAGGGAGGCCCCAGCCGAGGAAAGAGATCTACCACCAACTCGTTGCTTGGAGAAGCGACTGACCCTGAGGGAGTTGGAGGCGGAGGAGGGAAGAGCTCGCGTAGGAAGGTATTTACGAAGAGAGAGTTGGAGGTATTGAGGCCCCAGGTCCCAGAAGGCCTTGTGGACAATGCAAATGGTCTTGAACTTATTCCTCGCAGCCACTGGGAGCCAGTGCAGAGATTTCAGTGCTGGGGAGATACGATTGCTGGGTTTGAGGCCAAGGACCAATCTTGCAGTCCTGTTCTGGATGAGCTGCACAGGACGGAGAGTGGAGGCAGGCAGATTTAGAAAGAGGCTGATGCAGTAGTCCAGCCTAGAGAGAACCAGAGCTCTGGAGACAGTGGGGGTCATTCTGACCCTGGCAGTAAGGGGTTTACGGCACCAGTAAGGATGCCGGTGCTGTTAACCCTCCTACCGCCACATTATGAGGTCCCTTAGCGGGTCCCACCCGTTAAGGGACCTGGGAGCTTGTAACGGGCCTGCAATTTATTAGCTCCTTCCCCTATGGGGGCTCAAATGGGAATGGTTTTCAGAATGGGGACTTACCGGGTCCTCCAAACTCGGAATGACCCCCAGTGAGCTTCAGGGGGAAGGGGAGGAAAGGAAGACTAGGGGCTTCATTATGAGTTTGGAGGCAGCTCTGGTGCTATTAGCACCGTGGCTGCCTCCAAACCGGGCTCCATTACCACCGGGTTCCTTCAATGAGGAATAACCGGGTCATTCCAACATTGGAGGACCCGGTGATTCCTCCTTGTAGGAACCATTCCTCATTCCCATTGAGCCCCCATAGGGCTCAATGGGAATGGGGAGGGAGGTTATAACGGGCACATTATAAATGGCTGTTATTACCTCCCTCTTCCCCTCGCGGGACCCGGAAAGAACGTCTGGTTTTACCAGACGTCTGTTCCGAGTCCCGCAAAGGGAACCTCGTAATCAGCGCTCCCGTAATGAAGGGGGCCTGTCCCGTACCGGCCCCCTTCATTAGGGGAGCGCAAGGGTTATAATGAGGCCCTAGGAGTAGGAACGGGCATGCAATTAGTAATGGAATATAAATGCCTGTTAGGCTGTTGTTGGGGGACTGTCAAGACAATTTAAATGCATTACAAAATATTGCTAATCATTTAAAAATATATAAAAAATCTACTGCCTCTTTAAGGCTGTACACACATCTACTGAGCAGAAGAAGAAAAACGGCAAACATTGAAGAAAGTCACTCATACTGCCAACCCTACCGATTTAGGCAGTAGGCTACTGCTTTTTAAGCAGTCCTACCGCCTACAGATTTGGGTGACAGATCCTACTGCTTTTTACAGAGGCAGGTACTGTATGTGACTGTATGGCAGGCTGCTTGTGACCATCCCAGGACAAAGCATGCAACACATTAGTCTGTCTGTGTGGTGCACTGGTAAGTGATACTTTGAGTGATGGGCTCAGACCAATCCACTGACCTCACAACTACATGAACTGCCCTGCACTCTGGCCGGAACAGGTCTTAGGTGAACCACCAGTGAAGGCAAGTGGCAGAGCGTACCACCATCACACAGCATCTGCATATCAGTCTGAGGAGGCTACCAGACTCCATGTTGTCCAGTTATTCATCTTGCACTGCAGGAATAAATATGTACTGCCTGGGCAGCTGCTACAGAACAGTGGCAAACGCTGCCTACCAGCTCTGTGTGATTACCTTCTGTGAAGCTATGTAATTGAATTTGGTGCTAATTTACCATTCAGAATTATACATTTTAAACATTTGAACGTCTTTCCATGTTATGCTGTTTGATGGATTGCATATTTTAGAATTCTCCAGTGGTGGCAACAATGTATGTTTTGTATTTTCCTGTGATGTCATTGGTATGGCAATTATTATTTTTGAAACTTCCTACATCTTTTTGGTCACAGAATCTTGGCAGGTATGAACATTTCTAACTCACCCCACCTTTGCAGGGTCAAACCAATGAGATAGGAGTCAGTGGCAAGGCTTTGCCAACACAGTAGACTTTGAGAGCAGCAGCGTGAATTATGGAGAAAGTGAAAGCGTTTGAAAAGCTGGGAAATGTGAGCCACCTTTTGCCACCATTATCAACATTCAGTGCTGGGGGCAGTGGTGCACTGTGATGGTGGTAGCTGGGCGCTAATGGCCGCATTTTGCTTTTGTACGAGGGATGGCAGACTTTATAGGAAGTTGGCCAGTGTGGCAGTGGTGTTGTGTAGCGATACAACCGGTATTACACATGTGTCACGGAAAGGTGGGGTTTGTGAGCAAGGGGGCTGTGGTTTTCCGACGCATGACCTCACCCAGCCCATGGGTTCTACCCTCCCGCTCTGGCAGTGTGAGGGAAAGTGGAGCTACAAGTAAGCACAGGACTTGGCAGGATATTGGCAGATGAGCCGTGTCAACGTTAGGGTAAGCTCGCACTATGGTAGATCGCCTACATAAATGATGTGCCCGAGCTACCAGCAGCTCCTTTGGAAGCACAGTGGGTTTTCGGGTAATAAGTGGCGTGAGAAACCTGAAGGTGTCTCCCTGACTAGTCCCCAGGGATCTGTCATCCAGGTGGCCAGGACACGGCCATCCTTATTGGATCCAGTTCCTGTGGATGGACCAGTGAGGGAGGATCACCTGGATGGGGGGTCCTCGGGGAATAGATGTGGGACACTGATGGGTGAGGCACGGTATCCCCCTTCTTCTAATACCTTTTTCCCATCCTGCTATATAGGAATCTCAGAAACTCAACGCCCCCCTTTTCTGAAACGAACACTTTCGCACACCGCAAAAGGTGACTGACAAACACCAAAGCCGTTTACCTGACATGTCCCAACACAAGGGTCAGGCAAAGTCAGGCAATTGACCAGGATCACACCACCTGATGGCCCTTTCCCTTCCCCACAGAGATAAAAAGTGGTGGGCGAGAGCACAATACGGGCAAGGCAGACTGCACAACGAGACAGCTATCCAAGCACGGCAGTTCAAGAGGAGCAGAAAGGCGGCAAATAGCGAAAGGTTGACAAGTAGAAAAGCACTTTGCCCTTTCCGACCCAGACCTGCAAGACCTCCATAGAAGGAATCGTAAGACCCCGAACAATAGCCCAAGTGTGTTGCAGCAGATGTCAACGGTACATGGAGCATGACTACGCTAATAAGCAGGACAGAGGGAAAGGCCTGCTACCGTGGTACCGGCCTTGACTCCAGATACATGTAAAGCAAAGCGGTTCATGACAGCCAGTGAGATGAGGCGAGAACGGATAAGAAACCGAACTGTGTTGAATGAAAGTCACAAAGTGGCACATTGAGGAAGGTTCAAAGAACTGTAAATTATTAAGGGAAGACCAGCTGCACAGGGGTCCGGCACCACGTGGGTGCTTACTCGAGAGACTCTGGTTGATCCCGTGTTGAATGAAACTACTGATATCAGAAGGCCCTAGGGTAGTTGCGAGGAAAAGGTCAAGAAGTCATACAGGGGACTAGCAAATTCCCTGTACAGTTGAATGTCTTTGACTGACAAACCATTGAGAACGCAAGGAAAGTGAATCCTGCATCAGAAGAAAGTAAAAGGAATTGTGAAAGGGCAAGAGTGAACCCGATGGAGGGATGCCAATAAAGAGGGGAGAAGTCTAAAGTCCCAAGGAACAGTGTGTTGACAAAAGTGAACCCGACAGAGGGATGTCCACGGTGAACTGATTAAAAAGACATTAAGATTTGTGAGGGCCAAAAGAGAAATTGATTTGTGAAAAGCTGTAGTGTACCCGACGGAGGGAGGCAAACAGTTGAGAAGGGTCTGAGCCCAGAAGAGGGGAAATCCAGGGGTGAAAAGTCCTCACCCAACATGCATACAAAAAATAACTTTTGTCTGTTATTTTTACCACATCAGGTCCTCTGAGTCAAGAGACTTTTTGTAGAAAAGAGACTTGACCACTGAAAGTCCTGATAGCTGAAGCTGGAACTGTCGTCTCGTGCTGAGAAAGCTCGAGCGTGTGCTGTGCTCAGGAGTCCCGCCTTTTCCTGTGCTTAAAACATGGGGAAGGGAGACCCCCGGCTACCACATCCTGACTTATCATTTGTGAACACTGCTTTCTTTCTTGTGAATCCTATCCCACACTCTTTTTGGTATTTAGTTGTTAGGATTAGCAATCGTTTATTTTAGTATAGGCCCTTTTATTTTGATAAGACACCACTAGGACTGACTTATTTTGATTTGATGGTCATAGCTTGCTCCCATCTTAGATTTGAGTTAAGGTTAGGCATTTTTCCACCCTACCTATGCAGTTTCATAAACACCCTTGACCTGTGATCACTTCTGTCTGTCTATTCTTGATACCATGCCTTCCTCACAGAGGACTTTCCACATGTGTGGCTGACTGCATTGGGCAGATGAGGATATAGGCACACTGTAAACAGTGTTTTTTGTTTTGTTCTGTCTGTATAAAGCAGCCGGCTGTTTTAATGCTGCTTCACTTATTAGGCATACAATTGTGTATTTTGGGTCGGATATCGGATAAATTAGTGACGCAAAAATGTTTATTTATTGGACAACGTGCAAACATTTCCTTCATCCTTACACACACTCGCTGCTTCATGGTGAATACTTGAGCGTACGCGCCAGCATTTCTGCTCTAGTTTGTTTTTAAATGCTAAGGTAAGTTAATCGCTAGTTGATGCTAAATGTTGGCGTCCATTTTGAGGATCCCATCCCTTTGTGTAGAAGGTAAATGATGATTTTGCCAGCGGTTGCGGGAGCGAGCGTTTACTCCTGTAAAAGTTGCTGGGCTGCTCGGGGAAACGCTCCCATTTGCTTTTGTGCTGTTGCTCGTCGATTTTAAGGTGCGCGCTTCTTGTATATGTTTGCTGCGAGGGGAGTTTGGGCAGGATAAGACCAAGTTTTAGGCCTCGCGTATCTTTTTTTTATAAATGGTCTAATTAGGTTGTAGTTGGTAGACCTGTTGGGGACACACTAGGGAGGCTAGCCAGGGCAGCGGGGTACTGCAATTATCATGTCAGGTTGTACCAGGGCGTGCCCAGCACAGTCTGCAAAGAGGTGGCTAAGCCGCAAACCCCGCATGCAGCGGTATAACAGGATACCCGACTGTCTAAATGTGCAAACGCTGGGCGATTTGGGCGGTAGGGTTTGTTGAATGGATTAAAACAGCTCAGTGGGCCGAGCGCTGCTGCATTTTAAACATGAATCAGGTGGACTACGAGTAGGGGCATAACAGCCGAAACGAGAGTGGCGAGTGTTGGTCAAGGAAGTGTATTGTGAAGTGGCGATGCAGAATGAGTGTCTTCTCCCATTGGTGCATTGCTTGCGGGCCACCGTATTGTTAAACTTAAGGATCACCAACATGTAAGAGCGGAGATCTGGCTGAACATGCGTTGCATTGGGAGAATGTCCCTACACATCCATCCAGGTTTGAGTGATGAACTTTAGCTCACAGAAAGTATTAAGTACGTCAGCGAAGGGCAAAGTGGGTTACTTTCAGCTGAGTAACTTTGCTGAAAAGGTTGTGGGAGACATGACATCCAAATGAGAGGGGCAATAATGCTGATTATCCACCCAGCGGAGAATGACCTGGTCCAGTTGGGTAGAGGTGCCCTGGTGCGCGTGATGTGCCGCACTATCTGGGCGTTGAGCAAGAGCATGGGGGGCTTGCGATAGGTGTAGTCGGAAATGATTGCGAGGTTTATATGTAGTGAGGCCAAGTCCATTGCAGCTGTTGAAAAGTCCAGGAAAAAGCTGAACGTGGCAATGTCAACATTTTGCAAGGGGTCTGGTTTCTGAACAATCGGGCATTATTGGAGAAGGAAGGGCATTAGGAGAAGGACAGGGATTACCTGTTGGATATGGGCTGGTACTTGTTTTGCTGAATTTGGAGGATGCCTGAAGAGGTGAGGGCGTGAATAGTAGGCCAGGTTTTCAGCAGGAGTGGCGGCGGCGGCAAAGGGGCGGAAACTCCTTTTTACTGTGGCGGTAACTGCGCTTCCCAACATCAGCACCTGCTTGAAGAGTTGAAGATGTCCAGCTCTTTGTGCAGTCTCGCCAGTTCCTCTTGGATTTCAGGTGTATCCTCATCATCACTGTCCTCTATCACCACTTTTTTGCTTGTGTAGTGCTCGCTTGGAGGCTGGGTGTCTCTTCTTTGCTGATCTTGTGGTACGCTTTGGGTTACGAATGAGCCCTGCCAATGAGGCTCCTTTATGCGTTCCAGGCTGATTCCAACTTCTTTGCCTAGCGCCTGTACCCGAGATGGCGCCTGCTGGGATGGCGCCAGGCTCCGTAATGAATGACGCAGGACCGGATGCGAACAAACGTCACTTCCTGTGTGCACAGTTAAGAATGGGAAGAGCTGCGAACACCACGTCTGGGCAACAGATGCGCTTCATACTTCATAGTGATGGACCTCCAGGAGTCCACGCTGATGATATTATATCCCTGTTATCCAATCCCTGTCTCACGCCGCAGCAAGAAATACATCCTCGTCAGAGACAGCAGATTATATCTCATAGAGAGAGACCATCCAAGACCCAACCCTTTATATTTATTTATTATTCTTTGTTTTACATTCTATCACGCTATCTAAGAAGACAAGACTTGTCTTCCATTGTATGAATTAAGACTGGTGATTATAGCACCTAACCTAGGTTTAAGCCCGGTTCCGCAGCTTTCCAGTAAGTACCCTTGTGGGGACATCTCGACCAAGGAGAGGGTTTATGTACATTCAAATACATTCATACACATCCGACACACCCCCCACCCCCGCATCTCAACATACACACAAAATACATTAAAATCCAAACATTCATACACATCCGACACCCCCCCACCCCTGCATCTCAACCTACACACAAAATACATTCAAACACAAACATTCATACACATCCGACACCCCCCCACCCCTGCATCTCAACATACACACAAAATACATTCAAACACAAACATTCATACACATCCGACACACCCCCCCACTCCCGCATCTCAACATACACACAAAATACATCCGACACACCCCCCCACCCCCGCATCTCAACATACACACAAAATACATTCAAATACAAACATTCATACACATCCGACACACACCCCCCGCAACATACACACACAAACATAAAGCAAAACAAACCCGACACACAAACAGACCACTTACCGGAGACGTGCTGGAAGGCAGGCAGGTAAGCGGCAGGTAAGCTGGAATCGTACTACGGCTGGCGTGGTCCAAGGCTGAAATGCCTTCCGGCATCAAGCCTTATGGACCACGCCAGCCGTAGTGCTGGCCCTCCATTGGTGCAGCACACACGCATTACGTGGCTCGTAGGAGCGACGTGATGTGTGTGTGTGCTGAGCCAATGAGGGCCAGTGTTTTCACCGGCCCGGAAGACAACAAAGACTTTCCTAATGGAGGGCGGCCGCGGGCCGCCCCCCATTAGGAAAGTCTTTGTCCCTCGCGGGCCGGTCAAAAGGGCATGGCGGGCCGCAACTGGCCCGCGGGCCGTATGTTGTGCACCCATGACCTACACTAACTATGCAGATGATACCCAGATTCTCCTCCCGCTTTCAGGGGATTATAATGAGGATTTGGCCTTGGTAAATAGGGTGTATCTCATCATCCAGTCATGGATGGCCACTCTTGGTCTATGCCTGAATGATGATAAAACAGAGTTAATCATTCTGGGCAATCATTCCAATCTCAAAAAACTAGGCCAGAACTACTCTGCATTTGAGATCGATGGGAACACCATTAAGGTAGCCAGGAAAGTGAAGACTCTAGGCTTCCATCTAGATGCTACCCTCTCCTTCAACAAACAGGTGAACTCATTAGCTTCGACCACAGCCTACACATGCAAGCTTATCAGAGCAGGCAAACACTTTATCTCTAATGACAATTGCATGATTCTAGCTAGAGCACTTGCCCTATCTAGACTTGATTACTGCAACGCCTTATATATCGAGGCCAACAAACACATCATACACAGAATTCCAATTTTACAAATTAACGCCCTGAGAGCAGCCCTTCGTATCCCTAGACGAGCACACATTTCTAAGATAAGGCGCAATAACAAATGGTTGTCAACCCAAGATAAAATACTACTGAAAGCGGCCTCCCTCACTCACAAAGCCCTCAACAACATGGCTCCTCACTATCGAACTGATCGATTTGTAGAAAGAAGATCCTCCAGACCCGCAAGAATCTCCAATGCCAACACACTTATCATTCCTAGATTTAAACTCACCAAGGTTGGAGGCGCCAGCTTCCCCGTCCGGGCAGCCCTGTATGGAACTCACTGCCCCACACTATACGTGAGGAGAAATCCTACCCGAAATTCAGATCCAATTACATCAACCATCTGAAACAATTGGTCAGCTAGCCAGTGCTACCTCTCCCCCCTCTATCCTGCTGATATACTACCTGAAAACTGTTTAATATCCTGTGTATAATTCACTGTACTATTGATACAGCCTGTATATATTGCTAATTATATGCGTAATTACGTAACTATGTAACCTATGCCTCTCCTATCCTGTACTGCTGCGCCATATTACCCTCGGGTCTGGTGCGCATTATAAATGAATAAAACAAACAAACAAACCTTGGAGGGCCATCCATGCCTGGATGATGAGGTATATTCTATTCACCAAGGCCAAATCCTTTTTGTAATCCCCTGTAAGTGGAATGAGAATCTGGGTGTCATCTGCGTAGTTAGTGGAGGTGACACTGAGACAATCCAGATCATCAAAAAGGGGCTTGATAAATATATTATACAGAGTAGGGGACTTGCAGGAGCCCTGGGGGAAACCACATGAAATGGGGATAGGATCAGCTGCTTCTGAGGTAGAGAAACCTCTCATAGTCCTATTACTTAAAAAAGATTGGATCCAGGCGATAGCTTGTTGCTCGTCAAGTCCGATCAATACACATTCCTCTTTGGCTGTGGATTTGGGAGTAGGTGTGATCCTGAGCTCACCCCACTGGGATACTTAGGCACCACTTTTTCGGATTAAGGTAGATTACACCCAGCAGTGACCCATCAGGTTTGTCCCCAAGAACCTCCACAAGACTACAGGTGCTGACATTTGGTTCTTCTGTTCTGTTGTCATATGTAGTGGGCCTGGGTGCGGCTGGGGTGGGGGTCTTTGGTTCTCCGATGTCTGCTCCATCTCCCTTCCTCTTTATTCTTCTTTGTGCCGTCCTTTATCTTGTCCTTGGTCTTGTTTTTGCCTTTCCTTCCGTTTCCTCTGTCACCGTCCTCGTCTATTGGGTTATCCTGGCTGGTTGTGGGGGTGCTGTTCCTCTCCTCCTTTGCCTCGGTTCCGAGCTAGGCCTTGCTTCCCTCTTCCCTCTGTGGTGCAGTGTCCACGTCCGATGTGGGTTCTTCCTTTGCCATCACTTCTGGTTCATCTGGGTCTAGATTCTCCTGGTCCGGCGTGATCTTCTTGTTCGTGTCAGCTGCGTCACTGCTCTCCATGAGCAGGATCTCCGTCTTCCGGGCTGAGGGTCGTGCAGGGCGCTGAGGACCCTTTCTCCTGTGGGTACAACTCCTGTGTAGGATCTGGTAGAGGCATTGAGACCCTTTTCATGTCTTCTTGTCACTGGGCCTCATGCCGAATCCTCTGCAGAATCTGCAGAACTTCTGTGGGCATGCCTCCCCTCTGTGACGCTCACCGTTACACTTCCTGCAGGTGAAGGGTTGGCCCGGCTACTTGATCGTCCCGTCATCGGCTCCCAGGAAAACGACGGATAATAGGTGTCACAGGCTGTCCTTGCCTTGGGTGCTAGACGCCAACACCAGGGTCGCTCTCCATGATGTTGCTGTCTGTGTCTTTCGTCTGTCCTGCCGTGATGGTGCCGTACCTTCTCTGGAGGGTCCAGGTGTCTGTGTCTGAGACGTGAGGGCTTGTCATCTCCACTGTGATCCTCCTTTCTCTCATCTCCATCAGGTCTCCATCTCCAAGGTGCTGTATGCAGCCTCCTCCTTCTTGGCCTGGAGGAGGCTCCAGTACTTGTGTGAAGTGGTTCAGAAGGAAAGGTGGAAGACCCCACAGGACAGGTGGTCCTGGAGGCTGAAGATCTTACTGGGTTTTACCCCGGCCACCATGACCACCTTTCTCATGAACATGTGCCTGGCCACCATGCGCCTCCTTAACCTTCATCTCAAGGGGCTGGCGCATTTGGTGGTTCAGGGGGTAGGGCTTATGGGACATAGGGTTGCTCCCACCTGGTTTGGCCTCTCGGCCGGTGCTGTTGCCGCCTGGCTTCCCCTCCCAGCCCCCCTAGGGGCTGCAGGGCTGTTCCGTGCTGATGTCTTTTCCTCCTGTTGCGCGACCCATCTCCTGGTCTGTGGGCCTTGCTATAGAGAGTGGTTTGAAAAGTTAGTTATTTTAGGTCACTTAGAAGCAGTTCCCTAGTCAAAATGAAAAGCAAGAACATGTTTCAAAGCATCCTCATTTAAGCTTACCCAGGAATGTATAGGGGTTAAGCCTACCTACCCAGGCATGTATATTTATTTATTTATTAATTCGTATTTGTATAGCATGCAGCAGTCCAATGCCATTGTGGCACTTGTTACAGAAACATACTTAGTTGCATAGTTGTCACGTGGCATTAGTTACAGAGTGAGAGAATATTTGGATAACATATTTGTACATTTGTCATGTGAATGTTGGATATAAGAGATATGTACATAGTTACATAGTGTTTATATTACATTTAGAATACAATATACATTAGGAAGACGTGCGTGTGCTTACGGAGTTGGCTCCGGAGAGTGGTCTTGAGATTTTTACAGAAAGCACGGATGGATGGTTCAGCTATGAGGAAGGCAGGGAGTGTGTTCCATAGTTTGGGTGCAATGTATGAGAAGCCTAGCCCTCCGGCTTTAGCTCTCCGTATACGGGGAATGTGTAACTGGTTGGTGTACTGAGTTCTGGTGGGGCATATTGAGGTGGTTCTTGATATAGCTTCTGCTAGGTATGTGGGAGCTGTGCGGTTGATGCATCTGTGAGTAATAGTGAGGATTTTGAGTGTAATGCGGTCTTTGACCTGGAGCCAATGCCCTGCTTGTCTGGCGTGGGATATGAGGTCTCTCCTGGGAATGCTCAGAGCAGCTCGTAGAGCATTGTCTTGTGTAGTTTGAAGTCTGTGTATGTTTTTGGAAGATGTGCGAGCCAGGAGAGCATTGCAATAATCGAGTTTGGCGCCTATGGTTGCTCTGGCTATTGCAAGGCAGTTGGGAGCGGATAGGTAGGGTTTAATGGCATTGATAAGTTTGGTGTTATATGCTGCCGCAGAGGCTATGGCGCTAACTTTTTTGTTCATAGACAGGTTTGCATCGATGTGGACACCTAGTGTCTTGACTGAGGAAGAAACCGTGATGGTAGAATTATCGATGTTAAAGTTGTCGTATTGTGGCTTTATGCCCGAGGATAAGGATTTCAGTCGTATCCCTGTTAAAACACAAGCCATTGACAGCCATCCATGCTTGGTAGTGGCATAGATATCATGTAAGGCAGTGGCGTCTTGGTGGTAGGAGCCAGATAGTGGTAGGAGTACTTGAGTATTATCAGCATAATTAGTATATGCTATACCCATACAGTCAAGTAGATCAAAAAGGGGTTTAGTGAAGAGGTTGTAGAGGGTGGGGCTGTACATGAGCCTTGGGGTACTCCGCAGTCTATGGTTGTGGGGTCAGCATTTGCTGTGTTGGAGAACAACTTCATGGCTCTGGAAGGAAGTAATCCAGGATGCTGCTTGTGTGGAAAAGTGGGCTGCCTGGGTGAGATGGGTGGTGAGGGTTTTATGATCAACCAGATCAAATGCTGCCGAGAGATCGAGGAGGAGGAGCAGGGCAGGTTTACTTTTGTCAATGATCTGTGAGATTTTCTTTTTTTAGGTCTAGTAAGGCGGATTCTGTTCCATGCCCTACGCGGAACCCAGATTGTCTTTTACCCAGTATGGAGTTGGATTCTATGTATAGTTGGATCTGGTTGTGAGCCGTCTTCTCCAAGATTTTTAGAAGGAACAGGACTGTCGTTATAGGCCTGTAGTTGTTGGGCTGCGCTGGGTCTAAAGTCGTTTATTTTAGAAGGGGGCGTACCCACGCTTCTTTGAGATAATCAGGTACATAGCCTGTTCTGAATGAAGCATTAATGAATGCAGTCACCAGTGGGGCTAAGTTCTTGGCACATTCCTTGATAATTTTAGGAGGGCATTGTCTTGATATGGGCCAAATCGTCCTCGGGACCAGCCCTTGGGAGCAATAATTACCCAATTCAGCCCAAAATACAGGTTCTATTGTGCTGAGCAGTGATCTCATGCTAGTGACAAATGACACCTTCAATAAGTTTTAGTATTTATTCTAAACAGTGAATTTCATATACATTTGGGATTCAAGTTAGAGAAGATTACAAAGCACAAAACTTAGAGAAATGCAAAATATAGAGAAACATAGAACTTAGATAAACATAGAGAAACATAGAGAAACACAGTTTTACGCCCCTTCAATCAGCACTGGGAGACCCTGGCCCTCATAAGCTAGCTGTAACAAGCCCCGCTCAGAGGAAAGCGCTGCTGGGTGCCGTCAGAGCTCCAATTCCGGGCACTTGATCTTGCTCGAACCAAGTCCACAGAACGATCTCCCACCTGAGTCATGTGAGCATGCATATTTTATAATCTCGTGCTGTCTGTCCATGACGCACAGTTCCAGAACTTTCCCTGTGCAAAATATAGGCTGGCTCATGGAAAAAACCCAACTCTGTTAATTTCCACTGTGCTTCTTCTTCTGAGCCCCTCCCTGGAGCCCATCTGCGCGAAAGCTCAGGAATGTCTTATCAGTGCCTTCCCAGAGAAAAGGAAGATTAGCTTGGGGCCATGCAGGGCTACCGTTAGTGAGGCAGAGCAAGCTCTAAAAGACATGCACTCATAGCTTAGTGTTCATAGCGCTTAAGACTGGCTAACTAAGCGCTATATATAGGTGCCATAATGTTCCAAACACTCCAAAAATGTCTATTAGCTACAGAGCTCGGGCCCTCGCCCTGCCTGTCTATCAACAATGCATAATGTGACCTATCACTCATACTAGGCCTGCATATTCCTTGTAGCTCACTACTGCATAATGGAAGTGCTACAACAGACTACTGTCAGCATTTTTGGCACATACTTTGAATACACTATTGGCTTTCAGCGGCTAATGCTGTCATCTAAAGCCCTGATTGGCAAAGTTGCAATTTTGTGTATCACTACAGGCATATGTCTCCTTTGCAGAGTTATGGTTTGAGATGTTTGATGAGATCAAGGACCTCAGATTCGGTAGTGTCTCTAAAGACGAATTAGGCGTGGTGGGGATCTCTCTGCTTAGCTTGTGTGAGAGGTTTGTTCTTTTGGTTGGAGAGGGCTTTGCAGTGGTTTTGAATTTTATTTTGGAGGAGATCTATTTTGTTGAGCATTGCAGACTGGATGCCTGCGCACCAGACTTTGTCTTTGATGATCTCATCTGTGCTAGCCGGAGGTGTGACCATTTCGTTAAAGATTGTGAATATCTCTTTGACTTGCGAATTGGCCTTGGAGATCCTGTCGTTAAGAGTTCACTTTTGCTGTGATAATAGCTTTTTTGTATCAGCGAGCTATCTGTTTGAAGAGGTTCCTGTTTAAGTCTGTTGGGTCCGCTTGCCAGTTTTTTTGTGCCTGACGCTTTTGTGAGCAGAGAGCTTGGAGTTCATCTGAGAAGCACGAATTGTTGTGGAAGGATTTATTTTCTTTCTTGCTTTCGAGAGGGGCTATTAAGTTTATAGCGTTGGTAAGTGTGTCGTTAAAGATGTCTGCTAACACTTTAGGATCCTGAGAGAATTGGGGAGCTAGACATGGGTTGTTCAGGTATGGTCGGAGGTTGTCTGCGTTGAGTTTCTTTGAACTTCTTGTTATGGCTGGTGGCGCGTGAGTGAGAGCTTTGGAGCTTGGGGTCGTGGGGATGTCGAATTCAATGCAATTCCATGGATAGGCGGTGTTTGAGGTATTGTATTGTATTGTATTGTATTATATTATATTGTATTGTATTGTATTGTTTATTTGATAATGCGCACAAAACCCAGGGGTAGCCGGGCGCAGCAGGTACAAGGTTACTTAAGCTTGGGTTACATACAGTGTATAGGCGAGAAACAACATAACAGTACAGTAAGAACATATCAATACACGCCGTGTGGAAGGAAAAAAACTAGCATATTGTAGATTTGAGGGAGTGTACAGGTGTAGGTATGAGAACAGAATCGTTTTGGACAACGGTATCATGGTCATTGGGTGCCACGAGAGTTAGTTGTCGTTTGTCCAGAGCCAGTTTTTTACCTGGCATCTAAAATTGGAGTAGGGTATGTTGGCTCTCAGTGCAATGGGCAGTGCGTTCCAGGCCTGGGCAGCTCTGACAGGGAAGCTTGCTCCGCCCGCTTTGGAGCGTCTGAATCTAGGGGTTTCGAGCAGGTAGTGGTTAGTAGCCCTAGTGTGGTGCCTGGATGATTTTCTAGTCAGTCTGGCTGAGATGTAGGGGGGAGCAGTGTTGTTGAGCCCTTTATGGGTAAGCGATAGTGTCTTGAGCAGGACTCTGTCGCTGATTTTGAGCCAGTGGTGGTCTTGCCTAACGTTTGAGATATGTGCTTTGCGGGGTATGTCAAGGGCTGCTCTAAGAGCGTTGTTTTGAAGGATTTGCATTTTATTTATGATGGATTTGTTGGCACCTGCATAGAGGGCATTGCAATAGTCCAGTTTGGACATGACTAATGCATTGGCTAGCGTGATGCAGTTGGTTTTAGAGAGGTAAGGTCTACAGGTCCTGATTAATTTGCAGGTGTACGCTGTAGAGGATGCCAGGGTGTTAACTTGTTTTTTGAGGGATAGAGTGGAATCGAGGTAAAAGCCTAGAGTTTTTACCTCGGTGGCCACCTTGATTGTGTTACCATCTATGTTGAAATTGCGATAGTTGGGACTCAGTTTTTTTAGGTTGGAGTCAGACCCCAGTATTAATATCTCAGTTTTGTCGTCATTTAGGCAGAGGCCGTGGGAGGCCATCCATGCCTGAATGAGGAGGTAGATTTTGTTTACTAGAGCTGTATCTTCGACAAAGTTGCCTGATAGAGGTATGAGAATCTGCGTATCGTCCGCATAATTCGTGTAGGTTACCCCTAATTTGTCAAGTTTGTCGAAGAGAGGCTTAGTGAAGATATTGTACATAGTCGGTGAGACACATGAGCCTTGTGGGACACCACAAGTGATCTGGATTGGGTCCGCTGCTGCTACAGGGGAGAACACTCTCATCGAACGGTTGGCTAGGAAGGATTGTACCCATGCTATAGCTTCACTTGAGAAGTGAGCGGCAGACGCTAGATGGTTGCATAATACTGCGTGATCCACTAGGTCAAAGGCCGCTGACAGGTCAAGGAGGAGGAGCATAGCTGTATTACCTTTATCCTTCAGCTCGTCGATTTGTGTTTTGAGGTCAATGAGGGCTGTTTCGGTACCGTGCAGTGGTTTGAAGCCAGATTGCCGTGTACCTAACAGTTGGTGCGTCTCCAAATGGTTTTGGATTTGGAGGTAGGCTACTCTGTCAATGATTTTAAGGAGAAATGGGACTGTGGTAATAGGCCTGTAGTTAGTGGGGATAGCTGGGTCAAGTGTCTGTTTTTTGAGGAGGGGGAGAACCCAGGATCCTTTAAGGTTGGTAGGTACAGTGCTTGTGTTGAAGGAGGCATTGATAAGTTTCGAGATGAAGGGTGCTAGATCTCTAGCTGCATCCTTAATGATTTGCGCAGGGCAACTGTCGCCTTGGCAATTTGACGGTTTAAGGGACAGAATGACCTTTTCAGTTTCCAATATAGAGATATTGGTAAACCTGAAGGGTTTACCGTTGTTTTGGGAGGGTGTGCTGGGTAACTCCTTCAATGGGGTGGTGTGAGTACCGTGAGGGCTCAAGGAGGCTTTTTTCTCAGCAATTTTAGATTGAAGGGTTATGATTTTATTTGCTAGAGCATTTTGGATGCTAGTGCACCAGGATTTGTCCTTGGGGACATTGTCTGTGGGGGCAATAGGGTTTTCCAATTCACGAAGAATAGTGAAGAGCTCTTTGGAGTTAGAATTGGCTTTACTGATTCTATGATTGAATGAGTCTTTTTTCGTTTGAATAATTTCCTTTTTGTATTTTTTGGCAAAGTTAGCAAGTGTGGTTTTATTGTCGGCAGAGGGAGTATGCCTCCAAATAGCTTGGAGTTTGCGTTTTTGGATACGCATTTCTTTGAGATGGGGGGAGAACCAAGAGTTAAGGTGAGTTTCACGTTTACTTTTATGGAGTTTGGTAGGGGCAATCAAGTCTAGAGCTTTGGTCATGGCGTTGTTAAATGATTCAACTAACTCACTAGGGTTGGAATCATTAGGACTAGCTGTGAGAGTTGGTAGGAAAAGTGGAAGTAGTTTTTCAGCTGTGATTTCTTTTTTACTTCTTGTTGGCATGGGGGGTGCTATTTTAATCTTATTGGGTTTGGGAGGTTCGATGTTGGCTGTGAAGCATATAAGATGATGGTCGGTCCATATTTGAGGTAGGATACTGGAGATGGTGATGTTGCAGTTGTGGTTGGCTATCCAGTCTAGCGTGCGGCCTTTTGTATGTGTAGGAGCTAGGACATTTTGGGTAATGTCGTGATTGGCTAGAATGGATTGGATTGCTTGGGCTTGTTGGTCTTCAGCGTCATTAAAGCCCAGGTTAAAGTCGCCTAGTAGAAGGAGCTGAGTGGAGTCTTTAATGCTGTTGGTGAGGAGGCTGGATAGGTCTTCCTCAAAGTTGCCTAGTGGGCCTGGTGGTCTGTACACTAGAAGTATTGTTAGTGTGCTGTTGTTTGAGATAGGTATTTTAGCTGAGAGAAGTTCGCACGATGTGAAAGCTGGGTGTGGGGTGAGTCTGGCAGCTAGATGTGTTTTGGTTATGATGGCCAGGCCACCTCCTCTAGTGTTGGGTCGGTCGACTCTTAGGATATTGAAGTTATCAGGTATGGCAGTCGAGAGGGCAGGGCCAGCTGCATCATGGAGCCAGGTTTCAGTGACAGCAAGGATATCTAAATTGTCCAAAGACAGTATATCTGCTATTTCGGTATTGTGTGCTATGAGGGCCCTAGCATTAATAAGGGCTCCTGATAGTGTTGGACTTATGGTGTTATCTTTGGCAGTTCTGGGATTGGGGTGGTTGGGTCTCCTCTGTTTGTAGTATGGGTAATCAAGTGGTTGAGGACGATTTGTCGTCGCAAGGTCTAGGAGGTTAGGATTAATGGTAGTGGAGGTGCGTGTGGGTACTGGTGGGTTGGCTCTCTTATTTTTGATGTCATAAAGTCGTGGGAGCCTAGCTCTAAGTCGCAGGTTTCTCTCTTGCAAGTTGCAGGGTGTAGAGTTGGAGAGGGCCATTATTATGGTGATGGTTAGGAGAGTCCAGGCTATGGTCCCACGTGAGTGTGAGAAGCAGGTAGTAGTGTACATATTGTGGGAGTGGCAAGATAATGCTTGTATTTGGTGAGTCTGGTGGGAATTGGGGTGCAAATGTACTATCAGTCTAGGTTGGAAGATCCTGTTAGTATCTGAAAGGCGGATATGCTACAGCAAGGGTTCAGACTTGGGAAGTCCTAATCATGGCTAGTAATGCCAATATAGTGGGGCATGGCACTTAGAAATTGACAAAGGCATAAGGCACGGCACAATTTAAAGTGGTCTGAAAGCGACCATAAGGCACGGCACAATTTAAGAGTGGTCTGAAAGCGACCATAAGGCACAACACAATTTAAGAGTGGTCTGAAAGCGACCATAAGGCACAACACAGTATAAAGTGGTCTGAAAGTGACCATAAGGCACAACACAATTTAAAAGTGGCGAGTATACTCAGGCCACACAGCCATACACTAACAGTGCAACACGGTTGCAATAACGGATGGGGTTGTATGCTGGTAGTGAGCTTCTTACCCTGAATAGGTGCCAGCATAAACAGGATGTTGTAGGTGGGTTCCAGTAGGAGCATGAGACCTGGCACTCGGCACTTTATAAGACCTGGACCGAAGGTACTTTTTATGGAGAAGGGTGGCAACAGTGCAGCAGGTGGATGTCTATGATGGAAGCAAGTTCCAGTAGCCAGGTTCGATAGGGGCGAGCGCCGAGCGCCTGCCAGCAGCGAACAGGGGCAAACAGGGCAGCTTGGCCTTATAGTGGCCTTGGGGTGGCCGCCGGCTATTTCGCCTGCCGGCGGAAGTTCCTGGTAATGTGGAGCAGGGACGCGTTGCCTAGCAACGAAGTCGAGGCCGAGCCTCGCTTTCATCCCGCATCGCGCCCGAAATTTTGTTTTTTGTAATGTCGGCGCGTGCGGGTTGTGGGACAAAAAGAGTGGTAGGCCTGCAAGTGAGGCCCTGCAGTGGTGGCAGGAAGGGCCCGGGAGGGGTATGGTCTCCTACCCGCTCCGAAGGAGTAGAGGTGGGGGCTCCTGCCCGCTCCGAGGGAGTAGAGGTGGGGGCTCCTGCCCGCTCCGAAGGAGTAGAGGTGGGGGCTCCTGCCCGCTCCGAAGGAGTAGAGGTGGGGGCTCGTGCCCGCTCGCCGGAAGGTTTCTGAAGTGGGCAAACAGGGCAGCTTGGCCTTATAGTGGCCTTGGGGTGGCCGCCGGCTATTTCGCCTGCCGGCGGAAGTTCCTGGTAATGTGGAGCAGGGACGCGTTGCCTAGCAACGAAGTCGAGGCCGAGCCTCGCTTTCATCCCGCATTGCGCCCGACATTTTGTTTTTTGTAATGTCGGCGCGTGCGGGTTGTGGGACAAAAAGAGTGGTAGGCCTGCAAGTGAGGCCCTACAGTGGTGGCAGGAAGGGCCCGGGAGGGGTATGGTCTCCTACCCGCTCCGAAGGAGTAGAGGTGGGGGCTCCTGCCCGCTCCGAGGGAGTAGAGGTGGGGGCTCCTGCCCGCTCCGAAGGAGTAGAGGTGGGGGCTCCTGCCCGCTCCGAAGGAGTAGAGGTGGGGGCTCCTGCCCGCTCGCCGGAAGGTTTCTGAAGTGGGCAAACAGGGCAGCTTGGCCTTATAGTGGCCTTGGGAGGCCGCCGGCTATTTCGCCTGCCGGCGGAAGTTCCTGGTAATGTGGAGCAGGGACGCGTTGCCTAGCAACGAAGTCAAGGCCGAGCCTCGCTTTCATCCCGCATCGCGCCCGACATTTTGTTTTTTGTAATGTCGGCGTGTGCGGGTTGTGGGACAAAAAGAGTGGTAGGCCTGCAAGTGAGGCCCTGCAGTGGTGGCAGGAAGGGCCCGGGAGGGGTATGGTCTTCTACCCTCTCCGAAGGAGTAGAGGTGGGGGCTCCTGCCCGCTCCGAGGGAGTAGAGGTGGGGGCTCCTGCCCGCTCCGAAGGAGTAGAGGTGGGGGCTCCTGCCCGCTCGCCGGAAGGTAATGTTGGATGCACAGTTGTGATCCATGACCCAGTCAAGGGTGCAGTTGTGATCCATGACCCAGTCAAGGGTGCAGCCCTTGGAGTGGGTGGGAGAGTACTCCTTGGGAGAAGCCTAGATCTGATAGTTCTTTAGCTAGAGCTGAGGCAGGTTCATCTTTAGGGTCATTGTATCCTAAGTTTAGGTCTCCTAGTAATAGAATTTTGGAGGATTTTTTGATGTTGTTACTGAGTCGGTGAGAGAGGTGGTCTTGGAAGTCTGCGGGGGGCCGGAGACCTGTACAGGATATGAATATTAATTGAGTTGTTGGGTGAGGGCGTTAATTTAACTGATAGGATGTCAGTATTTCCACCCCATGTGCTAGCATCTCATAGCCTAATGGAGAGTGTGTCTTTGTAGATAAGTGCAACTCCACCTCCAGTTCTATCAGGTCTATCTTGTCTAAGGATGGCGTAGCCTGGAGGTGGGGCTAGTGAGATAGCTGGGTAGGAAGCATCATTGAGCCAGGTTTCAGTGATGCTTAATAGGTCAAGATCATGGGTGGATAATAGGTCATTTATCCCAAAAGCGTGTGCAGGGAGGGAGCGTACAGTCAGTAGTGCGCGTTTGAGAGGTGGATATTGTGAGACTTTAGTTTTATTCATTTTGGAGTGTAAAGTGGTAGGTTTATTGTTGTGTGAGGTCGTGTGTGGCTTAGTGCACGGTCGTGCTATAGAAGATTGGAGAAGCAAGCAGCGAGTGTCATGACCCTTGCTACAGTAAGTCTAAAGTGCAGGTGAAGTGCGGGGGCTTAATCTGATATTTCTTAGAGGGAGAGGTGAAGGTGAACATAACCGGTGTCTGGGTAGTGTGCGGATTCTGAGTCTGTGGAGTCCAGTAGCTGGGCTAGCGGGTTGTGACTGTGTGATGTGATGGTCTAATGGAGTGGGAGGTGAGTGCATTGCTGTGCAATACGTTTGATATGCAGGATGTGGGGGTGGAGGTGTAGGTACCATGATTGTGACGGTCACAGCATATGTCACAAAGATAGCTAGGCAGAGCGCATTAATGAGAGCGAGTTCCTGGGGGCCTTTGTTGTGCGCAGTATGTGAGATCGTGGGTAGCATGATGGGGAGAATAGTTGCAGTCTATGCGTGTATCTGGTAGGTGGCAGGAGTGCGGTTCGAGAGCTGGTGAGTAGTTAGTGCGAGGAGAAACGTGTTGGGCACAGTGAGCTACAATCAATGTGTACACATTAGGCCAGTGCAAGTGTTAAAAAATCACGATGAGCACGGTGGCTACATTGGCTAAAGCAAGATATGCATAGTAAGCTACTATCGGGGTGTGCGCCTTAGGCTAAAGCAGTGGACTAAAGCACACCACAGGCACAGTACGCTGTAGTAGCTAAAAAATAAAATAGGCATGGTAGGCTGCAGTCAGGCTGTGCGCTTTAGGCTGATAGGCAGAGTAGGCAGCATTGAAGTTTAGGGTGTACACTTATGCCAATGCCAAGGGCTAAACACACGATAGGCGCAAGAAGCTGCATTAGTTACAATCAAGAGAGTCACAGTAGTACAGATGGGGAGTGCATCTTAGGCTAATGCACTGGACTAAAGACACGCTAGGCAAAGTAGGCAGCAATCAAGGTGTGCACATTGGGCTGAGTTCAAGATAGGCACATGAAGTCTGTATGGCTGAAATAGTGCATTGGGATCAACATGGCAAACCAGGTACTTTAGAAATGATAAGTGAACACATGCCGGGCTAGCGAGTTAGAAGGTGGCAGAGGCAACTGTGCCAAGGCAAACTGGAGCATGTATTATGGGTAAGTGAAGACCAGTAGTAATGGGGGTGTGCAGACAGTGAGGGTAGCAGGTGTGCAAATAGCAGGTTGGAGAGCACAACAGTAATGTCCAGAATATACAGGTTAGTGAATACAGTTGAACAAGCCAGTGGCCATACTTGCTAAGGGATTATATGAGCGGTTTAGTGAAAGGCTCACGCTATAGCATACAATTACGGGGTGCAAAACATAGCTAGGGCTGGAATTCCAGTAGTTCACGAGGGTGCAGCAGCACGGTGAAGCTAGGTAGCGAGTATTGGCGGGAGCGGATCCCGGACGTAAGGGATGGAGATGTGAGTGGACACTAGTGTTGGCTCAGGCTGAAATGAGACAAAGGGCGCTTGAGTAGCTGGCGCTTCCCATGTGGGGGGAGTACTATAGAAGGATGAGGCAGTAATGCAGGTCAGGGGCAGCAGTGCAGCGTTCCGGGCCCTGGGCCCTGTCTGCCCCCGACAGGGTCTGAGCCTTAGAAGGTGAGCCTTCGTGGCTGTGCCGGCGAGGGATAGGCTCATAAGTATAGCCACAATCCAATGGCGTCGTGTTGAGGCTGAATAGGGGAGTCGGGATCAGACTGTAAGCATGAAGGGCCGGCGGCCATTCTGAACTGCCTGAGCCTCATGGCAATCCATGGAGGCCAGCACAGTTATGGCCCGTTCGAGTAATTTCCCTGTGACGGAGCGACGGATAAGGGCATCAGGCGCACATAGGGCTTATAGGGCTTAAGCCTACCCCGGCATGTATAGGGCTTAAGCCTACCGAGGCATGTATAGAGCTTAAGAATACCCAGGCATGTATAGGGTTTAAGCCTACCCAGGCATGTATAGAGCTTAAGCCTGCCCAGGCATGTATAGGGTTTATGCCTAGCCAGGCATGGATAGAGCTTAAGACTACCCAGGCATGTATAGGGTTTAAGCCTACCCAGGCATGTATAGAGCTTAAGCCTGCCCAGGCATGTATAGGGTTTATGCCTAGCCAGGCATGTATAGGGCTTAAGCCTACCCAGGCATGTATAGGGTTTATGCCTAGCCAGGCATGTATAGAGCTTAAGCCTACCCGGGCATGTATAGGGCTTAAGCCTACCCAGGCATGTATAGAGCTTAAGCCTGCCCAGGCATGTATAGGACTTAAGCCTGCCCAGGCATGTATAGAGCGTAAGCCTACCCAGGAATGTATAGGGCTTAAGCCTACCCAGGCATGTATAGGGCTTAAATCTACCCAGGCATGTATAGGGCTTAAGCCTACCCAGGCATGTATAGGGCTTAAGGCTACCCAGGAATGTATAGGGCTTAAGATAACCCTACCCAGGCATGTATAGGGCTTAAGATAAGCCTACCCAGGCATGTATAGGCCTTAAGTCTACCCAGGCATGTATAGGGTTTATGCCTGCCCAGGCATGTATAGGGCTTAAGATAAGCCTACCCAGGCATGTATAGGCCTTAAGTCTACCCAGGCATGTATAGGGCTTACGCCTACCGAGGCATGTATAGGCCTCAAGGGGTATACAGTCATATTTTTGAATACATATTTTCGAAACACCATTATGTCGAAAACATTTTGGCGAAATTTGTTTTTCGAATATATTTTTTTTATTTTATGGGGATTTTTTGGTAAGTAAAAAAAAAGTGTTACAAAAAAAACGAGGGGTTGGGGGGAACCCCCATTTTAAACAACATTTAAAAAATAAAATTCTAAAAAAAATGTCGGCAAAATTGCGTCGACATAATGACATTCCAAAATATGGCATTCGAAAATATCACTATAAACCGTCTTAAGGCTACCCAGGCATGTATAGGGCTTAAGATAAGCCTTCACAGGCATGTATAGGGCTTAAGCCTACCCCGGCATGTATAGGGCTTAAGATAAGCCTACCCAGGCATGTATAGGGCTTAAGATAAGCCTACCCCGGCATGTATAGGGCTTAAGCCTACCCAGGCATGTATAGGGCTTAAGATAAGCCTACCCCGGCATGTATAGGGCTTAAGCCTACCCAGGCATGTATAGGGCTTAAGCCTGCCCAGGCATGTAAAGGTTTAAGTCTACCCAGGCATGTATAGAGCTTAAGATTAGCCTACGCAGGCATGTATAGGGCTTAAGTCTACCCAGGCATGTATAGAGCTTAAGATAAGCCTACCCCGGCATGTATAGGGCTTAAGGCTACCCAGGCATGTATAGGGCTTAAGGCTACCCAGGCATGTATAGGGCTTAAGCCTACCCAGGCATGTATAGGGCTTAAGGCTACCCAGGCATGTATAGGGCTTAAGCCTACCCAGGCATGTATAGGGCTTAAGATAACCCTACCCAGGCATGTATAGGGCTTAAGGCTACCCAGGCATGTATAGGGCTTAAGCCTACCCAGGCATGTATAGGGCTTAAGCCTACCCAGGCATGTATAGGGCTTAAGCCTACCCAGGCATGTATTATTCATACAGGCCAACACTCCAGAATTAGGTGGAAGACTTCTGTTTTAATAATAAACGTTTTTACTGTTTGTTTTACTTTCTCCCTCCTAAAATAATTCGGTCCCAAATACAAGTCAACGGGGACATTCAGTTGCCTGGCTTTCTGTTGCTCTGGCAATGCAAGAGCAATAGAAAGCAGCTGAATAAACGGGGGGCATTTAGGGCGCGGTTTAGTCAGAGTGTAGAAAACAAAAGAACTGCTTGTGTAAGAGAAATGTGTATTACTGCTTGTGAGCTGTTATTTAAACATTCCATCCACTTGAAAAACTTGGTCTAGTGTTCAATCGTGGGTGTATTTAAAAGCATGGACACTAGGGGGCGCTCGTCACCAAGTCTGGGCGGAAAGTACCACGTGCACAAATCTAAAAAGTGAAAGTAGAAGGAGGAACAGGTCCGGAAGCAGACCACATGAGCCAGCCCCCACCCCCACCCCGACCTCTGCATGCCACCCCCACAGTAACCCCAGGCTAGGGGTCCTGAATGCCTGTGCTCTGGGCTGAGGAGACCTGCCCTCTCCTCTCATCCTGTCCCTCCCCTCTGCACCCTCCTCTCTCACCCTGCCCCTCCCCCCTCTCATCCTGCCCCCTCTCTTCTCTGCCCCTCCCCTCTCACCCTGCCCCTGGCCCTCTCATATTTTTTCCTGCCCCTCCCCTCCTGCCTGCTGCCTGGGCTCTAGCTGCCTGCTTCTGTTGCAGGACCTGGCTGCACTTTCCAAGAGCTGCTCTTCCAGGGACCAGCTACACCCTGCACCCCCACCCGAGAAAGACCCGCCAAGTAAGTGACCCCTCCCCCACTAGCTTCAGGGCCACGTGACCTCCGGTGTCTGTGTGCCCCACACGATGCCCTTTACCGAGATTACTTGTGCTAGGATTGCCACATGTGTGCAGCGTGGTGCATGCATGCACTTGCCACACTGCAGGGAAACGCGCGTGGCGCTGGCATCTGAATGCTGAGGAGCTGCGGTTCTAGTCCCACGGCCTCACACAGGTTAGTAGACACCGTGCGGGGAATATATGCCATCGCTACTTCGATGCAAGGCTCCCCATCTGTTCTCATGAGACTAACATCCACATGTCTGTGAGACTGGCCCAGGGGGGTCTCTAGGAGGGGCTTCTTAGCGGCTATAGAACATCGCCCACCCGCCATTTATGTTTATATAGCTCCATTATACGGTATAAGACCGGGCTCGTCAGTTAAAGATACTTTAAAATGTAATATACTATAAAAACCGAAAAATGAAAAGTTTATAATAAACGACATTTTATTTAAAAAACAAATAGCTTCATTATAACGTACCCATTGATAATCTCTAACTCCTAGCAGATAAGGGAGTGCATGTTCGACCCCTAGATATAAACACAGGCCAGCGAGAAAAAGGAACTATTGGCTCACAAAAATGTGCATGCAGGGGTGGACTGGCCTAGAGGTGTGTGTGCAGTGGTGGCCTGGCCTACAGGTGTGCATACAGGGATGGACTGCACTACGGATGTGCATGCCGGGGTGGACTGGCCTACAGGTGTGCATGCAGGGGTGGACTGGCCTACGGATGTGCATGCTAACCAGTGGGGTAAGAAATTGAGGGGGGGGCTTCGTTTGGTGGCGTAGCTTCCATGGTGGGCGTGGCCTAAAAAGTGCACAAACCATAGTAAGGTGCGCACACTTGTGTGCTTAGCTTACTATGGTTTGTGTACTTTTTTCAAGCCGTCTTTTATAAAGCGTTGAAGACGGACACAACTGTAGGTGTCTTTGTCCTTCGACAAAGCTTTATAAAAGATGGCTTGAATTGTGCATTGTTAGGGAGAATTCTCATAAATGTGCTAATTTCCCTTACCTTGTGAGACCCCCAGCAACTTTGCTGGATTTCTAGGACTTTCATTTTTACCTGGAAGGGGTGTGAGCCTTTTTTCCCCACTCTTTCATGTATTTTGATGTGTGTTTTACTTTTGTTTTCTTTGGATATGGAGTTTTAAACAACTCCATAGACTACCCAAGGTTTAAATACCTTCTCTGGGACTGACTACTGTCGCCCAGTGAATGTAAAGTTAAATTGACTTTGCTAGTCTTTTTAAATTGCTAGACCCAGCACACAGTGCCTTACAGCAGATTGCTTGAGGGAATACCTAGTATTATCTATGCCTAGAAAACTCATGTAGCCCTCAAAAGCTACCCTTTCCCCTTAAAATGGCTGGTGGCAGTGGTATTGCCATGATTTCCCCGACCGTGACCCGTTTAAACACTAGTAGCTGAAATCCACCGGAGCCATGTTTTTCAAGATGGTGTCTGAGCCCCCGCTGTAAAAACAGATTCTGTTCGACTTTTTTCGCCATTTCTTTCAGGAAAGGTCCTTCTTCTGTTTGTCTCTGCGCGCCAAACCAGGTTTGGTCCCTTTGTTCGTTGGCCTTTGGCGGGCTTCAGTGCTGAAGCCTCCCTCTGGCGCCTGAGTGTCTGGGATAGACAGGTTGTGAGGGAGGTGGCCGAAACTCCATGTGCTTAGTCTCCTAGGAGACCTGAATGCACTCTGGCGTGATTGGCTGGCTGACTGTCTGGCAAGGACAGCCACCCTGCTTGGTGAGTGACAGCCAGGCTGGAATAATGGGGGAAAACTGTCTAAAAGCAGGCCTCTGGGACTTGGAAAGCAGAGTCAATCACTGGAACGAAAGAACCGAAGATGAGCTGAAGGAAGAGGACTGCTGCAACTCCTGGATGACCGGTGAAGCCCTGCTGCAGGTCCGAATTGTCTGAAACTCCATCGACAGAGAAGCCCTTCAAGGTTAATTTCTTCCCTTGAGTTTGGTGGGAACAACCAACTCGTAAGCTGCCTGGACACCGTCCCCATCTGGTCAAATTGTCTTCAGAGTGCTGTTAAAAACCGGATAGCCAGGCGAAGGATACCAGTTCCTGGTCTTTAAGACACTCACTTTGGCTCTGGTTGGGTTTTATCGCCATTTCTTTTTGTTAAAGTTCTTCTTGTGTTTTACTTTGCACGGCAAACCAGGTTTGCCTTCTTTGTTTGCTGACCTTTGGCGGGCTTCTGTGCAGAAGCCCTCCTTTGGCGTCTGGGTGTCTAGATGGGCTGAATGTGAGGGAGGGGTTTAGTCACCCCCTGCACAGGATCTCCTTGGAGACACAAGTCGCACTTTGTGTCGATTGGCTGAGGTGGCTGTCCGCGCCCGACAACCCCCCTGCTGAGTGATGGAAAGCCAGGCTGTGTGAATGGGAGATTTTGGCATAAAAGGCAGGACTCTTGGGATGGAAGTCAGAGTCGCCACTGGAACTGCAAAGAACCGAAGAAAAGCGGAGAAGAAGACGGCTGCTGCAACTCCCGAGTCCCGGTGAAGCCCTGCTGCAGTCCTGAGCCATCTACCCTTCAACTACAAGAGAAGATCCAGTCCGGAGTCTTCTTCCCTTGAGCCTGGTGGGATCAACTAGCTCACCGTCCACAGTCAGAGGATCCTCTTCTTGGTCGAAATTGCTGCACACAGCTGTAGTGGTCCGGATAGCCATCTGAAGAGCCTCTCCTGTTTTAAAGGAGCGCACCTTTTATTCACTGTTGCTTCGCTGCTGCTGGCCTCATCCCTGGGTAGTGCAGATCGCTCCAAACGTCGTCCTTCTTGTCCCCACGACTGAAGCTCCAGGAACCGTGAGTCTGCAGGAACTAGCAGAAACAATTGCCAGCTTTTCTTCATGCGAATAAGGTACTGTGTCCAGCTTTGAGGAATTGCGGTGAACCCTTTCTCCTCACCCAAGACTTGTCCTTGCCTTCCTTCCCTGTTATAACTTTTGCTTCCCTTTTGACAATATCTAAGTATTCCTGGCAATCTCGAATCGTGAACTGTTCTAACCTTGTGATCCTCGACAACAGGGCCCTGTCCCACTTGATACTGGCTCAGGCCTATTGACTTTTATCTACGTTTTAGAAAGTGTCTTTTGATTCTATCTGCCTTGACAAAAGTATTGCCTATGATTTTTATCCCCAATTTTCTTGTGTTACTTGATGTGCTAAGTGTGTTTGACTACGGCAACATTTCTTCTCGCGGGTATGCTTTTCTTTCGTTAGAGCGAACTGTCATTACTGTCAAAAAGTGATCACATAACAACCCCCGGTAACGTCTTTATTTCACAACACCGGTCTGTCAAATCCAAAGGTACTTAACTTGAAGAATTGTTCTGCACAAGGGTAATTGGTTGTGTGTAGTGTATTTGAAGTGTGGTTTTAATTTAGTAGAAGTGAAGTGTTTTGTGAACAGGTGGTCTAAAAATAAATGTACTTTTACTTTTTAGCCAGAAACCTTGAGTCAGTGTTTCCTTGAGTCACAGTAATTAAGTCCTTTGTGTAATTTCTGCTACTGCTCACTTGCTCTTGAGATAAGTCTGGCTGCTCAGCCACTGCTACCACTCTGTGTAGTACAGGCTTGTACCAAAGGTGAACTTGTACTACCACTTGTAGTCTTAATCTTGTGTAGTGGTCCCTAAGGGCACTGCACAGGATTCTGCCTAACAACCCCTCACCTTTCCCCCTCGCACTTTTCCCTTTCCCCGTCCCCTGCACTTGCGCGATCTGAATGTCACCTGGCTTAGTAATATCGTTGTCTCTGTCCTCCCTCTGTTCCCCCTCCCTTGCCTTGTCGCGCTTTGAAACACTTGTGTATAGGCGCGTTATAAATGCCATATCATATCATGCAGCTGTGGACTGGTCTACAGGTGTGCATGCAGGGGTGGACTGGCCTACAGGTGTGCATGCAGGGGTGGACTGGCCACTGGGCACTCTGGTGTTTTCCCGGCTGGCTTCTGCATCATGGACCTACTTACTTCATTTCCAAATGTTCTTAAGGGAACGGGGTTGGGGTTGCCTAATATGTATAAAATGGGGCCCCTTTGAGCATTATTTTCAGGACCTCTTTTGCTTCAGCAGTCAACCCCGTGTACACGTTGCATCCTTTGTGCTCGATTAAGAGGATGGACCTTATTAAACCTGCAGGACGTTCTGCACTTGCGGCAGGTGGTATTTCTCTATTGCATTAGTGGAGTTCTGCACTTGCGGCAGGTGGTATTTCTCTATTGCATTAGTGGAGTTCTGCACTTGCGGCAGGTGGTATTTCTCTATTGCATTAGTGGAGTTCTGCACTTGCGGCAGGTGGTATTTCTCTATTGCATAGGGCGTTCTGCACTTGCGGCAGGTGGTATTTCTCTATTGCATTAGTGGAGTTCTGCACTTGCGGCAGGTGGTATTTCTCTATTGCATAGGGCGTTCTGCACTTGCGGCAGGTGGTATTTCTCTATTGCATTAGTGGAGTTCTGCACTTGCGGCAGGTGGTATTTCTCTATTGCATTAGTGGAGTTCTGCACTTGCGGCAGGTGGTATTTCTCTGTTGCATTAGTGGAGTTCTGCACTTGCGGCAGGTGGTATTTCTCTATTGCATAGGGCGTTCTGCACTTGCGGCAGGTGGTATTTCTCTATTGCATTAGTGGAGTTCTGCACTTGCGGCAGGTGGTATTTCTCTATTGCATTAGTGGAGTTCTGCACTTGCGGCAGGTGGTATTTCTCTATTGCATTAGTGGAGTTCTGCTCTTGCGGCAGGTGGTATTTCTCTATTGCATAGGGCGTTCTGCACTTGCGGCAGGTGGTATTTCTCCATTGCATTAGTGGAGTTCTGCACTTGCGGCAGGTGGTATTTCTCTATTGCATTAGTGGAGTTCTGCACTTGCGGCAGGTGGTATTTCTCTATTGCATTAGTGGAGTTCTGCACTTGCGGCAGGTGGTATTTCTCTATTGCATTAGTGGAGTTCTGCACTTGCGGCAGGTGGTATTTCTCTATTGCATAGGGCGTTCTGCACTTGCGGCAGGTGGTATTTCTCTATTGCATTAGTGGAGTTCTATAGCGGAAAGAGGGGTAGGAACCAACAGAGGGACCCATATTGGTCACTTTGCCTGCCTCATAGGGGGCCACTGTGCCTGTTACATGTGGGGATCCGTGTGCCTGCCTCATGGGGTCAGTGGGCCTGCCTCATAGGGGGCCACTGTGCCTGTTACATGTGGGGATCGGTGTGCCTACCTCATGGGGTCAGTGGGCCTGCCTCATAGGGGGCCACTGTGCCTGTTCCATGTGGGGATCAGTGTGCCTGCCTCATATGGGGTCAGTGTGCCTGCCTCATATGGGGTCAGTGTGTCCGTCCCATGTGGGGACCATTGTGCGGTTACCAGTCAAATGGTCAAACATTTGGTCGACAGACAATTTGGTCGACACCATTTGGTCGAATGCCAAATGGTCGAATTTTTTTATTTTTTTATTTTTTTTACCCATTTTTTGGTTTTTTTTGGGGGGGTCCCCCCCCAACCTCCTTTTTTTCTTTTTTATTTTTTTTCCCCACACGAAAACCCACAAAACACATATATATATATATAAAAAAAAAAAAAAATCGACCATTTGGCATTCGACCAAATTCAGTCGACCAATTGTCTGTCGACCAAATCACTGTCGACCATTTGACTGGACACCCCATTGTGCGTGCCTCATATGGGGTCAGTGTGTCCGTCCCATGTGGGGACCAGTGTGCCTGCCTCATAGGAGGTCAGTGTGCCTGTTCCATGTGGGGATCAGTGTGCCTGCCTCATATGGGGTCAGTGTGTCCGTCCCATGTGGGGACCAGTGTGCCTGCCTCATATGGGGTCAGTGTGTCCGTCCCATGTGGGGACCAGTGTGCCTGCCTCATAGGAGGTCAGTGTGCCTGTTCCATGTGGGGATCAGTGGGCCTGCCTCATGGGGTCAGTGGGCCTGCCTCATAGGGGGCCACTGTGCCTGTTCCATGTGGGGATCAGTGTGCCTGCCTCATATGGGGTCAGTGTGCCTGCCTCATATGGGGATCAGTGTGCCTGCCTCATAGGAGGTCAGTGTGCCTGCCTCATAGGAGGTCAGTGTGCCTGTTCCATGTGGGGATCAGTGTGCCTGCCTCATGGGGTCAGTGGGCCTGCCTCATAGGGGGCCACTGTGCCTGTTCCATGTGGGGATCAGTGTGCCTGCCTCGTATGGGGTCAGTGTGCCTGCCTCATATGGGGTCAGTGTGTCCGTCCCATGTGGGGACCAGTGTGCCTGCCTCATATGGAGTCAGTGTGTCCGTCCCATGTGGGGACCAGTGTGCCTGCCTCATAGGAGGTCAGTGTGCCTGTTCCATGTGGGGATCAGTGGGCCTGCCTCATAGGGGGCCACTGTGCCTGTTCCATGTGGGGATCAATGTGCCTGCCTCATATGGGGTCAGTGTGTCCGTCCCATGTGGGGACCAGTGTGCCAGCATCATAGGAGGTCAGTGTGCCTGTTCCATGTGGGGATCAGTGTGCCTGCCTCATATGGGGTCAGTGCGTCCGTCCCATGTGGGGACCAGTGTGCCTGCCTCATATGGGGTCAGTGTGTCCGTCCCATGTGGGGACCAGTGTGCCTGCCTCATAGGAGGTCAGTGTGCCTGTTCCTTGTGGGGATCAGTGGGCCTGCCTCATGGGGTCAGTGGGCCTGCCTCATAGGGGGCCACTGTGCCTGTTCCATGTGGGGATCAGTGTGCCTGCCTCATATGGGGTCAGTGTGCCTGCCTCATATGGGGCCACTGTGCCCGCCCCATATGGGGATCAGTGTGCCTGCCTCATAGGAGGTCAGTGTGCCTGTTCCATGTGGGGATCAGTGTGCCTGCCTCATGGGGTCAGTGGGCCTGCCTCATAGGGGGCCACTGTGCCTGTTCCATGTGGGGATCAGTGTGCCTTCCTCATATGGGGTCAGTGTGCCTGCCACATATGGGGTCAGTGTGTCCGTCCCATATGGGGTCAGTGTGCCTGTTCCATGTGGGGACCAGTGTGCCTGCCTCATATGGGGTCAGTGTGTCCGTCCCATGTGGGGATCAATGTGCCTGCCTCATATGGGGTCAGTGGGCCTGCCTCATATGGGGTCAGTGTGTCCGTCCCATATGGGGTCAGTGTGCCTGTTCCATGTGGGGATCAGTGTGTCCGTCCCATGTGGGGGTCAGTTTGCCTGCCTCATATGGGGTCAGTGTGGCCGTCCCATGTGGGGATCAATGTGCCTGCCTCATATGGGGTCAGTGGGCCTGCCTCATATGGGGTCAGTGTGTCCGTCCCATATGGGGTCAGTGTACCTGTTCCATGTGGGGATCAGTGTGTCCGTCCCATGTGGGGATCAGTGTGCCTGCCTCATATGGGGTCAGTGTGCCTCCCTCATATGGGGTCAGTGTGCCCGCCCCATATTGGGGGTCAGTGTGCCTGTCCCATATGGGGTCAGTGTGCCTGTTCCATGTGGGGATCAGTGTGCCTCCCTCATATTGGGTCAGTGGGCCTGCCTCATATGGGGTCAGTGTGCCTGTCCCATATGCGATCACTGTGCCTGTCCCATATGCGGTCACTGTACCTGTTCCATGTGTGAATCCGTGTGCCTGCCTCATATGGGGTCAGTGTGTCCGTCCCATGTGGGGATCAGTGTGCCTCTTTCATATGGGGTCAGTGGGCTTGCCTTATATGGGGTCAGTGTGCCTGCCTCATATGGGGTCAGTCCCATATGGGGGTCAGTGTGCCTGCCTCATATGGGGTCAGTGTGTCCGTCCCATTTGGGGATCTATGTGCCTCCTTCATATGGGGTCAGTGTGCTTGCCTCATATGGGGGTCAGGGTGCCTGCCTCATATGGGGTCAATGGGTCCGTCCCATATGGGGGTCAGTGTGCCTGCCTCATATGGGGTCAGTGTGTCCGTCACATATGGGGTCACTGTGCCTGTCTCATATGGGGTCACTGTGCCTGCCTCATAGGGGGTTACTGTGTCTGTTCCATGTGGGGATCAGTGTGCCTGCCTCATATGGGGCCTGTGTGTCCGTCCCATATGAGGTCAGTGTATCTGCCCCACATGAGGTCAGTGTGTCTGCCCCACATGGGGTCAGTGTGTCTGTCCCTTATGGGGTCAGTGTGCCTGTCCCTTATGGGGTCAGTGTGCCTGTCCCATATGGGGTCAGTGTGCCTGTCCCACATGGGGTCAGTGTGCCTGCCCCATATGTGGTCACTGTGCCTGTTCCATGTGGGGATCAGTGTGCCTGCCTCATATGGGGTCACTGTGCCTGTCCCATATGGGGTCACTGTGCCTGTTCCATGTGGGGATCAGTGTGCCTGCCCCATATGTGGTCACTGTGCCTCTTCCATGTGGGGATCAGTGTGCCTGTCCCATATGGGGTCACTGTGCCTGTCCCATATGGGGTCAGTGTATCTGTCCCATGTGGGGTCAGTGTGCCTGCCCCCGGCCGCGGTTGGTGTAGACCCATGTTGGTTCAGCTTTGCACCGTTCTCTCCACTCCATGTGTTACTCCTTATTCCCATCTATCACACGTACATCCCACTCTTGAATTGGAGTGTTCATTAACCTGCATTTTAAGGGCACGATTAGTTTCAGGGGAACCATCAGAATTTCCTCACCTTTTACACTTTCATCCTGGCCCTTCTTGGTCAGGCATTCATCCATAGACAGTGGGTGAAAGCTTAGGAGTTCCTAAATCGTTCCCTTTGCTCCCCTCTAAACTTCCTCTGGGAATCCCCAAGGACACGCGCTCCCTTGTCACTCCTGGTCCCATCGCTAAGCAACTTGTTGGGCTTCAGCAAGAAAAGCCATTTATTCTGGCATTTTTTTAAATATGGGTGCTGTCATGTCCACCAATAAGCTTGCTGATGGGACCGGGGCATGGGGTGTGCTGCCAGGTTATCCTCCCCATTTGCCTCTGTGGGGGATACACTGGGGGGCTTATGCCACCCCCTACTTCCTAAGTGGGCTATGTAAAGGGGTGTCCTCACTCGTGGTGTCCATTTCCTTTTTTCAAGTGCCCCCCGCAGGGAAAACCTTTTTTTTATAATGCAAGGTTCTCCATCTGTTCTCATGACACTAACACACACATGTCTGTGAGGCTGTCTCAGGGGGGCTACTTAGCAGCTTCAGAACAATACCCACTGGCCAGTTATGCTTCTATAGCTCCATTAAAACACACCCAGGGATAATCTGGAAGGGACCCCTGCGAACCAAGTGAAAAACACTTTAACCTTCCTCATATAGGAACAGGCAAGTTTCTCCAAGTGCTGGAGGATTGCTTATATGGGAACCCTGGGGCTGGGAACTAAGTCCTGGTTCATCTGTGCTACGTTATCTGCAGGAGGTCCGGGCAGAGACACACCTGCCCAAGCGCCATCATTAACACACACCCCTCCACTGTGGGGTGAAGCCGATGAAAGGGCCTCATTGATGCACACCCTGCCATATACAGACAGGCTCAGGTAAAACTGTGAGGAGGTACATGACTACATGACCACACGCTCAGCTCAGGGACTGCGCCCGGGAAACTAACCATAAGCAGTGACTTGAAACTAGTATATGGGCCTCCTGGGGCGAGTTGTGAGTAGATTGCGATCTACGTCGCCCTAGAGAGTAGCAAAACATTGCTCCCACCCTCTATTTGGGTAGAATGCTTTCAAGAGAAATATTGGGACGATAGTTGTGAGAATGAGTGTCGAGGTATAATTACACAAATGATCCCTAAATGCGAATATATACTTTGACAGCGAAGAAATAGAATTTTCAATTCCAAGGTTAACATCTTCCAGAGCGTCAGGCCCCGCTGGGGTCAGGAATGAGGTATTGAAAGGTAACTTCCCACTATGGGCTGATATTTTCTTTCCGCTATTTACCCAAGTAGTCAATGAAAGAAAGTTACCACAGTCTTGGAAACAAGCCATCATAATACCCATTTTTAAAAAAGGAGTAAGAGAACAACCTTTAAATTACAGACCTATATCGTTGATTGAAAAAATAGTCCATAGGTGCCCGAAATAGTCCATAGGTGCCCGTCTCGAGAACGAACACGGCCCATTGACCTGCTCTTTGGGAAGGTACCCACTCGAGAGTCGGCAGCCACACTTTAGCTCACTGTACCTTTCACAGATGGGAAATACCCATTTGCATATCAGTCTTTGTCCCCACCACATGGGCAGTCCAGCACCGAAATGCTATGGCAATTCCCTTCTGAACAAGAGTACCAACAGCAACCCCATACACGTGTTTCAGCCTTGTTGGGCCTCATCAGTGAGGTGGAGCTGTGCGGTGTCCGGTCAAAGGGTCGACTACAAAGGATCGAATGGTCAAAGGATCGACGCAATAGGGCCGAAAACAAAAGGATCACATTTTTTTTAAATTATATATTTTTTTGGGTTTTCGTTTAGGGAAAAAAGTGGTTTTTACCACAAAAACAGGGGTTGGGGGGACCCCCCCCAAAAAAAAGTAAAATGTTTTCTTTTCTTTTTTTGTTTTCGATCCTTTTGTTTTTGGTCCTTTTGCGTCGATCCTTTGACCATTCGATCCTTTATTGTCGATCCTTTGACCTATAACCGAGCTGTGCCTCTCTAAGCACAGTGAGCAAGGGTTCCACGTCTGGATGACCCTAGGAGACTTAGGGTGACTAAACCTAAGTCCCTTAAACAATCAAGAAATAGTCCACAGGCACCCCTCTCGAGAACGAACACGGCTAAATGACTTGTTCTTTGGGAAGGTACCCACGCGAGAGTCCGCAGCCACACTTTAGCTCACTGTACCTTTCACAGAAGGGAAATAACTATTTGCATATCAGTCTTTGTCACACCCAAATGGGCAGTCCAGCACCAAAATGCTATGGCAATTCTCTTCTGGAGTGAGCTAAAGTGTGGCTGCGGACTCTCACGTGGGTACCTTCCGAAAGAATAGGTAATTTAGCCGTTTTCGTTCTCACACAAGGGCGCCTATGGACTATTTTTTGATTATATCATTGAATGATATCCCATCAAAGATCTTAGCTAATTTAGTCTTAAAAGATCTGACTAAATGGGCAGAAGAGACACATACCCTTTCAGATGGTGTACAAAAGGGGTACGAGTATGATTGTCAGTGGTTTTACACTACTGTCTTGTCTTGCACAAGCAGGGAGTGGACCGGACGAGAACTTTTATGTAGCATCTTAAGATCTCTCCTCTGCATTCAACAATGTAGATCGTGCCACTCTGTACAAAAAGTTAACGAAGTGCAGCATCCATCAAGGTCTGCTCAGTATGTTGCAATTATTCTATTCCGAAAAAAAACTCTGTTAAGATAAAGCCGAGTCGAGAGGGTGAGCTGTCCAGAAGCATCCATGTGGATAGAGGTGCGTCTTGGCTGCCACTCTATTCGGCTTACTTATGGGAGGAGTGGCCTAACAGGAAAAGGTTTCCTCCGAATTTGTGGAAAACTAAAGGTGAGCTGTTTGGTGTACGCTGACGACCTGCTGCTGCTAGACTTTACACCAGCGGGCCTGCAGTGTTCGCTTAAAGGCGCTGCGGACTATTTAGTAAATAATGGTTGAAATCTGAGATAATGAGAATATCTAACAAGAGGAAGAAGAAATCGTACAACTGGTCTATTGGAAACGTCCGAGTCTCTGAGATAGATGCCTTTATTTATTTAGCCTTTCTATTTACACCTAAAACAGCTCAGACGAAGCAAAGAGTAGGTTAGTGGTGAACCTAAGAACATGCACCTCAATGATGAAGCTAGTTCAGAGACGCGTATGTGCCTACTCCCTGACTCCTCTTAAGGTTTCACTCATTATATCGTATGGAATTGAACTTAATGTTGTAATGAATAGAACGTTTCTAGATAGATTAGTACTAGGGCAGATTTTGAGGAAAGTCCTGTCCCTGCCAAAGTTTGTCCCAATTAGTATCATCAGACTAGAGCTGGGTATACAGTCATGGGGGTCACGGAATGTTTTCAAAAGCGTAATTCTTTACCTGAACATGTCGAAGAGTGTAGGGTCTTGCATATTTGCAAATCTCCTATATACGAAAAAGAACATGAAGTATCATCTATTGCACATTTGCGAACAAAGATGTGTTAATAAAGTGTATGGGTCTAGAGCAGGGGTGCCCTCCATTAGGAAAGTCTTTGTGCCTCACGGGCCGGACAAAAGAGCATGGCGGGCCGCACATGGCCCGCGGGCCGTATGTTGTGCACCCATGGTCTAGAGGAATCAATCTCAGAAGGGGCTCTGAAAAAAGCTATAAAATGATGGGACAGAATTTGGGATGTGAATGACTTACAGAGGCTTTCGGGGTGTAGTAGAGTATGTTTATTTCATCTTCCCAGTCCACAATCTAGACCATATCTGAAAGAATTTCCATCCTCAACTTTCAGAGACTATTACCTGAAATTTAGTCTAAACTGTCACCTTAGAGGTCCTTGCGCCGATATTACAAATATCAAAATAATTATAGATTGTGTGGTCAACAACATCCCGAGTCACTATGCCATCTAGTAATGGACTGTACAGAACTCTTGAAAGAAAGAATTACATTTTTTGCTCCATATGTAAATTCTACCTCCGAGAGTCATCGCAACTAGTCTCTGGCACAGATTAATGTCAGGGACTCGAGTATCGTTGATCTTAGTCTTGGTGGAATTTCCTTTGTTCATTTTTGATAAATTATCTGATGTGATAAAGCAAGATGAAAACGTATTAAATTAAATTGTAATAATGTAGGGGGTGTCTAGTTGCACCTCTGTCACTCTGATCGAATCCTAGTAATGTGGGCGTGCCTTGTTTCACCCCTGTCACTGGTAGAATCCTAATAATGTGGGCGTGCCTTGTTTTACCCCTGTCACTGGTAGAATCCTAATAATGTGGGCGTGCCTTGTTTCACCCCTGTCACTGGTAGAATCCTAATATTGTGGGCCTGCCTAGTTGCCCCTCCATCTCTCTGGTAGAATCCTAATAATGTAGGCAGTGTCTAGTTGCACCTCCGACACTCTGGTAGAATCCTAATAATGTTTGCGTGCCTTGTTTCACCTCTAAGAATTCTAATAATGTAGGCGTGCCTTCATGCACCTCCGACACTCTGGTAGAATCCTAATAATGTGGGTGTGTCTAGTTGCACCTCTGCTAGACTCCTAATAATGTAGACTTGTCTAGTTGCACCTCTGCCACTCTGGTAGAATCCTAATAATGTGGGCATACCTAGTTGCCCCTCCATCTCTCTGGTAGAATCCTAATAATGTAGACGGTGTCTAGTTGCACCTCCGACACTCTGGTAGAATCCTAATAATGTTTGCGTGCCTTGTTTCACCTCCGTCACTCTGGTAGAAGCCTAATAATGTAAGCGTGCCTTGTATCAGCTCTAAGAATCTTAATAATGTGGACGTGCCTTGTTTCACCTCTGCGCCTCTGGTAGAATCCTAATAATGTAGGCGTGCCTATTTGCACCTCTGTCCCTCTGGTAGATTCCTAATAATGTAGGCGTGCCTTGTTGCCCCTCCGTCACTCTGGTAGAATCCTAATAATGTAGGCGTGCCTATTTGCACCTCTGTCCCTCTGGTAGATTCCTAATAATGTAGGCGTGCCTTGTTGCCCCTCCGTCACTCTGGTAGAATCCTAATAATGTAGGCGTGCCTATTTGCACCTCTGTCCCTCTGGTAGATTCCTAATAATGTAGGCGTGCCTTGTTGCCCCTCCGTCACTCTGGTAGAATATGATATATATGATATTATATTTTATTTATATTGTGCTCGTACACAAGTATTTCAGAGCACGACCAAGCAAAGGGAGGGGAGCAAGGGAGAACAAAAAATAAAAACAACGATCTTACTAGGCCCAGTGACATTAAGAACACGCAAGTGCATGGAGAAGGGAAAAGGGGGAAAGTGCATGGAAGGGGCAGAAGTGGAAAGTGCAGAACAGAGGAGAGAAAATAATAAGTTAAATAAATGAATAAATACAGGCAATAAAAAAGTGGCAGTGCAGCCAGCAAGTGGCAAGTGCAAGATTAGTCAGGTAGGGTATATCTGATAAGTGCAGAGGAAGTGTGGGGCCCTGTATGGGTACAGATTCAGAACCCAGTGCAATGGGAGACCCGGAGGCAGTGCAGGAGGGAGGCAGGGTGAGCAGGTACATGGCCCTGAAGGATAAAGGGTGTCAGGGTGCACAGTGCCAAGAGAGAAAAACAGGTCAGCAGGGGAGAAGAGGAGCAAAGGCGGAACCGAAGAGGATGGTCTTGAGCTGCTTCCGGAACCGAAGATGGTTCTCCTCAAGTTTCAAGGTGGCCGGTAGGCTGTTCCAAAGGGAAGCCCCAGCCGAAGACAGAGATCTACTCCCAGCTCGTTTCATTGAAAAACGACTAACCCTGAGGGAGTTAGAGGTAGAGGAGCGAAGGGCTCGAGAGGGGAGGTATTTGCAGAGGGATAGTTGGAAGGTATTTTGGACCCAGGCCCCAGAAAGTCTTGTGGACAATGCAGAGGGTTTTGAATTTAATCTTTGCATCCACTGGGAGCCAATGAAGAGATTTCAGTCCTGGAGAGATACGATCCCAGGGCTTGAGGCCGAGGACAATTCTTGCAGTCCTGTTCTGGATGAGTTGTAGAGGGTGGAGAGTGGAGGCAGGTACATTTAGAAAGAGGCTGATACAGTAGTCCAACCTGGAGAGAACCAGAGCTTGAGAGACAGTGGGCTACTGGGGGAAGGAGAGGAAAGGCAGAGTACCTCTGAGGAGGTGGAGTAAGAAGTGTGACTTTTTAGAGTATAGAATCCTAATAATGTAGGGGTGCCTAGTTGCATCTCTGCCACTCTGGTAAAATCCTAATAATGTAGGTGTGTCTAGTTGCACCTCCAAAACTCTGGTAGATTCTTAATAATGTGGACGTGCCTAGTTGCACCTCTGTCACTCTGGTAGAATCCTAATAATGTAAGCGTGCCTAGTTGCCTCAGTCACTCTGGTAGAATCCTAATAATGTAGGTGTGTCTAGTTGCACCTCTATCCCTCTGGTAGAATCCTAATAATGTGGGCGTGCCTTGCTGCACCTCCGTCACTCTGGTAGAATCCTAATAATGTAGGTGTGTCTAGTTGCACCTCTATCCCTCTGGTAGAATCCTAATAATGTGGGCGTGCCTTGCTGCACCTCCATCACTCTGGTAGAATCCTAATAATGTAGGTGTGTCTAGTTGCACCTCTATCCCTCTGGTAGAATCCTAATAATGTGGGCGTGCCTTGCTGCACCTCCATCACTCTGGTAGAATCCTAATAATGTAGGTGTGTCTAGTTGCACCTCTATCCCTCTGGTAGAATCCTAATAATGTGGGCGTGCCTTGCTGCACCTCCATCACTCTGGTAGAATCCTAATAATGTAGGTGTGTCTAGTTGCACCTCTGTCACTCTGCTTCAATCCTAGTAATGTGGGCGTGCCTAGTTGCCCCTCTGCCACTCTACCTCAATCCTAATAATGTGGGCGTGCCTAGTTGCACCTCTGCCTCAATCCTAATAATGTGGGCGTGCCTAGTTGCGCCTCTGCCACTCTGCTTCAATCCTAATAATGTGGGCGTACCTAGTTGCGCCTCTGTCACTTCATGCAATCCTAATAATGTGGGCTTGCCTATTGGTATCTCTGCCACTCTGCTTCAATCCTAATAATGTGGGCGTGCCTAGTTGCACCTCTGCAACTCTGCTTCAATCCTAATAATGTGGGCGTACCTAGTTGCGCCTCTGTCACTTCGTGCAATCCTAATAATGTGGGCTTGCCTATTTGTACCTCTGCCACTCTGCTTCAATCCTAGTAATGTGGGCGTTCCTAGTTGCACCTCTGCCACTCTGCTTCAATCCTAATAATGTGGCCGTGCCTAGTTGCACCTCTGCCTCAATCCTAATAATGTGGGCATGGCTTGTTGCACCTCTGCCTCAATCCTAGTAATGTGGGCGTGCCTAGTTGCACCTCTACCACTCTGCTTCAATCCTAATAATGTGGGCGTGCCTAGTTGCACCTCTGCCTCAATCCTAATAATGTGGATGTACCTAGTTGCGCCTCTGTCACTCTCGTTCAATCCTAATAATGTAGGCGTGCCTAGTTGCACCTCTGCCAATCTGCTTCAATCCTAATGATGTGGCCGTGCCTAGTTGCGCCTCTGCCACTCTGCTTCAATCCTAATAATATGGGCGTACCTAGTTACGCCTCTGTCACTTCGTGCAATCCTAATAATGTGGCCGTGCCTAGTTACACCGCTGCCACTCTGCTTCAATCCTAGTAATGCGGGCATGCCTAGTTGCGCCTCTGTCATTCTGCTTCAATCCTAATAATGGGGGCGTGCCTAGGGGCGCCTCTGTCACTGTGGCTGTGCTTAGTTGCGCTTCTGCCACTCTGCTTCAATCCTAATAATGTGGGCGTGCCTAGTTGCGCCTCTGTCACTCTGCTTCAATCCTAATAATGTGGGCGTGCCTAGTTGCGCCTCTGTCACTCTGCTTCAATCCTAATAATATGGGCTTGCCTAGTTGCACCTCTGCCACTCTGCTTCAATCCTAGTAATGTGGGCGTGCCTAGTTGCGCCTCTGCCACTCTGCTCCAATCCTAATAATGTGGGCGTGCCTAGTTGCGCCTCTGTCACTCTGCTTCAATCCTAATAATGTGGGCGTGCCTAGTTGCGCCTCTGTCACTCTGCTTCAATCCTAGTAATGTGGGCGTGCCTAGTTGCACCTCTGCCACTCTGCTTCAATCCTAGTAATGTGGGCGTGCCTAGTTGCGCCTCTGTCACTCTGCTTCAATCCTAGTAATGTGGGCGTGCCTAGTTGCACCTCTGCCACTCTGCTTCAATCCTAGTAATGTGGGCGTGCCTAGTTGCACCTCTGCCACTCTGCTTCAATCCTAGTAATGTGGGCGTGCCTAGTTGCACCTCTTTCACTCTGCTTCAATCCTAATAATGTGGGCGTGCCTAGTTGCGCCTCTTTCACTCTGCTTCAATCCTGATAATGTGGGCGTGCCTAGTTGCACCTCTTTCACTCTGGTAGAATCCTAATAATGTAGACTTGCCTACTTTCCTGGGTGAATTGTAGGTGTGTACATGCTTGCTTGGGACTGGAGGGTGTGGTTATAAATGTGTGTCTGAAGTGTGCCATATGTGGTTATGATAGTTCCTATGCAGTAGTGCCTTGGATGTGTGCTCGTCATGGGTTGCCACGTTAGCAGTGTGTCAGCAAAAGGTCTCGGGCATCTAATGGGAGCAAGCTGGCAGTGCTATTTTGCTAGAAAACATGATGGGTAGTGTCTGCCGGACATGGCATACACAGCGCAGGTGGTTCCTGCGGTGCTTTCATGAGCACAGTGCCCTGGGCGACATGGACTGCCCATGCCACCATGCCCAGAGCCGGCCATGGCATACACAAGGCAGGTGGCTCCTGCGGCGCTCTCATGAGCACGGTGCCCAGGGCGACAGGCAGCATGGACTGCCCATGCCACCATGCCCAGAGGCGGCCATGGCATACACAAGGCGGGTGGCTCCTGCGGCACTTTCATGAACACGGTGCCTGGGTGACGGGAGCATGGACTGCTCATGCCACCATGCCCAGAGTGATATGATATGATAATTTATTCATATAGCGCCTATACACAGTGTGTTTCAAAGCTCTTCAAGGCAAGGGAGGGAACAAGGGGAAACAATGACATTCTTACAGGTTATGAACAGTAAGGATGTGAAATTAACTATCGTACTCGGCCTGACGACATTTCAGATAGTGCAAGAGCTAAGACATAGATAAGGAAGGGAGGAGGAGAGTGGGAAGGAAATGGAGACAGACGGGTGACTACCGTACTAGGCCTGACAACATTAGAGCTGGAGAAAACAAAAGGTGAGGGAGAGGGGTGCAGAAAGGGAGGGGAGGAACAAAACAAGAGACTATCGTACTAGGCCTGACATCGTTTCAGATAGTGCTGGAGGTAGGGGGGGGGAGCAGTCAAAAAGAGTGGAGAAGCAAGATGGGAGAGCAAATACAATTGCAGAAGTCAGTAGTAACACATAATGCTGCAAGCCAGGATACACGATGAAGATGGGAACAGCATGAATCAGGGCCACCATGAGTACCAAATGCAAAGGAGGTCCAGCATGCCACCATGCCCAGAGCCGGCCATGGCATACACAGGGCAGGTGGCTCCTGTGGCGTTCTCATGAGCACGGTGCCCTGGGTGACAGGCAGCATGGACTGCTGATGCCACGATGCCCAGAGCCGGCCATGGCATACACAAGGCAGGTGGCTCATGCAGTGTTCTCATGAGTACGATGCCCTGGGTGACAGGCAGCAGGGATTGCTCATGCCACCATGCCCAGAACCATGGTGGTAGTTCAGTTTTTTTGTCATCTTGTTTTTATTATGTATTTCATAAAATATTAACATATGATATAATATGATATGACAGAAGACATCAGTATAATTCTCCGACAGCTCATCACCCTCTTATATCCGCCCCCCATAAGTGTACCACCTACCGTCTCTACACCCTTTCCCTGCTGGCAAAACATAAGGATTATGGCAGTAACAAAAACAACCCAAAGTGTACTATAAGCACATGAAGGCTCAAACCCAAGCACAGAGGACCAGATTGGACTTCTTTCCTTCACTCATGTGCCAAGGGAGGCTGTGCTTGGATGCCTTCTCACGTTGGAAATATGGCGTGTGAGAGGGGCAACCTAGAGGTGTGCCCTATAGGTCGGCCTTTCATCGGTTGCCACCTGTATCATGTCCTCTTCCCAGCTCTTAGCTGGAGGTTTGTTTGCTGTGCGGCATAGCCTCGTCATTCCCTGTTTGGCCACTAGTAGGGCCTTGCGCCTAGTGGAACCGTCTTTCCCAGGGTTTCCTTCGCTTCCTCGTGTGCTGTCATCCAATAGTCTTTTTAATTTTGCGCAGGACCATGTCGCTGTCCGGCGTCTCACATCTCCGACATATGTCCTGCTCCCTGCAAATTTCGGAGCATCCAATACCATCCCTGCAATATCGTAACATGTGTCGGCTTAAGTCATGATTCTCAAGGGTTTATGGTCTTTCCCTCTAATGCCATTCCATCAAATTTTTTCCATCTAAAACTTGGCATCTAATGCATTTTTTTAAAAAATTGTTAACATTTTTTATTAAATTTAGCTGAAATTAATCAACTTTTTCAATTATTACAAAAGATTCAACAATCATTATAAACAAAATAAGCAACTGGTTGAACACATGAGAATCAATTAAAAAGTGAAAATAAAAACAAGAACAAAAGACAAGTTGCTGCAGCTAAACATTAGATCTCAATATGTTTAGATAAAATAAGAGAGAAACGAAAGAAAAAGAAAAAAAGACAGAAAAGGACACTCTTAAAACAACAACCAAGGGAATATCAAAAAGAGAATACAATAAAATAAGCCCAAAGTAATATTCGTTCGGCTCTCCGGAAAATAAACTGAAATTAATTAACATTTCATCTCAATATAAAAAAGAAATCATCTCAGCTAAACAAGAGACCTACAACAACAGAATTACACAAGCCAATTCAAGCACAAAAGAATTGTTCTCCATACTCGGAGAACTGGAAAATCCCATATAACGCCTCAAGATAACTTCCTTAAAGATAAGAAATGGTGCTCTGAAATCCAGCATGCATTATCTAACAAAGTCCTAAACCTCCAAAAGAAAATAGAACTAAAACGAGAGACCTTAGCCTCTGCCACGTTACCCTCTACTAAGATGATCTCCTACCCTAAACCAACCACCCAATTCCACTTCTCCAAAGTCTCTACATTAGAGGTGGAGAAAGTAATACTTGGTCTAAAACCGTCCAACTGCAAAGGAGACCTTTGCCCAGCACAACTCATCAAAGATGCTGCACGAGACCTAGCACTGTTTATCACAAAGTTGATACATGCCTCCTTTACCACGGGCACCATCCCGAGTAACCTAAAAGAGTCCTGGGTGCTCCCACTCCTTAAAAAGGCAACTTTAGACCCGGCTATACCCACTAATTATAGACCTATTACTACCGTACCGTTCCTCTTGAAGATTCTGGATAAGGAGGCATATATCCAAATCTAGAACTTCCTGGAACAAAACCAACTACTAGGCTCCCGTCAATCCGGCTTCCGTCCACTACACGGCACAGAAACTGCAAAGATTGACCTAAAAGCCCAAATAGATAAAGTACGAGATTCTGGAAAACCAGCACTTCTCCTGCTATTAGACTTATCTGGCGCATTCGACTTAGTGGATCATAAAGTCTTGTGCAACCGCCTAGATATAGCAGCACACTTCTCCACTGAGGCCATAGCGTGGATCCAATTGTTCCTTAGTGACCGTACCATGAGGGTCTTCTCTCCTACAGCAGCTGCAGACCCCATTCCCATCACCTGCAGTGTGCCACAGGGATCCTGCGTTTTACCAACGCTGTATAACATTTTCACTAAGCCCCTGTTTGATGACCTGGACCATCTGGCTATCACGTATACTAATTACGCTAACGATACCCAGATCCTCCTCCCACTCACAGGGAATCACGAAAAGGACTTAGCACTGGTGAACAAAATTTACAGCATCGTTCAGGCATGGATGGCAACCCATGACTTATGCCTGAATGATGATAAAACTGAGCTTCTTATCCTAGGTACCGCTTCCCTCATTAATAAACTAAGTACAAACTACTCCTCCTTCATCATCGATGAGAACTGCATACAAGTAGCCAAAGAAGTAAAAACGTTAGGTATTTACCATGACTCCACCTTATCATTCTCCAAACAGGTAAATTCCCTAGCCTCATCAACAGCTTACACATGTAAACTAATCAGAGCAGGCAAACAATTCTTATCTCAGCACAGTTGTCTAACATTAGCCAGAGCCCTAATCATCTCCAAACTAGACTACTGCAACGCATTGTACATAGGAGCCACTAAATCCACCATTAACAAAATTCAGATACAGCAAAACAATGCCCTCCAAGCAGCATTGAACATTCCCAAGAGAGAACACATCTCAGAAACAAGAAGGAAACATAAATGGCTCTCCACTTACGAGAAAATCAGACTCAAAACTGCATCCCTCACTTACAAATCACTTTAAAATAAAGCCCCACAATACTTAAAGGACAGATTCACCAGAACACACTCCACCAGACAAACTAGACTAGCCAACACCAATCGCCTCCAAGTACCCCGATTTAAACTTGCCACCATAGGCCGAGCTAGCTTCCCAGTCAAAGCTGCTCAATTGTGGAATGAACTACCCATCACTGTGAGGCTAGAACAATCTTTTACCAAATTCAGGCAAAATGTGATCAACTGGTTGACGACAACAAATGTTAAATGAATGCATGAACTTGCTCCCACCTGCCTGTTACCTGTCACATGTATTAGATGCTGTAACCGATGACCTTTATACCTGTAACCTGTAACCGTTCTCTAAGCTGTACATCTTCTTACCTTTTGCGCCCTTATACTCCAGGGACCGGTGCGCATAATAAATACTAAACAAACAGTAATTCACATACAATTTCTCTTGATATTTCTCTCGGTGTACCCTCTTACTAGAACAACTGTATTTGTTGTTCCTGTTATTATCTCATGCTTATCCAACTCAGTTTTACAACAATTATTCCAATTTTAAAGCATTCAAAAAATGAACTTTGGCTATTCTGATGCTCATAATTGTAGTAGCTACTATTGCGACCCATCTATTTCCTGGTTTCATTTGTGCAAAGTAGGCCATGTGCTTAATGAAATGTATTTGTCTCAATCCCATGAGCTCTGGACAATCTACAATCACATGTTCCAGAGTTTCCTTAATGGAATGAATGTTACAAAAGCGACACCAATTGTCTTCAATATTAATTAGATTTCTTCGAGCTTGCACATCACGTGTGGGCCATAAATTAAAACGAAAGCGCAGTATTGCATTTCTCACTGAAGGAGTAGGTGCTTTACAGAGATAGGATTCAGTCTCTCTGTATCTCTTTGGGCCAAACACGTGATTATTAAAATCTTTATATTTTAGACAAGCTGCTCTTGTGTCTATCCTGCCAATCATATGCAGTTTTTTCTTTGCACGGTCTGGATTAAACACAAGAGTATGTTATGTTAGCGGTACTGGTATAGCGCACTGTCACCAACGGAATTGGTCCCCAGGCGCTCTGGTGGATCTGTAAACAAGAAGGGGGGGGTTGGTCAGGAGGAGGGGAGAAGGACAGTGGGAGAAGTGGTGTGCTGTTGGCAGCTTCAGCTCGGTATACACCGAGTGCTGGGCTTTTGTGCCAGTATCGGATCGAATGAAGGCCTCGAGTGCTGTGGGTGAAGTTTATGTATTGTTGATGCAGTGTTTTAAAGTGCGTGCGGATTGCTGGGAGAGAGCTGGTTGTGTGGTTTTGTGTGGGTTTAGGTATGCAGAAGATTGAGGGTTGGGTTAGTGGGGTCTGTATCCTGATTCAGGTACTTATGATTCCGTTAGAGTTGTATACCTGTGGGTTCGGATGTTGCTGGTTCTTCGTGGGCCAACTCGATTTGGTGGTGTTGCGCTGATCCAACTGTATCCTATTGAGTAAAGTTTGGATTGGTGGGTGCGTCAGAACCTAATCTTAGGTGTGGGACTGGGTGGGTGATATCTATTCTCAGGTGATCTAGTGTGACCCTGGTCGGTTAAGGCTTTGAGTGGTTCAGGGTCGGGGTCGTGTTGAAGTGTTGTCCTAGTGGATCTGTCTCGGTGAGCGTGTGTATACAGACGTTCGTATCCTTCTGTCCTGACTGGTTCTTTGATTTCCGTGGGGTGAACATCCTTGGGACTGTTGTTTAGTTGTAGTTTTGTGTGGTGGGGCATTGTGCTTCCTGCTTTGTATTAGTGGACCGTGTGTAGTGATGAAACATTCTGTTTCTCACCCATTGCATTGGGTCCGTGATGCAGTGCTTCCTTTACCTCTCTGTTTGTTCTAAGGGCTGTTGGGGAAGGTCATAGTTAGGTCCTGGTCCTCCTGATGATTTGTTCTAGTCTTTCTGTCTTAGTTTGCTATGTTTATTGTCTTTGGTCGTATTGCGACTGTCTCCCGTTTGGTCCTTTAGTATGCCGTGTAATATTTATCTCAGCTTTTCCCATTGATTGATCGCTGCGTATTGCGGTTGCTCTACGTCCATTGATGTTTTTAGTTATGTCGGTGCCCCTGTGGCCAGTCTTTCTAGTTGTGACATGAAGAGTCAGGTTTTGAGTAATTTCCTGAATAATAGGTGGTTTCTTGTGTTACGTATGTAATTTGGAAGGTCATTCCAGGTTTTCGGGGTTTGGTGAGAGAAGGAGGATCCTCCAAGTTTTCTTTTGTTGTAGGGCTTCGGTCCAGGCGGATGTCCATGCTTGATCTGAGCGTTCTTGTTGGTTGATGTAGGCGCAGTTTGTCTCTTAGGAACTCAGCGCCTTCGTTGTGTACTGCTCTGTGTGTAATGCACATTGTTTTGAATTTTATTCGTTGTTTTATTGGTAGCCAATGTAGTGTTTTCAGCGCCGGTGCGGTGTGTTCTCTTCGGGGTAGTTTCAGAAGTAGTCTGGCTGCCGCGTTTTGAATGCGTTGTAGTTTTCTTAGGAGTCGTTCAGGCATGTCTAAGTATAGGCTTTTGGCGTAGTCTACTTTGGACATGACGAGGGCGATGATGGTGGTCGTTTTGTTGGCGAACGATAAGAATGGTAAAATTCTCTTTGCCGCTCGCAGGAGGAAGAAGCATTTCTTGAGGAGAGCGTTTACTTGTGACTCTAGCGTGAGATTATTGTCCATCAGAACCCCCAGGTTTTTTACAATCGCAGAAGGTGCTGGGGTAGTCCCGAGTTCCCTTGGCCAAGAGATGAGTTGGTTTTCTTCTCCTTTTTTTGTGACGATCATTATTTCAGTTTAGCCTGGGTTGATTTTGAGGGAATTGGAGTTCATCCAGAAGAATACCTCACGGAGGCAGTTTTCTAGCATTGAGTTTCTTTCCGGGTTGTCTTGTATTTTGAAGATTATTTGTGTATCGTCAGCGTAGTTGTAGCAGGTGAGGCTGTGGCTTTTGATGATTCTGATGAGTAGATACAGGTAGATGTTGAATAGTAGCAGGGAGAAGGAAGATCCTTGTGGTACTCCACAGGTGGAATCTCTCGGGCTGGATTTGAAGGGATTCATCCATACAGTTTCCGTTCTGTTTGTTAGGAAAGATTTGATCCATAGTGGCGCTGTGTCTGTTATTCCAAGTGCTTCTAATCTCGTTATGAGGGTGTCGTGGTCGACTGTGTCAAATGCTGCCAATAGATCTAGGAGTATCAAGGCAGTGCTGTTGTCCGAGTCTGTGTTGATTTTTAGATCGTCCCATATTGAGAGACAGTGGTCTGAAGACAACTTGTGCCTGGTCTAGTAGGCCGTGCTCTTCTATAAACTCTTGGGTCGTTTTGTATATGTACATTTCGAGCAGCTTGGCTGTATACGGGATGTTGGAGATAGGTCTGTAGTTGGAGAGGTCCTCTACGTCTCCCGCTGTATCTTTGAGTAGTGGCGTGATGTATGCAGTTTTGAAGGCTTGTGGCACTTTCCCAGTTGCGATGGAATGGTTGAGGACGTTCCTGTGATATTCCATGGGCGTTCCTTGTTTAAGAATTGATTTGTATATGTCTGGTGGGCATGGGTCTTCGGGGGACCCTGAGTGGTTACTTTCATTCACCAGTTTGACGAATGTCTCCACTGATATTTCTGGAAAGCTTTGTAGTTTGTTTGGGTGCTCCTTCCGGTTGTAGATTGGAGTTGTGGTCAGATCAGACTGTCTGCTTTGAATGGTTTGTTGGATGTTGGTGATTTTGTTTTTGAAGTGGTCTGCAAGGTCGTTGCAGAGTTTCGCGGGCGGAGTTGGTGTGTTGTTACATCCTGGAGGGTTTTTGATTTTGTTTATGATTTTGAAGAGCTCTTTTTGGGTGTTTGGTGCTTCGAAGATTCGGTTGTCATAGTGTTTCCTCTTTGCTTTTTGTATTTCCTTTTTGTAAGCCTGGTTGTGTTGTAGGAATTTCAGTTTGTTCACCGCGTTGTTTTGTTTTCTCCAATCAAGTTCAAGTCTTTGGTTTTTCCTTTTCATGGTGCTAAGTAGTGGGGAGAACCATTTTGCCATTGACTGTTTATTAGAAGAAGCAAAGGGTTTTTCTTTGGCGAATTTGTCTATAGTAGTTATAATCCAGGAATGCAGCAGGGTTACCTTTTTGTCCAGGTCATCTTCTTCCATGAATGTTGGGTGTGGTTTTTTTAGCTCCAGGAGTTCATGCAGGTTGGAGTTTTTGATGGTTCTGCAATTTCTTCTCATGGTTTTCGTTGTTTTGTCCGGTTGATTGATTGTTAGCGTGGTCATTTTGATTACGAAGGGGATGATGAGGTGGTCGCTCCAGGGTATTTGAATTGGGGGTTCCGTGGTGAGGAGTAGTTTGTTAGCGAAGATTGCGTCAAGTGTATGCCCTGCCGAGTGGGTTGCTCCTTTGACAGGTTGTTGTAGGTTCATTGCTGCTAGTTGGCTGGTTAGCGATTTTTGTATGGTTGTGCTTTCTCCTTCAAACCAGATGTTGAAATCTCCTAGGACTATCAGGTGATTGTGTTTGATGGATAGGACGGTAATTGCTTCTGTGAAGGAATCTACGAAGGTTGCATCGTAGGTTGGTGGTCTATATATTAGTATGAATTTCAAGTTTGTTTTGGATGTTACTGCTAGACGTATGATTGGGGATTCACATTTATCGATGATTAGTGGGTCTTCCAGTTTGATATCCAGGTGTTCCTTGTGAATGATTCAGTCCTCCCCCTCTTTTGGTTTTTCTGTTTGATTGGACGCATTTGAAGTATTCAGGTAAGCAGTTGTTGAGGGTGATCTTGTAATTGTCGTCTAGCCAGGTTTCTGTTACAAATAGGATTTCGATCCCTCTGTGGCAGAGCAGATCGTATATCTCAGTGGCATGTTTCGACATTGATCTTGCATTGATGAGGTTGCAGTGGATCTCATTGGTGTGGTTTTGCTTGTTGGTTGTACCTTGTTTTGGTTTGTGGTTGTTTGGCTGCATTGCATCATTGTTGGCGTTGATTGGGATTGTATCTTCATTGTAGGAGGGCGTATGAGGATCAGCGGCGGCTGCATCTTCATTGAGGCGGTCTGTTAGATTGAAAGCTTGGCTGTTCAGTGGTGTTGCTTCTACGTTTGTGCTGGTTTGGTGAAGGTCCGTGAAGGCTTCTTCTTTGTTGAATTGGTCAGTTAGGTTCATGTTTGGGTTGTTGGTTATAAGATGTTAGTCGTCGTTATGTCCGGTATGGCGCGGGTGTTGGGGGTGTCCTTCTGTTCTTGTGATGTAGGGGTGATGGGGTCGGCCTCTGGCCACCTTCTTCTTGGGTGTTCCCGTCTTTTTTCTGGTTGTGTCGGGATTTTCTTTGTCTGTCTTGCTGTCTCTGTTTCATTGCGGTATCCTGGTACTGGGGTTGTTGCGAGGTATGGTGTGAGATATAGGGAGTTTTCCCTTTGGAGTTTTGTTCTGGTCGTTTTGGTTTTTGGCGTTATGTTTCTACTATTTGAGGTTGTTGCTTCGGTGGTAGGTTGGATTTGTGTGCCTGTTTCCAGTGCGGCCTTGTCTTGTGCCCTTTCTCGTCCAGGGCCTTTTGGTGCTCAGTGCGGAGGCGCCGGTTGAGTGGTTGGCTGCTGTGTCTTGTGATGGGAGTGCTGGTATTTCTTCTTGTATTGGTAGTCTTGGGAGCTTTTGTGCCGTCTGTTCTTCCGGTGGGTCAGTTTGTGTGTTCTCTGAGCGCTGTCTGGTGGGATTTTGGTGCTGGGCGTACGGTTGTCAGGGGTGTAGGTCAAAGTTCAGTGCTGTCTGTGTAGGTCTCTCTGAAAGGATAAGGGCGGATAGAACTATACTATCACAGTCTAGTGTTCTCTGGGAGTATGTTAAGGTGGATAAGCTAAGTTTGTGCTTGAGGCTAGTTCTGACTATGTTCTAGAGTCTCGTATGGTAGGAGGGACCCTAAGGAGTAATGTAATTCTTATGATTCAAAATTTTCGGAGCGGAGTCCCTGCTAAATTTGGGAGGCCTGTATAGTGAGAGAGAGGCCTATCGTTGTAATCTGAATGGCACAAGATGCAATTTTGGCGATAGAACTCCTGCTATATTTGGGAGACCTGTATAGTAGGAGAGGGGCCTATCAATGTAAACTGAACAACCTACAATGCAGTATGGGACCAGAACCCCCGCTAAAATTGGGAGGCCTGCATGGTGGGAGAGAGGCCCCCCAATGCAATCCGAATATCAAAATACAGTCTGGGAACAGAACCCCTGGCAAAATAGGGAGACCTGTATAGTGGGAGAGAGGCCTATCAATGCAATCTGAATATCTTACAGTACAATTTCGGGACAGAAACTCTGATACATTTTGGTTTTATGTCGGTTTGCTGAGTGGCTAGGATTAATAGTGATTTCTGCATTATCCATTACTAACATGATATGTTTAGACCACAGTTTCGGAAAGTCATGAGACGATGACAACAAGTAGCTTGATACAATTGCTAGCGTAGAATCATTCAAGGCAGAAAGCAGACATTTCTGAAATAAGCTACACAAATGCCAATTGTACATAGCCGTTAGTGAAGTTAACCCCAGCTCATAGCGCATCCAGCGACCTGGAATGCACTGTGGAAAATGAAGAGTTGCACGCCAAAATTATGCTTCCAGTTGGTTCAGAAAGACTGGTTGAATTACTTTTTGGGTTTCCAGGCCATACAGTAGAGTAGCTACTACATTTTGAGTCCAAAACATTATGGCTGACTTGATAGAGAATTTACCGTATTTAAATAAAATTAATCTTGTCTGGCATATAGCCGAAGTACATTTTTGTTCAATTTTACCCAATTGGGAGTGTGCAGAGGGAAGGCCATCAAAGATAAGGCCCAAGTATACATCATTTGGGACAACCTCAATGGCGGTGTTCTTGATTTTCCACTCCAATTTATTTCAGCGAGATCCTCTAGGTGCATGCAAGACCATTTTTTTTTTTTTTTTGCTGTTGACAACCAACTCATTAATGCTGAAGTAATTACAGAGGGCTGTCAACAAGTTTTGTAAACCAATAGGTGTTTTAGAAACTAGTACCAGGTCGTCTGCATACCAGAGGGCTTTTACTTCAACACCATTCATTTTTGGGGCACCAGCTTTTACCTTATCAAAAATCCATTTGACACCATGGATGAAAAAATGGAATAGAGCTGATGCAAGAATACATCCCTGCTTCAGCCCTCGTTCTGTCACTATCGCAGCTGATAGCAAACCCTCGGAGTTCAGTCTTATATGCACAACAGTGTCTGAGTGTAGAGCATAAATGATGTCGCTCAGTGTGGCTGGACATTCCGCTTTGATAAGTTTGTTCATAAGTTTAGATCTAGAAACTGAATCAACTGAATCAAAAGCGGAATGTAGGTCCACAAAGGTGTAATAAATCAGTTGTTGGTTGCTTGGGCTTGCAGTTTAATAGCATTCAAAGTGATCAAGTTAACAGCGGTCCCCAACCCAGAAACGAAACCCGTTTGTTTTGGATCACGCTGATGCGCCTTAGTGCTCCATATGTTGAAATCCCTTAGGACCAAGCGTGAGAATATTTCTCCAGGAGCATCCAGCTGAGCAATAGGGCGATAACATTTAGGGTCCTTGCGATCTCCTTTTTTTATATAGGGACAATCAATGAAGAGCGCCAGGACCTGGGTAGCTTTCTGGATGACAGAATATGTTGAAAGGTGTTGTGAAGAATAGCCGCCCAATGTTGTGGATTTTGCTTAAACATGTAATCGTAAGCCTGCTGCTCGTGATGAGGATGATTTATTGATGAATTCTTTCCCAATATCTTCAGAACAGGTTAAATACCAACGATGGGAAGATCTATTTGTGTAAGATAATCACTCATGTGCTCATCAGCATAAAGGTCGGTAAAATGCAAGAGCCATTGTACTTCAGTGACTCCATTGATTTGATGATCAACTTGAGTGTTAGTGTTGCATTTATTTAGCAATTCCCAAACCTGTGCTGAGTTTTTATTATGACACGTTGACATGACATGAAGAGTTCACCATCAATTTGGAAGAGATGAGCTTTCCGCGAACGAGCCCAATTACGATACGAATATTTAGCCGCTTTAATTGCCCTATCTCTATCTACCAGAGGTAATTTACGTAATTTCCGCAGCTCTCTTTTATAGACAGTTTTCCTCTGTTGTAGAGCAAGATCAAAGCCATGATTATGAGTGTTCGAATGTCTGCTAGTACACGGTAAGATGTTCCTAAATGTATCTAGTACATCTGCATATGACTCAAACTCATTCAACCTTTGAACATTCATGATGTAATCATTCAATGACGTTATCTTGTCTTTTGACCATCTAAATCGATTTTTTGCATTATTAACCACTATCATTTGTTTGGACCACTTCTGTAATTTGACGATTCTCTCGTCTGAGATGGTCCAATACAATGATAATAAATGGTGATCACTTTTGATTGGTTTAACTATTGCAAATTTGCTAGCAGTTACAAAAATGTTGTTACTCAAAAAAATATGATCAATCGCGGACATGGACCCACCTCTTTCCCATGTATGGTTTGGCGGGATATCACCTTGAATGGCTCCATTGGCCATTCTAAGGTTTAATTCATCCGCAAACCTACTCCATCTCTGACTTTCTCTACTAGCCTTCTTATTTTCTGACTGGATGCACGTGAGGTTTAAGTCACCCACCACCAAGATAGCAGAAATATTAGTGTTCTTTGCAATTTCTTCAAAAAGAGTAGACAAGGCATGGTAAAAAGCATCATCTGTAATCCTGGCGGGGTTACGATATAGATTAATTAAAGCATAGGTTTGAGTTGCATAAGTGATTCTAACTAGTTGTATAAAATTGTTTGGTGACATCCAAGCAGAAATTGGAAATCCCCTGCTAGATTTCACTGCTACCAGCAGGCCTGAAGTAGGTCTGCCTTTGCCTGATGTAACGGCTGGTAACAGAATGAGATCATGATCATCCCATACAGGAGTTTGTAACATCCAGGTTTCCCGTAGCGCCACAATTTCAAAGCAGTTCACCTCATCATTTGCTGCCCACTTTAGATGCAGAAAGCCTCTCGTATTCCAACTTGCCAGCAAGATTTCCTCCCTTTTTTCATTAGTTAGTGGTTACGATTGGGTATTAGATGGCGAAACTTGCTGCGAGCTGTTCTCTCTAGCACAGAAGGCGCATAAACAGTCTGGCTCTCGCAGGGGTAGATTTAGCTAAACTTTTATCAGCCAAATTGTGATTTTGACGAGCTGGATCTAGGGCCAGCAAAAAGCCCATATTAAATAGTTCAATTTTTGCCTTCCATAAAGTGTTACGAAACAACCTTGATTTAATCCACAGTCGTACTATTGAAAGATTTCCATCACATAAAAATTCAACTTGATCGAAATCACTCGGGGAAAGATCTTCTAACGCCTGAATGTCTCCAAGGATGTTTAGGACACTCGAGCGACCGAGATCTTATTTCTCGAACGGACCATCAAGGCACTTCAGAATCAATGTATGGAAGGAATCAACCTATTTTTGTTGGTGTTTGTCTGATCGTTAGAACTAGCCTTAAGGTTTAAATTACCTTCAGCTCTCATCATTGGTACAACTTTGAGGATACGACCACGGGTGTTATTGGTATTCACAGGTCCAGGGCCTTTTTTAGAGCATGCAGTCAAGACTTCCTTACATAATCTGCATAGGACAGTTGTGAGCCGTCTTTCTGCAAAGGCCGTAAATGATCATTCAACAGAATAGCCCCCGGCAACGCCTCGGTTATTCTTCTGAGTAAGTAGGCATCCACCGCAGATTTAATTGTTGCCATGCGCTCCTCGAGGCCCAAATCATAAACGGCTACAGAGGCAGGGTTATTGCCTATGCCAGATGCATCTGCTTGAGCCGGGAGAATTGGATTAGCAATAGCAGAGGAAGGTTTTTTTGGTGGATAAGACTCAGATGATTTATTTTCAAGTAATTCTACAATCTCATTTAGGGGTTCATACCCACAGGAAGGAGCAAGAGCAGGAAGCTCGTGTATTTTTACAGGACAAGTTGGAGGCACCACCTGCATTGGCTCCTTGGCCACAGATGGAAGTTTGGCTACCACATATGGAGCACTCCCTCCTTCCGGCTGTGCAGTCATATGTGTAGCGATACCTGCTTGGGTTATCTCAGCCGGAGGGGAAGCTTGCTCTTGCGAGCCTTTTTTACTGGCTTTGTTAGCCTTCACCACAGAAGTTGATTTATATGTTAATGCTTTTATTTTTTTCAGAACCAATGTTTTTCGGCATTTTTTATGAACCTGTTGGGAGACCATATCAAAAGGATTATCTTGGGTCGGAGGAACAACATCATTAGGCACAATTCTCACAGGAGAATCAACACTGTCATCCACGCACTCCGCAGGTCGAATAATCTTAGGGAACATGGGCAAAACCGACGTCAAGGGCTCACGAGGCCGTGAATTCATAGATACATAATTGTTCTCTAGAACTGTGAGTCTCTGAGCCAGATTCATAATCATGTCTGCTTTCGAAGGGTCACGAGAAACACATTTCATCCATTCACCAATTTGATTTATTTTTACAGATTGTTGAGAGATCTTTCTATCCATGGCTTCGAAGAGTTTGTAGAGGCTCGCTATGGTTGTATTAACTGCCCCTAAGGTGATTGCTATGAGCGCTAGATTGCCAACTGAATCACCAGATTTGCCAGTTGACAGGCGTCGCCGAGGGGTGGGCTGTATATAAGACTCATCCACTGCCTGTCTGGTTGAGTCCATGGAACACGGGAGATGGTAATCAGTAACATTAGACCGCCTGGAGCTTTCAAGATCCCCGATACTTGCATGCAGTGTTAAGGCACCCATAGGGGAGCCACTCGCACTTTCATCAGAGACTTCCACAACACACTCGGAACTTGGCAGTACTTCAGCACCAGGCAAAGCTTCCTCTTGGACTATAGAGAACCTTCTTTTACGCTGTATGATTTTCAGAGGAGTCTGTGGAATGGTCAGAATAGTTTGATCAGAAATGATGGCACTGGGATTCCCCACTTTAACATCAGCGTTATTTGTAATTGAACTCCCAGATGGCATTATATGAGGCAAAGATGGATCAGCAAGCTCTGTTTGCAGAGCGGCTTGATCAGTAGCTGGCATTTGACTTTTTTTTCATAGAATATACCAATATCTTTATTGTGTGACGGCGTTTGGGTCACTGGGGTAAGGGTAATGCTTTTCTTAGAGGTCCGTACGGCATGTTTGATTTTTTCACTGGGTTTTGTCAAGGAGCCACTAGCAGGCGTCCCTGATCCGGCTTGATAGGCATACCAGATTTTAGGGTGTATACAACTCATGACATTTCAATCTGCTAAACTGAGTCTCCGAACCTCAGCACCAAACACAAAACTCTGTAGTGAATCGTAAGACCGTAGGACTATTACTCATTAAGGAGTGTCTGCAAGGTAAACAGATGCGCGCGGGCGTCTGCTTTAATAGGCGGAGCACGTATAACGGGCAACGAGCCTTCTGGGCAATGTAGTACCCAAAAACAAATCCAAACACTGCATGTCCAAACCTTCAAGGAAGCAGGACCTCGGGCCAAGCGGGACTTCTACGGGACTTGCTATGATTTTTTGGTGGTGGTCCCCCCACCCCAGTTTTTTACCCTTTATAATGTACCTAAACAAAAATTAACCCTTTACCCCCAAAAATATGCGTTCGATGGACTTTTTTTAATGGAAACATTTCGATGGAATGGCATTAGATGGAAAGCACAGCGACCATTCTTCGACAACCCGTTTCATAGTTCATCAGGTTATTGTGTCTGGACTCTTTCATCTGTTCACCTCTAAGCTTTGGCCATCTCTCTTGTGTTCCCTTCTTGGGGTGGTGCTCATATAGGGCATCTATTAGGGTGGCGTACAACTGCCTTCTTATGCCCCCAAGTCTCTCTGGCTTCGGCCGCAGGGGAGCTACTTATGCTTCGGTTACTTTCTCTATAAATCGCTGGCATGCCATGTGCGAGTTGCGTGTGTGTCCTTAGGGCCCACCTCCTACTAGCATATCTACTACATGGCAACAACAAAACAAAAACACACATAGACTCGCACAACAGTACACGACAACTACCGGCCGCAAACACCCCAGGCCCAATCAACGGACCCACCGGGCTGAGGCAGCCAACAGCACATCACTGCTCTCTTGCACTTTTCCAGCTCCCCACTAACCCTCCCTCCCTTCCCTTTTTAGAGCCGCCAGACCGCCAGGGGACCACTTCGGTGGTGATAGTGTGCGGTACAAATGTTCTTTAAAATTAACATATCCTAACAGAAGACCCTGGGCTTTCCATCTTGCCCAGCATAGACTCTTCTCCCCAATTCGAATGATGTTCTTGCTCCAAATAGGGGCCTCTCAATGCCAGTAGCTGGTCACTTTCATGAGTGCATGTGCTCGCTTCTAGGCATTAATGCTGGATTAAGGCCTCCTGCCTGCTTGGGTGCATGGAGTTTTAGCAGCTTAAGTCTCGGTCGTCGCTTTCCCCATATAAAGTCCTTTATTCCTACTTTTCATTAGGATGGACGCTCTCTATAGCCATTTTTACAATCAGAACCCCCCACCCCCGTTCCCCCCATATGGGCACGTTTAGTGCATTCCACCTTGTCATCTCAAGGCATGCTTAGTTCCACACATTTTCGGTGTTGTCTTTGCTAGTCCTTGATTGAGGTAGATTTCTGGGTATTCCATGCCTCCTGTTGCCCATCGGAACTGCACTTCTCCAGTACTCTGTTTGGCTGTGTTCTTATTAAGGGGCATCATTTTGCATTTGGCCCACGTGTATTTGATATCCTGAGTAGCCAGAGGGGGCAGACACCATGTCCATGAGCGCCTTGATGGAAGAGCTGGGATTACCCCATGGTACCATGATGGCGCCCGCATGCAGTTCAGTGTCTGGGGCCCCCATTGGCCCCAGTGTATTTGATATCCTGAGTAGCCAGAGGGGGCAGACACCATGTCCATGAGTGCCTTGATGGAAGAGCTGGGATTACCCCATGGTACCATGATGGCGCCCGCATGCAGTTCTCAGTGTCTGGGGCCCCATTGGCCCCAGTGTATTTGATATTCTGAGTAGCCAGAGGGGGCAGACACCATGTCCATGAGTGCCTTGATGGAAGAGCTGGGATTACCCCATGGTACCATGATGGCGCCCGCATGCAGTTCTCAGTGTCTGGGGCCCCCATTGGCCCCAGTGTATTTGATATCCTGAGTAGCCAGAGGGGGCAGACACCATGTCCATGAGCGCCTTGATGGAGGAGCTGGGATTACCCCATGGTACCATGACGGCACCCGCATGCAGTTCTCAGTGTCTGGGGCCCCCATTGGCCCCAGTGTATTTGATATCCTGAGTAGCCAGAGGGGGCAGACACCATGTCCATGAGCGCCTTGATGGAAGAGCTGGGATTACCCCATGGTACCATGATGGCGCCCGCATGCAGTTCTCAGTGTCTGGGGCCCCCATTGGCCCCAGTGTATTTGATATCCTGAGTAGCCAGAGGGGGAGACACCATGTCCATGAGCGCCTTGAGGGAAGAGCTGGGATTACCCCATGGTACCATGACGGCGCCCGCATGCAGTTCTCAGTGTCTGGGGCCCCCATTGGCCCCAGTGTATTTGATATCCTGAGTAGCCAGAGGGGGAGACACCATGTCCATGAGCGCCTTGATGGAAGAGCTGGGATTACCCCATGGTACCATGATGGCGCCCGCATGCAGTTCTCAGTGTCTGGGGCCCCCATTGGCCCCAGTGTATTTGATATCCTGAGTAGCCAGAGGGGGAGACACCATGTCCATGAGCGCCTTGATGGAAGAGCTGGGATTACCCCATGGTACCATGATGGCGCCCGCATGCAGTTCTCAGTGTCTGGGGCCCCCATTGGCCCCAGTGTATTTGATATCCTGAGTAGCCAGAGGGGGCAGACACCATGTCCATGAGCGCCTTGATGGAAGAGCTGGGATTACCCCATGGTACCATGATGGCGCCCGCATGCAGTTCTCAGTGTCTGGGGCCCCCATTGGCCCCAGTGTATTTGATATCCTGAGTAGCCAGAGGGGGAGACACCATGTCCATGAGCGCCTTGATGGAAGAGCTGAGATTACCCCATGGTACCATGATGGCGCCCGCATGCAGTTCTCAGTGTCTGGGGCCCCCATTGGCCCCAGTGTATTTGATATCCTGAGTAGCCAGAGGGGGCAGACACCATGTCCATGAGCGCCTTGATGGAAGAGCTGGGATTACCCCATGGTACCATGATGGCGCCCGCATGCAGTTCTCAGTGTCTGGGGCCCCCATTGGCCCCAGTGTATTTGATATCCTGAGTAGCCAGAGGGGGAGACACCATGTCCATGAGCGCCTTGATGGAAGAGCTGGGATTACCCCATGGTACCATGATGGCGCCCGCATGCAGTTCTCAGTGTCTGGGGCCCCCATTGGCCCCAGTGTATTTGATATCCTGAGTAGCCAGAGGGGGCAGACACCATGTCCATGAGCGCCTTGATGGAAGAGCTGGGATTACCCCATGGTACCATGATGGCGCCCGCATGCAGTTCTCAGCGTCTGGGGCCCCCATTGGCCCCAGTGTATTTGATATCCTGAGTAGCCAGAGGGAGCAGACACCATGTCCATGAGTGCCTTGAGGGAAGAGCTGGGATTACTCCATGGTGGCGCCCGCATGCAGTTCAGGTAGCTAGCGGGGGCAGCTGGGGAGCCTCACGCAGAGGGGCAGACTCCAGAGGTCAGGAAGTGGGTGTGGGGGAGGAGAAATCAAGGTGTGAAAACGGCGGGATTGGGGGGGGTAGGTAGCCCAGCCCACAGAACAGTGCTTATAAACTGTACACCGTCCCAAAGCAGACCCCTTCTTTTCTGGAACTGTCCGGGTGTAGAAAAGATTTCGCGTGGTGTGGAGGTAAGTGTGGTGGAGGGGAGGGGATAGGCCTGTTGCTTGTGGTTTCGGCTCGGAGAGCCCTGTGTTTGTCAAACATCCACCCCCCCCCACCCCCGCACTTGCCCCCGAGGCATTGGGGTGGTGTTTTACTCGGGGATGGAGCGACCTCGTTCGCTGGTGGCTGTGGTGGTCGGTTGGGAAGCCTCCGCGCCTAGCCTGCAGTGTTAGCCAGCATGGCAAGTGGAGGCGGAGATGCCCCCCGTGGCACTGCAGCCCAGGGGCTTGGAGGCGATTGCCTGTGGCGGGAGGCAGGAGGGTGTAGCGGTCCCGTGGTGCGGGGTCTTTGCATGGTGGGCCCGTATGTTTGTGATCATACGGCCATGGGTGTTGGTTGGGGGGCGGGGGGCAGGGACCGCTTAGTGCATGGTTTAGCTGCGGGCATAATGGTGAATGCACGCGTGCATTGTGTTCCCTTGAAGGCCCGCTGTGCCGCAGGGTGCAGCCAGGGCTTGCAAGCGACTGCCCAATAGGGCAGTTGTACCAAAGAATGCATTGTTTTCAATGGTGGTGTTTATGGCACAAAGGGTGCTGCTGGTGGGGGGAGCAGATTCCACAGTGGGGGGGGGCAGAGTTTTCCTTTCTACCCCTGAAGCTATGGTAGAGACGCGGGCCGTGCATATGACGTCGTAATAGAATTGAAAGCAGGGCCATTATAAAATATATATGCATCCATACGGCGGGTGTAGGGCGAGCATGATGAAAGGGCTGCCGGCTGGGAGCAGTACCTCCCATACATCCCACGAGGCTTCTGCATCTCTCGCCTTACACTGGGGGTGGGGGAGGGAGGGGGTCAGCCGGAGCCGCGAGCTGGGCTGCTCACCAGGCTCCAGGCTGGGGGGTGACCCACTGGGGGGTACTCCGGGAGTCTTTATGGCTCCACTTAGGTGCCAGGCGCTGCAATGGCGCCAGAAATGCGGAAGGGGGAGGGGAGTGGGGGCCGAGCAAAGGGCAAACCCAGGTGTTCCCCCTCCTCCCAACGGCTGTCCGGAGGTGCCCAGAGACTCTGTTACTCCCCTCCCCCGACGCGCCTCAGTCCAGCATCAAGGGTTCTTATGCCAGCCACACACATGCATAGACCATGCACACATACACAAGCAGAGATTTCCCCGTGTCGACCTAACCGCGGGAACAGCAGCATCATCATCATCATAATAGTAGCATTTATATAGCGCTGCGAACCCTCGGGTATCTGAGCGCTGACTATTATTACCCGCGGCGTGTGCGTGTTCATGGAATTCATAAGATTGATATGATATGATATGGTATTTGTAACGCGCCTATACACAAGTGTTTCAAGGCGCGACAAGGCAAGGGTGGGGGAACAGAGGGCAGGCAGACAAGCGATCCTACTAGGCCAGGTGTCATTCAGATCGCGCAAGTGCAGAGGTAAGGGGAAAAGGAGGAAGTGCAGGGGGGAGGAGGTGGGGGGGGAAGTGCAGTACAAGGTAAGTAGCGTAAAAAATAAATAAATAAAATAAAATAATAATAAATAATAAATAAAAAGGGCCAGCTGGTGGCAAGTGCGAGGTAAGTGCAGAGCAAGTGCTGGGAAAGGGGCTGTAGGGATACAGTGACAGTCCCACAGTGCAGGGGGAGCCGGGGAGGCAGTGCAGGTGGAGAGTGGCTGGGCCCTGGACTGAGGCTGCTGAGAGTGGCCCAGATGCAGGTTTGAGCTGAGTTCAGTGGGGAGTTAAGCAGGATTAGCAGGGGAGAGGGAGAGAGAAGGCAGAAGCGAAGAGGAAGGTTTTGAGGTGCTTCCGGAACCGGAGATGGTTCTCCTCAAGTTTCAGGGAGGCAGGAAGGCTGTTCCAGAGGGAGGCCCCTGCTGCGGAGAGAGATCTACCCCCAGCTCGTTGCTTCGAGAAACGGCTGACCATGAGGGAGTTGGAGACGGATGAGCGAAGGGCTCGTGAAGGAAGATATTTAGGAAGAGAGAGTTGAAGGTATTTAGGCCCCAGGCCCCAGAAGGCCTTGTGGACAATGCAGAGGGTTTTGAACTTAATCCTCACGGCCACTGGGAGCCAGTGAAGAGATTTCAGTCCTGGAGAGATACGGTCCCTGGGCTTGAGGCCAAGGACAAGTCTCGCAGTTCTGTTCTGGATAAGTTGCAGAGGGCGGAGAGTGGAGGCAGGCAGATTTAGATAGAGGCTGTTACAATAGTCCAGCCTTGAGAGAACCAGGGCTCGAGAGACAGTGAGCTTCTGGGGGAAGGAGAGGAAGGGAAGAATACCTCTGAGGAGGTGCAGCTGGTAGTGTGACTTCTTAGAAACGTCAGATATATGAGGAGAGAAGGAGAGTGTGGAGTCGAAGATGACCCCGAGGTTTTTAGCCTTGCAGGTAGGGGCAGGAAGGGGGCCAAGGGAGGCCGGCCAGAGATTCACTTGGATTACTTGATAACGCATGATTAGCGCATGCTTTTCACGTGGCAGGTTTCTAAGCGCTGTGCTCGTCTAACCATCATTGCACACTGGTGGTAGTGAATGTATCGGCCCAAGGCGTGGGGGGAAGGGCTGAGGCCCCGTGGGGTGCGGAGGGGGGGGGGGGCATCACACCTATAAGTCACGTGCTGGAGCGCTCACCGCCAGCAGAACTGCCCTCCAGGATCCTTGGGGCAATGCTATTGGGGAGGGGGTGCTCTGATGCATGTGTAAGTAGTGCAGTGACACAATCTGACCGACACAGCTAAGAGTAATTAACTTTCTTTATTGGCGAGACCCGACAGCCACAAGCTACGGCTGGCTCCCCTCGCTCAACGGCCACTGTGGAATGTTGATTGCTGAACGTGCATCAACATTCCACAGTGTGCCTATGCACGAGCCCGTGCATATTACAGCATGCAGGTTCGAGAGCAGTGCCCACGCGAACTTCCCCGCAGTTGTCTGCAACTCTTAGCGCCACGTGTGCAGTAAACTTGCTGAGGAGCTTGAGGCGCTAGACTCCATGCCCAGTCCATCCTAGGCCTCTCTGCTGAGACCTCGGAAGCACGATGCTACTGCGGGCGAATGTCCTTTGAAACTGCTTGCTAAGGGGTTTACTGTTTGGCGGGGTTTCGGGGGGGGGGCAGCTGACCCAAAAGGCACGCGAGTGTGCACAGGTAGCGCCGGAATTGCCCCAGCGAGTCCATGGCGGGGTTTAGGCGGCCTCTGGGGCGGGGGTCTTTTTCAGGTGTGCAGTCACTGTTTGAATGGATTAGCGCTTCTCACGAGCACCAATGGAAAGTAGCCCCAGTGGCGAATGGCAATGAATTACTTTTGGGAGGGGGGGGAGGGGGGGGCTGGAGTGTGGCGCAAGAGGGAACAGTTATTTTATTTGGATTTGTGCAATGTGAGAACTTGTCACAGCCTTTAAAAAAACAAATAAATAATAAATGTTGCATTGTAAAACCGCACACATGTTAAACAGACAATGCATTGAAGTTTAAAGTGTCGGATCTAAAACAGTGCAAAGTTACGTGTACTGGTGTGGAGCAGGGTGCACGGGTCGGCATTGGGAGTCCATGCGGAACGCGTAGCTGGGGGGAGGGGAATGCAGGCGCTAAAATGCCCGCACTGGTGTGTGAATAACGCCAGGGGCTTCGCCTTGTGTTGTGCGCGGAGCCGGCTGTGGGTGTTGCCGGAATGCAGCAGCAGCGGGTGGGGGGGGGGGCATGGGTGGTTTGAGGGGTTGGCATGGTTTAGGTGCATTTTGGGAAACTCCTAGGTGCGTCAGCGGTGGAGATCTGAGTGCCTCCGGGCCCCGGGAAGGAGTTGTGCGCCTTCGCTGCACGGCCCAAGGAGCCCGACCTGCCCTGCACGGGCACTCGGGCACCTAGGAAGGGGCAGCACTGTGGCACAGCTGCCTAAGGCCGTGGCGAGTGATTGTTCGGGTAGAGTCCGGGAGAGAGTTAACTGCTTGTAACATTGACGCTGCCCTAGAGCTCTTTCATTACAATGTGTAAAGGAGTTAGGTGGCCCCAACACAAATAAGTTAGCCCCCACCCCGCTGCTCCCAACCTTGGCGGGGGCTAGTCCCCCCCCCCCACCCACCGAAATGAAATGTAGGTTTGATGCACCCCAGTGCTGTCTTGTGTCCTTGCTCCTGGTTCATGATAGCTGCGGTTGGGGGTGCTGGTGGGCTTCGGGGGGCAGTGCTAGCCCGCTCAGGTGAAAACCCGCCATTCATGTCCCCAGAATGAAGAACACAGGAAGGCTGCGGCGTTTGCACTCACACAGGAATTCGTTCTGGGGAGCTGTGTGCCTGTGTTTTAAGACTAGATGGAGCGGAATCTAATGCAAGAAGGCGCCGGTTGCCTTTAACCCCCAGACGTCCTGACTTTTCTTCTCCCGCACCTAACATCGTGGCGTTTACTCCAGCAGCACCTGTGGTGTGCACGACCAGAGGTCGAAGTGCGCGGGAACTCAATGGTACGAGGTTGCTCAATTTAGAAAAGCACCATGCTTCTCACTTGATGTGTGTCCGCCCCTAGTAACAGAAGTAAGGGGGTAATGAGAGTAATGGGGATGTAAGGTAAGAGTAAGGTGGGAGTAAGGGAAGGTAGCCCCTCCCCCCCTTGGGATTAGGCAGCCCACCTTGGTATAGGCATGCATTACACAAGTTACACTTAAGGTTATACTGTTAAAACAAAAACACAAAAACATTCATGGGGCAGCTAGGCTGTAAGTGCTATCCGGAACCACAAAGACTGGCAGTCATGGAATGTGTATGATGGTGGCTGGGGCATAACCTCGGGTGCACCTGGGGGGGCATGTGGGGTGTGGGGGGGGAGGGAGATAAAAAAGTGAACGTAAGTGAAAAGTAATGAAGATAACTAGACTAACCATATGAATTCAATACTGAGGTACGGTCAGCATTCCAAAAGGTACAGGTAGGTACTCCAGTATAGTCCTAATGGGGACAAAGGGCACCAATGAGGATTCCTGGATGCTTGGCATTAAATGGCGGGACATCGCAGGACTATGACAGTCTTCAGAAATCCCCACATGTGATCAACTGATCAGTGCAAAGGGAATTGTAGCAAGGAACAAGAGATTGTGAAAGTGTAAAGACAGTGACCATACAGTAGCATACGCCCAAAACATACAAGGTCTAGGTGAACACGGTTGAAGTTAGGGCCCGCAAGTTGGATCCCCCTCTCCCTAAGGGAAGAATTTGCGGGGGAGTGGGGTGCTTTGGCTGGCGTAGTTAGGGGAGGAAGGGGGGAACACAGGGAAAAGCAAGGGTACAGCGCACGGGGGGGGGGGTGGTGCTAGAAAGGGCAGGCTGACAGGTCGTAAGGGTTAGTGAACAAAAGTTGGGGGGGAATAGGAGAGTCAATGTACACAATGATGGAAGGAAGCGGGTCGCTCCACATCGAGATTAGGGACTTCTGGTGGGAGTGAAGCAATTATTATTATTATTATTAATTAATTAAAGGATAGGAGGGTTCGCAGCCACATGGATTATGGACTCCAGGGCATAGTAACACAAGGGCATGGAGAACGCTATCACAAGGGTGGTCGGCTTGGGGCATACAACGAACTGAAAGAGTTAATGTTAATGTTAAAGGTATTTATATCGCGCACCGTCCCCAGGCGGTGGGGGCGGGGGGGGGGGGTTTGGTTAGGCACTGAGCTTTGGTGTAAGAATCGGATCGGAGCGAGACCCTGTTTGCTGTTGATGCGGTTTATGTGTTTGTTGTTGTTGGTGTGGTGAAGTGTGTGCGGTTTGCTGGGCAGGAAATGGTTGTGTGTTTTTTCTGGGGAATTAGGTATGCAGAGATTTGAAATTGGGTTAGTCGGTAGTATGTCCTGGTTCTAGCCGATCTTATTCTAAATGAAGTAGCATTCCTGTGGGTACGCTTAGTAACTGGTTACATTGCTTGGCCATTTAACCGTTAGGTTAGATGACACGGTGCGTTCCTGGTTGAGTTGCATGGATCTTAGGTTGGGGGCCGGTTATGTCTAGTCCTCCCCCTTTGGTGTGGTGCTGTGGATGGGCCGCCCCCTGTTCCCTCACTGTCTGTATTGACAGTGTTCTGCTGGGCTTGGCCGTGATTTGGGCCAGGGTACTATTGATGGATCGTCCTTGACAGTGCCTTAAGTGGCACTACAAATCGAGCCGGGGCTCATCGAGGGGGCATGGCCTAACAGCGGGGGTCTTGATGGCCCGTTAGGCCATGCTCCCTTGAAGAGCCCCGGCTCAATGGGCTACTGGCACCCCTGCCAGGCAGCCTTTTGTAGAGATGAGCACCCTCTCCCCATGGGGGAGAGGTGCTAATCTCTGCATTTATTTTGTATAGGCTTGCCTGGCAGGGGACAGTGCCTTGCGTATTCAGCCTTAATGGTGGGGCTGCCCCTCGCCAGCTGGGGGCAGCCCCACTTCATCAAGGATGAAAGGGTGAGGCCACTGGATGCAGAGGCCTTTTTCCTAAAGACTGAAACTCCCGCGAATCCGCGGTAGCTTCAGTATTTAGAAAGCAAGGCCTCTGCTTCCAGCGGCCTCACGTTTTCTCCATAATGGTGGTGCCGGCCCACGTGCATCACTTGATTAAAGGGATGACTCGCAGGTGTGGCGCCACCATTATGGCTGAAAGGCATTTTTTTCTGAAGCCTGAAGCTCTCGCACACGAGCGAGAGCTTCAGGCTGTAGAAATAAATACCTTTTCGTGTAGTGGCCGGGGCTGCCAGGGGAGATTAGGGGGCCCCGGCAGGGCCCCGCCTCAACACGAGATTTCCGAGTGTGCTGGGGCCCAGCCCCAGCAGGCCCCGGCCCACTTAAAGCCCTAGTCCTTGACCTTCTGTCTTGGTCTTACTATAACGCCGTAGAATCCGAGCGCTGCTCTTGCGCCAAAGAATCGGGTGAGTGGGTTTGTGAACTTTGCTTGCCTGCGTGCCCCCAATCCAGGCCATCCTTGCCCATTTGCTAGGCCCCAGACCCCTCTAACCTCCGCTTGCCTTCCCTTTTCCCTCCCAGCACCCGCTTCCTGATTCACCTCCCTCCCGCCTCCCCGATGTTGCGTAGTAATACGCCAGTGTGCGCATGCGTGAGCGGGAACGAGGCTCACACATGCGCTGTAGAAAATAAATACGGCCCGCGGCAGTTCGCGCCGGGGACCTGACTGGCAACACGTCTCCGGCGTGTCTCCTTGTATGAATGCAGAGCGCATGAGCGTATGACCGCGTGGGGCCCACCAACGCCCCCACGCCTGCCAACACTGGCGACGAGGACGGCGCGAGGTCAGTCCTCTGCTCCGACAGCGTTCGAGGAGGCGAATGTTGCTCCGTGTCGACACAGACCTACGTGTGTGGCCGGCGGCCATTTTAGGTCGCACGTGAAGTGCAGTGGTAGCGGCCCGTGAGGGTGCTCGTGCACCACCTGCATATCCTGACATCAATTTTTGGACCCCACAGCCCTTGCAGCCGCAGGGCTGTGGCACAAAAAAAAAAAAAGAGAAGGAAAACGGTGCAGGGAGAAAGCACCACATCACAAGTGGACCCGGCTGACCAGATCACCCGCTGCAGAAGGTGTCCAGCAATCTCCTGTGAGTACCATATGCCAGGATGGGGGAGGAGGATGAACTAGAAGGCGCCATTGCCCTTATCCCACACAGGATGAACAGTACACTAGCCCCCATGCCCGAATTTGATACCACTGGCCCTCCATCTAAGTTGGGAACAAAATGGCTCCTGTGGGTGAAAAGACTAGAAATGTTCTTCATGGCCTCAGGAGTCATGGATGATGCAGAGAAGATCGCCATCATGGGGTACTCGGCAGGGGTGGAGGTCCACAAGATCTATGACTCTCTGAACATCCCAGTTGCCACATATGACGCAGTGAAACAAGCACTCAGGGACTACTTTCTTCCCATGGCAAATGTAGACTTTGACAGGTTTGTCATGTGCGCGGAGAAGCAACGTGAAGTTTTGTGCGCGACTTCGACATCTAGCAAGCTCCTTTAGATGGAGAAACGAAGAGGAGATGGTTTGAAACCAGTTGTTGCAAGGGTGTAGCTCTGGGAAACTGCGGAGACAAGTCCTGAGAGAACCTGGACTGACCCTGCAACAAATATTGGACACGGGAAGAGCGTACGAACTGGCTGATGCCAGAGGGGCGAAAATGGATACGGCCACGCATGTGAAAAAGGAGGAAGAGGCTTTCGCAGTCGGACGCTCCGTGACAGGGAAGGCAATATGGGTGCCAAGAAGTGGAGACAACCCCACAGTGCGGAGTGAAGCCCCAGCATGCCAGTACACGGGGGCGAGTGTCCCGCTAAATCAAGAGTCTGTGGCCGGTGTGGCACACCGGGACATTATGCCAGGGTGTGCAGAGCAACGATACCAATTACGGCATCGAGAGGACCTGAGAGGGTTGGCAGAGGCAACACTCGGAGAATAAGGGGAGTGTCATCCGTCGAACAAAGCATGCAAGATTTAAATATCGCGGAAGAAGAGGAAGAAGAAGACAAAATCTTCTTTATTTCCAGCATCGCCAAGGGCCCAGGGACAAGACGACAGCCCACGTGCACAGTAAACATTGGGGAAACACCCACGCCAGTCCTAATAGACACTGGAGCATCCGTCTGCGTGCTAGCGACTGAACACTACAATGCACTGCCTGGTCCACCAGGATTGGCAGAGTCCACGGCACGCATATACGCTTTTGGAGGACACACACCTCTCCCCATCCAAGGTGTGTTCGTAGCCCCAGTGACTCATGGACAGAACAAAATTAAAGCAAGATTCTTTGTCACAAGCGTGAGTCCGCATTCCCTTCTAAGTTGCACTGCGGCGGAAGCGCTAAGCCTCGTGCACTTCTCCTTTGCGGTCTACTGCGCTGACCTGGAGAGTCTACTACAACGGTTCGAGACCATCTTTAGAGGCATAGGAAAACTGAAAGCGGATCCGATACGTCTTCACATAGACGGGGCGGTGAGACCGACAGTGCTCAAACACCGCCGCATCCCGTTCCATCTGAGAGCACAGGCGGAGAAAGAGTTGCAGTCCTTGATTGACCGAGACATCATTGAAAGGGTGGAAGGCCCCACCCCATGGGTCTCCCCAGTTGTAGTGGCCCAAAAGCCTAAACAACCAGGTTCTGTACGTATCTGCGTGGACATGAGGCTACCCAATGTGGCAATCAAGAGGGAACGCCACATCACGCCCACCTTGGATGATATTGTTGGGGAACTCCAGGGAGCAAAAGTGTTCTCGAAACTGGACCTAAGATCTGGATATCACCAGTTAGAGCTCCACCCCGAGTCAAGATATATTACGACTTTTACGACCCATGAGGGGTTATATCAATACAAAAGGCTCAGTTTTGGGGTCTCATCCGTGGCAGAGGTCTTCCAAAATGCCATCAGAGGGGCCCTGTCGGGACTCAAGGGGGTGATCAACATGTCGGACGATATCCTGGTCTTTGCCAGATCGGAGGCGGAACATTTAAAGCGCCTAGAGAACACCCTTGAAAGGCTGCGCAATCTCAGTCTAACACTACACAAAGAAAAGTGTGAGTTCCTGAAGGACAGATTGGAATTTTTTGGTTTTGTTTTCCATGCTGGGGGTATCTCCCCCGATCCAGAGAAAGTGAAAGACATCCGAGAAGCCGCCCCACTGATGTCTCCAGCGGAAATTAGAAGTTGCCTGGGGATGGTAAATTATTGTGGTCGCTTCATTCGCGACCTAGCTTCGGTATCGGAACCCTTAAGAGCACTCACCAGGAACAATGTTGCGTGGAACTGGAGCGGAAAAGAACTGAGGGTGTTCAACGACATTAAGAACGCCCTATCAGGACAGGAGACCATGGCATATTTTAGCCCTGACCGTGAGTCTGAAATTGTGGTCGACGCCAGCCGAGTGGGCCTGGGGGCGGTCCTCATGCAGGCGGACAATCAAGGGACCATGAGACCCATTGCCTATGCAAGTAAAGCCCTTACCTAAACAGAGAGGAGATACTCCCAGATTGAGCGAGAAGCCTTGGCCATACTATGGGGGTGCAAGCACTTCCGGATTTACATTCTGGGGAAACCAGTCGTCGTAGTGACGGACCACAAACCACTCATCCCGATTCTATCAGGGACCTCGTCCAAACCATCACCTCGCATAGAGAGATGGATGCTTTCACTAATGGAGTACGGTGTCAAACTACTGTATCGGCCAGGAACACTTAACCCGGCAGACTATCTGTCCCGCCACCCGGGTGCTGGGAGGTCCAGAGACTCTTCTGAGGTGGCAGACTGCGTGGAGGCCATACACATGGCAGTCGAATCAGCGCTGCCCGTCGCCCTGGCCCGCCAGGAAATAGCACAGGAATCCAACATGGATGAGACATTCATCAAGATCCGACAGGCGATAGCTAGTGGTGAGTGGCGTGAGGTCCTTCAAGACAACTCCCGGAGGAACATGGGGGCCCAAAAAGACCTGCAAGCTCTCTGGAAAGCGCGTCATGAGTTGACTGTTGCTGAAGACGGCCTCCTGCTGAGGGGTCACCAGATTGTGATTCCAAGAACATTGGTTGACAAGGTCTTACATCTCGCCCACAATGGCCACCAGGGGATGGCCAAGATGAAAGCACGTCTGAGATTGAAAGTCTGGTTCCCGGAGTTGGAAAGGAGAGTGGAGGAGTTTGTAAGAAAATGTGTTCCCTGCCAAGCTGCAAGTCCGGTGGAGAGAGGACCGCCGATCCAGACCATGGTAAGAAGTGATCAGCCATGGGGGACGGTAAATGCCGCCTTTGGGTCCACAGGCCGTGGAATATACTTTCTGGTGGTGACAGACCAGTGGTCACGCTATCCAGAAGTGGAGCTAGTGGAGTCCAATGCCAGTGACCACACCATCATGGCCTTGGAGAAGATGTTTGCCACTCATGGGTTTCCCCTGGAGATATGCTCAGACAATGGTGCCCCGTTCCAAGGGCAACAATTTCACGCTATTGTGAGGAAAGAGGGATAAAGCATCGTAAAGTCACCCGCCTCTGGCCAAGAGCAAATGGCGAAGTAGAGCGTTTTATGCGAACGCTCAACAAAGTGTTCCGCATCTCAATGAATGGGGGTGAAGATCTCCGACGCAACCTATTTGACTTTCTGCGAGAGTACCGCTCGACCCCGCATCGGTCAACTGGGGTCGCCCCGGCGGAGGCGCTCTTCAAATGGGTGCCAAGGGGGTTGCTACCGGAGATTGAAGGTCGACATCCAGGAGAAATCGATGACGAACAGGTACGAGGAGAGAGAGCCACTCAGAATGAGAGAGAGACCGCCCGGAGGGGACTCCCAGAGAAGGAGATTGCCGTGGGAGACATCGTGCTGGTGCGAAACAGGAGACCGGAAGGAAAGCTGTCGCTACCATACGAAACGCAGCCACTGGGAGTAACACATGTCAAAGGATCTATGGTCACCGCCGCCAATGCACGAGGAACAGTCACGAGGAACCTTCTTCAAGCGCATCAGAGCTGCGAGCTCGGAAGAGACCGTCTCCCAAGGCCCAGAGCAGGACGCAGGATCACCACTGAGACACGATGAACCGCCAGAGACTCAAGGGACACACGAGGTGCCTCAGGCTGAAGCACGCAGGTACCCGAGCCGAGCGGGGCGCAAGCCGCCGCAGAGGTTCCAAGACTTTATTATGGACCCTGCCTCGTAACCAGTGCCACATTGACAGTTAAAGTTGTAATAGAGCACTGTTACTTCTAATGTTTGTTTATGTTCACTGTTTGGGGGAAAAAGGAGGGATGTTGCATAGTAATACGCCAGTGTGCGCATGCGTGAGCGGGAACGAGGCTCACGCATGCGCTGTAGAAAATAAGTACGGCCCGCCGGCAGTTCGCGCCGGGGACCTGACTGGCAACACGTGTCCGGCGTGTCTCCTTGTATGAATGCGGAGCGCATGAGTGTATGACCGCGTGGGGCCCACCATGCCCCCACGCCTCCCAACACCCGCCCTGATTGGCCCACACAAGAAGATGCCCAGTTATTGCTAGTCCTCCCAGGGCAGCCCTCTGCCCGGCAGCCCATCGTCAAGGACCCAAGGCAAAGACCGGCTCCATTTCGACGGTTCCTGACCTTATCTGCAGGTATCCGCAGGAGAAGCAAGAAGCCAACAACAAGTAAGTGTGGCAAGGGCAGGGACAGAAGCAATTACTTCACGCCATACTACCCTACCACTCAACCCAAGAAGCTAAAACTATTGTAAAAATCTCCATACTATGGTAGCATTGCATAGAGAAGTTCACTTTTTCAGCATGTTTGTGGTATAGTGGTATAGTTGCATTCATAAAGCGGAAATTCATCGTGGACTTTACAATTGTGCCTAATAGCGTGCCCTGGTTGAAGTTGGAAGTGTGCCTATTATCCTCTCTGTGCAGAGCTGAATTTAGAAGGTGCCTAGTTGCGTCCCCTGGTCATCTTTAGAAGTGCACCTACTACCCTCTCTGTGCAAAGCTGAACTTAGAAGTGTACTCAATTCCTCCACATGCAAAGTAACAACCTTTGAAACTCTGCCTAAGAGCATACCTGTATCCCAGCTCCGTAATTTAGTACACTAAGACTTTGCATACGAGAATAATTTCACTCTGCTTAGTTGGACCTATAAACCTTGAATAATCTCATCCAGTGGTACCACGCATCCTAACCATGAGTGCACCCATTCCACTAAGGTCTACCGGAAAGGACCACCGGACACCACCCCCTCCTTCCAGCCAACCCTACCTCTCGTCCCCCCCACCCCATATCATCACACCCCCTCCCCATCCCCTTACCAAACACCAAGCCAGAGGGCCACGATTTCGTGCAATCCACCCTAAGACAACTAATCGTGCGAACCCCACCAAGCAGCGTACTGCGATCATACATGCTCCCCTCACACACCGAAGTACACCCCGCCCAGCAATCATCCACTCCGCGTTTCTCCTATCAACCCCCACCTCCATCCCACCACGACCACACTCCTTCCCCTCCCTAAAAAATCCACGCCTAGCCCTAGCAAGAACGGAAGCCTCATCCCTTTCCCCTTCCGACCCCCTACCCTCTCGCACACACCAATCGCAACAAAGACACTAAAGAGGAAACGTACCTGGTCCCCCTCAATCGCTCAACACTCATCACCTTGCCTGTCTCACTCCACCACCTCATCCCCCCCTTCACCACCCTCATCCCATGCCTCACCCTGCTTGAAACCCCTCTCCCTCGACTTCTCACCAACCACTGCTGAAACTCTGAACCCAACACACCTCACCCTCAAGTCTCCTGGACCAAACCGCAACATCTCAACACACACGCCCATCCACTCCCTCCGAAAACCTGCCTACTTCTCCGCTTGCCCACTCTTACCATCGACCATCAACCACCCCACCCCTCTCCACCCTCTCCCCCCCTGCACCCATCTCTGCATCTCCGACATCAACCTCTTCTACTGAGGTGAACTGCATCCTATTCAATGCCCGATCTGTAGCAAAAAACAGACACAGCATCTTTGACCTCCTCGCCTCTGACAAACCAGACTTGGTTCTCTGATGACTTTGCCCCTATCGCCAATGAAGCCTTCCCCCCGACTACTCCCTCATCCCACTGAACCGTCTTTCTAGAGGAGGAGGAATAGCATTCGCCTACAAATCTCACTTCCATGCCTCAATCATCGACAACCAACCTTCCATCCCTTCCTGCGAATCACTCCTAGTTAAACTATCACTTTCCCCTTCGTTCTCCCACAGCTTCCTAATCATTTACAGACCCCCTGGCTATGACAGACAATTCTCAACCAACCTCTGCAACTCTATTGCTGCACTCCAACTAAACCATCCCAACCTCACAACCTCAACATATGGCTCGACATTCCCACCAACCCAATGACACACTCTCTTGTTGACGGCCTAGACGCAATTAACCTCCAACCCCACATCAACGGCCCAACCCACCATGAAGGACACACTCTTGATGCCATCTTCAGCTCCCACAACCAGATACATCTAATCCCCTCAACCCCTATCATCTGGTCCGATCATTTCATTGTCTCTTTCACCATTCGCTCTCCCAACCCGCCTCCCGTACCCGAACCTGAACCTCCGTCGATACGCAAATGCTGGAAGAAACTAATAATCCTTCCTGACCTAGCCGACGCACTCCTCCAATCTCCCCCCCACCTGCCTACTCAATAATCAACTGAACCCCGACGCCTTGGACTCTTGGCTCAATACCTCTCTAACGCGACTCACACCCACTTGCAAACCATCAGCCCACCGTGGCCACTTTCCTAGATGGTTCACACCTGAGTTGAAAGCCAGTAAACAACTATACAAATACCTAGAACGCAAATGGCGGAAAGACAAAACTCTCCTGAGCAGATCCACCTTAGCCCGGCACCACCATCAGTACAAGGCCGAAATCCGGAAAGCAAAAAAAGCCCATTACAACTTCCGAATTCTAAACTGTAAAAACCCCAGCAAAGAACTTCACAAAATCATCACCAAATTCACCAAACCATCATGCACCACCACCACGCCGACCTCGTCTCAATCGCTGTGCGACTCACTCTCTCTCCACTTTTACAACACAGCTCTCGAAAGAACGAATGCTCTAACCAACAAAGTCGCGCTCTTATACCCTCCAGGCACCCACCGTCCATACCAGCCATCCCATCGCCAGCGACCACTAGCCAACCAAGGTTCAACTCCTTAAGTCCAATATCAGCAGACCAATTTCTCAAACTCGCCTCCGCACGCAAACCATCCGGCTCCCCGCTGGACCCCTGCCCGGCCACAACCCTTAAAGAAATGTTCACATCTACCTGCGCAGGAGAACACGCAAGAACCATCATAAATGACTCGCTTGCTTCCGGAATTTTTCCTGATGCATTCAAAACGGTGCACGTCAGACCTCTATTAAAAAAACCTTCCCTCAACCCTCTCGAGCCCAAAAACTACTGCCCCATCACAAACACAAGGTTCCTTGTCAAACTGTTCGACCGAACTGCCTACGCCCAACTAAATGCCTTTGTCGAAGCCAACAATCTCCTAGACCCTGCTCAATCAGGTTTCAGAGCCCGACACAGAACCAAAACCACCCTAACCTCAATCTGGGATGACCGCAAAACCACAGCAGATGCTACAGGATGCGCTGCATTAATCCTTCTCGACCGATCAGCTGCCTTCGACACAATCAATCACTCAATCCTCCTTGACCGCCTCCACTCCCTAGGAATTCGTGGAACCGCTCTAAAGTGGATAGTTTCGTTCCTCAAAGATAGGTGCCAAATAACGCTTCTCTCCTCCTATTCCTCCCAAGCACGAACAGTTGACACGGGAGTTCCACAAGGAGCATGCCTATCTGCCCTCCTGTTCAATCTCTACCTGATCACCCTCCCACCAATAATTCGCTCACACGACATCCTATGTTACAACTATGCCGATGACACGCCACTAATTCGAAAACTCCTGAACTCAAAACCCAACTCCCGACCTGACCTCGCTTTCTGCCTCCTCAACATAGAGCTCTGGATGTCCAGAAACCACCTCTTGCTAAACCCCTCCAAAACAAAAATCATGGCATGTGGCAACTCTGAACTTCTTCCACACCCACTACCCTGGCCATCTGCCATGGGCAATTCACAGACTCCCTCGAAATCAGTAAAAAACCTTGGATGCACCCTTGACTCTGACCAAACACTCTCGAGCCAAGTCAACAACGTCTCAAAGTCCTGCCACTACCACCTTAAAACTCTTAGGCGCATCTTTCCATATTTCTTCTTTCCCAACAGACTCTCCGCGGTCCAATCAATTGTTATATCAAGAATGGACTACGCTAACCCCCTCTACCTTGGAATCCACGCTTACCAAATGAATAAACTACAAAGAGCACAAAATGCTGCAGCCAAACTAATACTAGCACTCGGCCCGAGAGACCACATCTCCCCAGCCCTCAAAACTCTCCACTGGCTTTCGGTGGCCCGAAGGGTGACCTTTAAAACCTTTTGCATTTCTCACCGAGCACTGCATAAAACCGGACCTCAATATCTTCAAGGCAAGTTAAAACCCTATCAACTTCCACTTTCTCTAAAATCTAGCTCAGCCGGCCTCCTAGTCATACCTAAAACAAACTCAGTCAGGTTAGGCGGATCATCCTTCTCAGCCTTGGCCCCCACGCTGTGGAACGCTCTCCTGCCCCACATCCGCCTAACAGAAGATCTAATGTCTTTCCGCAAATTACTGAAAACTTGGCTCTTCCCCTAAAACCAACCCTGTACTGAAACTAACTCAAACTGAATAACAGCATCGCAAGTACATCAACCCAACAAACTACTAGATCCTAAATAACAATATGACAAATAACAGTACAACATCAAGATCCAAACGAGAAATCTACAACTAAAAACCACTGATGTAAACTAAAAGGACAAACAAAATAGAACGAGGAAATTGGATCAATGCAGTGAAATGGATTAAATGAATAAATCATACGAAAACAGTAATTGCCAATTAAATTAATGAAATAAATGTAATGATTGCAATGGACAAATGAACGAAATGAATAATGAGAAGACGTGATAAGTGACAAAGCCTGAGCCGATAATGCATGATGATTGAACGAAGTGAGTAGAGCGGACGAATAGTGAAATGATAACTGCTTTCTTATTAGAGTTTTGCGTACTGTGAAACATGTAATAAGTAGATAATAAAACCCACTTAATACATAATTATTACAGACAAAACACAAAGAGAACAACACATACAAATATGAGTATATACAGGGACAGTGAAGTAAACAAAAAAGCAGAAGTAGTAGCAGAAAGAGTTCATAACCTAACTGATTGTCTTTATGCAGAGAAACTATTGCTCTGTTTCAAAGCTGCTACTTACCATATGTATGTGTATCACATGATGTGACTGCACCCAAAGCAAAGGAGAGTGAGTACAATGTATACAAATATGAGCATATCCTGGGAAGGTAGAGTAATAAAAATAAAACTATGAGAAAGTGCTGATAACCCTAATGATTATCTTCATGCACAGAAAGGATTGCTCTCTTTCAAGCCTGTGTCTTGCGCTATGTATATGTTTCATATGATGTGACTTGACCCTAAGTCTACAAATATAGTACCTTTTTCAATTTTTACTTCCTGACTGTTACTGAAGAAAACTATGTGGCCTAGATATGTCAGTAAAGGGGAAATAAAAGGAGAGCCCGACATGTGATGTCATCAGTGATGTCATCAATGACATTTGTGATGTCATCTTTGATGTCCTGGGTGTTAGTGTTAGCAGTGCACGGTGGCGCGAGTTATGGTTGCTTATCTTACCATAACTGCCGAATTTCAGGGGTTTTTCGCTTTTACTTTGAACCATAACGTCCCTTTAACAAAGTTTTTTACTGAATTTCATAGGTTTTTCGTAATGCAACTTAACCATAACGTCCCTTTAACAAAGTTTTTCACTGAATTTCATAGGTTTATAGTAGCACAACTTAACCATAATATCCCTGACTTCATATACATGTAACATAGAACATACTGAACCCCCACGTAGTGATTTTGATGTCCGCAGACTACCGCCATGTCCGCGGACATATCGAGAATCTGAGCGTGGTGAATGTACATTTAAATAGTGTGCCCCATTTCCCCTTTGAAGTTGGCTCTGAAAAGAGCTGTTTTTTTTGTTTTTTTTACAGATGCTTGACAGACACCTGTTATTTTGTATTTTTTTTCTTGTTTTTTTTCTTACTTTACTCCTAAAATCTTCACATAACCTTCTCCAAACCAACCCTTACATTCCAAAATAGAAAGGCATTTCCCGTAAATGTTAAAGAGATGCCATCTTCTTTAAAATTAACAGTATTACTGGCATCAATATTCTCATTATTACAGAAGAACATACCAGCTCTAAGCTTGAAGGCACACATGCCTCGGTTGATGACACACCTAGCAATGTTTTGCTGAGGACAAAAAACTGAACTATTGTCCCATATTGCCCTAGGTAGTAATCCAGAAAAAATTACTTTCGCATTTGGAAGGGTCTTCATTACGGCTTGAGCCAAGCGTTCCAAATCAGCCAACAAAGTAGGGGCACTGACGTTGCCCAAATGGAAAGCACCATAGTGCAATACTACCACATGCGGACTGTTCATCGTGGCCATATCCTCACAAACGTGTACAATTCCCTGTACATTGCAATCAGGCACAGTGCTCCACACCACCTCCACTCCTTTCACATCAAAGTTCTTTTCAACATGCCTGCATCGAGCGTACTGTTGTAAACCATGCACAAACATATCTCCAAGCACCAACACCCTGACTTTCTCTACTTCTGCCATCTTCACCACACACAGTCTCTTTCAACACAAATCCACAACCTCGACATCTGATTGGCTAATCCGTACAGTCTTCTTTCCATGTTGGATTTGCTGGAAAACCCTGGATGTAACACGCCCTGTCCACGGACAGCCGCGGTGTCCGCGGACCGCGTAACTCTTCGACACCCTTTCTACCATTTCCACTTTACTCTCTGTGCCATTCCCTCATTGCATACAGCTAAGCAGTCACACAATACGAAGAACGTCCTCAGAACACCCCCATTTTGTTTATTTTCGAACATTTCAGGACAATTATCATTTCATTATTCAACATATTAACATTACAAATATTATACTTTCATCTTGTACGCTGCACACAATGCTATGTTTTTCCATTAGTAGCTCAGTATACTAGATAGAACCCCATAATACAATGCTATTTATATCAATGCATCGTTCAAAGCACTAATTACGGTATGATATTTATTGCAATGATCCTTGACACTTTTTTTGCAACATTATAATAAAAATCCCCTAGTACACAAATTTCATGAAAAGTAAATGCACATGTGATGTCATCAGTGATGTCATCAATGACATTTGCGATGTCATCTTTGATGTCCTGGGTGTTAGTCTTAGCAGTGCACGGTGGTGGCGCGGGTTATGGTTGCTTAGCTTACCATAACTGGCGAATTTCAGGGGTTTTTCGGCTTTACTTGGAACCATAACGTCCCTTAAAGAAACTTTTTTTATTAGCACGCAAACAATATACAAAGATGTAGTGTAAACAGCAAGTTCTCACAGATGGCTTTACACAGAATGTTGCAAAGTAAGCATTTATGCTCGTTCACAGTGAAGGTCAGCTGCTTCAATTTTTTTCTCACGGCCCGGAGAGGCCCACGACTCCCAGTATAAGGTTCTATTTTTTTTTTACCTTGACAGACAGAGATTGTGCTGAAAGACTTCTTTTGAAGAAGTGTAGCAAAAACGTAAGACACGATAAAGATGAAATTTCTGAAACGAAACCACTTTTTATATTATATCACTTTGAGAAAGATCGTTGGCACACGCAGAGTCGTATTTTGGGACTGCACTACACTTGGATAATGGAAAATGCAATTATAATGTAAGTAACCCTTTAGATTATTTTATACCGGAATATAATAACAATAGTGTGGCATTAAAGCCCGGTCAAGTTGTACTTGTTCGTTCAATGTGGCATATTGTTTTCTACCACGCACTATCACCGCCGAATTGATCCCCTGTCGTTTAGAGGGCTCTCAAAAAGGCAGACGACACAGGTTGGGTTAATAGAAATAATTTCACCTGTCTGTAGCCGGTCAAGCGCTCTACTCGCTGTGCCACTTCACTGTAGCCGGTCAAGTGGCACAGCGAGTATAGCGCTCGCTTTGACATCCGTGCACAGCTTGCTAACGCAGGTTTGAATCCCGGCACAGCTAAACTCAGCATTTCATCCTTCCGTGATCGATAAATGAGCACCACACACCGTGGGTAATAATAAGCAGCGCTCAGATACCTGACGGTTCTTAGCGCTATATAAATGCGAAAATATTATTATAATATTATAATATTCGTTATAACATACTCCGTTGCACTATCTTCGCTAGCAAATAGTTTCACGCCCTAATAAATAAAATGAATATTTTTAATAAAGATCGGCTGGTGAGACTAATTTATGTTTTTTAAAACAGCTATGTTGCCCCATTTTGCCAATGTCACGATTTTCAGACTCCAGCGGATGGATTTCTCAACTGCCAGGTGCAGCTCCATGTAAGCAACTTCATGACCCTCACCATTTTATGGGACAATCGCCAAGGACCAATATGCCCTTACGCAGTACTAGCGGCTAGAAGCAACATACCAACCATTATGGTGGTCTAATGCCTCGTTGTTGGAGCAACCTTCCGATTATCAGTGCGACCATTTACTGCTTTTATCATAAACCAACAGCCTATCTACCGCAAAGGAACAGCGCGTGGCTCAAAATAAACTTTTGCTGATCGACAGCAGAGACAAATGCAAATCGCTGAATATTCACTAAACATTTCATGTGAAATAAATGTACTTTACCAAATGTACAATCCTGCTGTTTACTTTTAAACCACAGTTTCATATGCCGAATTGTGGCGTACTGTGTTCTAAACTGATCTAACACCCTCTGTACCGCAAAGGAACATCGCATGGCTCAACATGAACTTTTGCGGATCGACAGCCGAGACAAATGCAAATCGTTGAATATTCACTAAACATTTCATGCGAAATAAATGTACTTTACCAAATGTACAATCCTGCTGTTTACTTTTAAACCACAGTTTCATATGCCGAATTGTGGCGTACTGTGTTCTAAGCTGATCTAACACCCTCTGTACCGCAAAGGAACATCGCATGGCTCAACATGAACTTTTGCGGATCGACAGCCGAGACAAATGCAAATCGCTGAATATTCTCTAAACATTTGATGTCAAATAAATGTACTTTACAAAATGTACAATCTTGCTGTTTGCTTTTAAATCACAGTTTCATAATCCGAATTGTGGCGCGCTGTGTTGTGACATAATGTGTGTTGTCTTCCGGGTTCTGTGTAAAGTCCTGTAGGACTGGAGACAACTGGGCGCGTTTGATGACGCACCCTGTAACGTCACGGAGAGCGGCGGGGATTATGAATGCTTTCATAATGTCAGGCCTAGGGGCGGGAGATATGATTTAGTGTCGCAAAAGCAAGTCAGCCAGGTCAATAGTGCCAGTCATAGGATTATCACATAATGTCGGCGCACACCAGCCTGATTTATTGTTTCTTTAGTGGACAAAAAGTCGGGTGAGGCCCATAGGAAATTGTACTATCAGCGGACAAAAGGAGGGTTCGTAGAACACTTTCAACCTGACAACGAACAATACAAACAACGTTCTCAGAACACCCCCATTTTGTGTAATTGCAACCATTTCGGGACACGGCGAGTGTTCTTAGAACACATTCAACTTTGACAGATTACAATACGGACGGCGTCCTCAGGACACCCCCAGTTTGTGTATTTATGAACATTTAAATACACTGCAAGTGTTTTTATCTCAATTTTACCTTCCTTGCGAACAAAAAGGACACATACTCCGGTCTCTGAACACCCCACCATTTAGTTTATTTACAAAATGTCAGAACAGCCGTGTTCTCATCAGACAAATCGAACACAACAAAAGCATATAGCACATAAAAAAACAAAACATTGAACCTATCTCATACTCCCCCACCCTCCCCAAACACTCTTACACACCAACACACTCCACTAAATCGAATTTTTAATCCAAGTTTCACTGCACTGTACGCGGTCGACAGCGAATACAAGATGGCGGGCGCCACAGAAAATCTGACGCGCTCCACGCCCCGCGCTGTCCAATCAGCGAGCACGTCGCATGTCCGCGGACATGACGCAAGCCCATGGGCCAATCGGGGCGCTGTCCGCGGAGCAAACAGCGAAGTCCGTCCGCGAAGCGAACACAGATATCACAAATTTTTTTGCCTTACATTTTGGGCATTTTTTAAAAAACTACTGGACGGATTTACACCAAATTTGCAAAAGCACGCTTTCGGGACCAAGCCGCCGCTCCTGCCGCAAATTTGGTGTAAATCCGTCCAGCGGTTCGGGCTGTAGCCGCGTGCAAAGTTGTTTCCCATTATGTTTATAGGAAAAAACACAAGTTTTGGCACCCCCCCTATAACTTTGCTCCCCCTTGACCACACCTCTCCAAACTTTGCAAAAAAATTCAGACTGGGCCATATACTTTTTTTGCAAAGTTTGGCGAGGATTCGTCCAGAGGGAGCGAAGTTATAAGCCACCCAAAAAGTGCTCTTCCTATGGAAACACCAACTTAACCATAACTACATGGACGCTACCGCGTCCATGTAATATATATATATATATGTGTAGATCCGAAGAGTATGAAGAGCGGAAGAGTGTGTAGTGCGGATGAGTGTGTAGAGTGGACGCATGCATAGAGCGGACGATTGTGTATATATATTGAGTGTGTAGATCGGATGAGTGTGTAGATCCGAGGAGTATGAAGAGCGGAAGAGTGTGTAGAACGGACAAATGCGTAGAGCAGAAGGGTGCTTAGAGCGGACGCATGCATAGAGCGGACGATTGCATAGAGCAGACGAGTGTGTAGAGCAGATGACTGTATAGAGCGGATGAGCATGTAGAGCGGATGAATGCGTATGAGCGGAGAAGTATGTAAACCTGCAGGAGTGCATAGAGCAGATGAATGTGTGGTGCGAATGACTGTATAAAGCGGATGAGCGTGTAGAGCGGACAAATGCGTAGAGCGGAAGGGTGCTCAGAGCGGATGATTGCATAGAGCGGACGATTGCATAGAGCGGACGGATGTGTAGAGCAGATGACTGTATAGAGCGGATGAACGTGGTGAGCGGATGATTGCGTAAGAACGGATAAATTGTGTAGACCTGCAGGAGTGCATAGAGCAGATGTATGTTTTAGAGCTGATGAATGTTTTAGAGCTGATGAGTGTATGGAGCAGATGAGTGTATGGAACGGATGAGTGCGTAAGAGCGAAAAACTGTGTAGAGCAGATGAGCGCACAGAAAGGACGAGTGCGTGGAGCGAATGAGTGCGTGGAGCGAATGAGTGCGTGGGGCGGATGTGTGCGTGGAGCGGATGAGTGTGTAGACCAGATGGGTGCATAGAGCGAATGTGTGAGCAGTACTGATGAGTGCGCCAATCGGATTAATGCGCTGAGCAGATGGGTGTCCTGAGCAAATGGGTGTCCTGAGTGGATGAGTGCTTAGTGCAGAAGGGTTCTTATAGTAGACGAGTGCGTGGAGCGGATGAGTGCGTAAAGCGGATGGGTGCATAGAGCGAATGTGTGAGCAGTACTGATGAGTGCGCCGAGTGGATGAATGCGCTGAGCAGATGCTTGTCCTGAGTGGATGAGTGCTTAGCGCGGAAGGGTGCTTATAGTAGATGAGTGCGTGGAGCGGATGAGTGCATAAAGCGGATGGGTGCATAGAGCGAATGTGTGAGCAGTACTGATGAGTGCGCCAATCGGATTAATGCGCTGAGCAGATGGGTGTCCTGAGCAGATGGGTATCCTGAGCAGATGGGTGTCCTGAGTGGATGAGTGCTTAGTGCGGAAGGGTGCTTATAGTAGACGAGTGCGTGTAGCGGATGAGTGCGTAAAGCGGATGGGTGCATAGAGTGAATGTGTGAGCAGTACTGATGAGTGCGCCGAGTGGATGAATGCGCTGAGCAGATGGTTGCCCTGAGTGGATGAGTGCTTAGTGCGGAAGGGTGCTTATAGTAGACGAGTGTGTAAGAGCGGACGAGTGTGTAAGAGTGGACAAGTGTGTAAGAGCAGATAGGTGCGCGGAGCGGATGGGTGCGTAAGAGTGGATGGGTGCGCAGAACAGATGAATGTATGGAGCAGACGAGTGTGCAGAGCGGACGAGTGTGCAGAATGGATGAGGGTGCAAGAATCAGAGGAATGAGTAGAGTGGATGAGTGCGTAAGAGCGGAGTAGGGTGTAAGAGCGGATGAGTGCCCAGAGCAGTTGAGTGCCCAGAGCGGATGGCTGTGCGGAGCGGATGGCTGCGTGAAGCGGTTGAGTGCCTAGAGCGGGTGAGTGCCTAGAGCGGGTGAGTGTGTAGAGCGGGTAAGTGCGCAGTAAGAACAAGTGCTTGGAGCAGACGAATGCGCCTAGTGCGTACGAGTGACTTGAGCGGACGAGTGCGTAGAACGGATGAATGCGTAGAACGCCTGAATGATGGAACATGGTAGAACATGGATGGAATGGGTGATGTGTGTGGATAGAACAGATGTTGTACATGGCTGGAACGGATGACATATGTGGATAGAACGGGTGAAATATGTACACGGATCGGGTGAAGTATGTGGACGGTACGAGTGCGTAGAACGGATGAATGCGTAGAGCGGATGAACGCCGGAACGATGGAACAGGGTAGAAAATGGACACAATGGGTGATATATGTGGATATAACAGATGTCGTATATGGTTGGAACGGGTGAAGTATATGGATAGAACGGGTAAAATATGTACATGCAAGGGGTGAAATATGTACATGCAACGGGTGAAGTATGTGGATGGTACGAATGTAGTATGTGGAAGGTACTGGTATAATATGGGAAGGTATGTGTAAAATATGTGGATGGTGTCCATAAACCTGCGTGGAATACATCGACCGATCGGAGTACATAGAACAGATTAGAGTGCATGAAACGAATTAGAGTAGTAGTTGGCAGTGGAGGTAGTGGGAGAAGCAGAATAGCGAGTGAGAGGTAGTAGTAGTTGGCAATGGAGGTAGTGGGAGAAGCAGAATAGCGAGTGAGAGAGGTAGTAGTAGTTGGCAATGGAGGTAGTGGGAGAAGCAGAATAGCGAGTGAGAGAGGTAGTAGTAGTTGGCAATGGAGGTAGTGGGAGAAGCAGAATAGCGAGTGAGAGAGGTAGTAGTAGTTGGCAGTGGAGGTAGTGGGAGAAGCAGAATAGCGAGTGAGAGGTAGTAGTAGTTGGCATTGGAGGTAGTGGGAGCAGCAGAATAGCGAGTGAGAGAGGTAGTAGTTGGCAGTGGAGGTAGTGGGAGAAGCGGAATAGCGAGTGAGAGGTAGTAGTAGTTGGCAGTAGAGGTAGTGGGAGAAGCAGAATACTTTACTTTTTGGCTACTATTTTTCCTGAGATGTTAGATCATACATAATACAATGTCCGGGCCAGGAGAAATAGCATGAATGCAGCAGTTCACCTGGCATGCCACTCGTCATGTTATAGAACCAGCGGGATACTGGTTCTCTTTGCGGGAGGGAGATTACGGGTCATCGGTGCATCATATGTACTTGGGTGCTGTCTTCTGTTTGGTGGCAAGACTGACAAACTGTGACCTGAGGTTGGGAACACTCTGATCTGACAATGCCCACCCACCCAACTGGTGATGCCAGAGCGAGTGCGGGCAGGACCCCACCCCACCATACCTGCACAAAGAGCTATGTTCCATCCGCAGGAGGAGCCGGAACGAGGGCAGGCGCCAGGAGATGTCAATGGCGGGGCCTTCGGGAGCTCTGCTGAAACCAGGAGGATGCCAGACACAAGGGAGGACGGGCCCCGTAGGACTGCCAGACCAAAAAACATCGCTCTGCAGCATATAGTGGGGTGCGGTGGCCTGCACCACACCCCCTTCGGGAAAAAAAGAAACCGCCTGGGTTGCGGTGGCCTTCATAACACCGCCGATGCAGAAGGAAAGTGCTTCTCCAGCTGGCAGTAACAGCTGGAGCGCATATTGAGAATAAGCTAGTAGACCCCCCACGGAAGCTCTTTATCAAATAAGGACCTTCAGGAAAGTCTTGTTCATCCCCCTACCCCACCAGAGATATTAATAAATGACCGAAGCTATGAGGGATGGCAGCCCCCTATGGGTTTGTTCCTGGAACGCTACACTGACATGGTGCCAGATGGGGACAGGGCTTTACACATCATTTCTAAAGCTTCCTAGCCCTTCCCCTGTCACCTCCTCAAAGAAGGTAAGTGATTGGTAAGGTGAGTTGGCCAATCCTGGTAGGGGCTGGGGTATTTAAAGGGAAGCCAGGTGAGTGTGCGGGATGGGTTAGTTGGGTGAGGACAGGAGGTGGAGGCGGATGTCGGAGAGACCAGAGGAACGCGCAGAGGCTATTTGAGAGAAGGCGTCTGTGGAGTGTTTGTGTGTTAGAGTGGAGAGTGTGAGGAATAGAGGTAGAAGAGTGGTAGTTGGGAGTGGTGGTAGTACTGGGAGAAGCAGAATAGTGAGTGAGAGAGAGTGGTAGTAGTAATTGGTAGTAGTGGTAGTAGGAGAAGCGGAATAGCGAGTGAGAGGTAGTAGTTGGCAGTGGAGGTAGTGGTAGTGGGAGAAGCAGAATAGCGAGTGAGAGAGTGGTAATAGTAATTGGTAGTAGATGTAGTGGTAGTAGGAGAAGCGAAATAGCGAGTGAGAGAGGTAGTAGTAGTTGGCAGTGGAGGTAGTGGGAGAAGCGGAATAGCGAGTGAGAGAGGTAGTAGTTGGCATTAGAGGTAGTGGGAGCAGCAGAATAGCGAGTGAGAGGTAGTAGTAGTTGGCAGTGGAGGTAGTGGGAGAAGCGGAATAGCGAGAGAGAGGTAGTAGTAGTTGGCAGTGGAGGTAGTGGGAGAAGCGGAATAGCGAGTGAGAGGTAGTAGTAGTTGGCAATGGAGGTAGTGGGAGAAGCAGAATAGCGAGTGAGAGAGGTAGTAGTAATTGGCAGTGGAGGTAGTGGGAGAAGCGGAAAAGCGAGTGAGAGGGGTAGTAGTAGTTGGCAATGGAGGTAGTGGGAGAAGCAGAATAGCGAGTGAGAGAGGTAGTAGTAGTTGGCAGTGGAGGTAGTGGGAGAAGCAGAATAGCGAGTGAGAGAGGTAGTAGTAATTGGCAGTGGAGGTAGTGGGAGAAGCAGAATAGCGAGTGAGAGTGGTAGTAGTAATTGGCAGTGGAGGTAGTGGGAGAAGCGGAAAAGCGAGTGAGACGGGTAGTAGTAGTTGGCAATGGAGGTAGTGGGAGAAGCAGAATAGCGAGTGAGAGAGGTAGTAGTAGTTGGCAGTGGAGGTAGTGGGAGAAGCAGAATAGCGAGTGAGAGTGGTAGTAGTAATTGGCAGTGGAGGTAGTGGTAGTAGCGGAATAGCAAACAAACAGGGTAGGAGTCTGTCCAGGTTAGCCCAGAAAATTTGGAAATGTTCTCTCAAATGCAACATTTACCTTCTCTCACATCTCGTTCCAGGGGAACACAGTTCACTAGCAGACACTCTAAACAGAAGTCTGCAGCTACCCGCAAGAACACACGTGGCAAATTCATGCATATATTTTACACAATATCTTCACCCAATGGGGGCATCCACCTATAGCAGAATGCCCAGACTTCACATCCAGGTCTCCCCAGCCAGAGTCCAAGGGGGAACGCCCTGAGGATGAGTTGGTCAGGGAAATTTGCATACGCTCTTCCACCGACACCACTCCTCAACGAAATAGTGCACAAGATGCACCAGGAACAAGTCACAGTAATTCTAATAGCTCCAATGTGGGCTCAATAACCATGGTTTTCACACCTACTCAAACCAGCAATGTGCAAACCAATCAAACTTCCTTGCCCAGAACACATGCTGTCCCAGCACAAGGGGGACACCATTTCATCCATACCCTCAAACTCTGAACTTGGCAGCCTGGCTTCTGAGGTCATAGAGCTTGGACATTTAAACCTTCCACAAAGGTGTATGGACATCCTAAAAGCAGCACCGAAGCCTAATACAAGGCACTGCTATTTTAACAAATGGCAAAGATTTGTCATTTGGTGCAAATCCTGCAACATCAATCCAATTGACTGTTCCCCTTCGTATATAGTGCACTATATACTTAACCTTCTAGACTCGGGTCGAGTCTTCAATTCTCTCAAAGTGCAATTAGCCGCACCCGTCTCAAAACAAGGAGTCGTGATGGAAAGTTCTAGTGATCAAAGCGTTTATGGAAGGAGTTGAAAGACTATAGCCTCCAATTTCCAATCCACCACCTGTTTGGGACCTTAATGTTGTACTCGCAAAACTAGCTAGTCTTAAACATTTAACTTACACTGCTTTTCTCATGACTACGACTTCAATAAGACGAGTCAGTAAACTTCAAGCACTCGGTCCAAGAGCTCTTCATTATCGTTCACAAAGACATGATGGTTCTTAGAACCCATACTCGCTTTTCACCTATATTCATCTTTAAGTTCCATGTTGACCAGTCTATTGAACTTCCAGCTTTTTTTAACAGACAACTAATTCAGCCGAACAGAACACTCTTCATACTCTAGATGTAAGACGAGCATTCAATTACTACCTAAACTAAACCACTACAGAAAACAGATCAACACTTTGTTTCCATAGCAACTGGTAGAAAAGGAGATAATGTCTCCAAAAACGCTCTCTCATGATGGATAGTCGGGTGCATCCAAATTGGCTACTCACTATCAAAAAGATCCTTATCTAGCCCACTCCACTCGAGAAACAGGGCTACTCTAGCCTTCATTTCAAATGTTCCTTTAGCGCAATTTGCAAAGCTGCTACTTGGAGTTCTATTCACACTTTTGCACAGCATTACTGCTTAGACACACAATCTAAAGCAGATTCACAGGTGGGTCGAGCAGTATTAAAACATCTATTTCCCGCTGTACCTTCACACAACCCACTTCCTTCTCGAGGTACTGCTTGCTAATCTATGCATAGCATGTGATTCTAAACAGATCCACAAGACTCGGAAGGGATGCATTACTTATCGTAATCATATTTCTGAGGCTTGTATCTGCTTAGGTTCACATGCGCCCACCCTTCCTCCCCTCCTGGAGTTGAAGGTGCATAGATGTTTCTACACCTTTATCTTTCTACTTTATCTTTCTTGTACTCCTGCAAACACTTCATGTTCCCTCATGTCAGAAAGAAAACAATCTGAGGTACCTGAACACCTGAAGGACCATGGGTACAGTACACGTCACACAAGCAATAGTATTACAAACACGCCCAGTCGACGTCGCTTTTTGAATTTTGAAAACAAGTCATGCAATACTCCGCGTCTATGCATAGCATCTGAATCTAAGCAGATACAAGCATCAGAAATACGATTACGGTAAGTAATGTATGCCATATGGGAGGGCGGAGTAAGCAGAGGTTGGAGGATAGTATAACCTGGGGAGGAGTGTGCAGATGACGGGGGACTTGTAATTATGGACTAATAAACCACTGAACTGAGAGTGCAAATTATCTGTGTGTTACTCACATAAGACTCCCTTAGAGTTCTAAGCGGTATAGGTCAGGGCAGTTAGAAAAACCCTAAGGAGTCAGATAGCCACCGTCCTAGGGAAACCTCATTAGAGTAAGACCGCTGACAGACAAATAGGTGTCCCTGTTGGCGAGAAACTTTCATCCCCCGTTAAGGATGCCTGAGCTAGGTAGGGAGTCAATCGGCAGGAAGTAGAGAGCGAGAGACGGTCCTAGCGTCCAACTTTCCAGAGAATCAGGTAGGGCACAGGAAGACCCTTTTCATACAATTCCAGAGCCAGCCGATCTGTCTTTAATTTGGAATAAACACCCCTGGAATGTGTTCAGGCTCCCAAGTGTTTTTTTTGTGGCGGGTCACCCCATCACAATTGCGAATTTGGAAAACACTTGATTTTTCTTGATGCAATGCTAGTTGTGATGTTGGCAGAATCCAGATATGTGGGATGTTTTTTGTTGTAATTACCCCTGGGACTTACTGGAAGGTTAGCTTTCTTCTAGCCAAGTTACTTAGACTGACTGTGACAAAGTTAAGAATTAGATCCTCACTTAAGGTAATTTTATTTTGTAGAAGAGAGATGGATTCAAAAAAAAGAAAAGGAGGAGCTGAAAAAATACGAGATAAGAAGAAAAAACAGATTGAAGATGAAGTGCGGGAAAACAAAAAAATTGAAGAAATGTTTGCAGTTCAGAACATCAAAAAGTCACGTGGCATTGCTGGGAGAACAGTGGATTGTGACCACGAATCTTCAGGCATTCGTGTTCAACCCGGTTCTTCACTGGAGTCCTCAACAAAAGTTCAAGAGCTGGGAGGAGAGGACGTGTCTGAAGCCAGAGTCTCTGAGGACATCTCAACAGAGGCAGATGCAACAGAAACTAAGCTGTCAGAAATAATTGAAAGTGCCCCCAAAGAGGAAAAGGTAGAAACCATTCAGTTCCAAAGAACAGACCACATCCCCCAAGAGGAAGTGGCAACCAGTGGTACCATTGTGTCCCAAACAATTAAAGATGCCGCCACAGATGAAGTAGCAGAAACCGGGCTGTTTAAAAGATTTGGGGATACTACCATCATACCCCCAGAGAAAGTGGCAGGTGCTAGTCGTGCAGAAGAATCTTTGAATGTTGAAGACTCGAGCAGCTTGCCTGTGGAGTACAGACCACGAAAAGATGATCCGCAGGTGGCAGACTTTTTGTTTGAACGTCCAAAATCAGATCAACTTTCTCATTTCTTTCAGCATCATCCCATTCAACCGAACACACACAAACAAATTAACGCCCAGTTAGCATTTTGGAGGAAAGATGGGAGTAAACGGAGTTGGTTAACTTACTCAAAAATTCAAAAAGCTCTTTTTTGCACAGTTTGTTTAGCATTTACTGAATGTAGGGAAAGTGGCCCTTTCATCCGTGGAGTTAAAAACTGGAGACATATTTACCAGCGCATTATAGAACATGAGGCAAGCCAAGGTCATCGGAGGTGCACCGATACCTACATGATGACCTTTACAGGGATCGACACAAGCGGTCTTCACCAACAGGAATTAGCTCGAAGTGAGCAAATTGGAAAAAGCAGAGCCATACTGGAGCGTGTTATTGACATTGCAAAAGTCCTTGGGAAAAGAGGGCTCAGCTGTCGTGGGAAATCAGAGTCTATGTTTGATCTGGATAATGAAGAGCTGGATCATGGTAACGTCCTTGAAATCCTTCTCCTTCTAAGTAAATTTGACGCACCTCTAAAGGAATATATTGAGGCCCTGCAGCCTGAATCTGAAAGGGAAACTGGGCAAGGAGAGGGTGCTGCTGCCACCTTAATGTCAAAGACCACTGTTGGGTACGTGATCGAAGCTATTTCCAAACTCATAAAAAAGGTGATCTGTCAAGAAATAGGGGAAGCTGGCCTATTTTCAATTCAGATAGACTCAACCCAAGATGTCAGTGTCACTGATCAGTGCTCTATAATAGTCCGATACGTTACAGACACTGTACATGAACGCCTGCTGTCAGTAACCCGCTGCACTTTGACTACTGCGAAGGGCCTGTCTGAGTTGCTGCAGCGTGTTGTTAAAGAATATGGTCTTGATTTACACAGGTGCATAGGAATTTCAACAGATGGTGCATTCAATATGCAGGGGCAGTACAGTGATTTCACATCCTGGCTCAGCAAGGAATCACCTGGTAAAGTACATGTTTGGTGCTATGCACATGTATTAAATCTTGTGCTTGCAGAAGGGACTCAAGCATCAAATGAATCTACATCTTTGTTTGGACTGTTAAACTCCTGTGCAGTTTTTTTTCATAAGTACTACAAAAGCATGGATGCGTGGCATGAGCTGTCTACAGAAGAGCGCGCAGACCAAATAATTGGAGAAACAAGTTGGTGGGAAAAGGATACAGCACTCAGGAACATTTTTGGCTCCTTTAATAACCCAGACAAAGCAATGTTCATTGATCTTATCATAGCTCTCAATAATATTGGCTCAAACACAGATAAATTCAATTCAAACGTCCGATACCAAGCTTTACACTGTGTTGAATACTTGTGCAAATTCCAAACAGTGCTCACAGCCCAATTATATCTTCAAATATTTAATTCTACAACCCAGTTATCCAACTATCTCCAGACAACTGGAATGGACGTCCTCCAGGCACAACTAATGGTCTCAGACACTATGAAAGCACTTGCTGCAGAGTCAAGAAATTTTGATTCCATCTACAGTGCAGCAGAACATTTTGCAGAATGGGCCAACGTGGGCTTGGAACAAAGAGGCTGTGATGAAGGAGTCGAAACAGAACTTCCTGAAGGGAACAAAATGAGGATGCCTGGAATGAGTGCAAAGGATGAACCGATCACCCTGGCTAAAGACCGGTTTAGAGTTGATGTACATAATGCTGTTATGGACAACGTTATTCAAAACCTAACTAGTCGTTTCAAAACCTACTCCTCTCTTGCCGCAGATATATCATGCCTGGATCCCAAACATTTCAATAAAGATCTACCCGACAATGCTCTTGTAAATATTTGCTCCTTGCTTGCAAGAATTGATGGCTCCATAACGGTACAGGGATTGAAGGAAGAACTTTTGCACTTTGCAGCCAACTGGTCTAAACTGAGGAGGACACTACCGGAAGAGTATGGCTTTGAAGGGCAAGGTAGTGAAGATCCAGCACTACAAGAAGAATTTGGAGACCAACCCAAATATAGAGTACAGAAATGTAAAACATGCCGTAGCTGTGCAGCTTGTTGCTACTCAGTTCTAAATAGGTATACACTTTTCAGTACTGCTTACCAGCAATTGTATTTGGCATACAAGTACATCTTGACCTTATCTTGCACACAGGTAGCATGTAAAAGAGGTTTTTCAAGATTGAATAATATTAAAACTCACCTAAGGAACCACCTCAGCCAGGACAACCTCGAAGCCTTTATGCTTATGTCTGTGGAACAGAATGTACTTGTCCAATTGCAAAACGCGGACATAATCGACCTGGTGGCACAAAAAAGTGCATTGTTGCAGGAACTCTTGATTGAGTAATAGTCCAGCAACCATGTTCCTACGCTCAAATGTAAAGTTCTTACCATCACTCACCGCTGCCTTTCTAACGCAGCCCTGTCATACCTCACGCAAAGACTCATAAAGCCTACTGCTACCTGTCCATCACATTCTACCTTCGCCAAAGACCCATCATTCCCACGTTCAACTGCAATAGAGCCAGAGGCTCTAGCTTCCCAGTTACTGCTCCCAGGCTCTGGAACTCGCTACCACTCACCCTGTGGAGTGGACGGAATCCTCCTAGGGTGTCTTCAGGAAACAATTAAAGACATGGCTTTTAAACTAACTAACCCACCCAACTCCTGTCTTCTATCTACTGGCTTTGCAACTATCTCACAAACCCACTTACTGATTCGTCTACCACCCATCTTGTTTTCTGCAACTACCGCCTAGATGCCCTGGGGTTCAGCACGCTTCTACAAATGTAATAGAAAAAAACATATCCTTCGAGGGAAAACAGACTAATTTTGTCTTTTGAAGTAAAGCAGTAAATATGAACTTGGATAAGTCATCAACTTTTTTCTATATGGTTGTGCACGATTCACATTTGACCATACTCAATTTAAACACTTTTGCATGGAAGACTTTGCTCAGTTGAGGCACAGATGTTCTACCAAACCAAGACGTGTCCAATGAAAGACCAAAGATGGATGCGTGACACAGAACCTAGAAGCCGAAAGTTTCTGTTTCTGAGAAGATGGCACCTTCATCAAGATTGTGTTGACATGTCTGCACTGTCGTCACCGGGGACAATATATGAACCATTCAGCTTTCCATCTTTGTATCAGATTGTGAACCCAGAACTACATGACCTTCCACAGAAAGAAGACTTTCCACAGAACTGTAAGTATGCAGAGTTATTTTATGAGCTATGTTGTAACATTTGGGCATAAATACTACAGGCAAGTTACTTTTCTGGTGTTATCATATGGCTGTATTGCTTATTTAATTAAAATCTATAATGATTACCAGTGGCAAGTAATAGAAACTATTTCAGCCTGGTTCTGCAAAATCAGGGTTGTGTGATGATGTTACTGCCTTTTCTTTTTACAAAGAAAGGGAATGCTATCTATGATTTTCGTAAGTCTTCTCACAAAACATTACATGCATCGAACACCATTAACCCCCCACAATCTCCATAAGTAGCATATTCTTTAAGGTCATGAATTGCCGCAATTCAGGGATGGCCGTGTGTCAAAGTGGTAGAGCCTTCGTGGCAAGGACCTATTGTTCCTCAGACATATAGTAGATAAGACTTAAGGGTGAGCTCCTATCATGTTTTACGATCCTCATTCCTATATTATGCTGTCCAGCGATACTCTGCTTTAGCATTAGTCTGAGATATGTGTGAGGGGTCAGAAGTGTGAGGCAGACAACTTGCTAAAGGTCTTTTACAAGATGCCATTTTATTAACTCAAAAAGGGTTGGATAAACGCCTGACTGTCCCTAATATAACCAGGATTCCCTGCCTGTCAAAATAACACTCAAGTAAACCTGTCCCTCACATGTAAACATACATCCAACACATAAAGGCAATTTCAAATATAACAGTTACGTTCAACATAGACCTAGTAACTGTATATCCTTGTAACGTGGGTCGGATCCCCTTCCCCAGATTCAAAGCAGGATTTCCAATCAAAAGTTCAAAGTAAAAGATTTCTGTTTTGTAACCAAATTCTAATTATAATGTTATTTTTGTTCCAAAAGACTTCCACTTGGCTTTAACCAACAGTTCGACTGGATGACAAATCTTTATCTCTCCACTTGTAGCAAGGAGTTCAACACAACTACAACTTATCCTTTCAGAACCAAAACACTTCCACCATTCATCTGTATCAACAGCAATGTTTTGTCAGGATGATTCCACACAGTGTCAACAACAATGTTTTGTCAGGGTGATTTTAAAACGGTTCACAAAATGCTTTTATGTGGTCTTGCCACTTCTTGATGAACTTCAACCACAACACAGTACTTAAATGACTTCTTCCTGGTCCACTAACCTGCCGGGACAAGTACTAAAAGCTCCCTGCCGTGGTATACTCGCCTGCCAGGACTCAAACGCTCCTAACACTACTACTTCTGAGGTAAAGTTTTCTTCAAACAACTTAGTAAAGTCCTTTTACTTTCAACAACATCAATATTGACTACTTGTTCTTCTGGGAAGACATGAGACATATTGGTGCTGTTTGTTCCACACTTGCGATTGCCACATACAATGCAGGTTATGCTCCTTCTGCTGAACACTTTCTATTAGGAGGCTTGCTCTCCTGCCACTCTTATGTCCCCCTGGCCCCCTGCATCAACCAAATGCTGATAATGGCTTTCTATCACACTTTCTTCTCTTTGGCTTAGACGGTGCTTGTTTGAGTCTTTCCCAACTATTGGCTTTTTCTCTCTTTGGCAATACAGGTTACAATTAGCTTGCTTCTGAATTACCCTCTCTTGACTTTGGCAATGATGGTTCTTATGAACTTGCTTTAATATCGCCCTCTCTTGGCTTTGGCAAAGTTGGTTGTTAACGTCTTTTAATATTACCCTCTCCCAGCTTTGGCAAAGTTGGTTGTTAACGTCTTTTAATATTGCAGTCTTTTGGCTTTGGCAAATACTTCGACTTTATAAGTGCAATTACAACCATCTCATCTGTTCCCAAAGTTCTTATTCTGCCACTTTAACATGTAGGTATGAGTTCGGTCAACAAAGTTACTCTTATTCTGCCACTTTAATTTCTTTATATCATTTTGGTAGTAAAAGTTATCATAAATGGCCAGCGGGTGATACCGGAGCGTTCTGGGTTTACACCATAGAGAACTCACGGGTCTGCTACCACTGTGTCTTCTGGTTCCTCTGCTCCGCTCTGCATGGCAAATTACTTTGTTTCAGTTCCCGCGGCCTCCGACAGTCAGGAGAGGAGCATTCTTCGTTCCAGGGACACTCTGGTGCTCGCTTGCCACCAGAGCACAAATTACAATGAGGAACACTTTTCAAAATACCGCTTCCCACAGCTCAACCTCTGCATGCAAGGCCATCAAAGTTGGAGACTCCCTCGGGACCGTTATCTGCTCTGCATGTATAGCGCCGGCTCCGCTTTTCTTCTTCCTCTGCTGCTACTGCAACATGGAGTCTCTGCAAGCACTCCACCTTTTACTTCTCCCCATGGTCTGCACCAGCAGGGGGCCTTATATTCTTAACAGTCCCACTCAGGTGTGGGTCATCAGAGCCACTAGACTGCATCTTGTGCCTCTGCATCCCTTTTCTCGTCCCAGTACTTTGGGCATTGTGGGACTTGAAGTCCCCAATGTTCGAATTACCTCTTTTATTCAGAATATTGTTTTCGGATTTACCTACTTCAATTCTATCATTAATTACATCTTCAAAAGGACTCAATGATTGGTTTGGGTTTAAACGAGAGTTAGCTTTACCAGACCTAGTTAATGTTCTGATGTCTACAAGAGTTTTCACCACTATAATGTGGTCAACTCTATGAAGGGGTACCTTACTCCTGATGCTTGATTTTGATCATTTTCACAACCACCAAGATGAATAGCTTTGGGAAAGGAAACCTCACTCCTACAACAAGCCATTACATTTTCTGGCATTACTGAAATCTCTCCTTCTGAGGAAGGCAAATAACACGTCTCTCCCAACAGAGTCCCCCCATTCCCTTGGGTCCCCTTCTCCTTCCAGGTGATCCTCCCGGCTAATGCCACCCCTGGGCACACGGGAGGAGACTTTAGGTAGGGTCTTTGTGAGGACTCAGCAGGATTCATCAAAATGGCTAGTCTAAAGCCCTGCAGTTATAGATGTCATAGAATTCCACTCATTTGACTCATTGAGCCATGTGCAACAGTTGTCAGGTGGAAAATCCATCATTATTTTCTAAGGGTTTCTTTTCCTTACGTTCTCCTCTTGCGGGTCTGTGGATTTACTATCCCTCTGAAGTCTTATGGTGTGTCCCTTAGTACGTAGTGTTCCACCTTCAGTGCATTACATTTCTTGTTCATTATGCAGGACCTGTGTTCAATCATTCTCTTTTTTTTCATAGCTTCATCCTTGCGTAGCTTAATTTGATGGGTAATTACATTGCTGCCACTTGTGTTTGGTGGTAATGGAATTACTGTCACTTTTACTGCACCTCAGAATTCGAAGTTTGGAGGTTAAGTGGAGCAAATGGCCACTTTGCCTCCAATTATCTGCAGAATTACTGCTTGTGGCAATTTCTTCAGCACCCCCATGGAGCGCTAGAGGCTCCAGAAATAGTAATTTACACTGCCATGCCATCACCAATGGTAATCCTGTGGTTATGTTACAGGATCAGGTATTGGTAACCTATTCGAGGTATTTATTTCTGATGTTTGTTAATCTGATTAGAATCACATGCTGTGCATAAAGTCTGACATCCAGTGGTCACTGCAGAGTATTGCATCTTGTCTTTCGAGAATCGAAAGGGGACGTCGACATGGGCGTGCCTGCAACTCTATCCCTAACGTGACGTGTAGTGTACCCAAAATCCGTCACATGTCAAGGTCCCTCACATTGTTTTTTCCACCCAGAATACTGGTCACCTTAAGCGGAGCTCGTAAAGAGACATTGCTTTTGTCCCCTCAACCTTTGGTCGATTTGTTTAATTGTTGTTATATATCATCACCTACCGGCCCTCTCTTCAATGGCTGTTCCAAATCTCCGATGGGGCAAGACCTTCGATGTACGGTGATCCCATCAGTGCTGTCGACCACGTGGCCAGGCCTTCGCCGGCCTACACAGTAGGGCGAGTGTGGTCGGGGTGGACATTTCTGTTTCAGACTGAGAATGCCTTTCCCTTTCTTCCCCCTTTCCTTCTTGGTCGTTGTCATTTATAGCGTCCTCAGCTATGGAGAGGACTCAATTTAGATTTTGCCCTTGTTGTAAAGGCAAGTTCTTGTGGAAGGATAAGCATAAGCGGTCTAACCGCTGCTTACACCTCGAGCACGACGAAGCTGGTTGCGCGGCCTGCAAGCTCCTCCGCCCTGAAACTCTGAAGGAGCGCCGGGTCAAAAGGTGGGCAGCCTACGGGATGTCGAAGGCTGATTCCCCGCCCGCGGCCGCTGAATGTGACGAGGGTGATAGTGACGACCTGACCTCCGCACTGGAGGTTGTAGACCTCTCGACGGAGCGCTCTCGCTCTGCAGCGTCTATCCCCGGCCCTGATAGGCATGGCTCTGGCCCTGCTTTGACCCCCCCAGGAAGAGGAACTGTACACATATGACCTCACTGAAGATGACCCTCTTGTTGACACTCAGAACGATGATCAATTCATGGACCCTGAGGACCTTCAGGATCCTGTTGAGGGCTAGGGGGTAGACCCCGATATGTGTGACCCACAGCCATGGCAGTCCCCTGTGTCACCTGACCCTGATACTGTGGATTTGGCCTCTCCACACACTACTCCTGTTAGGGAGCCTTTGCCTGTGGACGATCAGCCCGCGTTTAATGCTATGCTACGCAAGGCGGCAGCACACTTTGAGATCGATACGGGGGAGACTATCCCCATGTTGATTTTTCAGAGAAAATCATCAAGGAAAAGCCACCTGCTAGCCAGGCCATTCCGCTCCTCGCCTTCATCAAAAGGCACCTTGCGCCCTCTTTGTCTACATCAGCCTTGGTCAGGGGTGTTAACCCACGGGTTTAGAAACTCTTCAGCTCCTCGCCCTCTGATCCTCTACATATTAGAGGCCACTCCATCACAGACACTCTCTGGTGGTGACCACCACGAGGAAGAGGGCAGGGGTTCCTCTATCCACCGGAGAAGCACCCCCTGATAAGGAAGGGAAGAGGCTCTATGCACTCGGGAAGAGGGTTACGCCTCAGCGGCTTTTGCCACACGTATTGCCAACAATACAACCCTGTTGGCCAGTTACGCTGATGCCCAGTGGGCCTTGTTGCGCGAAGCCCTACAGGAGGTTCCTGAACCACTTCACACCCGTCTCTTGGCCACGGCTACCGAGGGCACTCAAGTGAACAAGAGCATCATTAAAAATACTTTAGATGCTGCGGAAACGGCTGGGCGTTCCTTAGTCCAGGGCGTACTCCTCAAAGGGCATGCATGGCTTAGGAACTCAGGGTTCAAGCCAGAGACCCAAGCGTCCCTCATTTACAAACCCCTGGAGGACTCCAACTTGTTTGGAAAGGCGGTTGATGACGCCCTGGAAACAGCGAAAAAAGGAGCATGAAACCTTGAAGACCCTGGACCAGATCACGAGACCCTTCAATAGGTGCGGATATGGCAATAGGTGCCTTTTTCGTGGCCAACGCCACCCTCAGCAGCAGTATACCTCAGGCAGAAACTGGTCCTCCCCTCAAGTAACCAGTGGTTACAACACGTCGTATGCCCAGAGAGGCCAGTGTCGTGGCAAAGGAAGGGGTCTGGGCCCTACTCCTAGAGGCTCCCCGGCCACCGTCACTAAATGATCCGAAAATTCGGGTCCCCTCCCCGGTCGGGGGCCGGTTAACATCTTTTCTCGAGGCATGGGAGGGGATTACCACAGACCGTTGGGTACTGTCAACAATAGCCCACGGTTACTGTATCGAGTTCAGCCGGGCCCCAACATTCAGACCTCCAAAAGGAAGACGTCAGAACACCTTCTCATCCTTCTTCAGGAAGTAGAATCGCTGCTGCAAAAAGGAGCCATAGAGGTCATGCCTCTGTCACAGGTAAAGGAGGGTATTTATTCAGTGTACTTCCTTCTACAAAAAAAGGATCTAACCATGCGCCCTGTATTAGATCTGCGCCCAGCGAACACATTTGTAAAACTTCAAAAATGTTGTATGGTGACTTTGCAGGAAGTAATCCCCCTGCTCACACAGGAGGATTACATGGCAACACTGGACATGAAAGATGCATACTTTTATATCTCAATTTTGCCAGTGCACAGGAAATGCCTCAGGTTCATGATAGAAGGCAAATACTATCAGTTCAAAGTGCTACCCTTCGGCATAGCCTCAGCGCCAAGGGTATTCATGAAAGTACTGGCAGTGGCAGCGGCTCATCTGCGCAGTTTGTCCATTCCGGTTTATCCTTACCTCGATGACTGGCTCATAAAGGGATTCTTACGAAACATGCTTCTCAAATACCCAAAAGACTATAGACCTCTTGTTCCACGTGGGATTCTCCATCAACGAGAAGTCGCCGAGTCTAGACCCCAGCCAAGTCAAACAATTCCTAGGGGCTCTAATTCGAACAAGGGACGGCCTCGTCTTCCTCTCCAACGAGAGGGTCCAAAACATGCTGTTTCGGATCCCTCAATATGTAGCCGGTCGAGAGGTGACGGTACGCAAAGCCATGCGGTTGATAGGAATGATGGCGTCATGTATTTACTTGGTTCCTCACACGCGCCTGCGCATGCGCCCAATGCAAGAGTGGCTCAACAGCCAGTGGTGTCAGGCCAGCGGACAATGGGACAATCTAGTAGTTGTCTCGCAAGCCCTGGTTCTCTCGCTGCGGTGGTGTTTGAGGGAGAACCTTGTGAAGGGGAACTCCTTCACCACCCCCGCAGTGGAAGCCACTCTAACCACAAACACATCCCTCACAGGATGGGGGGCTCACCTGTCCCATCAGACCAACCCTATAAATCTACTGGAATTATTGGCGGTCTTCAAAGCACTAAAGGCCTTCCAGACACATCTGCAAGGAAAGACAGTGCTGATCCTCACGGACAGCACCACTGCCATGTACTACCTGAACAAGCAGGGGGGCACTCGCTCTCCAGGACTGTCCAAGCTGTCCCAGAACATCTGGAAGTGGGCTCTCAAACACAACATGTTCCTGTTAGCACAACATGTACCAGGGGAACTCAATCTTCTGGCAGACGGACTCAGAAGAGACTTCCCTCTACCCGCAGAGTACGAATGGCGCTTACACAGAGGCATCGTCTCCAATGTTTACGCAGAATGGGGCTTCCCAGAGATCGACTTGTTCGCAACTCTGGAGAACGCCCAATGCCAAGATTACGCCTCCAGGTACCGCCAGAACCGCTCCAAGGGAAACAGACTCTGGATAACATGGCCAGGAAAATTTGTCTACGCTTTTCCCCCCCGACTCCCCTTCTTAACAAGATAGTGCACAAGATGCACCAGGAACCAGTTACCATGATACTGGTGGCCCCCATGTGGGCCCACCAGCCCTGGTTCGCTCATATGATGGAGATGTCACTATCTGTCCGTACAACATGTTGTCACAGGACAGGGGCCGGACGCTGCACCCATGCCCACAGGGTGTGAACTTGGCAGCCTGGCTCCTGAGGTCATAGAATTTGGACATTTGCAGCTCCCTCAGAGATTCATGGACATTCTCAGGGAGGCATGGAAACCGAACACTTGTTACTCCTACTCGAGTAAGTGGAAACGATTTGTCATCTGGTGTAACTCAAAGAGCATCAACCCTGTTGACTGCTCTCCCACTCATATTGCTTTATATCTGACTCACTTACTGGACTCAGGTTTAGTCTTTAATTCCATTAAAGTTCACCTAGCCACACTCTCCGCCTATACTAGTCACAACATAAGGTGTCATGGTGGAAAGTTCCAGTTATTAAAGCCTTCATGGAGGGAGTGAAAAGAATTCACCCTCCTATATCTAACCCAGATCCCGGATGGGACCTGAACGTCTTGTTAACCAGGCTAATGGGCCCCCCCTTTGAGCCCATGCATAGAGTGAGCCTTAAGGATCTCACTCTTAAGACTGCTTTCTTAATAGCTATCACCTCCATTAGGAGAGTGAGTGAACTACAAGCACTCTCTATCTTAGACCCCTTTGTAACAGTTCACAAAGATAAGGTGGTTCTACGTACACACCCAAGGTTTGCACCGAAATTCATTTCAAAGTTCCATGTCAACCAGTCAATAGAACTACCAACGTTCTTTCAGAACCCATCAAACTTGGGGGAGAAGAGCCTGCACACACTTGATGTGCGCAGGGCGGTCGTGTTTTATATGGAAAGAACTCGCCCACTAAGAAAGACTAATCAGTTCTTTGTCTCAGTGGCGGCAGGAAGAAAAGGAGATGCAGTTTCCAAATCCACTATATCTAGATGGATTGTCCAGTGCATCACTCTCTGTTACACTCTTGCTAAGAGAGAACTGCCCTTAAAGCCTAGAGCACACTCTACTCGAGGCACTGGGGCATCCATAGCGTTCATTGCAAATGTTCCCCTAGAGTCCATTTGCAAAGTGGCAACCTGGAGTTCTGTACACACCTTTACACTATTGTCTGGATGCTCATACTGGATCTGATTCCCAGGTGGGACAAGCAGTACTAAGACCCTTCTCACAACCCACCTCCAACTCCGGGTTCCGCTCGCTAGTCTATGCACAGCATGTGATTCTAAGTAGATTAACAAACATCAGAAGATATGCTTTACTTACCGTTAAAGCATTTCTGATGATTGTGTCTGCTTAGACTCACATGCGCCCACCCTTCCTCCCCACTCGGATGGAAGGAACATAGACGTCCTATTACTTTTCTCTCTTTTCTGTACTCACTCACGTTAGTCATAAGACTCCCTCATGGTAGAAAAAATACAATCGGAGGGACCTCGACGTGTGAGGGATTTTGGGTTCACTACACATCACGTTAGAGATAGTGTTACAGGCACGCCCATGTTGATGTCCCCTTTCGATTCTGTACGCAATACTCCGCGGTGACCATGGATGTCGGACTATGCACAGCATGTGAATCTAAGCAGGTACAACCATCAGAAAGGCTTTTACGGTAAGTAGTGCATATCTTTATTTATTGAGTATTTGTAAGGCGCTTATACAGCAAAACGTGTTTCCAGGTGCCACAAGACAAAAAAGGGTAGAGAACAAGGAAACTAACAATAAAGGTCCTACTAGGCTTTGTGTCATTCGGATTGTGCAAGTGCAGTAACGAGAAGTGCAAGGAAGGGGTAGAGTTGGCCCTAGGGCTAGGCAAGTGTAGGTTGGGAGTCCAAGGGGTAAGTGCAAGGGGGTGTAGGAGGTGAGTGCCACCGACTAAGTGCAATGACAGGTGTGGATAAGACTCGGGAGTGGGGGTGTGGGAGAAGGCTGCTAATCAGGGAAGGGTGGCCCGAAAGGCAGTACTGATAGGGGGAGTGCTGGTATAGACTGGTTGAGGAGGGCCTGGTAGGTAGCCTATAGGACTCGTAGGGGACCAAGCAGCCAGTCGCAGCGGCAGGAGTGGAATTAGCAAGGGAGGGAGAGAGGGAAAGAAGTAGAATTAACAAGCAAGGGAGGGAGAGGGGGAAAGAAGTAGAGAACAGCAGGGTCTTGAGAAGTTTACAGAATTTAAGGAGGTCTGGCTAAAGTCTGAGAGAGGCAGGGAGTCTATTCTAGAGGAAAGCGCCTGCCGAAGATAGAGATCTACCCATCTACCACTCCCCCCCCCCCACTCTCAGATTGGAAAAACCTCTGATCTGCAGAGGGTTGGCGCTAGAAGACTGAAGCACTTCATAGATCTCATGCTGTGCATAGGCCTACATCTAGTGGAAGCTGCAGAGTATTACAGTTTGTTTTTCGAAACTCGAAAATGGGCGTCGAACTAGGGTGTGCCAGTAATACTATCCCTAGTGTGACGGCCCCTGTGCCCATGATCCCTCACGTGTGTAGGACCCTCCGATTTCTTTTTTCCGCCATACTAGTCGGACACATGTTGCAGAGTTCCCTCTGATTTAGCCAATTATACTAAAATTATTGTTAAAAAACTTCCCCGTTCTCTTCCACACTATGCCGAAGATCGACGTCGGTGAAGATCGATGAAACCAGCCATCGAGAACTCCACGATGGATGTTGGACCTTGAAAGGCCTCAATGGGCTGGTCCAACAAGGGCTGAGCTGGGATGGTGTTAGCCACGTTTCCCTCAACCATGGGGGGGGGCATGGATGTCCCTGATTGGTCCTCCACACATGGGGGTCTAGGGGCACCCTGCAAATCATGGCCACGCCCCCTACCGCGCCCAGCTTTTGGAGGTTGGCCACCTTTGCCTCCCTTACAGCTTGGTTGCCTCCCAACCATGGCACTGATGTTGTTGTGCGTATGGGAGTTGCAGTAAACAATTGTCCTGGGCAATTAGGGGTGAAAGGGGTAGGGTACTAGATGAAATTCGTACCCTAGTGCTCTAACAAGGCTGTCTGTGACCCCTGGGGGAAGATGACGGGTCACGCAATGCACAGGCACCCCAAAAACAAAAAGTAACGTGCATGCAACCCCTCGTAGACCACGTGCGTGGAAAAATGAACCCGCACTACGCTGTGGCACCCAGAAACACAAAAACAAGCGTACGCGTGTTACACGCAGCCTACAATGACCTCTGAAGGGGTACATGACACACGGGGCAAGCACAGTTGGTAAATGCGTGCGCGACTCACCGTCTGCCTGGAAAAACAACATGAAAAAAATGCGCGTGTGCGCGTAGGCAACACCCCCGCCAAAAGAAGAACTGTACGCTGTCTGAGGAGACAGGACAAAAGAAGAAGTGAACGCTGTTTGAGGAAACAGGCCCAAAAAAAATAAAGAACGCTGTCAGAGGTAACAGGGAGTTCGAACTTGAAACGCTGTGAAGTAATCGCGTGTGAACCGACAAGAAGTACAGAATTCACCCACTCGCTCTGCACGAAAAGCACGTACAAGGGAATGGGGTCCTACAAGTACCTTTTAAAGTGGCCCACAAGTACAGCGTCACTTACGTGTGTACGCGCTAAGGCCCTTTCCTCCAATTACACGAGCTGACACTCGGACGTGCAGTTTTTGGACGTGTACGATGAACATGCACCCGTGTTGATGGAAACTCCCACACGCGTCACGTCACTTACGCGCGTAGGCCCTTTCCTCGGATTACACGCAGACATGCAGTTTTTTCACGCGCGCTGAACCACTATGCCCATATCACAAGGGAAACGCCCGCGCGAGCCACGTCACAGAAGCGCTTACGCGCTAAGGGCCTTTGGTCCAACGAAACCGCATAAGTGTGCTGACGCGCTTAAGCGCGAAGGGCCTTTCCTCGAATTACACGCTGACGTGCAAGATTTTCACGTGCCAAATCACTCTGTATCAAGCTGGCCACGCAACAACACACAGAAGACCACGCTCCTGCCCAGAAGGCCGAATTACTGCCCCCAGAGCACCGAGCACGCTCCCACCTGCCATCTGCTGCTGCCTGACTGCCTGCTGCCCACGTGCCCTGCTATTTGCTGCCTGGGGTGCAGTTGCTGTGACCACCCCAGCTGGAACGAAGACTCCCAACTGGGATACCATCGCTCCACAGCCCAGCCCCAGGACCCAGTTGCCCACCCACTCCTGCCTCTGGGGTTGCCATGTCAGGCACAACACCATCTGGCACCACTGGCAACCCCCGCCAGAGAGGCAGAGGGCCACCAGCTTCAGTGCCAGGGAAGTTGGTGTCCTGGTGGAGCAAGTCCTGGGGCAGTATGATGCCCTCTTTGGAAGTTCGCGCGCCGACAATGAAGGACGGACCAGGATCTGGATGGACATCGTGACTGCCATCAACGCGGAGGGGGTGGCAGTCCGCGACTTACAACATGTCAAGAAGCGCTGGGAGGACTTCAGGTCCAGGACCCTCAACAAGGCCCAGCACCTCTTGAAGGCAGCGGATGCCAAGGGGCGCCGGGGCCACCTGTCCGACCACCAAATGAGGTTCCTGGAACACATATGCCCAGCGCTCCACGTCTAGGTCCTTGAGAGGCAGACCCGTCTGGAGTCGAGCGGTAAGTGTACATGCATACTGATTGGACGCTGTGCATGTGGTGGTGTGCCAGTAGTGTGCAGGTTGCACATGTGTTTTCATAGGGCCATGTAGGGATGTGTATGAACAGGGGCGTGAGGCTGCCACATGTGAGTCCTCTTAGGTGTGAGACACATCGATGGTGTATGTGTTGGTAAGCATGCTGTGCAAATGCAGGTGTGGGAGCACACATGTTTGAATTTCTGTGTATGTACGTTGGCATGGTTGTGGTGTCACACATGGATGGTGGTTCCTGCTGCATGTATCTGCACTGTGTACATGTGCATGCGTGTGTATTTGACAAGTGTGCAACTGTGATGCAACATGGATGCACGTGACACTGATATGTAGAAGGCTGAATGCCAGATGTGACATGTATGGCATTCGCATCACTGCGACAGTTGTAGGAGATGTAGACATGCATGTAAGTGTGGTGGCGTGTGTGCATGTCTAGTGCACTCCCTGTGTTTCATGTGATGTCAGGCTCACCTTTGGCTGTTCATGCTGTTGTATGTGTATGGATGGTGTTGCCTGATGCAATATTGCTGTGGAAATGCTCATGTGTGTGAGTTGAAATGACATGTGTGTCGTGGAGTGCGATGCCATGTCTGAAGTTTGACACTGCCACTCATGTGCAACTGTCATGTGTGTATCAGTCCATTGTACAGTGCCCTGATGCCTGTGTTCTATCTCTCCCTGTTTGCAGCGTCAACTGATGAAGAGGGCGGAGAGGGTGCTGTGGAGCACAGCGGCAGGGATCGCACCACCATCCGGAGACGCAAGGGCCGGCTCCCCTCACAGATTGTCATCTCGTCCGGGAGTGAGGAGTCTGGTGCCGCGCCCCAGGCTGCAGCTGCCGAGGGTAGGTCCAAGAGGCGGAGGTCGGAGGTGGACTCCTCGGCAGCAGAAGGGGCAGCTGAGACCCCACACGGTCCAACGGAGGAAGATGGCACGGAGTCATCCAGGTTGGTGGGGGGTTTGGTGGAGGAGGAGGCCGCGGAAGGGACACACACAGCGTCTGGAGTTGGGGATTCCACTGGTGCTAGTGGTGCAGTGCAGGGGCAGGGACAGGAGGCAGCACAGGCCGCTGCGGAGGTGTCTGTGTGCAATCCTGTCTCTGATCCTGTCATTGCATCATCTGGCACCAGCAGGGATGCCTACGTCCAGACCCGTTTTCAGGGAGGGGATGAGCACACAACAACTGGCCTTCCTCTCCCTGCGGACATGGCTATCCGGGACCGGGACCGTGTTGACCCTGTCCTGGCCGGGATAGCGTTGCGTCAACGGGGCATGCGAGGTGACCTGCGGTCTTATCGTGAAGAGACTGCACATCATCTCGGATGCCTCTTTGACCACGTTGACCTGCTGGGACAGGTCACCGGTGCTGTATTCCTCCGTGTGCTGGACCTTCTTGCGAACCCCTCCTCACCTGAACCCCCTACGCGCCAGTCGTCCTCCATGCCATCTTCCCACCCTTGTATCACCTGGGTACCCTGTGGAGCTGCCTCTGACCCAGCGGCCAGGCTGGTGGAGGACACATCCCTGCCACAGTCGGGAGTCGGACGTCCAGCAGGGGTGGCCACCACGACAAGTGCACCCCAGCCGGAACAGGACGTGCAGGCAGCAAGAGCCAGGGCGCAGGCACAGGCACAGCAGCAGCAGCAACATGGTGGGAGCAATGATGACTTGGGCCTTCAGCATCGGAGGGGCAGGCATCGGCCAGAGGGCAGGAGGACCCAGGATTCCAAGTGTCTTCCGTGTGACAGCGGTTGGGCCACGCCATAGATGCGGAGCGGCAGCGGGCAGAAGAGGCACGGCTCACAATGGTCAGGGTGGAGAACTCCATGCGGAGGGCACTGAGGCGGGCCGAGTGCCTCGAGGCAATTCGCAGGGAGTTGGAGGTGAACATGTCGTCGTCCCTGCGAACCCTCGGGGCCATGGAAGAGGACCGCCTCCAGGACATTGAGCGGGAGTTTGATGATGCCCTGGCCCGGGACATCAAAAAGTGAGCCGTCGGACTAGCCCGCTGCCATTGTAAATAGTTTTTGGAGTTAGGTTTCCTTTTCCTTTTTCTTTGATTTGTGGTGAATGGACTATGCCACACACATTTGTATATAGTTTTTTTATTAGGTAGTTTATTAGGTAGGTTTCATTTCTTTCGTTGGGCTCATGGACCATTGACAATGGATTGTACATAGTTGGACAATGGATTATTTTCACCTTTTTCATTTGATTTCACCATGGATCAATGGATTTTTCTTTTTACGTTTCCTTTGGATTTGCGTTGTTGGAGGGAGAGTTTGGACTATTTTTCTTTTGGATTTGTTTGGATTGGTTATACTTTTCATTTACTCATCTTTTGCACATGCTTTTCATTTCATGTTTGCTGTTTTTTGTGCTTTCATGTCATTGATTTTTTTTGTACATAATACATTTTCATATTTTAGTTCCATGTGTGGGATTCTCTCATTGGGTTGATGCATGTGAAAATGTGGGTTTACAAAATCAATGCCTACACAATCAATGCCAACCAGTGTGTGTGTGTGACGGACATGTGTTGATGTACATAGTTGACTATTGGTTTGTGCCTTGAGATTGGCATGTCAGTGTGGGGTGGATTGGGAAATCATTGCGTCTCAAGAATGGGGTGGCGTGCTGTGGTATTTTGGTGTAGAAGTGGGACATGATTGTGCATCTGTATTTCATGTAGGGGGGACATGAGTGGGGGCCTGCTGGCAGGTGCCCCTGACTGCTGGGGGGTGGGGGTGCGGGGGGACATGAGTGGGGGCCTGCTGGCAGGTGCCCCTGACTGCTGGGGGGTGGGGGTACTGGGGGACATGATTGTGGGCCTGCTGGCAGGTGCCCCTGACTGCTGGGGGGTGGGGGTGCTGGGGGACATGATTGTGGGCCTGCTGGCAGGTGCCCCTGACAGCTGGGGGGTGGGGGTGCTGGGGGACATGAGTGGGGGCCTGCTGGCAGGTGCCCCTGACTGCTGGGGGGTGGGGGTGCTGAGGGACATGAGTGGGGGCCTGCTGGCAGGTGCCCCTGACTGCTGGGGGCGCTGGGGGACATGAGTGGGGGCCTGCTGGCAGGTGCCCCTGACTGCTGGGGGGTGGGGGTGCTGGGGGACATGAGTGGGGCATGAGTGGGGGCCTGCTGGCAAGTGCCCCTGACTGCTGGGGGGTGGGGGTGCTGGGGGACATGAGTGGGGCATGAGTGGGGGCCTGCTGGCAGGTGCCCCTGACGGCTGGGGGGTGGGGGTGCTGGGGGACATGAGTGGGGGCCTGCTGGCAGGTGCCCCTGACTGCTGGGGGTCAAGAGTGGGGGCCTGCTGGCAGGTGCCCCTGACTGCTGGGGGATGGGGGTGCTGGGGGACATGATAGTGGGGGCCTGCTGGCAGGTGCCCCTGACTGCTGGGGGGTGGGGGTGCTGGGGGACATGATAGTGGGGGCCTGCTGGCAGGTGCCCCTGACTGCTGGGGGGTGGGGGCGCTGGGGGACATGAGTGGAGGCCTGCTGGCAGGTGCCCCTGACTGCTGGGGGGTGGGGGTGCTGGGGGACATGAGTGGGGCATGAGTGGGGGCCTGCTGGCAGGTGCCCCTGACTGCTGGGGGGTGGGGGTGCTGGGGGACATGAGTGGGGGCCTGCTGGCAGGTGCCCCTGACTGCTGGGGGGTGGGGGTGCTGGCAGGTGCCCCTGACTGCTGGGGGGTGGGGGTGCTGAGGGACATGAGTGGGGGCCTGCTGGCAGGTGCCCCTGACTGCTGGGGGTGCTGGGGGACATGAGTGGGGGCCTGCTGGCAGGTGTCCCTGACTGCTGGGGGGTGGGGGTGCTGGGGGACATGAGTGGGGGCCTGCTGGCAGGTGCCCCTGACTGCTGGGGGTGCTGGGGGACATGAGTGGGGGCCTGCTGGCAGGTGCCCCTGACTGCTGGGGGGTGGGGGTGCTGGGGGACATGAGTGGGGCCTGCTGGCAGGTGCCCCTGACTGCTGGAGGGTGGGGGTGCTGGGGGACATGATATTGGGGGCCTGCTGGCAGGTGCCCCTGACTGCTGGGGGGTGGGGGTGCTGGGGGACATGAGTGAGGGCCTGCTGGCAGGTGCCCCTGACTGCTGGGGGGTGGGGGTGCTGGGGGACATGAGTGGGGGCCTGCTGGCAGGTGCCCCTGACTGCTGGGGGTTGGGGGTGCTGAGGGACATGAGTGGGGGCCTGCTGGCAGGTGCCCCTGACTGCTGGGGGGTGGGGGTGCTGGGGGACATGAGTGGGGGCCTGCTGGCAGGTGCCCCTGACTGCTGGGGGTGGGGGTGCAGAGGGACATGAGTGGGGGCCTGCTGGCAGGTGCCCCTGACTGTTGTGGGTTGGGGGTGCTGAGGGACATGAGTGGGGTCCTGCTGGCAGGTGCCCCTGACTGCTGGGGGGTGGGGGTGCTGGGGGACATGAGTTGGGGCCTGCTGGCAGGTTCCCCTGACTGCTGTGGGGTGGGGGTTCTGGGGGACATGAGTGGGGGCCTGCTGGCAGGTGCTGCTGACTGCTGGGGGGTGGGGGTTCTTGGGGACATGAGTGGGGGCCTGCTGGCAGGTGCCCCTGACTGCTGGGGGCTGGGGGACATGAGTGGGGGCCTGCTGGCAGGTGCCCCTGACTGCTGGGGGGTGGGGGTGCTGGGGGACATGAGTGGGGGCCTGCTGTGAGTCCTCTTAGGTGTGAGACACATCGATGGTGTATGTGTTGGTAAGCATGCTGTGCAAATGCAGGTGTGGGAGCACACATGTTTGAATTTCTGTGTATGTACGTTGGCATGGTTGTGGTGTCACACATGGATGGTGGTTCCTGCTGCATGTATCTGCACTGTGTACATGTGCATGCGTGTGTATTTGACAAGTGTGCAACTGTGATGCAACATGGATGCACGTGACACTGATATGTAGAAGGCTGAATGCCAGATGTGACATGTATGGCATTCGCATCACTGCGACAGTTGTAGGAGATGTAGACATGCATGTAAGTGTGGTGGCGTGTGTGCATGTCTAGTGCACTCCCTGTGTTTCATGTGATGTCAGGCTCACCTTTGGCTGTTCATGCTGTTGTATGTGTATGGATGGTGTTGCCTGATGCAATATTGCTGTGGAAATGCTCATGTGTGTGAGTTGAAATGACATGTGTGTCGTGGAGTGCGATGCCATGTCTGAAGTTTGACACTGCCACTCATGTGCAACTGTCATGTGTGTATCAGTCCATTGTACAGTGCCCTGATGCCTGTGTTCTATCTCTCCCTGTTTGCAGCGTCAACTGATGAAGAGGGCGGAGAGGGTGCTGTGGAGCACAGCGGCAGGGATCGCACCACCATCCGGAGACGCAAGGGCCGGCTCCCCTCACAGATTGTCATCTCGTCGGGGAGTGAGGAGTCTGGTGCCGCGCTGCAGCTGCCGAGGGTAGGTCCAAGAGGCAGAGGTCGGAGGTGGACTCCTCGGCAGCAGAAGGGGCAGCTGAGACCCCACACGGTCCAACGGAGGAAGATGGCACGGAGTCATCCAGGTTGGTGGGGGGTTTGGTGGAGGAGGAGGCAGCGGAAGGGACACACACAGCGTCTGGAGTTGGGGATTCCACTGGTGCTAGTGGTGCAGTGCAGGGGCAGGGACAGGAGGCAGCACAGGCCGCTGCGGAGATAGACATCTCTGATGTGTGCAATCCTGTCTCTGATCCTGTCACTGCATCATCTGGCACCAGCAGGGATGCCTACGTCCAGACCCGTTTTCAGGGAGGGGATGAGCACACAACAACTGGCCTTCCTCTCCCTGCGGACATGGCTATCCGGGACCGTGTTGACCCTGTCCTGGCCGGGATAGCGTTGCGTCAACGGGGAATGCGAGGTGACCTGCGGTCTTATCGTGAAGAGACTGCACATCATCTCGGATGCCTCTTTGACCACGTTGACCTGCTGGGACAGGTCACCGGTGCTGTATTCCTCCGTGTGCTGGACCTTCTTGCGAACCCCTCCTCACCTGAACCCCCTACGCGCCAGTCGTCCTCCATGCCATCTTCCCACCCTTGTATCACCTGGGTACCCTGTGGAGCTGCCTCTGACCCAGCGGCCAGGCTGGTGGAGGACACATCCCTGCCACAGTCGGGAGTCGGACGTCCAGCAGGGGTGGCCACCACGACAAGTGCACCCCAGCCGGAACAGGACGTGCAGGCAGCAAGAGCCAGGGCGCAGGCACAGGCACAGCAGCAGCAGCAACATGGTGGGAGCAATGATGACTTGGGCCTTCAGCATCGGAGGGGCAGGCATCGGCCAGAGGGCAGGAGGACCCAGGATTCCAAGTGTCTTCCGTGTGACAGCGGTTGGGCCACGCCATAGATGCGGAGCGGCAGCGGGCAGAAGAGGCACGGCTCACAATGGTCAGGGTGGAGAACTCCATGCGGAGGGCACTGAGGCGGGCCGAGTGCCTCGAGGCAATTCGCAGGGAGTTGGAGGTGAACATGTCGTCGTCCCTGCGAACCCTCGGGGCCATGGAAGAGGACCGCCTCCAGGACATTGAGCGGGAGTTTGATGATGCCCTGGCCCGGGACATCAAAAAGTGAGCCGTCGGACTAGCCCGCTGCCATTGTAAATAGTTTTTGGAGTTAGGTTTCCTTTTCCTTTTTCTTTGATTTGTGGTGAATGGACTATGCCACACACATTTGTATATAGTTTTTTTATTAGGTAGTTTATTAGGTAGGTTTCATTTCTTTCGTTGGGCTCATGGACCATTGACAATGGATTGTGCATAGTTGGACAATGGATTATTTTCACCTTTTTCATTTGATTTCACCATGGATCAATGGATTTTTCTTTTTACGTTTCCTTTGGATTTGCGTTGTTGGAGGGAGAGTTTGGACTATTTTTCTTTTGGATTTGTTTGGATTGGTTATACTTTTCATTTACTCATCTTTTGCACATGCTTTTCATTTCATGTTTGCTGTTTTTTGTGCTTTCATGTCATTGATTTTTTTTTGTACATAATACATTTTCATATTTTAGTTCCATGTGTGGGATTCTCTCATTGGGTTGATGCATGTGAAAATGTGGGTTTACAAAATCAATGCCTACACAATCAATGCCAACCAGTGTGTGTGTGTGACGGACATGTGTTGATGTACATAGTTGACTATTGGTTTGTGCCTTGAGATTGGCATGTCAGTGTGGGGTGGATTGGGAAATCATTGCGTCTCAAGAATGGGGTGGCGTGCTGTGGTATTTTGGTGTAGAAGTGGGACATGATTGTGCATCTGTATTTCATGTAGGGGGGACATGAGTGGGGGCCTGCTGGCAGGTGCCCCTGACTGCTGGGGGTGCTGGGGGACATGAGTGGGGGCCTGCTGGCAGGTGCCCCTGACTGCTGGGGGGTGGGGATGCTGGGGGACATGATTGTGGGCCTGCTGGCAGGTGCCCCTGACTGCTGGGGGGTGGGGGTGCTGGGGGACATGATTGTGGGCCTGCTGGCAGGTGCCCCTGACAGCTGGGGGTTGGGGGTGCTGGGGGACATGAGTGGGGGCCTGCTGGCAGGTGCCCCTGACTGCTGGGGGGTGGGGGTGCCGAGGGACATGAGTGGGGGCCTGCTGGCAGGTGCCCCTGACTGCTGGGGCTGCTGGGGGACATGAGTGGGGGCCTGCTGGCAGGTGCCCCTGACTGCTGGGGGGTGGGGGTGCTGGGGGACATGAGTGGGGCATGAGTGGGGGCCTGCTGGCAAGTGCCCCTGACTGCTGGGGGGTGGGGGTGCTGGGGGACATGAGTGGGGCATGAGTGGGGGCCTGCTGGCGGGTGCCCCTGACTGCTGGGGGGTGGGGGTGCTGGGGGACATGAGTGGGGGCCTGCTGGCAGGTGCCCCTGACTGCTGGGGGTCATGAGTGGGGGCCTGCTGGCAGGTGCCACTGACTGCTGGGGATGGGGGTGCTGGGGGACATGATAGTGGGGGCCTGCTGGCAGGTGCCCCTGACTGCTGGAGGGTGGGGGTGCTGGGGGACATGATAGTGGGGGCCTGCTGGCAGGTGCCCCTGACTGGTGGGGGTGCTGGGGGACATGAGTGGAGGCCTGCTGGCAGGTGCCCCTGACTGCTGGGGGACATGAGTGGGGCATGAGTGGGGGCCTGCTGGCAGGAGCCCCTAACTGCTGGGGGGTGGGGGTGCTGAGGGACATGAGTGGGGGCCTGCTGGCAGGTGCCCCTGACTGCTGGGGGGTGGGGGTGCTGGCAGGTGCCCCTGACTGCTGGGGGGTGGGGGTGCTGAGGGACATGAGTGGGGGCCTGCTGGCAGGTGCCCCTGACTGCTGGGGGTGCTGGGGGACATGAGTGGGGGCCTGCTGGCAGGTGCCCCTGACTGCTGGGGGGTGGGGGTGCTGGGGGACATGAGTGGGGGCCTGCTGGCAGGTGCCCCTGACTGCTGGGGGTGCTGGGGGACATGAGTGGGGGCCTGCTGGCAGGTGCCCCTGACTGCTGGGGGGTGGGGGTGCTGGGGGACATGAGTGGGGGCCTGCTGGCAGGTGCCCCTGACTGCTGGAGGGTGGGGGTGCTGGGGGACATGATAGTGGGGGCCTGCTGGCAGGTGCCCCTGACTGCTGGGGGGTGGGGGTGCTGGGGGACATGAGTGAGGGCCTGCTGGCAGGTGCCCCTGACTGCTGGGGGGTGGGGGTGCTGGGGGACATGAGTGGGACATGAGTGGGGGCCTGCTGGCAGGTGCCCCTGACTGCTGGGGGTTGGGGGTGCTGAGGGACATGAGTGGGGGCCTGCTGGCAGGTGCCCCTGACTGCTGGGGGGTGGGGGTGCTGGGGGACATGAGTGGGACATGAGTGGGGGCCTGCTGGCAGGTGCCCCTGACTGCTGGGGGTGGGGGTGCAGAGGGACATGAGTGGGGTCCTGCTGGCAGGTTCCCCTGACTGCTGGGGGGTGGGGGTGCTGGGGGACATGAGTGGGGGCCTGCTGGCAGGTGCTGCTGACTGCTGGGGGGTGGGGGTTCTTGGGGACATGAGTGGGGGCCTGCTGGCAGGTGCCCCTGACTGCTGGGGGCTGGGGGACATGAGTGGGGGCCTGCTGGCAGGTGCCCCTGACTGCTGGGGGGGTGGGGGTGCTGGGGGACATGAGTGGGGGCCTGCTGGCAGGTGCCCTGACTGCTGGGGGATGGGGGTGCTGGGGGACATGAGTGGGGGCCTGCTGGCAGGTGCCCCTGACTGCTGGGGGGTGGGGGTGCTGGGGGACATGAGTGGGACATGAGTGGGGGCCTGCTGGCAGGTGCCCCTGACTGCTGGGGGGTGGGGGTGCTGGGGGACATGAGTTGGTGGTCACTAGTGCAAGGTGACATGTGGCCTGGCTGGGGGGCATGCCCATGGTGGATGGACTGGCTGCGGCACAGGATCAGGGATGCAGGGTAGTCCCCTGTGGTGTGGGCTGCCTGCAGGGGCCATGGAGGGGGTAGAGGGGACACCTGGGAGGACCTACAGTGCTAATTCATGTGTGGGACTCCACGCGCACCCCACTGGATACACGTACCCCGCTCTGACAGCGTAATCGCTTGTGAAACTTCCCGCGCACCCACAAAATACATGTACACCGCTCGCACTGGGCCAATCGCGTGTGAAACCTCCCGCGCACCCCCGTAATACACGTACCCCGCTCGCACTGGGCCAATCGTGTGTGAAAATTCCCGCGCACCCCTGAAATACACGTACCCCGCTCGCACTGGGCCAATCGCGTGTGAAACTTCCCGCGCACCCCCCAAAATACACGTACCCCGCTCGCACTGGGCCAATCACGTGTGAAACTTCCCGTGCACCCCCGCAATACACGTACCCCGCTCGCACTGGGCCAATCGCGTGTGAAACTTCCTGCGCACCCCCGTAATACACGTACCCCGCTCGCACTGGGCCAATCGAATGTGAAACTTCCCGCGCACCCCAGTAATACTCGTACCCCACTCGCACAGGGCCTATCGCGTTTTTAAACTTTCAGCGCACCCACGAAATACACATAGCCTGCTCCAATCGCGTGTGAAACTTTCCGCAAACCCCAGTTATCCACGTACCCCGCTCCAATCGCGTGTGAGACTCCCTGTGCAGCGGGGTACGTGTATTCGGAGGGGTGCGCAGGGAGTTTTACAGGCGTTTTCATGGTTGGGGTCCTGTGCACCATGTATGGATTTGTGCGCTGTGCATGGTGCACGGGGAGGGGTTGGGGGCGTAACTGGAGCTGCTTCAGGTCGCTGCGCCACTCTGCGCCACGGCTGGTTTTGGAAGCTAAAATCCATGAATACGCTGTCCGCGGAAATGGATTTTAGCGCACGCGGCTGGCGCAGAAAGTCGCACGCGCACACTGTGCGCCAGCCGCGTGCGCCACTTGTGCGCTGAATTCTGTGAATTACCCTGTAAGTCTGGTAGGAAAATGTTCAAGAAGGATATCCTGGTGTCCAACCCTGCACTCCCTTTCACTGATACCCACATCAGCACTTCCTCCAGACAGACCCTAAACGACATCCTCTTTGTCGTTCCTTCCCCAGATCTATGGGCCACTCATATGGTCTCGCTCTCTCTCCTATCTCTGCCTCTCCCATTAATGGTGGCACTAGGTGGGAGGTCCTCTTGGCGTCCTTCCACTCTTCCAAGACCACCATTAATGTCTATCTGAATGGCACCATTTTGGTCCAGGGCCGTCAGTCCAATCTCTTCCTTTTCGATGGGCATCTCCTGCTTCTTATCAACTTCCTTATTTCTCCAGCTACTCCTACTAGCACATCTCTGGCTCTTCTGCAACCTCCTTCTCCCGCTGCCTCTCTGGCACCTTCCTCCTCCTCTCTGGCTACTATGCCACCTTCTTCATCTGCTGCCTCTCTGGCAGACCTGCCGGGCACACTTCCGGAGCACAGATATCTCCTTAGAGGAGGAGCAAACCTACCTTCAGGCCATCCAGGAAGGGGATGTCGATGATCGAAACATCGGGGTCACACCCTACGACGAGGGCGCCGACCAGGGTGACAAAGAAGGTGACGAGGATACTGTTGAGGAAGGCAACAGGGAGCCTCAGGGCGACGAGTGCCTTGGCTCTCTTCCAATGCCCCAGCCTTCTATATGCCCTCCACCACAGCTTCCTCCTCGAGACCTCTCAGTGGACATTCTCTCTACTCTACATATGCTGGTCTCCGTTATATAGAAGAGAATGCCGGCTCCGCTGACCACCCCACCCGCGCCTCTGGTACTGGCCGACCCTCTGGCTACAGGGGAGCCGCCAGACGAAAAGAGGAAGAGGCACCCTTTACCTCCTTGACACTGGTTACTGACATGCCGACGATGACAGGCACTGACGATGACGGTGGAGTGGACCTCCCGTCGCCTCCGCCCAGAACCTCCCCGCCGGATGAGATAGGCTCGTTCTATGCGATGATCTCCAGAGCGTCACAGCTATTCCAACTTGCGCCAGAGGAGAAGGAGGTGGGCTTCTCATACTAGCGTTGTGAGGTGAAGAGAAAAACCATCCTGTCTGTCCCACTCTTGGATGACATTTGGGACGAGGGTCTGTCGCTTATGAAGAACCCCTCTACTGACCTTGCGAAAAGGGACTGCCTAGAGAAGAAATATAGGGTGCTGGACTCTGCACCCCAGTGCTTGCGGGCCCAACCGTCACCGGACTGAGTGGTCTCTGCAGCGGCCAAGAAGAAGTCATCAGGCGCTTCGTCTTCGGCAGCGTCCACCCCTCCAGACAGCGAGGGGAAGAAGTTGGATACTATGGGACGGAGATTTACCTACTTGACAGCTATGACCATCAAGGCTGCTACCACCCCAGGGCGGCCCGTCGACCTCTAACGGAATGAACCGGCCGGGACGCCGGGCCCCCACCCGTGCATCCTGGTGGGAGGCCAGCTGGCGAACTTTGTCAGCGTGTGGGAGACCATCTCCACCGACCGTTGGGTGCTGGAAGCTCTCGCTCACTGACACATCCTGGAGTTTCAAAAGTGTCCCCAAATACCACTGGTGGACCGGCAGAAAAACCTTGTGTTCTTAACTGCTGTTGGAGGTTCATGCCATGCCAAAGAAAGGAGCGATAGAGCTAGTTCCAAAGCGGCTCTGGGGCTCCGGAGTATACTCAAGGTACTTCCTCGTACGAAAGAAGACCAGGGGCTAAAGGCCCATTCTAAACCTGCGACGGCTGAACAAATACATAAACTCTTCAACACGTCCTCGGACAACTGGAAGAGGGGGACTTTCTGTCGTTGCTGGACCTGGAGGATGCTTACTTCCACATCCCCATTCACAAGGGGTGCATCACCAATTCAAGGCCCTTCCCTTCGGGCTGAAATCGGCACCCAAAGTCTTCACACAGTGCCTGGGTCAGGTGGCAGCCCACCTACGACTGCAAGGGATTTGCGTATACCTCTACTTGGACGACTGCCTCATCCGGGCCAGATCAAGGGAAGTCACCGTCGACCACACGGCGAGGACCGTTCGCTTTCTGACGGATCTGGGGTTTTTGATGAACTATGCAAAGTCCTGCTTGACTCCATCACAGGACGCTCTTTTCCTAGGCTTCCGTCTCAACATGGTGTCATGTCTGGCGGCACCGTCAGAGGAGAGGATGGCAGCCATCCTGGGCAAGGTGCAACGGCTGTTAACACTGAAAATCGCCAGGGTGAGGACCACCAAGTCTCTGCTCGAGATGATGTCGTTGTGCATCTATCTTATACCAGCTCTGCAGGCTACGGATGCGTCCACTGCAGGAGTTCCTCGACGCCTGTTGGATCCAAGTGTTCGGAAGCTTCCAGGACAGGATCACGCTCGACGAGAGCTTCCGTCGAGCAATAAGGTGGTGGGGTCATCACTCTCACCTGGCCGGAGGCGTGGATTACCAGGCCCCGCCACACCAGGAGACAGTCACGATGGATGCCTCCCTGGAAGGATGGGGAGCTCACACCAGAATTCTTCACACAAGAGGCCTGTGGTTGCCGGAGGAGAAGATGTTGCACATCAACGTTCTGGAACTACAGGCAGTGTGTTGGGCCCTCAAGTTGTTGTTTTCATCCCTCAAGGGCAAGGTGGTGCAGGTCTTCGCAGACAATACCACCACGATGTTATACATCCGGAAGCAGGGGGGTACCAGATCCCCAGCGCTCTCCAAAGAGGTGCAGGATCTTTGGCACTGGGCAGTTGCCCAGGAGATGTTCCACATTCCGTTTCATCCTGCAGGAGTAAAGAACACCGTCACCGACTCTCTCAGCATGGAGCTTCGCTCTTGCCATGAATGGGAGCTTCGGCTGGACCAAGTGGACCACCTGTTCCGCAGATGGGGCAATCCCCAGATTGATCTGTTTGCAACAGCGATGAACACAAAGTGCCAGTTGTTCACCAGCAAGTTTCCCCAGTCGGGGAGCATGGGGGACGCATTCTCATTCCCCTGGGATGGCCGGTTTCTGTATGTGTTTCCTCCGTTGCTGTTGCTTCTTCGACTCATCAAACGGTCCCGGTGCAGGATGATCCTTGTCGCACCAGCGTGGCCAAGGCAGACCTGGTACTCGGACCTTCTCAGCATGTCGGCATCCCCTCCAGTCAAGCTTCCAGTGGTCGCAGATCTTCTCGCCAGGGAAGGAGGTGCAATTCTGCACCACGACCCAGGATCACTGAACCTGAAGGCCTGGCTCCTGAAGCATTAGAGTTTGGGAGTTATGATCTACCGGCAGACTGCAAGGAGGTGCTTGCCAAAGCCAGGGCATTGTCTACTCTGAAATTCTATGGACATAAATTGAAGAGGTTCGCTGTGCGGTGCCGTGTACAGAAGATCGACCCTCTGAGAGTCACAGCTCTGCAGGTGCTACCATATTTGCTGTCGTTGGCCAAAGCGGGACTGGCTCATGCCTCCATCAAGGTTCATCTGGCGGCTATCTCCCGCTACACCAGATCTCTGGGACGGTCGTCATTATGGTCACACCGTCTGGTTAAGGAGTTCGTCAAAGGACTATTCCGTTGGTTCCCGCCAGTGAAGGCTCCAGCCCCGCCGTGAGGGCTCAATGTAGTACTGACTAGGCTCATGGGGCCCCCCATTCAAACCTATGCAGACAGTTCCACTGAAGTTCTTGTCATGAAAGACAGCGTTCCTCGTGGCTATCACTTCTACACGACGGGTGGGTGAGATTCTGGTCCTGTCCTGTAAGCCACCTTACTTGATTTTTCACGAGACAAGGGTGGTGCTGCGGACGCACCCCTCCTTCATGCTCAAGGAGCCATCAGACTTTCATCTAAACGAGCCTTTGGTGTTACTTGTGTTTTTTCCAACGCCTTCGTCGCTGGCTGAAAGGACTTTCCACTCGCTGGATGTGGCTAGAGCGCTGAAGTTCTATGTGGACCGCACAAAGAGTTTCCGGAAGACGTCTCGGCTCTTTGTGAACTTTGGCCCTGTGAACCATGGGAAAGCCCTGTCCAAGGCTTCCATTTTCAGGTGGCTCTCCGGCTGCATCACCCATTGTCACCGGTCGGCAAACCGACCGTTGCCTGGCCGTCTGTCTGGTGTGCCCCTGCTAGACAAATAGGCAGAGCTGCTTGGTGAAGTTCGACGCACACCTTCACGAGATTCTACTGCTTCAACAGGGATTTCAGGGAGGAGTCCAGAGTCGGCCAAGCAATGCTGCGCAACCTGTTCGCTTGAAGGTGAGCCTGGTGAGGAGTTAAGAGATGCTCATGTTGAGCCTTGCCACCTCCCGTGGTTGTGCATGTGGGTACTGCTATGCATTCTTTATTAATGAGCATGTGAATCCATGCCATACCCCATGCTGGAGAAGGAACAAGTTACTTACATGTAACTGTTGTTCTCCATCATGGGTCTGGCATGGATTCACATGCGAACCTGCCTCCCTACCCCTATGCAGCTCTTCTCTTGGTCCTACTGCCACTTTACGTGCTACCAAATCTGAAGATGGCTGCCAGAGGAGGGGCTTAGGTAGAGGGCATTCATTGGCTGGGAGCGGTATGACCCAGAGCTCAGTGATTGGTTTATGGGAGAAAGACAGTTCAGAAAGTAAACTGATTTTTCTTTTACTGACGATTCCCAGCCTGACGACGGGGGAATATTCATGAGCATGTGAATCCATGCCAGACCCCATGCTGGAGAACAACAGTTACAGGTAAGTAACTTGTTCCTTGTTCTCATCCAGGTTGACCTTCCTACTTCAACCTGATACCCTCATCCATCTGTCCCTTCGGTCCGGTCCACGATTTTACAGATGTGGTCTCTGGTTCTTCTTCTTGTCTGTTACGGGCACACAACTCTCTCTGCTCCATTGCTGCCAAATCAACCCCCTCCAGGTTTTCCTGGGTTCTCAGTTGTGACATTCTGTGGTTACAACGGTTCCTCCTCACCTTCCTCCCAGGTTGTTATATCTGCGGTTGAGGCTTCTGGGAAACCTTCCGATTCTCATGCTGCGCCCAGGCCCTGAACTGACTTCTCCCTGGTGGTGGCCATTAGTTTCCAGAGATGTCTCCTCTTTCACTTTCTGGAGCTGAATAGGTTTGGGAGATTGTTTTATCATGAGGACCTGGTTATTACTGGGGTGCTTCGAATGACTGATCACAGTGAATGGTTCATATAGTAGACTTGTATGGTTATGGTGTGCCGGCAGAAACTACCCAATGCAGTCGCTGGGTAGGTCTGCTCAGAGATCTGTCCCCATCATCACTTTCTCGTTTTCTGAGACCCAGTTAGTATGTGCATGCCTCTCCTCATTAGCGCTTACTCATGGGGCCGTTGTCATGTATGTAGGCCTGCTCAGAGTATAAAAGACCATTCCTGTGTCCCAGGTTTTTGGTGGTAGTTCCTGGTTGGTGTAACCCCTGATGTCCGTCTTCTGCTCTCAGGTTCCCATGTCATTGAGGCTATGGATGACCGTTAAATTGAGGTCTACATTAATCCCACGGTTGACACCACATGTCATAGGTGGCCAAGAAACCACTCCAAGTCTGAGGCAGATCAAGGGGTTTTATTATAAATGCACCACAGTGGCCAATGATCAGTGGCACTAACCATGGTTACAGATGCTTTGTTTAGGGAGGAGGTTTTATTTTTCGACCAAAATGCATTCAAAATTATTTATTCGAAATGTTAACTGAATACCCCCTAGCACCACTTCCCAACCCCTTCTCCTGCCTTTTGATTGAAATATTGGCACGTTCTTGTCTTGAACAAGTTAACCGTTGCTCCAAAGGACCATCTCTATACACTGTTACCCTGTATCAGTGTACTGGCCTTGCCACACATCCTCTCTTTCCCTGAAGTCCTCCAGTGGAGTGAGAGAACAGGAGTCTGTGTGGATTGAAAAGTTGGGGGTGAGTTTGAGGCCTATGAGTATAGTTCTGCCCACCTCCCCAGTGGGCATCAACTGAGGACTCATTCCGATACTGTGTATCAGTTACACATAGAATCATTTTTTCATGCTTGTAGTTCATTATTTTGTAGTTGAGATGGAAATCTTACTGTGTTATCGTGTTTCTCTAGTTGCTATTTATAGTTCTGCTACCCGGATCTATCCTTAGGACTTGCTGCAATAACTCCTCAGGCATTTTTTCATTTGCTGTTTTTAGTATTGGGATTAGCCACTCCCTCTCATACCTATACAAAACAAAACAACAATCTTTTCTGAACTCTGTATGGTCCTGAAAGATTCTGGGTTCTGTTCAGTTCATAAGACCTTTTTCCTCTGTAGACTAAGGCCTGGATGCCCAAGGCCTGGGCACAAGAAACCAATGTTCAGACAAGCCAAGCTCTCTAAGACCAATAGGTTAGTGATTTGATGCAATATAAAAGCCTTGTCACTTAACCTACCACAACTCTCCCACAGCAACACCGTTAAGAGAGATTGCATGTATCATGTGCCTGTGCTGTTGCCCTAAAATCCCTTCTCTGGGGAGGATCCTGGTTGTTGTAGGGAGCCTTACTGTCTGTCATTCTATATTATAATTGTATTTCATTCCCTATAAGCTAAATATGCAATACACCCTTGGACATACTGGGCTGATGGCTAAGGTGATGGGTGGTTAAATTGGGAGAGAGGATTTTGAGATTTCCGTTGTTTTAGGTAAGGAAGATCAGCAGGACTATCGCCTTTCCTCCTGCCTCCTTCCTTTTTTATAATTTAAGGATGGCGTTTGTTTTTACTTTTATGTAGTTATAAAATGTGCTGGAAATTGTTAAATCTGTGAGATAGATTGTAAAAGGTTTGATTAACCAAACACAATAAAAAAGAAAATATGCATTTATGTTGTTTCTCATAATAATTAAGCATTTTATTTCTTACTAATAAAACACTAATTCCAGGATTCTTTTCTTCAGTCCAACAGGAAAACTGTCCACAGCAATGGAAACATTTTGATGGATTCCTGTACAGGAAGAGCTCTGAAAATGTTTGTGAAAGCAGCCTTTTCCCAGGACGCCCAATGTCTCAGGCTGCGGAGAATCATTCCACATTCTGCACCTTTTGGAAAGCTTATGATAGGGAATGACGATGTGCTTAGAGAACAGGCCATGTAAATACACTGAATGTGGTGAATTGTTATTTAATTGCATGTAGAACAGGATCCACGAGCCGCACAAAAGAAACTCTAAAGTGAAGTGCTAGTCACAATCCTAAGATCTGCGTAGGTAACCCTTATAGTGAGACATACCACCTACATATGCTGAATGTTCTCTCCCTGTTTCTGTGAATGCAACTCAAAGGCCAAACAACTACCAAGGAGTGGAAAAGACACAGAAGAGGATGTTCAAATGTAGATGAGGCCACATAAAGACCCACAAGCCTATTCATGGGAACTTTGCAGGTTGGAAATCCTGGTATAAACTCATCCCCCAAATGTCAGCACGTTGAAGCTACTGGTACCCCGTGTCCAGCGTAACCAGCTTAACCCCACCTTCTTTGGCCCTGGGGATGGCTGATGTCGTTGCTGAAGTTCATGGTAAATGTTGATGACGGCACAGCAGCACCTGCCAGAGTAGCACTTACGAAGCCTAAAAGTGAAGTATGTGATCATACAGAGCGTTGTGCTGGCATGCCCTGCCATCTTAATAATGCTAATTCTAGTCATTACTGTAATGCAGAAACATAACAGCCCTAGTGATGCTGGACATTTAAACCAGGAGAGCAGCGGACTAGAGGAAGCTGCTGGAGAGAGAAATCTGTCTCTCGTGGAACAGGCCAAGAGATTGTGAGGCCAGAGAGGGAGCCGTGGAGCCAACTGGCTCGAATCTTGAATATAGTGAAGCTGTCTGGAGGAAGACACATGCTGTAGGAACACCAGGAGCCAAGCGAGGGCTCGCCAGTGTTCGTAGGTACTTTGGAGCAGCTTTCGATTTACTGGAGTCTGAAGACATGAGATAGAAGGGCCCAGCAGAGATTGTGGGACATTGAGAGGCCAAGAAGCAAATACAGTGACAGAAAGGAAGATGCCGAACAACCGCTTCTGGCCCACCGCACACAAAGGGGAATACGCAGCCAAAGCCAGTGAGTCCTCCCAGGTGAAGTGGGGACTCTGGCACGCATTGGCAGCCTTATCGAAACCAAGTGAATCAAGTACATGAGAGGGAGAGTGAAAGAGTAGTTCTACGAAAGTGGGAGCAGAAGAAATACACAAAGCCAAAGCTTTCCATTTTGTGAATGCATGCGTGCTGTGCACAATTAAAAGAAGCCCTGGTCAAAAAAATACCAGGCAAATAAAGAAACAATGCAAGCAGGAATCAGACACTGTCAATCTTGGAGGGATGTGCAGAGCCTACCTGAAGTAGGTCCTGGCAAGGAAGTATACCAGGCAGTGGCAAGAGAGTGATATATGAGAAAGTCCTGGCAGGGAAGTATACCAGGCAGTGACGAGAGAGTGATAATGAGAAAGTCTTTGCAGAAGAGTACACCAGTCAAGGACAGATTGATTATTGTATAAGAGACCTATGAATCAAAGAGGTCCTGAGAAAAGCAAGTCAAGACTAGCAATAAGGCTACTCTGATCATAAGAAAAAGAGTGAAAACCTGGCAGGAGAGTACACCAGTCAAGGACAGATTGATTATTGTATAAGAGACCTATGAATCAAAGAGGTCCTGAGAAAAGCAGGCCAAAACTAGCAATAAGGCTACTCTGACCATAAGAAAAAGAGTGAAAACCTGGCAGGAGAGTACACTAGGCATCCTGACAAGACAGAGATGGAAAGCCAAGTTAGTTTACACATTTGATTAAAAGAAAGCCCAAGGAACTGACATTGTACTGACATTGTTGAACAAGCAACCAAGGGAAGGGAAATCCAAGGCAAGGAAATGTGACGGGTCAGTAATGCGAGGCGGATAACTGCTTGTAGTTTTCTCAGTATTTGACATTTTATTTCAAAGACAAATTTCAAATAAAACCTAACTTAGCCTACTCTACCAGGGAATTCCCACCTAGTCTAAGATCTAAGGGAAAATCTCCTAGCATACACAAAACAGTCCCTCACACTAAGCAATGATACAGTCAAAACAAAGTATAAACAGCATAAATAAAAGATTCCCAAACAACCAGTGTCTTGGATGACTTCTACTTGCCCTGGGTAGATCTTCTTTCCCCCAGGAATGTCCAAAGTCAATTTCTTCCAAGGATGAATAAAGTTTTTTTTAAAAAAAATAGTATTGTATTAGATTTTTGTTACCAACGTAATACAACCAAGAATCATATAAGTATAACATCATCAGAAGCCACCTTCATTGTTAAGACTTTACTCAATCTGGGTAACCTACCAACAAAAAGAAAGGACAAGTAAATCACAATTGCGTGAGGTGACCCGGATGGCTTTCAAACCTGTGGTAACTTAAAAAACAAGAAGATCCCTCCCCTCTGCCCCAACACCAACAACCCTCCCTTCACATCTGGGGAAAAGAGGTCTTAAATTCTAGAACTATACAGATCGCAACACCACTTATCCATTGGATATAATACTGTACATTTCCGGAATCAGAATCATTGGTACACCAATTTTGTTCGACCAAGGCCCACTTCTCTATGTGCTGGGAGTGATCATTTGTAGGTTGTCAGGCCCCCTATTGTTTGTTATTGCGTTGCCTGCTTGTATGTGACCTTAAACACTGCATAGTATTCCAAGAAGGGGAGCCACTTCATATCTATGTGGGAATTCGTTTCCAGCCGCGCAGCTGTGATGCTTTCCATCTGGTATATCTCATGGGCTTTGTTTAACCATTCTTTCTTTGATGGTAACATATTACATCTTCAGCGGACCGTGAGGCAAACTCTTGCTGCTAAAAGCAGGTTTCTGGGCATGTGCGACAGTACTGTGTGTGTGTCCCCTCCGCGTCTGCTTCTATTTCAAATAGCATTAATAAAGGAGACGAGTTTCTGTGAATCCCATCTATGGCTCGCATCCAACCCAGGATCACCTTCCAGTAAACCTGAACATTCTGACAACTCCACCACTGGTGCCAATAGTCCCAAACTTCGGGGCAATCTCTCCAACAATACGGGGTAACACCTGGATACAATTTTGCCAATCGTTGCAGGGTTAGGTGCCATCGCATCAGTAGCCTTCTGTTATGCATCTTATATTGCATGGAGTTTGAGTGGAACAGATCAATCTATATATCACTTCCCAAGTATCTTGCCTATCTTGTAAGCCTAACTCTCCTTCCCATCTGATTTGTGCCCCTGGTATTGGTAAATGGCCTGTGCTTATTAAGGAGGAATAAAGCTTTGTTATCAACCCTCTGGAGCCATGGTGTTCATTTAGGGCACGTTCTAGGGGTGTGAGTGCTTGTCTGAGGGATTTGCCCCAGCACGGTTCTAATAGTGCACTCCTTAGTTGTAAGTACTACAATGGTGAGATGACGATGTCCTGTTGGGTCGATTCAATTTTCAACTTTGGTCACAAAGGCGCCATCCTTCCACATCTGCCCTGCTCGTACCAAGCTGCCATCATATTGAGGCTGAAAGCAAATTGGATCAACCAGCAGTTCTCTTATGGGGGGGCCCAAATGGAAAGTGGTGATGGCCAAGTTGTCACTCCACGCGTACCTTTTGATGGATGCCAGAGAGACCACAAAACTGCAAGAACTGGGTGCTCACATATTCTATGGGGCATGCTACTGCTTTGGACCCATTACCATTCGCCAGGGTTACCGGAGAGGATAACCCATTATCAAGATTCACCCATTGCTTCTCTGTATTTTCCCACAGGCTATCCACGCGAATGCGTAGCTGTGAGGCCCTGTAGTATTCAAAGACGTCTGGGCAACCCATACCCCCTTTGTTCTTGGGCGTTATCAATGTGTTGTATGAAATCCGTGGTCTCTGGCCAACCCACAGAAACTGAAGCAATGTTCGCTTCACCTCTGTGTGGAATGGTTCTGGGATCACTACTGGAAGTGATTGGAAGAGAAACAACAGTCTCGGCAGTATGTTCATTTTGATAGACGTGAACCTGGCGTACCAAGAGAGCGCTATTTTTGACCGCCTATGCGAGTCGGTTTTAATTGTTTCCCACAGGGGCAGGAAATTTGCCTGAAACAGTTTCATTAAATCTTTTGTGAGTACTACCCCCAGGTATTTGTTACCTACTGCTTGTGACTGGAATCCCCAGGCCGCTACCAATTGCTCACGGAGGGGAGAGGACTGCCTCAACACAAGTGCTTCTGTTTTTTTTTTTTTAATTAACGCAGAACCCAGATAACATGCCATATTCCGCAAAAGCTGCGAAGAGGGCTGGGACCGATATTGTTGGTTGGGTTATATATACCATAATGTCATCCGCAAATAAGGCGAGTTTATATTCACACCCATACCTCAGTAACCACCTTTTTTGGGCGTTTGCTCGGATAGCCTGCGCCAGTGGTTCTAGGACTAAAGCAAACAAAAGGAGTGATAGGGAACAGTCTTGGTGCGTGCCTCGAGTGAGAACAAAGATCTCTGATGCGATATCATTAAAAAACACTTTAGCCTTAGCGTCTTGGTATAACGCCTGTGCCCCTGTTATCCATTGTTGGCCCGACCGTGCCCATTGCATGACTGCACGCAAAAAAGGCCATTCCACCCTGTCAAGCGCCTCTCTGTGTCGATTGACATTAGAGTAGGACAATCATCTAGCTCATTTATGGAGGCTATCAGATCCAGGGTTTCACGAATACTATTGGCACCCTGCCTGCCCTTTATGTACCCAACTTGATCTGTGTGTACTAAATGGGGGGGGGGGAGTAAAGTTTAAAATCGGTTCTTAAAAAGCTCCAAAGAAACAAAAGTTCACCCAAACAAAGGTCCACTGGTAACCGTTCCTTCTTCGTTTGTTGAAAAGATTCCATTTCCAAGTTCCACAAAGAACACAGCACCAATTGCAATCCTGGATAGCCTCCTTACAGGATAGAATGGACAGAGATCAAAACAAAAGTACCACTTCAGTTTTAACAACCACTCTTCTTTTGTAATGTTTGCAGCGTCGTGAATACACTTTGTCAGGATGCGTCTTCTAAAGGGGTTGCTTTTCTTGTGAAAGCAGACTCCTATGCCTCACAGTCTACTTCTGCTTCAACTACATTCAAAATAATAATGTTCTGACAATATGATAGACAGCCACAGTTCTACTGCTTCTGCTACAACTTAGAAACTATATTAGGCAACTTAGGTAGGCATGGCACTCTTTTTCCTGTACCATATGAAAGGGCTGCCACTTAGCCTCTTCTGTCTGTCTTGCAGCTACCACAAACACAAATTTGTCTGGGCTTCTAGACTGCTTCTCTCAGCTTCACCAGTCTCAGCTTCACAGATTCTTGATTAGTTCTTTTAACAAGCACCCATCTCCCGCCCCCAGATTTGAGTACACCTTTCTTTTTCCAGTAGTTACCCCAAAGCTGTACTACCACTCTTCCGGCCTTGGATAACCTTGTGACCCTTGTATCAGAATACTCTGGGTTTATGACAACTTCAACAACTTCAAAACAACGGTGTTCAGATCTTAATTGGGATAGTTTCACCATAGGAAGGACCTGTCTACTGGCTTTGGTAATGCCTGTTTCTTTCATGACTTCAGCAACTTCTACAACTGTTAAGGGTTTGTTCTGAATGTTACAAGTCAGGTTTCACTTTAGAAACAAATTTAGGTACACATAATCTCTCTTTCATTATAACTTCAATTTACAAACTTGCATTCCCTTTTATTCAGGCAGCGTTCTGCTTTAACGAGGATCGGGAAACACAGTGGGCCTCATCACGAGTTTGGCGGTAACCGTAAAATCTGGCGGTAACGCTATCAGCGCTGGATTTAAGGGTCTGTCGGATTACGAGTACAAATACCGCCGGCGCCATTACAGCCGGCGCAGGTACAGCCAGCTATAAAAGCGCCAGTATCCATTTGCGCTATTACAGAGCAATCACAAGTCTGGCGTAGGCGCTATTAGCGCCAGAAAAGCGGCGAAAAATCCGCCGTAAATACCCCTAGCCAAATGCTGGAGGTAAAAGAACACAGGGCACAGCAATAAGGGCCCAGGTGAAACCAATGCAAATCAGAGGCCTACAATGGACCCACCCATGCACAACACACCCTCCCTAACACCATTCCACCAGCAGGAGTAGGGAGGAGACAGCAATAAGAGCCCAGGTGAAACCAATGCAAATCAGAGGCCTACAAAGGACCCACCCATGCACAACACACCCTCCCCAACACCATTACACCAGCAGGAGCAGGGAGGAGACAGCAATAAGGGCCCAGGTGGAACCACTGCAAATCAGAGGCCTACAAAGGACCCACCCATGCACAGCACACCCTCCCCTACACAATTACACCAGCAGGAGCAGGGAGGAGACAGCAATAAGGGCCCAAGTGAAACCAATGCAAATCACAGGCCTACAAAGGACCCACCCATGCACTGCACACCCTCCCCAACACCATTACACCAGCAGGAGCATGGAGGAGACAGCAATAAGGGCCCAGGTGAAACCAATGCAAATCAGAGGCCTACAAAGGACCCACCCATGCACAACACACCCTCCCCAACACCATTACACCAGCAGGAGCAGGGAGGAGACAGCAATAAGGGCCCAGGTGAAACCAATGCAAATCAGAGGCCTACAAAGGACCCACCCATGCACAACACACCCTCCCCAACACCATTACACCAGCAGGAGCAGGGAGGAGACAGCAATAAGGGCCCAGGTGGAACCACTGCAAATCAGAGGCCTACAAAGGACCCACCCATGCACAACACACCCTCCCCAACGCCATTACACCAGCAGGAGCAGGGAGGAGACAGAAATAAAGGCCCAGGTGGAACCACTGCAAATCAGAGGCCTACAAAGGACCCACCCATGCACAACACACCCTCCCCAACACCATTACACCAGCAGGAGCAGGGAGGAGTCAGCAATAAGGGCCCAGGTGGAACCACTGCAAATCAGAGGCCTACAAAGGACCCACCCATGCACAACACACCCTCCCCAACACCATTACACCAGCAGGAGCAGGGAGGAGACAGCAATAAGGGCCCAGGTGGAACCACTGCAAATCAGAGGCCTACAAAGGACCCACCCATGCACAACACACCCTCCCCAACGCCATTACACCAGCAGGAGCAGGGAGGAGACAGCAATAAAGGCCCAGGTGGAACCACTGCAAATCAGAGGCCTACAAAGGACCCACCCATGCACAACACACCCTCCCCAACACCATTACACCAGCAGGAGCAGGGAGGAGTCAGCAATAAGGGCCCAGGTGGAACCACTGCAAATCAGAGGCCTACAAAGGACCCACCCATGCACAACACACCCTCCCCAACACCATTGCACCAGCAGGAGCAGGGAGGAGACAGCAATAAGGGCCCAGGTGGAACCAATGCACACAGGCCTACAAAGGACCCACCCATGCACAGCACATACTTCCAAACACCATGCTGCCATTTGTAGCCAGGAGCCTTGGTGTGGACATCTATCTGCTGCGCCTGTAGCTACAGAGGTCAGCCAACCAGGCCAGGGCCCTGGGAGCACAGGGAGTGGTGGGGGTGAGGAGAAGGAGGAGGAGAGCAGCACCAGCAAGGCGGCCAGCCATCCCCAGGGTCAGGCCAACACTCTGGGCCCTGACTGATGGCCAGTTGGTGACCAAGTATAGGCTGGACAGGGCAACCATCACCCAGTTTCTGGACACAATCCAGGATGACATTGGCAGCCGTACAGCCATCAGCACAGCAGTGCCCCCGCTTGTAAAGCTTGTGTCCGTGCTACAATTCCTCGGAACTGGCAGCTACCAACACACCGTTGCCATGATGCATGGCATGGCCCAGTCCACCATCAGTGACATGCTGGGACAGGTGCTGGATGCACTGCTGCTCCATGTGAATGAGCACATCACGTTGCCAGCCACACAGGCACAGGTGAACCAGCTGAAGGGTCAATTCCATGCCATTGCCCAAGTTCCGAATGTCAGCAGCCCTGGACTGCACACATGTAGCACTCGTACCACCCCATGCATGTGAGGCAGCCTACAGAAACCGGAAAAATTACCATTCCATGAATGTGCAGATGACATGTAGCCCTGACCTCACCTTCTGCCAATGCTGTGCCCGCTACCCAGGATCCACCCACAACTCCATGGTCCTGCGCAACAGTACCCTGCCAGCTTACATGGAAAGGCACCGAGGCCAAAACACATGGATGCTGGGTGAGTACAAATGTAGTGCGTAATGCATGTTAGACATCTGATGGGGCTGGACATACACAGTGAAATCCCTGCACGCCAACAGGCAGCACCAGCAATGCAACATTCATATGCATGTACCTTGCACGAGAACCCTTGGACATATCCAACACAGCAGAACACACCCAGTCTGGATGACAAAGACATGTGGCAGCACAGTCACATATGGAAGCCCAACTACCACAAAGCCTCCGGTGAGTGTTGCAGTATAGCTTCCCACCCTGACGCAGCAGAGACATCCCACCCTGGCCACCTGACAGTCATGCCAATGTTACACGAAAGTAGGTACATCCACAAAAGCACTAGACCAAACTAGTCTGATTAACGACAATTTACATCCCTGAAACACTGACCCCGATTGGCCAATCACATGCCTGGAGAACTTTACATAATAGTGCCAATCAGCAAACGCAACAGCAGACAAAGGGAATGACAATGACACATGGGCTAACCGCATGTTGCATGCAAAAGCAGATAGAAGGGTCCCCTCCTCCAGTGACAAAAGACAGAGTACTGTCACATTTAGAAACCGAGGAGTTGCAAGTTGTAAGTACTCCATGGATTCAATGCTGCCCCTATCACAGCACACACCACAATGTAAGTGACCAAATGATAACTATCCCACATGTAAGACATGAGTGATGCACATAACAACTCACATATACAAATATACACAGCTGCATGGCAACCTCACACCATGCATGTCCTTGAAGTCAAAGGGTGGATGCCAACACTGCAATGAGATAGCATGACCTCTTCAACACAAACTTGATCCTGCTGACAACGTCACTGATGTCTGAGCCTTGTGCACCCACTGGACTTACCTTGTCCCCATACCGGCTTTCTCTCCCCTGCAGGTGATTCTGGAAATCCTCATGACCCCTGTGCGTCATCCACACACTGCAGCTGAGCAGGCATACAACATTGCCCATGGACGTACACGCATCTGCGTGGAGAGGGCATTTGGACTGCTGAAGGCACGCTTCCGGTGCCTAGACCGTACGGGAGGGGCATTGATGTATGCATCTGAAAAAGCTGGCAAAATTGTACTTACATGTGCCATGCTGCACAACATTTGCTGTCGCAGGAATGTGCCACTGCCCCCCGATGCTCATGTGCAGCCACCTGAGGATGGGAGTGAAGATGATGATGTGCCAGAAGGTGTTGCACGTGCACACAGGAATGGGGTGAGGGGGGGGAGGTTGGACAGACAGGGCTTGATTGAGAATTATTTTTGATATGGGTGATGGCTACATTTTGCACATGTCACTAAAACATTAAAGAGCACTTCATCTCAATCATGACTGTCCATGCTTTGTATGAATTTTTAACGTTATTTATTTAAAGAATGTCAACCCCCCTCCCCCCAGTGGACACCCAGCACACAATCCCCCCTCTCCCCAGTGAACACTGAGCACACAACCCCCCTAGTTAACTCCCCACAACAGTGCAGGTAGGTGCATGTTCTCAGGGCACCCACAACAATGCCATGTCCATCTATGATGGTCACGGGCGTTTTCCATTTCCTGGCCTCTCTGGTGTGTGGGATCTCAGGTGGCGCAATGAACGGCGCCTAGGTGAAGGCTCAAGGGATCCCTCCGTGGGTGTAGTGGAGGTTGATAGGACTCACCCGGTGACCTGCATATGCTGACGGAGAAGGTTGTTCGATTCCCTTGTCTGCTCAGCTAGTGCAGATAATGCTACGCACAACTCCCGTACCCTTCGGCCAACACCTGTCAGGGCTGAGGTGCATTGCTCCACCACTCTCCGTGTGTGCGCGTTGTCTCGGGCCATGTACTTGCAGCCATGCCGTATGGACCCACTGATGGCCTTGATGTGCTGGCTGTGCACTTTGGACATGGACTCCACTTTTACCTGTTTGGCCTCAATTATGTCCAGACATCCCATCACAGCTGTTCCCGTGATGAAAGGTACCCCCTGGTGTGGTGGGTGCCGGCCTGGCAGCTGTGCGCTGCTGGGGGGGGAGCTGCATGGGGACATGTTGGCAGCTTGGATGGGGCTGCTGTGGTCTGAGTGCCGGTCTTCTGGGGTGCCATATGATGGTGTGTTCACATCAGGCTCTGGTGTGCAGACACGACACACATGCACACATGGGGTTTGTGCTCTCTGTGTGGCTGGCCCTGAGCTCCCCTGTGGTGTGGCCATCCCTTCGGTGTCGCTGCATCTGGGGGAATGCAACAGTCCAGCCTGAGGCGAAGCTGGAGGTGTCTGTCCCTCATCGGGCTCTGACCCACAGGTGACTCCCTCTGCATCGGAAGTCTGCATGATGGCTTGGGGTGAAGTAGGCCCTGACACCCTGCGGCAATGTGGGTGCTACAACCATCTGCTTGGGCTGCGGTGTGGTGATGTGGGATGGGTCCTGCGTCGGTTTGCTTCCGGGCGGCCCCTTTACGGGGTGGTGGTGCTGGTCAAGGTACACTGCCTCGGGCGCTGTGATGAAGTGGCCTCCTCACCGTCATCGTGATCTTGTGACGATCGCTGTGTGCCTGTAGGGTACATAGGGTGTGGATTGAGTTCAGGGCAGCCTACATTAGTATCGTGCAGTTCATGGCATCAAGTGGGATTGTAGGCATTATCGATTATTCATGGCACTTGCATTGTGTCCAATGCCCATGTAGTGATTGGTGGAATGTGTCAGTGTAGAGGAAATGTTTGCGTGTCATCATCACATGTGGGATGGGGATGCACCATGCACATGGTCCTGGGGGTTTATTCATGCACACTCACACTCTACGTAGCAGTGCCATGGCAATGGATGTCTTTCCCCTGGCCCTTGTATTGATGCAGTGGACGTGCAGGGGAGTCTAGGGGGCACAACGGTTCAGTGGTTCAAAGGCTCAGTTATGGGTATCTGCAGTGCCTCACACACATTTCATGCACATTCATTCACTCAGGGTCTGCATGTGTGGTCCTTTCAGAGGCATGCATTTGGGGTGGGATTCACCTGCAGCCGGCTGGATACCAGTGCCAGCCTCCGCTCCACCAACTCCCTCTATGGTGCCTATGTCAATTAGCGCAGTCATCTTCTCCTCCCAAGGTGTGATTTCGGGTGGTGGTGGCCCTCCTCCAGTGCCCCTACTTGCACTCCTGTGCTGTGAGAGTATGCCACGTACTCTGACACACAAGTCATTGAGGCGCTTGCAACAGTCATCCCCATCCCGGGGCACGCGCCCTACTGCAGGCACCCTCTGGCTGATGTCCCGCCAGATCTGTGCGCGATGTTGCCCGCTTGTCTTGCGCTGCTGTAATTTGTCATGATCTCTGCCTCCTCCACAAGTACGGCCATCTCCCGGTCACTGAATTTTGGTTTCCTGACCCTGTCCAGGACTGACTTGCCCCTGGTGCGCTCCTGTGACATATTTCACTCTTCCCACGGGTGGGTGGCTTGCAGGGGCTGTGATATCTGACGGATTCCAAAATGGCTGCCGCTTTGTTTCCCGTTCCGGCGTTGACGCGTTTCCCGCACGCTAACAGCGCACACATATGACACGCACTATTTGCGCGGGATGGCGGGAGCGCACGGTGCGCTGCATTTACAGGTTCTTGGGCCTTTTTTATATCAAGCTCAATTTGCGCTAACACCATGTCTCTGTGCGCGTGCATGAAACTCGTGATTTGGCGGACTATCCGCCGGGGGGCTTGGCGTTAGCGCTAATACCGCTCGACGGGAAAACCGATGCATTACCGCCAAACTCGTGATGAGGCCCAGTGTCTTATACGTGACCTTTCTTTGATGTGAAATATTCTTGTAACATTTTGAGAAAGTCAGCTACTACATCTTGAACCCTGAAACTAAAACAACCCCTTGATTTTGGCACATTAGGTGGTGCAAATCTCCACCATGTGTGTAAAAACCTTTGCGACACAGAAGAGAGAGAAAGGGTGCTGGAAACCAGAATATCTGGTTGGCATGGCAGCTGGCAAAGCTGTTGGCTTGGAATGTAAAGACCCCAATTTGTTAATTTTAGTGACCGTGGACGATACTGCAGTTAATACCTACAATGTGGAATGACCCCTCCCTCAAATCTCCACAGAGGGGATGAGGAAGCAATTTGGAGATTATGTTTAAGAGGATAAATGTAACAAGTATGCGCTTTTTTATTATCGAAACACTAGTCCTTCGGGAACTTGGAGAATATTGTGTGAATAAAGTGTCAAGAAGTTGACGTGTGGGGGAGAAAGGTAGAGGCACTGGATATTCCATGCATTTCCCTGAATACACTGAGACCATCGGTGCTGGGGTCTCACTTTCTACAGTGTTTGACATGTGGGGGAGAAAGGTAGAGGCACTGGATATTCCATGCCATGTCCCTCAATACACTGAGACCATTGGTGCTGGGGTCTCACTTTCTACAGTGTTTGACATGCGGGGGAGAAAGGTGGAGGCACTGGATATTCCATGCCATGTCCCTGAATACACTGAGACCATTGTTGCTGGGGTCTCACTTTCTACAGCGTTTGACATGTGGGGGAAAAAGATAGAGGCACTGGATATTCCATGCCATGTCCCTGAATACACTGAGACCATCGGTGCTGGGGTATCACTTTCTACAGTGTTTGACATGCAGGGGACAAAGGTAGAGGCACTGGATATTCCATGCCATGTCCCTGAATACACTGAGACCATCGGTGCTGGGGTTTCACTTTCTGCAGCGTTTAACATGCGGGGGAGAAAGGTAGAGGCACTGGATATTCCATGCCATGTTTCTGAATACGCTGAGACCATCGGTGCTGGGGTATCACTTTCTACAGTGTTTGACATGCAGGGGACAAAGGTAGAGGCACTGGATATTCCATGCCATGTCCCTGAATACACTGAGACCATCGGTGCTGGGGTCTCACTTTCTGCAGCGTTTAACATGTGGGGGAGAAAGGTAGAGCACTGGATATTCCATGCCATGTCCCTGATTACACTGAGACCATTGGTGCTGGGGTCTCACATTCTACAGTGTTTGACATGTGGGGGAGAAAGGTAGAGGCACTGGATATTGCATGCCATGTCCCTGAATTCACTGAGGCCATCGGTGCTGGGGTCTCACTTTCTACGGTGTTTGACAAGTGGGGGAGAAAGGTAGAGACACTGCATATTCCATGCCATGTCCCTGAATACACTGAGACCATCGGTGCTGGGGTCTCACTTTCTACAGTGTTTGACACGTGGGGGACAAAGGTAGAGGCACTGGATATTCCATGCCATTCCCTGAATTCCCTGAGACCATCGGTGCTGGAGTCTCACTTTCTACAGTGTTCGACATGCGGGGGAGAAAGGTAGAGGCACTGGATTTTCCATGCCATGTCCCTGAATACACTGAGACTATCGGTGCTGGGGTCTCACTTTCTACAGTGTTTGACATGCGGGGGGGGAAAGGTAGAGGCACTGTATATTCCGTGCCATGTCCCTGAATACACTGAGACCATCGGTGCTGGCGTCTCACTTTCTACAGTGTTTGACATGCAGGGGAGAAAGGTAGAAGCACTGGATATTCCATGCCATGTCCCTGAATACACTGAGACCATCGGTGCTGGGGTCTCACTTTCTGCAGCGTTTAACATGTGGGGGGGAAAGGTAGAGGCACTGGATATTCCATGCCATGTCCCTGAATACACTGAGACCATTGGTGCTGGGGTCTCGCTTTCTACAGCGTTTGACATGTGGGGGAGAAAGGTAGAGGCACTGGATATTCCATGCCATGTCCCTGAATACGCTGAGACCATCGGTGCTGGGGTCTCACTTTCTACAGTGTTTGACACATGGGGGAGAAAGGTAGAGGCACTGGATATTCCATGCCATGTCCCTGAATACACTGAGACCATTATTGCTGGGGTCTCACTTTCTACAGTGTTTGACACGTGGGGGAGAAAGGTAGAGGCACTGGATATTCCATGCCATGTCCCTGAATACACTGAGACCATTATTGCTGGGGTCTCACTTTCTACAGTATTTGACACGCGGGGGAGAAAGGTAGAGGCACTGGATATTCCATGCTATGTCCCTGAATACACTGAGACCATCGGTGCTGGGGTCTCATTTTCTACAGTGTTTGACACGTGGGGGAGAAAGGTAGAGGTGCTGGATATTCCGTGCCATGTCCCTGAATACACTGAGACCATCGGTGCTGGGGTCTCACTTTCTACAGCTTTTGACATGCGGGGGAGAAAGGTAGAGGCACTGGATATTCCATGCCATGTCCCTGAATACGCTGAGAACATCGGTGCTGGGGTCTCACTTTCTACAGCGTTTGACATGTGGGGGAAAAAGATAGAGGCACTGGATATTCCATGCCATGTCCTGAATACACTGAGACCATCGGTGCTGGGGTATCACTTTCTACAGCTTTTGACATGCGGGGGAGAAAGGTAGAGGCACTGGATATTCCATGCCATGTCCCTGAATACACTGAGACCATCGGTGCTAGGGTCTCACTTTCTACAGCGTTTGACATGTGGGGAAAAAAGATAGAGGCACTGGATATTCCATGCCATGTCCCTGAATACACTGAGACCATCGGTGCTGGGGTCTCACTTTCTACAGCTTTTGACATGCGGGGGAGAAAGGTAGAGGCACTGGATATTCCATGCCATGTCCCTGAATACGCTGAGACCATCGGGGCTGGGGTCTCACTTTCTACAGTGTTTGACATGCGGGGGAGAAAGGTAGAGGCACTGGATATTCCATGCCATGTCCCTGAATACGCTGAGACCATCGGTGCTGGGGTCTCACTTTCTACAGTGTTTGACACGTGGGGGGGAAAGGTAGAGGCACTGGATATTCCATGCCATGTTTCTGAATACGCTGAGACCATCGGTGCTGGGGTATCACTTTCTACAGTGTTTGACATGCAGGGGACAAAGGTAGAGGCACTGGATATTCCATGCCATGTCCCTGAATACACTGAGACCATCGGTGCTGGGGTTTCACTTTCTGCAGCGTTTAACATGCGGGGGAGAAAGGTAGAGGCACTGGATATTCCATGCCATGTTTCTGAATACGCTGAGACCATCGGTGCTGGGGTATCACTTTCTACAGTGTTTGACATGCAGGGGACAAAGGTAGAGGCACTGGATATTCCATGCCATGTCCCTGAATACACTGAGACCATCGGTGCTGGGGTTTCACTTTCTACAGTGTTTGACATGTGGGGGGGAAAGGTAGAGGCACTGGATATTCCATGCATTTCCCTGAATACACTGAGACCATCGGTGCTGGGGTCTCACTTTCTACAGTGTTTGACACGTGGGGGACAAAGGTAGAGGCACTGGATATTTCATGCCATGTCCCTGAATACACTGAGACCATCGGTGCTGGGGTCTCACTTTCTGCAGCGTTTAACATGTGGGGGAGAAAGGTAGAGCACTGGATATTCCATGCCATGTCCCTGATTACACTGAGACCATTGGTGCTGGGGTCTCACTTTCTACAGTGTTTGACATGTGGGGGAGAAAGGTAGAGGCACTGGATATTGCATGCCATGTCCCTGAATTCACTGAGGCCATCGGTGCTGGGGTCTCACTTTCTACAGTGTTTGACAAGTGGGGGAGAAAGGTAGAGACACTGCATATTCCATGCCATGTCCCTGAATACACTGAGACCATCTGTGCTGGGGTCTCACTTTCTACAGTGTTTGACACGTGGGGGACAAAGGTAGAGGCACTGGATATTCCATGCCATGTCCCTGAATACACTGAGACCATCGGTGCTGGGGTCTCACTTTCTGCAGCATTTAACATGTGGGGGGGAAAGGTAGAGGCACTGGATATTCCATGCCATGTCCCTGAATACACTGAGACCATCGGTGCTGGGGTCTCACTTTCTACAGTGTTCGACATGCGGGGGAGAAAGGTAGAGGCACTGGATTTTCCGTGCCATGTCCCTGAATACACTGAGACCATCAGTGCTGGGGTCTCACTTTCTACAGTGTTTGACATGCGGGGGGGGAAAGGTAGAGGCACTGTATATTCCGTGCCATGTCCCTGAATACACTGAGACCATCGGTGCTGGGGTCTCACTTTCTACAGTGTTTGACATGCAGGGGAGAAAGGTAGAGGCACTGGATATTCCATGCCATGTCCCTGAATACACTGAGACCATCGGTGCTGGGGTCTCTCTTTCTACAGCGTTTGACATGTGGGGGGGAAGGGTAGAGGCACTGGATATTCCATGCCATGTCCCTGAATACACTGAGACCATTGGTGCTGGGGTCTCGCTTTCTACAGCGTTTGACATGTGGGGTAGAAAGGTAGAGGCACTGGATATTCCATGCCATGTCCCTGAATACGCTGAGACCATCGGTGCTGGGGTCTCACTTTCTACAGTGTTTGACACATGGGGGAGAAAGGTAGAGGCACTGGATATTCCATGCCATGTCCCTGAATACACTGAGACCATTATTGCTGGGGTCTCACTTTCTACAGTATTTGACACGCGGGGGAGAAAGGTAGAGGCACTGGATATTCCATGCTATGTCCCTGAATACACTGAGACCATCGGTGCTGGGGTCTCATTTTCTACAGTGTTTGACACGTGGGGGAGAAAGGTAGAGGCACTGGATATTCCATGCCATGTCCCTGAATACACTGAGACCATTATTGCTGGGGTCTCACTTTCTACAGTATTTGACACGCGGGGGAGAAAGGTAGAGGCACTGGATATTCCATGCCATGTCCCTGAATACACTGAGACCATTATTGCTGGGGTCTCACTTTCTACAGTATTTGACACGCGGGGGAGAAAGGTAGAGGCACTGGATATTCCATGCTATGTCCCTGAATACACTGAGACCATCGGTGCTGGGGTCTCATTTTCTACAGTGTTTGACACGTGGGGGAGAAAGGTAGAGGCACTGGATATTCCATGCCATGTCCCTGAATACACTGAGACCATCGGTGCTGGGGTCTCACTTTCTACAGCTTTTGACATTTAGAGGAGAAAGGTAGAGGCACTAGATATTCCATGCCATGTCCCTGAATACACTGAGACCATCAGTGCTGGGGTCTCACTTTCTACAGTATTTGACACGCGGGGGAGAATGGTAGAGGCACTGGATATTCCATGCCATGTCCCTCAATACACTGAGACCATCGGTGCTGGGGTCTCACTTTCTACAGTGTTTGACATGTGTAGATGAAAGGTGGAGGCACTGGGTATTCCATGCCATGTCCCTGAATACACTGAGACCATCGGTGCTGGGGTCTCATTTTCTACAGTGTTTGACACGTGGGGGAGAAAGTTAGAGGCACTGGATATTCCATGCCATGTCCCTCAATACACTGAGACCATCGGTGCTGGGGTCTCACTTTCTACAGTGTTTGACATGTCGGGATGAAAGGTAGAGGCACTGGATATTCCATGCCATGTCCCTGAATACACCGAGACCATTGGTGCTGGGGTCTCACTTTCTACAGTGTTTGACACGTGGGGGAGAAAGATAGAGGCACTGCATATTCCATGCCATGTCCCTGAATGCACTGAGACCATCAGTGCTGGGGTCTCACTTTCTACAGTGTTTGACACGTTGGGGAGAAAGGTAGAGGCATTGGATATTCCATCCATTTTCCTGAATACACTGAGACCGTCGGTGCTGGGGTCTCACATTCTACAGTGTTTGACACGTGGGGGAGAAAGGTAGAGGCACTGGATATTCCATGCCATGTCCCTGAATACACTGAGGCCGTCGGTGCTGGGGTCTCACTTTCTACAGTGTTTGACATGTGGGGGAGAAAGGTAGAGGCACTGCATATTCCATGCCATGTCCCTGACTACACTGAGACCATCGGTGCTGGGGTCTCACTTTCTACAGTGTTTGACATGTGGGTAGAAAGGTAGAGGCACTGGATTTTCCATGCCTTGTCCCTGAATACACTGAGACCATCTGGGCTGGGGTCTCGCTTTCTACAGCGTTTGACATGTGGGGGGAAGGGTAGAGGCACTGGATATTCCATGCCATGTCCCTGAATACACTGAGACCATCGGGGCTGGGGTCTCGCTTTCTACAGCGTTTGACATGTGGGGGAGAAAGGTAGAGGCACTGGATATTCCATGCCATGTCCCTGAATATGCTGAGACCATCGGTGCTGGGGTCTCACTTTCTACAGCGTTTGACATGTGGGGATGAAAGGTGGAGGCACTGGGTATTCCATGCCATGTCCCTGAATACACTGAGACCATCGGTGCTGGGGTCTCACTTTCTACAGTGTTTAACATGTGGTGGAGAAAGGTAGAGGCACTGGATATTCCATGCCATGTCCCTGAATACACTGAGACCATCGGTGCTGGGGTCTCACTTTCTACAGTGTTTGACATGTGGGGATGAAAGGTGGAGGCACTGGGTATTCCATGCCATGTCCCTGAATACACTGAGACCATCGGTGCTGGGGTCTCACTTTCTACAGTATTTGGCATGTGGGGGTGAAAGGTAAAGGCATTAGATATTCCATGCCATGTCCCCGAATACACTGAGACCATCGGTGCTGGGGTCTCACTTTCTACAGTGTTTGACACATGGGGAGAAAGGTAGAGACACTGCATATTCCATGCCATGTCCCTGAATACACTGAGACCATCGGTGCTGGGGTCTCACTTTCTACAGTGTTTGACACATGGGCGACAAAGGTAGAGGCCCTGGATATTCCATGCCATGTCCCTGAATATACTAAGACCATTGGTGCTTGGGTCTCACTTTCTACAGTGTTTGACACGTGGGGGAGAAAGGTAGAGACACTGCATATTCCATGCCATGTCCCTGAATACACTGAGACCATCAGTGCTGGGGTCTCACTTTCTACAGTGTTTGACACGTGGGGGAGAAAGGTAGAGGCACTGGCTATTCCATGCATTTCCCTGAATACACTGAGACCATCAGTGTTGGGGTCTCACTTTCTACAGTGTTTGACACGTGGGGGAGAAAGGTAGTGGCACTGGATATTCCATGCATTTCCCTGAATACACTGAGACCATCGGTGCTGGCGTCTCACTTTCTACAGTGTTTGACATGTGGGGGAGAAAGGTAGAGGCACTGGATATTTCATGCCATGTCCCTGAATACACTGAGACTGTCGGTGCAGGGGTCTCACTTTCTAATGTTTGACATGTGGGGGAGAAAGGTAGAGGCACTGGATATTCCATGCCATGTCCCTGAATACACTGAGACCATTGGTGCTGGGGTCTCACTTTCTACAGTGTTTGACATGTGGGGGAGAAGAAAGGTAGAGGCACTGGATATTCCATGCCATGTTCCTGAATACACTGAGACCATCGGTGCTGGGGTCTCACTTTCTACAGCGTTTGACATGCGGGGGAGAAAGGTAGAGGCATTGGATATTCCATGCCTTGTCCCTGAATACTCTGAGACCATCGGTGCTGGGGTCTCACTTTCTACAGCGTTTGACATGTGGGGGAGAAAGGTAGAGGCACTGGATATTCCATGCCATGTCCCTGAATACGCTGAGACCATCGGTGCTGGGGTCTCACTTTCTACAGTGTTTGACACGTGGGGGGGAAAGGTAGAGGCACTGGATATTCCATGCCATGTCCCTGAATATGCTGAGACCATCGGTGCTGGGGTCTCACTTTCTACAGCGTTTGACATGCGGGGGAGAAAGGTAGAGGCATTGGATATTCCATGCCTTGTCCCTGAATACTCTGAGACCATCGGTGCTGGGGTCTCACTTTCTACAGCGTTTGACATGTGGGAGATAAAGGTAGAGGCACTGGATATTCCATGCCATGTTTCTGAATACGCTGAGACCATCGGTGCTGGGGTATCACTTTCTACAGTGTTTGACATGCAGGGGACAAAGGTAGAGGCACTGGATATTCCATGCCATGTCCCTGAATACACTGAGACCATCGGTGCTGGGGTTTCACTTTCTGCAGCGTTTAACATGCGGGGGAGAAAGGTAGAGGCACTGGATATTCCATGCCATGTTTCTGAATACGCTGAGACCATCGGTGCTGGGGTATCACTTTCTACAGTGTTTGACATGCAGGGGACAAAGGTAGAGGCACTAGATATTCCATGCCATGTCCCTGAATACACTGAGACCATCGGTGCTGGGGTTTCACTTTCTACAGTGTTTGACATGTGGGGGGGAAAGGTAGAGGCACTGGATATTCCATGCATTTCCCTGAATACACTGAGACCATCGGTGCTGGGGTCTCACTTTCTACAGTGTTTGACACGTGGGGGACAAAGGTAGAGGCACTGGATATTTCATGCCATGTCCCTGAATACACTGAGACCATCGGTGCTGGGGTCTCACTTTCTGCAGCGTTTAACATGTGGGGGAGAAAGGTAGAGCACTGGATATTCCATGCCATGTCCCTGATTACACTGAGACCATTGGTGCTGGGGTCTCACTTTCTACAGTGTTTGACATGTGGGGGAGAAAGGTAGAGGCACTGGATATTGCATGCCATGTCCCTGAATTCACTGAGGCCATCGGTGCTGGGGTCTCACTTTCTACAGTGTTTGACAAGTGGGGGAGAAAGGTAGAGACACTGCATATTCCATGCCATGTCCCTGAATACACTGAGACCATCGGTGCTGGGGTCTCACTTTCTACAGTGTTTGACACGTGGGGGACAAAGGTAGAGGCACTGGATATTCCATGCCATGCCCCTGAATACACTGAGACCATCAGTGCTGGGATCTCACTTTCTACAGCGTTTAACATGCGGGGGAGAAAGGTAGAGGCACTGGATATTCCATGCCATGTCCCCGAATACACTGAGACTATCGGTGCTGGGGTCTCACTTTCTACAGTGTTCGACATGCGGGGGAGAAAGGTAGAGGCACTGGATTTTCCATGCCATGTCCCTGAATACACTGAGACCATCGGTGCTGGGGTCTCACTTTCTACAGTGTTTGACATGCGGGGGGGAAAGGTAGAGGCACTGTATATTCCGTGCCATGTCCCTGAATACACTGAGACCATCGGTGCTGGGGTCTCACTTTTTACAGTGTTTGACATGCAGCGGAGAAAGGTAGAGGCACTGGATATTCCATGCCATGTCCCTGAATACACTGAGACCATCGGTGCTGGGGTCTCTCTTTCTACAGCGTTTGACATGTGGGGGGGAAGGGTAGAGGCACTGGATATTCCATGCCATGTCCCTGAATACACTGAGACCATTGGTGCTGGGGTCTCGCTTTCTACAGCGTTTGACATGTGGGGGAGAAAGGTAGAGGCACTGGATATTCCATGCCATGTCCCTGAATACGCTGAGACCATCGGTGCTGGGGTCTCACTTTCTACAGTGTTTGACACATGGGGGAGAAAGGTAGAGGCACTGGATATTCCAAGCCATGTCCCTGAATACACTGAGACCATTATTGCTGGGGTCTCACTTTCTACAGTGTTTGACACGTGGGGGAGAAAGGTAGAGGCACTGGATATTCCATGCCATGTCCCTGAATACACTGAGACCATTATTGCTGGGGTCTCACTTTCTACAGTATTTGACACGCGGGGGAGAAAGGTAGAGGCACTGGATATTCCATGCTATGTCCCTGAATACACTGAGACCATCGGTGCTGGGGTCTCATTTTCTACAGTGTTTGACACGTGGGGGAGAAAGGTAGAGGCACTGGATATTCCATGCCATGTCCCTGAATACACTGAGACCATTATTGCTGGGGTCTCACTTTCTACAGTATTTGACACGCGGGGGAGAAAGGTAGAGGCACTGGATATTCCATGCCATGTCCCTGAATACACTGAGACCATTATTGCTGGGGTCTCACTTTCTACAGTATTTGACACGCGGGGGAGAAAGGTAGAGGCACTGGATATTCCATGCTATGTCCCTGAATACACTGAGACCATCGGTGCTGGGGTCTCATTTTCTACAGTGTTTGACACGTGGGGGAGAAAGGTAGAGGCACTGGATATTCCATGCCATGTCCCTGAATACACTGAGACCATCGGTGCTGGGGTCTCACTTTCTACAGCTTTTGACATGTAGAGGAGAAAGGTAGAGGCACTAGATATTCCATGCCATGTCCCTGAATACACTGAGACCATCAGTGCTGGGGCCTCGCTTTCTACATCGTTTGACATGTGGGGGGGAAGGGTAGAGGCACTGGATATTCCATGCCATGTCCCTGAATACACTGAGACCATCAGTGCTGGGGTCTCACTTTCTACAGTATTTGACACGCGGGGGAGAATGGTAGAGGCACTGGATATTCCATGCCATGTCCCTCAATACACTGAGACCATCAGTGCTGGGGTCTCACTTTCTACAGTGTTTGACATGTGGAGATGAAAGGTGGAGGCACTGGGTATTCCATGCCATGTCCCTGAATACACTGAGACCATCGGTGCTGGGGTCTCACTTTCTACAGTGTTTGACACGTGGGGGAGAAAGATAGAGGCACTGCATATTCCATGCCATGTCCCTGAATGCACTGAGACCATCGGTGCTGGGGTCTCACTTTCTACAGTGTTTGACACGTGGGACCATCGGTGCTGGGGGAGAAAGGTAGAGACACTGCATATTCCATGCCATGTCCCTGAATACACTGAGACCGTCGGTGCTGGGGTCTCACTTTCTACAGTGTTTGACACGTTGGGGAGAAAGGTAGAGGCATTGGATATTCCATCCATTTCCCTGAATACACTGAGACCGTCGGTGCTGGGGTCTCACTTTCTACAGTGTTTGACATGTGGGGGAGAAAGGTAGAGGCACTGGATATTCCATGCCATGTCCCTGAATACACTGAGACCATCGGTGCTGGGGTCTCACTTTCTACAGTGTTTGACATGTGGGTAGAAAGGTAGAGGCACTGGATATTCCATGCCTTGTCCCTGAATACACTGAGACCATCTGGGCTGGGGTCTCGCTTTCTACAGCGTTTGACATGTGGGGGGGAAGGGTAGAGGCACTGGATATTCCATGCCATGTCCCTGAATACACTGAGACCATCGGGGCTGGGGTCTCGCTTTCTACAGCGTTTGACATGTGGGGGAGAAAGGTAGAGGCACTGGATATTCCATGCCATGTCCCTGAATATGCTGAGACCATCGGTGCTGGGGTCTCACTTTCTACAGCGTTTGACATGTGGGGATGAAAGGTGGAGGCACTGGGTATTCCATGCCATGTCCCTGAATACACTGAGACCATCGGTGCTGGGGTCTCACTTTCTACAGTATTTGGCATGTGGGGGTGAAAGGTAAAGGCATTAGATATTCCATGCCATGTCCCCGAATACACTGAGACCATCGGTGCTGGGGTCTCACTTTCTACAGTGTTTGACACATGGGGAGAAAGGTAGAGACACTGCATATTCCATGCCATGTCCCTGAATACACTGAGACCATCGGTGCTGGGGTCTCACTTTCTACAGTGTTTGACACATGGGCGACAAAGGTAGAGGCCCTGGATATTCCATGCCATGTCCCTGAATACACTAAGACCATTGGTGCTTGGGTCTCACTTTCTACAGTGTTTGACACGTGGGGGAGAAAGGTAGAGACACTGCATATTCCATGCCATGTCCCTGAATACACTGAGACCATCAGTGCTGGGGTCTCACTTTCTACAGTGTTTGACACGTGGGGGAGAAAGGTAGAGGCACTGGCTATTCCATGCATTTCCCTGAATACACTGAGACCATCAGTGTTGGGGTCTCACTTTCTACAGTGTTTGACACGTGGGGGAGAAAGGTAGTGGCACTGGATATTCCATGCATTTCCCTGAATACACTGAGACCATCGGTGCTGGCGTCTCACTTTCTACAGTGTTTGACATGTGGGGGAGAAAGGTAGAGGCACTGGATATTTCATGCCATGTCCCTGAATACACTGAGACTGTCGGTGCAGGGGTCTCACTTTCTAATGTTTGACATGTGGGGGAGAAAGGTAGAGGCACTGGATATTCCATGCCATGTCCCTGAATACACTGAGACCATTGGTGCTGGGGTCTCACTTTCTACAGTGTTTGACATGTGGGGGAGAAGAAAGGTAGAGGCACTGGATATTCCATGCCATGTTCCTGAATACACTGAGACCATCGGTGCTGGGGTCTCACTTTCTACAGCGTTTGACATGCGGGGGAGAAAGGTAGAGGCATTGGATATTCCATGCCTTGTCCCTGAATACTCTGAGACCATCGGTGCTGGGGTCTCACTTTCTACAGCGTTTGACATGTGGGGGAGAAAGGTAGAGGCACTGGATATTCCATGCCATGTCCCTGAATACGCTGAGACCATCGGTGCTGGGGTCTCACTTTCTACAGTGTTTGACACGTGGGGGGGAAAGGTAGAGGCACTGGATATTCCATGCCATGTCCCTGAATATGCTGAGACCATCGGTGCTGGGGTCTCACTTTCTACAGCGTTTGACATGCGGGGGAGAAAGGTAGAGGCATTGGATATTCCATGCCTTGTCCCTGAATACTCTGAGACCATCGGTGCTGGGGTCTCACTTTCTACAGCGTTTGACATGTGGGAGATAAAGGTAGAGGCACTGGATATTCCATGCCATGTTTCTGAATACGCTGAGACCATCGGTGCTGGGGTATCACTTTCTACAGTGTTTGACATGCAGGGGACAAAGGTAGAGGCACTGGATATTCCATGCCATGTCCCTGAATACACTGAGACCATCGGTGCTGGGGTTTCACTTTCTGCAGCGTTTAACATGCGGGGGAGAAAGGTAGAGGCACTGGATATTCCATGCCATGTTTCTGAATACGCTGAGACCATCGGTGCTGGGGTATCACTTTCTACAGTGTTTGACATGCAGGGGACAAAGGTAGAGGCACTAGATATTCCATGCCATGTCCCTGAATACACTGAGACCATCGGTGCTGGGGTTTCACTTTCTACAGTGTTTGACATGTGGGGGGGAAAGGTAGAGGCACTGGATATTCCATGCATTTCCCTGAATACACTGAGACCATCGGTGCTGGGGTCTCACTTTCTACAGTGTTTGACACGTGGGGGACAAAGGTAGAGGCACTGGATATTTCATGCCATGTCCCTGAATACACTGAGACCATCGGTGCTGGGGTCTCACTTTCTGCAGCGTTTAACATGTGGGGGAGAAAGGTAGAGCACTGGATATTCCATGCCATGTCCCTGATTACACTGAGACCATTGGTGCTGGGGTCTCACTTTCTACAGTGTTTGACATGTGGGGGAGAAAGGTAGAGGCACTGGATATTGCATGCCATGTCCCTGAATTCACTGAGGCCATCGGTGCTGGGGTCTCACTTTCTACAGTGTTTGACAAGTGGGGGAGAAAGGTAGAGACACTGCATATTCCATGCCATGTCCCTGAATACACTGAGACCATCGGTGCTGGGGTCTCACTTTCTACAGTGTTTGACACGTGGGGGACAAAGGTAGAGGCACTGGATATTCCATGCCATGCCCCTGAATACACTGAGACCATCAGTGCTGGGATCTCACTTTCTACAGCGTTTAACATGCGGGGGAGAAAGGTAGAGGCACTGGATATTCCATGCCATGTCCCCGAATACACTGAGACTATCGGTGCTGGGGTCTCACTTTCTACAGTGTTCGACATGCGGGGGAGAAAGGTAGAGGCACTGGATTTTCCATGCCATGTCCCTGAATACACTGAGACCATCGGTGCTGGGGTCTCACTTTCTACAGTGTTTGACATGCGGGGGGGAAAGGTAGAGGCACTGTATATTCCGTGCCATGTCCCTGAATACACTGAGACCATCGGTGCTGGGGTCTCACTTTTTACAGTGTTTGACATGCAGCGGAGAAAGGTAGAGGCACTGGATATTCCATGCCATGTCCCTGAATACACTGAGACCATCGGTGCTGGGGTCTCTCTTTCTACAGCGTTTGACATGTGGGGGGGAAGGGTAGAGGCACTGGATATTCCATGCCATGTCCCTGAATACACTGAGACCATTGGTGCTGGGGTCTCGCTTTCTACAGCGTTTGACATGTGGGGGAGAAAGGTAGAGGCACTGGATATTCCATGCCATGTCCCTGAATACGCTGAGACCATCGGTGCTGGGGTCTCACTTTCTACAGTGTTTGACACATGGGGGAGAAAGGTAGAGGCACTGGATATTCCAAGCCATGTCCCTGAATACACTGAGACCATTATTGCTGGGGTCTCACTTTCTACAGTGTTTGACACGTGGGGGAGAAAGGTAGAGGCACTGGATATTCCATGCCATGTCCCTGAATACACTGAGACCATTATTGCTGGGGTCTCACTTTCTACAGTATTTGACACGCGGGGGAGAAAGGTAGAGGCACTGGATATTCCATGCTATGTCCCTGAATACACTGAGACCATCGGTGCTGGGGTCTCATTTTCTACAGTGTTTGACACGTGGGGGAGAAAGGTAGAGGCACTGGATATTCCATGCCATGTCCCTGAATACACTGAGACCATTATTGCTGGGGTCTCACTTTCTACAGTATTTGACACGCGGGGGAGAAAGGTAGAGGCACTGGATATTCCATGCCATGTCCCTGAATACACTGAGACCATTATTGCTGGGGTCTCACTTTCTACAGTATTTGACACGCGGGGGAGAAAGGTAGAGGCACTGGATATTCCATGCTATGTCCCTGAATACACTGAGACCATCGGTGCTGGGGTCTCATTTTCTACAGTGTTTGACACGTGGGGGAGAAAGGTAGAGGCACTGGATATTCCATGCCATGTCCCTGAATACACTGAGACCATCGGTGCTGGGGTCTCACTTTCTACAGCTTTTGACATGTAGAGGAGAAAGGTAGAGGCACTAGATATTCCATGCCATGTCCCTGAATACACTGAGACCATCAGTGCTGGGGCCTCGCTTTCTACATCGTTTGACATGTGGGGGGGAAGGGTAGAGGCACTGGATATTCCATGCCATGTCCCTGAATACACTGAGACCATCAGTGCTGGGGTCTCACTTTCTACAGTATTTGACACGCGGGGGAGAATGGTAGAGGCACTGGATATTCCATGCCATGTCCCTCAATACACTGAGACCATCAGTGCTGGGGTCTCACTTTCTACAGTGTTTGACATGTGGAGATGAAAGGTGGAGGCACTGGGTATTCCATGCCATGTCCCTGAATACACTGAGACCATCGGTGCTGGGGTCTCACTTTCTACAGTGTTTGACACGTGGGGGAGAAAGATAGAGGCACTGCATATTCCATGCCATGTCCCTGAATGCACTGAGACCATCGGTGCTGGGGTCTCACTTTCTACAGTGTTTGACACGTGGGACCATCGGTGCTGGGGGAGAAAGGTAGAGACACTGCATATTCCATGCCATGTCCCTGAATACACTGAGACCGTCGGTGCTGGGGTCTCACTTTCTACAGTGTTTGACACGTTGGGGAGAAAGGTAGAGGCATTGGATATTCCATCCATTTCCCTGAATACACTGAGACCGTCGGTGCTGGGGTCTCACTTTCTACAGTGTTTGACATGTGGGGGAGAAAGGTAGAGGCACTGGATATTCCATGCCATGTCCCTGAATACACTGAGACCATCGGTGCTGGGGTCTCACTTTCTACAGTGTTTGACATGTGGGTAGAAAGGTAGAGGCACTGGATATTCCATGCCTTGTCCCTGAATACACTGAGACCATCTGGGCTGGGGTCTCGCTTTCTACAGCGTTTGACATGTGGGGGGGAAGGGTAGAGGCACTGGATATTCCATGCCATGTCCCTGAATACACTGAGACCATCGGGGCTGGGGTCTCGCTTTCTACAGCGTTTGACATGTGGGGGAGAAAGGTAGAGGCACTGGATATTCCATGCCATGTCCCTGAATATGCTGAGACCATCGGTGCTGGGGTCTCACTTTCTACAGCGTTTGACATGTGGGGATGAAAGGTGGAGGCACTGGGTATTCCATGCCATGTCCCTGAATACACTGAGACCATCGGTGCTGGGGTCTCACTTTCTACAGTGTTTAACATGTGGTGGAGAAAGGTAGAGGCACTGGATATTCCATGCCATGTCCCTGAATACACTGAGACCATCGGTGCTGGGGTCTCACTTTCTACAGTGTTTGACATGTGGGGATGAAAGGTGGAGGCACTGGGTATTCCATGCCATGTCCCTGAATACACTGAGACCATCGGTGCTGGGGTCTCACTTTCTACAGTATTTGGCATGTGGGGGTGAAAGGTAAAGGCACTGGATATTCCATGCCATGTCCCCGAATACACTGAGACCATCGGTGCTGGGGTCTCACTTTCTACAGTGTTTGACACATGGGGAGAAAGGTAGAGACACTGCATATTCCATGCCATGTCCCTGAATACACTGAGACCATCGGTGCTGGGGTCTCACTTTCTACAGTGTTTGACACATGGGCGACAAAGGTAGAGGCCCTGGATATTCCATGCCATGTCCCTGAATACACTAAGACCATCGGTGCTTGGGTCTCACTTTCTACAGTGTTTGACACGTGGGGGAGAAAGGTAGAGACACTGCATATTCCATGCCATGTCCCTGAATACACTGAGACCATCAGTGCTGGGGTCTCACTTTCTACAGTGTTTGACACGTGGGACCATCGGTGCTGGGGGAGAAAGGTAGAGACACTGCATATTCCATGCCATGTCCCTGAATACACTGAGACCGTCGGTGCTGGGGTCTCACTTTCTACAGTGTTTGACACGTTGGGGAGAAAGGTAGAGGCATTGGATATTCCATCCATTTCCCTGAATACACTGAGACCGTCGGTGCTGGGGTCTCACTTTCTACAGTGTTTGACATGTGGGGGAGAAAGGTAGAGGCACTGGATATTCCATGCCATGTCCCTGAATACACTGAGACCATCGGTGCTGGGGTCTCACTTTCTACAGTGTTTGACATGTGGGTAGAAAGGTAGAGGCACTGGATATTCCATGCCTTGTCCCTGAATACACTGAGACCATCTGGGCTGGGGTCTCGCTTTCTACAGCGTTTGACATGTGGGGGGGAAGGGTAGAGGCACTGGATATTCCATGCCATGTCCCTGAATACACTGAGACCATCAGTGCTGGGGTCTCACTTTCTACAGTGTTTGACACATGGGGAGAAAGGTAGAGACACTGCATATTCCATGCCATGTCCCTGAATACACTGAGACCATCGGTGCTGGGGTCTCACTTTCTACAGTGTTTGACACATGGGCGACAAAGGTAGAGGCCCTGGATATTCCATGCCATGTCCCTGAATACACTAAGACCATCGGTGCTTGGGTCTCACTTTCTACAGTGTTTGACACGTGGGGGAGAAAGGTAGAGACACTGCATATTCCATGCCATGTCCCTGAATACACTGAGACCATCAGTGCTGGGGTCTCACTTTCTACAGTGTTTGACACGTTGGGGAGAAAGGTAGAGGCACTGGATATTCCATGCATTTCCCTGAATACACTGAGACCATCAGTGTTGGGGTCTCACTTTCTACAGTGTTTGACACGTGGGGGAGAAAGGTAGTTGCACTGGATATTCCATGCATTTCCCTGAATACACTGAGACCATCGGTGCTGGCGTCTCACTTTCTACAGTGTTTGACATGTGGGGGAGAAAGGTAGAGGCACTGGATATTTCATGCCATGTCCCTGAATACACTGAGACTGTCGGTGCAGGGGTCTCACTTTCTAATGTTTGACATGTGGGGGAGAAAGGTAGAGGCACTGGATATTCCATGCCATGTCCCTGAATACACTGAGACCATTGGTGCTGGGGTCTCACTTTCTACAGTGTTTGACATGTGGGGGAGAAGAAAGGTAGAGGCACTGGATATTCCATGCCATGTTCCTGAATACACTGAGACCATCGGTGCTGGGGTCTCACTTTCTACAGTGTTTGACACGTGGGGGACAAAGGTAAAGGCACTGGATATTCCGTGCCATGTCCCTGAATACACTGAGACCATCGGTGCTGGGGGTCTCACTTTCTACAGTGTTTGACACGTGGGGGAGAAAGGTAGAGACACTGCATATTCCATGCCATGTCCCTGAATACACTGAGACCATCAATGCTGGGATCTCACTTTCTGCAGTGTTTGACAAGTGGGGGAGAAAGGTAGAGACACTGCATACTCCATGCCATGTCCCTGAATACACTGAGACCCTCAGTGCTGGGGTCTCACTTTCTACAGTGTTTGACATGTGGGGGAGAAAGGTAGAGGCACTGGATATTCAATGTCATGTCCCTGAATACACTGAGGCCATCAGTGCTGGGGTCTCACTTTCTACAGTGTTTGACATGTGGGGGGAAGGGTAGAGGCACTGGATATTCCATGCCATGTCCCTGAATACACTGAGACCAATCGCGCTGGGGTCTCACTTTCTGCAGTGTTTGACATGCGGGGGAGAAAGGTAGAGGCACTGGATATTCCATGCCATGTCCCTGGATACACTGAGACCATTGGTGCTTGGGTCTCACTTTCTACAGTGTTTGACATGCGGGGGAGAAAGGTAGAGGCACTGGATATTCCATGCCATGTCCCTGAATACGCTGAGAACATCGGTGCTGGGGTCTCACTTTCTACAGTGTTTGACATGTGGGGGGGGGGGAAGGTAGAAGCACTGGATATTCCATGCCATGTCCCTGAATACACTGAGACCATCGGGGCAGGGGTCTCACTTTCTACAGTGTTTGGCAAGTGGGGGAGAAAGGTAGAGACACTGCATATTCCATGCCATGTCCCTGAATACACTGAGACCATCGGTGCTGGGGTCTCACTTTCTACAGTGTTTGACACGTGAGGGACAAAGGTAAAGGCACTGGATATTCCATGCCATGTCCCTGAATACACTGAGACCATCGGTGCTGGGGTCTCAATTTCTACAGTGTTTGACACGTGGGGGAGAAAGGTAGAGACACTGCATATTCCATGCCATGTCCCTCAATACACTGAGACCATCAGTGCTGGGATCTCACTTTCTACAGTGTTTGACACGTGGGGGAGAAAGGTAGAGGCACTGGATATTCCATGCATTTCCCTGAATACACTGAGACCATCGGTGCTGGGGTCTCACTTTCTACAGTGTTTGAAATGTGGGGGAGAAAGGTAGAGACACTGCATACTCCATGCCATGTCCCTGAATACACTGAGGCCATCAGTGCTGGGGTCTCACTTTCTACAGTGTTTGACATGTGGGGGGGAAAGGTAGAGGCACTGTATATTCCGTGCCATGTCCCTGAATACACTGAGACCATCGGTGCTGGGGTCTCACTTTCTACAGTGTTTGACATGCAGGGGAGAAAGGTAGAGGAACTGGATATTCCATGCCATGTCCCTGAATACACTGAGACCATCGGTGCTGGGGTCTCACTTTCTACAGCGTTTGACATGTGGGGGGAATAGTAGAGGCACTGGATATTCCATGCCATGTCCCTGAAAACACTGAGACCATTGGTGCTGGGGTCTCGCTTTCTACAGCGTTTGACATGTGGGGGAGAAAGGTAGAGGCACTGGATATTCCATGCCATGTCCCTGAATACGCTGAGACCATCGGTGCTGGGGTCTCACTTTCTACAGTGTTTGACACATGGGGGAGAAAGGTAGAGGCACTGGATATTCCATGCCATGTCCCTGAATACACTGAGACCATTATTGCTGGGGTCTCACTTTCTACAGTGTTTGACACGTGGGGGAGAAAGGTAGAGGCACTGGATATTCCATGCCATGTCCCTGAATACACTGAGACCATTATTGCTGGGGTCTCACTTTCTACAGTATTTGACACGCGGGGGAGAAAGGTAGAGGCACTGGATATTCCATGCTATGTCCCTGAATACACTGAGACCATCGGTGCTGGGGTCTCATTTTCTACAGTGTTTGACACGTGGGGGAGAAAGGTAGAGGCACTGGATATTCCATGCCATGTCCCTGAATACACGGAGACCATCGGTGCTGGGGTCTCACTTTCTACAGTGTTTGACACGTGGGGGAGAAAGATAGAGGCACTGCATATTCCATGCCATGTCCCTGAATGCACTGAGACCATCGGTGCTGGGGTCTCACTTTCTACAGTGTTTGACATGTAGAGGAGAAAGGTAGAGACACTAGATATTCCATGCCATGTCCCTGAATACACTGAGTCCATCGGTGCTGGGGTCTCGCTTTCTACAGCGTTTGACATGTGGGGGGGAAGGGTAGAGGCACTGGATATTCCATGCCATGTCCCTGAATACACTGAGACCATCGGTGCTGGGGTCTCATTTTCTACAGTGTTTGACACGTGGGGGAGAAAGGTAGAGGCACTGGATATTCCATGCCATGTCCCTCAATACACTGAGACCATCGGTGCTGGGGTCTCACTTTATACAGTGTTTGACATGTGGAGATGAAAGGTGGAGGCACTGGGTATTCCATGCCATGTCCCTGAATACACTGAGACCATTGGTGCTGGGGTCTCACTTTCTACAGTGTTTGACATGTGGGGGAGAAGAAAGGTAGAGGCACTGGATATTCCATGCCATGTCCCTCAATACACTGAGACCATCGGTGCTGGAGTCTCACTTTCTACAGTGTTTGACACGTGGGGGACAAAGGTAAAGGCACTGGATATTCCGTGCCATGTCCCTGAATACACTGAGACCATCGGTGCTGGGGTCTCAATTTCTACAGTGTTTGACACGTGGGGGAGAAAGGTAGAGACACTGCATATTCCATGCCATGTCCCTGAATACACTGAGACCATCAATGCTGGGATCTCACTTTCTACAGTGTTTGACAAGTGGGGGAGAAAGGTAGAGACACTGCATACTCCATGCCATGTCCCTGAATACACTGAGACCCTCAGTTCTGGGGTCTCACTTTCTACAGTGTTTGACATGTGGGGGAGAAAGGTAGAGGCACTGGATATTCAATGTCATGCCCCTGAATACACTGAGGCCATCAGTGCTGGGGTCTCACTTTCTACAGTGTTTGACATGTGTGGGAGAAAGGTAGAGGCACCGGATATTTCATGCCATGTCCCTGAATACACTGAGACTGTCGGTGCAGGGGTCTCACTTTCTAGTGTTTGACACGTGGGGGAGAAAGGTAGAGGCACTGGATATTCCATGCCATGTCCCTGAATACACTGAGACCATTCGTGCTGGGGTCTCGCTTTCTACAGTGTTTGACATGTGGGGGAGAAAGGTAGAGGAAATGGATATTCCATCCCATGTCCCTGAATACACTGAGACCATCGGTGCTGGGGTCTCACTTTCTACAGCGTTTGACATGTGGGGGGAAGGGTAGAGGCACTGGATATTCCATGCCATGTCCCTGAATACACTGAGACCAATCGCGCTGGGGTCTCACTTTCTGCAGTGTTTGACATGTGGGGGAGAAAGGTAGAGGCACTGGATATTCCATGCCATGTCCCTGAATACACTGAGACCATTGGTGCTTGGGTCTCACTTTCTACAGTGTTTGACATGCGGGGGAGAAAGGTAGAGGCACTGGATATTCCATGCCATGTCCCTGAATTCCCTGAGACCATCGGGGCTGGGGTCTCACTTTCTACAGTGTTTGACATGTGGGGGGGGAAAGGTAGAGGCACTGGATATTCCATGACATATCCCTGAATACACTGTGACCATCGGGGCAGGGGTCTCACTTTCTACAGCATTTGACATGTGGGGGAGAAAGGTAGAGGCCCTGGATATTCCATGCCATGTCCCTGAATACACCGAGACCATCGGGGCTGGGGTCTCACTTTCTACAGCGTTTGACATGTAGAGGAGAAAGGTAGAGGCACTGGATACTCCATGCCATGTCCCTGAATACACTGAGACCATCAGTGCTGGGATCTCACTTTCTACAGTGTTTGACATGTGGGGGGGAAAGGTAGAGGCACTGGATATTCCATGCCATGTCCCTGAATACACTGAGACCATCGGGGCAGGGGTCTCACTTTCTACAGCATTTGACATGTGGGGGAGAAAGGTAGAGGCCCTGCATATTCCATGCCATGTCCCTGAATACGCTGAGACCATCGGTGCTGGGGTCTCACTTTCTACAGCGTTTGACATGTGGGGGAGAAAGGTAGAGGCACTGGATATTCCATGCCATTTCCCTGAATACGCTGAGACCATCGGTGCAGTCGTCTCACTTTCTACAGCGTTTGACATGCGGGGGAGAAAGGTAGAGGCACTGGATATTCCATGCCTTGTCCCTGAATACACTGAGACCATCGGTGCTGGGGTCTCACTTTCTACAGCGTTTGACATGTGGGGGGGAAGGTAGAGGCACTGGATATTCCATGCCATGTCCCTGAATACACTGAGACCATCGGTGCTGGGGTCTCACTTTCTACAGTGTTTGACACGTGGGGGAGAAAGGTAGAGACACTGGATATTCCATGCCATGTCCCTGAATACACTGAGACCATCGGTGCTGGGGTCTCACTTTCTACAGTGTTTGACACGTGGGGGAGAAAGGTAGAGAAACTGCATATTCCATGCCATGTCTCTGAATACACTGAGACCATCGGTGCTGGGGTCTCACTTTCTACAGTGTTTGACACGTGGGGGACAAAGGTAGAGGCACTGAATATTCCATGCCATGTCCCTGAATACACTGAGACCATCGGTGCTGGGGTCTCACTTTCTACAGTGTTTGACACGTGGGGGAGAAAGGTATAGACACTGCATATTAGATGCCATGTCCCTGAATAGACTGAGACCATCAGTGCTGGGGTCTCACTTTCTACAGTGTTTGACACGTGGGGGAGAAAGGTAGAGGCACTGGATATTCCATGCCTTTTCCCAGAATACGCTGAGACCATTGGTGCAGGGGTCTCACTTTCTACAGCGTTTGACATGCGGGGGAGAAAGGTAGAGGCATTGGATATTCCATGCCTTGTCCCTGAATACTCTGAGACCATCGGTGCTGGGGTCTCACTTTCTACAGCGTTTGACATGTGGGGGGGAAGGTAGAGGCACTGGATATTCCATGCCATTTCCCTGAATAAACTGAGACCATTCATGCTGGGGTCTCATTTTCTACAGTGTTTGACATGTGGGGGAGAAAGGTAGAGGAAATGGATATTCCATCCCATGTCCCTGAATACACTGAGACCATCGGTGCTGGGGTCTCACTTTCTGCAGTGTTTGACATGTGAGGGAGAAAGGTAGAGGCACTGGATATTCCATGCCATGTCCCTGAATACACTGAGACCAATCGCGCTGGGGTCTCACTTTCTACAGTGTTTGACACGTGATGGACAAAGGTAAAGGCACTGGATATTCCATGCCATGTCCCTGAATACACTGAGACCATCGGTGCTGGGGTCTCAATTTCTACAGTGTTTGACACGTGGGGGAGAAAGGTAGAGACACTGCATATTCCATGCCATGTCCCTCAATACACTGAGACCATCAGTGCTGGGATCTCACTTTCTACAGTGTTTGACACGTGGGGGAGAAAGGTAGAGGCACTGGATATTCCATGCATTTCCCTGAATACACTGAGACCATCGGTGCTGGGGTCTCACTTTCTACATTGTTTGAAATGTGGGGGAGAAAGGTAGAGACACTGCATACTCCATGCCATGTCCCTGAATACACTGAGGCCATCACTGCTGGGGTCTCACTTTCTACAGTGTTTGACATGTGGGGGAGAAAGGTAGAGGCACTGGATATTCCATGCCATGTCCCTAAATACACTTAGACCATCGGTGCAGGGGTCTCACTTTCTAGTGTTTGACACGTGGGGGAGAAAGGTAGAGGCACTGGATATTCTATGCAATGTCCCTGAATACACTGAGACCTTTGGTGCAGGGGTCTCACTTTCTAGTGTTTGACACGTGGTGGAGAAAAGTAGAGGCACTGGATACTCCATGCCATGTCCCTGAATATGTGGAGACCGTCGGAGCTGGGGTCTCACTTTCTACAGTGTTTGACATGTGGGGATGAGAGGTAGAGGGACTGGGTATTCCATGCCATGTCCCTGAATACACTGAGGCCATCGGTGCTGGGGTCTCACTTTCTACAGTGTTTGACATATGGGCGAGAAAGGTAGAGACATTGCATATTCCATGCCATGTCCAAGAATACACTGAGACCATCGGTGCTGGAGTTTCACTTTCTACAGTGTTTGACACGTGGGGGAGAATGGTAGAGGCACTGGATATTCAATGCCATGTCCCTGAATACACTGAGACCATCGGTGCTGGGGACTCACTTTCTACAGTGTTTGACACGTGGGGGAGAAAGGTAGAGGCACTGGATATTCCATGCCATGTCCCTGAATACACTGAGACCATCGGTGCTGGGGTCTCACTTTCTACAGTGTTTGACATGTGGGGGAGAAAGGTAGAGGCACTGGATATTCCATGCCCTGTCCCTGAATACACTGAGACCATTGGTGCTGGGGTCTCACTTTCTACAGTGTTTGACATGTGGGGGAGAAAGGTAGATGCACTGAATGTTCCATGACATGTTTCTGAATACGCTGAGACCATCGGTGCTGGGGTCTCACTTTCTACAGTGTTTGACATGCGGGGGACAAAGGTAGAGGCACTGGATATTCCATGCCATGTCCCTGAATACACTGAGACCATAGGTGCTGGGGTCTCACTTTCTACAGTGCTTGACATTTTGGGGAGAAAGGTAGAGGCACTAAATGTTCCATGCCATGTCCCTGAATACGCTTAGACCATCGGTGCTGGGGTCTCACTTTCTACAGTGTTTGACATGTGGAGGAGAAAGGTAGAGGCACTGGATATTCCATGCCATGTCCCTCAATACACTGAGACCATCAGTGCTGGGATCTCACTTTCTACAGTGTTTGACACGTGGGGAAGAAAGGTAGAGGCACTGGATATTCCATGCATTTCCCTGAATACACTGAGACCATCGGTGCTGGGGTCTCACTTTCTACATTGTTTGAAATGTGGGGGAGAAAGGTAGAGACACTGCATATTCCATGCCATGTCCCTGAATACACTGAGGCCATCAGTGCTGGGGTCTCACTTTCTACAGTGTTTGACATGTGGGGGAGAAAGGTAGAGGCACTGGATATTCCATGCCATGTCCCTGAATACACTTAGACCATCGGTGCAGGGGTCTCACTTTCTAGTGTTTGACACGTGGGGGAGAAAGGTAGAGGCACTGGATATTCTATGCAATGTCCCTGAATACACTGAGACCATTGGTGCAGGGGTCTCACTTTCTAGTGTTTGACACGTGGTGGAGAAAGGTAGAGGCACTGAATGTTCCATGCCATGTCCCTGAATATGCTGAGACCGTCGGAGCTGGGGTCTCACTTTCTACAGTGTTTGACATGTGGGGATGAGAGGTAGAGGGACTGGGTATTCCATGCCATGTCCCTGAATACACTGAGGCATTCTGTGCTGGGGTCTCACTTTCTACAGTGTTTGACATGTGCGCGAGAAAGGTAGAGACATTGCATATTCCATGCCATGTCCAAGAATACACTGAGACCATCGGTGCTGGAGTTTCACTTTCTACAGTGTTTGACACGTGGGGGAGAATGGTAGAGGCACTGGATATTCAATGCCATGTCCCTGAATACACTGAGACCATTGGTGCTGGGGACTCACTTTCTACAGTGTTTGACACGTGGGGGAGAAAGGTAGAGGCACTGGATATTCCATGCCATGTCCCTGGATACATTGAGACCATCGGTGCTGGGGTCTCACTTTCTACAGTGTTTGACAGGTGGGGGACAAAGGTAGAGGCACTGAATATTCCATGCCATGTCCCTGAATACACCGAGACCATCAGTGCTTGGGTCTCACTTTCTACAGTGTTTGACACGTGGGGGAGAAAGGTAGAGAGACTGCATATTAGATGCCATGTCCCTGAATAGACTGAGACCATCAGTGCTGAGGTCTCACTTTCTACAGTGTTTGACACGTGGGGGAGAAAGGTAGAGGCACTGGATATTCCATGCATTTCCCTGAATAAATTGAGACCATCGGTGCTGGGGTCTCACCTTCTACAGTGTTTGACATGTGGGGGAGAAAGGTAGAGGCACTGGATATTCCATGCCCTGTCCCTGAATACACTGAGACCATTGGTGCTGGGGTCTCACTTTCTACAGTGTTTGACATGTGGGGGAGAAAGGTAGAGGCACTGAATGTTCCATGACATGTTTCTGAATACGCTGAGACCATCGGTGCTGGGGTCTCACTTTCTACAGTGTTTGACATGCGGGGGACAAAGGTAGAGGCACTGGATATTCCATGCCATGTCCCTGAATACACTGAGACCATCGGTGCTGGGGTCTCACTTTCTACAGTGCTTGACATTTTGGGGAGAAAGGTAGAGGCACTAAATGTTCCATGCCATGTCCCTGATAACGCTGAGACCATCGGTGCTGGGGTCTCACTTTCTACAGTGTTTGACATGTGGAGGAGAAAGGTAGAGGCACTGGATATTCCATGCCATTCCCTGAATTCCCTGAGACCATCGGGGCTGGGGTGTCACTTTCTACAGTGTTTGACATGTGGGGGGGAAGGTAGAGGCACTGGATATTCCATGACATATCCCTGAATACACTGTGACCATCGGGGCAGGGGTCTCACTTTCTACAGCGTTTGACATGTAGAGGAGAAAGGTAGAGGCACTGGATACTCCATGCCATGTCCCTGAATACACTGAGACCATCAGTGCTGGGATCTCACTTTCTACAGTGTTTGACATGTGGGGGGGGGGGAAGGTAGAGGCACTGGATATTCCATGCCATGTCCCTGAATACACTGAGACCATCGGGGCAGGGGTCTCACTTTCTACAGCATTTGACATGTGGGGGAGAAAGGTAGAGGCCCTGCATATTCCATGCCATGTCCCTGAATACGCTGAGACCATCGGTGCTGGGGTCTCACTTTCTACAGCGTTTGACATGTGGGGGGGAAGGTAGAGGCACTGGATATTCCATGCCATGTCCCTGAATACACTGAGACCATCGGTGCTGGGGTCTCACTTTCTACAGTGTTTGACACGTGGGGGAGAAAGGTAGAGACACTGGATATTCCATGCCATGTCCCTGAATACACTGAGACCATCGGTGCTGGGGTCTCACTTTCTACAGTGTTTGACACGTGGGGGAGAAAGGTAGAGAAACTGCATATTCCATGCCATGTCCCTGAATACACTGAGACCATCGGTGCTGGGGTCTCACTTTCTACAGTGTTTGACACGTGGGGGACAAAGGTAGAGGCTCTGAATATTCCATGCCATGTCCCTGAATACACTGAGACCATCGGTGCTGGGGTCTCACTTTCTACAGTGTTTGACACGTGGGGGAGAAAGGTATAGACACTGCATAGTAGATGCCATGTCCCTGAATAGACTGAGACCATCAGTGCTGGGGTCTCACTTTCTACAGTGTTTGACACGTGGGGGAGAAAGGTAGAGGCACTGGATATTCCATGCCATTTCCCAGAATACACTGAGACCATTGGTGCAGGGGTCTCACTTTCTACAGCGTTTGACATGCGGGGGAGAAAGGTAGAGGCATTGGAAATTCCATGCCTTGTCCCTGAATATTCTGCGACCATCGGTGCTGGGGTCTCACTTTCTACAGTGTTTGACACGTGGGGGAGAAAGGTAGAGGCACTGGATATTCCATGCCATTTCCCAGAATACGCTGAGACCATTGGTGCAGGGGTCTCACTTTCTACAGCGTTTGACATGCAGGGGAGAAAGGTAGAGGCACTGGATATTCCATGCCTTGTCCCTGAATACTCTGAGACCATCGGTGCTGGGGTCTCACTTTCTACAGCGATTGACATGTGGGGGAGAAAGGTAGAGGAAATGGATATTCCATCCCATGTCCCTGAATACACTGAGACCATCGGTGCTGGGGTCTCACTTTCTGCAGTGTTTGACATGTGAGGGAGAAAGGTAGAGGCACTGGATATTCCATGCCATGTCCCTGAATACACTGAGACCAATCGCGCTGGGGTCTCACTTTCTACAGTGTTTGACACGTGATGGACAAAGGTAAAGGCACTGGATACTCCATGCCATGTCCCTGAATACACTGAGACCATTGGTGCTGGGGTCTCACTTTCTACAGTGTTTGACACGTGGGGGACAAAGGTAGAGGCACTGAATATTCCATGCCATGTCCCTGAATACACTGAGACCATCGATGCTGGGGTCTCACTTTCTACAGTGTTTGACACGTGGGGGAGAAAGGTATAGACACTGCATAGTAGATGCCATGTCCCTGAATAGACTGAGACCATCAATGCTGGGGTCTCACTTTCTACAGTGTTTGACACGTGGGGGAGAAAGGTAGAGGCACTGGATATTCCATGCCATTTCCCAGAATACGCTGAGACCATTGGTGCAGGGGTCTCACTTTCTACAGCGTTTGACATGCAGAGGAGAAAGGTAGAGGCATTGGATATTCCATGCCTTGTCCCTGAATACTCTGAGACCATCGGTGCTGGGGTCTCACTTTCTACAGCGTTTGACATGTGGGGGTGAAGGTAGAGGCACTGGATATTCCATGCCATTTCCCTGAATACACTGAGACCATTCGTGCTGGGGTCTCATTTTCTACAGTGTTTGACATGTGGGGGAGAAAGGTAGAGGAAATGGATATTCCATCCCATGTCCCTGAATACACTGAGACCATCGGTGCTGGGGTCTCACTTTCTGCAGTGTTTGACATGTGAGGGAGAAAGGTAGAGGCACTGGATATTCCATGCCATGTCCCTGAATACACTGAGACCAATCGCGCTGGGGTCTCACTTTCTACAGTGTTTGACACGTGATGGACAAAGGTAAAGGCACTGGATATTCCATGCCATGTCCCTGAATACACTGAGACCATCGGTGCTGGGGTCTCAATTTCTACAGTGTTTGACACGTGGGGGAGAAAGGTAGAGACACTGCATATTCCATGCCATGTCCCTCAATACACTGAGACCATCAGTTCTGGGATCTCACTTTCTACAGTGTTTGACACGTGGGGGAGAAAGGTAGAGGCACTGGATATTCCATGCATTTCCCTGAATATACTGAGACCATCGGTGCTGGGGTCTCACTTTCTACATTGTTTGAAATGTGGGGGAGAAAGGTAGAGACACTGCATACTCCATGCCATGTCCCTGAATACACTGAGGCCATCAGTGCTGGGGTCTCACTTTCTACAGTGTTTGACATGTGGGGGAGAAAGGTAGAGACACTGCATACTCCATGCCATGTCCCTGAATACACTGAGGCCATCAGTGCTGGGGTCTCACTTTCTACAGTGTTTGACATGTGGGGGAGAAAGGTAGAGGCACTGGATATTCCATGCCATGTCCCTGAATACACTTAGACCATCGGTGCAGGGGTCTCACTTTCTAGTGTTTGACACGTGGGGGAGAAAGGTAGAGGCACTGGATATTCTATGCAATGTCCCTGAATACACTGAGACCATTGGTGCAGGGGTCTCACTTTCTAGTGTTTGACACGTGGTGGAGAAAGGTAGAGGCACTGGATATTCTATGCAATGTCCCTGAATACACTGAGACCATTGGCACTGGGGTATCACTTTCTACAGTGTTTGACATGTGGGAGGGAAGGGTAGAGGCATTGGATATTCCATGCCATGTCCCTGAATACACTGAGACCATCGGTGCTGGGGACTTACTTTCTACAGTGTTTGACACGTGGGGGAGAAAGGTAGAGGCACTGGATATTCCATGCCATGTCCCTGGATACATTGAGACCATCGGTGCTGGGGTCTCACTTTCTACAGTGTTTGACACGTGGGGGACAAAGGTAGAGGCACTGAATATTCCATGCCATGTCCCTGAATACACCGAGACCATCGGTGCTTGGGTCTCACTTTCTACAGTGTTTGACACGTGGGGGAGAAAGGTAGAGAGACTGCATATTAGATGCCATGTCCCTGAATAGACTGAGACCATCAGTGCTGAGGTCTCACTTTCTACAGTGTTTGACATGTGGGGGAGAAAGGTAGAGGCACTGGATATTCCATGCCCTGTCCCTGAATACACTGAGACCATTGGTGCTGGGGTCTCACTTTCTACAGTGTTTGACATGTGGGGGAGAAAGGTAGATGCACTGAATGTTCCATGACATGTTTCTGAATACGCTGAGACCATCGGTGCTGGGGTCTCACTTTCTACAGTGTTTGACATGCGGGGGACAAAGGTAGAGGCACTGGATATTCCATGCCATGTCCCTGAATACACTGAGACCATAGGTGCTGGGGTCTCACTTTCTACAGTGCTTGACATTTTGGAGAGAAAGGTAGAGGCACTAAATGTTCCATGCCATGTCCCTGAATACGCTGAGACCATCGGTGCTGGGGTCTCACTTTCTACAGTGTTTGACATGTGGAGGAGAAAGGTAGAGGCACTGGATATTCCATACCATGTCCCTCAATAAACTGAGACCATCAGTGCTGGGATCTCACTTTCTACAGTGTTTGACACGTGGGGAAGAAAGGTAGAGGCACTGGATATTCCATGCATTTCCCTGAATACACTGAGACCATCGGTGCTGGGGTCTCACTTTCTACATTGTTTGAAATGTGGGGGAGAAAGGTAGAGACACTGCATACTCCATGCCATGTCCCTGAATACACTGAGGCCATCAGTGCTGGGGTCTCACTTTCTACAGTGTTTGACATGTGGGGGAGAAAGGTAGAGGCACTGGATATTCCATGCCATGTCCCTGAATACACTTAGACCATCGGTGCAGGGGTCTCACTTTCTAGTGTTTGACACGTGGGGGAGAAAGGTAGAGGCACTGGATATTCTATGCAATGTCCCTGAATACACTGAGACCATTGGTGCAGGGGTCTCACTTTCTAGTGTTTGACACGTGGTGGAGAAAGGTAGAGGCACTGGATATTCCATGCCATGTCCCTGAATACACTGAGACCATTGGCACTGGGGTCTCACTTTCTACAGTGTTTGACATGTGGGGATGAGGGGTAGAGGGACTGGGTATTCCATGCCATGTCCCTGAATACACTGAGGCCATCTGTGCTGGGGTCTCACTTTCTACAGTGTTTGACATGTGGGCGAGAAAGGTAGAGACATTGCATATTCCATGCCATGTCCAAGAATACACTGAGACCATCGGTGCAGGGGTCTCGCTTTCTACAGCGTTTGACATGTGGGGAGAATGGTAGAGGCACTGGATATTCAATGCCATGTCCCTGAATACACTGAGACCATCGGTGCTGGGGTCTCACTTTCTACAGTGTTTGACACGTGGGGGACAAAGGTAGAGGCACTGAATATTCCATGCCATGTCCCTGAATACACTGAGACCATCGGTGCTGGGGTCTCACTTTCTACAGTGTTTGACACGTGGGGGAGAAAGGTATAGACACTGCATATTAGATGCAATGTCCCTGAATAGACTGAGACCATCAGTGCTGGGGTCTCACTTTCTACAGTGTTTGACACGTGGGGGAGAAAGGTAGAGGCACTGGATATTCCATGCCATTTCCCAGAATACGCTGAGACCATTGGTGCAGGGGTCTCACTTTCTACAGCGTTTGACATGCGGGGGAGAAAGGTAGAGGCATTGGATATTCCATGCCTTGTCCCTGAATACTCTGAGACCATCGGTGCTGGGGTCTCACTTTCTACAGCGTTTGACATGTGGGGGGGAAGGTAGAGGCACTGGATATTCCATGCCATTTCCCTGAATACACTGAGACCATTCATGCTGGGGTCTCATTTTCTACAGTGTTTGACATGTGGGGGAGAAAGGTAGAGGAAATGGATATTCCATCCCATGTCCCTGAATACACTGAGACCATCGGTGCTGGGGTCTCACTTTCTGCAGTGTTTGACATGTGAGGGAGAAAGGTAGAGGCACTGGATATTCCATGCCATGTCCCTGAATACACTGAGACCAATCGCGCTGGGGTCTCACTTTCTACAGTGTTTGACACGTGATGGACAAAGGTAAAGGCACTGGATATTCCATGCCATGTCCCTGAATACACTGAGACCATCGGTGCTGGGGTCTCAATTTCTACAGTGTTTGACACGTGGGGGAGAAAGGTAGAGACACTGCATATTCCATGCCATGTCCCTCAATACACTGAGACCATCAGTGCTGGGATCTCACTTTCTACAGTGTTTGACACGTGGGGGAGAAAAGTAGAGGCACTGGATATTCCATGCATTTCCCTGAATACACTGAGACCATCGGTGCTGGGGTCTCACTTTCTACATTGTTTGAAATGTGGGGGAGAAAGGTAGAGACACTGCATACTCCATGCCATGTCCCTGAATACACTGAGGCCATCACTGCTGGGGTCTCACTTTCTACAGTGTTTGACATGTGGGGGAGAAAGGTAGAGGCACTGGATATTCCATGCCATGTCCCTAAATACACTTAGACCATCGGTGCAGGGGTCTCACTTTCTAGTGTTTGACACGTGGGGGAGAAAGGTAGAGGCACTGGATATTCTATGCAATGTCCCTGAATACACTGAGACCTTTGGTGCAGGGGTCTCACTTTCTAGTGTTTGACACGTGGTGGAGAAAAGTAGAGGCACTGGATACTCCATGCCATGTCCCTGAATATGTGGAGACCGTCGGAGCTGGGGTCTCACTTTCTACAGTGTTTGACATGTGGGGATGAGAGGTAGAGGGACTGGGTATTCCATGCCATGTCCCTGAATACACTGAGGCCATCGGTGCTGGGGTCTCACTTTCTACAGTGTTTGACATATGGGCGAGAAAGGTAGAGACATTGCATATTCCATGCCATGTCCAAGAATACACTGAGACCATCGGTGCTGGAGTTTCACTTTCTACAGTGTTTGACACGTGGGGGAGAATGGTAGAGGCACTGGATATTCAATGCCATGTCCCTGAATACACTGAGACCATCGGTGCTGGGGACTCACTTTCTACAGTGTTTGACACGTGGGGGAGAAAGGTAGAGGCACTGGATATTCCATGCCATTTCCCAGAATACGCTGAGACCATTGGTGCAGGGGTCTCACTTTCTACAGCGTTTGACATGCGGAGGAGAAAGGTAGAGGCACTGGATATTCCATGCCTTGTCCCTGAATACTCTGAGACCATCGGTGCTGGGGTCTCACTTTCTACAGTGTTTGACACGTGGGGGAGAAAGGTAGAGGCACTGGATATTCCATGCCATTTCCCAGAATACGCTGAGACCATTGGTGCAGGGGTCTCACTTTCTACAGCGTTTGACATGCGGGGGAGAAAGGTAGAGGCACTGGATATTCCATGCCTTGTCCCTGAATACTCTGAGACCATCGGTGCTGGGGTCTCACTTTCTACAGCGATTGACATGTGGGGGGGAAGGTAGAGGCACTGGATATTCCATGCCATTTCCCTGAATACACTGAGACCATTCGTGCTGGGGTCTCATTTTCTACAGTGTTTGACATGTGAGGGAGAAAGGTAGAGGCACTGGATGTTCCATGCCATGTCCTTGAATATGCTGAGACCATTGGTGCTGGGGTCTCACTTTCTACAGTGTTTGACATGTGGAGGAGAAAGGTAGAGGCACTGGATATTCCATGCCATGTCCCTGGATACACTGAGACCATTGGTGCTTGGGTCTCACTTTCTACAGTGTTTGACACGTGGGGGAGAAAGGTAGAGGCACTGGATATTCCATGCCATGTCCCTGAATACGCTGAGAACATCGGTGCTGGGGTCTCACTTTCTACAGTGTTTGACATGTGGGGGGGGGGGGAGTTAGAAGCACTGGATATTCCATGCCATGTCCCTGAATACACTGAGACCATCGGGGCAGGGGTCTCACTTTGTACAGCATTTGACATGTGTGGGAAAAAGATAGAGGCACTGGATATTCCATGCCATGTCCCTGAATACACTGAGACCATCGGTGCTGGGGTCTCACTTTCTACAGTGTTTGACAAGTGGGGGAGAAAGGTAGAGACACTGCATATTCCATGCCATGTCCCTGAATACACTGAGACCATCGGTGCTGGGGTCTCCCTTTCTACAGTGTTTGACACGTGAGGGACAAAGGTAAAGGCACTGGATATTCCATGCCATGTCCCTGAATACACTGAGACCATCGGTGCTGGGGTCTCAATTTCTACAGTGTTTGACACGTGGGGGAGAAAGGTAGAGACACTGCATATTCCATGCCATGTCCCTGAATACACTGAGACCATCGGTGCTGGGGTCTCACTTTCTACAGTATTTGAAATGTGGGGGAGAAAGGTAGAGACACTGCATACTCCATGCCATGTCCCTGAATACACTGAGGCCATCAGTGCTGGGGTCTCACTTTGTACAGTGTTTGACATGTGGGGGAGAAAGGTAGAGGCACTGGATATTCCATGCCATGTCCCTGAATACACTTAGACCATCGGTGCAGGGGTCTCGCTTTCTACAGCGTTTGACATGTGGGGGGGAAGCGTAGAGGCACTGGATATTCCATGCCATGTCCCTGAATACACTGAGACCATCGGTGCTGGGGTCTCACTTTCTACAGTGTTTGACATATGGGGGAGAAAGGTAGAGGCACTGGATATTCCATGCCATGTCCCTGAATACACTGAGACCATCAGTGCTGGAGTTTCACTTTCTACAGTGTTTGACTTGCAGGGCAAAAAGGTAGAGGCACTGGATATTCCATGCCATGTCCCTGAATACACTGAGACCATCAGTGATGGGGTCTCACGTTCTACAGTGTTTGACATGTGGGGGAGAAAGGTAGAGATACTGCATACTCCATGTCATGTCCCTGAATACACTGAGACCCTCAGTGCTTGGGTCTCACTTTCTACAGTGTTTGACATGTGGGGGAGAAAGGTAGAAGCACTGGATATTTAATGTCATGTCCCTGAATACACTGCGGCCATCAGTGCTGGGGTCTCACTTTCTACAGTGTTTGACATGTTGGGGAGAAAGGTAGAAGAAATGGATATTCCATGCCGTGTCCCTGAAAACACTGAGAATGTCGGTGCAGGGGTCTCACTTTCTAGTGTTTGACACGTGGGGGAGAAAGGTAGAGGCACTGGATATTCCATGCCATGTCCCTGAATACACTGAGACCATCGGTGCTGGGGTCTCACTTTCTGCAGTGTTTGACATGTGAGGGAGAAAGGTAGAGGCACTGGATATTGCATGCCATGTCCCTGGATACAGTGAGACCATCGGTGCTGGGGTCTCACTTTCTACAGCGTTTGACATGTGGGGGAAGGGTGGAGGCACTGGATATTCCATGCCATGTCCCTGAATACACTGAGACCATCAGTGCTGGGGTCTCACTTTCTGCAGTGTTTGACATGTGAGGGAGAAAGGTAGAGGCACTGGATATTGCATGCCATGTCCCTGGATACACTGAGACCATCGGTGCTGGGGTCTCACTTTCTACAGTGTTTGACATGCGGGGGAGAAAGGTAGAGGCACTGGATATTCCATGCCATGTCCCTGAATACGCTGAGAACATCGGTGCTGGGGTCTCACTTTCTACAGTGTTTGACATGTGGGAGGGAAAGGTAGAGGCATTGGATATTCCATGCCATGTCCCTGAATACACTGAGACCATCGGGGCGGGGGTCTCACTTTCTACAGCGTTTGACATGTGGGGGAGAAAGGTAGAGGCACTGGATGTTCCATGCCATGTCCCTGAATACACTGAGACCATCAGTGCTGGGGTCTCACTTTCTACAGTGTTTGACATGTGGGGGAGAAAGGTAGAGACACTGCATATTCCATGCCATGTCCCTGAATACACTGAGACCATCAGTGCTGGGGTCTCACTTTCTACAGTGTTTGACACGTGGGGGACAAAGGTAAAGGCACTGGATATTCCATGCCATGTCCCTGAATACACTGAGACCATCGGTGCTGGGGTCTCAATTTCTACAGTGTATAACATGTGGGGGAGAAAGGTAGAGGCACTGGATATTCCATGCCATGTCCCTGAATACGCTAAGACCATCGGTGCTGGGGTCTCACTTTCTACAGTGTATGACATGTGGGGGAGAAAGGTAGAGGCACTGGATATTCCATGCCATGTCCCTGAATACGCTAAGACCATCGGTGCTGGGGTCTCACTTTCTACAGTATTTGACATGTGGGGGAAAAAGGTAGAGGCACTGGATATTCCATTCCATGTCCCTGAATACACTGAGACCATCAGTGTTGGGGTCTCACTTTCTACAGTGTTTGACATGTGGGGGGGAAAGGTAGAGGCACTGGATATTCCATGCCATGTCCCTGAATACACTGAGACCATCGGTGCTGGGGTCTCACTTTCTGCAGCATTTGACATGTGGAGGAGAAAGGTAGAGGCACTGGATATTACATGCCATGTCCCTGAATACACTGAGACCATCAGTGATGGGGTCTCACTTTCTACAGTGTTTGACATGTGGGGGAGAAAGGTAGAGATACTGCATACTCCATGTCATGTCCCTGAATACACTGAGACCATCAGTGCTGGGGTCTCACTTTCTACAGTGTTTGACATGTTGGGGAGAAAGGTAGAGGCACTGGATATTCCATGCCGTGTCCCTGAAAACACTGAGAATGTCGGTGCAGGGGTCTCACTTTCTAGTGTTTGACACGTGGGGGAGAAAGGTAGAGGCACTGGATATTCCATGCCATGTCCCTGAATACACTGAGAGCATTGGTGCTGGGGTCTCACTTTCTACAGTGTTTGACATGTGGGGGAGAAAGGTAGAAGAAATGCATATTCCATGCCATGTCCCTGAATACACTGAGACCATCGGTGCTGGGGTCTCACTTTCTATAGTGTTTGACATGCGGGGGAGAAAGGTAGAGGCACTGGATATTCCATGCCATGTCCCTGAATACGCTGAGAACATCGGTGCTGGGGTCTCACTTTCTACAGTGTTTGACATGTGGGAGGGAAGGGTAGAGGCATTGGATATTCCATGCCATGTCCCTGAATACACTGAGACCATCGGGGCTGGCGTCTCACTTTCTACAGTGTTTGACAAGTGGGGGAGAAAGGTAGAGGCACTGGATATTCCATGCCATGTCCCTGAATTCACTGAGGCCATCGGTGCTGGGGTCTCACTTTCTACAGTGTTTGACAAGTGGGGGAGAAAGGTAGAGACACTGCATATTCCATGCCATGTCCCTGAATACACTGAGACCATCAGTGCTGGGGTCTCACTTTCTACAGTGTTTGACACGTGGGGGAGAAAGGTAAAGACACTGCATATTCCATGCCATGTCCCTGAATACACTGAGACCATCAGTGCTGGGATCTCACTTTCTACAGTGTTTGACATGTGGGGGAGAAAGGTAGAGGCACTGGATATTCCATGCCATGTCCCTGAATACACTGAGACCATCAATGCTGGGGTCTCACTTTCTACAGTGTATGACATATGGGGGAGAAAGGTAGAGGCACTGGATATTCCATGCCATGTCCCTGAATACGCTAAGACCATTGGTGCTGGGGTCTCACTTTCTACAGTGTTTGACATGTGGGGGAGAAAGGTAGAGATACTGCTTACTCCATGTCATGTCCCTGAATACACTGAGACCCTCGGTGCTTGGGTCTCACTTTCTACAGTGTTTGACATGTGGGGGAGAAAGGTAGAAGCACTGGATATTCAATGTCATGTCCCTGAATACACTGAGGCCATCAGTGCTGGGGTCTCACTTTCTACAGTGTTTGACATGTTGGGGAGAAAGGTAGAGGCACTGGATATTCCATGCCATGTCCCTGAAAACACTGAGAATGTCGGTGCAGGGGTCTCACTTTCTAGTGTTTGACACGTGGGGGAGAAAGGTCGAGGCACTGGATATTCCATGCCATGTCCCTGAATACACTGAGACCATTGGTGCTGGGGTCTCACTTTCTACATTGTTTGACATGTGGGGGAGAAAGGTAGAAGAAATGGATATTCCATGCCATGTCCCTGAATACACTGAGACCATCGGTGCTGGGGTCTCACTTTCTGCAGTGTTTGACATGTGAGGGAGAAAGGTAGGACCACTGGATGTTCCATGCCATGTCCCTGAATACACGGAGACCATCAGTGCTGGGGTCTCACTTTCTGCAGTGTTTGACATGTGAGGGAGAAAGGTAGAGGCACTGGATATTGCATGCCATGTCCCTGGATACACTGAGACCATCGGTGATGGGGTCTCACTTTCTACAGCGTTTGACATGTGGGGGAAGGGTGGAGGCACTGGATATTCCATGCCATGTCCCTGAATACACTGAGACCATCAGTGCTGGGGTCTCACTTTCTGCAGTGTTTGACATGTGAGGGAGAAAGGTAGAGGCACTGGATATTTAATGTTATGTCCCTGAATACACTGAGGGCATCAGTGCTGGGGTCTCACTTTCTACAGTGTTTGACATGTGGGGGAGAAAGGTGGAGGCACTGGATATTCCATGCCATGTCCCTGAATACACTGAGACCATCAGTGCTGGGGTCTCACTTTCTACAGTGTTTGACATGTGGGGGGGAAAGGTAGAAGCACTGGATATTCCATGCCATGTCCCTGAATACACTGAGACCATCGGGGCAGGGGTCTCACTTTCTACAGTGTTTGACATTTGGGGAAGAAAGGTAGAGGCACAGGATATTCCATGCCATGTCCCTGAATTCACTGAGGCCATCAGTGCTGGGGTCTCACTTTCTACAGTGTTTGACAAGTGGGGGAGAAAGGTAGAGACACTGCATATTCCATGCCATGTCCCTGAATACACTGAGACCATCGGTGCTGGGGTCTCACTTTCTACAGTGTTTGACACGTGGGGGACAAAGGTAAAGGCACTGGATATTCCATGCCGTGTCCCTGAATACACTGAGACCATCGGTGCTGGGGTCTCAATTTCTACAGTGTATAACATGTGGGGGAGAAAGGTAGAGGCACTGGATATTCCATGCCATGTCCCTGAATACGCTAAGACCATCGGTGCTGGGGTCTCACTTTCTACAGTGTATGACGTCTGGGGGAGAAAGGTAGAGGCACTGGATATTCCATGCCATGTCCCTGAATACGCTAAGACCATCGGTGCTGGGGTCTCACTTTCTACAGTATTTGACATGTGGGGGAAAAAGGTAGAGGCACTGGATATTCCATTCCATGTCCCTGAATACACTGAGACCATCAGTGTTTGGGTCTCACTTTCTACAGTGTTTGACATGTGGCGGGGAAAGGTAGAGGCACTGGATATTCCATGCCATGTCCCTGAATACACTGTGACCATCGGGGCAGGGGTCTCACTTTCTACAGCATTTGACATGTGGAGGAGAAAGGTAGAGGCACTGGATATTCCATGCCATGTCCCTGAATACACTGAGACCATCAGTGATGGGGTCTCACTTTCTACAGTGTTTGACATGTGGGGGAGAAAGGTAGAAGAAATGGATATTCCATGCCATGTCCCTGAATATGCTGAGACCATTGGTGCTGGGGTCTCACTTTCTACAGCATTTGACATGTGGGGGGAAGGGTAGAGGCACTGGATATTCCATGCCATGTCCCTGAATACACTGAGACCATCAGTGCTGGGGTCTCACTTTCTGCAGTGTTTGACATGTGAGGGAGAAAGGTAGAGGCACTGGATATTGCATGCCATGTCCCTGGATACACTGAGACCATCGGTGCTGGGGTCTCACTTTCTATAGTGTTTGACATGCGGGGGAGAAAGGTAGAGGCACTGGATATTCCATGCCGTGTCCCTGAATACGCTGAGAACATCGGTGCTGGGGTCTCACTTTCTACAGTGTTTGACATGTGGGAGGGAAGGGTAGAGGCATTGGATATTCCATGCCATGTCCCTGAATACACTGAGACCATCGGGGCGGGGGTCTCACTTTCTACAGCGTTTGACATGTGGGGGAGAAAGGTAGAGGCACTGGATATTCCATGCCATGTCCCTGAATACACTGAGACTATCGGTGCTGGGGTCTCACTTTCTACAGTGTTTGACATGTGGGGGGGGAAAAGGTAGAAGCACTGGATATTCCATGCCATGTCCCTGAATACACTGAGACCATCAGGGCAGGGGTCTCACTTTCTACAGTGTTTGACATGTGGGGAAGAAAGGTAGAGGCACAGGATATTTCATGCCATGTCCCTGAATACACTGAGACCATCGGGGCTGGCGTCTCACTTTCTACAGTGTTTGACAAGTGGGGGAGAAAGGTAAAGGCACCGGATATTCCATGCCATGTCCCTGAATTCACTGAGGCCATCGGTGCTGGGGTCTCACTTTCTACAGTGTTTGACAAGTGGGGGAGAAAGGTAGAGACACTGCATATTCCATGCCATGTCCCTGAATACACTGAGACCATCGGTGCTGGGGTCTCACTTTCTACAGTGTTTGACATGTGGGGGAGAAAGGTAAAGACACTGCATATTCCATGCCATGTCCCTGAATACACTGAGACCATCAGTGCTGGGATCTCACTTTCTACAGTGTTTGACATGTGGGGGAGAAAGGTAGAGGCACTGGATATTCCATGCCATGTCCCTGAATACACTGAGACCATCAATGCTGGGGTCTCACTTTCTACAGTGTATGGCATGTGGGGGAGAAAGGTAGAGGCACTGGATATTCCATGCCATGTCCCTGAATACGCTAAGACCATCGGTGCTGGGGTCTCACTTTCTACAGTGTTTGACATGTGGGGGAGAAAGGTAGAGATACTGCATACTCCATGTCATGTCCCTGAATACACTGAGACCCTCAGTGCTTGGGTCTCACTTTCTACAGTGTTTGACATGTGGGGGAGAAAGGTAGAAGCACTGGATATTCAATGTCATGTCCCTGAATACACTGAGGCCATCAGTGCTGGGGTCTCACTTTCTACAGTGTTTGACATGTTGGGGAGAAAGGTAGAGGCACTGGATATTCCATGCCATGTCCCTGAAAACACTGAGAATGTTGGTGCAGGGGTCTCACTTTCTAGTGTTTGACACGTGGGGGAGAAAGGTAGAGGCACGGGATATTCCATGCCATGTCCCTGAATACACTGAGACCATCGGTGCTGGGGTCTCACTTTCTGCAGTGTTTGACATGTGAGGGAGAAAGGTAGAAGCACTGGATGTTCCATGCCATGTCCCTGATTACACTGAGACCATCAGTGCTGGGGTCTCACTTTCTGCAGTGTTTGACATGTGAGGGAGAAAGGTAGAGGCACTGGATATTGCATGCCATGTCCCTGGATACACTGAGACCATCGGTGCTGGGGTCTCACTTTCTACAGCGTTTGACATGTGGGGGGAAGGGTAGAGGCACTGGATATTCCATGCCATGTCCCTGAATACACTGAGACCATCAGTGCTGGGGTCTCACTTTCTGCAGTGTTTGACATGTGAGGGAGAAAGGTAGAGGCACTGGATATTGCATGCCATGTCCCTGGATACACTGAGACCATCGGTGCTGGGGTCTCACTTTCTACAGTGTTTGACATGTGGGAGGGAAAGGTAGAGGCATTGGATATTCCATGCCATGTCCCTGAATATACTGAGACCATCAGGGCGGGGGTCTCACTTTCTACAGCGTTTGACATGTGGGGGAGAAAGGTAGAGGCACTGGATGTTCCATGCCATGTCCCTGAATACACTGAGACCATCGGGGCTGGCGTCTCACTTTCTACAGTGTTTGAAAAGTGGGGGATAAAGGTAGAGGCACTGGATATTCCATGCCATGTCCCTGAATTCACTGAGGCCATCGGTGCTGGGGTCTCACTTTCTACAGTGTTTGACAAGTGGGGGAGAAAGGTAGAGACACTGCATATTCCATGCCATGTCCCTGAATACACTGAGACCATCGGTGCTGGGGTCTCACTTTCTACAGTGTTTGACACATGGGGGACAAAGGTAAAAGCACTGGATATTCCATGCCATGTCCCTGAATACACTGAGACCATCGGTGCTGGGGTCTCAATTTCTACAGTGTATGACATGTGGGGGAGAAAGGTAGAGGCACTGGATATTCCATGCCATGTCCCTGAATACGCTAAGACCATCGGTGCTGGGGTCTCACTTTCTACAGTGTATGACATGTGGGGGAGAAAGGTAGAGGCTCTGGATATTCCATGCCATGTCCCTGAATACACTGAGACCATCAGTGCTGGGGTCTCACTTTCTACAGTGTTTGACATGTGGGGGAGAAAGGTAGAGACACTGCAGATTCCATGCCATGTCCCTGAATACACTGAGACCATCGGTGCTGGGGTCTCACTTTCTACAGTGTTTGACACGTGGGGGACAAAGGTAAAGGCACTGGATATTCCATGCCATGTCCCTGAATACACTGAGACCATCGGTGCTGGGGTCTCACTTTCTACAGCGTTTGACATGTCGGGGGAAGGGTAGAGGCACTGGATATTCCATTCCATGTCCCTGAATACACTGAGACCATCAGTGTTGGGGTCTCACTTTCTACAGTGTTTGACATGTGGGGGGAAAGGTAGAGGCACTGGATATTCCATGCCATGTCCCTGAATACACTGTGACCATCGGGGCAGGGGTCTCACTTTCTACAGTGTTTGACACGTGGGGGAGAAAGGTAGAGGCACTGGATATTCCATGCCGTGTCCCTGAAAACACTGAAAATGTCGGTGCAGGGGTCTCACTTTCTAGTGTTTGACACGTGGGGGAGAAAGGTAGAGGCACTGGATATTCCATGCCATGTCCCTGAATACACTGAGACCATTGTTGCTGGGGTCTCACTTTCTACAGTGTTTGACATGTGGGGGAGAAAGGTAGAAGCACTGGATGTTCCATGCCATGTCCCTGAATATGCTGAGACCATTGGTGCTGGGGTCTCACTTTCTACAGCGTTTGACATGTGGGGGGAAGGGTAGAGGCACTGGATATTCCATGCCATGTCCCTGAATACACTGAGACCATCAGTGCTGGAGTCTCACTTTCTGCAGTGTTTGACATGTGAGGGAGAAAGGTAGAGGCACTGGATATTGCATGCCATGTCCCTGGATACACTGAGACCATCTGTGCTGGGGTCTCACTTTCTATAGTGTTTGACATGCGGGGGAGAAAGGTAGAGGCACTAGATATTTCATGCCATGTCCCTGAATATGCTGAGAACATCGGTGCTGGGGTCTCACTTTCTACAGTGTTTGACATGTGGGAGGGAAGGGTAGAGGCATTGGATATTCCATGCCATGTCCCTGAATACACTGAGACCATCGGGGCGGGGGTCTCACTTTCTACAGCGTTTGACATGTGGGGGAGAAAGGTAGAGGCACTGGATGTTCCATGCCATGTCCTTGAATATGCTGAGACCATTGGTGCTGGGGTCTCACTTTCTACAGCGATTGACATGTGGGGGGGAAGGTAGAGGCACTGGATATTCCATGCCATTTCCCTGAATACACTGAGACCATTCGTGCTGGGGTCTCATTTTCTACAGTGTTTGACATGTGGGGGAGAAAGGTAGAAGAAATGGATATTCCATGCCATGTCCCTGAATACACTGAGACCATCGGTGCTGGGGTCTCACTTTCTGCAGTTTTTGACATGTGAGGGAGAAAGGTAGAAGCACTGGATGTTCCATGCCATGTCCCTGAATATGCTGAGACCATTGGTGCTGGGGTCTCACTTTCTACAGCATTTGACATGTGGGGGGAAGGGTAGAGGCACTGGATATTCCATGCCATGTCCCTGAATACACTGAGACCATCAGTGCTGGGGTCTCACTTTCTGCAGTGTTTGACATGTGAGGGAGAAAGGTAGAGGCACTGGATATTGCATGCCATGTCCCTGGATACACTGAGACCATCGGTGCTGGGGTCTCACTTTCTATAGTGTTTGACATGCGAGGGAGAAAGGTAGAGGCACTGGATATTCCATGCCATGTCCCTGAATACGCTGAGAACATCGGTGCTGGGGTCTCACTTTCTACAGTGTTTGACATGTGGGAGGGAAGGGTAGAGGCATTGGATATTCCATGCCATGTCCCTGAATACACTGAGACCATCGGGGCGGGGGTCTCACTTTCTACAGCGTTTGACATGTGGGGGAGAAAGATAGAGGCACTGGATATTCCATGCCATGTCCCTGAATACACTGAGACTATCGGTGCTGGGGTCTCACTTTCTACAGTGTTTGACATGTGGGGGAGAAAGGTAGAGGCACTGGATATTCCATGCCATGTCCCTGAATACACTGAGACCATCAGTGCTGGGGTCTCACTTTCTACAGTGTTTGACATGTGGGGGGGGAAAAGGTAGAAGCACTGGATATTCCATGCCATGTCCCTGAATACACTGAGACCATCAGTGCTGGGGTCTCACTTTCTACAGTGTTTGACATGTGGGGGGGAAAAGGTAGAAGCACTGGATATTCCATGCCATGTCCCTGAATACACTGAGACCATCAGGGCAGGGGTCTCACTTTCTACAGTGTTTGACATGTGGGGAAGAAAGGTAGAGGCACTGGATATTCCATGCCATGTCCCTGAATACACTGAGACCATCAGTGCTGAGGTCTCACTTTCTACAGTGTTTGACACGTGGGGGACAAAGGTAAAGGCACTGGATATTCCATGCCATGTCCCTGAATACACTGAGACCATCGGGGCAGGGGTCTCACTTTCTACAGTGTTTGACATGTGGTGAAGAAAGGTAGAGGCACAGGATATTTCATGCCATGTCCCTGAATACACTGAGACCATCGGGGCTGGCGTCTCACTTTCTACAGTGTTTGACAAGTGGGGGAGAAAGGTAAAGGCACTGGATATTCCATGCCATGTCCCTGAATTCACTGAGGCCATCGGTGCTGGGGTCTCACTTTCTACAGTGTTTAACAAGTGGGGGAGAAAGGTAGAGACACTGCATATTCCATGCCATGTCCCTGAATACACTGAGACCATCGGTGCTGGGGTCTCACTTTCTACAGTGTTTGACATGTGGGGGAGAAAGGTAAAGACACTGCATATTCCATGCCATGTCCCTGAATACACTGAGACCATCAGTGCTGGGATCTCACTTTCTACAGTGTTTGACATGTGGGGGAGAAAGGTAGAGGCACTGGATATTCCATGCCATGTCCCTGAATACACTGAGACCATCAATGCTGGGGTCTCACTTTCTACAGTGTATGACATGTGGGGGAGAAAGGTAGAGGCACTGGATATTCCATGCCATGTCCCTGAATACGCTAAGACCATCGGTGCTGGGGTCTCACTTTCTACAGTGTTTGACATGTGGGGGAGAAAGGTAGAGATACTGCATACTCCATGTCATGTCCCTGAATACACTGAGACCCTCAGTGCTTGGGTCTCACTTTCTACAGTGTTTGACATGTGGGGGAGAAAGGTAGAAGCACTGGATATTCAATGTCATGTCCCTGAATACACTGAGGCCATCAGTGCTGGGGTCTCACTTTCTACAGTGTTTGACATGTTGGGGAGAAAGGTAGAGGCACTGGATATTCCATGCCATGTCCCTGAAAACACTGAGAATGTCGGTGCAGGGGTCTCACTTTCTAGTGTTTGACACGTGGGGGAGAAAGGTAGAGGCACTGGATATTCCATGCCATGTCCCTGAATACACTGAGACCATCGGTGCTGGGGTCTCACTTTCTGCAGTGTTTGACATGTGAGGGAGAAAGGTAGAAGCACTGGATGTTCCATGCCATGTCCCTGAATACACTGAGACCATCAGTGCTGGGGTCCCACTTTCTGCAGTGTTTGACATGTGAGGGAGAAAGGTAGAGGCACTGGATATTGCATGCCATGTCCCTGGATACACTGAGACCATCGGTGCTGGGGTCTCACTTTCTATAGCGTTTGACATGTGGGGGGAAGGGTAGAGGCACTGGATATTCCATGCCATGTCCCTGAATACACTGAGACCATCAGTGCTGGGGTCTCACTTTCTGCAGTGTTTGACATGTGAGGGAGAAAAGGTAGAGGCACTGGATATTGCATGCCATGTCCCTGGATACACTGAGACCATCGGTGCTGGGGTCTCACTTTCTGCAGTGTTTGACATGTGAGGGAGAAAGGTAGAGGCACTGGATATTGCATGCCATGTCCCTGGATACACTGAGACCATCGGTGCTGGGGTCTCACTTTCTATAGTGTTTGACATGCGAGGGAGAAAGGTAGAGGCACTGGATATTCCATGCCATGTCCCTGAATACGCTGAGAACATCGGTGCTGGGGTCTCACTTTCTACAGTGTTTGACATGTGGGAGGGAAGGGTAGAGGCATTGGATATTCCATGCCATGTCCCTGAATACACTGAGACCATCGGGGCGGGGGTCTCACTTTCTACAGCGTTTGACATGTGGGGGAGAAAGATAGAGGCACTGGATATTCCATGCCATGTCCCTGAATACACTGAGACTATCGGTGCTGGGGTCTCACTTTCTACAGTGTTTGACATGTGGTGAAGAAAGGTAGAGGCACTGGATATTCCATGCCATGTCCCTGAATACACTGAGACCATCAGGGCAGGGGTCTCACTTTCTACAGTGTTTGACATGTGGGGAAGAAAGGTAGAGGCACAGGATATTTCATGCCATGTCCCTGAATACACTGAGACCATCGGGGCTGGCGTCTCACTTTCTACAGTGTTTGACAAGTGGGGGAGAAAGGTAAAGGCACTGGATATTCCATGCCATGTCCCTGAATTCACTGAGGCCATCGGTGCTGGGGTCTCACTTTCTACAGTGTTTGACAAGTGGGGGACAAAGGTAGAGACACTGCATATTCCATGCCATGTCCCTGAATACACTGAGACCATCGGTGCTGGGGTCTCACTTTCTACAGTGTTTGACATGTGGGGGAGAAAGGTAAAGACACTGCATATTCCATGCCATGTCCCTGAATACACTGAGACCATCAGTGCTGGGATCTCACTTTCTACAGTGTTTGACATGTGGGGGAGAAAGGTAGAGGCACTGGATATTCCATGCCATGTCCCTGAATACACTGAGACCATCAATGCTGGGGTCTCACTTTCTACAGTGTATGACATGTGGGGGAGAAAGGTAGAGGCACTGGATATTCCATGCCATGTCCCTGAATACGCTAAGACCATCGGTGCTGGGGTCTCACTTTCTACAGTGTTTGACATGTGGGGGAGAAAGGTAGAGATACTGCATACTCCATGTCATGTCCCTGAATACACTGAGACCCTCAGTGCTTGGGTCTCACTTTCTACAGTGTTTGACATGTGGGGGAGAAAGGTAGAAGCACTGGATATTCAATGTCATGTCCCTGAATACACTGAGGCCATCAGTGCTGGGGTCTCACTTTCTACAGTGTTTGACATGTTGGGGAGAAAGGTAGAGGCACTGGATATTCCATGCCATGTCCCTGAAAACACTGAGAATGTCGGTGCAGGGGTCTCACTTTCTAGTGTTTGACACGTGGGGGAGAAAGGTAGAGGCACTGGATATTCCATGCCATGTCCCTGAATACACTGAGACCATCGGTGCTGGGGTCTCACTTTCTGCAGTGTTTGACATGTGAGGGAGAAAGGTAGAAGCACTGGATGTTCCATGCCATGTCCCTGAATACACTGAGACCATCAGTGCTGGGGTCCCACTTTCTGCAGTGTTTGACATGTGAGGGAGAAAGGTAGAGGCACTGGATATTGCATGCCATGTCCCTGGATACACTGAGACCATCGGTGCTGGGGTCTCACTTTCTATAGCGTTTGACATGTGGGGGGAAGGGTAGAGGCACTGGATATTCCATGCCATGTCCCTGAATACACTGAGACCATCAGTGCTGGGGTCTCACTTTCGGCAGTGTTTGACATGTGAGGGAGAAAGGTAGAGGCACTGGATATTGCATGCCATGTCCCTGGATACACTGAGACCATCGGTGCTGGGGTCTCACTTTCTACAGTGTTTGACATGTGGGAGGGAAAGGTAGAGGCTTTGGATATTCCATGCCATGTCCCTGAATATACTGAGACCATCAGGGCGGGGGTCTCACTTTCTACAGCGTTTGACATGTGGGGGAGAAAGGTAGAGGCACTGGATATTCCATGCCATGTCCCTGAATACACTGAGACCATCAGTGCTGGGGTCTCACTTTCTACAGTGTTTGACATGTGGGGGGGGGAAAGGTAGAGACACTGCATATTCCATGCCATGTCCCTGAATACACTGAGACCATCGGGGCTGGCGTCTCACTTTCTACAGTGTTTGAAAAGTGGGGGAGAAAGGTAGAGGCACTGGATATTCCATGCCATGTCCCTGAATTCACTGAGGCCATCGGTGCTGGGGTCTCACTTTCTACAGTGTTTGACAAGTGGGGGAGAAAGGTAGAGACACTGCATATTCCATGCCATGTCCCTGAATACACTGAGACCATCGGTGCTGGGGTCTCACTTTCTACAGTGTTTGACACATGGGGGACAAAGGTAAAGGCACTGGATATTCCATGCCATGTCCCTGAATACACTGAGACCATCGGTGCTGGGGTCTCAATTTCTACAGTGTATGACATGTGGGGGAGAAAGGTAGAGGCACTGGATATTCCATGCCATGTCCCTGAATACGCTAAGACCATCGGTGCTGGGGTCTCACTTTCTACAGTGTATGACATGTGGGGGAGAAAGGTAGAGGCACTGGATATTCCATGCCATGTCCCTGAATACACTAAGACGATCGGTGCTGGGGTCTCACTTTCTACAGTATTTGACATGTGGGGGAAAAAGGTAGAGGCACTGGATATTCCATTCCATGTCCCTGAATACACTGAGACCATCAGTGTTGGGGTCTCACTTTCTACAGTGTTTGACATGTGGGGGGGAAAGGTGGAGGCACTGGATATTCCATGCCATGTCCCTGAATACACTGTGACCATCGGGGCAGGGGGCTCACTTTCTACAGCATTTGACATGTGGAGGAGAAAGGTAGAGGCTCTGGATATTCCATGCCATGTCCCTGAATACACTGAGACCATCAGTGCTGGGGTCTCACTTTCTACAGTGTTTGACATGTGGGGGAGAAAGGTAGAGACACTGCATATTCCATGCCATGTCCCTGAATACACTGAGACCATCGGTGCTGGGGTCTCACTTTCTACAGTGTTTGACACGTGGGGGACAAAGGTAAAGGCACTGGATATTCCATGCCATGTCCCTGAATACACTGAGACCATCGGTGCTGGGGTCTCAATTTCTACAGTGTATAACATGTGGGGGAGAAAGGTAGAGGCACTGGATATTCCATGCCATGTCCCTGAATACGCTAAGACCATCGGTGCTGGGGTCTCACTTTCTACAGTGTATGACGTGTGGGGGAGAAAGGTAGAGGCACTGGATATTCCATGCCATGTCCCTGAATACGCTAAGACCATCGGTGCTGGGGTCTCACTTTCTACAGTATTTGACATGTGGGGGAAAAAGGTAGGGGCACTGGATATTCCATTCCATGTCCCTGAATACACTGAGACCATCAGTGTTGGGGTCTCACTTTCTACAGTGTTTGACATGTGGGGGGGGGGAAAGGTAGAGGCACTGGATATTCCATGCCATGTCCCTGAATACACTGTGACCATCGGGGCAGGGGTCTCACTTTCTACAGCATTTGACATGTGGAGGAGAAAGGTAGAGGCACTGGATATTCCATGCCGTGTCCCTGAAAACACTGAAAATGTCGGTGCAGGGGTCTCACTTTCTAGTGTTTGACACTTGGGGGAGAAAGGTAGAGGCACTGGATATTCCATGCCATGTCCCTGAATACACTGAGACCATTGGTGCTGGGGTCTCACTTTCTACAGTGTTTGACATGTGGGGGAGAAAGGTAGAAGAAATGGATGTTCCATGCCATGTCCCTGAATACACTGAGACCATCGGTGCTGGGGTCTCACTTTCTGCAGTTTTTGACATGTGAGGGAGAAAGGTAGAAGCACTGGATGTTCCATGCCATGTCCCTGAATATGCTGAGACCATTGGTGCTGGGGTCTCACTTTCTACAGCGTTTGACATGTGGGGGGAAGGGTAGAGGCACTGGATATTCCATGCCATGTCCCTGAATACACTGAGACCATCAGTGCTGGAGTCTCACTTTCTGCAGTGTTTGACATGTGAGGGAGAAAGGTAGAGGCACTGGATATTCCATGCCATGTCCCTGAATACGCTGAGAACATCGGTGCTGGGGTCTCACTTTCTACAGTGTTTGACATGTGGGAGGGAAGGGTAGAGGCATTGGATATTCCATGCCATGTCCCTGAATACACTGAGACCATCGGGGCGGGGGTCTCACTTTCTACAGCGTTTGACATGTGGGGGAGAAAGGTAGAGGCACTGGATATTCCATGCCATGTCCCTGAATACACTGAGACCATCGGTGCTGGGGTCTCAATTTCTACAGTGTATGACATGTGGGGGAGAAAGGTAGAGGCACTGGATATTCCATGCCATGTCCCTGAATACGCTAAGACCATCGGTGCTGGGGTCTCACTTTCTACAGTGTATGACATGTGGGGGAGAAAGGTAGAGGCACTGGATATTCCATGCCATGTCCCTGAATACGCTAAGACGATCGGTGCTGGGGTCTCACTTTCTACAGTATTTGACATGTGGGGGAAAAAGGTAGAGGCACTGGATATTCCATTCCATGTCCCTGAATACACTGAGACCATCAGTGTTGGGGTCTCACTTTCTACAGTGTTTGACATGTGGGGGGGAAAGGTAGAGGCACTGGATATTCCATGCCATGTCCCTGAATACACTGTGACCATCGGGGCAGGGGGCTCACTTTCTACAGCATTTGACATGTGGAGGAGAAAGGTAGAGGCTCTGGATATTCCATGCCATGTCCCTGAATACACTGAGACCATCAGTGCTGGGGTCTCACTTTCTACAGTGTTTGACATGTGGGGGAGAAAGGTAGAGACACTGCATATTCCATGCCATGTCCCTGAATACACTGAGACCATCGGTGCTGGGGTCTCACTTTCTACAGTGTTTGACATGTGGGGGACAAAGGTAAAGGCACTGGATATTCCATGCCATGTCCCTGAATACACTGAGACCATCAGTGCTGGGGTCTCAATTTCTACAGTGTATAACATGTGGGGGAGAAAGGTAGAGGCACTGGATATTCCATGCCATGTCCCTGAATACGCTAAGACCATCGGTGCTGGGGTCTCACTTTCTACAGTATTTGACATGTGGGGGAGAAAGGTAGAGGCACTGGATATTCCATGCCATGTCCCTGAATACACTGAGACCATCGGGGCGGGGGTCTCACTTTCTACAGCGTTTGACATGTGGGGGAGAAAGGTAGAGGCACTGGATGTTCCATGCCATGTCCTTGAATATGCTGAGACCATTGGTGCTGGGGTCTCACTTTCTACAGCGATTGACATGTGGGGGGATAGGTAGAGGCACTGGATATTCCATGCCATTTCCCTGAATACACTGAGACCATTCGTGCTGGGGTCTCATTTTCTACAGTGTTTGACATGTGGGGGAGAAAGGTAGAAGAAATGGATATTCCATGCCATGTCCCTGAATACACTGAGACCATCGGTGCTGGGGTCTCACTTTCTGCAGTTTTTGACATGTGAGGGAGAAAGGTAGAAGCACTGGATGTTCCATGCCATGTCCCTGAATATGCTGAGACCATTGGTGCTGGGGTCTCACTTTCTACAGCATTTGACATGTGGGGGGAAGGGTAGAGGCACTGGATATTCCATGCCATGTCCCTGAATACACTGAGACCATCAGTGCTGGGGTCTCACTTTCTGCAGTGTTTGACATGTGAGGGAGAAAGGTAGAGGCACTGGATATTGCATGCCATGTCCCTGGATACACTGAGACCATCGGTGCTGGGGTCTCACTTTCTATAGTGTTTGACATGCGAGGGAGAAAGGTAGAGGCACTGGATATTCCATGCCATGTCCCTGAATACGCTGAGAACATCGGTGCTGGGGTCTCACTTTCTACAGTGTTTGACATGTGGGAGGGAAGGGTAGAGGCATTGGATATTCCATGCCATGTCCCTGAATACACTGAGACCATCGGGGCGGGGGTCTCACTTTCTACAGCGTTTGACATGTGGGGGAGAAAGATAGAGGCACTGGATATTCCATGCCATGTCCCTGAATACACTGAGACTATCGGTGCTGGGGTCTCACTTTCTACAGTGTTTGACATGTGGGGGAGAAAGGTAGAGGCACTGGATATTCCATGCCATGTCCCTGAATACACTGAGACCATCAGTGCTGGGGTCTCACTTTCTACAGTGTTTGACATGTGGGGGGGGAAAAGGTAGAAGCACTGGATATTCCATGCCATGTCCCTGAATACACTGAGACCATCAGTGCTGGGGTCTCACTTTCTACAGTGTTTGACATGTGGGGGGGAAAAGGTAGAAGCACTGGATATTCCATGCCATGTCCCTGAATACACTGAGACCATCAGGGCAGGGGTCTCACTTTCTACAGTGTTTGACATGTGGGGAAGAAAGGTAGAGGCACTGGATATTCCATGCCATGTCCCTGAATACACTGAGACCATCAGTGCTGAGGTCTCACTTTCTACAGTGTTTGACACGTGGGGGACAAAGGTAAAGGCACTGGATATTCCATGCCATGTCCCTGAATACACTGAGACCATCGGGGCAGGGGTCTCACTTTCTACAGTGTTTGACATGTGGTGAAGAAAGGTAGAGGCACAGGATATTTCATGCCATGTCCCTGAATACACTGAGACCATCGGGGCTGGCGTCTCACTTTCTACAGTGTTTGACAAGTGGGGGAGAAAGGTAAAGGCACTGGATATTCCATGCCATGTCCCTGAATTCACTGAGGCCATCGGTGCTGGGGTCTCACTTTCTACAGTGTTTAACAAGTGGGGGAGAAAGGTAGAGACACTGCATATTCCATGCCATGTCCCTGAATACACTGAGACCATCGGTGCTGGGGTCTCACTTTCTACAGTGTTTGACATGTGGGGGAGAAAGGTAAAGACACTGCATATTCCATGCCATGTCCCTGAATACACTGAGACCATCAGTGCTGGGATCTCACTTTCTACAGTGTTTGACATGTGGGGGAGAAAGGTAGAGGCACTGGATATTCCATGCCATGTCCCTGAATACACTGAGACCATCAATGCTGGGGTCTCACTTTCTACAGTGTATGACATGTGGGGGAGAAAGGTAGAGGCACTGGATATTCCATGCCATGTCCCTGAATACGCTAAGACCATCGGTGCTGGGGTCTCACTTTCTACAGTGTTTGACATGTGGGGGAGAAAGGTAGAGATACTGCATACTCCATGTCATGTCCCTGAATACACTGAGACCCTCAGTGCTTGGGTCTCACTTTCTACAGTGTTTGACATGTGGGGGAGAAAGGTAGAAGCACTGGATATTCAATGTCATGTCCCTGAATACACTGAGGCCATCAGTGCTGGGGTCTCACTTTCTACAGTGTTTGACATGTTGGGGAGAAAGGTAGAGGCACTGGATATTCCATGCCATGTCCCTGAAAACACTGAGAATGTCGGTGCAGGGGTCTCACTTTCTAGTGTTTGACACGTGGGGGAGAAAGGTAGAGGCACTGGATATTCCATGCCATGTCCCTGAATACACTGAGACCATCGGTGCTGGGGTCTCACTTTCTGCAGTGTTTGACATGTGAGGGAGAAAGGTAGAAGCACTGGATGTTCCATGCCATGTCCCTGAATACACTGAGACCATCAGTGCTGGGGTCCCACTTTCTGCAGTGTTTGACATGTGAGGGAGAAAGGTAGAGGCACTGGATATTGCATGCCATGTCCCTGGATACACTGAGACCATCGGTGCTGGGGTCTCACTTTCTATAGCGTTTGACATGTGGGGGGAAGGGTAGAGGCACTGGATATTCCATGCCATGTCCCTGAATACACTGAGACCATCAGTGCTGGGGTCTCACTTTCTGCAGTGTTTGACATGTGAGGGAGAAAAGGTAGAGGCACTGGATATTGCATGCCATGTCCCTGGATACACTGAGACCATCGGTGCTGGGGTCTCACTTTCTGCAGTGTTTGACATGTGAGGGAGAAAGGTAGAGGCACTGGATATTGCATGCCATGTCCCTGGATACACTGAGACCATCGGTGCTGGGGTCTCACTTTCTATAGTGTTTGACATGCGAGGGAGAAAGGTAGAGGCACTGGATATTCCATGCCATGTCCCTGAATACGCTGAGAACATCGGTGCTGGGGTCTCACTTTCTACAGTGTTTGACATGTGGGAGGGAAGGGTAGAGGCATTGGATATTCCATGCCATGTCCCTGAATACACTGAGACCATCGGGGCGGGGGTCTCACTTTCTACAGCGTTTGACATGTGGGGGAGAAAGATAGAGGCACTGGATATTCCATGCCATGTCCCTGAATACACTGAGACTATCGGTGCTGGGGTCTCACTTTCTACAGTGTTTGACATGTGGTGAAGAAAGGTAGAGGCACTGGATATTCCATGCCATGTCCCTGAATACACTGAGACCATCAGGGCAGGGGTCTCACTTTCTACAGTGTTTGACATGTGGGGAAGAAAGGTAGAGGCACAGGATATTTCATGCCATGTCCCTGAATACACTGAGACCATCGGGGCTGGCGTCTCACTTTCTACAGTGTTTGACAAGTGGGGGAGAAAGGTAAAGGCACTGGATATTCCATGCCATGTCCCTGAATTCACTGAGGCCATCGGTGCTGGGGTCTCACTTTCTACAGTGTTTGACAAGTGGGGGAGAAAGGTAGAGACACTGCATATTCCATGCCATGTCCCTGAATACACTGAGACCATCGGTGCTGGGGTCTCACTTTCTACAGTGTTTGACATGTGGGGGAGAAAGGTAAAGACACTGCATATTCCATGCCATGTCCCTGAATACACTGAGACCATCAGTGCTGGGATCTCACTTTCTACAGTGTTTGACATGTGGGGGAGAAAGGTAGAGGCACTGGATATTCCATGCCATGTCCCTGAATACACTGAGACCATCAATGCTGGGGTCTCACTTTCTACAGTGTATGACATGTGGGGGAGAAAGGTAGAGGCACTGGATATTCCATGCCATGTCCCTGAATACGCTAAGACCATCGGTGCTGGGGTCTCACTTTCTACAGTGTTTGACATGTGGGGGAGAAAGGTAGAGATACTGCATACTCCATGTCATGTCCCTGAATACACTGAGACCCTCAGTGCTTGGGTCTCACTTTCTACAGTGTTTGACATGTGGGGGAGAAAGGTAGAAGCACTGGATATTCAATGTCATGTCCCTGAATACACTGAGGCCATCAGTGCTGGGGTCTCACTTTCTACAGTGTTTGACATGTTGGGGAGAAAGGTAGAGGCACTGGATATTCCATGCCATGTCCCTGAAAACACTGAGAATGTCGGTGCAGGGGTCTCACTTTCTAGTGTTTGACACGTGGGGGAGAAAGGTAGAGGCACTGGATATTCCATGCCATGTCCCTGAATACACTGAGACCATCGGTGCTGGGGTCTCACTTTCTGCAGTGTTTGACATGTGAGGGAGAAAGGTAGAAGCACTGGATGTTCCATGCCATGTCCCTGAATACACTGAGACCATCAGTGCTGGGGTCCCACTTTCTGCAGTGTTTGACATGTGAGGGAGAAAGGTAGAGGCACTGGATATTGCATGCCATGTCCCTGGATACACTGAGACCATCGGTGCTGGGGTCTCACTTTCTATAGCGTTTGACATGTGGGGGGAAGGGTAGAGGCACTGGATATTCCATGCCATGTCCCTGAATACACTGAGACCATCAGTGCTGGGGTCTCACTTTCTGCAGTGTTTGACATGTGAGGGAGAAAGGTAGAGGCACTGGATATTGCATGCCATGTCCCTGGATACACTGAGACCATCGGTGCTGGGGTCTCACTTTCTACAGTGTTTGACATGTGGGAGGGAAAGGTAGAGGCTTTGGATATTCCATGCCATGTCCCTGAATATACTGAGACCATCAGGGCGGGGGTCTCACTTTCTACAGCGTTTGACATGTGGGGGAGAAAGGTAGAGGCACTGGATATTCCATGCCATGTCCCTGAATACACTGAGACCATCAGTGCTGGGGTCTCACTTTCTACAGTGTTTGACATGTGGGGGGGGGAAAGGTAGAGACACTGCATATTCCATGCCATGTCCCTGAATACACTGAGACCATCGGGGCTGGCGTCTCACTTTCTACAGTGTTTGAAAAGTGGGGGAGAAAGGTAGAGGCACTGGATATTCCATGCCATGTCCCTGAATTCACTGAGGCCATCGGTGCTGGGGTCTCACTTTCTACAGTGTTTGACAAGTGGGGGAGAAAGGTAGAGACACTGCATATTCCATGCCATGTCCCTGAATACACTGAGACCATCGGTGCTGGGGTCTCACTTTCTACAGTGTTTGACACATGGGGGACAAAGGTAAAGGCACTGGATATTCCATGCCATGTCCCTGAATACACTGAGACCATCGGTGCTGGGGTCTCAATTTCTACAGTGTATGACATGTGGGGGAGAAAGGTAGAGGCACTGGATATTCCATGCCATGTCCCTGAATACGCTAAGACCATCGGTGCTGGGGTCTCACTTTCTACAGTGTATGACATGTGGGGGAGAAAGGTAGAGGCACTGGATATTCCATGCCATGTCCCTGAATACACTAAGACGATCGGTGCTGGGGTCTCACTTTCTACAGTATTTGACATGTGGGGGAAAAAGGTAGAGGCACTGGATATTCCATTCCATGTCCCTGAATACACTGAGACCATCAGTGTTGGGGTCTCACTTTCTACAGTGTTTGACATGTGGGGGGGAAAGGTGGAGGCACTGGATATTCCATGCCATGTCCCTGAATACACTGTGACCATCGGGGCAGGGGGCTCACTTTCTACAGCATTTGACATGTGGAGGAGAAAGGTAGAGGCTCTGGATATTCCATGCCATGTCCCTGAATACACTGAGACCATCAGTGCTGGGGTCTCACTTTCTACAGTGTTTGACATGTGGGGGAGAAAGGTAGAGACACTGCATATTCCATGCCATGTCCCTGAATACACTGAGACCATCGGTGCTGGGGTCTCACTTTCTACAGTGTTTGACACGTGGGGGACAAAGGTAAAGGCACTGGATATTCCATGCCATGTCCCTGAATACACTGAGACCATCGGTGCTGGGGTCTCAATTTCTACAGTGTATAACATGTGGGGGAGAAAGGTAGAGGCACTGGATATTCCATGCCATGTCCCTGAATACGCTAAGACCATCGGTGCTGGGGTCTCACTTTCTACAGTGTATGACGTGTGGGGGAGAAAGGTAGAGGCACTGGATATTCCATGCCATGTCCCTGAATACGCTAAGACCATCGGTGCTGGGGTCTCACTTTCTACAGTATTTGACATGTGGGGGAAAAAGGTAGGGGCACTGGATATTCCATTCCATGTCCCTGAATACACTGAGACCATCAGTGTTGGGGTCTCACTTTCTACAGTGTTTGACATGTGGGGGGGGGAAAGGTAGAGGCACTGGATATTCCATGCCATGTCCCTGAATACACTGTGACCATCGGGGCAGGGGTCTCACTTTCTACAGCATTTGACATGTGGAGGAGAAAGGTAGAGGCACTGGATATTCCATGCCGTGTCCCTGAAAACACTGAAAATGTCGGTGCAGGGGTCTCACTTTCTAGTGTTTGACACTTGGGGGAGAAAGGTAGAGGCACTGGATATTCCATGCCATGTCCCTGAATACACTGAGACCATTGGTGCTGGGGTCTCACTTTCTACAGTGTTTGACATGTGGGGGAGAAAGGTAGAAGAAATGGATGTTCCATGCCATGTCCCTGAATACACTGAGACCATCGGTGCTGGGGTCTCACTTTCTGCAGTTTTTGACATGTGAGGGAGAAAGGTAGAAGCACTGGATGTTCCATGCCATGTCCCTGAATATGCTGAGACCATTGGTGCTGGGGTCTCACTTTCTACAGCGTTTGACATGTGGGGGGAAGGGTAGAGGCACTGGATATTCCATGCCATGTCCCTGAATACACTGAGACCATCAGTGCTGGAGTCTCACTTTCTGCAGTGTTTGACATGTGAGGGAGAAAGGTAGAGGCACTGGATATTCCATGCCATGTCCCTGAATACGCTGAGAACATCGGTGCTGGGGTCTCACTTTCTACAGTGTTTGACATGTGGGAGGGAAGGGTAGAGGCATTGGATATTCCATGCCATGTCCCTGAATACACTGAGACCATCGGGGCGGGGGTCTCACTTTCTACAGCGTTTGACATGTGGGGGAGAAAGGTAGAGGCACTGGATATTCCATGCCATGTCCCTGAATACACTGAGACCATCGGTGCTGGGGTCTCAATTTCTACAGTGTATGACATGTGGGGGAGAAAGGTAGAGGCACTGGATATTCCATGCCATGTCCCTGAATACGCTAAGACCATCGGTGCTGGGGTCTCACTTTCTACAGTGTATGACATGTGGGGGAGAAAGGTAGAGGCACTGGATATTCCATGCCATGTCCCTGAATACGCTAAGACGATCGGTGCTGGGGTCTCACTTTCTACAGTATTTGACATGTGGGGGAAAAAGGTAGAGGCACTGGATATTCCATTCCATGTCCCTGAATACACTGAGACCATCAGTGTTGGGGTCTCACTTTCTACAGTGTTTGACATGTGGGGGGGAAAGGTAGAGGCACTGGATATTCCATGCCATGTCCCTGAATACACTGTGACCATCGGGGCAGGGGGCTCACTTTCTACAGCATTTGACATGTGGAGGAGAAAGGTAGAGGCTCTGGATATTCCATGCCATGTCCCTGAATACACTGAGACCATCAGTGCTGGGGTCTCACTTTCTACAGTGTTTGACATGTGGGGGAGAAAGGTAGAGACACTGCATATTCCATGCCATGTCCCTGAATACACTGAGACCATCGGTGCTGGGGTCTCACTTTCTACAGTGTTTGACATGTGGGGGACAAAGGTAAAGGCACTGGATATTCCATGCCATGTCCCTGAATACACTGAGACCATCAGTGCTGGGGTCTCAATTTCTACAGTGTATAACATGTGGGGGAGAAAGGTAGAGGCACTGGATATTCCATGCCATGTCCCTGAATACGCTAAGACCATCGGTGCTGGGGTCTCACTTTCTACAGTATTTGACATGTGGGGGAGAAAGGTAGAGGCACTGGATATTCCATGCCATGTCCCTGAATACGCTAAGACCATCGGTGCTGGGGTCTCACTTTCTACAGTATTTGACATGTGGGGGAAAAAGGTAGGGGCACTGGATATTCCATTCCATGTCCCTGAATACACTGAGACCATCAGTGTTGGGGTCTCACTTTCTACAGTGTTTGACATGTGGGGGGGAAAGGTAGAGGCACTGGATATTCCATGCCATGTCCCTGAATACACTGTGACCATCGGGGCAGGGGTCTCACTTTCTACAGCATTTGACATGTGGAGGAGAAAGGTAGAGGCACTGGATATTCCATGCCGTGTCCCTGAAAACACTGAAAATGTCGGTGCAGGGGTCTCACTTTCTAGTGTTTGACACGTGGGGGAGAAAGGTAGAGGCACTGGATATTCCATGCCATGTCCCTGAATACACTGAGACCATTGGTGCTGGGGTCTCACTTTCTACAGTGTTTGACATGTGGGGGAGAAAGGTATAAGAAATGGATATTCCATGCCATGTCCCTGAATACACTGAGACCATCGGTGCTGGGGTCTCACTTTCTGCAGTTTTTGACATGTGAGGGAGAAAGGTAGAAGCACTGGATGTTCCATGCCATGTCCCTGAATATGCTGAGACCATTGGTGCTGGGGTCTCACTTTCTACAGCGTTTGACATGTGGGGGGAAGGGTAGAGGCACTGGATATTCCATGCCATGTCCCTGAATACACTGAGACCATCAGTGCTGGAGTCTCACTTTCTGCAGTGTTTGACATGTGAGGGAGAAAGGTAGAGGCACTGGATATTGCATGCCATGTCCCTGGATACACTGAGACCATCTGTGCTGGGGTCTCACTTTCTATAGTGTTTGACATGCGGGGGAGAAAGGTAGAGGCACTGGATATTCCATGCCATGTCCCTGAATACGCTGAGAACATCGGTGCTGGGGTCTCACTTTCTACAGTGTTTGACATGTGGGAGGGAAGGGTAGAGGCATTGGATATTCCATGCCATGTCCCTGAATACACTGAGACCATCGGGGCGGGGGTCTCACTTTCTACAGCGTTTGACATGTGGGGGAGAAAGGTAGAGGCACTGGATATTCCATGCCATGTCCCTGAATACACTGAGACCATCGGTGCTGGGGTCTCACTTTCTACAGTGTTTGACATGTGGGGGAGAAAGGTAGAGGCACTGGATATTCAATGCCATGTCCCTGAATACACTGAGACCATCAGTGCTGGGGTCTCACTTTCTACAGTGTTTGACATGTGGGGGGAAAAGGTAGAAGCACTGGATATTCCATGCCATGTCCCTGAATACACTGAGACCATCAGGGCAGGGGTCTCACTTTCTACAGTGTTTGACATGTGTGGAAGAAAGGTAGAGGCACAGGATATTTCATGCCATGTCCCTGAATACACTGAGACCATCGGGGCTGGCGTCTCACTTTCTACAGTGTTTGACAAGTGGGGGAGAAAGGTAGAGGCACTGGATATTCCATGCCATGTCCCTGAATTCACTGAGGCCATCGGTGCTGGGGTCTCACTTTCTACAGTGTTTGACAAGTGGGGGAGAAAGGTAGAGACACTGCATATTCCATGCCATGTCCCTGAATACACTGAGACCATCGGTGATCGGGTCTCACTTTCTACAGTGTTTGACACGTGGGGGAGAAAGGTAAAGACACTGCATATTCCATGCCATGTCCCTAAATACACTGAGACCATCAGTGCTGGGATCTCATTTTCTACAATGTTTGACATGTGGGGGAGAAAGGTAGAGGCACTGGATATTCCATGCCATGTCCCTGAATACACTGAGACCATCAATGATGGGGTCTCACTTTCTACAGTGTTTGACATGTGGTGTTGAAAGGTAGAGGTGCTGGATATTCCATGCCATGTCCCTGAATACACTGAGACCATCGGTGCTGGGGTCTCACTTTCTACAGTGTTTGACACGTGGGGGAGAAAGGTATAGACACTGCATATTAGATGCCATGTCCCTGAATAGACTGAGACCATCAGTGCTGGGGTCTCACTTTCTACAGTGTTTGACACGTGGGGGAGAAAGGTAGAGGCACTGGATATTCCATGCCATTTCCCAGAATACGCTGAGACCATTGGTGCAGGGGCCTCACTTTCTACAGTGTTTGACATGCGGGGGAGAAAGGTAGAGGCACTGGATATTCCATGCCTTGTCCCTGAATACACTTAGACCTTCGGTGCAGGGGTCTCACTTTCTACAGCGATTGACATGTGGGGGGAAGGTAGAGGCACTGGATATTCCATGCCATGTCCCTGAAAACACTGAGACCATCGGTGCTGGGGTCTCACTTTCTGCAGTGTTTGACATGTGAGGGAGAAAGGTAGAGGCACTGGATGTTCCATGCCATGTCCTTGAATATGCTGAGACCATTGGTGCTGGGGTCTCACTTTCTACAGTGTTTGACATGTGGAGGAGAAAGGTAGAGGCACTGGATATTCCATGCCATGTCCCTGAATACACTGAGACCAATCGCGCTGGGGTCTCACTTTCTGCAGTGTTTGACATGCGGGGGAGAAAGGTAGAGGCACTGGATATTCCATGCCATGTCCCTGGATACACTGAGACCATTGGTGCTTGGGTCTCACTTTCTACAGTGTTTGACATGCGGGGGAGAAAGGTAGAGGCACTGGATATTCCATGCCATGTCCCTGAATACGCTGAGAACATCGGTGCTGGGGTCTCACTTTCTACAGTGTTTGACATGTGGGGGGGGAAGTTAGAAGCACTGGATATTCCATGCCATGTCCCTGAATACACTGAGACCATCGGGGCAGGGGTCTCACTTTGTACAACATTTGTCATGTGGGGGAAAAAGATAGAGCCACTGGATATTCCATGCCATGTCCCTGAATACACTGAGACCATCGGTGCTGGGGTCTCACTTTCTACAGTGTTTGACAAATGGGGGAGAAAGGTAGAGACACTGCATATTCCATGCCATGTCCCTGAATACACTGAGACCATCGGTGCTGGGGTCTCACTTTCTACAGTGTTTGACACGTGAGGGACAAAGGTAAAGGCACTGGATATTCCATGCCATGTCCCTGAATACACTGAGACCATCGGTGCTGGGGTCTCAATTTCTACAGTGTTTGACACGTGGGGGAGAAAGGTAGAGACACTGCATATTCCATGCCATGTCCCTCAATACACTGAGACCATCAGTGCTGGGATCTCACTTTCTACAGTGTTTGACACGTGGGGGAGAAAGGTAGAGGCACTGGATATTCCATGCATTTCCCTGAATACACTGAGACCATCGGTGCTGGGGTCTCACTTTCTACAGTGTTTGAAATGTGGGGGAGAAAGGTAGAGACACTGCATACTCCATGCCATGTCCCTGAATACACTGAGGCCATCAGTGCTGGGGTCTCACTTTGTACAGTGTTTGACATGTGGGGGAGAAAGGTAGAGGCACTGGATATTCCATGCCATGTCCCGGAATACACTTAGACCATCGGTGCAGGGGTCTCGCTTTCTACAGCGTTTGACATGTGGGGGTAAGGGTAGAGGCACTGGATATTCCATGCCATGTCCCTGAATACACTGAGACCATCGGTGCTGGGGTCTCACTTTCTACAGTGTTTGACATATGGGGGAGAAAGGTAGAGGCACTGGATATTCCATGCCATGTCCCTGAATACACTGAGACCATCAGTGCTGGAGTTTCACTTTCTACAGTGTTTGACTTGCAGGGCAAAAAGGTAGAGGCACTGGATATTCCATGCCATGTCCCTGAATACACTGAGACCATCAGTGATGGGGTCTCACTTTCTACAGTGTTTGACATGTGGGGGAGAAAGGTAGAGATACTGCATACTCCATGTCATGTCCCTGAATACACTGAGACCCTCAGTGCTTGGGTCTCACTTTCTACAGTGTTTGACATGTGGGGGAGAAAGGTAGAAGCACTGGATATTCAATGTCATGTCCCTGAATACACTGAGGCCATCAGTGCTGGGGTCTCACTTTCTACAGTGTTTGACATGTTGGGGAGAAAGGTAGAAGAAATGGATATTCCATGCCGTGTCCCTGAAAACACTGAGAATGTCGGTGCAGGGGTCTCACTTTCTAGTGTTTGACACGTGGGGGAGAAAGGTAGAGGCACTGGATATTCCATGCCATGACCCTGAATACACCGAGACCATCGGTGCTGGGGTCTCAATTTCTATAGTGTTTGACATGTGGGGGGAAGGGTAGAGGCACTGGATGTTCCATTCCATGTCCCTGAATTCACTAAGACCATCAGTTTTGGGGTCTCACTTTCTACAGTGTTTGACATGTGGGGGGAAGGGTAGAGGCACTGGATATTCCATGCCATGTCCCTGAATACACTGAGACCATCGGTGCTGGGGTCTCACTTTCTGCAGTGTTTGACATGTGAGAGAGAAAGGTAGAAGCACTGGATGTTCCATGCCATGTCCCTGAATACACTGAGACCATCAGTGCTGGGGTCTCACTTTCTGCAGTGTTTGACATGTGAGGGAGAAAGTTAGAGGCACTGGATATTGCATGCCATGTCCCTGGATACAGTGAGACCATCGGTGCTGGGGTCTCACTTTCTACAGCGTTTGACATGTGGGGGAAGGGTGGAGGCACTGGATATTCCATGCCATGTCCCTGAATACACTGAGACCATCAGTGCTGGGGTCTCACTTTCTGCAGTGTTTGACATGTGAGGGAGAAAGGTAGAGGCACTGGATATTGCATGCCATGTCCCTGGATACACTGAGACCATCGGTGCTGGGGTCTCACTTTCTACAGTGTTTGACATGCGGGGGAGAAAGGTAGAGGCACTGGATATTCCATGCCATGTCCCTGAATACGCTGAGAACATCGGTGCTGGGGTCTCACTTTCTACAGTGTTTGACATGTAGGAGGGAAGGTAGAGGCATTGGATATTCCATTCCATGTCCCTGAATACACTGAGACCATCGGGGCGTGGGTCTCACTTTCTACAGCGTTTGACATGTGGGGGAGAAAGGTAGAGGCACTGGATATTCCATGCCATGTCCCTGAATACACTGAGACCATCAGTGCTGGGGTCTCACTTTCTACAGTGTTTGACATGTGGGGGAGAAAGGTAGAGACACTGCGTATTCCATGCCATGTCCCTGAATACACTGAGACCATCGGTGCTGGGGTCTCACTTTCTACAGTGTTTGACACGTGGGGGACAAAGGTAAAGGCACTGGATATTCCATGCCATGTCCCTGAACACACTGAGACCATCGGTGCTGGGGTCTCAATTTCTACAGTGTATAGCATGTGGGGGAGAAAGGTAGAGGCACTGGATATTCCATGCCATGTCCCTGAATACGCTAAGACCATCGGTGCTGGGGTCTCACTTTCTACAGTGTATGACGTGTGGGGGAGAAAGGTAGAGGCACTGGATATTCCATGCCATGTCCCTGAATACGCTAAGACCATCGGTGCTGGGGTCTCACTTTCTACCGTATTTGACATGTGGGGGAAAAAGGTAGAGGCACTGGATATTCCATTCCATGTCCCTGAATACACTGAGACCATCAGTGTTGGGGTCTCACTTTCTACAGTGTTTGACATGTGGTGGGGAAAGGTAGAGGCACTGGATATTCCATGCCATGTCCCTGAATACACTGTGACCATCGGGGCAGGGGTCTCACTTTCTACAGCATTTGACATGTGGAGGAGAAAGGTAGAGGCACTGGATATTCCATGCCAGGTCCCTGAATACACTGAGACCATCAGTGATGGGGTCTCACTTTCTACAGTGTTTGACATGTGGGGGAGAAAGGTAGAGATACTGCATACTCATTGTCATGTCCCTGAATACACTGAGACCATCAGTGCTGGGGTCTCACTTTCTACAGTGTTTGACATGTGGGGGAGAAAGGTAGAGATACTGCATACTCATTGTCATGTCCCTGAATACACTGAGACCATCAGTGCTGGGGTCTCACTTTCTACAGTGTTTGACATGTTGGGGAGAAAGGTAGAGGCACTGGATATTCCATGCCATGTCCCTGAATACACTGAGACCATTGGTGCTGGGGTCTCACTTTCTACAGTGTTTGACATGTGGGGGAGAAAGGTAGAAGAAATGGATATTCCATGCCATGTCCCTGAATACACTGAGACCATCGGTGCTGGGGTCTCACTTTCTGCAGTTTTTGACATGTGAGGGAGAAAGGTAGAAGCTCTGGATGTTCCATGCCATGTCCCTGAATATGCTGAGACCATTGGTTCTGGGGTCTCACTTTCTACAGCGTTTGACATGTGGGGAGAAAGGTAGAGGCACTGGATATTCCATGCCAGGTCCCTGAATACACTGAGACCATCAGTGATGGGGTCTCACTTTCTACAGTGTTTGACATGTGGGGGAGAAAGGTAGAGATACTGCATACTCATTGTCATGTCCCTGAATACACTGAGACCATCAGTGCTGGGGTCTCACTTTCTACAGTGTTTGACATGTTGGGGAGAAAGGTAGAGGCACTGGATATTCCATGCCATGTCCCTGAATACACTGAGACCATTGGTGCTGGGGTCTCACTTTCTACAGTGTTTGACATGTGGGGGAGAAAGGTAGAAGAAATGGATATTCCATGCCATGTCCCTGAATACACTGAGACCATCGGTGCTGGGGTCTCACTTTCTGCAGTTTTTGACATGTGAGGGAGAAAGGTAGAAGCTCTGGATGTTCCATGCCATGTCCCTGAATATGCTGAGACCATTGGTTCTGGGGTCTCACTTTCTACAGCGTTTGACATGTGGGGAGAAAGGTAGAGGCACTGGATATTGCATGCCATGTCCCTGGATACACTGAGACCATCGGTGCTGGGGTCTCACTTTCTATAGTGTTTGACATGCGGGGGAGAAAGGTAGAGGCACTGGATATTCCATGCCATGTCCCTGAATACGCGGAGAACATCGGTGCTGGGGTCTCACTTTCTACAGTGTTTGACATGTGGGAGGGAAGGGTAGAGGCATTGGATATTCCATGCCGTGTCCCTGAATACACTGAGACCATCGGGGCGGGGGTCTCACTTTCTACAGCGTTTGACATGTGGGGGAGAAAGGTAGAGGCACTGGATATTCCATGCCATGTCCCTGAATACACTGAGACTATCGGTGCTGGGGTCTCACTTTCTACAGTGTTTGACATGTGGGGGGGAAAAGGTAGAAGCACTGGATATTCCATGCCATGTCCCTGAATACACTGAGACCATCAGGGCAGGGGTCTCACTTTCTACAGTGTTTGACATGTGGGGAAGAAAGGTAGAGGCACAGGATATTTCATGCCATGTCCCTGAATACACTGAGACCATCGGGGCTGGCGTCTCACTTTCTACAGTGTTTGGCAAGTGGGGGAGAAAGGTAGAGGCACTGGATATTCCATGCCATGTCCCTGAATTCACTGAGGCCATCGGTGCCGGGGTCTCACTTTCTACAGTGTTTGACAAGTGGGGGAGAAAGGTAGAGACACTGCATATTCCATGCCATGTCCCTGAATACACTGAGACCATCAGTGCTGGGGTCTCACTTTCTACAGTGTTTGACACGTGGGGGAGAAGGGTAAAGACACTGCATATTCCATGCCATGTCCCTGAATACACTGAGACCATCAGTGCTGGGATCTCACTTTCTACAGTGTTTGACATGTGGGGGAGAAAGGTAGAGGCACTGGATATTCCATGCCATGTCCCTGAATACACTGAGACCATCAATGCTGGGGTCTCACTTTCTACAGTGTATGACATGTGGGGGAGAAAGGTAGAGGCACTGGATATTCCATGCCTTGTCCCTGAATACGCTAAGACCATTGGTGCTGGGGTCTCACTTTCTACAGTGTTTGACATGTGGGGGAGAAAGGTAGAGATACTGCATACTCCATGTCATGTCCCTGAATACACTGAGACCCTCAGTGCTTGGGTCTCACTTTCTACAGTGTTTGACATGCGGGGGAGAAAGGTAGAAGCACTGGATATTCAATGTCATGTCCCTGAATACACTGAGGCCATCAGTGCTGGGGTCTCACTTTCTACAGTGTTTGACATGTTGGGGAGAAAGGTAGAGGCACTGGATATTCCATGCCATGTCCCTGAAAACACTGAGAATGTCGGTGCAGGGGTCTCACTTTCTAGTGTTTGACACGTGGGGGAGAAAGGTAGAGGCACTGGATATTCCATGCCATGTCCCTGAATACACTGAGACCATTGGTGCTGGGGTCTCACTTTCTACATTGTTTGACATGTGGGGGAGAAAGGTAGAAGAAATGGATATTCCATGCCATGTCCCTGAATACACTGAGACCATTGGTGCTGGGGTCTCACTTTCTACATTGTTTGACATGTGGGGGAGAAAGGTAGAAGAAATGGATATTCCATGCCATGTCCCTGAATACACTGAGACCATCGGTGCTGGGGTCTCACTTTCTGCAGTGTTTGACATGTGAGGGAGAAAGGTAGAAGCACTGGATGTTCCATGCCATGTCCCTGAATACACTGAGACCATTGGTGCTGGGGTCTCACTTTCTACATTGTTTGACATGTGGGGGAGAAAGGTAGAAGAAATGGATATTCCATGCCATGTCCCTGAATACACTGAGACCATCGGTGCTGGGGTCTCACTTTCTGCAGTGTTTGACATGTGAGGGAGAAAGGTAGAAGCACTGGATGTTCCATGCCATGTCCCTGAATACACTGAGACCATCAGTGCTGGGGTCTCACTTTCTGCAGTGTTTGACATGTGGGGGAGAAAGGTAGAGGCACTGGATATTGCATGCCATGTCCCTGGATACACTGAGACCATCGGTGCTGGGGTCTCACTTTCTACAGTGTTTGACATGCGGGGGAGAAAGGTAGAGGCACTGGATATTCCATGCCATGTCCCTGAATACGCTGAGAACATCGGTGCTGGGGTCTCACTTTCTACAGTGTTTGACATGTGGGAGGGAAAGGTAGAGGCATTGGATATTCCATGCCATGTCCCTGAATACACTGAGACCATCGGGGTGGGGGTCTCACTTTCTACAGCGTTTGACATGTGGGGGAGAAAGGTAGAGGCACTGGATATTCCATGCCATGTCCCTGAATACACTGAGACCATCAGTGCTGGGGTCTCACTTTCTACAGTGTTTGACATGTGGGGGGGAAAGGTAGAAGCACTGGATATTCCATGCCATGTCCCTGAATACACTGAGACCATCGGGGCAGGGGTCTCACTTTCTACAGTGTTTGACATGTGAGGGAGAAAGGTAGAGGCACTGGATATTGCATGCCATGTCCCTGGATACAGTGAGACCATCGGTGCTGGGGTCTCACTTTCTACAGCGTTTGACATGTAGGGGAAGGGTGGAGGCACTGGATATTCCATGCCATGTCCCTGAATACACTGAGACCATCAGTGCTGGGGTCTCACTTTCTGCAGTGTTTGACATGTGAGGGAGAAAGGTAGAGGCACTGGATATTGCATGCCATGTCCCTGGATACACTGAGACCATCGGTGCTGGGGTCTCACTTTCTACAGTGTTTGACATGCGGGGGAGAAAGGTAGAGGCACTGGATATTCCATGCCATGTCCCTGAATACGCTGAGAACATCGGTGCTGGGGTCTCACTTTCTACAGTGTTTGACATGTGGGAGGGAAAGGTAGAGGCATTGGATATTCCATGCCTGTCCCTGAATACACTGAGACCATTGGGGCGGGGGTCTCACTTTCTACAGTGTTTGACACGTGGGGGACAAAGGTAAAGGCACTGGATATTCCATGCCATGTCCCTGAATACACTGAGACCATCGGTGCTGGGGTCTCAATTTCTACAGTGTATAACATGTGGGGGAGAAAGGTAGAGGCACTGGATATTCCATGCCATGTCCCTGAATACACTGAGGCCATCAGTGCTGGGGTCTCACTTTCTACAGTGTTTGACATGTGGGGGAGAAAGGTAGAGACACTGCATATTCCATGCCATGTCCCTGAATACACTGAGACCATCGGTGCTGGGGTCTCACTTTCTACAGTGTTTGACACGTGGGGGGCAAAGGTAAAGGCACTGGATATTCCATGCCATGTCCCTGAATACACTGAGACCATCGGTGCTGGGGTCTCAATTTCTACAGTGTATAACATGTGGGGGAGAAAGGTAGAGGCACTGGATATTCCATGCCATGTCCCTGAATACGCTAAGACCATCGGTGCTGGGGTCTCACTTTCTACAGTATTTGACATGTGGGGGAAAAAGGTAGAGGCACTGGATATTCCATTCCATGTCCCTGAATACACTGAGACCATCAGTGTTGGGGTCTCACTTTCTACAGTGTTTGACATGTGGGGGGGAAAGGTAGAGGCACTGGATATTCCATGCCATGTCCCTGAATACACTGAGACCATCAGTGCTGGGGTCTCACTTTCTACAGTGTTTGACTTGCAAGGCAAAAAGGTAGAGGCACTGGATATTCCATGCCATGTCCCTGAATACACTGAGACCATCGGTGCTGGGGTCTCACTTTCTACAGCGTTTGACATGTGGAGGAGAAAGGTAGAGGCACTGGATATTCCATGCCATGTCCCTGAATACACTGAGACCATCAGTGATGGGGTCTCACTTTCTACAGTGTTTGACATGTGGGGGAGAAAGGTAGAGATACTGCATACTCCATGTCATGTCCCTGAATACACTGAGACCATCGGTGCTGGGGTCTCACTTTCTACAGTGTTTGACATGCGGGGGAGAAAGGTAGAGACACTGGATATTCCATGCCATTCCCTGAATTCCCTGAGACCATCGGTGCTGGGGTCTCACTTTCTACAGCGTTTGACATGTGGGGGAGAAAGGTAGAGGCACTGGATATTCCATGCCGTGTCCCTGAAAACACTGAGAATGTCGGTGCAGGGGTCTCACTTTCTAGTGTTTGACACGTGGGGGAGAAAAGTAGAGGCACTGGATATTCCATGCCATGTCCCTGAATACACTGAGACCATTGGTGCTGGGGTCTCACTATCTACAGTGTTTGACATGTGGGGGAGAAAGGTAGAAGAAATGGATATTCCATGCCATGTCCCTGAATACACTGAGACCATCGGTGCTGGGGTCTCACTTTCTGCAGTTTTTGACATGTGAGGGAGAAAGGTAGAAGCTCTGGATGTTCCATGCCATGTCCCTGAATATGCTGAGACCATTGGTTCTGGGGTCTCACTTTCTACAGCGTTTGACATGTGGGGGGAAGGGTAGAGGCACTGGATATTCCATGCCATGTCCCTGAATACACTGAGGCCATCAGTTCTGGGGTCTCACTTTCTGCAGTGTTTGACATGTGAGGGAGAAAGGCAGAGGCACTGGATATTCCATGCCATGTCCCTGAATACGCTGAGAACATCGGTGCTGGGGTCTCACTTTCTACAGTGTTTGACATGTGGGAGGGAAGGGTAGAGGCATTGGATATTCCATGCCATGTCCCTGAATACACTGAGACCATCGGGGCGGGGGTCTCACTTTCTACAGTGTTTGACATGTGGGGAAGAAAGGTAGAGGCACTGGATATTCCATGCCATGTCCCTGAATACACTGAGACCATCAGTGCTGGGATCTCACTTTCTACAGTGTTTGACATGTGGGAGGGAAAGGTAGAGGCACTGGATATTCCATGCCATGTCCCTGAATACACTGAGACCATCAGTGCTGGGGTCTCACTTTCTACAGTGTTTGACATGTGGGGGGGGAAAGGTAGAAGCACTGGATATTCCATGCCATGTCCCTGAATACACTGAGACCATCAGGGCAGGGGTCTCACTTTCTACAGTGTTTGACATGTTGGGAAGAAAGGTAGAGGCACAGGATATTTCATGCCATGTCCCTGAATACACTGAGACCATCGGGGCTGGCGTCTCACTTTCTACAGTGTTTGACAAGTGGGGGAGAAAGGTAGAGGCACTGGATATTCCATGCCATGTCCCTGAATTCACTGAGGCCATCGGTGCTGGGGTCTCACTTTCTACAGTGTTTGACAAGTGGGGGAGAAAGGTAGAGACACTGCATATTCCATGCCATGTCCCTGAATACACTAAGACCATCGGTGCTGGGGTCTCAATTTCTACAGTGTATGACACGTGGGGGAGAAAGGTAGAGGCACTGGATATTCCATGCCATGTCCCTGAATACACTGAGACCATCGGTGCTGGGGTCTCACTTTCTGCAGTGTTTGACATGTGAGCGAGAAAGGTAGAGGCACTGGATGTTCCATGCCATGTCCCTGAATATGCTGAGACCATTGGTGCTGGGGTCTCACTTTCTACAGCGTTTGACATGTGGGGGGAAGGGTAGAGGCACTGGATATTCCATGCCATGTCCCTGAATACACTGAGACCATCAGTGCTGGGGTCTCACTTTCTGCAGTGTTTGACATGCGAGGGAGAAAGGTAGAGGCACTGGATATTGCATGCCATGTCCCTGGATACACTGAGACCATCGGTGCTGGGGTCTCACTTTCTACAGTGTTTGACATGCGGGGGAGAAAGGTAGAGACACTGGATATTCCATGCCATGTCCCTGAATATGCTGAGAACATCGGTGCTGGGGTCTCACTTTCTACAGTGATTGACATGTGGGAGGGAAAGGTAGAGGCATTGGATATTCCATGCCATGTCCCTGAATACACTGAGACCATCGGGGCGGGGGTCTCACTTTCTACAGCGTTTGTCATGTGGGGGAGAAAGGTAGAGGCACTGGATATTCCATGCCATGTCCCTGAATACACTGAGACTATCGGTGCTGGGGTCTCACTTTCTACAGTGTTTGACATGTGGAGGAGAAAGGTAGAGGCTCTGGATATTCCATGCCATGTCCCTGAATACACCGAGACCATCAGTGATGGGGTCTCACTTTCTACAGTGTTTGACATGTGGGGGGAAAGGTAGAAGCACTGGATATTCCATGCCATGTCCCTGAATACACTGAGACCATCGGGGCAGGGGTCTCACTTTCTACAGTGTTTGACATGTGGGGAAGAAAGGTAGAGGCACAGGATATTTCATGCCATGTCCCTGAATACACTGAGACCATCGGGGCTGGCGTCTCACTTTCTGCAGTGTTTGACAAGTGGGGGAGAAAGGTAGAGACACTGAATATTCCATGCCATGTCCCTGAGTTCACTGAGACCATCGGTGCTGGGGTCTCACTTTCTACAGTGTTTGACATGTGGGGGACAAAGGTAAAGGCACTGGATATTCCATGCCATGTCCCTGAATACACTAAGACCATCGGTGCTGCGGTCTCAATTTCTACAGTGTTTGACACGTGGGGGAGAAAGCTAGAGACACTGCATATTCCATGCCATGTCCCTGAATACACTGAGACCATCAGTGCTGGGATCTCACTTTCTACAGTGTTTGACACATGGGGGAGAAAGGTAGAGGCACTGGATATTCCATGCATTTCCCTGAATACACTGAGACCATCAGTGCTGGGGTCTCACTTTCTACAGTGTTTGACATGTGGGGGAGAAAGGTAGAGGCACTGGATATTCCATGCCATGTCCCTGAATACACTTAGACCATCGGTGCAGGGGTCTCACTTTCTAGTTTTTGACACGTGGAGGAGAAAGGTAGAGGCAATGGATATTTAATGTTATGTCCCCGAATACACTGAGGGCATCAGTGCTGGGGTCTCACTTTCTACAGTGTTTGACATGTGGGGGTGAAAGGTGGAGGCATTGGGTATTCCATGCCATGTCCCTGAATACACTGAGACCATCGGTGCTGGGGTCTCACTTTCTACAGTGTTTGACATGTGGGGGAGAAAGGTAGAGATACTGCATACTCATTGTCATGTCCCTGAATACACTGAGACCATCAGTGCTGGGGTCTCACTTTCTACAGTGTTTGACATGTTGGGGAGAAAGGTAGAGGCACTGGATATTCCATGCCATGTCCCTGAATACACTGAGACCATTGGTGCTGGGGTCTCACTTTCTACAGTGTTTGACATGTGGGGGAGAAAGGTAGAAGAAATGGATATTCCATGCCATGTCCCTGAATACACTGAGACCATCGGTGCTGGGGTCTCACTTTCTGCAGTTTTTGACATGTGAGGGAGAAAGGTAGAAGCTCTGGATGTTCCATGCCATGTCCCTGAATATGCTGAGACCATTGGTTCTGGGGTCTCACTTTCTACAGCGTTTGACATGTGGGGAGAAAGGTAGAGGCACTGGATATTGCATGCCATGTCCCTGGATACACTGAGACCATCGGTGCTGGGGTCTCACTTTCTATAGTGTTTGACATGCGGGGGAGAAAGGTAGAGGCACTGGATATTCCATGCCATGTCCCTGAATACGCGGAGAACATCGGTGCTGGGGTCTCACTTTCTACAGTGTTTGACATGTGGGAGGGAAGGGTAGAGGCATTGGATATTCCATGCCGTGTCCCTGAATACACTGAGACCATCGGGGCGGGGGTCTCACTTTCTACAGCGTTTGACATGTGGGGGAGAAAGGTAGAGGCACTGGATATTCCATGCCATGTCCCTGAATACACTGAGACTATCGGTGCTGGGGTCTCACTTTCTACAGTGTTTGACATGTGGGGGGGAAAAGGTAGAAGCACTGGATATTCCATGCCATGTCCCTGAATACACTGAGACCATCAGGGCAGGGGTCTCACTTTCTACAGTGTTTGACATGTGGGGAAGAAAGGTAGAGGCACAGGATATTTCATGCCATGTCCCTGAATACACTGAGACCATCGGGGCTGGCGTCTCACTTTCTACAGTGTTTGGCAAGTGGGGGAGAAAGGTAGAGGCACTGGATATTCCATGCCATGTCCCTGAATTCACTGAGGCCATCGGTGCCGGGGTCTCACTTTCTACAGTGTTTGACAAGTGGGGGAGAAAGGTAGAGACACTGCATATTCCATGCCATGTCCCTGAATACACTGAGACCATCAGTGCTGGGGTCTCACTTTCTACAGTGTTTGACACGTGGGGGAGAAGGGTAAAGACACTGCATATTCCATGCCATGTCCCTGAATACACTGAGACCATCAGTGCTGGGATCTCACTTTCTACAGTGTTTGACATGTGGGGGAGAAAGGTAGAGGCACTGGATATTCCATGCCATGTCCCTGAATACACTGAGACCATCAATGCTGGGGTCTCACTTTCTACAGTGTATGACATGTGGGGGAGAAAGGTAGAGGCACTGGATATTCCATGCCTTGTCCCTGAATACGCTAAGACCATTGGTGCTGGGGTCTCACTTTCTACAGTGTTTGACATGTGGGGGAGAAAGGTAGAGATACTGCATACTCCATGTCATGTCCCTGAATACACTGAGACCCTCAGTGCTTGGGTCTCACTTTCTACAGTGTTTGACATGCGGGGGAGAAAGGTAGAAGCACTGGATATTCAATGTCATGTCCCTGAATACACTGAGGCCATCAGTGCTGGGGTCTCACTTTCTACAGTGTTTGACATGTTGGGGAGAAAGGTAGAGGCACTGGATATTCCATGCCATGTCCCTGAAAACACTGAGAATGTCGGTGCAGGGGTCTCACTTTCTAGTGTTTGACACGTGGGGGAGAAAGGTAGAGGCACTGGATATTCCATGCCATGTCCCTGAATACACTGAGACCATTGGTGCTGGGGTCTCACTTTCTACATTGTTTGACATGTGGGGGAGAAAGGTAGAAGAAATGGATATTCCATGCCATGTCCCTGAATACACTGAGACCATTGGTGCTGGGGTCTCACTTTCTACATTGTTTGACATGTGGGGGAGAAAGGTAGAAGAAATGGATATTCCATGCCATGTCCCTGAATACACTGAGACCATCGGTGCTGGGGTCTCACTTTCTGCAGTGTTTGACATGTGAGGGAGAAAGGTAGAAGCACTGGATGTTCCATGCCATGTCCCTGAATACACTGAGACCATTGGTGCTGGGGTCTCACTTTCTACATTGTTTGACATGTGGGGGAGAAAGGTAGAAGAAATGGATATTCCATGCCATGTCCCTGAATACACTGAGACCATCGGTGCTGGGGTCTCACTTTCTGCAGTGTTTGACATGTGAGGGAGAAAGGTAGAAGCACTGGATGTTCCATGCCATGTCCCTGAATACACTGAGACCATCAGTGCTGGGGTCTCACTTTCTGCAGTGTTTGACATGTGGGGGAGAAAGGTAGAGGCACTGGATATTGCATGCCATGTCCCTGGATACACTGAGACCATCGGTGCTGGGGTCTCACTTTCTACAGTGTTTGACATGCGGGGGAGAAAGGTAGAGGCACTGGATATTCCATGCCATGTCCCTGAATACGCTGAGAACATCGGTGCTGGGGTCTCACTTTCTACAGTGTTTGACATGTGGGAGGGAAAGGTAGAGGCATTGGATATTCCATGCCATGTCCCTGAATACACTGAGACCATCGGGGTGGGGGTCTCACTTTCTACAGCGTTTGACATGTGGGGGAGAAAGGTAGAGGCACTGGATATTCCATGCCATGTCCCTGAATACACTGAGACCATCAGTGCTGGGGTCTCACTTTCTACAGTGTTTGACATGTGGGGGGGAAAGGTAGAAGCACTGGATATTCCATGCCATGTCCCTGAATACACTGAGACCATCAGTGCTGGGGTCTCACTTTCTGCAGTGTTTGACATGTGAGGGAGAAAGGTAGAGGCACTGGATATTGCATGCCATGTCCCTGGATACACTGAGACCATCGGTGCTGGGGTCTCACTTTCTACAGTGTTTGACATGCGGGGGAGAAAGGTAGAGGCACTGGATATTCCATGCCATGTCCCTGAATACGCTGAGAACATCGGTGCTGGGGTCTCACTTTCTACAGTGTTTGACATGTGGGAGGGAAAGGTAGAGGCATTGGATATTCCATGCCTGTCCCTGAATACACTGAGACCATTGGGGCGGGGGTCTCACTTTCTACAGTGTTTGACACGTGGGGGACAAAGGTAAAGGCACTGGATATTCCATGCCATGTCCCTGAATACACTGAGACCATCGGTGCTGGGGTCTCAATTTCTACAGTGTATAACATGTGGGGGAGAAAGGCAGAGGCACTGGATATTCCATGCCATGTCCCTGAATACACTGAGGCCATCAGTGCTGGGGTCTCACTTTCTACAGTGTTTGACATGTGGGGGAGAAAGGTAGAGACACTGCATATTCCATGCCATGTCCCTGAATACACTGAGACCATCGGTGCTGGGGTCTCACTTTCTACAGTGTTTGACACGTGGGGGACAAAGGTAAAGGCACTGGATATTCCATGCCATGTCCCTGAATACACTGAGACCATCGGTGCTGGGGTCTCAATTTCTACAGTGTATAACATGTGGGGGAGAAAGGTAGAGGCACTGGATATTCCATGCCATGTCCCTGAATACGCTAAGACCATCGGTGCTGGGGTCTCACTTTCTACAGTATTTGACATGTGGGGGAAAAAGGTAGAGGCACTGGATATTCCATTCCATGTCCCTGAATACACTGAGACCATCAGTGTTGGGGTCTCACTTTCTACAGTGTTTGACATGTGGGGGGGAAAGGTAGAGGCACTGGATATTCCATGCCATGTCCCTGAATACACTGAGACCATCAGTGCTGGGGTCTCACTTTCTACAGTGTTTGACTTGCAAGGCAAAAAGGTAGAGGCACTGGATATTCCATGCCATGTCCCTGAATACACTGAGACCATCGGTGCTGGGGTCTCACTTTCTACAGCGTTTGACATGTGGAGGAGAAAGGTAGAGGCACTGGATATTCCATGCCATGTCCCTGAATACACTGAGACCATCAGTGATGGGGTCTCACTTTCTACAGTGTTTGACATGTGGGGGAGAAAGGTAGAGATACTGCATACTCCATGTCATGTCCCTGAATACACTGAGACCATCAGTGCTGGGGTCTCACTTTCTACAGTGTTTGACATGTGGGGGGGAAAGGTAGAGGCACTGGATATTGCATGCCATTCCCTGAATTCCCTGAGACCATCGGTGCTGGGGTCTCACTTTCTACAGCGTTTGACATGTGGGGGAGAAAGGTAGAGGCACTGTTTATTCCATGCCGTGTCCCTGAAAACACTGAGAATGTCGGTGCAGGGGTCTCACTTTCTAGTGTTTGACACGTGGGGGAGAAAAGTAGAGGCACTGGATATTCCATGCCATGTCCCTGAATACACTGAGACCATTGGTGCTGGGGTCTCACTATCTACAGTGTTTGACATGTGGGGGAGAAAGGTAGAAGAAATGGATATTCCATGCCATGTCCCTGAATACACTGAGACCATCGGTGCTGGGGTCTCACTTTCTGCAGTTTTTGACATGTGAGGGAGAAAGGTAGAAGCTCTGGATGTTCCATGCCATGTCCCTGAATATGCTGAGACCATTGGTTCTGGGGTCTCACTTTCTACAGCGTTTGACATGTGGGGGGAAGGGTAGAGGCACTGGATATTCCATGCCATGTCCCTGAATACACTGAGGCCATCAGTTCTGGGGTCTCACTTTCTGCAGTGTTTGACATGTGAGGGAGAAAGGCAGAGGCACTGGATATTCCATGCCATGTCCCTGAATACGCTGAGAACATCGGTGCTGGGGTCTCACTTTCTACAGTGTTTGACATGTGGGAGGGAAGGGTAGAGGCATTGGATATTCCATGCCATGTCCCTGAATACACTGAGACCATCGGGGCGGGGGTCTCACTTTCTACAGTGTTTGACATGTGGGGAAGAAAGGTAGAGGCACTGGATATTCCATGCCATGTCCCTGAATACACTGAGACCATCAGTGCTGGGATCTCACTTTCTACAGTGTTTGACATGTGGGAGGGAAAGGTAGAGGCACTGGATATTCCATGCCATGTCCCTGAATACACAGACCATCAGTGCTGGGGTCTCACTTTCTACAGTGTTTGACATGTGGGGGGGAAAAGGTAGAAGCACTGGATATTCCATGCCATGTCCCTGAATACACTGAGACCATCAGGGCAGGGGTCTCACTTTCTACAGTGTTTGACATGTTGGGAAGAAAGGTAGAGGCACAGGATATTTCATGCCATGTCCCTGAATACACTGAGACCATCGGGGCTGGCGTCTCACTTTCTACAGTGTTTGACAAGTGGGGGAGAAAGGTAGAGGCACTGGATATTCCATGCCATGTCCCTGAATTCACTGAGGCCATCGGTGCTGGGGTCTCACTTTCTACAGTGTTTGACAAGTGGGGGAGAAAGGTAGAGACACTGCATATTCCATGCCATGTCCCTGAATACACTAAGACCATCGGTGCTGGGGTCTCAATTTCTACAGTGTATGACACGTGGGGGAGAAAGGTAGAGGCACTGGATATTCCATGCCATGTCCCTGAATACACTGAGACCATCGGTGCTGGGGTCTCACTTTCTGCAGTGTTTGACATGTGAGCGAGAAAGGTAGAGGCACTGGATGTTCCATGCCATGTCCCTGAATATGCTGAGACCATTGGTGCTGGGGTCTCACTTTCTACAGCGTTTGACATGTGGGGGGAAGGGTAGAGGCACTGGATATTCCATGCCATGTCCCTGAATACACTGAGACCATCAGTGCTGGGGTCTCACTTTCTGCAGTGTTTGACATGCGAGGGAGAAAGGTAGAGGCACTGGATATTGCATGCCATGTCCCTGGATACACTGAGACCATCGGTGCTGGGGTCTCACTTTCTACAGTGTTTGACATGCGGGGGAGAAAGGTAGAGACACTGGATATTCCATGCCATGTCCCTGAATATGCTGAGAACATCGGTGCTGGGGTCTCACTTTCTACAGTGATTGACATGTGGGAGGGAAAGGTAGAGGCATTGGATATTCCATGCCATGTCCCTGAATACACTGAGACCATCGGGGCGGGGGTCTCACTTTCTACAGCGTTTGTCATGTGGGGGAGAAAGGTAGAGGCACTGGATATTCCATGCCATGTCCCTGAATACACTGAGACTATCGGTGCTGGGGTCTCACTTTCTACAGTGTTTGACATGTGGAGGAGAAAGGTAGAGGCTCTGGATATTCCATGCCATGTCCCTGAATACACCGAGACCATCAGTGATGGGGTCTCACTTTCTACAGTGTTTGACATGTGGGGGGAAAGGTAGAAGCACTGGATATTCCATGCCATGTCCCTGAATACACTGAGACCATCGGGGCAGGGGTCTCACTTTCTACAGTGTTTGACATGTGGGGAAGAAAGGTAGAGGCACAGGATATTTCATGCCATGTCCCTGAATACACTGAGACCATCGGGGCTGGCGTCTCACTTTCTGCAGTGTTTGACAAGTGGGGGAGAAAGGTAGAGACACTGAATATTCCATGCCATGTCCCTGAGTTCACTGAGACCATCGGTGCTGGGGTCTCACTTTCTACAGTGTTTGACATGTGGGGGACAAAGGTAAAGGCACTGGATATTCCATGCCATGTCCCTGAATACACTAAGACCATCGGTGCTGCGGTCTCAATTTCTACAGTGTTTGACACGTGGGGGAGAAAGCTAGAGACACTGCATATTCCATGCCATGTCCCTGAATACACTGAGACCATCAGTGCTGGGATCTCACTTTCTACAGTGTTTGACACATGGGGGAGAAAGGTAGAGGCACTGGATATTCCATGCATTTCCCTGAATACACTGAGACCATCAGTGCTGGGGTCTCACTTTCTACAGTGTTTGACATGTGGGGGAGAAAGGTAGAGGCACTGGATATTCCATGCCATGTCCCTGAATACACTTAGACCATCGGTGCAGGGGTCTCACTTTCTAGTTTTTGACACGTGGAGGAGAAAGGTAGAGGCAATGGATATTTAATGTTATGTCCCTGAATACACTGAGGGCATCAGTGCTGGGGTCTCACTTTCTACAGTGTTTGACATGTGGGGGTGAAAGGTGGAGGCATTGGGTATTCCATGCCATGTCCCTGAATACACTGAGACCATCGGTGCTGGGGTCTCACTTTCTACAGTGTTTGACATGTGGGGGAGAAAGGTAGAGACACTGCATATTCCATGCCATGTCTAAGAATACACTGAGACCATCGGTGCTGGAGTCTCACTTTCTACAGTGTTTGACATGTGGGGGAGAATGGTAGAGGCACTGGATATTCAATGCCATGTGCCTGAATACACTGAGACCATCGGTGCTGGGGTCTCACTTTCTACAGTGTTTGACACGTGGGGGAGAAAGGTAGAGGCACTGGATATTCCATGCCATGTCCCTGAATACACTGAGACCATCGGTGCTGGGGTCTCACTTTCTACAGTGTTTGACACGTGGGGGAGAAAGGTAGAGACACTGCATATTCCATGCCATGTCCCTGAATACACTGAGACCATCGGTGCTGGGGTCTCACTTTCTACAGTGTTTGGCACGTGGAGGAGAAAGGTAGAGGCACTGGATATTGCATGCCATGTCCCTGGATACGCTGAGACCATCGGTGCTGGGGTCTCACTTTCTACAGTGTTTGACATGCGGGGGAGAAAGGTAGAGGCACTGGATATTCCATGCCATGTCCCTGAATACGCTGAGAACATCGGTGCTGGGGTCTCACTTTCTACAGTGTTTGACATGTGGGGGAGAAAGGTAGAGTCACTGGATATTCCATGCCATGTCCCTGAATTCACTGAGGCCATCGGTGCTGGGGTCTCACTTTCTACAGTGTTTGACAAGTGGGGGAGAAAGGTAGAGACACTGCATATTCCATGCCATGTCCCTGAATAGACTGAGACCATCGGTGCTGGGGTCTCACTTTCTACAGTGTTTGACACGTGGGGGACAAAGGTAAAGGCACTGGATATTCCATGCCATGTCCCTGAATACACTGAGACCATCGGTGCTGGGGTCTCAATTTCTACAGTGTTTGACACATGGGGGTGAAAGGTAGAGGCACTGGATATTCCATGCATTTCCCTGAATACACTGAGATCATCGGTGCTGGGGTCTAACTTTCTACAGTGTTTGACATGTGGGGGAGAAAGGTAGAGACACTGAATACTCCATGCCATGTCCCTGAATACACTGAGGCCATCAGTGCTGGGGTCTCACTTTCTGCAGTGTTTGACATGTGGGGGAGAAAGGTAGAGGCACTGGATATTCCATGCCATGTCCCTGAATACACTTAGACCATCGGTGCAGGGGTCTCACTTTCTAGTGTTTGACACGTGGGGGAGAAAGGTAGAGGCACTGGATATTCTATGCAATGTCCCTGAATACACTGAGACCATTGGTGAAGGGGTCTCACTTTCTAGTGTTTGACATGTGGGGTCGAAAGGTAGAGGCACTGGATATTCAATGTTATGTCCCTGAATACACTGAGGCCATCAGTGCTGGGGTCTCACTTTCTGCAGTGTTTGACCTGTGGGGGTGAAAGGTGGAGGCACTGGGTATTCCATGCCATGTCCCTGAATACACTGAGACCATCGGTGCTGGGGTCTCACTTTCTACAGTGTTTGATATGTGGGGGAGAAAGGTAGAGACACTGCATATTCCATGCCATGTCCAAGAATACACTGAGACCATCGGTGCTGGGGTCTCACTTTCTACAGTGTTTGACACGTGGGGGAGAAAGGTAGAGGCACTGGATATTCCATGCCATGTCCCTGAATACACTAAGACCATCGGTGCTGGGGTCTCACTTTCTACAGTGTTTGACACGTGGGGGAGAAAGGTAGAGGCACTGGATATTCCATGCCATGTCCCTGAATACACTGAGACCATCGGTGCTGGGGTCTCACTTTCTACAGTGTTTGACACGTGGGGGAGAAAGGTAGAGGCACTGGATATTCCATGCCATGTCCCTGAATACACTGAGACCATCGGTGCTGGGGTCTCACTTTCTACAGTATTTGACATGTGGGGGAAAAAGGTAGAGGCACTGGATATTCCATTCCATGTCCCTGAATACACTGAGACCATCAGTGTTGGGGTCTCACTTTCTACAGTGTTTGACATGTGGGGGGAAAGGTAGAGGCACTGGATATTCCATGCCATGTCCCTGAATACACTGAGACCATCAGTGCTGGAGTTTCACTTTCTACAGTGTTTGACTTGCAGGGCAAAAAGGTAGAGGCACTGGATATTCCATGCCATGCCGCTGAATACACTGAGACCATCAGTGATGGGGTCTCACTTTCTACAGTGTTTGACATGTGGTGTTGAAAGGTAGAGGTGCTGGATATTCCATGCCATGTCCCTGAATACACTGAGACCATCAGTGTTGGGGTCTCACTTTCTATAGTGTTTGACATGTGGGGGAGAAAGGTAGAGATACTGCATACTCCATGTCATGTCCCTGAATACACTGAGACCCTCAGTGCTTGGGTCTCACTTTCTACAGTGTTTGACATGTGGGGGAGAATGGTAGAAGCACTGGATATTCAATGTCATGTCCCTGAATACACTGAGGCCATCAGTGCTGGGGTCTCACTTTCTACAGTGTTTGACATGTTGGGGAGAAAGGTAGAGGCACTGGATATTCCATGCCGTGTCCCTGAATACACTGAGAATGTCGATGCAGGGGTCTCACTTTCTACAGTGTTTGACATGTGGGGGAGAAAGGTAGAAGAAATGGATATTCCATGCCATGTCCCTGAATACACTGAGACCATCGGTGCTGGGGTCTCACTTTCTGCAGTGTTTGACATGAGAGGGAGAAAGGTAGAGGCACTGGATGTTCCATGCCATGTCCCTGAATACACTGAGACCATCGGTGCTGGGGTCTCAATTTCTACAATGTTTGATATGTGGGGGAGAAAGGTAGAGACACTGCATATTCCATGCCATGTCCAAGAATACACTGAGACCATTGGTGCTGGAGTCTCACTTTCTACAGTGTTTGACATGTGGGGGAGAATGGTAGAGGCACTGGATATTCAATGCCATGTCCCTGAATACACTGAGACCATCGGTGCTTTGGTCTATCTTTCTACAGTGTTTGACACGTGGGGGAGAAAGGTAGAGACACTGCATATTCCATGCCATGTCCCCGAATACACTGAGACCATCGGTGCTGGGGTCTCACTTTCTACAGTGTTTGACACGTGGGGGAGAAAGGTAGAGGCACTGGATATTCCATGCCATGTCCCTGAATACACTAAGACCATCGGTGCTGGGGTCTCACTTTCTACAGTGTTTGACACGTGGGGGAGAAAGGTAGAGGCACTGGATATTCCATGCCATGTCCCTGAATACACTGAGACCATCAGTGCTGGGGTCTCACTTTCTACAGTGTTTGACACGTGGGGGAGAAAGGTAGAGGCACTGGATATTCCATGCCATGTCCCTGAATACACTGAGACCATCGGTGCTGGGGTCTCACTTTCTACAGTATTTGACATGTGGGGGAAAAAGGTAGAGACACTGCATATTCCATGCCATGTCCCCGAATACACTGAGACCATCGGTGCTGGGGTCTCACTTTCTACAGTGTTTGACACGTGGGGGAGAAAGGTAGAGGCACTGGATATTCCATGCCATGTCCCTGAATACACTAAGACCATCGGTGCTGGGGTCTCACTTTCTACAGTGTTTGACACGTGGGGGAGAAAGGTAGAGGCACTGGATATTCCATGCCATGTCCCTGAATACACTGAGACCATCGGTGCTGGGGTCTCACTTTCTACAGTGTTTGACACGTGGGGGAGAAAGGTAGAGGCACTGGATATTCCATGCCATGTCCCTGAATACACTGAGACCATCGGTGCTGGGGTCTCACTTTCTACAGTATTTGACATGTGGGGGAAAAAGGTAGAGGCACTGGATATTCAATGCCATGTCCCTGAATACACTGAGACCATCGGTGCTTTGGTCTATCTTTCTACAGTGTTTGACACGTGGGGGAGAAAGGTAGAGACACTGCATATTCCATGCCATGTCCCCGAATACACTGAGACCATCGGTGCTGGGGTCTCACTTTCTACAGTGTTTGACACGTGGGGGAGAAAGGTAGAGGCACTGGATATTCCATGCCATGTCCCTGAATACACTAAGACCATCGGTGCTGGGGTCTCACTTTCTACAGTGTTTGACACGTGGGGGAGAAAGGTAGAGGCACTGGATATTCCATGCCATGTCCCTGAATACACTGAGACCATCGGTGCTGGGGTCTCACTTTCTACAGTGTTTGACACGTGGGGGAGAAAGGTAGAGGCACTGGATATTCCATGCCATGTCCCTGAATACACTGAGACCATCGGTGCTGGGGTCTCACTTTCTACAGTATTTGACATGTGGGGGAAAAAGGTAGAGGCACTGGATATTCCATTCCATGTCCCTGAATACACTGAGACCATCAGTGTTGGGGTCTCACTTTCTACAGTGTTTGACATGTGGGGGGAAAGGTAGAGGCACTGGATATTCCATGCCATGTCCCTGAATACACTGAGACCATCAGTGCTGGAGTTTCACTTTCTACAGTGTTTGACTTGCAGGGCAAAAAGGTAGAGGCACTGGATATTCCATGCCATGCCGCTGAATACACTGAGACCATCAGTGATGGGGTCTCACTTTCTACAGTGTTTGACATGTGGTGTTGAAAGGTAGAGGTGCTGGATATTCCATGCCATGTCCCTGAATACACTGAGACCATCAGTGTTGGGGTCTCACTTTCTATAGTGTTTGACATGTGGGGGAGAAAGGTAGAGATACTGCATACTCCATGTCATGTCCCTGAATACACTGAGACCCTCAGTGCTTGGGTCTCACTTTCTACAGTGTTTGACATGTGGGGGAGAATGGTAGAAGCACTGGATATTCAATGTCATGTCCCTGAATACACTGAGGCCATCAGTGCTGGGGTCTCACTTTCTACAGTGTTTGACATGTTGGGGAGAAAGGTAGAGGCACTGGATATTCCATGCCGTGTCCCTGAATACACTGAGAATGTCGGTGCAGGGGTCTCACTTTCTAGTGTTTGACACGTGGGGGAGAAATGTAGAGGCACTGGATATTCCATGCCATGTCCCTGAATACACTGAGACCATTGGTGCTGGGGTCTCACTTTCTACAGTGTTTGACATGTGGGGGAGAAAGGTAGAAGAAATGGATATTCCATGCCATGTCCCTGAATACACTGAGACCATCGGTGCTGGGGTCTCACTTTCTGCAGTGTTTGACATGAGAGGGAGAAAGGTAGAGGCACTGGATGTTCCATGCCATGTCCCTGAATATGCTGAGACCATTGGTGCTGGGGTCTCACTTTCTACAGCGTTTGACATGTGGGGGGAAGGGTAGAGGCACTGGATATTCCATGCCATGTCCCTGAATACACTGAGACCATCAGTGCTGGGGTCTCACTCTCTGCAGTGTTTGACATGTGAGGGAGAAAGGTAGAGGCACTGGATATTGCACGCCATGTCCCTGAATATGCTGAGAACATCGGTGCTGGGGTCTCACTTTCTACAGTGTTTGACATGAGAGGGAGAAAGGTAGAGGCACTGGATGTTCCATGCCATGTCCCTGAATATGCTGAGACCATTGGTGCTGGGGTCTCACTTTCTACAGCGTTTGACATGTGGGGGGAAGGGTAGAGGCACTGGATATTCCATGCCATGTCCCTGAATACACTGAGACCATCGGTGCTGGGGTCTCACTTTCTACAGTGTTTGACATGCGGGGGAGAAAGGTAGAGACACTGGATATTCCATGCCACATCCCTGAATATGCTGAGAACATCGGTGCTGGGGTCTCACTTTCTACAGTGTTTGACATGTGGGAGGGAAAGGTAGAGGCATTGGATATTCCATGCCATGTCCCTGAATACACCGAGACCATCGGGGCGGGGGTCTCACTGTCTACAGCGTTTGACAAGTGGGGGACAAAGGTAGAGGCACTGGATATTCCATGCCATGTCCCTGAATACACTGAGACTATCGGTGCTGGGGTCTCACTTTTTACAGTGTTTGACATGTGGGGGAGAAAGGTAGAGGCACTGGATATTCCATGCCATGTCCCTGAATACACTGAGACCATCAGTGTTGGGGTCTCACTTTCTACAGTGTTTGACATGTGGGGAAGAAAGGTAGAAGCACTGGATATTCCATGCCATGTCCCTGAATACACTGAGACCATCAGTGCTGGGGTCTCACTTTCTACAGTGTTTGACATGTGGGGGGGAAAGGTAGAAGCACTGGATATTCCATGCCATGTCCCTGAATACACTGAGACCATCGGGGCAGGGGTCTCACTTTCTACAGTGTTTGACATGTGGTGAAGAAAGGTAGAGGCACAGGATATTTCATGCCATGTCCCTGAATATACTGAGACCATCGGGGCTGGCGTCTCACTTTCTACAGTGTTTGACATGTGGGGGAGAAAGGTAGAGGCACTGGATATTCCATGCCATGTCCCTGAATACACTGAGGCCATCAGTGCTGGGGTCTCACTTTCTACAGTGTTTGACATGTGGGGGAGAAAGGTAGAGACACTGCATACTCCATGCCATGTCCCTGAATACACTGAGGCCATCAGTGCTGGGGTCTCACTTTCTACAGTGTTTGACATGTGGGGGAGAAAGGTAGAGGCACTGGATATTCCATGCCATGTCCCTGAATACACTTAGACCATCGGTGCAGGGGTCTCACTTTCTAGTTTTTGACACGTGGAGGAGAAAGGTAGAGGCACTGGATATTCCATGCCATGTCCCTGAATACACTGAGACCATCGGTGCTGGGGTCTCACTTTCTGCAGTGTTTGACATGAGAGGGAGAAAGGTAGAGGCACTGGATGTTCCATGCCATGTCCCTGAATATGCTGAGACCATTGGTGCTGGGGTCTCACTTTCTACAGCGTTTGACATGTGGGGGGAAGGGTAGAGGCACTGGATATTCCATGCCATGTCTCTGAATACACTGAGACCATCAGTGCTGGGGTCTCACTTTCTGCAGTGTTTGACATGTGAGGGAGAAAGGTAGAGGCACTGGATATTGCACGCCATGTCCCTGGATACACTGAGACCATCTGTGCTGGGGTCTCACTTTCTACAGTGTTTGACATGCGGGGGAGAAAGGTAGAGACACTGTATATTCCATGCCATGTCCCTGAATACGCTGAGAACATCGGTGCTGGGGTCTCACTTTCTACAGTGTTTGACATGTGGGAGGGAAAGGTAGAGGCATTGGATATTCCATGCCATGTCCCTGAATACACCGAGACCATCGGGGGGGGGGTCTCACTTTCTACAGCGTTTGACATGTGGGGGAGAAAGGTAGAGGCACTGGATATTCCATGCCATGTCCCTGAATACACTGAGACTATCGGTGCTGGGGTCTCACTTTCTACAGTGTTTGACATGTCGGGGAGAAAGGTAGAGGCACTGGATATTCCATGCCATGTCCCTGAATACACTGAGACCATCAGTGCTGGGGTCTCACTTTCTACAGTGTTTGACATGTGGGGGGGAAAGGTAGAAGCACTGGATATTCCATGCCATGTCCCTGCATACACTGAGACCATCAGTGCTGGGGTCTCACTTTCACAGTGTTTGACATGTGGGGAAGAAAGGTAGAGGCACTGGATATTCCATGCCATGTCCCTGAATACACTGAGGCCATCAGTGATGGGGTCTCACTTTCTACAGTGTTTGACATGTGGTGTTGAAAGGTAGAGGTGCTGGATATTCCATGCCATGTCCCTGAATACACTGAGACCATCGGTGCTGGGGTCTCACTTTCTACAGTGTTTGACATGTGGGGGAGAAAGGTAGAGGCACTGGATATTCCATGCCATGTCCCTGAATACACTGAGACCATCAATGCTGGGGTCTCACTTTCTACAGTGTATGACATGTGGGGGAGAAAGGTAGAGGCACTGGATATTCCATGTCATGTCCCTGAATACGCTAAGACCATCAGTGCTGGGGTCTCACTTTCTACAGTATTTGACATGTGGGGGAAAAAGGTAGAGGCACTGGATATTCCATGCCATGTCCCTGAATACACCGAGACCATCAGTGATGGGGTCTCACTTTCTACAGTGTTTGACATGTGGGGGAGAAAGGTAGAGATACTGCATACTCCATGTCATGTCCCTGAATACACTGAGACCCTCAGTGCTTGGGTCTCACTTTCTACAGTGTTTGACATGTGGGGGAGAATGGTAGAAGCACTGGATATTCAATGTCATGTCCCTGAATACACTGAGGCCATCAGTGCTGGGGTCTCACTTTCTACAGTGTTTGACATGTTGGGGAGAAAGGTAGAGGCACTGGATATTCCATGCCGTGTCCCTGAATACACTGAGAATGTCGGTGCAGGGGTCTCACTTTCTAGTGTTTGACACGTGGGGAGAAAGGTAGAGGCACTGGATATTCCATGCCATGTCCCTGAATACACTGAGACCATCGGTGCTGGGGTCTCACTTTCTGCAGTGTTTGACATGTGGGGAAGAAAGGTAGAAGCACTGGATATTCCATGCCATGTCCCTGAATACACTGAGACCATCAGTGTTGGGGTCTCACTTTCTACAGTGTTTGACATGTGGGGAAGAAAGGTAGAAGCACTGGATACTCCATGCCATGTCCCTGAATACACTGAGACCATCAGTGCTGGGGTCTCACTTTCTACAGTGTTTGACATGTGGGGGGGAAAGGTAGAAGCACTGGATATTCCATGCCATGTCCCTGAATACACTGAGACCATCGGGGCAGGGGTCTCACTTTCTACAGTGTTTGACATGTGGTGAAGAAAGGTAGAGGCACAGGATATTTCATGCCATGTCCCTGAATATACTGAGACCATCGGGGCTGGCGTCTCACTTTCTACAGTGTTTGACATGTGGGGGAGAAAGGTAGAGGCACTGGATATTCCATGCCATGTCCCTGAATACACTGAGGCCATCAGTGCTGGGGTCTCACTTTCTACAGTGTTTGACATGTGGGGGAGAAAGGTAGAGACACTGCATACTCCATGCCATGTCCCTGAATACACTGAGGCCATCAGTGCTGGGGTCTCACTTTCTACAGTGTTTGACATGTGGGGGAGAAAGGTAGAGGCACTGGATATTCCATGCCATGTCCCTGAATACACTTAGACCATCGGTGCAGGGGTCTCACTTTCTAGTTTTTGACACGTGGAGGAGAAAGGTAGAGGCACTGGATATTCCATGCCATGTCCCTGAATACACTGAGACCATCGGTGCTGGGGTCTCACTTTCTGCAGTGTTTGACATGAGAGGGAGAAAGGTAGAGGCACTGGATGTTCCATGCCATGTCCCTGAATATGCTGAGACCATTGGTGCTGGGGTCTCACTTTCTACAGCGTTTGACATGTGGGGGGAAGGGTAGAGGCACTGGATATTCCATGCCATGTCCCTGAATACACTGAGACCATCAGTGCTGGGGTCTCACTTTCTGCAGTGTTTGACATGTGAGGGAGAAAGGTAGAGGCACTGGATATTGCACGCCATGTCCCTGGATACACTGAGACCATCGGTGCTGGGGTCTCAATTTCTACAGTGTTTGACATGCGGGGGAGAAAGGTAGAGACACTGTATATTCCATGCCATGTCCCTGAATACGCTGAGAACATCGGTGCTGGGGTCTCACTTTCTACAGTGTTTGACATGTGGGAGGGAAAGGTAGAGGCATTGGATATTCCATGCCATGTCCCTGAATACACCGAGACCATCGGGGCGGGGGTCTCACTTTCTACAGCGTTTGACATGTGGGGGAGAAAGGTAGAGGCACTGGATATTCCATGCCATGTCCCTGAATACACTGAGACTATCGGTGCTGGGGTCTCACTTTCTACAGTGTTTGACATGTCGGGGAGAAAGGTAGAGGCACTGGATATTCCATGCCATGTCCCTGAATACACTGAGACCATCAGTGCTGGGGTCTCACTTTCTACAGTGTTTGACATGTGGGGGGGAAAGGTAGAAGCACTGGATATTCCATGCCATGTCCCTGCATACACTGAGACCATCAGTGCTGGGGTCTCACTTTCACAGTGTTTGACATGTGGGGAAGAAAGGTAGAGGCACTGGATATTCCATGCCATGTCCCTGAATACACTGAGGCCATCAGTGATGGGGTCTCACTTTCTACAGTGTTTGACATGTGGTGTTGAAAGGTAGAGGTGCTGGATATTCCATGCCATGTCCCTGAATACACTGAGACCATCAATGCTGGGGTCTCACTTTCTACAGTGTATGACATGTGGGGGAGAAAGGTAGAGGCACTGGATATTCCATGTCATGTCCCTGAATACGCTAAGACCATCAGTGCTGGGGTCTCACTTTCTACAGTATTTGACATGTGGGGGAAAAAGGTAGAGGCACTGGATATTCCATGCCATGTCCCTGAATACACCGAGACCATCAGTGATGGGGTCTCACTTTCTACAGTGTTTGACATGTGGGGGAGAAAGGTAGAGATACTGCATACTCCATGTCATGTCCCTGAATACACTGAGACCCTCAGTGCTTGGGTCTCACTTTCTACAGTGTTTGACATGTGGGGGAGAATGGTAGAAGCACTGGATATTCAATGTCATGTCCCTGAATACACTGAGGCCATCAGTGCTGGGGTCTCACTTTCTACAGTGTTTGACATGTTGGGGAGAAAGGTAGAGGCACTGGATATTCCATGCCGTGTCCCTGAATACACTGAGAATGTCGGTGCAGGGGTCTCACTTTTTAGTGTTTGACACGTGGGGAGAAAGGTAGAGGCACTGGATATTCCATGCCATGTCCCTGAATACACTGAGACCATCGGTGCTGGGGTCTCACTTTCTGCAGTGTTTGACATGTGAGGGAGAAAGGTAGAGGCACTGGATGTTCCATGCCATGTCCCTGAATATGCTGAGACCATTGGTGCTGGGGTCTCACTTTCTACAGCGTTTGACATGTCGGGGGAAGGGTAGAGGCACTGGATATTCCATGCCATGTCCCTGAATACACTGAGACCATCGGTGCTGGGGTCTCACTTTCTACAGTGTTTGACATGCGGGGGAGAAAGGTAGAGACACTGGATATTCCATGCCACGTCCCTGAATATGCTGAGAACATCGGTGCTGGGGTCTCACTTTCTACAGTGTTTGACATGTGGGAGGGAAAGGTAGAGGCATTGGATATTCCATGCCATGTCCCTGAATACACCGAGACCATCGGGGCGGGGGTCTCACTGTCTACAGCGTTTGACATGTGGGGGACAAAGGTAGAGGCACTGGATATTCCATGCCATGTCCCTGAATACACTGAGACTATCGGTGCTGGGGTCTCACTTTTTACAGTGTTTGACATGTGGGGGAGAAAGGTAGAGGCACTGGATATTCCATGCCATGTCCCTGAATACACTGAGACCATCAGTGCTGGGGTCTCACTTTCTACAGTGTTTGACATGTGGGGGGGAAAGGTAGAAGCACTGGATATTCCATGCCATGTCCCTGAATACACTGAGACCATCGGGGCAGGGGTCTCACTTTCTACAGTGTTTGACATGTGGTGAAGAAAGGTAGAGGCACAGGATATTTCATGCCATGTCCCTGAATATACTGAGACCATCGGGGCTGGCGTCTCACTTTCTACAGTGTTTGACAAGTGGGGGAGAAAGGTAGAGGCACTGGATATTCCATGCCATGTCCCTGAATACACTGAGGCCATCAGTGCTGGGGTCTCACTTTCTACAGTGTTTGACATGTGGGGGTGAAAGGTAGAGGCACTGGATATTCCATGCCATGTCCCTGAATACACTGAGACTATCGGTGCTGGGGTCTCACTTTCTACAGTGTTTGACATGTGGGGGAGAAAGGTAGAGACACTGCATACTCCATGCCATGTCCCTGAATACACTGAGGCCATCAGTGCTGGGGTCTCACTTTCTACAGTGTTTGACATGTGGGGGAGAAAGGTAGAGGCACTGGATATTTAATGTTATGTCCCTGAATACACTGAGGGCATCAGTGCTGGGGTCTCACTTTCTACAGTGTTTGACATGTGGGGGTGAAAGGTGGAGGCACTGAGTATTCCATGCCATGTCCCTGAATACACTGAGACCATCGGGGCAGGGGTCTCACTTTCTACAGTGTTTGACATGTGGGGGAGAATGGTAGAGGCACTGGATATTCAATGCCATGTGCCTGAATACACTGAGACCATCGGTGCTGGGGTCTCACTTTCTACAGTGTTTGACACGTGGGGGAGAAAGGTAGAGGCACTGGATATTCCATGCCATGTCCCTGAATACACTGAGACCATCGGTGCTGGGGTCTCACTTTCTACAGTGTTTGACACGTGGGGGAGAAAGGTAGAGACACTGCATATTCCATGCCATGTCCCTGAATACACTGAGACCATCGGTGCTGGGGTCTCACTTTCTACAGTGTTTGGCACGTGGAGGAGAAATGTAGAGGCACTGGATATTCCATGCCATGTCCCTGAATACACTGAGACCATTGGTGCTGGGGTCTCACTTTCTACAGTGTTTGACATGTGAGGGAGAAAGGTAGAGGCCCTGGATATTCCATGCCATTCCCTGAATTCCCTGAGACCATCGGTGCTGGGGTCTCACTTTCTACAGCGTTTGACATGTGGGGGAGAAAGGTAGAGGCACTGGATATTCCATGCCATTCCCTGAATTCCCTGAGACCATCGGTGCTGGGGTCTCACTTTCTACAGCGTTTGACATGTGGGGGAGAAAGGTAGAGACACTGCATACTCCATGCCATGTCCCTGAATACACTGAGGCCATCGGTGCTGGGGTCTCACTTTCTACAGTGTTTGACATGTGGGGGAGAAAGGTAGAGGCACTGGATATTCCATGCCATGTCCCTGAATACACTGAGACCATCGGTGCTGGGGTCTCACTTTCTACAGCGTTTGACATGCGAGGGAGAAAGGTAGAGGCACTGGATATTCCATGCCTTGTCCCTGAATACGCTGAGACCATCGGTGCTGGGGTCTCACTTTCTACAGCGTTTGACATGTGGGGGGGAAAGGTAGAGGCACTGGATATTCCATGCCATGTCCCTGAATAAACTGAGACCATCAGTGCTGGGGTCTCACTTTCTACAGTGTTTGACATGTGGGGGGAAAGGTAGAGGCACTGGATATTCCATGCCATGTCCCTGAATACACTGAGACCATCAGTGCTGGAGTTTCACTTTCTACAGTGTTTGACTTGCAGGGGAAAAAGGTAGAGCCACTGGATATACCATGCCATGTCCCTGAATACACTGAGACCATCAGTGCTGGGGTTTCACTTTCTACATTGTTTGATATGTGGGGGTGAAAGGTAGAGGCACTGGATATTCCATGCCATGTCCCTGAATACACTGAGACCATCGGTGCTAGGGTCTCACTTTCTACAGTGTTTGACATATGGGGGAGAAAGGTAGAGGTGCTGGATATTCCATGCCATGTCCCTGAATACACTGAGACCATCGGTGCTGGGGTCTCACTTTCTACAGTGTTTGACATGTGGAGGAGAAAGGTAGAGGCACTGGATATTCCATGCCATGTCCCTGAATACACTGAGACCTTCAGTGCCTGAGTTTCACTTTCTACAGTGTTTGACTTGTGGGGGAGAAAGGTAGAGGCACTGGATATTCCATGCCATGACCCTGAATACACCGAGACCATCGGTGCTGGGGTCTCAATTTCTATAGTGTTTGACATGTCGGGGAGAAAGGTAGAGGCACTGGATGTTCCATGCCATGTCCCTGAATACACTGAGACCATCGGTGCTGGGGTCTCACTTTCTACAGTGTTTGACATGTGGTGTTGAAAGGTAGAGGTGCTGGATATTCCATGCCATGTCCCTGAATACACTGAGACCATCGATGCTGGGGTCTCACTTTCTACAGTGTTTGACATGTGGAGGAGAAAGGTAGAGGCACTGGATATTCCATGCCATGTCCCTGAATACACTGAGACCTTCAGTGCCTGAGTTTCACTTTCTACAGTGTTTGACTTGCAGGGCAAAAAGGTAGAGGCACTGGATATTCCATGCCATGTCCCTGAATACACTGAGACCATCAGTGATGGGGTCTCACTTTCTACAGTGTTTGACATGTGGGGGAGAAAGGTAGAGATACTGCATACTCCATGTCATGTCCCTGAATACACTGAGACCATCGGTGCTGGGGTCTCACTTTCTACAGTGTTTGACATGTGAGGGAGAAAGGTAGAGGCACTGGATGTTCCATGCCATGTCCCTGAATATGCTGAGACCATTGGTGCTGGGGTCTCACTTTTTACAGCGTTTGACATGTGGGGGGAAGGGTAGAGGCACTGGATATTCCATGCCATGTCCCTGAATACACTGAGACCATCAGTGCTGGGGTCTCACTTTCTGCAGTGTTTGACATGTGAGGGAGAAAGGTAGAGGCACTGGATATTCCATGCCATGTCCCTGGATACGCTGAGACCATCGGTGCTGGGGTCTCACTTTCTACAGTGTTTGACATGCGGGGGAGAAAGGTAGAGGCACTGGATATTCCATGCCATGTCCCTGAATACGCTGAGAACATCGGTGCTGGGGTCTCACTTTCTACAGTGTTTGACATGTGGGGGAGAAAGGTAGAGGCACTGGATATTCCATGCCATGTCCCTGAATACACTGAGACCATATGCACTGGATATTCCATGCCATGTCCCTGAATTCACTGAGGCCATCGGTGCTGGGGTCTCACTTTCTACAGTGTTTGACAAGTGGGGGAGAAAGGTAGAGACACTGCATATTCCATGCCATGTCCCTGAATACACTGAGACCATAGGCACTGGATATTCCATGCCATGTCCCTGAATTCACTGAGACCATCGGTGCTGGGGTCTCACTTTCTACAGTGTTTGACATGCGGGGGAGAAAGGTAGAGGCACTGGATATTCCATGCCATGTCCCTGAATACGCTGAGAACATCGGTGCTGGGGTCTCACTTTCTACAGTGTTTGAGATGTGGGGGAGAAAGGTAGAGGCACTGGATATTCCATGCCATGTCCCTGAATACACTGAGACCATAGGCACTGGATATTCCATGCCATGTCCCTGAATTCACTGAGGCCATCGGTGCTGGGGTCTCACTTTCTACAGTGTTTGACAAGTGGGGGAGAAAGGTAGAGACACTGCATATTCCATGCCATGTCCCTGAATACACTGAGACCATCGGTGCTGGGGTCTCACTTTCTACAGTGTTTGACACGTGGGGGACAAAGGTAAAGGCACTGGATATTCCATGCCATGTCCCTGAATACACTGAGACCATCGGTGCTGGGGTCTCAATTTCTACAGTGTTTGACACATGGGGGTGAAAGGTAGAGGCACTGGATATTCCATGCATTTCCCTGAATACACTGAGATCATCGGTGCTGGGGTCTAACTTTCTACAGTGTTTGACATGTGGGGGAGAAAGGTAGAGACACTGAATACTCCATGCCATGTCCCTGAATACAATGAGGCCATCAGTGCTGGGGTCTCACTTTCTACAGTGTTTGACATGTGGGGGAGAAAGGTAGAGGCACTGGATATTCCATGCCATGTCCCTGAATACACTTAGACCATCGGTGCAGGGGTCTCACTTTCTAGTGTTTGACACGTGGGGGAGAAAGGTAGAGGCACTGGATATTCTATGCAATGTCCCTGAATACACTGAGACCATTGGTGAAGGTGTCTCACTTTCTAGTGTTTGACATGTGGGGTCGAAAGGTAGAGGCACTGGATATTCAATGTTATGTCCCTGAATACACTGAGGCCATCAGTGCTGGGGTCTCACTTTCTGCAGTGTTTGACATGTGGGGGTGAAAGGTGGAGGCACTGGGTATTCCATGCCATGTCCCTGAATACACGGAGACCATCGGTGCTGGGGTCTCACTTTCTACAGTGTTTGATATGTGGGGGAGAAAGGTAGAGACACTGCATATTCCATGCCATGTCCAAGAATACACTGAGACCATCGGTGCTGGAGTCTCACTTTCTACAGTGTTTGACATGTGGGGGAGAATGGTAGAGGCACTGGATATTCAATGCCATGTCCCTGAATACACTGAGACCATCGGTGCTGGGGTCTATCTTTCTACAGTGTTTGACACGTGGGGGAGAAAGGTAGAGACACTGCATATTCCATGCCATGTCCCCGAATACACTGAGACCATCGGTGCTGGGGTCTCACTTTCTACAGTGTTTGACACGTGGGGGAGAAAGGTAGAGGCACTGGATATTCCATGCCATGTCCCTGAATACACTAAGACCATCGGTGCTGGGGTCTCACTTTCTACAGTGTTTGACACGTGGGGGAGAAAGGTAGAGGCACTGGATATTCCATGCCATGTCCCTGAATACACTGAGGCCATCAGTGCTGGGGTCTCACTTTCTACAGTGTTTGACATGTTGGGGAGAAAGGTAGAGGCACTGAATATTCCATGCCGTGTCCCTGAATACACTGAGAATGTCGGTGCAGGGGTCTCACTTTCTAGTGTTTGACATGTGGGGAGAAAGGTAGAGGCACTGGATATTCCATGCCATGTCCCTGAATACACTGAGACCATCGGTGCTGGGGTCTCACTTTCTGCAGTGTTTGACATGTGAGGGAGAAAGGTAGAGGCACTGGATGTTCCATGCCATGTCCCTGAATATGCTGAGACCATTGGTGCTGGGGTCTCACTTTCTACAGCGTTTGACATGTCGGGGGAAGGGTAGAGGCACTGGATATTCCATGCCATGTCCCTGAATACACTGAGACCATCGGTGCTGGGGTCTCACTTTCTACAGTGTTTGACATGCGGGGGAGAAAGGTAGAGACACTGGATATTCCATGCCACGTCCCTGAATATGCTGAGAACATCGGTGCTGGGGTCTCACTTTCTACAGTGTTTGACATGTGGGAGGGAAAGGTAGAGGCATTGGATATTCCATGCCATGTCCCTGAATACATCGAGACCATCGGGGCGGGGGTCTCACTGTCTACAGCGTTTGACATGTGGTGAAGAAAGGTAGAGGCACTGGATATTCCATGCCATGTCCCTGAATACACTTAGACCATCGGTGCAGGGGTCTCACTTTCTAGTTTTTGACACGTGGAGGAGAAAGGTAGAGGCACTGGATATTCCATGCCATGTCCCTGAATACACTGAGACCATCGGTGCTGGGGTCTCACTTTCTGCAGTGTTTGACATGAGAGGGAGAAAGGTAGAGGCACTGGATGTTCCATGCCATGTCCCTGAATATGCTGAGACCATTGGTGCTGGGGTCTCACTTTCTACAGCGTTTGACATGTGGGGGGAAGGGTAGAGGCACTGGATATTCCATGCCATGTCCCTGAATACACTGAGACCATCAGTGCTGGGGTCTCACTTTCTGCAGTGTTTGACATGTGAGGGAGAAAGGTAGAGGCACTGGATATTGCACGCCATGTCCCTGGATACACTGAGACCATCGGTGCTGGGGTCTCACTTTCTACAGTGTTTGACATGCGGGGGAGAAAGGTAGAGACACTGTATATTCCATGCCATGTCCCTGAATACGCTGAGAACATCGGTGCTGGGGTCTCACTTTCTACAGTGTTTGACATGTGGGAGGGAAAGGTAGAGGCATTGGATATTCCATGCCATGTCCCTGAATACACCGAGACCATCGGGGCGGGGGTCTCACTTTCTACAGCGTTTGACATGTGGGGGAGAAAGGTAGAGGCACTGGATATTCCATGCCATGTCCCTGAATACACTGAGACTATCGGTGCTGGGGTCTCACTTTCTACAGTGTTTGACATGTCGGGGAGAAAGGTAGAGGCACTGGATATTCCATGCCATGTCCCTGAATACACTGAGACCATCAGTGCTGGGGTCTCACTTTCTACAGTGTTTGACATGTGGGGGGGGAAAGGTAGAAGCACTGGATATTCCATGCCATGTCCCTGAATACACTGAGACCATCAGTGCTGGGGTCTCACTTTCACAGTGTTTGACATGTGGGGAAGAAAGGTAGAGGCACTGAATATTCCATGCCATGTCCCTGAATACACTGAGGCCATCAGTGATGGGGTCTCACTTTCTACAGTGTTTGACATGTGGTGTTGAAAGGTAGAGGTGCTGGATATTCCATGCCATGTCCCTGAATACACTGAGACCATCGGTGCTGGGGTCTCACTTTCTACAGTGTTTGACATGTGGGGGAGAAAGGTAGAGGCACTGGATATTCCATGCCATGTCCCTGAATACACTGAGACCATCAATGCTGGGGTCTCACTTTCTACAGTGTATGACATGTGGGGGAGAAAGGTAGAGGCACTGGATATTCCATGTCATGTCCCTGAATACGCTAAGACCATCAGTGCTGGGGTCTCACTTTCTACAGTATTTGACATGTGGGGGAAAAAGGTGGAGGCACTGGGTATTCCATGCCATGTCCCTGAATACACGGAGACCATCGGTGCTGGGGTCTCACTTTCTACAGTGTTTGACATGTGGGGGAGAAAGGTAGAGGCACTGGATATTCCATGCCATGTCCCTGAATACACTGAGACCATCGGTGCTGGGGTCTCACTTTCTACAGCGTTTGACATGCGAGGGAGAAAGGTAGAGGCACTGGATATTCCATGCCTTGTCCCTGAATACGCTGAGACCATCGGTGCTGGGGTCTCACTTTCTACAGCGTTTGACATGTGGGGGGGAAAGGTAGAGGCACTGGATATTCCATGCCATGTCCCTGAATAAACTGAGACCATCAGTGCTGGGGTCTCACTTTCTACAGTGTTTGACATGTGGGGGGAAAGGTAGAGGCACTGGATATTCCATGCCATGTCCCTGAATACACTGAGACCATCAGTGCTGGAGTTTCACTTTCTACAGTGTTTGACTTGCAGGGGAAAAAGGTAGAGCCACTGGATATACCATGCCATGTCCCTGAATACACTGAGACCATCAGTGCTGGGGTTTCACTTTCTACATTGTTTGATATGTGGGGGTGAAAGGTAGAGGCACTGGATATTCCATGCCATGTCCCTGAATACACTGAGACCATCGGTGCTAGGGTCTCACTTTCTACAGTGTTTGACATATGGGGGAGAAAGGTAGAGGTGCTGGATATTCCATGCCATGTCCCTGAATACACTGAGACCATCGGTGCTGGGGTCTCACTTTCTACAGTGTTTGACATGTGGAGGAGAAAGGTAGAGGCACTGGATATTCCATGCCATGTCCCTGAATACACTGAGACCTTCAGTGCCTGAGTTTCACTTTCTACAGTGTTTGACTTGTGGGGGAGAAAGGTAGAGGCACTGGATATTCCATGCCATGACCCTGAATACACCGAGACCATCGGTGCTGGGGTCTCAATTTCTATAGTGTTTGACATGTCGGGGAGAAAGGTAGAGGCACTGGATGTTCCATGCCATGTCCCTGAATACACTGAGACCATCGGTGCTGGGGTCTCACTTTCTACAGTGTTTGACATGTGGTGTTGAAAGGTAGAGGTGCTGGATATTCCATGCCATGTCCCTGAATACACTGAGACCATCGATGCTGGGGTCTCACTTTCTACAGTGTTTGACATGTGGAGGAGAAAGGTAGAGGCACTGGATATTCCATGCCATGTCCCTGAATACACTGAGACCTTCAGTGCCTGAGTTTCACTTTCTACAGTGTTTGACTTGCAGGGCAAAAAGGTAGAGGCACTGGATATTCCATGCCATGTCCCTGAATACACTGAGACCATCAGTGATGGGGTCTCACTTTCTACAGTGTTTGACATGTGGGGGAGAAAGGTAGAGATACTGCATACTCCATGTCATGTCCCTGAATACACTGAGACCATCGGTGCTGGGGTCTCACTTTCTACAGTGTTTGACATGTGAGGGAGAAAGGTAGAGGCACTGGATGTTCCATGCCATGTCCCTGAATATGCTGAGACCATTGGTGCTGGGGTCTCACTTTTTACAGCGTTTGACATGTGGGGGGAAGGGTAGAGGCACTGGATATTCCATGCCATGTCCCTGAATACACTGAGACCATCAGTGCTGGGGTCTCACTTTCTGCAGTGTTTGACATGTGAGGGAGAAAGGTAGAGGCACTGGATATTCCATGCCAGGTCCCTGGATACGCTGAGACCATCGGTGCTGGGGTCTCACTTTCTACAGTGTTTGACATGCGGGGGAGAAAGGTAGAGGCACTGGATATTCCATGCCATGTCCCTGAATACGCTGAGAACATCGGTGCTGGGGTCTCACTTTCTACAGTGTTTGACATGTGGGGGAGAAAGGTAGAGGCACTGGATATTCCATGCCATGTCCCTGAATACACTGAGACCATATGCACTGGATATTCCATGCCATGTCCCTGAATTCACTGAGGCCATCGGTGCTGGGGTCTCACTTTCTACAGTGTTTGACAAGTGGGGGAGAAAGGTAGAGACACTGCATATTCCATGCCATGTCCCTGAATACACTGAGACCATAGGCACTGGATATTCCATGCCATGTCCCTGAATTCACTGAGACCATCGGTGCTGGGGTCTCACTTTCTACAGTGTTTGACATGCGGGGGAGAAAGGTAGAGGCACTGGATATTCCATGCCATGTCCCTGAATACGCTGAGAACATCGGTGCTGGGGTCTCACTTTCTACAGTGTTTGAGATGTGGGGGAGAAAGGTAGAGGCACTGGATATTCCATGCCATGTCCCTGAAAACACTGAGACCATAGGCACTGGATATTCCATGCCATGTCCCTGAATTCACTGAGGCCATCGGTGCTGGGGTCTCACTTTCTACAGTGTTTGACAAGTGGGGGAGAAAGGTAGAGACACTGCATATTCCATGCCATGTCCCTGAATACACTGAGACCATCGGTGCTGGGGTCTCACTTTCTACAGTGTTTGACACGTGGGGGACAAAGGTAAAGGCACTGGATATTCCATGCCATGTCCCTGAATACACTGAGACCATCGGTGCTGGGGTCTCAATTTCTACAGTGTTTGACACATGGGGGTGAAAGGTAGAGGCACTGGATATTCCATGCATTTCCCTGAATACACTGAGATCATCGGTGCTGGGGTCTAACTTTCTACAGTGTTTGACATGTGGGGGAGAAAGGTAGAGACACTGAATACTCCATGCCATGTCCCTGAATACAATGAGGCCATCAGTGCTGGGGTCTCACTTTCTACAGTGTTTGACATGTGGGGGAGAAAGGTAGAGGCACTGGATATTCCATGCCATGTCCCTGAATACACTTAGACCATCGGTGCAGGGGTCTCACTTTCTAGTGTTTGACACGTGGGGGAGAAAGGTAGAGGCACTGGATATTCTATGCAATGTCCCTGAATACACTGAGACCATTGGTGAAGGTGTCTCACTTTCTAGTGTTTGACATGTGGGGTCGAAAGGTAGAGGCACTGGATATTCAATGTTATGTCCCTGAATACACTGAGGCCATCAGTGCTGGGGTCTCACTTTCTGCAGTGTTTGACATGTGGGGGTGAAAGGTGGAGGCACTGGGTATTCCATGCCATGTCCCTGAATACACGGAGACCATCGGTGCTGGGGTCTCACTTTCTACAGTGTTTGATATGTGGGGGAGAAAGGTAGAGACACTGCATATTCCATGCCATGTCCAAGAATACACTGAGACCATCGGTGCTGGAGTCTCACTTTCTACAGTGTTTGACATGTGGGGGAGAATGGTAGAGGCACTGGATATTCAATGCCATGTCCCTGAATACACTGAGACCATCGGTGCTGGGGTCTATCTTTCTACAGTGTTTGACACGTGGGGGAGAAAGGTAGAGACACTGCATATTCCATGCCATGTCCCCGAATACACTGAGACCATCGGTGCTGGGGTCTCACTTTCTACAGTGTTTGACACGTGGGGGAGAAAGGTAGAGGCACTGGATATTCCATGCCATGTCCCTGAATACACTAAGACCATCGGTGCTGGGGTCTCACTTTCTACAGTGTTTGACACGTGGGGGAGAAAGGTAGAGGCACTGGATATTCCATGCCATGTCCCTGAATACACTGAGGCCATCAGTGCTGGGGTCTCACTTTCTACAGTGTTTGACATGTTGGGGAGAAAGGTAGAGGCACTGAATATTCCATGCCGTGTCCCTGAATACACTGAGAATGTCGGTGCAGGGGTCTCACTTTCTAGTGTTTGACACGTGGGGAGAAAGGTAGAGGCACTGGATATTCCATGCCATGTCCCTGAATACACTGAGACCATCGGTGCTGGGGTCTCACTTTCTGCAGTGTTTGACATGTGAGGGAGAAAGGTAGAGGCACTGGATGTTCCATGCCATGTCCCTGAATATGCTGAGACCATTGGTGCTGGGGTCTCACTTTCTACAGCGTTTGACATGTCGGGGGAAGGGTAGAGGCACTGGATATTCCATGCCATGTCCCTGAATACACTGAGACCATCGGTGCTGGGGTCTCACTTTCTACAGTGTTTGACATGCGGGGGAGAAAGGTAGAGACACTGGATATTCCATGCCACGTCCCTGAATATGCTGAGAACATCGGTGCTGGGGTCTCACTTTCTACAGTGTTTGACATGTGGGAGGGAAAGGTAGAGTCATTGGATATTCCATGCCATGTCCCTGAATACACCGAGACCATCGGGGCGGGGGTCTCACTGTCTACAGCGTTTGACATGTGGTGAAGAAAGGTAGAGGCACTGGATATTCCATGCCATGTCCCTGAATACACTTAGACCATCGGTGCAGGGGTCTCACTTTCTAGTTTTTGACACGTGGAGGAGAAAGGTAGAGGCACTGGATATTCCATGCCATGTCCCTGAATACACTGAGACCATCGGTGCTGGGGTCTCACTTTCTGCAGTGTTTGACATGAGAGGGAGAAAGGTAGAGGCACTGGATGTTCCATGCCATGTCCCTGAATATGCTGAGACCATTGGTGCTGGGGTCTCACTTTCTACAGCGTTTGACATGTGGGGGGAAGGGTAGAGGCACTGGATATTCCATGCCATGTCCCTGAATACACTGAGACCATCAGTGCTGGGGTCTCACTTTCTGCAGTGTTTGACATGTGAGGGAGAAAGGTAGAGGCACTGGATATTGCACGCCATGTCCCTGGATACACTGAGACCATCGGTGCTGGGGTCTCACTTTCTACAGTGTTTGACATGCGGGGGAGAAAGGTAGAGACACTGTATATTCCATGCCATGTCCCTGAATACGCTGAGAACATCGGTGCTGGGGTCTCACTTTCTACAGTGTTTGACATGTGGGAGGGAAAGGTAGAGGCATTGGATATTCCATGCCATGTCCCTGAATACACCGAGACCATCGGGGCGGGGGTCTCACTTTCTACAGCGTTTGACATGTGGGGGAGAAAGGTAGAGGCACTGGATATTCCATGCCATGTCCCTGAATACACTGAGACTATCGGTGCTGGGGTCTCACTTTCTACAGTGTTTGACATGTCGGGGAGAAAGGTAGAGGCACTGGATATTCCATGCCATGTCCCTGAATACACTGAGACCATCAGTGCTGGGGTCTCACTTTCTACAGTGTTTGACATGTGGGGGGGAAAGGTAGAAGCACTGGATATTCCATGCCATGTCCCTGAATACACTGAGACCATCAGTGCTGGGGTCTCACTTTCACAGTGTTTGACATGTGGGGAAGAAAGGTAGAGGCACTGAATATTCCATGCCATGTCCCTGAATACACTGAGGCCATCAGTGATGGGGTCTCACTTTCTACAGTGTTTGACATGTGGTGTTGAAAGGTAGAGGTGCTGGATATTCCATGCCATGTCCCTGAATACACTGAGACCATCGGTGCTGGGGTCTCACTTTCTACAGTGTTTGACATGTGGGGGAGAAAGGTAGAGGCACTGGATATTCCATGCCATGTCCCTGAATACACTGAGACCATCAATGCTGGGGTCTCACTTTCTACAGTGTATGACATGTGGGGGAGAAAGGTAGAGGCACTGGATATTCCATGTCATGTCCCTGAATACGCTAAGACCATCAGTGCTGGGGTCTCACTTTCTACAGTATTTGACATGTGGGGGAAAAAGGTAGAGGCACTGGATATTCCATGCCATGTCCCTGAATACACCGAGACCATCAGTGATGGGGTCTCACTTTCTACAGTGTTTGACATGTGGGGGAGAAAGGTAGAGATACTGCATACTCCATGTCATGTCCCTGAATACACTGAGACCCTCAGTGCTTGGGTCTCACTTTCTACAGTGTTTGACATGTGGGGGAGAATGGTAGAAGCACTGGATATTCAATGTCATGTCCCTGAATACAGTGAGGCCATCAGTGCTGGGGTCTCACTTTCTACAGTGTTTGACATGTTGGGGAGAAAGGTAGAGGCACTGGATATTCCATGCCGTGTCCCTGAATACACTGAGAATGTCGGTGCAGGGGTCTCACTTTCTAGTGTTTGACACGTGGGGAGAAAGGTAGAGGCACTGGATATTCCATGCCATGTCCCTGAATACACTGAGACCATCGGTGCTGGGGTCTCACTTTCTGCAGTGTTTGACATGTGAGGGAGAAAGGTAGAGGCACTGGATGTTCCATGCCATGTCCCTGAATATGCTGAGACCATCGGGGCAGGGGTCTCACTTTCTACAGTGTTTGACATGTGGTGAAGAAAGGTAGAGGCACAGGATATTTCATGCCATGTCCCTGAATATACTGAGACCATCGGGGCTGGCGTCTCACTTTCTACAGTGTTTGACAAGTGGGGGAGAAAGGTAGAGGCACTGGATATTCCATGCCATGTCCCTGAATACACTGAGACTATCGGTGCTGGGGTCTCACTTTCTACAGTGTTTGACATGTGGGGGAGAAAGGTAGAGACACTGCATACTCCATGCCATGTCCCTGAATACACTGAGGCCATCAGTGCTGGGGTCTCACTTTCTACAGTGTTTGACATGTGGGGGAGAAAGGTAGAGGCACTGGATATTCCATGCCATGTCCCTGAATACACTTAGACCATCGGTGCAGGGGTCTCACTTTCTAGTTTTTGACACGTGGAGGAGAAAGGTAGAGGCACTGGATATTCCATGCCATGTCCCTGAATACACTGAGACCATCGGTGCTGGGGTCTCACTTTCTGCAGTGTTTGACATGAGAGGGAGAAAGGTAGAGGCACTGGATGTTCCATGCCATGTCCCTGAATATGCTGAGACCATTGGTGCTGGGGTCTCACTTTCTACAGCGTTTGACATGTGGGGGGAAGGGTAGAGGCACTGGATATTCCATGCCATGTCCCTGAATACACTGAGACCATCAGTGCTGGGGTCTCACTTTCTGCAGTGTTTGACATGTGAGGGAGAAAGGTAGAGGCAAGGGATATTGCACGCCATGTCCCTGGATACACTGAGACCATCGGTGCTGGGGTCTCACTTTCTACAGTGTTTGACATGCGGGGGAGAAAGGTAGAGACACTGTATATTCCATGCCATGTCCCTGAATACGCTGAGAACATCGGTGCTGGGGTCTCACTTTCTACAGTGTTTGACATGTGGGAGGGAAAGGTAGAGGCATTGGATATTCCATGCCATGTCCCTGAATACACCGAGACCATCGGGCGGGGGTCTCACTTTCTACAGCGTTTGACATGTGGGGGAGAAAGGTAGAGGCACTGGATATTCCATGCCATGTCCCTGAATACACTGAGACTATCCGTGCTGGGGTCTCACTTTCTACAGTGTTTGACATGTCGGGGAGAAAGGTAGAGGCACTGGATATTCCATGCCATGTCCCTGAATACACTGAGACCATCAGTGCTGGGGTCTCACTTTCTACAGTGTTTGACATGTGGGGGGGAAAGGTAGAAGCACTGGATATTCCATGCCATGTCCCTGAATACACTGAGACCATCGGTGCTGGGGTCTCACTTTCTACAGTGTTTGACATGCGGGGGAGAAAGGTAGAGACACTGTATATTCCATGCCATGTCCCTGAATACGCTGAGAACATCGGTGCTGGGGTCTCACTTTCTACAGTGTTTGACATGTGGGAGGGAAAGGTAGAGACACTGAATACTCCATGCCATGTCCCTGAATACACTGAGGCCATCAGTGCTGGGGTCTCACTTTCTACAGTGTTTGACATGTGGGGGAGAAAGGTAGAGGCACTGGATATTCCATGCCATGTCCCTGAATACACTTAGACCATCGGTGCAGGGGTCTCACTTTCTAGTGTTTGACACGTGGGGGAGAAAGGTAGAGGCACTGGATATTCTATGCAATGTCCCTGAATACACTGAGGCCATCAGTGCTGGGGTCTCACTTTCTGCAGTGTTTGACATGTGGGGGTGAAAGGTGGAGGCACTGGGTATTCCATGCCATGTCCCTGAATACACTGAGACCATCGGTGCTGGGGTCTCACTTTCTACAGTGTTTGATATGTGGGGGAGAAAGGTAGAGACACTGCATATTCCATGCCATGTCCAAGAATACACTGAGACCATCGGTGCTGGAGTCTCACTTTCTACAGTGTTTGACATGTGGGGGAGAATGGTAGAGGCACTGGATATTCAATGCCATGTCCCTGAATACACTGAGACCATCGGTGCTGGGGTCTATCTTTCTACAGTGTTTGACACGTGGGGGAGAAAGGTAGAGACACTGCATATTCCATGCCATGTCCCCGAATACACTGAGACCATCGGTGCTGGGGTCTCACTTTCTACAGTGTTTGACACGTGGGGGAGAAAGGTAGAGGCACTGGATATTCCATGCCATGTCCCTGAATACACTAAGACCATCGGTGCTGGGGTCTCACTTTCTACAGTGTTTGACACGTGGGGGAGAAAGGTAGAGGCACTGGATATTCCATGCCATGTCCCTGAATACACTGAGGCCATCAGTGCTGGGGTCTCACTTTCTACAGTGTTTGACATGTTGGGGAGAAAGGTAGAAGCACTGGATATTCCATGCCGTGTCCCTGAATACACTGAGAATGTCGGTGCAGGGGTCTCACTTTCTAGTGTTTGACACGTGGGGAGAAAGGTAGAGGCACTGGATATTCCATGCCATGTCCCTGAATACACTGAGACCATCGGTGCTGGGGTCTCACTTTCTGCAGTGTTTGACATGTGAGGGAGAAAGGTAGAGGCACTGGATGTTCCATGCCATGTCCCTGAATATGCTGAGACCATTGGTGCTGGGGTGTCACTTTCTACAGCGTTTGACATGTCGGGGGAAGGGTAGAGGCACTGGATATTCCATGCCATGTCCCTGAATACACTGAGACCATCGGTGCTGGGGTCTCACTTTCTACAGTGTTTGACATGCGGGGGAGAAAGGTAGAGACACTGGATATTCCATGCCACGTCCCTGAATATGCTGAGAACATCGGTGCTGGGGTCTCACTTTCTACAGTGTTTGACATGTGGGAGGGAAAGGTAGAGGCATTGGATATTCCATGCCATGTCCCTGAATACACCGAGACCATCGGGGCGGGGGTCTCACTGTCTACAGCGTTTGACATGTGGGGGACAAAGGTAGAGGCACTGGATATTCCATGCCATGTCCCTGAATACACTGAGACTATCGGTGCTGGGGTCTCACTTTTTACAGTGTTTGACATGTAGAGGAGAAAGGTAGAGGCCCTGGATATTTCATGCCATGTCCCTGAATACACTGAGACCATCAGTGCTGGGGTCTCACTTTCTACAGTGTTTGACATGTGGGGGGGAAAGGTAGAAGCACTGGATATTCCATGCCATGTCCCTGAATACACGGAGACCATCGGGGCTGGCGTCTCACTTTCTACAGTGTTTGACAAGTGGGGGAGAAAGGTAGAGGCACTGGATATTCCATGCCATGTCCCTGAATACACTGAGGCCATCAGTGCTGGGGTCTCACTTTCTACAGTGTTTGACATGTGGGGGAGAAAGGTAGAGACACTGCATACTCCATGCCATGTCCCTGAATACACTGAGGCCATCAGTGCTGGGGTCTCACTTTCTACAGTGTTTGACATGTGGGGGAGAAAGGTAGAGGCACTGGATATTCCATGCCATGTCCCTGAATACACTTAGACCATCGGTGCAGGGGTCTCACTTTCTAGTTTTTGACACGTGGAGGAGAAAGGTAGAGGCACTGGATATTTAATGTTATGTCCCTGAATACACTGAGGGCATCAGTGCTGGGGTCTCACTTTCTACAGTGTTTGACATGTGGGGGTGAAAGGTGGAGGCACTGGGTATTCCATGCCATGTCCCTGAATACACTGAGACCATCGGTGCTGGGGTCTCACTTTCTACAGTGTTTGACATGTGGGGGAGAAAGGTAGAGACACTGCATATTCCATGCCATGTCCAAGAATACACTGAGACCATCGGTGCTGGAGTCTCACTTTCTACAGTGTTTGACATGTGGGGGAGAAAGGTAGAGGCATTGGATATTCCATGCCATGTCCCTGAATACACTGAGACCATCAATGCTGGGGTCTCACTTTCTACAGTGTATGACATGTGGGGGAGAAAGGTAGAGGCACTGGATATTCCATGTCATGTCCCTGAATACGCTAAGACCATCAGTGCTGGGGTCTCACTTTCTACAGTATTTGACATGTGGGGGAAAAAGGTAGAGGCACTGGATATTCCATGCCATGTCCCTGAATACACCGAGACCATCAGTGATGGGGTCTCACTTTCTACAGTGTTTGACATGTGGGGGAGAAAGGTAGAGATACTGCATACTCCATGTCATGTCCCTGAATACACTGAGACCCTCAGTGCTTGGGTCTCACTTTCTACAGTGTTTGACATGTGGGGGAGAATGGTAGAAGCACTGGATATTCAATGTCATGTCCCTGAATACACTGAGGCCATCAGTGCTGGGGTCTCACTTTCTACAGTGTTTGACATGTTGGGGAGAAAGGTAGAGGCACTGGATATTCCATGCCATGTCCCTGAATACACTGAGACCATCAGTGCTGAGGTCTCACTTTCTACAGTGTTTGACATGTGGGGGGGAAAGGTAGAAGCACTGGATATTCCATGCCATGTCCCTGAATACACTGAGACCATCGGGGCAGGGGTCTCACTTTCTACATTGTTTGACATGTGGTGAAGAAAGGTAGAGGCACAGGATATTTCATGCCATGTCCCTGAATATACTGAGACCATCGGGGCTGCGTCTCACTTTCTACAGTGTTTGACAAGTGGGGGAGAAAGGTAGAGGCACTGGATATTCCATGCCATGTCCCTGAATACACTGAGGCCATCAGTGCTGGGGTCTCACTTTCTACAGTGTTTGACATGTGGGGGAGAAAGGTAGAGACACTTCATACTCCATGCCGTGTCCCTGAATACACTGAGGCCATCAGTGCTGGGGTCTCACTTTCTACAGTGTTTGACATGTGGGGGAGAAAGGTAGAGGCACTGGATATTCCATGCCATGTCCCTGAATACACTTAGACCATCGGTGCAGGGGTCTCACTTTCTAGTTTTTGACACGTGGAGGAGAAAGGTAGAGGCACTGGATATTCCATGCCATGTCCCTGAATACACTGAGACCATCGGTGCTGGGGTCTCACTTTCTGCAGTGTTTGACATGAGAGGGAGAAAGGTAGAGGCACTGGATGTTCCATGCCATGTCCCTGAATATGCTGAGACCATTGGTGCTGGGGTCTCACTTTCTACAGCGTTTGACATGTGGGGGGAAGGGTAGAGGCACTGGATATTCCATGCCATGTCCCTGAATACACTGAGACCATCAGTGCTGGGGTCTCACTTTCTGCAGTGTTTGACATGTGAGGGAGAAAGGTAGAGGCACTGGATATTGCACGCCATGTCCCTGGATACACTGAGACCATCGGTGCTGGGGTCTCACTTTCTACAGTGTTTGACATGCGGGGGAGAAAGGTAGAGACACTGTATATTCCATGCCATGTCCCTGAATACGCTGAGAACATCGGTGCTGGGGTCTCACTTTCTACAGTGTTTGACATGTGGGAGGGAAAGGTAGAGGCATTGGATATTCCATGCCATGTCCCTGAATACACCGAGACCATCGGGGCGGGGGTCTCACTTTCTACAGCGTTTGACATGTGGGGGAGAAAGGTAGAGGCACTGGATATTCCATGCCATGTCCCTGAATACACTGAGACTATCGGTGCTGGGGTCTCACTTTCTACAGTGTTTGACATGTCGGGGAGAAAGGTAGAGGCACTGGATATTCCATGCCATGTCCCTGAATACACTGAGACCATCAGTGCTGGGGTCTCACTTTCTACAGTGTTTGACATGTGGGGGGGAAAGGTAGAAGCACTGGATATTCCATGCCATGTCCCTGAATACACTGAGACCATCAGTGCTGGGGTCTCACTTTCACAGTGTTTGACATGTGGGGAAGAAAGGTAGAGGCACTGGATATTCCATGCCATGTCCCTGAATACACTGAGGCCATCAGTGATGGGGTCTCACTTTCTACAGTGTTTGACATGTGGTGTTGAAAGGTAGAGGTGCTGGATATTCCATGCCATGTCCCTGAATACACTGAGACCATCGGTGCTGGGGTCTCACTTTCTACAGTGTTTGACATGTGGGGGAGAAAGGTAGAGGCACTGGATGTTCCATGCCATGTCCCTGAATATGCTGAGACCATCGGGGCAGGGGTCTCACTTTCTACAGTGTTTGACATGTGGTGAAGAAAGGTAGAGGCACAGGATATTTCATGCCATGTCCCTGAATATACTGAGACCATCGGGGCTGGCGTCTCACTTTCTACAGTGTTTGACAAGTGGGGGAGAAAGGTAGAGGCACTGGATATTCCATGCCATGTCCCTGAATACACTGAGACTATCGGTGCTGGGGTCTCACTTTCTACAGTGTTTGACATGTGGGGGAGAAAGGTAGAGACACTGCATACTCCATGCCATGTCCCTGAATACACTGAGGCCATCAGTGCTGGGGTCTCACTTTCTACAGTGTTTGACATGTGGGGGAGAAAGGTAGAGGCACTGGATATTCCATGCCATGTCCCTGAATACACTTAGACCATCGGTGCAGGGGTCTCACTTTCTAGTTTTTGACACGTGGAGGAGAAAGGTAGAGGCACTGGATATTCCATGCCATGTCCCTGAATACACTGAGACCATCGGTGCTGGGGTCTCACTTTCTGCAGTGTTTGACATGAGAGGGAGAAAGGTAGAGGCACTGGATGTTCCATGCCATGTCCCTGAATATGCTGAGACCATTGGTGCTGGGGTCTCACTTTCTACAGCGTTTGACATGTGGGGGGAAGGGTAGAGGCACTGGATATTCCATGCCATGTCCCTGAATACACTGAGACCATCAGTGCTGGGGTCTCACTTTCTGCAGTGTTTGACATGTGAGGGAGAAAGGTAGAGGCAAGGGATATTGCACGCCATGTCCCTGGATACACTGAGACCATCGGTGCTGGGGTCTCACTTTCTACAGTGTTTGACATGCGGGGGAGAAAGGTAGAGACACTGTATATTCCATGCCATGTCCCTGAATACGCTGAGAACATCGGTGCTGGGGTCTCACTTTCTACAGTGTTTGACATGTGGGAGGGAAAGGTAGAGGCATTGGATATTCCATGCCATGTCCCTGAATACACCGAGACCATCGGGGCGGGGGTCTCACTTTCTACAGCGTTTGACATGTGGGGGAGAAAGGTAGAGGCACTGGATATTCCATGCCATGTCCCTGAATACACTGAGACTATCCGTGCTGGGGTCTCACTTTCTACAGTGTTTGACATGTCGGGGAGAAAGGTAGAGGCACTGGATATTCCATGCCATGTCCCTGAATACACTGAGACCATCAGTGCTGGGGTCTCACTTTCTACAGTGTTTGACATGTGGGGGGGAAAGGTAGAAGCACTGGATATTCCATGCCATGTCCCTGAATACACTGAGACCATCGGTGCTGGGGTCTCACTTTCTACAGTGTTTGACATGCGGGGGAGAAAGGTAGAGACACTGTATATTCCATGCCATGTCCCTGAATACGCTGAGAACATCGGTGCTGGGGTCTCACTTTCTACAGTGTTTGACATGTGGGAGGGAAAGGTAGAGACACTGAATACTCCATGCCATGTCCCTGAATACACTGAGGCCATCAGTGCTGGGGTCTCACTTTCTACAGTGTTTGACATGTGGGGGAGAAAGGTAGAGGCACTGGATATTCCATGCCATGTCCCTGAATACACTTAGACCATCGGTGCAGGGGTCTCACTTTCTAGTGTTTGACACGTGGGGGAGAAAGGTAGAGGCACTGGATATTCTATGCAATGTCCCTGAATACACTGAGGCCATCAGTGCTGGGGTCTCACTTTCTGCAGTGTTTGACATGTGGGGGTGAAAGGTGGAGGCACTGGGTATTCCATGCCATGTCCCTGAATACACTAAGACCATCGGTGCTGGGGTCTCACTTTCTACAGTGTTTGATATGTGGGGGAGAAAGGTAGAGACACTGCATATTCCATGCCATGTCCAAGAATACACTGAGACCATCGGTGCTGGAGTCTCACTTTCTACAGTGTTTGACATGTGGGGGAGAATGGTAGAGGCACTGGATATTCAATGCCATGTCCCTGAATACACTGAGACCATCGGTGCTGGGGTCTATCTTTCTACAGTGTTTGACACGTGGGGGAGAAAGGTAGAGACACTGCATATTCCATGCCATGTCCCCGAATACACTGAGACCATCGGTGCTGGGGTCTCACTTTCTACAGTGTTTGACACGTGGGGGAGAAAGGTAGAGGCACTGGATATTCCATGCCATGTCCCTGAATACACTAAGACCATCGGTGCTGGGGTCTCACTTTCTACAGTGTTTGACACGTGGGGGAGAAAGGTAGAGGCACTGGATATTCCATGCCATGTCCCTGAATACACTGAGGCCATCAGTGCTGGGGTCTCACTTTCTACAGTGTTTGACATGTTGGGGAGAAAGGTAGAGGCACTGGATATTCCATGCCGTGTCCCTGAATACACTGAGAATGTCGGTGCAGGGGTCTCACTTTCTAGTGTTTGACACGTGGGGAGAAAGGTAGAGGCACTGGATATTCCATGCCATGTCCCTGAATACACTGAGACCATCGGTGCTGGGGTCTCACTTTCTGCAGTGTTTGACATGTGAGGGAGAAAGGTAGAGGCACTGGATGTTCCATGCCATGTCCCTGAATATGCTGAGACCATTGGTGCTGGGGTGTCACTTTCTACAGCGTTTGACATGTCGGGGGAAGGGTAGAGGCACTGGATATTCCATGCCATGTCCCTGAATACACTGAGACCATCGGTGCTGGGGTCTCACTTTCTACAGTGTTTGACATGCGGGGGAGAAAGGTAGAGACACTGGATATTCCATGCCACGTCCCTGAATATGCTGAGAACATCGGTGCTGGGGTCTCACTTTCTACAGTGTTTGACATGTGGGAGGGAAAGGTAGAGGCATTGGATATTCCATGCCATGTCCCTGAATACACCGAGACCATCGGGGCGGGGGTCTCACTGTCTACAGCGTTTGACATGTGGGGGACAAAGGTAGAGGCACTGGATATTCCATGCCATGTCCCTGAATACACTGAGACTATCGGTGCTGGGGTCTCACTTTTTACAGTGTTTGACATGTAGAGGAGAAAGGTAGAGGCCCTGGATATTTCATGCCATGTCCCTGAATACACTGAGACCATCAGTGCTGGGGTCTCACTTTCTACAGTGTTTGACATGTGGGGGGGAAAGGTAGAAGCACTGGATATTCCATGCCATGACCCTGAATACACTGAGACCATCGGGGCAGGGGTCTCACTTTCTACAGTGTTTGACATGTGGTGAAGAAAGGTAGAGGCACAGGATATTTCATGCCATGTCCCTGAATATACTGAGACCATCGGGGCTGGCGTCTCACTTTCTACAGTGTTTGACAAGTGGGGGAGAAAGGTAGAGGCACTGGATATTCCATGCCATGTCCCTGAATACACTGAGGCCATCAGTGCTGGGGTCTCACTTTCTACAGTGTTTGACATGTGGGGGAGAAAGGTAGAGACACTGCATACTCCATGCCATGTCCCTGAATACACTGAGGCCATCAGTGCTGGGGTCTCACTTTCTACAGTGTTTGACATGTGGGGGAGAAAGGTAGAGGCACTGGATATTCCATGCCATGTCCCTGAATACACTTAGACCATCGGTGCAGGGGTCTCACTTTCTAGTTTTTGACACGTGGAGGAGAAAGGTAGAGGCACTGGATATTTAATGTTATGTCCCTGAATACACTGAGGGCATCAGTGCTGGGGTCTCACTTTCTACAGTGTTTGACATGTGGGGGTGAAAGGTGGAGGCACTGGGTATTCCATGCCATGTCCCTGAATACACTGAGACCATCGGTGCTGGGGTCTCACTTTCTACAGTGTTTGACATGTGGGGGAGAAAGGTAGAGACACTGCATATTCCATGCCATGTCCAAGAATACACTGAGACCATCGGTGCTGGAGTCTCACTTTCTACAGTGTTTGACATGTGGGGGAGAAAGGTAGAGGCATTGGATATTCCATGCCATGTCCCTGAATACACTGAGACCATCAATGCTGGGGTCTCACTTTCTACAGTGTATGACATGTGGGGGAGAAAGGTAGAGGCACTGGATATTCCATGTCATGTCCCTGAATACGCTAAGACCATCAGTGCTGGGGTCTCACTTTCTACAGTATTTGACATGTGGGGGAAAAAGGTAGAGGCACTGGATATTCCATGCCATGTCCCTGAATACACCGAGACCATCAGTGATGGGGTCTCACTTTCTACAGTGTTTGACATGTGGGGGAGAAAGGTAGAGATACTGCATACTCCATGTCATGTCCCTGAATACACTGAGACCCTCAGTGCTTGGGTCTCACTTTCTACAGTGTTTGACATGTGGGGGAGAATGGTAGAAGCACTGGATATTCAATGTCATGTCCCTGAATACACTGAGGCCATCAGTGCTGGGGTCTCACTTTCTACAGTGTTTGACATGTTGGGGAGAAAGGTAGAGGCACTGGATATTCCATGCCATGTCCCTGAATACACTGAGACCATCAGTGCTGAGGTCTCACTTTCTACAGTGTTTGACATGTGGGGGGGAAAGGTAGAAGCACTGGATATTCCATGCCATGTCCCTGAATACACTGAGACCATCGGGGCAGGGGTCTCACTTTCTACAGTGTTTGACATGTGGTGAAGAAAGGTAGAGGCACAGGATATTTCATGCCATGTCCCTGAATATACTGAGACCATCGGGGCTGCGTCTCACTTTCTACAGTGTTTGACAAGTGGGGGAGAAAGGTAGAGGCACTGGATATTCCATGCCATGTCCCTGAATACACTGAGGCCATCAGTGCTGGGGTCTCACTTTCTACAGTGTTTGACATGTGGGGGAGAAAGGTAGAGACACTGCATACTCCATGCCGTGTCCCTGAATACACTGAGGCCATCAGTGCTGGGGTCTCACTTTCTACAGTGTTTGACATGTGGGGGAGAAAGGTAGAGGCACTGGATATTCCATGCCATGTCCCTGAATACACTTAGACCATCGGTGCAGGGGTCTCACTTTCTAGTTTTTGACACGTGGAGGAGAAAGGTAGAGGCACTGGATATTCCATGCCATGTCCCTGAATACACTGAGACCATCGGTGCTGGGGTCTCACTTTCTGCAGTGTTTGACATGAGAGGGAGAAAGGTAGAGGCACTGGATGTTCCATGCCATGTCCCTGAATATGCTGAGACCATTGGTGCTGGGGTCTCACTTTCTACAGCGTTTGACATGTGGGGGGAAGGGTAGAGGCACTGGATATTCCATGCCATGTCCCTGAATACACTGAGACCATCAGTGCTGGGGTCTCACTTTCTGCAGTGTTTGACATGTGAGGGAGAAAGGTAGAGGCACTGGATATTGCACGCCATGTCCCTGGATACACTGAGACCATCGGTGCTGGGGTCTCACTTTCTACAGTGTTTGACATGCGGGGGAGAAAGGTAGAGACACTGTATATTCCATGCCATGTCCCTGAATACGCTGAGAACATCGGTGCTGGGGTCTCACTTTCTACAGTGTTTGACATGTGGGAGGGAAAGGTAGAGGCATTGGATATTCCATGCCATGTCCCTGAATACACCGAGACCATCGGGGCGGGGGTCTCACTTTCTACAGCGTTTGACATGTGGGGGAGAAAGGTAGAGGCACTGGATATTCCATGCCATGTCCCTGAATACACTGAGACTATCGGTGCTGGGGTCTCACTTTCTACAGTGTTTGACATGTCGGGGAGAAAGGTAGAGGCACTGGATATTCCATGCCATGTCCCTGAATACACTGAGACCATCAGTGCTGGGGTCTCACTTTCTACAGTGTTTGACATGTGGGGGGGAAAGGTAGAAGCACTGGATATTCCATGCCATGTCCCTGAATACACTGAGACCATCAGTGCTGGGGTCTCACTTTCACAGTGTTTGACATGTGGGGAAGAAAGGTAGAGGCACTGGATATTCCATGCCATGTCCCTGAATACACTGAGGCCATCAGTGATGGGGTCTCACTTTCTACAGTGTTTGACATGTGGTGTTGAAAGGTAGAGGTGCTGGATATTCCATGCCATGTCCCTGAATACACTGAGACCATCGGTGCTGGGGTCTCACTTTCTACAGTGTTTGACATGTGGGGGAGAAAGGTAGAGGCACTGGATATTCCATGCCATGTCCCTGAATACACTGAGACCATCAATGCTGGGGTCTCACTTTCTACAGTGTATGACATGTGGGGGAGAAAGGTAGAGGCACTGGATATTCCATGTCATGTCCCTGAATACGCTAAGACCATCAGTGCTGGGGTCTCACTTTCTACAGTATTTGACATGTGGGGGAAAAAGGTAGAGGCACTGGATATTCCATGCCATGTCCCTGAATACACCGAGACCATCAGTGATGGGGTCTCACTTTCTACAGTGTTTGACATGTGGGGGAGAAAGGTAGAGATACTGCATACTCCATGTCATGTCCCTGAATACACTGAGACCCTCAGTGCTTGGGTCTCACTTTCTACAGTGTTTGACATGTGGGAGAGAATGGTAGAAGCACTGGATATTCAATGTCATGTCCCTGAATACACTGAGGCCATCAGTGCTGGGGTCTCACTTTCTACAGTGTTTGACATGTTGGGGAGAAAGGTAGAGGCACTGGATATTCCATGCCGTGTCCCTGAATACACTGAGAATGTCGGTGCAGGGGTCTCACTTTCTAGTGTTTGACACGTGGGGAGAAAGGTAGAGGCACTGGATATTCCATGCCATGTCCCTGAATACACTGAGACCATCGGTGCTGGGGTCTCACTTTCTGCAGTGTTTGACATGTGAGGGAGAAAGGTAGCGGCACTGGATATTCCATGCCATGTCCCTGAATATGCTGAGACCATCGGGGCAGGGGTCTCACTTTCTACAGTGTTTGACATGTGGTGAAGAAAGGTAGAGGCACAGGATATTTCATGCCATGTCCCTGAATATACTGAGACCATCGGGGCTGGCGTCTCACTTTCTACAGTGTTTGACAAGTGGGGGATAAAGGTAGAGGCACTGGATATTCCATGCCATGTCCCTGAATACACTGAGGCCATCAGTGCTGGGGTCTCACTTTCTACAGTGTTTGACATGTGGGGGAGAAAGGTAGAGACACTGCATACTCCATGCCATGTCCCTGAATACACTGAGGCCATCAGTGCTGGGGTCTCACTTTCTACAGTGTTTGACATGTGGGGGAGAAAGGTAGAGGCACTGGATATTCCATGCCATGTCCCTGAATACACTTAGACCATCGGTGCAGGGGTCTCACTTTCTAGTTTTTGACACGTGGAGGAGAAAGGTAGAGGCACTGGATATTCCATGCCATGTCCCTGAATACACTGAGACCATCGGTGCTGGGGTCTCACTTTCTGCAGTGTTTGACATGAGAGGGAGAAAGGTAGAGGCACTGGATGTTCCATGCCATGTCCCTGAATATGCTGAGACCATTGGTGCTGGGGTCTCACTTTCTACAGCGTTTGACATGTGGGGGGAAGGGTAGAGGCACTGGATATTCCATGCCATGTCCCTGAATACACTGAGACCATCAGTGCTGGGGTCTCACTTTCTGCAGTGTCAGACATGTGAGAGAGAAAGGTAGAGGCAAGGGATATTGCACGCCATGTCCCTGGATACACTGAGACCATCGGTGCTGGGGTCTCACTTTCTACAGTGTTTGACATGCGGGGGAGAAAGGTAGAGACACTGTATATTCCATGCCATGTCCCTGAATACGCTGAGAACATCGGTGCTGGGGTCTCACTTTCTACAGTGTTTGACATGTGGGAGGGAAAGGTAGAGGCATTGGATATTCCATGCCATGTCCCTGAATACACCGAGACCATCGGGGCGGGGGTCTCACTTTCTACAGCGTTTGACATGTGGGGGAGAAAGGTAGAGGCACTGGATATTCCATGCCATGTCCCTGAATACACTGAGACTATCCGTGCTGGGGTCTCACTTTCTACAGTGTTTGACATGTCGGGGAGAAAGGTAGAGGCACTGGATATTCCATGCCATGTCCCTGAATACACTGAGACCATCAGTGCTGGGGTCTCACTTTCTACAGTGTTTGACATGTGGGGGGGAAAGGTAGAAGCACTGGATATTCCATGCCATGTCCCTGAATACACTGAGACCATCGGTGCTGGGGTCTCACTTTCTACAGTGTTTGACATGCGGGGGAGAAAGGTAGAGACACTGTATATTCCATGCCATGTCCCTGAATACGCTGAGAACATCGGTGCTGGGGTCTCACTTTCTACAGTGTTTGACATGTGGGAGGGAAAGGTAGAGGCATTGGATATTCCATGCCATGTCCCTGAATACACTGAGATCATCGGTGCTGGGGTCTAACTTTCTACAGTGTTTGACATGTGGGGGAGAAAGGTAGAGACACTGAATACTCCATGCCATGTCCCTGAATACACTGAGGCCATCAGTGCTGGGGTCTCACTTTCTACAGTGTTTGACATGTGGGGGAGAAAGGTAGAGGCACTGGATATTCCATGCCATGTCCCTGAATACACTTAGACCATCGGTGCAGGGGTCTCACTTTCTAGTGTTTGACACGTGGGGGAGAAAGGTAGAGGCACTGGATATTCTATGCAATGTCCCTGAATACACTGAGACCATTGGTGAAGGGGTCTCACTTTCTAGTGTTTGACATGTGGGGTCGAAAGGTAGAGGCACTGGATATTCAATGTTATGTCCCTGAATACACTGAGGCCATCAGTGCTGGGGTCTCACTTTCTGCAGTGTTTGACATGTGGGGGTGAAAGGTGGAGGCACTGGGTATTCCATGCCATGTCCCTGAATACACTGAGACCATCGGTGCTGGGGTCTCACTTTCTACAGTGTTTGATATGTGGGGGAGAAAGGTAGAGACACTGCATATTCCATGCCATGTCCAAGAATACACTGAGACCATCGGTGCTGGAGTCTCACTTTCTACAGTGTTTGACATGTGGGGGAGAATGGTAGAGGCACTGGATATTCAATGCCATGTCCCTGAATACACTGAGACCATCGGTGCTGGGGTCTATCTTTCTACAGTGTTTGACACGTGGGGGAGAAAGGTAGAGACACTGCATATTCCATGCCATGTCCCCGAATACACTGAGACCATCGGTGCTGGGGTCTCACTTTCTACAGTGTTTGAAACGTGGGGGAGAAAGGTAGAGGCACTGGATATTCCATGCCATGTCCCTGAATACACTAAGACCATCGGTGCTGGGGTCTCACTTTCTACAGTGTTTGACACGTGGGGGAGAAAGGTAGAGGCACTGGATGTTCCATGCCATGTCCCTGAATATGCTGAGACCATTGGTGCTGGGGTCTCACTTTCTACAGCGTTTGACATGTGGGGGGAAGGGTAGAGGCACTGGATATTCCATGCCATGTCCCTGAATACACTGAGACCATCAGTGCTGGGGTCTCACTTTCTGCAGTGTTTGACATGTGAGGGAGAAAGGTAGAGGCACTGGATATTGCACGCCATGTCCCTGGATACACTGAGACCATCGGTGCTGGGGTCTCACTTTCTGCAGTGTTTGACATGCGGGGGAGAAAGGTAGAGACACTGTATATTCCATGCCATGTCCCTGAATACGCTGAGAACATCGGTGCTGGGGTCTCACTTTCTACAGTGTTTGACATGTGGGAGGGAAAGGTAGAGGCATTGGATATTCCATGCCATGTCCCTGAATACACCGAGACCATCGGGGCGGGGGTCTCACTTTCTACAGCGTTTGACATGTGGGGGAGAAAGGTAGAGGCACTGGATATTCCATGCCATGTCCCTGAATACACTGAGACTATCGGTGCTGGGGTCTCACTTTCTACAGTGTTTGACATGTCGGGGAGAAAGGTAGAGGCACTGGATATTCCATGCCATGTCCCTGAATACACTGAGACCATCAGTGCTGGGGTCTCACTTTCTACAGTGTTTGACATGTGGGGGGGAAAGGTAGAAGCACTGGATATTCCATGCCATGTCCCTGAATACACTGAGACCATCGGTGCTGGGGTCTCACTTTCTACAGTGCTTGACATGCGGGGGAGAAAGGTAGAGACACTGTATATTCCATGCCATGTCCCTGAATACGCTGAGAACATCGGTGCTGGCGTCTCACTTTCTACAGTGTTTGACATGTGGGAGGGAAAGGTAGAGGCATTGGATATTCCATGCCATGTCCCTGAATACACTGAGATCATCGGTGCTGGGGTCTAACTTTCTACAGTGTTTGACATGTGGGGGAGAAAGGTAGAGACACTGAATACTCCATGCCATGTCCCTGAATACACTGAGGCCATCAGTGCTGGGGTCTCACTTTCTACAGTGTTTGACATGTGGGGGAGAAAGGTAGAGGCACTGGATATTCCATGTCATGTCCCTGAATACACTTAGACCATCGGTGCAGGGGTCTCACTTTCTAGTGTTTGACACGTGGGGGAGAAAGGTAGAAGCACTGGATATTCTATGCAATGTCCCTGAATACACTGAGGCCATCAGTGCTGGGGTCTCACTTTCTGCAGTGTTTGACATGTGGGGGTGAAAGGTGGAGGCACTGGGTATTCCATGCCATGTCCCTGAATACACTGAGACCATCGGTGCTGGGGTCTCACTTTCTACAGTGTTTGATATGTGGGGGAGAAAGGTAGAGACACTGCATATTCCATGCCATGTCCAAGAATACACTGAGACCATCGGTGCTGGAGTCTCACTTTCTACAGTGTTTGACATGTGGGGGAGAATGGTAGAGGCACTGGATATTCAATGCCATGTCCCTGAATACACTGAGACCATCGGTGCTGGGGTCTATCTTTCTACAGTGTTTGACACGTGGGGGAGAAAGGTAGAGACACTGCATATTCCATGCCATGTCCCCGAATACACTGAGACCATCGGTGCTGGGGTCTCACTTTCTACAGTGTTTGACACGTGGGGGAGAAAGGTAGAGGCACTGGATATTCCATGCCATGTCCCTGAATACACTAAGACCATCGGTGCTGGGGTCTCACTTTCTACAGTGTTTGACACGTGGGGGAGAAAGGTAGAGGCACTGGATATTCCATGCCATGTCCCTGAATACACTGAGGCCATCAGTGCTGGGGTCTCACTTTCTACAGTGTTTGACTTGTTGGGGAGAAAGGTAGAGGCACTGGATATTCCATGCCGTGTCCCTGAATACACTGAGAATGTCGGTGCAGGGGTCTCACTTTCTAGTGTTTGACACGTGGGGAGAAAGGTAGAGGCACTGGATATTCCATGCCATGTCCCTGAATACACTGAGACCATCGGTGCTGGGGTCTCACTTTCTGCAGTGTTTGACATGTGAGGGAGAAAGGTAGAGGCACTGGATGTTCCATGCCATGTCCCTGAATATGCTGAGACCATTGGTGCTGGGGTGTCACTTTCTACAGCGTTTGACATGTCGGGGGAAGGGTAGAGGCACTGGATATTCCATGCCATGTCCCTGAATACACTGAGACCATCGGTCCTGGGGTCTCACTTTCTACAGTGTTTGACATGCGGGGGAGAAAGGTAGAGACACTGGATATTCCATGCCACGTCCCTGAATATGCTGAGAACATCGGTGCTGGGGTCTCACTTTCTACAGTGTTTGACATGTGGGAGGGAAAGGTAGAGGCATTGGATATTCCATGCCATGTCCCTGAATACACCGAGACCATCGGGGCGGGGGTCTCACTGTCTACAGCGTTTGACATGTGGGGGACAAAGGTAGAGGCACTGGATATTCCATGCCATGTCCCTGAATACACTGAGACTATCGGTGCTGGGGTCTCACTTTTTACAGTGTTTGACATGTGGATGAGAAAGGTGGAGGCACTGGATATTCCATGCCATGTCCCTGAATACACTGAGACCATCAGTGCTGGGGTCTCACTTTCTACAGTGTTTGACATGTGGGGGGGAAAGGTAGAAGCACTGGATATTCCATGCCATGTCCCTGAATACACTGAGACCATCGGGGCAGGGGTCTCACTTTCTACAGTGTTTGACATGTGGTGAAGAAAGGTAGAGGCACAGGATATTTCATGCCATGTCCCTGAATATACTGAGACCATCGGGGCTGGCGTCTCACTTTCTACAGTGTTTGACAAGTGGGGGAGAAAGGTAGAGGCACTGGATATTCCATGCCATGTCCCTGAATACACTGAGGCCATCAGTGCTGGGGTCTCACTTTCTACAGTGTTTGACATGTGGGGGAGAAAGATAGAGACACTGCATACTCCATGCCATGTCCCTGAATACACTGAGGCCATCAGTGCTGGGGTCTCACTTTCTACAGTGTTTGACATGTGGGGGAGAAAGGTAGAGGCACTGGATATTCCATGCCATGTCCCTGAATACACTTAGACCATCGGTGCAGGGGTCTCACTTTCTAGTTTTTGACACGTGGAGGAGAAAGGTAGAGGCACTGGATATTTAATGTTATGTCCCTGAATACACTGAGGGCATCAGTGCTGGGGTCTCACTTTCTACAGTGTTTGACATGTGGGGGTGAAAGGTGGAGGCACTGGGTATTCCATGCCATGTCCCTGAATACACTGAGACCATCGGTGCTGGGGTCTCACTTTCTACAGTGTTTGACATGTGGGGGAGAAAGGTAGAGACACTGCATATTCCATGCCATGTCCAAGAATACACTGAGACCATCGGTGCTGGAGTCTCACTTTCTACAGTGTTTGACATGTGGGGGAGAAAGGTAGAGGCACTGGATATTCCATGCCATGTCCCTGAATACACTGAGACCATCAATGCTGGGGTCTCACTTTCTACAGTGTATGACATGTGGGGGAGAAAGGTAGAGGCACTGGATATTCCATGTCATGTCCCTGAATACGCTAAGACCATCAGTGCTGGGGTCTCACTTTCTACAGTATTTGACATGTGGGGGAAAAAGGTAGAGGCACTGGATATTCCATGCCATGTCCCTGAATACACCGAGACCATCAGTGATGGGGTCTCACTTTCTACAGTGTTTGACATGTGGGGGAGAAAGGTAGAGATACTGCATACTCCATGTCATGTCCCTGAATACACTGAGACCCTCAGTGCTTGGGTCTCACTTTCTACAGTGTTTGACATGTGGGGGAGAATGGTAGAAGCACTGGATATTCAATGTCATGTCCCTGAATACACTGAGGCCATCAGTGCTGGGGTCTCACTTTCTACAGTGTTTGACATGTTGGGGAGAAAGGTAGAGGCACTGGATATTCCATGCCGTGTCCCTGAATACACTGAGAATGTCGGTGCAGGGGTCTCACTTTCTAGTGTTTGACACGTGGGGAGAAAGGTAGAGGCACTGGATATTCCATGCCATGTCCCTGAATACACTGAGACCATCGGTGCTGGGGTCTCACTTTCTGCAGTGTTTGACATGTGAGGGAGAAAGGTAGAGGCACTGGATGTTCCATGCCATGTCCCTGAATATGCTGAGACCATCGGGGCAGGGGTCTCACTTTCTACAGTGTTTGACATGTGGTGAAGAAAGGTAGAGGCACAGGATATTTCATGCCATGTCCCTGAATATACTGAGACCATCGGGGCTGGCGTCTCACTTTCTACAGTGTTTGACATGTGGGGGAGAAAGGTAGAGACACTGCATACTCCATGCCATGTCCCTGAATACACTGAGGCCATCAGTGCTGGGGTCTCACTTTCTACAGTGTTTGACATGTGGGGGAGAAAGGTAGAGGCACTGGATATTCCATGCCATGTCCCTGAATACACTTAGACCATCGGTGAAGGGGTCTCACTTTCTAGTTTTTGACACGTGGAGGAGAAAGGTAGAGGCACTGGATATTCCATGCCATGTCCCTGAATACACTGAGACCATCGGTGCTGGGGTCTCACTTTCTGCAGTGTTTGACATGAGAGGGAGAAAGGTAGAGGCACTGGATGTTCCATGCCATGTCCCTGAATATGCTGAGACCATTGGTGCTGTGGTCTCACTTTCTACAGCGTTTGACATGTGGGGGGAAGGGTAGAGGCACTGGATATTCCATGCCATGTCCCTGAATACACTGAGACCATCAGTGCTGGGGTCTCACTTTCTGCAGTGTTTGACATGTGAGGGAGAAAGGTAGAGGCACTGGATATTGCACGCCATGTCCCTGGATACACTGAGACCATCGGTGCTGGGGTCTCACTTTCTACAGTGTTTGACATTCGGGGGAGAAAGGTAGAGACACTGTATATTCCATGCCATGTCCCTGAATATGCTGAGAACATCGGTGCTGGGGTCTCACTTTCTACAGTGTTTGACATGTGGGAGGGAAAGGTAGAGGCATTGGATATTCCATGCCATGTCCCTGAATACACCGAGACCATCGGGGCGGGGGTCTCACTTTCTACAGCATTTGACATGTGGGGGAGAAAGGTAGAGGCACTGGATATTCCATGCCATGTCCCTGAATACACTGAGACTATCGGTGCTGGGGTCTCACTTTCTACAGTGTTTGACATGTGGGGGGGAAAGGTAGAAGCACTGGATATTCCATGCCATGTCCCTGAATACACTGAGACCATCGGTGCTGGGGTCTCACTTTCTACAGTGTTTGACATGCGGGGGAGAAAGGTAGAGACACTGTATATTCCATGCCATGTCCCTGAATACGCTGAGAACATCGGTGCTGGGGTCTCACTTTCTACAGTGTTTGACACGTGGGGAGAAAGGTAGAGGCACTGGATATTCCATGCCATGTCCCTGAATACACTGAGACCATCGGTGCTGGGGTCTCACTTTCTGCAGTGTTTGACATGTGAGGGAGAAAGGTAGAGGCACTGGATGTTCCATGCCATGTCCCTGAATATGCTGAGACCATCGGGGCAGGGGTCTCACTTTCTACAGTGTTTGACATGTGGTGAAGAAAGGTAGAGGCACAGGATATTTCATGCCATGTCCCTGAATATACTGAGACCATCGGGGCTGGCGTCTCACTTTCTACAGTGTTTGACATGTGGGGGAGAAAGGTAGAGACACTGCATACTCCATGCCATGTCCCTGAATACACTGAGGCCATCAGTGCTGGGGTCTCACTTTCTACAGTGTTTGACATGTGGGGGAGAAAGGTAGAGGCACTGGATATTCCATGCCATGTCCCTGAATACACTTAGACCATCGGTGCAGGGGTCTCACTTTCTAGTTTTTGACACGTGGAGGAGAAAGGTAGAGGCACTGGATATTCCATGCCATGTCCCTGAATACACTGAGACCATCGGTGCTGGGGTCTCACTTTCTGCAGTGTTTGACATGAGAGGGAGAAAGGTAGAGGCACTGGATGTTCCATGCCATGTCCCTGAATATGCTGAGACCATTGGTGCTGGGGTCTCACTTTCTACAGCGTTTGACATGTGGGGGGAAGGGTAGAGGCACTGGATATTCCATGCCATGTCCCTGAATACACTGAGACCATCAGTGCTGGGGTCTCACTTTCTGCAGTGTTTGACATGTGAGGGAGAAAGGTAGAGGCACTGGATATTGCACGCCATGTCCCTGGATACACTGAGACCATCGGTGCTGGGGTCTCACTTTCTACAGTGTTTGACATGCGGGGGAGAAAGGTAGAGACACTGTATATTCCATGCCATGTCCCTGAATACGCTGAGAACATCGGTGCTGGGGTCTCACTTTCTACAGTGTTTGACATGTGGGAGGGAAAGGTAGAGGCATTGGATATTCCATGCCATGTCCCTGAATACACCGAGACCATCGGGGCGGGGGTCTCACTTTCTACAGCATTTGACATGTGGGGGAGAAAGGTAGAGGCACTGGATATTCCATGCCATGTCCCTGAATACACTGAGACTATCGGTGCTGGGGTCGCACTTTCTACAGTGTTTGACATGTCGGGGAGAAAGGTAGAGGCACTGGATATTCCATGCCATGTCCCTGAATACACTGAGACCATCAGTGCTGGGGTCTCACTTTCTACAGTGTTTGACATGTGGGGGGGAAAGGTAGAAGCACTGGATATTCCATGCCATGTCCCTGAATACACTGAGACCATCGGTGCTGGGGTCTCACTTTCTACAGTGTTTGACATGCGGGGGAGAAAGGTAGAGACACTGTATATTCCATGCCATGTCCCTGAATACGCTGAGAACATCGGTGCTGGGGTCTCACTTTCTACAGTGTTTGACATGTGGGAGGGAAAGGTAGAGGCATTGGATATTCCATGCCATGTCCCTGAATACACTGAGATCATCGGTGCTGGGGTCTAACTTTCTACAGTGTTTGACATGTGGGGGAGAAAGGTAGAGACACTGAATACTCCATGCCATGTCCCTGAATACACTGAGGCCATCGGTGCAGGGGTCTCACTTTCTAGTGTTTGACACGTGGGGGAGAAAGGTAGAGGCACTGGATATTCTATGCAATGTCCCTGAATACACTGAGATCATCGGTGCTGGGGTCTAACTTTCTACAGTGTTTGACATGTGGGGGAGAAAGGTAGAGGCACTGGATATTCCATGCCATGTCCCTGAATACACTTAGACCATCGGTGCAGGGGTCTCACTTTCTAGTGTTTGACACGTGGGGGAGAAAGGTAGAGGCACTGGATATTCTATGCAATGTCCCTGAATACACTGAGACCATTGGTGAAGGGGTCTCACTTTCTAGTGTTTGACATGTGGGGTCGAAAGGTAGAGGCACTGGATATTCAATGTTATGTCCCTGAATACACTGAGGCCATCAGTGCTGGGGTCTCACTTTCTGCAGTGTTTGACATGTGGGGGTGAAAGGTGGAGGCACTGGGTATTCCATGCCATGTCCCTGAATACACTGAGACCATCGGTGCTGGGGTCTCACTTTCTACAGTGTTTGATATGTGGGGGAGAAAGGTAGAGACACTGCATATTCCATGCCATGTCCAAGAATACACTGAGACCATCGGTGCTGGAGTCTCACTTTCTACAGTGTTTGACATGTGGGGGAGAATGGTGGAGGCACTGGATATTCAATGCCATGTCCCTGAATACACTGAGACCATCGGTGCTGGGGTCTATCTTTCTACAGTGTTTGACACGTGGGGGAGAAAGGTAGAGACACTGCATATTCCATGCCATGTCCCCGAATACACTGAGACCATCGGTGCTGGGGTCTCACTTTCTACAGTGTTTGACACGTGGGGGAGAAAGGTAGAGGCACTGGATATTCCATGCCATGTCCCTGAATACACTAAGACCATCGGTGCTGGGGTCTCACTTTCTACAGTGTTTGACACGTGGGGGAGAAAGGTAGAGGCACTGGATATTCCATGCCATGTCCCTGAATACACTGAGGCCATCAGTGCTGGGGTCTCACTTTCTACAGTGTTTGACATGTTGGGGAGAAAGGTAGAGGCACTGGATATTCCATGCCGTGTCCCTGAATACACTGAGAATGTCGGTGCAGGGGTCTCACTTTCTAGTGTTTGACACGTGGGGAGAAAGGTAGAGGCACTGGATATTCCATGCCATGTCCCTGAATACACTGAGACCATCGGTGCTGGGGTCTCACTTTCTGCAGTGTTTGACATGTGAGGGAGAAAGGTAGAGGCACTGGATGTTCCATGCCATGTCCCTGAATATGCTGAGACCATTGGTGCTGGGGTCTCACTTTCTACAGCGTTTGACATGTCGGGGGAAGGGTAGAGGCACTGGATATTCCATGCCATGTCCCTGAATACACTGAGACCATCGGTGCTGGGGTCTCACTTTCTACAGTGTTTGACATGCGGGGGAGAAAGGTAGAGACACTGGATATTCCATGCCACGTCCCTGAATACACCGAGACCATCGGGGCGGGGGTCTCACTGTCTACAGCGTTTGACATGTGGGGGACAAAGTAGAGGCACTGGATATTCCATGCCATGTCCCTGAATACACTGAGACCATCGGTGCTGGGGTCTCACTTTTTACAGTGTTTGACATGTGGGGGAGAAAGGTAGAGGCACTGGATATTCCATGCCATGTCCCTGAATACACTGAGACCATCAGTGCTGGGGTCTCACTTTCTACAGTGTTTGACATGTGGGGGGGAAAGGTAGAAGCACTGGATATTCCATGCCATGTCCCTGAATACACTGAGACCATCGGTGCTGGGGTCTCACTTTCTACAGTGTTTGACATGCGGGGGAGAAAGGTAGAGACACAGGATATTCCATGCCACGTCCCTGAATATGCTGAGAACATCGGTGCTGGGGTCTCACTTTCTACAGTGTTTGACATGTGGGAGGGAAAGGTAGAGGCATTGGATATTCCATGCCATGTCCCTGAATACACCGAGACCATCGGGGCGGGGGTCTCACTTTCTACAGCGTTTGACATGTCGGGGGAAGGGTAGAGGCACTGGATATTCCATGCCATGTCCCTGAATACACTGAGACCATCGGTGCTGGGGTCTCACTTTCTACAGTGTTTGACATGCGGGGGAGAAAGGTAGAGACACTGGATATTCCATGCCACGTCCCTGAATATGCTGAGAACATCGGGGCGGGGGTCTCACTTTCTACAGCGTTTGACATGTCGGGGGAAGGGTAGAGGCACTGGATATTCCATGCCATGTCCCTGAATACACCGAGACCATCGGGGCGGGGGTCTCACTTTCTACAGCGTTTGACATGTCGGGGGAAGGGTAGAGACACTGCATATTCCATGCCATGTCCCTGAATACACCGAGACCATCGGGGCGGGGGTCTCACTGTCTACAGCGTTTGACATGTCGGGGGAAGGGTAGAGGCACTGGATATTCCATGCCATGTCCCTGAATACACTGAGACCATCAGTGCTGGGGTCTCACTTTCTACAGTGTTTGACATGTGGGGGGGAAAGGTAGAAGCACTGGATATTCCATGCCATGTCCCTGAATACACTGAGACCATCGGGGCAGGGGTCTCACTTTCTACAGTGTTTGACATGTGGTGAAGAAAGGTAGAGGCACAGGATATTTCATGCCATGTCCCTGAATATACTGAGACCATCGGGGCTGGCGTCTCACTTTCTACAGTGTTTGACAAGTGGGGGAGAAAGGTAGAGGCACTGGATATTCCATGCCATGTCCCTGAATACACTGAGACTATCGGTGCTGGGGTCTCACTTTCTACAGTGTTTGACAAGTGGGGGAGAAAGGTAGAGGCACTGGATATTCCATGCCATGTCCCTGAATACACTGAGGCCATCAGTGCTGGGGTCTCACTTTCTACAGTGTTTGACATGTGGGGGAGAAAGGTAGAGACACTGCATACTCCATGCCATGTCCCTGAATACACTGAGGCCATCAGTGCTGGGGTCTCACTTTCTACAGTGTTTGACATGTGGGGGAGAAAGGTAGAGGCACTGGATATTCCATGCCATGTCCCTGAATACACTTAGACCATCGGTGCAGGGGTCTCACTTTCTAGTTTTTGACACGTGGAGGAGAAAGGTAGAGGCACTGGATATTTAATGTTATGTCCCTGAATACACTGAGGGCATCAGTGCTGGGGTCTCACTTTCTACAGTGTTTGACATGTGGGGGTGAAAGGTGGAGGCACTGGGTATTCCATGCCATGTCCCTGAATACACTGAGACCATCGGTGCTGGGGTCTCACTTTCTACAGTGTTTGACATGTGGGGGAGAAAGGTAGAGACACTGCATATTCCATGCCATGTCCAAGAATACACTGAGACCATCGGTGCTGGGGTCTCACTTTCTACAGTGTTTGACACGTGGGGGAGAAAGGTAGAGGCACTGGATATTCCATGCCATGTCCCTGAATACACTGAGACCATCTGTGCTGGGGTCTCACTTTCTACAGTGTTTGACACGTGGGGGAGAAAGGTAGAGACACTGCATATTCCATGCCATGTCCCTGAATACACTGAGACCATCGGTGCTGGGGTCTCACTTTCTACAGTGTTTGACATGTGAGGGAGAAAGGTAGAGGCCCTGGATATTCCATGCCATTCCCTGAATTCCCTGAGACCATCGGTGCTGGGGTCTCACTTTCTACAGCGTTTGACATGTGGGGGAGAAAGGTAGAGGCACTGGATATTCCATGCCATTCCCTGAATTCCCTGAGACCATCGGTGCTGGGGTCTCACTTTCTACAGCGTTTGACATGTGGGGGAGAAAGGTAGAGACACTGCATACTCCATGCCATGTCCCTGAATACACTGAGGCCATCGGTGCTGGGGTCTCACTTTCTACAGTGTTTGACATGTGGGGGAGAAAGGTAGAGGCACTGGATATTCCATGCCATGTCCCTGAATACACTGAGACCATTGGTGCTGGGGTCTCACTTTCTACAGCGTTTGACATGCGAGGGAGAAAGGTAGAGGCACTGGATATTCCATGCCTTGTCCCTGAATACGCTGAGACCATCGGTGCTGGGGTCTCACTTTCTACAGCGTTTGACATGTGGGGGGGAAAGGTAGAGGCACTGGATATTCCATGCCATGTCCCTGAATAAACTGAGACCATCAGTGCTGGGGTCTCACTTTCTACAGTGTTTGACATGTGGGGGGAAAGGTAGAGGCACTGGATATTCCATGCCATGTCCGTGAATACACTGAGACCATCAGTGCTGGAGTTTCACTTTCTACAGTATTTGACTTGCAGGGGAAAAAGGTAGAGCCACTGGATATACCATGCCATGTCCCTGAATACACTGAGACCATCAGTGCTGGGGTTTCACTTTCTACATTGTTTGATATGTGGGGGTGAAAGGTAGAGGCACTGGATATTCCATGCCATGTCCCTGAATACACTGAGACCATCGGTGCTAGGGTCTCACTTTCTACAGTGTTTGACATATGGGGGAGAAAGGTAGAGGTGCTGGATATTCCATGCCATGTCCCTGAATACACTGAGACCATCGGTGCTGGGGTCTCACTTTCTACAGTGTTTGACATGTGGAGGAGAAAGGTAGAGGCACTGGATATTCCATGCCATGTCCCTGAATACACTGAGACCTTCAGTGCCTGAGTTTCACTTTCTACAGTGTTTGACTTGTGGGGGAGAAAGGTAGAGGCACTGGATATTCCATGCCATGACCCTGAATACACCGAGACCATCGGTGCTGGGGTCTCAATTTCTATAGTGTTTGACATGTCGGGGAGAAAGGTAGAGGCACTGGATGTTCCATGCCATGTCCCTGAATACACTGAGACCATCGGTGCTGGGGTCTCACTTTCTACAGTGTTTGACATGTGGTGTTGAAAGGTAGAGGTGCTGGATATTCCATGCCATGTCCCTGAATACACTGAGACCATCGATGCTGGGGTCTCACTTTGTACAGTGTTTGACATGTGGAGGAGAAAGGTAGAGGCACTGGATATTCCATGCCATGTCCCTGAATACACTGAGACCTTCAGTGCCTGAGTTTCACTTTCTACAGTGTTTGACTTGCAGGGCAAAAAGGTAGAGGCACTGGATATTCCATGCCATGTCCCTGAATACACTGAGACCATCAGTGATGGGGTCTCACTTTCTACAGTGTTTGACATGTGGGGGAGAAAGGTAGAGATACTGCATACTCCATGTCATGTCCCTGAATACACTGAGACCATCGGTGCTGGGGTCTCACTTTCTACAGTGTTTGACATGTGAGGGAGAAAGGTAGAGGCACTGGATGTTCCATGCCATGTCCCTGAATATGCTGAGACCATTGGTGCTGGGGTCTCACTTTTTACAGCGTTTGACATGTGGGGGGAAGGGTAGAGGCACTGGATATTCCATGCCATGTCCCTGAATACACTGAGACCATCAGTGCTGGGGTCTCACTTTCTGCAGTGTTTGACATGTGAGGGAGAAAGGTAGAGGCACTGGATATTGCATGCCATGTCCCTGGATACGCTGAGACCATCGGTGCTGGGGTCTCACTTTCTACAGTGTTTGACATGCGGGGGAGAAAGGTAGAGGCACTGGATATTCCATGCCATGTCCCTGAATACGCTGAGAACATCGGTGCTGGGGTCTCACTTTCTACAGTGTTTGACATGTGGGGGAGAAAGGTAGAGGCACTGGATATTCCATGCCATGTCCCTGAATACACTGAGACTATCGGTGCTGGGGTCTCACTTTCTACAGTGTTTGACATGTGGGGGAGAAAGGTAGAGGCACTGGATATTCCATGCCATGTCCCTGAATACACTGAGACCATCGGTGCTGGGGTCTCACTTTCTACAGTGTTTGACACGTGGGGGACAAAGGTAAAGGCACTGGATATTCCATGCCATGTCCTTGAATACACTGAGACCATCGGTGCTGGGGTCTCAATTTCTACAGTGTTTGACACATGGGGGAGAAAGGTAGAGGCACTGGATATTCCATGCATTTCCCTGAATACACTGAGATCATCGGTGCTGGGGTCTAACTTTCTACAGTGTTTGACATGTGGGGGAGAAAGGTAGAGACACTGAATACTCCATGCCATGTCCCTGAATACACTGAGGCCATCAGTGCTGGGGTCTCACTTTCTACAGTGTTTGACATGTGGGGGAGAAAGGTAGAGGCACTGGATATTCCATGACATGTCCCTGAATACACTTAGACCATCGGTGCAGGGGTCTCACTTTCTAGTGTTTGACACGTGGAGGAGAAAGGTAGAGGCACTGGATATTCTATGCAATGTCCCTGAATACACTGAGACCATTGGTGAAGGGGTCTCACTTTCTAGTGTTTGACATGTGGGGTCGAAAGGTAGAGGCACTGGATATTCAATGTTATGTCCCTGAATACACTGAGGCCATCAGTGCTGGGGTCTCACTTTCTGCAGTGGTTGACATGTGGGGGTGAAAGGTGGAGGCACTGGGTATTCCATGCCATGTCCCTGAATACACTGAGACCATCGGTGCTGGGGTCTCACTTTCTACAGTGTTTGACATGTGGGGGAGAAAGGTAGAGACACTGCATATTCCATGCCATGTCCAAGAATACACTGAGACCATCGGTGCTGGAGTCTCACTTTCTACAGTGTTTGACATGTGGGGGAGAATGGTAGAGGCACTGGATATTCAATGCCATGTCCCTGAATACACTGAGACCATCGGTGCTGGGGTCTCACTTTCTACAGTGTTTGACACGTGGGGGAGAAAGGTAGAGGCACTGGATATTCCATTCCATGTCCCTGAATACACTGAGACCATCGGTGCTGGGGTCTCACTTTCTACAGTGTTTGACACGTGGGGGAGAAAGGTAGAGACACTGCATATTCCATGCCATGCCCCTGAATACACTGAGACCATCGGTGCTGGGGTCTCACTTTCTACAGTGTTTGACACGTGGGGGAGAAAGGTAGAGGCACTGGATATTCCATGCCATGTCCCTGAATACACTAAGACCATCGGTGCTGGGGTCTCACTTTCTACAGTGTTTGACACGTGGGGGAGAAAGGTAGAGGCACTGGATATTCCATGCCATGTCCCTGAATACACTGAGACCATCGGTGCTGGGGTCTCACTTTCTACAGTGTTTGACACGTGGGGGAGAAAGGTAGAGGCACTGGATATTCCATGCCATGTCCCTGAATACACTGAGACCATCGGTGCTGGGGTCTCACTTTATACAGTATTTGACATGTGGGGGAAAAAGGTAGAGGCACTGGATATTCCATTCCATGTCCCTGAATACACTGAGACCATCAGTGTTGGGGTCTCACTTTCTACAGTGTTTGACATGTGGGGGGAAAGGTAGAGGCACTGGATATTCCATGCCATGTCCCTGAATACACTGAGACCATCAGTGCTGGAGTTTCACTTTCTACAGTGTTTGACTTGCAGGGCAAAAAGGTAGAGGCACTGGATATTCCATGCCATGCCCCTGAATACACTGAGACCATCAGTGATGGGGTCTCACTTTCTACAGTGTTTGACATGTGGTGTTGAAAGGTAGAGGTGCTGGATATTCCATGCCATGTCCCTGAATACACCGAGACTATCAGTGTTGGGGTCTCACTTTCTACAGTGTTTGACATGTGGGGGAGAAAGGTAGAGATACTGCATACTCCATGTCATGTCCCTGAATACACTGAGACCCTCAGTGCTTGGGTCTCACTTTCTACAGTGTTTGACATGTGGGGGAGAATGGTAGAAGCACTGGATATTTAATGTCATGTCCCTGAATACACTGAGGCCATCAGTGCTGGGGTCTCACTTTCTACAGTGTTTGACATGTTGGGGAGAAAGGTAGAGGCACTGGATATTCCATGCCGTGTCCCTGAATACACTGAGAATGTCGGTGCAGGGGTCTCACTTTCTAGTGTTTGACATGTGGGAGGGAAAGGTAGAGGCATTGGATATTCCATGCCATGTCCCTGAATACACCGAGACCATCGGGGCGGGGGTCTCACTGTCTACAGCGTTTGACATGTGGGGGACAAAGTAGAGGCACTGGATATTCCATGCCATGTCCCTGAATACACTGAGACCATCAGTGCTGGGGTCTCACTTTCTACAGTGTTTGACATGTGGGGGAGAAAGGTAGAAGAAATGGATATTCCATGCCATGTCCCTGAATACACTGAGACCATCGGTGCTGGGGTCTCACTTTCTACAGTGTTTGACATGCGGGGGAGAAAGGTAGAGACACTGGATATTCCATGCCACGTCCCTGAATATGCTGAGAACATCGGTGCTGGGGTCTCACTTTCTACAGTGTTTGACATGTGGGAGGGAAAGGTAGAGGCATTGGATATTCCATGCCATGTCCCTGAATACACCGAGACCATCGGGGCGGGGGTCTCACTGTCTACAGCGTTTGACATGTGGGGGACAAAGTAGAGGCACTGGATATTCCCTGCCATGTCCCTGAATACACTGAGACCATCAGTGCTGGGGTCTCACTTTCTACAGTGTTTGACATGTGGGGGGGAAAGGTAGAAGCACTGGATATTCCATGCCATGTCCCTGAATACACTGAGACCATCGGGGCAGGGGTCTCACTTTCTACAGTGTTTGACATGTGGTGAAGAAAGGTAGAGGCACAGGATATTTCATGCCATGTCCCTGAATACACTTAGACCATCGGTGCAGGGGTCTCACTTTCTACAGTGTTTGACATGTGGGAGGGAAAGGTAGAGGCATTGGATATTCCATGCCATGTCCCTGAATACACTGAGACCATCAGTGCTGGGATCTCACTTTCTACAGTGTTTGACGTGTGGGGGAGAAAGGTAGAAGCACTGGATATTCCATGCCATGTCCCTGAATACACTGAGACCATCGGTGCTGGGGTCTCACTTTCTACAGTGTTTGACGTGTGGGGGAGAAAGGTAGAAGCACTGGATATTCCATTCCATGTCCCTGAATACACTGAGGCCATCAGTGCTGGGGTCTCACTTTCTGCAGTGTTTGACATGTGGGGGAGAAAGGTAGAGACACTGCATACTCCATGCCATGTCCCTGAATACACTGAGGCCATCAGTGCTGGGGTCTCACTTTCTACAGTGTTTGACATGTGGGGGAGAAAGGTAGAGGCACTGGATATTCCATGCCATGTCCCTGAATACACTTAGACCATCGGTGCAGGGGTCTCACTTTCTAGTTTTTGACACGTGGAGGAGAAAGGTAGAGGCACTGGATATTTAATGTTATGTCCCTGAATACACTGAAGGCATCAGTGCTGGGGTCTCACTTTCTACAGTGTTTGACATGTGGGGGTGAAAGGTGGAGGCACTGGGTATTCCATGCCATGTCCCTGAATACACTGAGACCATCGGTGCTGGGGTCTCACTTTCTACAGTGTTTGACATGTGGGGGAGAAAGGTAGAGACACTGCATATTCCATGCCATGTCCAAGAATACACTGAGACCATCGGTGCTGGAGTCTCACTTTCTACAGTGTTTGACATGTGGGGGAGAATGGTAGAGGCACTGGATATTCAATGCCATGTGCCTGAATACACTGAGACCATCGGTGCTGGGGTCTCACTTTCTACAGTGTTTGACACGTGGGGGAGAAAGGTAGAGGCACTGGATATTCCATGCCATGTCCCTGAATACACTGAGACCATCGGTGCTGGGGTCTCACTTTCTACAGTGTTTGACACGTGGAGGAGAAATGTAGAGGCACTGGATATTCCATGCCATGTCCCTGAATACACTGAGACCATTGGTGCTGGGGTCTCACTTTCTACAGTGTTTGACATGTGAGGGAGAAAGGTAGAGGCCCTGGATATTCCATGCCATTCCCTGAATTCCCTGAGACCATCGGTGCTGGGGTCTCACTTTCTACAGCGTTTGACATGTGGGGGAGAAAGGTAGAGGCACTGGATATTCCATGCCATTCCCTGAATTCCCTGAGACCATCGGTGCTGGGGTCTCACTTTCTACAGCGTTTGACATGTGGGGGAGAAAGGTAGAGACACTGCATACTCCATGCCATGTCCCTGAATACACTGAGGCCATCGGTGCTGGGGTCTCACTTTCTACAGTGTTTGACATGTGGGGGAGAAAGGTAGAGGCACTGGATATTCCATGCCATGTCCCTGAATACACTGAGACCATCGGTGCTGGGGTCTCACTTTCTACAGCGTTTGACATGCGAGGGAGAAAGGTAGAGGCACTGGATATTCCATGCCTTGTCCCTGAATACGCTGAGACCATCGGTGCTGGGGTCTCACTTTCTACAGCGTTTGACATGTGGGGGGGAAAGGTAGAGGCACTGGATATTCCATGCCATGTCCCTGAATAAACTGAGACCATCAGTGCTGGGGTCTCACTTTCTACAGTGTTTGACATGTGGGGGGAAAGGTAGAGGCACTGGATATTCCATGCCATGTCCCTGAATACACTGAGACCATCAGTGCTGGAGTTTCACTTTCTACAGTGTTTGACTTGCAGGGGAAAAAGGTAGAGCCACTGGATATACCATGCCATGTCCCTGAATACACTGAGACCATCAGTGCTGGGGTTTCACTTTCTACATTGTTTGATATGTGGGGGTGAAAGGTAGAGGCACTGGATATTCCATGCCATGTCCCTGAATACACTGAGACCATCGGTGCTAGGGTCTCACTTTCTACAGTGTTTGACATATGGGGGAGAAAGGTAGAGGTGCTGGATATTCCATGCCATGTCCCTGAATACACTGAGACCATCGGTGCTGGGGTCTCACTTTCTACAGTGTTTGACATGTGGAGGAGAAAGGTAGAGGCACTGGATATTCCATGCCATGTCCCTGAATACACTGAGACCTTCAGTGCCTGAGTTTCACTTTCTACAGTGTTTGACTTGTGGGGGAGAAAGGTAGAGGCACTGGATATTCCATGCCATGACCCTGAATACACCGAGACCATCGGTGCTGGGGTCTCAATTTCTATAGTGTTTGACATGTCGGGGAGAAAGGTAGAGGCACTGGATGTTCCATGCCATGTCCCTGAATACACTGAGACCATCGGTGCTGGGGTCTCACTTTCTACAGTGTTTGACATGTGGTGTTGAAAGGTAGAGGTGCTGGATATTCCATGCCATGTCCCTGAATACACTGAGACCATCGATGCTGGGGTCTCACTTTGTACAGTGTTTGACATGTGGAGGAGAAAGGTAGAGGCACTGGATATTCCATGCCATGTCCCTGAATACACTGAGACCTTCAGTGCCTGAGTTTCACTTTCTACAGTGTTTGACTTGCAGGGCAAAAAGGTAGAGGCACTGGATATTCCATCCCATGTCCCTGAATACACTGAGACCATCAGTGATGGGGTCTCACTTTCTACAGTGTTTGACATGTGGGGGAGAAAGGTAGAGATACTGCATACTCCATGTCATGTCCCTGAATACACTGAGACCATCGGTGCTGGGGTCTCACTTTCTACAGTGTTTGACATGTGAGGGAGAAAGGTAGAGGCACTGGATGTTCCATGCCATGTCCCTGAATATGCTGAGACCATTGGTGCTGGGGTCTCACTTTTTACAGCGTTTGACATGTGGGGGGAAGGGTAGAGGCACTGGATATTCCATGCCATGTCCCTGAATACACTGAGACCATCAGTGCTGGGGTCTCACTTTCTGCAGTGTTTGACATGTGAGGGAGAAAGGTAGAGGCACTGGATATTGCATGCCATGTCCCTGGATACGCTGAGACCATCGGTGCTGGGGTCTCACTTTCTACAGTGTTTGACATGCGGGGGAGAAAGGTAGAGGCACTGGATATTCCATGCCATGTCCCTGAATACGCTGAGAACATCGGTGCTGGGGTCTCACTTTCTACAGTGTTTGACATGTGGGGGAGAAAGGTAGAGGCACTGGATATTCCATGCCATGTCCCTGAATACACTGAGACTATCGGTGCTGGGGTCTCACTTTCTACAGTGTTTGACATGTGGGGGAGAAAGGTAGAGGCACTGGATATTCCATGCCATGTCCCTGAATTCACTGAGACCATCGGTGCTGGGGACTCACTTTCTACAGTGTTTGACAAGTGGGGGAGAAAGGTAGAGACACTGCATATTCCATGCCATGTCCCTGAATACACTGAGACCATAGGCACTGGATATTCCATGCCATGTCCCTGAATTCACTGAGACCATCGGTGCTGGGGTCTCACTTTCTACAGTGTTTGACACGTGGGGGACAAAGGTAAAGGCACTGGATATTCCATGCCATGTCCTTGAATACACTGAGACCATCGGTGCTGGGGTCTCAATTTCTACAGTGTTTGACACATGGGGGAGAAAGGTAGAGGCACTGGATATTCCATGCATTTCCCTGAATACACTGAGATCATCGGTGCTGGGGTCTAACTTTCTACAGTGTTTGACACGTGGGGGAGAAATGTAGAGGCACTGGATATTCCATGCCATGTCCCTGAATTCACTGAGGCCATCGGTGCTGGGGTCTCACTTTCTACAGTGTTTGACAAGTGGGGGAGAAAGGTAGAGACACTGCATATTCCATGCCATGTCCCTGAATACACTGAGACCATAGGCACTGGATATTCCATGCCATGTCCCTGAATTCACTGAGACCATCGGTGCTGGGGTCTCACTTTCTACAGTGTTTGACACGTGGGGGACAAAGGTAAAGGCACTGGATATTCCATGCCATGTCCTTGAATACACTGAGACCATCGGTGCTGGGGTCTCAATTTCTACAGTGTTTGACACATGGGGGAGAAAGGTAGAGGCACTGGATATTCCATGCATTTCCCTGAATACACTGAGATCATCGGTGCTGGGGTCTAACTTTCTACAGTGTTTGACATGTGGGGGAGAAAGGTAGAGACACTGAATACTCCATGCCATGTCCCTGAATACACTGAGGCCATCAGTGCTGGGGTCTCACTTTCTACAGTGTTTGACATGTGGGGGAGAAAGGTAGAGGCACTGGATATTCCATGCCATGTCCCTGAATACACTTAGACCATCGGTGCAGGGGTCTCACTTTCTAGTGTTTGACACGTGGAGGAGAAAGGTAGAGGCACTGGATATTCTATGTTATGTCCCTGAATACACTGAGGCCATCAGTGCTGGGGTCTCACTTTCTGCAGTGGTTGACATGTGGGGGTGAAAGGTGGAGGCACTGGGTATTCCATGCCATGTCCCTGAATACACTGAGACCATCGGTGCTGGGGTCTCACTGTCTACAGTGTTTGACATGTGGGGGAGAAAGGTAGAGGCACTGGATATTCCATGCCATGTCCCTGAATACACTGAGACTATCGGTGCTGGGGTCTCACTTTCTACAGTGTTTGACATGTGGGGGAGAAAGGTAGAGATACTGCATACTCCATGTCATGTCCCTGAATACACTGAGACCCTCAGTGCTTGGGTCTCACTTTCTACAGTGTTCGACATGTTGGGGGAAAGGTAGAAGCACTGGATATTCCATGCCATGTCCCTGAATACACTGAGACCATCGGGGCTGGCGTCTCACTTTCTACAGTTTTTGACAAGTGGGGGAGAAAGGTAGAGGCACTGGATATTCCATGCCATGTCCCTGAATTCACCGAGGCCATCGGTGCTGGGGTCTCACTTTCTACAGTGTTTGACAAGTGGGGGAGAAAGGTAGAGACACTGCATATTCCATGCCATGTCCCTGAATACACTGAGACCATCGGTGCTGGGGTCTCACTTTCTACAGTGTTTGACACGTGGGGGACAAAGGTAAAGGCACTGGATATTCCATGCCATGTCCCTGAATACACTGAGACCATCGGTGCTGGGGTCTCAATTTCTACAGTGTTTGACACGTGGGGCAGAAAGGTAGAGACACTGCATATTCCATGCCATGTCCCTGAATACACTGAGACCATCAGTGCTGGGATCTCACTTTCTACAGTGTTTGACACATGGGGGAGAAAGGTAGAGGCATTGGATATTCCATGCATTTCCCTGAATACACTGAGACCATCGGTGCTGGGGTCTAACTTTCTACAGTGTTTGACATGTGGGGGAGAAAGGTAGAGACACTGCATACTCCATGCCATGTCCCTGAATACACTGATGCCATCAGTGCTGGGGTCTCACTTTCTACAGTGTTTGACATGTGGGGGAGAAAGGTAGAGGCACTGGATATTCCATGCCATGTCCCTGAATACACTTAGACCATCGGTGCAGGGGTCTCACTTTCTAGTGTTTGACACGTGGGGGAGAAAGGTAGAGGCACTGGATATTCTATGCAATGTTCCTGAATACACTGAGACCATTGGTGAAGGGGTCTCACTTTCTAGTGTTTGACATGTGGGGTCGAAAGGTAGAGGCACTGGATATTCAATGTTATGTCCCTGAATACACTGAGGCCATCAGTGCTGGGGTCTCACTTTCTGCAGTGTTTGACATGTGGGGGTGAAAGGTGGAGGCACTGGGTATTCCATGCCATGTCCCTGAATACACTGAGACCATCGGTGCTGGGGTCTCACTTTCTACAGTGTTTGACATGCGGGGGAGAAAGGTAGAGGCACTGGATATTCCATGCCATGTCCCTAAATACACTGAGACCATCAGTGCTGGGGTCTCACTTTCTACAGTGTTTGACATGTGGGGGGGAAAGGTAGAGGCACTGGATATTCCATGCCATGTCCCTGAATACACTTAGACCATCGGTGCAGGGGTCTCACTTTCTAGTTTTTGACACGTGGAGGAGAAAGGTAGAGGCACTGGATATTTAATGTTATGTCCCTGAATACACTGAGGGCATCAGTGCTGGCGTCTCACTTTCTACAGTGTTTGACATGTGGGGGTGAAAGGTGGAGGCACTGGGTATTCCATGCCATGTCCCTGAATACACTGAGACCATCGGTGCTGGGGTCTCACTTTCTACAGTGGTTGACATGTGGGGGAGAAAGGTAGAGACACTGCATATTCCATGCCATGTCCAAGAATACACTGAGACCATCGGTGCTGGAGTCTCACTTTCTACAGTGTTTGACATGTGGGGGAGAATGGTAGAGGCACTGGATATTCAATGCCATGTGCCTGAATACACTGAGACCATCGGTGCTGGGGTCTCACTTTCTACAGTGTTTGACACGTGGGGGAGAAAGGTAGAGGCACTGGATATTCCATGCCATGTCCCTGAATACACTGAGACCATCGGTGCTGGGGTCTCACTTTCTACAGTGTTTGACACGTGGGGGAGAAAGGTAGAGACACTGCATATTCCATGTCATGTCCCTGAATACACTGAGACCCTCAGTGCTTGGGTCTCACTTTCTACAGTGTTCGACATGTTGGGGGAAAGGTAGAAGCACTGGATATTCCATGCCATGTCCCTGAATACACTGAGACCATCGGGGCTGGCGTCTCACTTTCTACAGTTTTTGACAAGTGGGGGAGAAAGGTAGAGGCACTGGATATTCCATGCCATGTCCCTGAATTCACCGAGGCCATCGGTGCTGGGGTCTCACTTTCTACAGTGTTTGACAAGTGGGGGAGAAAGGTAGAGACACTGCATATTCCATGCCATGTCCCTGAATACACTGAGACCATCGGTGCTGGGGTCTCACTTTCTACAGTGTTTGACACGTGGGGGACAAAGGTAAAGGCACTGGATATTCCATGCCATGTCCCTGAATACACTGAGACCATCGGTGCTGGGGTCTCAATTTCTACAGTGTTTGACACGTGGGGCAGAAAGGTAGAGACACTGCATATTCCATGCCATGTCCCTGAATACACTGAGACCATCAGTGCTGGGATCTCACTTTCTACAGTGTTTGACACATGGGGGAGAAAGGTAGAGGCACTGGATATTCCATGCATTTCCCTGAATACACTGAGACCATCGGTGCTGGGGTCTAACTTTCTACAGTGTTTGACATGTGGGGGAGAAAGGTAGAGACACTGCATACTCCATGCCATGTCCCTGAATACACTGAGGCCATCAGTGCTGGGGTCTCACTATCTACAGTGTTTGACGTGTGGGGGAGAAAGGTAGAGGCACTGGATATCCCATGCCATGTCCCTGAATACACTTAGACCATCGGTGCAGGGGTCTCACTTTCTAGTGTTTGACACGTGGGGGAGAAAGGTAGAGGCACTGGATATTCTATGCAATGTTCCTGAATACACTGAGACCATTGGTGAAGGGGTCTCACTTTCTAGTGTTTGACATGTGGGGTCGAAAGGTAGAGGCACTGGATATTCAATGTTATGTCCCTGAATACACTGAGGCCATCAGTGCTGGGGTCTCACTTTCTGCAGTGTTTGACATGTGGGGGTGAAAGGTGGAGGCACTGGGTATTCCATGCCATGTCCCTGAATACACTGAGACCATCGGTGCTGGGGTCTCACTTTCTACAGTGTTTGACATGTGGAGGAGAAAGGTAGAGGCACTGGATATTCCATGCCATGTCCCTAAATACACTGAGACCATCAGTGCTGGGGTCTCACTTTCTACAGTGTTTGACATGTGGGGGGAAAGGTAGAGGCACTGGATATTCCATGCCATGTCCCTGAATACACTTAGACCATCGGTGCAGGGGTCTCACGTTCTAGTTTTTGACACGTGGGGGAGAAAGGTAGAGGCACTGGATATTCTATGCAATGTCCCTGAATACATTGAGACCATTGGTGCAGGGGTCTCACTTTCTACAGTGTTTGACATGTGGGGGTGAAAGGTGGAGGCACTGGGTATTCCATGCCATGTCCCTGAATACACTGAGACTATCGGTGCTGGGGTCTCACTTTCTACAGTGTTTGACATGTGGGGGAGAAAGGTAGAGACACTGCATATTCCATGCCATGTCCAAGAATACACTGAGACCATCGGTGCTGGAGTCTCACTTCTACAGTGTTTGACATGTGGGGGAGAATGGTAGAGGCACTGGATATTCAATGCCATGTGCCTGAATACACTGAGACCATCGGTGCTGGGGTCTCACTTTCTACAATGTTTGACACGTGGGGGAGAAAGGTAGAGGCACTGGATATTCCATGCCATGTCCCTGAATACACTGAGACCATCGGTGCTGGGGTCTCACTTTCTACAGTGTTTGACACGTGGGGGAGAAAGGTAGAGACACTGCATATTCCATGCCATGTCCCTGAATACACTGAGACCATCGGTGCTGGGGTCTCACTTTCTACAGTGTTTGGCACGTGGAGGAGAAAGGTAGAGGCACTGGATATTCCATGCCATGTCCCTGAATACACTGAGACCATTGGTGCTGGAGTCTCACTTTCTACAGTGTTTGACATGTGAGGGAGAAAGGTAGAGGCCCTGGATATTCCATGCCATTCCCTGAATTCCCTGAGACCATCAGTGCTGGGGTCTCACTTTCTACAGCGTTTGACATGTGGGGGAGAAAGGTAGAGGCACTGGATATTCCATGCCATTCCCTGAATTCCCTGAGACCATCGGTGCTGGGGTCTCACTTTCTACAGCGTTTGACATGTGGGGGAGAAAGGTAGAGACACTGCATACTCCATGCCATGTCCCTGAATACACTGAGGCCATCGGTGCTGGGGTCTCACTTTCTACAGTGTTTGACATGTGGGGGAGAAAGGTAGAGGCACTGGATATTCCATGCCATGTCCCTGAATACACTTAGACCATCGGTGCAGGGGCTCACTTTCTAGTGTTTGACACGTGGGGGAGAAAGGTAGAGGCACTGGATATTCCATGCCATGTCCCTGAATACACTGAGACCATCGGTGCTGGGGTCTCACTTTCTACAGCGTTTGACATGCGAGGGAGAAAGGTAGAGGCACTGGATATTCCATGCCTTGTCCCTGAATACGCTGAGACCATCGGTGCTGGGGTCTCACTTTCTACAGCGTTTGACATGTGGGGGGGAAAGGTAGAGGCACTGGATATTCCATGCCATGTCCCAGAATAAACTGAGACCATCAGTGCTGGGGTCTCACTTTCTACAATGTTTGACATGTGGGGGGAAAGGTAGAGGCACTGGATATTCCATGCCATGTCCCTGAATACACTGAGACCATCAGTGCTGGAGTTACACTTTCTACAGTGTTTGACTTGCAGGGGAAAAAGGTAGAGCCACTGGATATACCATGCCATGTCCCTGAATACACTGAGACCATCAGTGCTGGGGTTTCACTTTCTACAGTGTTTGATATGTGGGGGTGAAAGGTAGAGGCACTGGATATTCCATGCCATGTCCCTGAATACACTGAGACCATCGGTGCTAGGGTCTCACTTTCTACAGTGTTTGACATATGGGGGAGAAAGGTAGAGGCACTGGATTTTCCATGCCATGTCGCTGAATACACCGAGACCATCGGTGCTGGGGTTTCACTTTCTACAGTGTTTGACTTGTGGGGGAGAAAGGTAGAGGCACTGGATATTCCATGCCATGACCCTGAATACACCGAGACCATCGGTGCTGGGGTCTCAATTTCTATAGTGTTTGACATGTCGGGGAGAAAGGTAGAGGCACTGGATGTTCCATGCCATGTCCCTGAATACACTGAGACCATCGGTGCTGGGGTCTCACTTTCTACAGTGTTTGACATGTGGTGTTGAAAGGTAGAGGTGCTGGATATTCCATGCCATGTCCCTGAATACACTGAGACCATCGGTGCTGGGGTCTCACTTTCTACAGTGTTTGACATGTGGGTGAGAAAGGTAGAGGCACTGGATATTCTCTGCCATGTCCCTGAATACACTGAGACCATCAATGCTAGGGTCTCACTTTCTACAGTGTATGACATGTGGGGGAGAAAGGTATAGGCACTGGATATTCCATTCCATGTCCCTGAATACACTGAGACCATCAGTGTTGGGGTCTCACTTTCTACAGCATTTGACATGTGGAGGAGAAAGGTAGAAGCACTGGATATTCCATGCCATGTCCCTGAATACACTGAGACCTTCAGTGCCTGAGTTTCACTTTCTACAGTGTTTGACTTGCAGGGAAAAAAGGTAGAGGCACTGGATATTCCATGCCATGTCCCTGAATACACTGAAACCATCAGTGATGGGGTCTCACTTTCTACAGTGTTTGACATGGGGGGGAGAAAGGTAGAGATACTGCATACTCCATGTCATGTCCCTGAATACACTGAGACCATCAGTGCTGGGGTCTCACTTTCTACAGTGTTTGACATGTGAGGGAGAAAGGTAGAGGCACTGGATGTTCCATGCCATGTCCCTGAATATGCTGAGACCATTGGTGCTGGGGTCTCACTTTCTACAGCGTTTGACATGTGGGGGGAAGGGTAGAGGCACTGGATATTCCATGCCATGTCCCTGAATACGCTGAGAACATCGGTGCTGGGGTCTCACTTTCTACAGTGTTTGAAATGTGGGGGAGAAAGGTAGAGGCACTGGATATTCCATGCCATGTCCCTGAATACACTGAGACCATAGGCACTGGATATTCCATGCCATGTCCCTGAATTCACTGAGGCCATCGGTGCTGGGGTCTCACTTTCTACAGTGTTTGACAAGTGGGGGAGAAAGGTATAGACACTGCATATTCCATGCCATGTCCCTGAATACACTGAGACCATCGGTGCTGGGGTCTCACTTTCTACAGTGTTTGACACGTGGGGGACAAAGGTAAAGGCACTGGGTATTCCATGCCATGTCCCTGAATACACTGAGACCATCGGTGCTGGGGTCTCAATTTCTACAGTGTTTGACACATGGGGGAGAAAGGTATAGACACTGCATATTCCATGCCATGTCCCTGAATACACTGAGACCATCGGTGCTGGGGTCTCACTTTCTACAGTGTTTGACACGTGGGGGACAAAGGTAAAGGCACTGGGTATTCCATGCCATGTCCCTGAATACACTGAGATCATCGGTGCTGGGGTCTAACATTCTACAGTGTTTGACATGTGGGGGAGAAAGGTAGAGACACTGAATACTCCATGCCATGTCCCTGAATACACTGAGGCCATCAGTGCTGGGGTCTCACTTTCTACAGTGTTTGACATGTGGGGGAGAAAGGTAGAGGCACTGGATATTCCATGCCATGTCCCTGAATACACTTAGACCATCGGTGCAGGGGTCTCACTTTCTAGTGTTTGATACGTGGGGGAGAAAGGTAGAGGCACTGGATATTCTATGCAATGTCCCTGAATACACTGAGACCATTGGTGAAGGGGTCTCACTTTCTAGTGTTTGACATGTGGGGTCGAAAGGTAGAGGCACTGGATATTCAATGTTATGTCCCTGAATACACTGAGGCCATCAGTGCTGGGGTCTCACTTTCTGCAGTGTTTGACATGTGGGGGTGAAAGGTGGAGGCACTGGGTATTCCATGCCATGTCCCTGAATACACTGAGACCATCGGTGCTGGGGTCTCACTTTCTACAGTGTTTGACATGTGGGGGAGAAAGGTAGAGACACTGCATATTCCATGCCATGTCCAAGAATACACTGAGACCATCGGTGCTGGAGTCTCACTTTCTACAGTGTTTGACATGTGGGGGAGAATGGTAGAGGCACTGGATATTCAATGCCATGTCCCTGAATACACTGAGACCATCGGTGCTGGGGTCTCACTTTCTACAGTGTTTGACACGTGGGGGAGAAAGGTAGAGGCACTGGATATTCCATTCCATGTCCCTGAATACACTGAGACCATCGGTGCTGGGGTCTCACTTTCTACAGTGTTTGACACATGGGGGAGAAAGGTAGAGACACTGCATATTCCATGCCATGCCCCTGAATACACTGAGACCATCGGTGCTGGGGTCTCACTTTCTACAGTGTTTGACACGTGGGGGAGAAAGGTAGAGGCACTGGATATTCCATGCCATGTCCCTGAATACACTAAGACCATCGGTGCTGGGGTCTCACTTTCTACAGTGTTTGACACGTGGGGGAGAAAGGTAGAGGCACTGGATATTCCATGCCATGTCCCTGAATACACTGAGACCATCGGTGCTGGGGTCTCACTTTCTACAGTGTTTGACACGTGGGGGAGAAAGGTAGGGGCACTGGATATTCCATGCCATGTCCCTGAATACACTCAGACCATCGGTGCTGGGGTCTCACTTTCTACAGTATTTGACATGTGGGGGAAAAAGGTAGAGGCACTGGATATTCCATTCCATGTCCCTGAATACACTGAGACCATCAGTGTTGGGGTCTCACTTTCTACAGTGTTTGACATGTGGGGGGAAAGGTAGAGGCACTGGATATTCCATGCCATGTCCCTGAATACACTGAGACCATCAGTGCTGGAGTTTCACTTTCTACAGTGTTTGACTTGCAGGGCAAAAAGGTAGAGGCACTGGATATTCCATGCCATGCCCCTGAATACACTGAGACCATCAGTGATGGGGTCTCACTTTCTACAGTGTTTGACATGTGGTGTTGAAAGGTAGAGGTGCTGGATATTCCATGCCATGTCCCTGAATACACTGAGACTATCAGTGTTGGGGTCTCACTTTCTACAGTGTTTGACATGTGGGGGAGAAAGGTAGAGATACTGCATACTCCATGTCATGTCCCTGAATACACTGAGACCCTCAGTGCTTGGGTCTCACTTTCTACAGTGTTTGACATGTGGGGGAGAATGGTAGAAGCACTGGATATTCAATGTCATGTCCCTGAATACACTGAGGCCATCAGTGCTGGGGTCTCACTTTCTACAGTGTTTGACATGTTGGGGAGAAAGGTAGAGGCACTGGATATTCCATGCCGTGTCCCTGAATACACTGAGAATGTCGGTGCAGGGGTCTCACTTTCTAGTGTTTGACACGTGGGGGAGAAAGGTAGAGGCTCTGGATATTCCATGCCATGTCCCTGAATACACTGAGACCATTGGTGCTGGGGTCTCACTTTCTACAGTGTTTGACATGTGGGGGAGAAAGGTAGAAGAAATGGATATTCCATGCCATGTCCCTGAATACACTGAGACCATCGGTGCTGGGGTCTCACTTTCTGCAGTGTTTGACATGAGAGGGAGAAAGGTAGAGGCACTGGATGTTCCATGCCATGTCCCTGAATATGCTGAGACCATTGGTGCTGGGGTCTCACTTTCTACAGCGTTTGACATGTGGGGGGGAAGGGTAGAGGCACTGGATATTCCATGCCATGTCCCTGAATACACTGAGACCATCAGTGCTGGGGTCTCACTTTCTGCAGTGTTTGACATGTGAGGGAGAAAGGTAGAGGCACTGGATATTGCACGCCATGTCCCTGGATACACTGAGACCATCGGTGCTGGGGTCTCACTTTCTACAGTGTTTGACATGCGGGGGAGAAAGGTAGAGACACTGTATATTCCATGCCATGTCCCTGAATACGCTGAGAACATCGGTGCTGGGGTCTCACTTTCTACAGTGTTTGACATGTGGGAGGGAAAGGTAGAGGCATTGGATATTCCATGCCATGTCCCTGAATACACGGAGACCATCGGGGCGGGGGTCTCACTTTCTACAGCGTTTGACATGTGGGGGAGAAAGGTAGAGGCACTGGATATTCCATGCCATGTCCCTGAATACACTGAGACTATCGGTGCTGGGGTCTCACTTTCTACAGTGTTTGACATGTCGGGGAGAAAGGTAGAGGCACTGGATATTCCATGCCATGTCCGTGAATACACTGAGACCATCAGTGCTGGGGTCTCACTTTCTACAGTGTTTGACATGTGGGGGGGAAAGGTAGAAGCACTGGATATTCCATGCCATGTCCCTGAATACACTGAGACCATCAGTGCTGGGGTCTCACTTTCTACAGTGTTTGACATGTGGGGAAGAAAGGTAGAGGCACAGGATATTTCATGCCATGTCCCTGAATACACTGAGACCATCGGGGCTGGCGTCTCACTTTCTACAGTGTTTGACAAGTGGGGGAGAAAGGTAGAGGCACTGGATATTCCATGCCATGTCCCTGAATACACTGAGACCATCAGTGATGGGGTCTAACTTTCTACAGTGTTTGACATGTGGTGTTGAAAGGTAGAGGTGCTGGATATTCCATGCCATGTCCCTGAATACACTGAGACCATCGGTGCTGGGGTCTCACTTTCTACAGTGTTTGACATGTGGGGGAGAAAGGTAGAGGCACTGGATATTCCATGCCATGTCCCTGAATACACTGAGACCATCAATGCTGGGGTCTCACTTTCTACAGTGTATGACATGTGGGGGAGAAAGGTAGAGGCACTGGATATTCCATGTCATGTCCCTGAATACGCTAATACCATCGGTGCTGGGGTCTCACTTTCTACAGTATTTGACATGTGGGGGAAATCGGTAGAGGCACTGGATATTCCATGCCATGTCCCTGAATACACCGAGACCATCAGTGATGGGGTCTCACTTTGACATGTGGGGGAGAAAGGTAGAGATACTGCATACTCCATGTCATGTCCCTGAATACACTGAGACCCTCAGTGCTTGGGTCTCACTTTCTACAGTGTTTGACATGTGGGGGAGAATGGTAGAAGCACTGGATATTCAATGTCCTGTCCCTGAATACACTGAGGCCATCAGTGCTGGGGTCTCACTTTCTACAGTGTTTGACATGTTGGGGAGAAAGGTAGAGGCACTGGATATTCCATGCCGTGTCCCTGAATACACTGAGAATGTCGGTGCAGGGGTCTCACTTTCTAGTGTTTGACACGTGGGGGAGAAAGGTAGAGGCACTGGATATTCCATGCCATGTCCCTGAATACACTGAGACCATTGGTGCTGGGGTCTCACTTTCTGCAGTGTTTGACATGCGAGGGAGAAAGGTAGAGGCACTGGATGTTCCATGCCATGTCCCTGAATATGCTGAGACCATTGGTGCTGGGGTCTCACTTTCTACAGCGTTTGACATGTCGGGGGAAGGGTAGAGGCACTGGATATTCCATGCCATGTCCCTGAATACACTGAGACCATCGGTGCTGGGGTCTCACTTTCTACAGTGTTTGACATGCGGGGGAGAAAGGTAGAGACACTGGATATTCCATGCCATGTCCCTGAATACGCTGAGAACATCGGTGCTGGGGTCTCATTTTCTACAGTGTTTGACATGTGGGAGGGAAAGGTAGAGGCATTGGATATTCCATGCCATGTCCCTGAATACACCGAGACCATCGGGGCGGGGGTCTCACTTTCTACAGTGTTTGACATGTGGGGGGGAAAGGTAGAAGCACTGGATATTCCATGCCATGTCCCTGAATACACTGAGACCATCGGGGCAGGGGTCTCACTTTCTACAGTGTTTGACATGTGGTGGAGAAAGGTAGAGGCACAGGATATTTCATGCCATGTCCCTGAATACACTGAGACCATCGGGGCTGGCGTCTCACTTTCTACAGTGTTTGACAAGTGGGGGAGAAAGGTAGAGGCACTGGATATTCCATGCCATGTCCCTGAATTCACTGAGACCATCGGTGCTGGGGTCTCACTTTCTACAGTGTTTGACACGTGGGGGACAAAGGTAAAGGCACTGGATATTCCATGCCATGTCCCTGAATACACTGAGACCATCGGTGCTGGGGTCTCAATTTCTACAGTGTTTGACACGTGGGGGAGAAAGGTAGAGACACTGCATATTCCATGCCATGTCCCTGAATACACTTAGACCATCGTTGTTGGGGTCTCACTTTCTGCAGTGTTTGACATGTGAGGGAGAAAGGTAGAGGCACTGGATATTGCATGCCATGTCCCTGGATACGCTGAGACCAACGGTGCTGGGGTCTCACTTTCTACAGTGTTTGACATGCGGGGGAGAAAGGTAGAGACACTGGATATTCCATGCCATGTCCCTGAATACGCTGAGAACATCGGTGCTGGGGTCTCACTTTCTACAGTGTTTGACATGTGGGAGGGAAAGGTAGAGGCATTGGATATTCCATGCCATGTCCCTGAATACACCGAGACCATCGGGGCGGGGGTCTCACTTTCTACAGCGTTTGACATGTGGGGGAGAAAGGTAGAGGCACTGGATATTCCATGCCATGTCCCTGAATACACTGAGACCATCAGTGTTGGGGTCTCACTGTCTACAGTGTTTGACATGTGGGGAAGAAAGGTAGAGGCACAGGATATTTCATGCCATGTCCCTGAATACACTGAGACCATCGGGGCAGTTGTCTCACTTTCTACAGCATTTGACATGTGGAGGAGAAAGGTAGAGGCACTGGATATTCCATGCCATGTCCCTGAATACACTGAGACTATCGGTGCTGGGGTCTCACTTTCTACAGTGTTTGACATGTGGGGGAGAAAGGTAGAGATACTGCATACTCCATGTCATGTCCCTGAATACACTGAGACCCTCAGTGCTTGGGTCTCACTTTCTACAGTGTTCGACATGTTGGGGGAAAGGTAGAAGCACTGGATATTCCATGCCATGTCCCTGAATACACTGAGACCATCGGGGCTGGCGTCTCACTTTCTACAGTTTTTGACAAGTGGGGGAGAAAGGTAGAGGCACTGGATATTCCATGCCATGTCCCTGAATACACTGAGACCCTCAGTGCTTGGGTCTCACTTTCTACAGTGTTCGACATGTTGGGGGAAAGGTAGAAGCACTGGATATTTCATGCCATGTCCCTGAATACACTGAGACCATCGGGGCAGTTGTCTCACTTTCTACAGCATTTGACATGTGGAGGAGAAAGGTAGAGGCACTGGATATTCCATGCCATGTCCCTGAATACACTGAGACTATCGGTGCTGGGGTCTCACTTTCTACAGCGTTTGACATGTCGGGGGAAGGGTAGAGGCACTGGATATTCCATGCCATGTCCCTGAATACACTGAGACCATCGGTGCTGGGGTCTCACTTTCTACAGTGTTTGACATGCGGGGGAGAAAGGTAGAGACACTGGATATTCCATGCCATGTCCCTGAATACGCTGAGAACATCGGTGCTGGGGTCTCATTTTCTACAGTGTTTGACATGTGGGAGGGAAAGGTAGAGGCATTGGATATTCCATGCCATGTCCCTGAATACACCGAGACCATCGGGGCGGGGGTCTCACTTTCTACAGTGTTTGACATGTGGGGGGGAAAGGTAGAAGCACTGGATATTCCATGCCATGTCCCTGAATACACTGAGACCATCGGGGCTGGCGTCTCACTTTCTACAGTTTTTGACAAGTGGGGGAGAAAGGTAGAGGCACTGGATATTCCATGCCATGTCCCTGAATACACTGAGACCATCAGTGCTGGGGTCTCACTTTCTACAGTGTTTGACACGTGGGGGACAAAGGTAAAGGCACTGGATATTCCATGCCATGTCCCTGAATACACTGAGACCATCGGTGCTGGGGTCTCAATTTCTACAGTGTTTGACACGTGGGGCAGAAAGGTAGAGACACTGCATACTCCATGCCATGTCCCTGAATACACTGACGCCATCAGTGCTGGGGTCTCACTTTCTACAGTGTTTGACATGTGGGGGAGAAAGGTAGAGGCACTGGATATTCCATGCCATGTCCCTGAATACACTTAGACCATCGGTGCAGGGGTCTCACTTTCTAGTGTTTGACACGTGGGGGAGAAAGGTAGAGGCACTGGATATTCTATGCAATGTTCCTGAATACACTGAGACCATTGGTGAAGGGGTCTCACTTTCTAGTGTTTGACATGTGGGGTCGAAAGGTAGAGGCACTGGATATTCAATGTTATGTCCCTGAATACACTGAGGCCATCAGTGCTGGGGTCTCACTTTCTGCAGTGTTTGACATGTGGGGGTGAAAGGTGGAGGCACTGGGTATTCCATGCCATGTCCCTGAATACACTGAGACCATCGGTGCTGGGGTCTCACTTTCTACAGTGTTTGACATGTGGGGGGGAAAGGTAGAAGCACTGGATATTCCATCCCATGTCCCTGAATACACTGAGACCATCGGGGCAGGGGTCTCACTTTCTACAGTGTTTGACATGTGGTGAAGAAAGGTAGAGGCACAGGATATTTCATGCCATGTCCCTGAATACACTGAGACCATCGGGGCTGGCGTCTCACTTTCTACAGTGTTTGACAAGTGGGGGAGAAAGGTAGAGGCACTGGATATTCCATGCCATGTCCCTGAATACACTGAGACCATCGGGGCTGGCGTCTCACTTTCTACAGTGTTTGACAAGTGGGGGAGAAAGGTAGAGGCACTGGATATTTCATGCCATGTCCCTGAATACACTGAGACCATCGGGGCTGGCGTCTCACTTTCTACAGTGTTTGACAAGTGGGGGAGAAAGGTAGAGGCACTGGATATTCCATGCCATGTCCCTGAATTCACTGAGACCATCAGTGCTTGGGTCTCACTTTCTACAGTGTTTGACATGTGGGGGAGAATGGTAGAAGCACTGGATATTCAATGTCATGTCCCTGAATACACTGAGGCCATCAGTGCTGGGGTCTCACTTTCTACAGTGTTTGACATGTTGGGGAGAAAGGTAGAGGCACTGGATATTCCATGCCGTGTCCCTGAATACACTGAGAATGTCGGTGCAGGGGTCTCACTTTCTAGTGTTTGACACGTGGGGGAGAAAGGTAGAGGCACTGGATATTCCATGCCATGTCCCTGAATACACTGAGACCATCGGTGCTGGGGTCTCACTTTCTGCAGTGTTTGACATGTGAGGGAGAAAGGTAGAGGCACTGGATGTTCCATGCCATGTCCCTGAATATGCTGAGACCATTGGTGCTGGGGTCTCACTACCTACAGCGTTTGACATGTCGGGGGAAGGGTAGAGGCACTGGATATTCCATGCCATGTCCCTGAATACACTGAGACCATCGGTGCTGGGGTCTCACTTTCTACAGTGTTTGACATGCGGGGGAGAAAGGTAGAGACACTGGATATTCCATGCCATGTCCCTGAATACGCTGAGAACATCGGTGCTGGGGTCTCACTTTCTACAGTGTTTGACATGTGGGAGGGAAAGGTAGAGGCATTGGATATTCCATGCCATGTCCCTGAATACACCGAGACCATCGGGGCGGGGGTCTCACTGTCTACAGCGTTTGACATGTGGGGAGAAAGGTAGAGGCACTGGATATTCCATGCCATGTCGCTGAATACACTGAGACTATCGGTGCTGGGGTCTCACTTTCTACAGTGTTTGACATGTGGGGAAGAAAGGTAGAGGCACTGGATATTCAATGTCATGTCCCTGAATACACTGAGGCCATCAGTGCTGGGGTCTCACTTTCTACAGTGTTTGACATGTGGGGGAGAAAGGTAGAAGAAATGGATATTCCATGCCATGTCCCTGAATACACTGAGACCATCGGTGCTGGGGTCTCACTTTCTGCAGTGTTTGACATATGAGGGAGAAAGGTAGAGGCAATGGATGTTCCATGCCATGTCCCTGAATATGCTGAGACCATTGGTGCTGGGTTCTCACTTTCTACAGCGTTTGACATGTGGGGGGAAGGGTAGAGGCACTGGATATTCCATGCCATGTCCCTGAATACACTGAGACCATCAGTGCTGGGGTCTCACTTTCTACAGTGTTTGACATGTGGGGGGGAAAGGTAGAAGCACTGGATATTCCATGCCATGTCCCTGAATACACTGAGACCATCGGTGCTGGGGTCTCACTTTCTACAGTGTTTGACACGTGGGGGACAAAGGTAAAGGCACTGGATATTCCATGCCATGTCCCTGAATACACTGAGACCATCGGTGCTGGGGTCTCAATTTCTACAGTGTTTGACACGTGGGGGAGAAAGGTAGAGACACTGCATATTCCATGCCATGTCCCTGAATACACTGAGACAATTGGTGCTGGGGTCTCACTTTCTACAGCGTTTGACATGTGGGGGGAAGGGTAGAGGCACTGGATATTCCATGCCATGTCCCTGAATACACTGAGACCATCGGTGTTGGGGTCTCACTTTCTGCAGTGTTTGACATGTGAGGGAGAAAGGTAGAGGCACTGGATATTGCATGCCATGACCCTGGATACACTGAGACCAACGGTGCTGGGGTCTCACTTTCTACAGTGTTTGACATGCGGGGGAGAAAGGTAGAGACACTGGATATTCCATGCCATGTCCCTGAATACGCTGAGAACATCGGTGCTGGGGTCTCACTTTCTACAGTGTTTGACATGTGGGAGGGAAAGGTAGAGGCATTGGATATTCCATGCCATGTCCCTGAATACACCAAGACCATCGGGGCGGGGGTCTCACTTTCTACAGCGTTTGACATGTGGGGGAGAAAGGTAGAGGCACTGGATATTCCATGCCATGTCCCTGAATACACTGAGACCATCAGTGTTGGGGTCTCACTGTCTACAGTGTTTGACATGTGGGGAAGAAAGGTAGAGGCACAGGATATTTCATGCCATGTCCCTGAATACACTGAGACCATCGGGGCAGTTGTCTCACTTTCTACAGCATTTGACATGTGGAGGAGAAAGGTAGAGGCACTGGATATTCCAATCCATGTCCCTGAATACACTGAGACCATCAGTGCTGGGGTCTCACTTTCTACAGTGTTTGACATGTGGGGGGGGAAAGGTAGAAGCACTGGATATTCCATGCCATGTCCCTGAATACACTGAGACCATCAGTGCTGGGGTCTCACTTTCTACAGTGTTTGACATGTGGGGAAGAAAGGTAGAGGCACTGGATATTCCATGCCATGTCCCTGAATACACTGAGACCATCAGTGCTGGAGTTTCACTTTCTACAGTGTTTGACTTGCAGGGCAAAAAGGTAGAGGCACTGGATATTCCATGCCATGTCCCTGAATACACTGAGACCATCGGTGATGGGGTCTCACTTTCTACAGTGTTTGACATGTGGTGTTGAAAGGTAGAGGTGCTGGATATTCCATGCCATGTCCCTGAATACACTGAGACCATCGGTGCTGGGGTCTCACTTTCTACAGTGTTTGACATGTGGGGGAGAAAGGTAGAGGCACTGGATATTCCATGCCATGTCCCTGAATACGCTAAAACCATCGGTGCTGGGGTCTCACTTTCTACAGTATTTGACATGTGGGGGAAAAAGGTAGAGGCACTGGATATTCCATGCCATGTCCCTGAATACACCGAGACCATCAGTGATGGGGTCTCACTTTCTACAGTATTTGACATGTGGGGGAGAAAGGTAGAGATACTGCATACTCCATGTCATGTCCCTGAATACACTGAGACCCTCAGTGCTTGGGTCTCACTTTCTACAGTGTTTGACATGTGGGGGAGAATGGTAGAAGCACTGGATATTCAATGTCATGTCCCTGAATACACTGAGGCCATCAGTGCTGGGGTCTCACTTTCTACCGTGTTTGACATGTTGGGGAGAAAGGTAGAGGCACTGGATATTCCATACCATGTCCCTGAATACACTGAGAATGTCGGTGCAGGGGTCTCACTTTCTAGTGTTTGACACGTGGGGGAGAAAGGTAGAGGCACTGGATATTCCATGCCATGTCCCTGAATACACTGAGACCATTGGTGCTGGGGTCTCACTTTCTACAGTGTTTGACATGTGGGGGAGAAAGGTAGAAGAAATGGATATTCCATGCCATGTCCCTGAATACACTGAGACCATCGGTGCTGGGGTCTCACTTTCTGCAGTGTTTGACATGTGAGGGAGAAAGGTAGAGGCACTGGATGTTCCATGCCATGTCCCTGAATACGCTGAGACCATTGGTGCTGGGGTCTCACTTTCTACAGCGTTTGACATGTGGGGGGAAGGGTAGAGGCACTGGATATTCCATGCCATGTCCCTGAATACACTGAGACCATCGGTGCTGGGGTCTCACTTTCTACAGTGTTTGACATGCGGGGGAGAAAGGTAGAGACACTGGATATTCCATGCCATGTCCCTGAATACGCTGAGAACATCAGTGCTGGGGTCTCACTTTCTACAGTGTTTGACATGTGGGAGGGAAAGGTAGAGGCATTGGATATTCCATGCCATGTCCCTGAATACACCAAGACCATCGGGGTGGGGGTCTCACTGTCTACAGCGTTTGACATGTGGGGGAGAAAGGTAGAGGCACTGGATATTCCATGCCATGTCCCTGAATACACTGAGACTATCGGTGCTGGGGTCTCACTTTCTACAGTGTTTGACATGTGGATGAGAAAGGCAGAGGCACTGGATATTCCATGCCATGTCCCTGAATACACTGAGACCATCAGTGCTGAGGTCTCACTTTCTACAGTGTTTGACATGTGGGGGGGAAAGGTAGAAGCACTGGATATTCCATGCCATGTCCCTGAATACACTGAGACCATCGGGGCAGGGGTCTCACTTTCTACAGTGTTTGACATGTGGGGAAGAAAGGTAGAGGCACAGGATATTTCATGCCATGTCCCTGAATACACTGAGACCATCGGGGCTGGCGTCTCACTTTCTACAGTGTTTGACAAGTGGGGGAGAAAGGTAGAGGCACTGGATATTCCATGCCATGTCCCTGAATTCACTGAGACCATCGGTGCTGGGGTCTCACTTTCTACAGTGTTTGACACGTGGGGGACAAAGGTAAAGGCACTGGATATTCCATGCCATGTCCCTGAATACACTGAGACCATTGGTGCTGGGGTCTCAATTTCTACAGTGTTTGACACGTGGGGGAGAAAGGTAGAGACACTGCATATTCCATGCCATGTCCCTGAATACACTGAGACCAATGGTGCTGGGGTCTCACTTTCTACAGTGTTTGACATGCGGGGGAGAAAGGTAGAAGAAATGGATATTCCATGCCATGTCCCTGAATACACTGAGACCATCGGTGCTGGGGTCTCACTTTCTACAGCGTTTGACATGTGGGGGGAAGGGTAGAGGCACTGGATATTCCATGCCATGTCCCTGAATACACTGAGACCATCAGTGCTGGGGTCTCACTTTCTGCAGTGTTTGACATGTGAGGGAGAAAGGTAGAGGCACTGGATATTGCATGCCATGTCCCTGGATACACTGAGACCAACGGTGCTGGGGTCTCACTTTCTACAGTGTTTGACATGCGGGGGAGAAAGGTAGAGACACTGGATATTCCATGCCATGTCCCTGAATACGCTGAGAACATCGGTGCTGGGGTCTCACTTTCTACAGTGTTTGACATGTGGGAGGGAAAGGTAGAGGCATTGGATATTCCATGCCATGTCCCTGAATACACCGAGACCATCGGGGCAGGGGTCTCACTTTCTACAGCATTTGACATGTGGGGGAGAAAGGTAGAGGCACTGGATATTCCACGCCATGTCCCTGAATACACTGAGACTATCGGTGCTGGGGTCTCACTTTCTACAGTGTTTGACATGTGGGGAAGAAAGGTAGAGGCACTGGATATTCAGTGTCATGTCCCTGAATACACTGAGGCCATCAGTGCTGGGGTCTCACTTTCTACAGTGTTTGACATGTGGGAGGGAAAGGTAGAGGCACTGGATATTCCATGCCATGTCCCTGAATACACCGAGACCATCGGGGCAGGGGTCTCACTTTCTACAGCGTTTTACATGTGGGGGAGAAAGGTAGAGGCACTGGATATTCCACGCCATGTCCCTGAATACACTGAGACTATCGGTGCTGGGGTCTCACTTTCTACAGTGTTTGACATGTGGGGGACAAAGGTAGAGGCACTGGATATTCCATGCCATGTCCCTGAATACACTGAGACTATCGGTGCTGGGGTCTCACTTTCTACAGTGTTTGACATGTGGGGAAGAAAGGTAGAGGCACTGGATATTCAATGTCATGTCCCTGAATACACTGAGGCCATCAGTGCTGGGGTCTCACTTTCTACAGTGTTTGACATGTGGGGGAGAAAGGTAGAAGAAATGGATATTCCATGCCATGTCCCTGAATACACTGAGACCATCGGTGCTGGGGTCTCACTTTCTGCAGTGTTTGACATATGAGGGAGAAAGGTAGAGGCACTGGATATTCCATTCCATGTCCCTGAATACACCGAGACCATCAGTGATGGGGTCTCACTTTCTACAGTATTTGACATGTGGGGGAGAAAGGTAGAGGCACTGGATATTCCATGCCATGTCCCTGAATACACCGAGACCATCAGTGATGGGGTCTCACTTTCTACAGTATTTGACATGTGGGGGAGAAAGGTAGAGATACTGCATACTCCATGTCATGTCCCTGAATACACTGAGACCCTCAGTGCTTGGGTCTCACTTTCTACAGTGTTTGACATGTGGGGGAGAATGGTAGAAGCACTGGATATTCAATGTCATGTCCCTGAATACACTGAGGCCATCAGTGCTGGGGTCTCACTTTCTACCGTGTTTGACATGTTAGGGAGAAAGGTAGAGGCACTGGATATTCCATGCCGTGTCCCTGAATACACTGAGAATGTCGGTGCAGGGGTCTCACTTTCTAGTGTTTGACACGTGGGGGAGAAAGGTAGAGGCACTGGATATTCCATGCCATGTCCCTGAATACACTGAGACCATTGGTGCTGGGGTCTCACTTTCTACAGTGTTTGACATGTGGGGGAGAAAGGTAGAAGAAATGGATATTCCATGCCATGTCCCTGAATACACTGAGACCATCAATGCTAGGGTCTCACTTTCTACAGTGTATGACATGTGGGGGAGAAAGGTATAGGCACTGGATATTCCATTCCATGTCCCTGAATACACTGAGACCATCAGTGTTGGGGTCTCACTTTCTACAGCATTTGACATGTGGAGGAGAAAGGTAGAAGCACTGGATATTCCATGCCATGTCCCTGAATACACTGAGACCTTCAGTGCCTGAGTTTCACTTTCTACAGTGTTTGACTTGCAGGGAAAAAAGGTAGAGGCACTGGATATTCCATGCCATGTCCCTGAATACACTGAGACCATCAGTGATGGGGTCTCACTTTCTACAGTGTTTGACATGTGGGGGAGAAAGGTAGAGATACTGCATACTCCATGTCATGTCCCTGAATACACTGAGACCCTCAGTGCTGGGGTCTCACTTTCTACAGTGTTTGACATGTGAGGGAGAAAGGTAGAGGCACTGGATGTTCCATGCCATGTCCCTGAATATGCTGAGACCATTGGTGCTGGGGTCTCACTTTCTACAGCGTTTGACATGTGGGGGGAAGGGTAGAGGCACTGGATATTCCATGCCATGTCCCTGAATACACTGAGACCATCAGTGCTGGGGTCTCACTTTCTGCAGTGTTTGACATGTGAGGGAGAAAGGTAGAGGCACTGGATATTGCATGCCATGTCCCTGGATACGCTGAGACCATCGGTGCTGGGGTCTCACTTTCTACAGTGTTTGACATGCGGGGGAGAAAGGTAGAGGCACTGGATATTCCATGCCATGTCCCTGAATACGCTGAGAACATCGGTGCTGGGGTCTCACTTTCTACAGTGTTTGAAATGTGGGGGAGAAAGGTAGAGGCACTGCATATTCCATGCCTTGTCCCTGAATACACTGAGACCATCTGGGCTGGGGTCTCGCTTTCTACAGCGTTTGACATGTGGGGGGGAAGGGTAGAGGCACTGGATATTCCATGCCATGTCCCTGAATACACTGAGACCATAGGCACTGGATATTCCATGCCATGTCCCTGAATTCACTGAGGCCATCGGTGCTGGGGTCTCACTTTCTACAGTGTTTGACAAGTGGGGGAGAAAGGTATAGACACTGCATATTCCATGCCATGTCCCTGAATACACTGAGACCATCGGTGCTGGGGTCTCACTTTCTACAGTGTTTGACACGTGGGGGACAAAGGTAAAGGCACTGGATATTCCATGCCATGTCCCTGAATACACTGAGACCATCGGTGCTGGGGTCTCAATTTCTACAGTGTTTGACACATGGGGGAGAAAGGTAGAGGCACTGGATATTCCATGCATTTCCCTGAATACACTGAGATCATCGGTGCTGGGGTCTAACTTTCTACAGTGTTTGACATGTGGGGGAGAAAGGTAGAGACACTGAATACTCCATGCCATGTCCCTGAATACACTGAGGCCATCAGTGCTGGGGTCTCACTTTCTACAGTGTTTGACATGTGGGGGAGAAAGGTAGAGGCACTGGATATTCCATGCCATGTCCCTGAATACACTTAGACCATCGGTGCAGGGGTCTCACTTTCTAGTGTTTGATACGTGGGGAGAAAGGTAGAGGCACTGGATATTCTATGCAATGTCCCTGAATACACTGAGACCATTGGTGAAGGGGTCTCACTTTCTAGTGTTTGACATGTGGGGTCGAAAGGTAGAGGCACTGGATATTCAATGTTATGTCCCTGAATACACTGAGGCCATCAGTGCTGGGGTCTCACTTTCTGCAGTGTTTGACATGTGGGGGTGAAAGGTGGAGGCACTGGGTATTCCATGCCATGTCCCTGAATACACTGAGACCATCGGTGCTGGGGTCTCACTTTCTACAGTGTTTGACATGTGGGGGAGAAAGGTAGAGACACTGCATATTCCATGCCATGTCCAAGAATACACTGAGACCATCGGTGCTGGAGTCTCACTTTCTACAGTGTTTGACATGTGGGGGAGAATGGTAGAGGCACTGGATATTCAATGCCATGTCCCTGAATACACTGAGACCATCGGTGCTGGGGTCTCACTTTCTACAGTGTTTGACACGTGGGGGAGAAAGGTAGAGGCACTGGATATTCCATTCCATGTCCCTGAATACACTGAGACCATCGGTGCTGGGGTCTCACTTTCTACAGTGTTTGACACATGGGGGAGAAAGGTAGAGACACTGCATATTCCATGCCATGCCCCTGAATACACTGAGACCATCGGTGCTGGGGTCTCACTTTCTACAGTGTTTGACACGTGGGGGAGAAAGGTAGAGGCACTGGATATTCCATGCCATGTCCCTGAATACACTAAGACCATCGGTGCTGGGGTCTCACTTTCTACAGTGTTTGACACGTGGGGGAGAAAGGTAGAGGCACTGGATATTCCATGCCATGTCCCTGAATACACTGAGACCATCGGTGCTGGGGTCTCACTTTCTACAGTGTTTGACACGTGGGGGAGAAAGGTAGGGGCACTGGATATTCCATGCCATGTCCCTGAATACACTCAGACCATCGGTGCTGGGGTCTCACTTTCTACAGTATTTGACATGTGGGGGAAAAAGGTAGAGGCACTGGATATTCCATTCCATGTCCCTGAATACACTGAGACCATCAGTGTTGGGGTCTCACTTTCTACAGTGTTTGACATGTGGGGGGAAAGGTAGAGGCACTGGATATTCCATGCCATGTCCCTGAATACACTGAGACCATCAGTGCTGGAGTTTCACTTTCTACAGTGTTTGACTTGCAGGGCAAAAAGGTAGAGGCACTGGATATTCCATGCCATGCCCCTGAATACACTGAGACCATCAGTGATGGGGTCTCACTTTCTACAGTGTTTGACATGTGGTGTTGAAAGGTAGAGGTGCTGGATATTCCATACCATGTCCCTGAATACACTGAGACTATCAGTGTTGGGGTCTCACTTTCTACAGTGTTTGACATGTGGGGGAGAAAGGTAGAGATACTGCATACTCCATGTCATGTCCCTGAATACACTGAGACCCTCAGTGCTTGGGTCTCACTTTCTACAGTGTTTGACATGTGGGGGAGAATGGTAGAAGCACTGGATATTCAATGTCATGTCCCTGAATACACTGAGGCCATCAGTGCTGGGGTCTCACTTTCTACAGTGTTTGACATGTTGGGGAGAAAGGTAGAGGCACTGGATATTCCATGCCGTGTCCCTGAATACACTGAGAATGTCGGTGCAGGGGTCTCACTTTCTAGTGTTTGACACGTGGGGTCGAAAGGTAGAGGCACTGGATATTCAATGTTATGTCCCTGAATACACTGAGGCCATCAGTGCTGGGGTCTCACTTTCTGCAGTGTTTGACATGTGGGGGTGAAAGGTGGAGGCACTGGGTATTCCATGCCATGTCCCTGAATACACTGAGACCATCGGTGCTGGGGTCTCACTTTCTACAGTGTTTGACATGTGGGGGGGAAAGGTAGAAGCACTGGATATTCCATGCCATGTCCCTGAATACACTGAGACCATCGGGGCAGGGGTCTCACTTTCTACAGTGTTTGACATGTGGTGAAGAAAGGTAGAGGCACAGGATATTTCATGCCATGTCCCTGAATACACTGAGACCATCGGGGCTGGCGTCTCACTTTCTACAGTGTTTGACAAGTGGGGGAGAAAGGTAGAGGCACTGGATATTCCATGCCATGTCCCTGAATACACTGAGACCATCGGGGCTGGCGTCTCACTTTCTACAGTGTTTGACAAGTGGGGGAGAAAGGTAGAGGCACTGGATATTTCATGCCATGTCCCTGAATACACTGAGACCATCGGGGCTGGCGTCTCACTTTCTACAGTGTTTGACAAGTGGGGGAGAAAGGTAGAGGCACTGGATATTCCATGCCATGTCCCTGAATTCACTGAGACCATCAGTGCTTGGGTCTCACTTTCTACAGTGTTTGACATGTGGGGGAGAATGGTAGAAGCACTGGATATTCAATGTCATGTCCCTGAATACACTGAGGCCATCAGTGCTGGGGTCTCACTTTCTACAGTGTTTGACATGTTGGGGAGAAAGGTAGAGGCACTGGATATTCCATGCCGTGTCCCTGAATACACTGAGAATGTCGGTGCAGGGGTCTCACTTTCTAGTGTTTGACACGTGGGGGAGAAAGGTAGAGGCACTGGATATTCCATGCCATGTCCCTGAATACACTGAGACCATCGGTGCTGGGGTCTCACTTTCTGCAGTGTTTGACATGTGAGGGAGAAAGGTAGAGGCACTGGATGTTCCATGCCATGTCCCTGAATATGCTGAGACCATTGGTGCTGGGGTCTCACTTTCTACAGCGTTTGACATGTCGGGGGAAGGGTAGAGGCACTGGATATTCCATGCCATGTCCCTGAATACACTGAGACCATCGGTGCTGGGGTCTCACTTTCTACAGTGTTTGACATGCGGGGGAGAAAGGTAGAGACACTGGATATTCCATGCCATGTCCCTGAATACGCTGAGAACATCGGTGCTGGGGTCTCACTTTCTACAGTGTTTGACATGTGGGAGGGAAAGGTAGAGGCATTGGATATTCCATGCCATGTCCCTGAATACACCGAGACCATCGGGGCGGGGGTCTCACTGTCTACAGCGTTTGACATGTGGGGAGAAAGGTAGAGGCACTGGATATTCCATGCCATGTCCCTGAATACACTGAGACTATCGGTGCTGGGGTCTCACTTTCTACAGTGTTTGACATGTGGGGAAGAAAGGTAGAGGCACTGGATATTCAATGTCATGTCCCTGAATACACTGAGGCCATCAGTGCTGGGGTCTCACTTTCTACAGTGTTTGACATGTGGGGGAGAAAGGTAGAAGAAATGGATATTCCATGCCATGTCCCTGAATACACTGAGACCATCGGTGCTGGGGTCTCACTTTCTGCAGTGTTTGACATATGAGGGAGAAAGGTAGAGGCAATGGATGTTCCATGCCATGTCCCTGAATATGCTGAGACCATTGGTGCTGGGTTCTCACTTTCTACAGCGTTTGACATGTGGGGGGAAGGGTAGAGGCACTGGATATTCCATGCCATGTCCCTGAATACACTGAGACCATCAGTGCTGGGGTCTCACTTTCTACAGTGTTTGACATGTGGGGGGGAAAGGTAGAAGCACTGGATATTCCATGCCATGTCCCTGAATACACTGAGACCATCGGTGCTGGGGTCTCACTTTCTACAGTGTTTGACACGTGGGGGACAAAGGTAAAGGCACTGGATATTCCATGCCATGTCCCTGAATACACTGAGACCATCGGTGCTGGGGTCTCAATTTCTACAGTGTTTGACACGTGGGGGAGAAAGGTAGAGACACTGCATATTCCATGCCATGTCCCTGAATACACTGAGACCATCAGTGTTGGGGTCTCACTTTCTACAGTGTTTGACATGTGGGGAAGAAAGGTAGAGGCACTGGATATTCAATGTCATGTCCCTGAATACACTGAGGCCATCAGTGCTGGGGTCTCACTTTCTACAGTGTTTGACATGTGGGGGAGAAAGGTAGAAGAAATGGATATTCCATGCCATGTCCCTGAATACACTGAGACCATCGGTGCTGGGGTCTCACTTTCTGCAGTGTTTGACATATGAGGGAGAAAGGTAGAGGCAATGGATGTTCCATGCCATGTCCCTGAATATGCTGAGACCATTGGTGCTGGGTTCTCACTTTCTACAGCGTTTGACATGTGGGGGGAAGGGTAGAGGCACTGGATATTCCATGCCATGTCCCTGAATACACTGAGACCATCAGTGCTGGGGTCTCACTTTCTACAGTGTTTTACATGTGGGGGGGAAAGGTAGAAGCACTGGATATTCCATGCCATGTCCCTGAATACACTGAGACCATCGGTGCTGGGGTCTCACTTTCTACAGTGTTTGACACGTGGGGGACAAAGGTAAAGGCACTGGATATTCCATGCCATGTCCCTGAATACACTGAGACCATCGGTGCTGGGGTCTCAATTTCTACAGTGTTTGACACGTGGGGGAGAAAGGTAGAGACACTGCATATTCCATGCCATGTCCCTGAATACACTGAGACAATTGGTGCTGGGGTCTCACTTTCTACAGCGTTTGACATGTGGGGGGAAGGGTAGAGGCACTGGATATTCCATGCCATGTCCCTGAATACACTGAGACCATCGGTGTTGGGGTCTCACTTTCTGCAGTGTTTGACATGTGAGGGAGAAAGGTAGAGGCACTGGATATTGCATGCCATGACCCTGGATACACTGAGACCAACGGTGCTGGGGTCTCACTTTCTACAGTGTTTGACATGCGGGGGAGAAAGGTAGAGACACTGGATATTCCATGCCATGTCCCTGAATACGCTGAGAACATCGGTGCTGGGGTCTCACTTTCTACAGTGTTTGACATGTGGGAGGGAAAGGTAGAGGCATTGGATATTCCATGCCATGTCCCTGAATACACCGAGACCATCGGGGCGGGGGTCTCACTTTCTACAGCGTTTGACATGTGGGGGAGAAAGGTAGAGGCACTGGATATTCCATGCCATGTCCCTGAATACACTGAGACTATCGGTGCTGGGGTCTCACTTTCTACAGTGTTTGACATGTCGGGGAGAAAGGTAGAGGCACTGGATATTCCATGCCATGTCCGTGAATACACTGAGACCATCAGTGCTGGGGTCTCACTTTCTACAGTGTTTGACATGTGGGGGGGAAAGGTAGAAGCACTGGATATTCCATGCCATGTCCCTGAATACACTGAGACCATCAGTGCTGGGGTCTCACTTTCTACAGTGTTTGACATGTGGGGAAGAAAGGTAGAGGCACAGGATATTTCATGCCATGTCCCTGAATACACTGAGACCATCGGGGCTGGCGTCTCACTTTCTACAGTGTTTGACAAGTGGGGGAGAAAGGTAGAGGCACTGGATATTCCATGCCATGTCCCTGAATACACTGAGACCATGAGTGATGGGGTCTAACTTTCTACAGTGTTTGACATGTGGTGTTGAAAGGTAGAGGTGCTGGATATTCCATGCCATGTCCCTGAATACACTGAGACCATCGGTGCTGGGGTCTCACTTTCTACAGTGTTTGACATGTGGGGGAGAAAGGTAGAGGCACTGGATATTCCATGCCATGTCCCTGAATACACTGAGACCATCAATGCTGGGGTCTCACTTTCTACAGTGTATGACATGTGGGGGAGAAAGGTAGAGGCACTGGATATTCCATGTCATGTCCCTGAATACGCTAATACCATCGGTGCTGGGGTCTCACTTTCTACAGTATTTGACATGTGGGGGAAATCGGTAGAGGCACTGGATATTCCATGCCATGTCCCTGAATACACCGAGACCATCAGTGATGGGGTCTCACTTTGACATGTGGGGGAGAAAGGTAGAGATACTGCATACTCCATGTCATGTCCCTGAATACACTGAGACCCTCAGTGCTTGGGTCTCACTTTCTACAGTGTTTGACATGTGGGGGAGAATGGTAGAAGCACTGGATATTCAATGTCCTGTCCCTGAATACACTGAAGCCATCAGTGCTGGGGTCTCACTTTCTACAGTGTTTGACATGTTGGGGAGAAAGGTAGAGGCACTGGATATTCCATGCCGTGTCCCTGAATACACTGAGAATGTCGGTGCAGGGGTCTCACTTTCTAGTGTTTGACACGTGGGGGAGAAAGGTAGAGGCACTGGATATTCCATGCCATGTCCCTGAATACACTGAGACCATCGGTGCTGGGGTCTCACTTTCTGCAGTGTTTGACATGCGAGGGAGAAAGGTAGAGGCACTGGATGTTCCATGCCATGTCCCTGAATATGCTGAGACCATTGGTGCTGGGGTCTCACTTTCTACAGCGTTTGACATGTCGGGGGAAGGGTAGAGGCACTGGATATTCCATGCCATGTCCCTGAATACACTGAGACCATCGGTGCTGGGGTCTCACTTTCTACAGTGTTTGACATGCGGGGGAGAAAGGTAGAGACACTGGATATTCCATGCCATGTCCCTGAATACGCTGAGAACATCGGTGCTGGGGTCTCATTTTCTACAGTGTTTGACATGTGGGAGGGAAAGGTAGAGGCATTGGATATTCCATGCCATGTCCCTGAATACACCGAGACCATCGGGGCGGGGGTCTCACTTTCTACAGTGTTTGACATGTGGGGGGGAAAGGTAGAAGCACTGGATATTCCATGCCATGTCCCTGAATACACTGAGACCATCGGGGCAGGGGTCTCACTTTCTACAGTGTTTGACATGTGGTGGAGAAAGGTAGAGGCACAGGATATTTCATGCCATGTCCCTGAATACACTGAGACCATCGGGGCTGGCGTCTCACTTTCTACAGTGTTTGACAAGTGGGGGAGAAAGGTAGAGGCACTGGATATTCCATGCCATGTCCCTGAATTCACTGAGACCATCGGTGCTGGGGTCTCACTTTCTACAGTGTTTGACACGTGGGGTACAAAGGTAAAGGCACTGGATATTCCATGCCATGTCCCTGAATACACTGAGACCATCGGTGCTGGGGTCTCAATTTCTACAGTGTTTGACACGTGGGGGAGAAAGGTAGAGACACTGCATATTCCATGCCATGTCCCTGAATACACTTAGACCATCGGTGTTGGGGTCTCACTTTCTGCAGTGTTTGACATGTGAGGGAGAAAGGTAGAGGCACTGGATATTGCATGCCATGTCCCTGGATACGCTGAGACCAACGGTGCTGGGGTCTCACTTTCTACAGTGTTTGACATGCGGGGGAGAAAGGTAGAAGCACTGGATATTCCATGCCATGTCCCTGAATACGCTGAGAACATCGGTGCTGGGGTCTCACTTTCTACAGTGTTTGACATGTGGGAGGGAAAGGTAGAGGCATTGGATATTCCATGCCATGTCCCTGAATACACCGAGACCATCGGGGCGGGGGTCTCACTTTCTACAGCGTTTGACATGTGGGGGAGAAAGGTAGAGGCACTGGATATTCCATGCCATGTCCCTGAATACACTGAGACTATCGGTGCTGGGGTCTCACTTTCTACAGTGTTTGACATGTGGGGGGGAAAGGTAGAGGCACTGGATATTCCATGCCATGTCCCTGAATACACTGAGACCATCAGTGTTGGGGTCTCACTGTCTACAGTGTTTGACATGTGGGGAAGAAAGGTAGAGGCACAGGATATTTCATGCCATGTCCCTGAATACACTGAGACCATCGGGGCAGTTGTCTCACTTTCTACAGCATTTGACATGTGGAGGAGAAAGGTAGAGGCACTGGATATTCCATGCCATGTCCCTGAATACACTGAGACTATCGGTGTGGGGTCTCACTTTCTACAGTGTTTGACATGTGGGGGAGAAAGGTAGAGATACTGCATACTCCATGTCATGTCCCTGAATACACTGAGACCCTCAGTGCTTGGGTCTCACTTTCTACAGTGTTCGACATGTTGGGGGAAAGGTAGAAGCACTGGATATTCCATGCCATGTCCCTGAATACACTGAGACCATCGGGGCTGGCGTCTCACTTTCTACAGTTTTTGACAAGTGGGGGAGAAAGGTAGAGCCACTGGATATTCCATGCCATGTCCCTGAATACACTGAGACCCTCAGTGCTTGGGTCTCACTTTCTACAGTGTTCGACATGTTGGGGGAAAGGTAGAAGCACTGGATATTTCATGCCATGTCCCTGAATACACTGAGACCATCGGGGCAGTTGTCTCACTTTCTACAGCATTTGACATGTGGAGGAGAAAGGTAGAGGCACTGGATATTCCATGCCATGTCCCTGAATACACTGAGACTATCGGTGCTGGGGTCTCACTTTCTACAGTGTTTGACATGTGGGGGAGAAAGGTAGAGATACTGCATACTCCATGTCATGTCCCTGAATACACTGAGACCCTCAGTGCTTGGGTCTCACTTTCTACAGTGTTCGACATGTTGGGGGAAAGGTAGAAGCACTGGATATTCCATGCCATGTCCCTGAATACACTGAGACCATCGGGGCTGGCATCTCACTTTCTACAGTTTTTGACAAGTGGGGGAGAAAGGTAGAGGCACTGGATATTCCATGCCATGTCCCTGAATACACTGAGACCATCGGTGCTGGGGTCTCACTTTCTACAGTGTTTGACACGTGGGGGACAAAGGTAAAGGCACTGGATATTCCATGCCATGTCCCTGAATACACTGAGACCATCGGTGCTGGGGTCTCAATTTCTACAGTGTTTGACACGTGGGGCAGAAAGGTAGAGACACTGCATACTCCATGCCATGTCCCTGAATACACGGACGCCATCAGTGCTGGGGTCTCACTTTCTACAGTGTTTGACATGTGGGGGAGAAAGGTAGAGGCACTGGATATTCCATGCCATGTCCCTGAATACACTTAGACCATCGGTGCAGGGGTCTCACTTTCTAGTGTTTGACACGTGGGGGAGAAAGGTAGAGGCACTGGATATTCTATGCAATGTTCCTGAATACACTGAGACCATTGGTGAAGGGGTCTCACTTTCTAGTGTTTGACATGTGGGGTCGAAAGGTAGAGGCACTGGATATTCAATGTTATGTCCCTGAATACACTGAGGCCATCAGTGCTGGGGTCTCACTTTCTGCAGTGTTTGACATGTGGGGGTGAAAGGTGGAGGCACTGGGTATTCCATGCCATGTCTCTGAATACACTGAGACCATCGGTGCTGGGGTCTCACTTTCTACAGTGTTTGACATGTGGGGGGGGAAAGGTAGAAGCACTGGATATTCCATGCCATGTCCCTGAATACACTGAGACCATCGGGGCAGGGGTCTCACTTTCTACAGTGTTTGACATGTGGTGAAGAAAGGTAGAGGCACAGGATATTTCATGCCATGTCCCTGAATACACTGAGACCATCGGGGCTGGCGTCTCACTTTCTACAGTGTTTGACAAGTGGGGGAGAAAGGTAGAGGCACTGGATATTCCATGCCATGTCCCTGAATACACTGAGACCATCGGGGCTGGCGTCTCACTTTCTACAGTGTTTGACAAGTGGGGGAGAAAGGTAGAGGCACTGGATATTTCATGCCATGTCCCTGAATACACTGAGACCATCGGGGCTGGCGTCTCACTTTCTACAGTGTTTGACAAGTGGGGGAGAAAGGTAGAGGCACTGGATATTCCATGCCATGTCCCTGAATTCACTGAGACCATCAGTGCTTGGGTCTCACTTTCTACAGTGTTTGACATGTGGGGGAGAATGGTAGAAGCACTGGATATTCAATGTCATGTCCCTGAATACACTGAGGCCATCAGTGCTGGGGTCTCACTTTCTACAGTGTTTGACATGTTGGGGAGAAAGGTAGAGGCACTGGATATTCCATGCCGTGTCCCTGAATACACTGAGAATGTCGGTGCAGGGGTCTCACTTTCTAGTGTTTGACACGTGGGGGAGAAAGGTAGAGGCACTGGATATTCCATGCCATGTCCCTGAATACACTGAGACCATCGGTGCTGGGGTCTCACTTTCTGCAGTGTTTGACATGTGAGGGAGAAAGGTAGAGGCACTGGATGTTCCATGCCATGTCCCTGAATATGCTGAGACCATTGGTGCTGGGGTCTCACTTTCTACAGCGTTTGACATGTCGGGGGAAGGGTAGAGGCACTGGATATTCCATGCCATGTCCCTGAATACACTGAGACCATCGGTGCTGGGGTCTCACTTTCTACAGTGTTTGACATGCGGGGGAGAAAGGTAGAGACACTGGATATTCCATGCCATGTCCCTGAATACGCTGAGAACATCAGTGCTGGGGTCTCACTTTCTACAGTGTTTGACATGTGGGAGGGAAAGGTAGAGGCATTGGATATTCCATGCCATGTCCCTGAATACACCGAGACCATCGGGGCGGGGGTCTCACTGTCTACAGCGTTTGACATGTGGGGAGAAAGGTAGAGGCACTGGATATTCCATGCCATGTCCCTGAATACACTGAGACTATCGGTGCTGGGGTCTCACTTTCTACAGTGTTTGACATGTGGGGAAGAAAGGTAGAGGCACTGGATAATCAATGTCATGTCCCTGAATACACTGAGGCCATCAGTGCTGGGGTCTCACTTTCTACAGTGTTTGACATGTGGGGGAGAAAGGTAGAAGAAATGGATATTCCATGCCATGTCCCTGAATACACTGAGACCATCGGTGCTGGGGTCTCACTTTCTGCAGTGTTTGACATATGAGGGAGAAAGGTAGAGGCAATGGATGTTCCATGCCATGTCCCTGAATATGCTGAGACCATTGGTGCTGGGTTCTCACTTTCTACAGCGTTTGACATGTGGGGGGAAGGGTAGAGGCACTGGATATTCCATGCCATGTCCCTGAATACACTGAGACCATCAGTGCTGGGGTCTCACTTTCTACAGTGTTTGACATGTGGGGGGGAAAGGTAGAAGCACTGGATATTCCATGCCATGTCCCTGAATACACTGAGACCATCGGTGCTGGGGTCTCACTTTCTACAGTGTTTGACACGTGGGGGACAAAGGTAAAGGCACTGGATATTCCATGCCATGTCCCTGAATACACTGAGACCATCGGTGCTGGGGTCTCAATTTCTACAGTGTTTGACACGTGGGGGAGAAAGGTAGAGACACTGCATATTCCATGCCATGTCCCTGAATACACTGAGACCATCAGTGTTGGGGTCTCACTTTCTACAGTGTTTGACATGTGGGGAAGAAAGGTAGAGGCACTGGATATTCAATGTCATGTCCCTGAATACACTGAGGCCATCAGTGCTGGGGTCTCACTTTCTACAGTGTTTGACATGTGGGGGAGAAAGGTAGAAGAAATGGATATTCCATGCCATGTCCCTGAATACACTGAGACCATCGGTGCTGGGGTCTCACTTTCTGCAGTGTTTGACATATGAGGGAGAAAGGTAGAGGCAATGGATGTTCCATGCCATGTCCCTGAATATGCTGAGACCATTGGTGCTGGGTTCTCACTTTCTACAGCGTTTGACATGTGGGGGGAAGGGTAGAGGCACTGGATATTCCATGCCATGTCCCTGAATACACTGAGACCATCAGTGCTGGGGTCTCACTTTCTACAGTGTTTGACATGTGGGGGGGGAAGGTAGAAGCACTGGATATTCCATGCCATGTCCCTGAATACACTGAGACCATCGGTGCTGGGGTCTCACTTTCTACAGTGTTTGACACGTGGGGGACAAAGGTAAAGGCACTGGATATTCCATGCCATGTCCCTGAATACACTGAGACCATCGGTGCTGGGGTCTCAATTTCTACAGTGTTTGACACGTGGGGGAGAAAGGTAGAGACACTGCATATTCCATGCCATGTCCCTGAATACACTGAGACAATTGGTGCAGGGGTCTCACTTTCTACAGCGTTTGACATGTGGGGGGAAGGGTAGAGGCACTGGATATTCCATGCCATGTCCCTGAATACACTGAGACCATCGGTGTTGGGGTCTCACTTTCTGCAGTGTTTGACATGTGAGGGAGAAAGGTAGAGGCACTGGATATTGCATGCCATGACCCTGGATACACTGAGACCAACGGTGCTGGGGTCTCACTTTCTACAGTGTTTGACATGTGGGGGAGAAAGGTAGAGACACTGGATATTCCATGCCATGTCCCTGAATACGCTGAGAACATCAGTGCTGGGGTCTCACTTTCTACAGTGTTTGACATGTGGGAGGGAAAGGTAGAGGCATTGGATATTCCATGCCATGTCCCTGAATACACCAAGACCATCAGGGCGGGGGTCTCACTTTCTACAGCGTTTGACATGTGGGGGAGAAAGGTAGAGGCACTGGATATTCCATGCCATGTCCCTGAATACACTGAGACCATCAGTGTTGGGGTCTCACTGTCTACAGTGTTTGACATGTGGGGAAGAAAGGTAGAGGCACAGGATATTTCATGCCATGTCCCTGAATACACTGAGACCATCGGGGCAGTTGTCTCACTTTCTACAGCATTTGACATGTGGAGGAGAAAGGTAGAGGCACTGGATATTCCATGCCATGTCCCTGAATACACTGAGACCATCAGTGCTGGGGTCTCACTTTCTACAGTGTTTGACATGTGGGGGGGGAAAGGTAGAAGCACTGGATATTCCATGCCATGTCCCTGAATACACTGAGACCATCAGTGCTGGGGTCTCACTTTCTACAGTGTTTGACATGTGGGGAAGAAAGGTAGAGGCACTGGATATTCCATGCCATGTCCCTGAATACACTGAGACCATCAGTGCTGGAGTTTCACTTTCTACAGTGTTTGACTTGCAGGGCAAAAAGGTAGAGGCACTGGATATTCCATGCCATGTCCCTGAATACACTGAGACCATCGGTGATGGGGTCTCACTTTCTACAGTGTTTGACATGTGGTGTTGAAAGGTAGAGGTGCTGGATATTCCATGCCATGTCCCTGAATACACTGAGACCATCGGTGCTGGGGTCTCACTTTCTACAGTGTTTGACATGTGGGGGAGAAAGGTAGAGGCACTGGATATTCCATGCCATGTCCCTGAATACGCTAAAACCATCGGTGCTGGGGTCTCACTTTCTACAGTATTTGACATGTGGGGGAAAAAGGTAGAGGCACTGGATATTCCATGCCATGTCCCTGAATACACCGAGACCATCAGTGATGGGGTCTCACTTTCTACAGTATTTGACATGTGGGGGAGAAAGGTAGAGATACTGCATACTCCATGTCATGTCCCTGAATACACTGAGACCCTCAGTGCTTGGGTCTCACTTTCTACAGTGTTTGACATGTGGGGGAGAATGGTAGAAGCACTGGATATTCAATGTCATGTCCCTGAATACACTGAGGCCATCAGTGCTGGGGTCTCACTTTCTACCGTGTTTGACATGTTGGGGAGAAAGGTAGAGGCACTGGATATTCCATGCCATGTCCCTGAATACACTGAGAATGTCGGTGCAGGGGTCTCACTTTCTAGTGTTTGACACGTGGGGGAGAAAGGTAGAGGCACTGGATATTCCATGCCATGTCCCTGAATACACTGAGACCATTGGTGCTGGGGTCTCACTTTCTACAGTGTTTGACATGTGGGGGAGAAAGGTAGAAGAAATGGATATTCCATGCCATGTCCCTGAATACACTGAGACCATCGGTGCTGGGGTCTCACTTTCTGCAGTGTTTGACATGTGAGGGAGAAAGGTAGAGGCACTGGATGTTCCATGCCATGTCCCTGAATACGCTGAGACCATTGGTGCTGGGGTCTCACTTTCTACAGCGTTTGACATGTGGGGGGAAGGGTAGAGGCACTGGATATTCCATGCCATGTCCCTGAATACACTGAGACCATCGGTGCTGGGGTCTCACTTTCTACAGTGTTTGACATGCGGGGGAGAAAGGTAGAGACACTGGATATTCCATGCCATGTCCCTGAATACGCTGAGAACATCAGTGCTGGGGTCTCACTTTCTACAGTGTTTGACATGTGGGAGGGAAAGGTAGAGGCATTGGATATTCCATGCCATGTCCCTGAATACACCGAGACCATCGGGGTGGGGGTCTCACTGTCTACAGCGTTTGACATGTGGGGGAGAAAGGTAGAGGCACTGGATATTCCATGCCATGTCCCTGAATACACTGAGACTATCGGTGCTGGGGTCTCACTTTCTACAGTGTTTGACATGTGGATGAGAAAGGCAGAGGCACTGGATATTCCATGCCATGTCCCTGAATACACTGAGACCATCAGTGCTGAGGTCTCACTTTCTACAGTGTTTGACATGTGGGGGGGAAAGGTAGAAGCACTGGATATTCCATGCCATGTCCCTGAATACACTGAGACCATCGGGGCAGGGGTCTCACTTTCTACAGTGTTTGACATGTGGGGAAGAAAGGTAGAGGCACAGGATATTTCATGCCATGTCCCTGAATACACTGAGACCATCGGGGCTGGCGTCTCACTTTCTACAGTGTTTGACAAGTGGGGGAGAAAGGTAGAGGCACTGGATATTCCATGCCATGTCCCTGAATTCACTGAGACCATCGGTGCTGGGGTCTCACTTTCTACAGTGTTTGACACGTGGGGGACAAAGGTAAAGGCACTGGATATTCCATGCCATGTCCCTGAATACACTGAGACCATTGGTGCTGGGGTCTCAATTTCTACAGTGTTTGACACGTGGGGGAGAAAGGTAGAGACACTGCATATTCCATGCCATGTCCCTGAATACACTGAGACCAATGGTGCTGGGGTCTCACTTTCTACAGTGTTTGACATGCGGGGGAGAAAGGTAGAAGAAATGGATATTCCATGCCATGTCCCTGAATACACTGAGACCATCGGTGCTGGGGTCTCACTTTCTACAGCGTTTGACATGTGGGGGGAAGGGTAGAGGCACTGGATATTCCATGCCATGTCCCTGAATACACTGAGACCATCAGTGCTGGGGTCTCACTTTCTGCAGTGTTTGACATGTGAGGGAGAAAGGTAGAGGCACTGGATATTGCATGCCATGTCCCTGGATACACTGAGACCAACGGTGCTGGGGTCTCACTTTCTACAGTGTTTGACATGCGGGGGAGAAAGGTAGAGACACTGGATATTCCATGCCATGTCCCTGAATTCACTGAGACCCTCAGTGCTTGGGTCTCACTTTCTACAGTGTTCGACATGTTGGGGGAAAGGTAGAAGCACTGGATATTTCATGCCATGTCCCTGAATACACTGAGACCATCGGGGCAGTTGTCTCACTTTCTACAGCATTTGACATGTGGAGGAGAAAGGTAGAGGCACTGGATATTCCATGCCATGTCCCTGAATACACTGAGACTATCGGTGCTGGGGTCTCACTTTCTACAGTGTTTGACATGTGGGGGAGAAAGGTAGAGATACTGCATACTCCATGTCATGTCCCTGAATACACTGAGACCCTCAGTGCTTGGGTCTCACTTTCTACAGTGTTCGACATGTTGGGGGAAAGGTAGAAGCACTGGATATTCCATGCCATGTCCCTGAATACACTGAGACCATCGGGGCTGGCGTCTCACTTTCTACAGTTTTTGACAAGTGGGGGAGAAAGGTAGAGGCACTGGATATTCCATGCCATGTCCCTGAATACACTGAGACCATCGGTGCTGGGGTCTCACTTTCTACAGTGTTTGACACGTGGGGGACAAAGGTAAAGGCACTGGATATTCCATGCCATGTCCCTGAATACACTGAGACCATCGGTGCTGGGGTCTCAATTTCTACAGTGTTTGACACGTGGGGCAGAAAGGTAGAGACACTGCATACTCCATGCCATGTCCCTGAATACACGGACGCCATCAGTGCTGGGGTCTCACTTTCTACAGTGTTTGACATGTGGGGGAGAAAGGTAGAGGCACTGGATATTCCATGCCATGTCCCTGAATACACTTAGACCATCGGTGCAGGGGTCTCACTTTCTAGTGTTTGACACGTGGGGGAGAAAGGTAGAGGCACTGGATATTCTATGCAATGTTCCTGAATACACTGAGACCATTGGTGAAGGGGTCTCACTTTCTAGTGTTTGACATGTGGGGTCGAAAGGTAGAGGCACTGGATATTCAATGTTATGTCCCTGAATACACTGAGGCCATCAGTGCTGGGGTCTCACTTTCTGCAGTGTTTGACATGTGGGGGTGAAAGGTGGAGGCACTGGGTATTCCATGCCATGTCCCTGAATACACTGAGACCATCGGTGCTGGGGTCTCACTTTCTACAGTGTTTGACATGTGGGGGGGGAAAGGTAGAAGCACTGGATATTCCATGCCATGTCCCTGAATACACTGAGACCATCGGGGCAGGGGTCTCACTTTCTACAGTGTTTGACATGTGGTGAAGAAAGGTAGAGGCACAGGATATTTCATGCCATGTCCCTGAATACACTGAGACCATCGGGGCTGGCGTCTCACTTTCTACAGTGTTTGACAAGTGGGGGAGAAAGGTAGAGGCACTGGATATTCCATGCCATGTCCCTGAATACACTGAGACCATCGGGGCTGGCGTCTCACTTTCTACAGTGTTTGACAAGTGGGGGAGAAAGGTAGAGGCACTGGATATTTCATGCCATGTCCCTGAATACACTGAGACCATCGGGGCTGGCGTCTCACTTTCTACAGTGTTTGACAAGTGGGGGAGAAAGGTAGAGGCACTGGATATTCCATGCCATGTCCCTGAATTCACTGAGACCATCAGTGCTTGGGTCTCACTTTCTACAGTGTTTGACATGTGGGGGAGAATGGTAGAAGCACTGGATATTCAATGTCATGTCCCTGAATACACTGAGGCCATCAGTGCTGGGGTCTCACTTTCTACAGTGTTTGACATGTTGGGGAGAAAGGTAGAGGCACTGGATATTCCATGCCGTGTCCCTGAATACACTGAGAATGTCGGTGCAGGGGTCTCACTTTCTAGTGTTTGACACGTGGGGGAGAAAGGTAGAGGCACTGGATATTCCATGCCATGTCCCTGAATACACTGAGACCATCGGTGCTGGGGTCTCACTTTCTGCAGTGTTTGACATGTGAGGGAGAAAGGTAGAGGCACTGGATGTTCCATGCCATGTCCCTGAATATGCTGAGACCATTGGTGCTGGGGTCTCACTTTCTACAGCGTTTGACATGTCGGGGGAAGGGTAGAGGCACTGGATATTCCATGCCATGTCCCTGAATACACTGAGACCATCGGTGCTGGGGTCTCACTTTCTACAGTGTTTGACATGCGGGGGAGAAAGGTAGAGACACTGGATATTCCATGCCATGTCCCTGAATACGCTGAGAACATCAGTGCTGGGGTCTCACTTTCTACAGTGTTTGACATGTGGGAGGGAAAGGTAGAGGCATTGGATATTCCATGCCATGTCCCTGAATACACCGAGACCATCGGGGCGGGGGTCTCACTGTCTACAGCGTTTGACATGTGGGGAGAAAGGTAGAGGCACTGGATATTCCATGCCATGTCCCTGAATACACTGAGACTATCGGTGCTGGGGTCTCACTTTCTACAGTGTTTGACATGTGGGGAAGAAAGGTAGAGGCACTGGATAATCAATGTCATGTCCCTGAATACACTGAGGCCATCAGTGCTGGGGTCTCACTTTCTACAGTGTTTGACATGTGGGGGAGAAAGGTAGAAGAAATGGATATTCCATGCCATGTCCCTGAATACACTGAGACCATCGGTGCTGGGGTCTCACTTTCTGCAGTGTTTGACATATGAGGGAGAAAGGTAGAGGCAATGGATGTTCCATGCCATGTCCCTGAATATGCTGAGACCATTGGTGCTGGGTTCTCACTTTCTACAGCGTTTGACATGTGGGGGGAAGGGTAGAGGCACTGGATATTCCATGCCATGTCCCTGAATACACTGAGACCATCAGTGCTGGGGTCTCACTTTCTACAGTGTTTGACATGTGGGGGGGAAAGGTAGAAGCACTGGATATTCCATGCCATGTCCCTGAATACACTGAGACCATCGGTGCTGGGGTCTCACTTTCTACAGTGTTTGACACGTGGGGGACAAAGGTAAAGGCACTGGATATTCCATGCCATGTCCCTGAATACACTGAGACCATCGGTGCTGGGGTCTCAATTTCTACAGTGTTTGACACGTGGGGGAGAAAGGTAGAGACACTGCATATTCCATGCCATGTCCCTGAATACACTGAGACCATCAGTGTTGGGGTCTCACTTTCTACAGTGTTTGACATGTGGGGAAGAAAGGTAGAGGCACTGGATATTCAATGTCATGTCCCTGAATACACTGAGGCCATCAGTGCTGGGGTCTCACTTTCTACAGTGTTTGACATGTGGGGGAGAAAGGTAGAAGAAATGGATATTCCATGCCATGTCCCTGAATACACTGAGACCATCGGTGCTGGGGTCTCACTTTCTGCAGTGTTTGACATATGAGGGAGAAAGGTAGAGGCAATGGATGTTCCATGCCATGTCCCTGAATATGCTGAGACCATTGGTGCTGGGTTCTCACTTTCTACAGCGTTTGACATGTGGGGGGAAGGGTAGAGGCACTGGATATTCCATGCCATGTCCCTGAATACACTGAGACCATCAGTGCTGGGGTCTCACTTTCTACAGTGTTTGACATGTGGGGGGGGAAGGTAGAAGCACTGGATATTCCATGCCATGTCCCTGAATACACTGAGACCATCGGTGCTGGGGTCTCACTTTCTACAGTGTTTGACACGTGGGGGACAAAGGTAAAGGCACTGGATATTCCATGCCATGTCCCTGAATACACTGAGACCATCGGTGCTGGGGTCTCAATTTCTACAGTGTTTGACACGTGGGGGAGAAAGGTAGAGACACTGCATATTCCATGCCATGTCCCTGAATACACTGAGACAATTGGTGCAGGGGTCTCACTTTCTACAGCGTTTGACATGTGGGGGGAAGGGTAGAGGCACTGGATATTCCATGCCATGTCCCTGAATACACTGAGACCATCGGTGTTGGGGTCTCACTTTCTGCAGTGTTTGACATGTGAGGGAGAAAGGTAGAGGCACTGGATATTGCATGCCATGACCCTGGATACACTGAGACCAACGGTGCTGGGGTCTCACTTTCTACAGTGTTTGACATGTGGGGGAGAAAGGTAGAGACACTGGATATTCCATGCCATGTCCCTGAATACGCTGAGAACATCAGTGCTGGGGTCTCACTTTCTACAGTGTTTGACATGTGGGAGGGAAAGGTAGAGGCATTGGATATTCCATGCCATGTCCCTGAATACACCAAGACCATCAGGGCGGGGGTCTCACTTTCTACAGCGTTTGACATGTGGGGGAGAAAGGTAGAGGCACTGGATATTCCATGCCATGTCCCTGAATACACTGAGACCATCAGTGTTGGGGTCTCACTGTCTACAGTGTTTGACATGTGGGGAAGAAAGGTAGAGGCACAGGATATTTCATGCCATGTCCCTGAATACACTGAGACCATCGGGGCAGTTGTCTCACTTTCTACAGCATTTGACATGTGGAGGAGAAAGGTAGAGGCACTGGATATTCCATGCCATGTCCCTGAATACACTGAGACCATCAGTGCTGGGGTCTCACTTTCTACAGTGTTTGACATGTGGGGGGGGGAAAGGTAGAAGCACTGGATATTCCATGCCATGTCCCTGAATACACTGAGACCATCAGTGCTGGGGTCTCACTTTCTACAGTGTTTGACATGTGGGGAAGAAAGGTAGAGGCACTGGATATTCCATGCCATGTCCCTGAATACACTGAGACCATCAGTGCTGGAGTTTCACTTTCTACAGTGTTTGACTTGCAGGGCAAAAAGGTAGAGGCACTGGATATTCCATGCCATGTCCCTGAATACACTGAGACCATCGGTGATGGGGTCTCACTTTCTACAGTGTTTGACATGTGGTGTTGAAAGGTAGAGGTGCTGGATATTCCATGCCATGTCCCTGAATACACTGAGACCATCGGTGCTGGGGTCTCACTTTCTACAGTGTTTGACATGTGGGGGAGAAAGGTAGAGGCACTGGATATTCCATGCCATGTCCCTGAATACGCTAAAACCATCGGTGCTGGGGTCTCACTTTCTACAGTATTTGACATGTGGGGGAAAAAGGTAGAGGCACTGGATATTCCATGCCATGTCCCTGAATACACCGAGACCATCAGTGATGGGGTCTCACTTTCTACAGTATTTGACATGTGGGGGAGAAAGGTAGAGATACTGCATACTCCATGTCATGTCCCTGAATACACTGAGACCCTCAGTGCTTGGGTCTCACTTTCTACAGTGTTTGACATGTGGGGGAGAATGGTAGAAGCACTGGATATTCAATGTCATGTCCCTGAATACACTGAGGCCATCAGTGCTGGGGTCTCACTTTCTACCGTGTTTGACATGTTGGGGAGAAAGGTAGAGGCACTGGATATTCCATGCCATGTCCCTGAATACACTGAGAATGTCGGTGCAGGGGTCTCACTTTCTAGTGTTTGACACGTGGGGGAGAAAGGTAGAGGCACTGGATATTCCATGCCATGTCCCTGAATACACTGAGACCATTGGTGCTGGGGTCTCACTTTCTACAGTGTTTGACATGTGGGGGAGAAAGGTAGAAGAAATGGATATTCCATGCCATGTCCCTGAATACACTGAGACCATCGGTGCTGGGGTCTCACTTTCTGCAGTGTTTGACATGTGAGGGAGAAAGGTAGAGGCACTGGATGTTCCATGCCATGTCCCTGAATACGCTGAGACCATTGGTGCTGGGGTCTCACTTTCTACAGCGTTTGACATGTGGGGGGAAGGGTAGAGGCACTGGATATTCCATGCCATGTCCCTGAATACACTGAGACCATCGGTGCTGGGGTCTCACTTTCTACAGTGTTTGACATGCGGGGGAGAAAGGTAGAGACACTGGATATTCCATGCCATGTCCCTGAATACGCTGAGAACATCAGTGCTGGGGTCTCACTTTCTACAGTGTTTGACATGTGGGAGGGAAAGGTAGAGGCATTGGATATTCCATGCCATGTCCCTGAATACACCGAGACCATCGGGGTGGGGGTCTCACTGTCTACAGCGTTTGACATGTGGGGGAGAAAGGTAGAGGCACTGGATATTCAATGCCATGTCCCTGAATACACTGAGACTATCGGTGCTGGGGTCTCACTTTCTACAGTGTTTGACATGTGGATGAGAAAGGCAGAGGCACTGGATATTCCATGCCATGTCCCTGAATACACTGAGACCATCAGTGCTGAGGTCTCACTTTCTACAGTGTTTGACATGTGGGGGGGAAAGGTAGAAGCACTGGATATTCCATGCCATGTCCCTGAATACACTGAGACCATCGGGGCAGGGGTCTCACTTTCTACAGTGTTTGACATGTGGGGAAGAAAGGTAGAGGCACAGGATATTTCATGCCATGTCCCTGAATACACTGAGACCATCGGGGCTGGCGTCTCACTTTCTACAGTGTTTGACAAGTGGGGGAGAAAGGTAGAGGCACTGGATATTCCATGCCATGTCCCTGAATTCACTGAGACCATCGGTGCTGGGGTCTCACTTTCTACAGTGTTTGACACGTGGGGGACAAAGGTAAAGGCACTGGATATTCCATGCCATGTCCCTGAATACACTGAGACCATTGGTGCTGGGGTCTCAATTTCTACAGTGTTTGACACGTGGGGGAGAAAGGTAGAGACACTGCATATTCCATGCCATGTCCCTGAATACACTGAGACCAATGGTGCTGGGGTCTCACTTTCTACAGTGTTTGACATGCGGGGGAGAAAGGTAGAAGAAATGGATATTCCATGCCATGTCCCTGAATACACTGAGACCATCGGTGCTGGGGTCTCACTTTCTACAGCGTTTGACATGTGGGGGGAAGGGTAGAGGCACTGGATATTCCATGCCATGTCCCTGAATACACTGAGACCATCAGTGCTGGGGTCTCACTTTCTGCAGTGTTTGACATGTGAGGGAGAAAGGTAGAGGCACTGGATATTGCATGCTATGTCCCTGGATACACTGAGACCAACGGTGCTGGGGTCTCACTTTCTACAGTGTTTGACATGCGGGGGAGAAAGGTAGAGACACTGGATATTCCATGCCATGTCCCTGAGTACGCTGAGAACATCGGTGCTGGGGTCTCACTTTCTACAGTGTTTGACATGTGGGAGGGAAAGGTAGAGGCATTGGATATTCCATGCCATGTCCCTGAATACACCGAGACCATCGGGGCGGGGGTCTCACTTTCTACAGCATTTGACATGTGGGGGAGAAAGGTAGAGGCACTGGATATTCCACGCCATGTCCCTGAATACACTGAGACCATCAGTGCTGGGGTCTCACTTTCTACAGTGTTTGACATGTGGGGGGAAAGGTAGAGGCACTGGATATTCCACGCCATGTCCCTGAATACACTGAGACTATCGGTGCTGGGGTCTCACTTTCTACAGTGTTTGACATGTGGGGGACAAAGGTAGAGGCACTGGATATTCCATGCCATGTCCCTGAATACACTGAGACTATCGGTGCTGGGGTCTCACTTTCTACAGTGTTTGACATGTGGGGAAGAAAGGTAGAGGCACTGGATATTCAATGTCATGTCCCTGAATACACTGAGGCCATCAGTGCTGGGGTCTCACTTTCTACAGTGTTTGACATGTGGGGGAGAAAGGTAGAAGAAATGGATATTCCATGCCATGTCCCTGAATACACTGAGACCATCGGTGCTGGGGTCTCACTTTCTGCAGTGTTTGACATATGAGGGAGAAAGGTAGAGGCACTGGATATTCCATTCCATGTCCCTGAATACACCGAGACCATCAGTGATGGGGTCTCACTTTCTACAGTATTTGACATGTGGGGGAGAAAGGTAGAGGCACTGGATATTCCATGCCATGTCCCTGAATACACCGAGACCATCAGTGATGGGGTCTCACTTTCTACAGTATTTGACATGTGGGGGAGAAAGGTAGAGATACTGCATACTCCATGTCATGTCCCTGAATACACTGAGACCCTCAGTGCTTGGGTCTCACTTTCTACAGTGTTTGACATGTGGGGGAGAATGGTAGAAGCACTGGATATTCAATGTCATGTCCCTGAATACACTGAGGCCATCAGTGCTGGGGTCTCACTTTCTACCGTGTTTGACATGTTAGGGAGAAAGGTAGAGGCACTGGATATTCCATGCCGTGTCCCTGAATACACTGAGAATGTCGGTGCAGGGGTCTCACTTTCTAGTGTTTGACACGTGGGGGAGAAAGGTAGAGGCACTGGATATTCCATGCCATGTCCCTGAATACACTGAGACCATTGGTGCTGGGGTCTCACTTTCTACAGTGTTTGACATGTGGGGGAGAAAGGTAGAAGAAATGGATATTCCATGCCATGTCCCTGAATACACTGAGACCATCGGTGCTGGGGTCTCACTTTATGCAGTGTTTGACATGTGAGGGAGAAAGGTAGAGGCACTGGATGTTCCATGCCATGTCCCTGAATACGCTGAGACCATTGGTGCTGGGGTCTCACTTTCTACAGCGTTTGACATGTGGGGGGAAGGGTAGAGGCACTGGATATTCCATGCCATGTCCCTGAATACACTGTGACCATCGGTGCTGGGGTCTCACTTTCTACAGTGTTTGACATGTGGGAGGGAAAGGTAGAAGCACTGGATATTCCATGCCATGTCCCTGAATACACTGAGACCATCGGGGCAGGGGTCTCACTTTCTACAGTGTTTGACATGTGGGGAAGAAAGGTAGAGGCACAGGATATTTCATGCCATGTTCCTGAATACACTGAGACCATCGGGGCTGGCGTCTCACTTTCTACAGTGTTTGACAAGTGGGGGAGAAAGGTAGAGGCACTGGATATTCCATGCCATGTCCCTGAATTCACTGAGACCATCGGTGCTGGGGTCTCACTTTCTACAGTGTTTGACACGTGGGGGACAAAGGTAAAGGCACTGGATATTCCATGCCATGTCCCTGAATACACTGAGACCATCGGTGCTGGGGTCTCAATTTCTACAGTGTTTGACACGTGGGGGAGAAAGGTAGAGACACTGCATATTCCATGCCATGTCCCTGAATACACTGAGACCAATGGTGCTGGGGTCTCACATTCTACAGTGTTTGACATGTGGGGGAGAAAGGTAGAAGAAATGGATATTCCATGCCATGTCCCTGAATACACTGAGACCATCAGTGCTGGGGTCTCACTTTCTGCAGTGTTTGACATGTGAGGGAGAAAGGTAGAGGCACTGGATATTGCATGCCATGTCCCTGGATACACTGAGACCAACGGTGCTGGGGTCTCACTTTCTACAGTGTTTGACATGCGGGGGAGAAAGGTAGAGACACTGGATATTCCATGCCATGTCCCTGAATACGCTGAGAACATCGGTGCTGGGGTCTCACTTTCTACAGTGTTTGACATGTGGGAGGGAAAGGTAGAGGCATTGGATATTCCATGCCATGTCCCTGAATACACCGAGACCATCGGGGCAGGGGTCTCACTTTCTACAGTGTTTGACATGTGGGGAAGAAAGGTAGAGGCACAGGATATTTCATGCCATGTCCCTGAATACACTGAGACCATCGGGGCTGGCGTCTCACTTTCTACAGTGTTTGACAAGTGGGGGAGAAAGGTAGAGGCACTGGATATTCCATGCCATGTCCCTGAATTCACTGAGACCATCGGTGCTGGGGTCTCACTTTCTACAGTGTTTGACACGTGGGGGACAAAGGTAAAGGCACTGGATATTCCATGCCATGTCCCTGAATACACTGAGACCATCGGTGCTGGGGTCTCAATTTCTACAGTGTTTGACACGTGGGGGAGAAAGGTAGAGACACTGCATATTCCATGCCATGTCCCTGAATACACTGAGAATGTCGGTGCAGGGGTCTCACTTTCTAGTGTTTGACACGTGGGGGAGAAAGGTAGAGGCACTGGATATTCCATGCCATGTCCCTGAATACACTGAGACCATCGGTGCTGGGGTCTCACTTTCTGCAGTGTTTGACATGCGAGGGAGAAAGGTAGAGGCACTGGATGTTCCATGCCATGTCCCTGAATATGCTGAGACCATTGGTGCTGGGGTCTCACTTTCTACAGCGTTTGACATGTGGGGGGAAGGGTGGAGGCACTGGATATTCCATGCCATGTCCCTGAATACACTGAGACCATCAGTGCTGGGGTCTCACTTTCTGCAGTGTTTGACATGTGAGGGAGAAAGGTAGAGGCACTGGATATTGCATGCCATGTCCCTGGATACACTGAGACCAACGGTGCTGGGGTCTCACTTTCTACAGTGTTTGACATGCGGGGGAGAAAGGTAGAGGCACTGGATATTCCATGCCATGTCCCTGAATACACTGAGGCCATCAGTGCTGGGGTCTCACTTTCTACAGTGTTTGACATGTTGGGGAGAAAGGTAGAGGCACTGGATATTCCATGCCGTGTCCCTGAATACACTGAGAATGTCGGTGCAGGGGTCTCACTTTCTAGTGTTTGACACGTGGGGGAGAAAGGTAGAGGCACTGGATATTCCATGCCATGTCCCTGAATACACTGAGACCATCGGTGCTGGGGTCTCACTTTCTGCAGTGTTTGACATGCGAGGGAGAAAGGTAGAGGCACTGGATGTTCCATGCCATGTCCCTGAATATGCTGAGACCATTGGTGCTGGGGTCTCACTTTCTACAGCGTTTGACATGTCGGGGGAAGGGTAGAGGCACTGGATATTCCATGCCATGTCCCTGAATACACTGAGACCATCGGTGCTGGGGTCTCACTTTCTACAGTGTTTGACATGCGGGGGAGAAAGGTAGAGACACTGGATATTCCATGCCATGTCCCTGAATACGCTGAGAACATCGGTGCTGGGGTCTCATTTTCTACAGTGTTTGACATGTGGGAGGGAAAGGTAGAGGCATTGGATATTCCATGCCATGTCCCTGAATACACTGAGACCATCAGTGATGGGGTCTCACTTTCTACAGTGTTTGACATGTGGGGGAGAAAGGTAGAGATACTGCATACTCCATGTCATGTCCCTGAATACACTGAGACCCTCAGTGCTGGGGTCTCACTTTCTACAGTGTTTGACATGTGAGGGAGAAAGGTAGAGGCACTGGATGTTCCATGCCATGTCCCTGAATATGCTGAGACCATTGGTGCTGGGGTCTCACTTTCTACAGCGTTTGACATGTGGGGGGAAGGGTAGAGGCACTGGATATTCCATGCCATGTCCCTGAATACACTGAGACCATCAGTGCTGGGGTCTCACTTTCTGCAGTGTTTGACATGTGAGGGAGAAAGGTAGAGGCACTGGATATTGCATGCCATGTCCCTGGATACGCTGAGACCATCGGTGCTGGGGTCTCACTTTCTACAGTGTTTGACATGCGGGGGAGAAAGGTAGAGGCACTGGATATTCCATGCCATGTCCCTGAATACGCTGAGAACATCGGTGCTGGGGTCTCACTTTCTACAGTGTTTGAAATGTGGGGGAGAAAGGTAGAGGCACTGCATATTCCATGCCTTGTCCCTGAATACACTGAGACCATCTGGGCTGGGGTCTCGCTTTCTACAGCGTTTGACATGTGGGGGGGGAAGGGTAGAGGCACTGGATATTCCATGCCATGTCCCTGAATACACTGAGACCATAGGCACTGGATATTCCATGCCATGTCCCTGAATTCACTGAGGCCATCGGTGCTGGGGTCTCACTTTCTACAGTGTTTGACAAGTGGGGGAGAAAGGTATAGACACTGCATATTCCATGCCATGTCCCTGAATACACTGAGACCATCGGTGCTGGGGTCTCACTTTCTACAGTGTTTGACACGTGGGGGACAAAGGTAAAGGCACTGGATATTCCATGCCATGTCCCTGAATACACTGAGACCATCGGTGCTGGGGTCTCAATTTCTACAGTGTTTGACACATGGGGGAGAAAGGTAGAGGCACTGGATATTCCATGCATTTCCCTGAATACACTGAGATCATCGGTGCTGGGGTCTAACTTTCTACAGTGTTTGACATGTGGGGGAGAAAGGTAGAGACACTGAATACTCCATGCCATGTCCCTGAATACACTGAGGCCATCAGTGCTGGGGTCTCACTTTCTACAGTGTTTGACATGTGGGGGAGAAAGGTAGAGGCACTGGATATTCCATGCCATGTCCCTGAATACACTTAGACCATCGGTGCAGGGGTCTCACTTTCTAGTGTTTGATACGTGGGGAGAAAGGTAGAGGCACTGGATATTCTATGCAATGTCCCTGAATACACTGAGACCATTGGTGAAGGGGTCTCACTTTCTAGTGTTTGACATGTGGGGTCGAAAGGTAGAGGCACTGGATATTCAATGTTATGTCCCTGAATACACTGAGGCCATCAGTGCTGGGGTCTCACTTTCTGCAGTGTTTGACATGTGGGGGTGAAAGGTGGAGGCACTGGGTATTCCATGCCATGTCCCTGAATACACTGAGACCATCGGTGCTGGGGTCTCACTTTCTACAGTGTTTGACATGTGGGGGAGAAAGGTAGAGACACTGCATATTCCATGCCATGTCCAAGAATACACTGAGACCATCGGTGCTGGAGTCTCACTTTCTACAGTGTTTGACATGTGGGGGAGAATGGTAGAGGCACTGGATATTCAATGCCATGTCCCTGAATACACTGAGACCATCGGTGCTGGGGTCTCACTTTCTACAGTGTTTGACACGTGGGGGAGAAAGGTAGAGGCACTGGATATTCCATTCCATGTCCCTGAATACACTGAGACCATCGGTGCTGGGGTCTCACTTTCTACAGTGTTTGACACATGGGGGAGAAAGGTAGAGACACTGCATATTCCATGCCATGCCCCTGAATACACTGAGACCATCGGTGCTGGGGTCTCACTTTCTACAGTGTTTGACACGTGGGGGAGAAAGGTAGAGGCACTGGATATTCCATGCCATGTCCCTGAATAAACTAAGACCATCGGTGCTGGGGTCTCACTTTCTACAGTGTTTGACACGTGGGGGAGAAAGGTAGAGGCACTGGATATTCCATGCCATGTCCCTGAATACACTGAGACCATCGGTGCTGGAGTCTCACTTTCTACAGTGTTTGACACGTGGGGGAGAAAGGTAGGGGCACTGGATATTCCATGCCATGTCCCTGAATACACTCAGACCATCGGTGCTGGGGTCTCACTTTCTACAGTATTTGACATGTGGGGGAAAAAGGTAGAGGCACTGGATATTCCATTCCATGTCCCTGAATACACTGAGACCATCAGTGTTGGGGTCTCACTTTCTACAGTGTTTGACATGTGGGGGGAAAGGTAGAGGCACTGGATATTCCATGCCATGTCCCTGAATACACTGAGACCATCAGTGCTGGAGTTTCACTTTCTACAGTGTTTGACTTGCAGGGCAAAAAGGTAGAGGCACTGGATATTCCATGCCATGCCCCTGAATACACTGAGACCATCAGTGATGGGGTCTCACTTTCTACAGTGTTTGACATGTGGTGTTGAAAGGTAGAGGTGCTGGATATTCCATACCATGTCCCTGAATACACTGAGACTATCAGTGTTGGGGTCTCACTTTCTACAGTGTTTGACATGTGGGGGAGAAAGGTAGAGATACTGCATACTCCATGTCATGTCCCTGAATACACTGAGACCCTCAGTGCTTGGGTCTCACTTTCTACAGTGTTTGACATGTGGGGGAGAATGGTAGAAGCACTGGATATTCAATGTCATGTCCCTGAATACACTGAGGCCATCAGTGCTGGGGTCTCACTTTCTACAGTGTTTGACATGTTGGGGAGAAAGGTAGAGGCACTGGATATTCCATGCCGTGTCCCTGAATACACTGAGAATGTCGGTGCAGGGGTCTCACTTTCTAGTGTTTGACACGTGGGGTCGAAAGGTAGAGGCACTGGATATTCAATGTTATGTCCCTGAATACACTGAGGCCATCAGTGCTGGGGTCTCACTTTCTGCAGTGTTTGACATGTGGGGGTGAAAGGTGGAGGCACTGGGTATTCCATGCCATGTCCCTGAATACACTGAGACCATCGGTGCTGGGGTCTCACTTTCTACAGTGTTTGACATGTGGGGGGGAAAGGTAGAAGCACTGGATATTCCATGCCATGTCCCTGAATACACTGAGACCATCGGGGCAGGGGTCTCACTTTCTACAGTGTTTGACATGTGGTGAAGAAAGGTAGAGGCACAGGATATTTCATGCCATGTCCCTGAATACACTGAGACCATCGGGGCTGGCGTCTCACTTTCTACAGTGTTTGACAAGTGGGGGAGAAAGGTAGAGGCACTGGATATTCCATGCCATGTCCCTGAATACACTGAGACCATCGGGGCTGGCGTCTCACTTTCTACAGTGTTTGACAAGTGGGGGAGAAAGGTAGAGGCACTGGATATTTCATGCCATGTCCCTGAATACACTGAGACCATCGGGGCTGGCGTCTCACTTTCTACAGTGTTTGACAAGTGGGGGAGAAAGGTAGAGGCACTGGATATTCCATGCCATGTCCCTGAATTCACTGAGACCATCAGTGCTTGGGTCTCACTTTCTACAGTGTTTGACATGTGGGGGAGAATGGTAGAAGCACTGGATATTCAATGTCATGTCCCTGAATACACTGAGGCCATCAGTGCTGGGGTCTCACTTTCTACAGTGTTTGACATGTTGGGGAGAAAGGTAGAGGCACTGGATATTCCATGCCGTGTCCCTGAATACACTGAGAATGTCGGTGCAGGGGTCTCACTTTCTAGTGTTTGACACGTGGGGGAGAAAGGTAGAGGCACTGGATATTCCATGCCATGTCCCTGAATACACTGAGACCATCGGTGCTGGGGTCTCACTTTCTGCAGTGTTTGACATGTGAGGGAGAAAGGTAGAGGCACTGGATGTTCCATGCCATGTCCCTGAATATGCTGAGACCATTGGTGCTGGGGTCTCACTTTCTACAGCGTTTGACATGTCGGGGGAAGGGTAGAGGCACTGGATATTCCATGCCATGTCCCTGAATACACTGAGACCATCGGTGCTGGGGTCTCACTTTCTACAGTGTTTGACATGCGGGGGAGAAAGGTAGAGACACTGGATATTCCATGCCATGTCCCTGAATACGCTGAGAACATCGGTGCTGGGGTCTCACTTTCTACAGTGTTTGACATGTGGGAGGGAAAGGTAGAGGCATTGGATATTCCATGCCATGTCCCTGAATACACCGAGACCATCGGGGCGGGGGTCTCACTGTCTACAGCGTTTGACATGTGGGGAGAAAGGTAGAGGCACTGGATATTCCATGCCATGTCCCTGAATACACTGAGACTATCGGTGCTGGGGTCTCACTTTCTACAGTGTTTGACATGTGGGGAAGAAAGGTAGAGGCACTGGATATTCAATGTCATGTCCCTGAATACACTGAGGCCATCAGTGCTGGGGTCTCACTTTCTACAGTGTTTGACATGTGGGGGAGAAAGGTAGAAGAAATGGATATTCCATGCCATGTCCCTGAATACACTGAGACCATCGGTGCTGGGGTCTCACTTTCTGCAGTGTTTGACATATGAGGGAGAAAGGTAGAGGCAATGGATGTTCCATGCCATGTCCCTGAATATGCTGAGACCATTGGTGCTGGGTTCTCACTTTCTACAGCGTTTGACATGTGGGGGGAAGGGTAGAGGCACTGGATATTCCATGCCATGTCCCTGAATACACTGAGACCATCAGTGCTGGGGTCTCACTTTCTACAGTGTTTGACATGTGGGGGGGAAAGGTAGAAGCACTGGATATTCCATGCCATGTCCCTGAATACACTGAGACCATCGGTGCTGGGGTCTCACTTTCTACAGTGTTTGACACGTGGGGGACAAAGGTAAAGGCACTGGATATTCCATGCCATGTCCCTGAATACACTGAGACCATCGGTGCTGGGGTCTCAATTTCTACAGTGTTTGACACGTGGGGGAGAAAGGTAGAGACACTGCATATTCCATGCCATGTCCCTGAATACACTGAGACCATCAGTGTTGGGGTCTCACTTTCTACAGTGTTTGACATGTGGGGAAGAAAGGTAGAGGCACTGGATATTCAATGTCATGTCCCTGAATACACTGAGGCCATCAGTGCTGGGGTCTCACTTTCTACAGTGTTTGACATGTGGGGGAGAAAGGTAGAAGAAATGGATATTCCATGCCATGTCCCTGAATACACTGAGACCATCGGTGCTGGGGTCTCACTTTCTGCAGTGTTTGACATATGAGGGAGAAAGGTAGAGGCAATGGATGTTCCATGCCATGTCCCTGAATATGCTGAGACCATTGGTGCTGGGTTCTCACTTTCTACAGCGTTTGACATGTGGGGGGAAGGGTAGAGGCACTGGATATTCCATGCCATGTCCCTGAATACACTGAGACCATCAGTGCTGGGGTCTCACTTTCTACAGTGTTTTACATGTGGGGGGGAAAGGTAGAAGCACTGGATATTCCATGCCATGTCCCTGAATACACTGAGACCATCGGTGCTGGGGTCTCACTTTCTACAGTGTTTGACACGTGGGGGACAAAGGTAAAGGCACTGGATATTCCATGCCATGTCCCTGAATACACTGAGACCATCGGTGCTGGGGTCTCAATTTCTACAGTGTTTGACACGTGGGGGAGAAAGGTAGAGACACTGCATATTCCATGCCATGTCCCTGAATACACTGAGACAATTGGTGCTGGGGTCTCACTTTCTACAGCGTTTGACATGTGGGGGGAAGGGTAGAGGCACTGGATATTCCATGCCATGTCCCTGAATACACTGAGACCATCGGTGTTGGGGTCTCACTTTCTGCAGTGTTTGACATGTGAGGGAGAAAGGTAGAGGCACTGGATATTGCATGCCATGACCCTGGATACACTGAGACCAACGGTGCTGGGGTCTCACTTTCTACAGTGTTTGACATGCGGGGGAGAAAGGTAGAGACACTGGATATTCCATGCCATGTCCCTGAATACGCTGAGAACATCGGTGCTGGGGTCTCACTTTCTACAGTGTTTGACATGTGGGAGGGAAAGGTAGAGGCATTGGATATTCCATGCCATGTCCCTGAATACACCGAGACCATCGGGGCGGGGGTCTCACTTTCTACAGCGTTTGACATGTGGGGGAGAAAGGTAGAGGCACTGGATATTCCATGCCATGTCCCTGAATACACTGAGACTATCGGTGCTGGGGTCTCACTTTCTACAGTGTTTGACATGTCGGGGAGAAAGGTAGAGGCACTGGATATTCCATGCCATGTCCGTGAATACACTGAGACCATCAGTGCTGGGGTCTCACTTTCTACAGTGTTTGACATGTGGGGGGGAAAGGTAGAAGCACTGGATATTCCATGCCATGTCCCTGAATACACTGAGACCATCAGTGCTGGGGTCTCACTTTCTACAGTGTTTGACATGTGGGGAAGAAAGGTAGAGGCACAGGATATTTCATGCCATGTCCCTGAATACACTGAGACCATCGGGGCTGGCGTCTCACTTTCTACAGTGTTTGACAAGTGGGGGAGAAAGGTAGAGGCACTGGATATTCCATGCCATGTCCCTGAATACACTGAGACCATGAGTGATGGGGTCTAACTTTCTACAGTGTTTGACATGTGGTGTTGAAAGGTAGAGGTGCTGGATATTCCATGCCATGTCCCTGAATACACTGAGACCATCGGTGCTGGGGTCTCACTTTCTACAGTGTTTGACATGTGGGGGAGAAAGGTAGAGGCACTGGATATTCCATGCCATGTCCCTGAATACACTGAGACCATCAATGCTGGGGTCTCACTTTCTACAGTGTATGACATGTGGGGGAGAAAGGTAGAGGCACTGGATATTCCATGTCATGTCCCTGAATACGCTAATACCATCGGTGCTGGGGTCTCACTTTCTACAGTATTTGACATGTGGGGGAAATCGGTAGAGGCACTGGATATTCCATGCCATGTCCCTGAATACACCGAGACCATCAGTGATGGGGTCTCACTTTGACATGTGGGGGAGAAAGGTAGAGATACTGCATACTCCATGTCATGTCCCTGAATACACTGAGACCCTCAGTGCTTGGGTCTCACTTTCTACAGTGTTTGACATGTGGGGGAGAATGGTAGAAGCACTGGATATTCAATGTCCTGTCCCTGAATACACTGAAGCCATCAGTGCTGGGGTCTCACTTTCTACAGTGTTTGACATGTTGGGGAGAAAGGTAGAGGCACTGGATATTCCATGCCGTGTCCCTGAATACACTGAGAATGTCGGTGCAGGGGTCTCACTTTCTAGTGTTTGACACGTGGGGGAGAAAGGTAGAGGCACTGGATATTCCATGCCATGTCCCTGAATACACTGAGACCATCGGTGCTGGGGTCTCACTTTCTGCAGTGTTTGACATGCGAGGGAGAAAGGTAGAGGCACTGGATGTTCCATGCCATGTCCCTGAATATGCTGAGACCATTGGTGCTGGGGTCTCACTTTCTACAGCGTTTGACATGTCGGGGGAAGGGTAGAGGCACTGGATATTCCATGCCATGTCCCTGAATACACTGAGACCATCGGTGCTGGGGTCTCACTTTCTACAGTGTTTGACATGCGGGGGAGAAAGGTAGAGACACTGGATATTCCATGCCATGTCCCTGAATACGCTGAGAACATCGGTGCTGGGGTCTCATTTTCTACAGTGTTTGACATGTGGGAGGGAAAGGTAGAGGCATTGGATATTCCATGCCATGTCCCTGAATACACCGAGACCATCGGGGCGGGGGTCTCACTTTCTACAGTGTTTGACATGTGGGGGGGAAAGGTAGAAGCACTGGATATTCCATGCCATGTCCCTGAATACACTGAGACCATCGGGGCAGGGGTCTCACTTTCTACAGTGTTTGACATGTGGTGGAGAAAGGTAGAGGCACAGGATATTTCATGCCATGTCCCTGAATACACTGAGACCATCGGGGCTGGCGTCTCACTTTCTACAGTGTTTGACAAGTGGGGGAGAAAGGTAGAGGCACTGGATATTCCATGCCATGTCCCTGAATTCACTGAGACCATCGGTGCTGGGGTCTCACTTTCTACAGTGTTTGACACGTGGGTGACAAAGGTAAAGGCACTGGATATTCCATGCCATGTCCCTGAATACACTGAGACCATCGGTGCTGGGGTCTCAATTTCTACAGTGTTTGACACGTGGGGGAGAAAGGTAGAGACACTGCATATTCCATGCCATGTCCCTGAATACACTTAGACCATCGGTGTTGGGGTCTCACTTTCTGCAGTGTTTGACATGTGAGGGAGAAAGGTAGAGGCACTGGATATTGCATGCCATGTCCCTGGATACGCTGAGACCAACGGTGCTGGGGTCTCACTTTCTACAGTGTTTGACATGCGGGGGAGAAAGGTAGAAGCACTGGATATTCCATGCCATGTCCCTGAATACGCTGAGAACATCGGTGCTGGGGTCTCACTTTCTACAGTGTTTGACATGTGGGAGGGAAAGGTAGAGGCATTGGATATTCCATGCCATGTCCCTGAATACACCGAGACCATCGGGGCGGGGGTCTCACTTTCTACAGCGTTTGACATGTGGGGGAGAAAGGTAGAGGCACTGGATATTCCATGCCATGTCCCTGAATACACTGAGACTATCGGTGCTGGGGTCTCACTTTCTACAGTGTTTGACATGTGGGGGGGAAAGGTAGAGGCACTGGATATTCCATGCCATGTCCCTGAATACACTGAGACCATCAGTGTTGGGGTCTCACTGTCTACAGTGTTTGACATGTGGGGAAGAAAGGTAGAGGCACAGGATATTTCATGCCATGTCCCTGAATACACTGAGACCATCGGGGCAGTTGTCTCACTTTCTACAGCATTTGACATGTGGAGGAGAAAGGTAGAGGCACTGGATATTCCATGCCATGTCCCTGAATACACTGAGACTATCGGTGTGGGGTCTCACTTTCTACAGTGTTTGACATGTGGGGGAGAAAGGTAGAGATACTGCATACTCCATGTCATGTCCCTGAATACACTGAGACCCTCAGTGCTTGGGTCTCACTTTCTACAGTGTTCGACATGTTGGGGGAAAGGTAGAAGCACTGGATATTCCATGCCATGTCCCTGAATACACTGAGACCATCGGGGCTGGCGTCTCACTTTCTACAGTTTTTGACAAGTGGGGGAGAAAGGTAGAGGCACTGGATATTCCATGCCATGTCCCTGAATACACTGAGACCCTCAGTGCTTGGGTCTCACTTTCTACAGTGTTCGACATGTTGGGGGAAAGGTAGAAGCACTGGATATTTCATGCCATGTCCCTGAATACACTGAGACCATCGGGGCAGTTGTCTCACTTTCTACAGCATTTGACATGTGGAGGAGAAAGGTAGAGGCACTGGATATTCCATGCCATGTCCCTGAATACACTGAGACTATCGGTGCTGGGGTCTCACTTTCTACAGTGTTTGACATGTGGGGGAGAAAGGTAGAGATACTGCATACTCCATGTCATGTCCCTGAATACACTGAGACCCTCAGTGCTTGGGTCTCACTTTCTACAGTGTTCGACATGTTGGGGGAAAGGTAGAAGCACTGGATATTCCATGCCATGTCCCTGAATACACTGAGACCATCGGGGCTGGCGTCTCACTTTCTACAGTTTTTGACAAGTGGGGGAGAAAGGTAGAGGCACTGGATATTCCATGCCATGTCCCTGAATACACTGAGACCATCGGTGCTGGGGTCTCACTTTCTACAGTGTTTGACACGTGGGGGACAAAGGTAAAGGCACTGGATATTCCATGCCATGTCCCTGAATACACTGAGACCATCGGTGCTGGGGTCTCAATTTCTACAGTGTTTGACACGTGGGGCAGAAAGGTAGAGACACTGCATACTCCATGCCATGTCCCTGAATACACTGACGCCATCAGTGCTGGGGTCTCACTTTCTACAGTGTTTGACATGTGGGGGAGAAAGGTAGAGGCACTGGATATTCCATGCCATGTCCCTGAATACACTTAGACCATCGGTGCAGGGGTCTCACTTTCTAGTGTTTGACACGTGGGGGAGAAAGGTAGAGGCACTGGATATTCTATGCAATGTTCCTGAATACACTGAGACCATTGGTGAAGGGGTCTCACTTTCTAGTGTTTGACATGTGGGGTCGAAAGGTAGAGGCACTGGATATTCAATGTTATGTCCCTGAATACACTGAGGCCATCAGTGCTGGGGTCTCACTTTCTGCAGTGTTTGACATGTGGGGGTGAAAGGTGGAGGCACTGGGTATTCCATGCCATGTCCCTGAATACACTGAGACCATCGGTGCTGGGGTCTCACTTTCTACAGTGTTTGACATGTGGGGGGGGAAAGGTAGAAGCACTGGATATTCCATGCCATGTCCCTGAATACACTGAGACCATCGGGGCAGGGGTCTCACTTTCTACAGTGTTTGACATGTGGTGAAGAAAGGTAGAGGCACAGGATATTTCATGCCATGTCCCTGAATACACTGAGACCATCGGGGCTGGCGTCTCACTTTCTACAGTGTTTGACAAGTGGGGGAGAAAGGTAGAGGCACTGGATATTCCATGCCATGTCCCTGAATACACTGAGACCATCGGGGCTGGCGTCTCACTTTCTACAGTGTTTGACAAGTGGGGGAGAAAGGTAGAGGCACTGGATATTTCATGCCATGTCCCTGAATACACTGAGACCATCGGGGCTGGCGTCTCACTTTCTACAGTGTTTGACAAGTGGGGGAGAAAGGTAGAGGCACTGGATATTCCATGCCATGTCCCTGAATTCACTGAGACCATCAGTGCTTGGGTCTCACTTTCTACAGTGTTTGACATGTGGGGGAGAATGGTAGAAGCACTGGATATTCAATGTCATGTCCCTGAATACACTGAGGCCATCAGTGCTGGGGTCTCACTTTCTACAGTGTTTGACATGTTGGGGAGAAAGGTAGAGGCACTGGATATTCCATGCCGTGTCCCTGAATACACTGAGAATGTCGGTGCAGGGGTCTCACTTTCTAGTGTTTGACACGTGGGGGAGAAAGGTAGAGGCACTGGATATTCCATGCCATGTCCCTGAATACACTGAGACCATCGGTGCTGGGGTCTCACTTTCTGCAGTGTTTGACATGTGAGGGAGAAAGGTAGAGGCACTGGATGTTCCATGCCATGTCCCTGAATATGCTGAGACCATTGGTGCTGGGGTCTCACTTTCTACAGCGTTTGACATGTCGGGGGAAGGGTAGAGGCACTGGATATTCCATGCCATGTCCCTGAATACACTGAGACCATCGGTGCTGGGGTCTCACTTTCTACAGTGTTTGACATGCGGGGGAGAAAGGTAGAGACACTGGATATTCCATGCCATGTCCCTGAATACGCTGAGAACATCAGTGCTGGGGTCTCACTTTCTACAGTGTTTGACATGTGGGAGGGAAAGGTAGAGGCATTGGATATTCCATGCCATGTCCCTGAATACACCGAGACCATCGGGGCGGGGGTCTCACTGTCTACAGCGTTTGACATGTGGGGAGAAAGGTAGAGGCACTGGATATTCCATGCCATGTCCCTGAATACACTGAGACTATCGGTGCTGGGGTCTCACTTTCTACAGTGTTTGACATGTGGGGAAGAAAGGTAGAGGCACTGGATAATCAATGTCATGTCCCTGAATACACTGAGGCCATCAGTGCTGGGGTCTCACTTTCTACAGTGTTTGACATGTGGGGGAGAAAGGTAGAAGAAATGGATATTCCATGCCATGTCCCTGAATACACTGAGACCATCGGTGCTGGGGTCTCACTTTCTGCAGTGTTTGACATATGAGGGAGAAAGGTAGAGGCAATGGATGTTCCATGCCATGTCCCTGAATATGCTGAGACCATTGGTGCTGGGTTCTCACTTTCTACAGCGTTTGACATGTGGGGGGAAGGGTAGAGGCACTGGATATTCCATGCCATGTCCCTGAATACACTGAGACCATCAGTGCTGGGGTCTCACTTTCTACAGTGTTTGACATGTGGGGGGGAAAGGTAGAAGCACTGGATATTCCATGCCATGTCCCTGAATACACTGAGACCATCGGTGCTGGGGTCTCACTTTCTACAGTGTTTGACACGTGGGGGACAAAGGTAAAGGCACTGGATATTCCATGCCATGTCCCTGAATACACTGAGACCATCGGTGCTGGGGTCTCAATTTCTACAGTGTTTGACACGTGGGGGAGAAAGGTAGAGACACTGCATATTCCATGCCATGTCCCTGAATACACTGAGACCATCAGTGTTGGGGTCTCACTTTCTACAGTGTTTGACATGTGGGGAAGAAAGGTAGAGGCACTGGATATTCAATGTCATGTCCCTGAATACACTGAGGCCATCAGTGCTGGGGTCTCACTTTCTACAGTGTTTGACATGTGGGGGAGAAAGGTAGAAGAAATGGATATTCCATGCCATGTCCCTGAATACACTGAGACCATCGGTGCTGGGGTCTCACTTTCTGCAGTGTTTGACATATGAGGGAGAAAGGTAGAGGCAATGGATGTTCCATGCCATGTCCCTGAATATGCTGAGACCATTGGTGCTGGGTTCTCACTTTCTACAGCGTTTGACATGTGGGGGGAAGGGTAGAGGCACTGGATATTCCATGCCATGTCCCTGAATACACTGAGACCATCAGTGCTGGGGTCTCACTTTCTACAGTGTTTGACATGTGGGGGGGGAAGGTAGAAGCACTGGATATTCCATGCCATGTCCCTGAATACACTGAGACCATCGGTGCTGGGGTCTCACTTTCTACAGTGTTTGACACGTGGGGGACAAAGGTAAAGGCACTGGATATTCCATGCCATGTCCCTGAATACACTGAGACCATCGGTGCTGGGGTCTCAATTTCTACAGTGTTTGACACGTGGGGGAGAAAGGTAGAGACACTGCATATTCCATGCCATGTCCCTGAATACACTGAGACAATTGGTGCAGGGGTCTCACTTTCTACAGCGTTTGACATGTGGGGGGAAGGGTAGAGGCACTGGATATTCCATGCCATGTCCCTGAATACACTGAGACCATCGGTGTTGGGGTCTCACTTTCTGCAGTGTTTGACATGTGAGGGAGAAAGGTAGAGGCACTGGATATTGCATGCCATGACCCTGGATACACTGAGACCAACGGTGCTGGGGTCTCACTTTCTACAGTGTTTGACATGTGGGGGAGAAAGGTAGAGACACTGGATATTCCATGCCATGTCCCTGAATACGCTGAGAACATCAGTGCTGGGGTCTCACTTTCTACAGTGTTTGACATGTGGGAGGGAAAGGTAGAGGCATTGGATATTCCATGCCATGTCCCTGAATACACCAAGACCATCAGGGCGGGGGTCTCACTTTCTACAGCGTTTGACATGTGGGGGAGAAAGGTAGAGGCACTGGATATTCCATGCCATGTCCCTGAATACACTGAGACCATCAGTGTTGGGGTCTCACTGTCTACAGTGTTTGACATGTGGGGAAGAAAGGTAGAGGCACAGGATATTTCATGCCATGTCCCTGAATACACTGAGACCATCGGGGCAGTTGTCTCACTTTCTACAGCATTTGACATGTGGAGGAGAAAGGTAGAGGCACTGGATATTCCATGCCATGTCCCTGAATACACTGAGACCATCAGTGCTGGGGTCTCACTTTCTACAGTGTTTGACATGTGGGGGGGGAAAGGTAGAAGCACTGGATATTCCATGCCATGTCCCTGAATACACTGAGACCATCAGTGCTGGGGTCTCACTTTCTACAGTGTTTGACATGTGGGGAAGAAAGGTAGAGGCACTGGATATTCCATGCCATGTCCCTGAATACACTGAGACCATCAGTGCTGGAGTTTCACTTTCTACAGTGTTTGACTTGCAGGGCAAAAAGGTAGAGGCACTGGATATTCCATGCCATGTCCCTGAATACACTGAGACCATCGGTGATGGGGTCTCACTTTCTACAGTGTTTGACATGTGGTGTTGAAAGGTAGAGGTGCTGGATATTCCATGCCATGTCCCTGAATACACTGAGACCATCAGTGCTGGGGTCTCACTTTCTACAGTGTTTGACATGTGGGGGAGAAAGGTAGAGGCACTGGATATTCCATGCCATGTCCCTGAATACGCTAAAACCATCGGTGCTGGGGTCTCACTTTCTACAGTATTTGACATGTGGGGGAAAAAGGTAGAGGCACTGGATATTCCATGCCATGTCCCTGAATACACCGAGACCATCAGTGATGGGGTCTCACTTTCTACAGTATTTGACATGTGGGGGAGAAAGGTAGAGATACTGCATACTCCATGTCATGTCCCTGAATACACTGAGACCCTCAGTGCTTGGGTCTCACTTTCTACAGTGTTTGACATGTGGGGGAGAATGGTAGAAGCACTGGATATTCAATGTCATGTCCCTGAATACACTGAGGCCATCAGTGCTGGGGTCTCACTTTCTACCGTGTTTGACATGTTGGGGAGAAAGGTAGAGGCACTGGATATTCCATGCCATGTCCCTGAATACACTGAGAATGTCGGTGCAGGGGTCTCACTTTCTAGTGTTTGACACGTGGGGGAGAAAGGTAGAGGCACTGGATATTCCATGCCATGTCCCTGAATACACTGAGACCATTGGTGCTGGGGTCTCACTTTCTACAGTGTTTGACATGTGGGGGAGAAAGGTAGAAGAAATGGATATTCCATGCCATGTCCCTGAATACACTGAGACCATCGGTGCTGGGGTCTCACTTTCTGCAGTGTTTGACATGTGAGGGAGAAAGGTAGAGGCACTGGATGTTCCATGCCATGTCCCTGAATACGCTGAGACCATTGGTGCTGGGGTCTCACTTTCTACAGCGTTTGACATGTGGGGGGAAGGGTAGAGGCACTGGATATTCCATGCCATGTCCCTGAATACACTGAGACCATCGGTGCTGGGGTCTCACTTTCTACAGTGTTTGACATGCGGGGGAGAAAGGTAGAGACACTGGATATTCCATGCCATGTCCCTGAATACGCTGAGAACATCAGTGCTGGGGTCTCACTTTCTACAGTGTTTGACATGTGGGAGGGAAAGGTAGAGGCATTGGATATTCCATGCCATGTCCCTGAATACACCGAGACCATCGGGGTGGGGGTCTCACTGTCTACAGCGTTTGACATGTGGGGGAGAAAGGTAGAGGCACTGGATATTCCATGCCATGTCCCTGAATACACTGAGACTATCGGTGCTGGGGTCTCACTTTCTACAGTGTTTGACATGTGGATGAGAAAGGCAGAGGCACTGGATATTCCATGCCATGTCCCTGAATACACTGAGACCATCAGTGCTGAGGTCTCACTTTCTACAGTGTTTGACATGTGGGGGGGAAAGGTAGAAGCACTGGATATTCCATGCCATGTCCCTGAATACACTGAGACCATCGGGGCAGGGGTCTCACTTTCTACAGTGTTTGACATGTGGGGAAGAAAGGTAGAGGCACAGGATATTTCATGCCATGTCCCTGAATACACTGAGACCATCGGGGCTGGCGTCTCACTTTCTACAGTGTTTGACAAGTGGGGGAGAAAGGTAGAGGCACTGGATATTCCATGCCATGTCCCTGAATTCACTGAGACCATCGGTGCTGGGGTCTCACTTTCTACAGTGTTTGACACGTGGGGGACAAAGGTAAAGGCACTGGATATTCCATGCCATGTCCCTGAATACACTGAGACCATTGGTGCTGGGGTCTCAATTTCTACAGTGTTTGACACGTGGGGGAGAAAGGTAGAGACACTGCATATTCCATGCCATGTCCCTGAATACACTGAGACCAATGGTGCTGGGGTCTCACTTTCTACAGTGTTTGACATGCGGGGGAGAAAGGTAGAAGAAATGGATATTCCATGCCATGTCCCTGAATACACTGAGACCATCGGTGCTGGGGTCTCACTTTCTACAGCGTTTGACATGTGGGGGGAAGGGTAGAGGCACTGGATATTCCATGCCATGTCCCTGAATACACTGAGACCATCAGTGCTGGGGTCTCACTTTCTGCAGTGTTTGACATGTGAGGGAGAAAGGTAGAGGCACTGGATATTGCATGCCATGTCCCTGGATACACTGAGACCAACGGTGCTGGGGTCTCACTTTCTACAGTGTTTGACATGCGGGGGAGAAAGGTAGAGACACTGGATATTCCATGCCATGTCCCTGAGTACGCTGAGAACATCGGTGCTGGGGTCTCACTTTCTACAGTGTTTGACATGTGGGAGGGAAAGGTAGAGGCATTGGATATTCCATGCCATGTCCCTGAATACACCGAGACCATCGGGGCGGGGGTCTCACTTTCTACAGCATTTGACATGTGGGGGAGAAAGGTAGAGGCACTGGATATTCCACGCCATGTCCCTGAATACACTGAGACCATCAGTGCTGGGGTCTCACTTTCTACAGTGTTTGACATGTGGGGGGAAAGGTAGAGGCACTGGATATTCCACGCCATGTCCCTGAATACACTGAGACTATCGGTGCTGGGGTCTCACTTTCTACAGTGTTTGACATGTGGGGGACAAAGGTAGAGGCACTGGATATTCCATGCCATGTCCCTGAATACACTGAGACTATCGGTGCTGGGGTCTCACTTTCTACAGTGTTTGACATGTGGGGAAGAAAGGTAGAGGCACTGGATATTCAATGTCATGTCCCTGAATACACTGAGGCCATCAGTGCTGGGGTCTCACTTTCTACAGTGTTTGACATGTGGGGGAGAAAGGTAGAAGAAATGGATATTCCATGCCATGTCCCTGAATACACTGAGACCATCGGTGCTGGGGTCTCACTTTCTGCAGTGTTTGACATATGAGGGAGAAAGGTAGAGGCACTGGATATTCCATTCCATGTCCCTGAATACACCGAGACCATCAGTGATGGGGTCTCACTTTCTACAGTATTTGACATGTGGGGGAGAAAGGTAGAGGCACTGGATATTCCATGCCATGTCCCTGAATACACCGAGACCATCAGTGATGGGGTCTCACTTTCTACAGTATTTGACATGTGGGGGAGAAAGGTAGAGATACTGCATACTCCATGTCATGTCCCTGAATACACTGAGACCCTCAGTGCTTGGGTCTCACTTTCTACAGTGTTTGACATGTGGGGGAGAATGGTAGAAGCACTGGATATTCAATGTCATGTCCCTGAATACACTGAGGCCATCAGTGCTGGGGTCTCACTTTCTACCGTGTTTGACATGTTAGGGAGAAAGGTAGAGGCACTGGATATTCCATGCCGTGTCCCTGAATACACTGAGAATGTCGGTGCAGGGGTCTCACTTTCTAGTGTTTGACACGTGGGGGAGAAAGGTAGAGGCACTGGATATTCCATGCCATGTCCCTGAATACACTGAGACCATTGGTGCTGGGGTCTCACTTTCTACAGTGTTTGACATGTGGGGGAGAAAGGTAGAAGAAATGGATATTCCATGCCATGTCCCTGAATACACTGAGACCATCGGTGCTGGGGTCTCACTTTCTGCAGTGTTTGACATGTGAGGGAGAAAGGTAGAGGCACTGGATGTTCCATGCCATGTCCCTGAATACGCTGAGACCATTGGTGCTGGGGTCTCACTTTCTACAGCGTTTGACATGTGGGGGGAAGGGTAGAGGCACTGGATATTCCATGCCATGTCCCTGAATACACTGTGACCATCGGTGCTGGGGTCTCACTTTCTACAGTGTTTGACATGTGGGAGGGAAAGGTAGAAGCACTGGATATTCCATGCCATGTCCCTGAATACACTGAGACCATCGGGGCAGGGGTCTCACTTTCTACAGTGTTTGACATGTGGGGAAGAAAGGTAGAGGCACAGGATATTTCATGCCATGTTCCTGAATACACTGAGACCATCGGGGCTGGCGTCTCACTTTCTACAGTGTTTGACAAGTGGGGGAGAAAGGTAGAGGCACTGGATATTCCATGCCATGTCCCTGAATTCACTGAGACCATCGGTGCTGGGGTCTCACTTTCTACAGTGTTTGACACGTGGGGGACAAAGGTAAAGGCACTGGATATTCCATGCCATGTCCCTGAATACACTGAGACCATCGGTGCTGGGGTCTCAATTTCTACAGTGTTTGACACGTGGGGGAGAAAGGTAGAGACACTGCATATTCCATGCCATGTCCCTGAATACACTGAGACCAATGGTGCTGGGGTCTCACATTCTACAGTGTTTGACATGTGGGGGAGAAAGGTAGAAGAAATGGATATTCCATGCCATGTCCCTGAATACACTGAGACCATCAGTGCTGGGGTCTCACTTTCTGCAGTGTTTGACATGTGAGGGAGAAAGGTAGAGGCACTGGATATTGCATGCCATGTCCCTGGATACACTGAGACCAACGGTGCTGGGGTCTCACTTTCTACAGTGTTTGACATGCGGGGGAGAAAGGTAGAGACACTGGATATTCCATGCCATGTCCCTGAATACGCTGAGAACATCGGTGCTGGGGTCTCACTTTCTACAGTGTTTGACATGTGGGAGGGAAAGGTAGAGGCATTGGATATTCCATGCCATGTCCCTGAATACACCGAGACCATCGGGGCAGGGGTCTCACTTTCTACAGTGTTTGACATGTGGGGAAGAAAGGTAGAGGCACAGGATATTTCATGCCATGTCCCTGAATACACTGAGACCATCGGGGCTGGCGTCTCACTTTCTACAGTGTTTGACAAGTGGGGGAGAAAGGTAGAGGCACTGGATATTCCATGCCATGTCCCTGAATTCACTGAGACCATCGGTGCTGGGGTCTCACTTTCTACAGTGTTTGACACGTGGGGGACAAAGGTAAAGGCACTGGATATTCCATGCCATGTCCCTGAATACACTGAGACCATCGGTGCTGGGGTCTCAATTTCTACAGTGTTTGACACGTGGGGGAGAAAGGTAGAGACACTGCATATTCCATGCCATGTCCCTGAATACACTGAGAATGTCGGTGCAGGGGTCTCACTTTCTAGTGTTTGACACGTGGGGGAGAAAGGTAGAGGCACTGGATATTCCATGCCATGTCCCTGAATACACTGAGACCATCGGTGCTGGGGTCTCACTTTCTGCAGTGTTTGACATGCGAGGGAGAAAGGTAGAGGCACTGGATGTTCCATGCCATGTCCCTGAATATGCTGAGACCATTGGTGCTGGGGTCTCACTTTCTACAGCGTTTGACATGTGGGGGGAAGGGTGGAGGCACTGGATATTCCATGCCATGTCCCTGAATACACTGAGACCATCAGTGCTGGGGTCTCACTTTCTGCAGTGTTTGACATGTGAGGGAGAAAGGTAGAGGCACTGGATATTGCATGCCATGTCCCTGGATACACTGAGACCAACGGTGCTGGGGTCTCACTTTCTACAGTGTTTGACATGCGGGGGAGAAAGGTAGAGGCACTGGATATTCCATGCCATGTCCCTGAATACACTGAGGCCATCAGTGCTGGGGTCTCACTTTCTACAGTGTTTGACATGTTGGGGAGAAAGGTAGAGGCACTGGATATTCCATGCCGTGTCCCTGAATACACTGAGAATGTCGGTGCAGGGGTCTCACTTTCTAGTGTTTGACACGTGGGGGAGAAAGGTAGAGGCACTGGATATTCCATGCCATGTCCCTGAATACACTGAGACCATCGGTGCTGGGGTCTCACTTTCTGCAGTGTTTGACATGCGAGGGAGAAAGGTAGAGGCACTGGATGTTCCATGCCATGTCCCTGAATATGCTGAGACCATTGGTGCTGGGGTCTCACTTTCTACAGCGTTTGACATGTCGGGGGAAGGGTAGAGGCACTGGATATTCCATGCCATGTCCCTGAATACACTGAGACCATCGGTGCTGGGGTCTCACTTTCTACAGTGTTTGACATGCGGGGGAGAAAGGTAGAGACACTGGATATTCCATGCCATGTCCCTGAATACGCTGAGAACATCGGTGCTGGGGTCTCATTTTCTACAGTGTTTGACATGTGGGAGGGAAAGGTAGAGGCATTGGATATTCCATGCCATGTCCCTGAATACACCGAGACCATCGGGGCGGGGGTCTCACTTTCTACAGTGTTTGACATGTGGGGGGGAAAGGTAGAAGCACTGGATATTCCATGCCATGTCCCTGAATACACTGAGACCATCGGGGCAGGGGTCTCACTTTCTACAGTGTTTGACATGTGGTGGAGAAAGGTAGAGGCACAGGATATTTCATGCCATGTCCCTGAATACACTGAGACCATCGGGGCTGGCGTCTCACTTTCTACAGTGTTTGACATGTGGTGGAGAAAGGTAGAGGCACAGGATATTTCATGCCATGTCCCTGAATACACTGAGACCATCGGTGCTGGGGTCTCACTTTCTACAGTGTTTGACACGTGGGTGACAAAGGTAAAGGCACTGGATATTCCATGCCATGTCCCTGAATACACTGAGACCATCGGTGCTGGGGTCTCAATTTCTACAGTGATTGACACGTGGGGGAGAAAGGTAGAGACACTGCATATTCCATGCCATGTCCCTGAATACACTTAGACCATCGGTGTTGGGGTCTCACTTTCTGCAGTGTTTGACATGTGAGGGAGAAAGGTAGAGGCACTGGATATTGCATGCCATGTCCCTGGATACGCTGAGACCAACGGTGCTGGGGTCTCACTTTCTACAGTGTTTGACATGCGGGGGAGAAAGGTAGAAGCACTGGATATTCCATGCCATGTCCCTGAATACGCTGAGAACATCGGTGCTGGGGTCTCACTTTCTACAGTGTTTGACATGTGGGAGGGAAAGGTAGAGGCATTGGATATTCCATGCCATGTCCCTGAATACACCGAGACCATCGGGGCGGGGGTCTCACTTTCTACAGCGTTTGACATGTGGGGGAGAAAGGTAGAGGCACTGGATATTCCATGCCATGTCCCTGAATACACTGAGACTATCGGTGCTGGGGTCTCACTTTCTACAGTGTTTGACATGTGGGGGGGAAAGGTAGAGGCACTGGATATTCCATGCCATGTCCCTGAATACACTGAGACCATCAGTGTTGGGGTCTCACTGTCTACAGTGTTTGACATGTGGGGAAGAAAGGTAGAGGCACAGGATATTTCATGCCATGTCCCTGAATACACTGAGACCATCGGGGCAGTTGTCTCACTTTCTACAGCATTTGACATGTGGAGGAGAAAGGTAGAGGCACTGGATATTCCATGCCATGTCCCTGAATACACTGAGACTATCGGTGTGGGGTCTCACTTTCTACAGTGTTTGACATGTGGGGGAGAAAGGTAGAGATACTGCTTACTCCATGTCATGTCCCTGAATACACTGAGACCCTCAGTGCTTGGGTCTCACTTTCTACAGTGTTCGACATGTTGGGGGATAGGTAGAAGCACTGGATATTCCATGCCATGTCCCTGAATACACTGAGACCATCGGGGCTGGCGTCTCACTTTCTACAGTTTTTGACAAGTGGGGGAGAAAGGTAGAGGCACTGGATATTCCATGCCATGTCCCTGAATACACTGAGACCCTCAGTGCTTGGGTCTCACTTTCTACAGTGTTCGACATGTTGGGGGAAAGGTAGAAGCACTGGATATTTCATGCCATGTCCCTGAATACACTGAGACCATCGGGGCAGTTGTCTCACTTTCTACAGCATTTGACATGTGGAGGAGAAAGGTAGAGGCACTGGATATTCCATGCCATGTCCCTGAATACACTGAGACTATCGGTGCTGGGGTCTCACTTTCTACAGTGTTTGACATGTGGGGGAGAAAGGTAGAGATACTGCATACTCCATGTCATGTCCCTGAATACACTGAGACCCTCAGTGCTTGGGTCTCACTTTCTACAGTGTTCGACATGTTGGGGGAAAGGTAGAAGCACTGGATATTCCATGCCATGTCCCTGAATACACTGAGACCATCGGGGCTGGCGTCTCACTTTCTACAGTTTTTGACAAGTGGGGGAGAAAGGTAGAGGCACTGGATATTCCATGCCATGTCCCTGAATACACTGAGACCATCGGTGCTGGGGTCTCACTTTCTACAGTGTTTGACACGTGGGGGACAAAGGTAAAGGCACTGGATATTCCATGCCATGTCCCTGAATACACTGAGACCATCGGTGCTGGGGTCTCAATTTCTACAGTGTTTGACACGTGGGGCAGAAAGGTAGAGACACTGCATACTCCATGCCATGTCCCTGAATACACTGACGCCATCAGTGCTGGGGTCTCACTTTCTACAGTGTTTGACATGTGGGGGAGAAAGGTAGAGGCACTGGATATTCCATGCCATGTCCCTGAATACACTTAGACCATCGGTGCAGGGGTCTCACTTTCTAGTGTTTGACACGTGGGGGAGAAAGGTAGAGGCACTGGATATTCTATGCAATGTTCCTGAATACACTGAGACCATTGGTGAAGGGGTCTCACTTTCTAGTGTTTGACATGTGGGGTCGAAAGGTAGAGGCACTGGATATTCAATGTTATGTCCCTGAATACACTGAGGCCATCAGTGCTGGGGTCTCACTTTCTGCAGTGTTTGACATGTGGGGGTGAAAGGTGGAGGCACTGGGTATTCCATGCCATGTCCCTGAATACACTGAGACCATTGGTGCTGGGGTCTCACTTTCTACAGTGTTTGACATGTGGGGGGGAAAGGTAGAAGCACTGGATATTCCATGCCATGTCCCTGAATACACTGAGACCATCGGGGCAGGGGTCTCACTTTCTACAGTGTTTGACATGTGGTGAAGAAAGGTAGAGGCACAGGATATTTCATGCCATGTCCCTGAATACACTGAGACCATCGGGGCTGGCGTCTCACTTTCTACAGTGTTTGACAAGTGGGGGAGAAAGGTAGAGGCACTGGATATTCCATGCCATGTCCCTGAATACACTGAGACCATCGGGGCTGGCGTCTCACTTTCTACAGTGTTTGACAAGTGGGGGAGAAAGGTAGAGGCACTGGATATTTCATGCCATGTCCCTGAATACACTGAGACCATCGGGGCTGGCGTCTCACTTTCTACAGTGTTTGACAAGTGGGGGAGAAAGGTAGAGGCACTGGATATTCCATGCCATGTCCCTGAATTCACTGAGACCATCAGTGCTTGGGTCTCACTTTCTACAGTGTTTGACATGTGGGGGAGAATGGTAGAAGCACTGGATATTCAATGTCATGTCCCTGAATACACTGAGGCCATCAGTGCTGGGGTCTCACTTTCTACAGTGTTTGACATGTTGGGGAGAAAGGTAGAGGCACTGGATATTCCATGCCGTGTCCCTGAATACACTGAGAATGTCGGTGCAGGGGTCTCACTTTCTAGTGTTTGACACGTGGGGGAGAAAGGTAGAGGCACTGGATATTCCATGCCATGTCCCTGAATACACTGAGACCATCGGTGCTGGGGTCTCACTTTCTGCAGTGTTTGACATGTGAGGGAGAAAGGTAGAGGCACTGGATGTTCCATGCCATGTCCCTGAATATGCTGAGACCATTGGTGCTGGGGTCTCACTTTCTACAGCGTTTGACATGTCGGGGGAAGGGTAGAGGCACTGGATATTCCATGCCATGTCCCTGAATACACTGAGACCATCGGTGCTGGGGTCTCACTTTCTACAGTGTTTGACATGCGGGGGAGAAAGGTAGAGACACTGGATATTCCATGCCATGTCCCTGAATACGCTGAGAACATCGGTGCTGGGGTCTCACTTTCTACAGTGTTTGACATGTGGGAGGGAAAGGTAGAGGCATTGGATATTCCATGCCATGTCCCTGAATACACCGAGACCATCGGGGCGGGGGTCTCACTGTCTACAGCGTTTGACATGTGGGGAGAAAGGTAGAGGCACTGGATATTCCATGCCATGTCCCTGAATACACTGAGACTATCGGTGCTGGGGTCTCACTTTCTACAGTGTTTGACATGTGGGGAAGAAAGGTAGAGGCACTGGATATTCAATGTCATGTCCCTGAATACACTGAGGCCATCAGTGCTGGGGTCTCACTTTCTACAGTGTTTGACATGTGGGGGAGAAAGGTAGAAGAAATGGATATTCCATGCCATGTCCCTGAATACACTGAGACCATCGGTGCTGGGGTCTCACTTTCTGCAGTGTTTGACATATGAGGGAGAAAGGTAGAGGCAATGGATGTTCCATGCCATGTCCCTGAATATGCTGAGACCATTGGTGCTGGGTTCTCACTTTCTACAGCGTTTGACATGTGGGGGGAAGGGTAGAGGCACTGGATATTCCATGCCATGTCCCTGAATACACTGAGACCATCAGTGCTGGGTTCTCACTTTCTACAGTGTTTGACATGTGGGGGGGAAAGGTAGAAGCACTGGATATTCCATGCCATGTCCCTGAATACACTGAGACCATCGGTGCTGGGGTCTCACTTTCTACAGTGTTTGACACGTGGGGGACAAAGGTAAAGGCACTGGATATTCCATGCCATGTCCCTGAATACACTGAGACCATCGGTGCTGGGGTCTCAATTTCTACAGTGTTTGACACGTGGGGGAGAAAGGTAGAGACACTGCATATTCCATGCCATGTCCCTGAATACACTGAGACCATCAGTGTTGGGGTCTCACTTTCTACAGTGTTTGACATGTGGGGAAGAAAGGTAGAGGCACTGGATATTCAATGTCATGTCCCTGAATACACTGAGGCCATCAGTGCTGGGGTCTCACTTTCTACAGTGTTTGACATGTGGGGGAGAAAGGTAGAAGAAATGGATATTCCATGCCATGTCCCTGAATACACTGAGACCATCGGTGCTGGGGTCTCACTTTCTGCAGTGTTTGACATATGAGGGAGAAAGGTAGAGGCAATGGATGTTCCATGCCATGTCCCTGAATATGCTGAGACCATTGGTGCTGGGTTCTCACTTTCTACAGCGTTTGACATGTGGGGGGAAGGGTAGAGGCACTGGATATTCCATGCCATGTCCCTGAATACACTGAGACCATCAGTGCTGGGGTCTCACTTTCTACAGTGTTTGACATGTGGGGGGGAAAGGTAGAAGCACTGGATATTCCATGCCATGTCCCTGAATACACTGAGACCATCGGTGCTGGGGTCTCACTTTCTACAGTGTTTGACACGTGGGGGACAAAGGTAAAGGCACTGGATATTCCATTCCATGTCCCTGAATACACTGAGACCATCGGTGCTGGGGTCTCAATTTCTACAGTGTTTGACACGTGGGGGAGAAAGGTAGAGACACTGCATATTCCATGCCATGTCCCTGAATACACTGAGACAATTGGTGCTGGGGTCTCACTTTCTACAGCGTTTGACATGTGGGGGGAAGGGTAGAGGCACTGGATATTCCATGCCATGTCCCTGAATACACTGAGACCATCGGTGTTGGGGTCTCACTTTCTGCAGTGTTTGACATGTGAGGGAGAAAGGTAGAGGCACTGGATATTGCATGCCATGACCCTGGATACACTGAGACCAACGGTGCTGGGGTCTCACTTTCTACAGTGTTTGACATGCGGGGGAGAAAGGTAGAGACACTGGATATTCCATGCCATGTCCCTGAATACGCTGAGAACATCGGTGCTGGGGTCTCACTTTCTACAGTGTTTGACATGTGGGAGGGAAAGGTAGAGGCATTGGATATTCCATGCCATGTCCCTGAATACACCAAGACCATCGGGGCGGGGGTCTCACTTTCTACAGCGTTTGACATGTGGGGGAGAAAGGTAGAGGCACTGGATATTCCATGCCATGTCCCTGAATACACTGAGACCATCAGTGTTGGGGTCTCACTGTCTACAGTGTTTGACATGTGGGGAAGAAAGGTAGAGGCACAGGATATTTCATGCCATGTCCCTGAATACACTGAGACCATCGGGGCAGTTGTCTCACTTTCTACAGCATTTGACATGTGGAGGAGAAAGGTAGAGGCACTGGATATTCCATGCCATGTCCCTGAATACACTGAGACCATCAGTGCTGGGGTCTCACTTTCTACAGTGTTTGACATGTGGGGGGGGAAAGGTAGAAGCACTGGATATTCCATGCCATGTCCCTGAATACACTGAGACCATCAGTGCTGGGGTCTCACTTTCTACAGTGTTTGACATGTGGGGAAGAAAGGTAGAGGCACTGGATATTCCATGCCATGTCCCTGAATACACTGAGACCATCAGTGCTGGAGTTTCACTTTCTACAGTGTTTGACTTGCAGGGCAAAAAGGTAGAGGCACTGGATATTCCATGCCATGTCCCTGAATACACTGAGACCATCGGTGATGGGGTCTCACTTTCTACAGTGTTTGACATGTGGTGTTGAAAGGTAGAGGTCCTGGATATTCCATGCCATGTCCCTGAATACACTGAGACCATCGGTGCTGGGGTCTCACTTTCTACAGTGTTTGACATGTGGGGGAGAAAGGTAGAGGCACTGGATATTCCATGCCATGTCCCTGAATACGCTAAAACCATCGGTGCTGGGGTCTCACTTTCTACAGTATTTGACATGTGGGGGAAAAAGGTAGAGGCACTGGATATTCCATGCCATGTCCCTGAATACACCGAGACCATCAGTGATGGGGTCTCACTTTCTACAGTATTTGACATGTGGGGGAGAAAGGTAGAGATACTGCATACTCCATGTCATGTCCCTGAATACACTGAGACCCTCAGTGCTTGGGTCTCACTTTCTACAGTGTTTGACATGTGGGGGAGAATGGTAGAAGCACTGGATATTCAATGTCATGTCCCTGAATACACTGAGGCCATCAGTGCTGGGGTCTCACTTTCTACCGTGTTTGACTTGTTGGGGAGAAAGGTAGAGGCACTGGATATTCCATGCCATGTCCCTGAATACACTGAGAATGTCGGTGCAGGGGTCTCACTTTCTAGTGTTTGACACGTGGGGGAGAAAGGTAGAGGCACTGGATATTCCATGCCATGTCCCTGAATACACTGAGACCATTGGTGCTGGGGTCTCACTTTCTACAGTGTTTGACATGTGGGGGAGAAAGGTAGAAGAAATGGATATTCCATGCCATGTCCCTGAATACACTGAGACCATCGGTGCTGGGGTCTCACTTTCTGCAGTGTTTGACATGTGAGGGAGAAAGGTAGAGGCACTGGATGTTCCATGCCATGTCCCTGAATACGCTGAGACCATTGGTGCTGGGGTCTCACTTTCTACAGCGTTTGACATGTGGGGGGAAGGGTAGAGGCACTGGATATTCCATGCCATGTCCCTGAATACACTGAGACCATCGGTGCTGGGGTCTCACTTTCTACAGTGTTTGACATGCGGGGGAGAAAGGTAGAGACACTGGATATTCCATGCCATGTCCCTGAATACGCTGAGAACATCAGTGCTGGGGTCTCACTTTCTACAGTGTTTGACATGTGGGAGGGAAAGGTAGAGGCATTGGATATTCCATGCCATGTCCCTGAATACACCGAGACCATCGGGGTGGGGGTCTCACTGTCTACAGCGTTTGACATGTGGGGGAGAAAGGTAGAGGCACTGGATATTCCATGCCATGTCCCTGAATACACTGAGACTATCGGTGCTGGGGTCTCACTTTCTACAGTGTTTGACATGTGGATGAGAAAGGCAGAGGCACTGGATATTCCATGCCATGTCCCTGAATACACTGAGACCATCAGTGCTGAGGTCTCACTTTCTACAGTGTTTGACATGTGGGGGGGAAAGGTAGAAGCACTGGATATTCCATGCCATGTCCCTGAATACACTGAGACCATCGGGGCAGGGGTCTCACTTTCTACAGTGTTTGACATGTGGGGAAGAAAGGTAGAGGCACAGGATATTTCATGCCATGTCCCTGAATACACTGAGACCATCGGGGCTGGCGTCTCACTTTCTACAGTGTTTGACAAGTGGGGGAGAAAGGTAGAGGCACTGGATATTCCATGCCATGTCCCTGAATTCACTGAGACCATCGGTGCTGGGGTCTCACTTTCTACAGTGTTTGACACGTGGGGGACAAAGGTAAAGGCACTGGATATTCCATGCCATGTCCCTGAATACACTGAGACCATTGGTGCTGGGGTCTCAATTTCTACAGTGTTTGACACGTGGGGGAGAAAGGTAGAGACACTGCATATTCCATGCCATGTCCCTGAATACACTGAGACCAATGGTGCTGGGGTCTCACTTTCTACAGTGTTTGACATGCGGGGGAGAAAGGTAGAAGAAATGGATATTCCATGCCATGTCCCTGAATACACTGAGACCATCGGTGCTGGGGTCTCACTTTCTACAGCGTTTGACATGTGGGGGGAAGGGTAGAGGCACTGGATATTCCATGCCATGTCCCTGAATACACTGAGACCATCAGTGCTGGGGTCTCACTTTCTTCAGTGTTTGACATGTGAGGGAGAAAGGTAGAGGCACTGGATATTGCATGCCATGTCCCTGGATACACTGAGACCAACGGTGCTGGGGTCTCACTTTCTACAGTGTTTGACATGCGGGGGAGAAAGGTAGAGACACTGGATATTCCATGCCATGTCCCTGAATACGCTGAGAACATCGGTGCTGGGGTCTCACTTTCTACAGTGTTTGACATGTGGGAGGGAAAGGTAGAGGCATTGGATATTCCATGCCATGTCCCTGAATACACCGAGACCATCGGGGCGGGGGTCTCACTTTCTACAGCATTTGGCATGTGGGGGAGAAAGGTAGAGGCACTGGATATTCCACGCCATGTCCCTGAATACACTGAGACCATCAGTGCTGGGGTCTCACTTTCTACAGTGTTTGACATGTGGGGGGAAAGGTAGAGGCACTGGATATTCCACGCCATGTCCCTGAATACACTGAGACTATCGGTGCTGGGGTCTCACTTTCTACAGTGTTTGACATGTGGGGGACAAAGGTAGAGGCACTGGATATTCCATGCCATGTCCCTGAATACACTGAGACTATCGGTGCTGGGGTCTCACTTTCTACAGTGTTTGACATGTGGGGAAGAAAGGTAGAGGCACTGGATATTCAATGTCATGTCCCTGAATACACTGAGGCCATCAGTGCTGGGGTCTCACTTTCTACAGTGTTTGACATGTGGGGGAGAAAGGTAGAAGAAATGGATATTCCATGTCCCTGAATACACTGAGACCATCGGTGCTGGGGTCTCACTTTCTGCAGTGTTTGACATATGAGGGAGAAAGGTAGAGGCACTGGATATTCCATTCCATGTCCCTGAATACACCGAGACCATCAGTGATGGGGTCTCACTTTCTACAGTATTTGACATGTGGGGGAGAAAGGTAGAGGCACTGGATATTCCATGCCATGTCCCTGAATACACCGAGACCATCAGTGATGGGGTCTCACTTTCTACAGTATTTGACATGTGGGGGAGAAAGGTAGAGATACTGCATACTCCATGTCATGTCCCTGAATACACTGAGACCCTCAGTGCTTGGGTCTCACTTTCTACAGTGTTTGACATGTGGGGGAGAATGGTAGAAGCACTGGATATTCAATGTCATGTCCCTGAATACACTGAGGCCATCAGTGCTGGGGTCTCACTTTCTACCGTGTTTGACATGTTAGGGAGAAAGGTAGAGGCACTGGATATTCCATGCCGTGTCCCTGAATACACTGAGAATGTCGGTGCAGGGGTCTCACTTTCTAGTGTTTGACACGTGGGGGAGAAAGGTAGAGGCACTGGATATTCCATGCCATGTCCCTGAATACACTGAGACCATTGGTGCTGGGGTCTCACTTTCTACAGCGTTTGACATGTGGGGGGAAGGGTAGAGGCACTGGATATTCCATGCCATGTCCCTGAATACACTGAGACCATCGGTGCTGGGGTCTCACTTTCTACAGTGTTTGACATGTGGGAGGGAAAGGTAGAAGCACTGGATATTCCATGCCATGTCCCTGAATACACTGAGACCATCGGGGCAGGGGTCTCACTTTCTACAGTGTTTGACATGTGGGGAAGAAAGGTAGAGGCACAGGATATTTCATGCCATGTCCCTGAATACACTGAGACCATCGGGGCTGGCGTCTCACTTTCTACAGTGTTTGACAAGTGGGGGAGAAAGGTAGAGGCACTGGATATTCCATGCCATGTCCCTGAATTCACTGAGACCATCGGTGCTGGGGTCTCACTTTCTACAGTGTTTGACACGTGGGGGACAAAGGTAAAGGCACTGGATATTCCATGCCATGTCCCTGAATACACTGAGACCATCGGTGCTGGGGTCTCAATTTCTACAGTGTTTGACACGTGGGGGAGAAAGGTAGAGACACTGCATATTCCATGCCATGTCCCTGAATACACTGAGACCAATGGTGCTGGGGTCTCACATTCTACAGTGTTTGACATGTGGGGGAGAAAGGTAGAAGAAATGGATATTCCATGCCATGTCCCTGAATACACTGAGACCATCGGTGCTGGGGTCTCACTTTCTACAGCGTTTGACATGTGGGGGGAAGGGTGGAGGCACTGGATATTCCATGCCATGTCCCTGAATACACTGAGACCATCAGTGCTGGGGTCTCACTTTCTGCAGTGTTTGACATGTGAGGGAGAAAGGTAGAGGCACTGGATATTGCATGCCATGTCCCTGGATACACTGAGACCAACGGTGCTGGGGTCTCACTTTCTACAGTGTTTGACATGCGGGGGAGAAAGGTAGAGACACTGGATATTCCATGCCATGTTCCTGAATACGCTGAGAACATCGGTGCTGGGGTCTCACTTTCTACAGTGTTTGACATGTGGGAGGGAAAGGTAGAGGCATTGGATATTCCATGCCATGTCCCTGAATACACCGAGACCATCGGGGCAGGGGTCTCACTTTCTACAGTGTTTGACATGTGGGGAAGAAAGGTAGAGGCACAGGATATTTCATGCCATGTCCCTGAATACACTGAGACCATCGGGGTTGGCGTCTCACTTTCTACAGTGTTTGACAAGTGGGGGAGAAAGGTAGAGGCACTGGATATTCCATGCCATGTCCCTGAATTCACTGAGACCATCGGTGCTGGGGTCTCACTTTCTACAGTGTTTGACACGTGGGGGACAAAGGTAAAGGCACTGGATATTCCATGCCATGTCCCTGAATACACTGAGACCATCGGTGCTGGGGTCTCAATTTCTACAGTGTTTGACACGTGGGGGAGAAAGGTAGAGACACTGCATATTCCATGCCATGTCCCTGAATACACTGAGACCAATGGTGCTGGGGTCTCACATTCTACAGTGTTTGACATGTGGGGGAGAAAGGTAGAAGAAATGGATATTCCATGCCATGTCCCTGAATACACTGAGACCATCGGTGCTGGGGTCTCACTTTCTACAGCGTTTGACATGTGGGGGGAAGGGTGGAGGCACTGGATATTCCATGCCATGTCCCTGAATACACTGAGACCATCAGTGCTGGGGTCTCACTTTCTGCAGTGTTTGACATGTGAGGGAGAAAGGTAGAGGCACTGGATATTGCATGCCATGTCCCTGGATACACTGAGACCAACGGTGCTGGGGTCTCACTTTCTACAGTGTTTGACATGCGGGGGAGAAAGGTAGAGGCACTGGATATTCCATGCCATGTCCCTGAATACACTGAGGCCATCAGTGCTGGGGTCTCACTTTCTACAGTGTTTGACATGTGGGGGAGAAAGGTAGAAGAAATGGATATTCCATGCCATGTCCCTGAATACACCGAGACCATCGGGGCGGGGTCTCACTTTCTACAGCGTTTGACATGTGGGGGAGAAAGGTAGAGGCACTGGATATTCCATGCCATGTCCCTGAATACACTGAGACTATCGGTGCTGGGGTCTCACTTTCTACAGTGTTTGACATGTGGGGGGGAAAGGTAGAAGCACAGGATATTTCATGCCATGTCCCTGAATACACTGAGACCATCGGGGCTGGCGTCTCACTTTCTACAGTGTTTGACACGTGGGGGACAAAGGTAAAGGCACTGGATATTCCATGCCATGTCCCTGAATACACTGAGACCATCGGTGCTGGGGTTTCACTTTCTACAGTGTTTGACACGTGGGGGACAAAGGTAAAGGCATTGGATATTCCATGCCATGTCCCTGAATACACCGAGACCATCAGGGCGGGGTCTCACTTTCTACAGCGTTTGACACGTGGGGGAGAAAAGTAGAGACACTGCATATTCCATGCCATGTCCCTGAATACACTGAGACCATCGGTGCTGGGGTCTCACTTTCTACAGTGTTTGACATGCGGGGGAGAAAGGTAGAGGCACTGGATATTGCATGCCATGTCCCTGGATACACTGAGACCAACGGTGCTGGGGTCTCACTTTCTACAGTGTTTGACATGCGGGGGAGAAAGGTAGAGACACTGGATATTCCATGCCATGTCCCTGAATACACTGAGACCATCGGTGCTGGGGTTTCACTTTCTACAGTGTTTGACATGTGGGGGGGAAAGGTAGAAGCACAGGATATTTCATGCCATGTCCCTGAATACACTGAGACCATCGGGGCTGGCGTCTCACTTTCTACAGTGTTTGACACGTGGGGGACAAAGGTAAAGGCACTGGATATTCCATGCCATGTCCCTGAATACACTGAGACCATCGGTGCTGGGGTCTCAATTTCTACAGTGTTTGACACGTGGGTGAGAAAGGTCGAGACACTGCATATTCCATGCCATGTCCCTGAATACACTGAGACCATCAGTGCTGGGATCTCACTTTCTACAGTGTTTGACACATGGGGGAGAAAGGTAGAGGCACTGGATATTCCATGCATTTCCCTGAATACACTGAGACCATCGGTGCTGGGGTCTAACTTTCTACAGTGTTTGACATGTGGGGGAGAAAGGTAGAGACACTGCATACTCCATGCCATGTCCCTGAATACACTGAGGCCATCAGTGCTGGGGTCTCACTTTCTACAGTGTTTGACATGTGGGGAAGAAAGGTAGAGGCACTGGATATTCAATGCCATGTCCCTGAATACACTTAGACCATCGGTGAAGGGGTCTCACTTTCTAGTGTTTGACACGTGGGGGAGAAAGGTAGAGGCACTGGATATTCAATGCAATGTCCCTGAATACACTGAGACCATTGGTGAAGGGGTCTCACTTTCTAGTGTTTGACACGTGGGGGAGAAAGGTAGAGGCACTGGATATTCAATGCAATGTCCCTGAATACACTGAGACCATTGGTGAAGGGGTCTCACTTTCTAGTGTTTGACATGTGGGGGAGAAAGGTAGAGGCACTGGATATTCAATGTTATGTCCCTGAATACACTGAGGCCATCAGTGCTGGGGTCTCACTTTCTACAGTGTTTGACATGTGGGGGTGAAAGGTGGAGGCACTGGGTATTCCATGCCATGTCCCTGAATACACTGAGACCATCGGTGCTGGGGTCTCACTTTTTACAGTGTTTGACATGTGGGGGAGAAAGGTAGAGACACTGCATATTCCATGCCATGTCCAAGAATACACTGAGACCATCGGTGCTGGAGTCTCACTTTCTACAGTGTTTGACATGTGGGGGAGAATGGTAGAGGCACTGGATATTCCATGCCATGTCCCTGAATACACTGAGACCATCGGTGCTGGGGTCTCACTTTCTACAGTGTTTGACACGTGGGGGAGAAAGGTAGAGACACTGCATATTCCATGCCATGTCCCTGAATACACTGAGACCATCGGTGCTGGGGTCTCACTTTCTACAGTGTTTGACACGTGGAGGAGAAAGGTCCAGGCACTGGATATTCCAGGCCATGTCCCTGAATACGCTGAGACCATCGGTGCTGGGGTTTCACTTTCTATAGCGTTTGACATGTGGCAGAGAAAGGTAGAGGCACTGGGTGTTCAATGCCATGCCCCTGAATACACTGAGACCCTCGGTGCTGGGGTCTCACTTTCTACACTGTTTGACATATGGGGGAGAATGGTAGAGACTGGATATTCCATGCCATGTCCCTGAATACACTGAGACCATCGGTGCTGGGGTCTCACTTTCTACAGTGTTTGACATGTGGGGGAGAAAGGTAGAGCACTGGATATTCCATGCCATGTCCCTGATTACACTGAGACCATTGGTGCTGGGGTCTCACTTTCTACAGTGTTTGACATGTGGGGGAGAAAGGTACAGGCACTGGATATTCCATGCCATGTCCCTGAATACACTGAGACCATTGGTGCTGGCGTCTCACTTTCTACAGTGTTTGACAAGTGTGGGAGAAAGGTAGAGGCACTGGATATTCCATGCCATGTCCCTGAATTCACTGAGGCCATCGGTGCTGGGGTCTCACTTTCTACAGTGTTTGACATGTGGGGGAGAAAGGTAGAGGAAATGGATATTCCATGCCATGTCCCTGAATACACTGAGACCATCGGTGCTGGGGTCTCACTTTCTACAGTGTTTGACATGTGGGGGAGAAAGGTAGAGGCAATGGATACTCCATGCCATGTCCCTGGATACACTGAGACCATCGGTGCTGGGGTCTCACTTTCTACAGTGTTTGACATGTGGGGCAGAGGGGAAGGTAGAGGCACTGGATATTCCATGCCATGTCCCTGAATACACTGAGACCATCAGTGCTGGGGTCTCACTTTCTACAGTGTTTGACATGTGGGGGAGAAAGGTAGAGGCACTGGATATTCCATGCCATGTCCCCGAATACGCTGAGACCATCGGTGCTGGGGTCTCACTTTCTACAGTGTTTGACATGTGGAGGAGAAAGGTAGAGACACTGCATATTCCATGCCATGTCCCTGAATACACTGAGACCATCGGTGCTGGGGTCTCACTTTCTACAGTGTTTGACATGTGGAGGAGAAAGGTAGAGACACTGCATATTCCATGCCATGTTCCTGAATATGCTGAGACCATTGGTGCTGGAGTCTCACTTTCTACAGTGTTTGACATGTGGGGGAGAAAGGTAGAGGCACAGGATATTCCATGCCATGTCCCTGAATACGCTGAGACCATTGGTGCTGGAGTCTCACTTTCTACAGTGTTTGACATGTGAGGGAGAAAGGAAGAGACTGGATATTCCATGCCATGTTCCTGAATACACTGAGACCATCGGTGCTGGGGTCTCACTGGGGTCTCACTTTCTACAGTCTTTGACATGTGGTGCAGCACTCAATCAAAGGTGGAAAAGACTGGATAAAGGCAAAGCTTACTTTTTACATGACTTGACCTATGACCTAGAAGGCTTAATTCATAATGTGTATTTTTCTAATATTGTGGAATAGCCAAGGTGAAATGCCACAGAAACTTCGTTTGCTGTAAATTTGTTTGGGTCCACTCATATTGCATCCAACTTTGCTGTACACTACTCTAATACCCCCAGAACTGCCCCATGCCATTCACATTTCCCCCTTTGTGGCCTTCTGACAAACGCACAATCCCCCATGGACAAACACATACACTGCCTCCTATCCAAAAACACTTACTGAGTCATTGCCGTCTTTCACATGCTCTCCTGTGGTCCCCAGCAGTGTGTACCTGTATGCATGGGCAAGGATGTGGGAAGGACCATTAAGTGATGTCTGGCTCCAAACCTCAATAAGTCTGGAAGTCCTGGCATGGGATTTTCCCATCATCTTGCCCTGCCTGGAAGACCTGCCATGGGCTTTTCCCATCATCTTGTCCTGCCTGGAAGACCTGCCATGGGCTTTTCCCATCATCTTGCCCTGCCTGGAAGACCTGGCATGGCTTTCCCTATCATCTTGCCCTGTATGGAAGTTGTGGCATGGTCTTTACCTATCATCCTGCCCTGTCTGGAAGACCTGCATGGTCTTTACCTATCATCTTGCCCTGCCTGGAAGACCTGGCATGGGCTTTTCCTATCACCTTGCCCTGCATGGAAGACCTGCCATGGTCTTTACCTATCATCTTGCCCTGCCTGGAAGACCTTGCATGGGCTTTTCCCCTCATCTTGCCCTGCCTGCAAGACCTGGCAAGGGCTTTTCCTATCACCTTGCCCTGCCTGTAATTCCTGGCATGGGCTTTTCCTATCATCTTGCCCTCGACTCTTTTGGTGTTATTCCTGTTGTTATCCTTGAGATTGGTTTCACATTTTTTATTGTGGCATACTATACAGATGCCCCCGTTTTGATGTACTCTGGCTTTTCTGGCCTTAGTCCTCTGTTTGGATTGCTTGCTTCTGCCTCTAGACTCTGCCTAGTTTGATTGTGAATGCATCATACAGCTTGTTATAATCTGACACGCGTTCTACACTGAACCACGTGGCCAGTCACGTGATTTATTTCTATCGGCTCTCCATTCAGCCCCGATCCTTTGTTTTGGCCTCGCAGCGCGATTTTCGGTGTGGTGTGTGTGTGGGGGGTGTCCCTTGGTGCGCTCGATGCGCTCGGGCCGTGATGTGGGTGAAGTTGGGCCCGCTGTGTTTTTTGGTGGCGAGGTTGTGTTTGCTCGGCTCGTTTTCACCGCGCGGGGCGTGACTCTGTATTGGACGTGCCTTCCCGTGTAAGTGGTCATGTGCAATAGAGACGTTTTAGACGTCTGATTTGATACGCCCACTGGCGTATTTAACCTTGGATACACGCCAATACAGGAAGTTCGCTTGCTGACTTCCTGGTGTGGTGTTGACGGCGTTTGCCGCTGAGGTAAGTAATTTTTAGCAGGTAGCCAGATGGAATCCCTCACGGTTTCGGCTTCTTTTCACCTTTCTATTCTAGATTAGGTTAAACATCTATGGTGGAGGTATTTATGTTTACGAGTTAGACTTGCTTATATGTTGAGACCTTGCAGTACCGTTATTTAGGTTATACAATAGACATACAGATCCTGCTGCGCATGGACTGGTGTAAGTTCAGTTATTTATGAACTTTCAGATTATGCCTTCTGCCTTTACCTCATACAGTGCAGTGATGTATTCTATGTACGTTATATTTGGGGGAATAACAGGTGATTTATCAGCTTTTTGTACCTTTTATTGCTTCATAGACTTTGTCTATTCTTGAATGACACTTGGAGGTTCACCCTTCTGGGGAACCCACTGAAATCCTGAACTGTCTATGCACTTGAGGTCGTACCACAGATAAAGGAATCACCTATTGATGGTACTTGATTGATAGATCTGGACTTGATCAATGGTGAGCATAATTACAAATTATGATGTTGCCCTTATCCCTTTTCTCTGGGTGCAGGATCTTTTTTTTTCTTTTTTATCATTACTATTGTATCACTTTTTCGGCTTTTCCATCTCTTATTTTTCAATTAATCGTTGACAGACGGGTGGTCCCATTGTTGGGTTTTCCTTTAAGTTTTTATATGTCTACTTTATTTAGAATGGAATTTATTTACTTCTTTACTTTTGGTTTTCCTCTTTGGCTGCTTGCATCTCACTCGAGTCTTTTTTAGCAGAGAAATTGTATGACCACATTGTGGCCTTTTTTTATTTTCATCCATTACAGATCTAATTCATTTGAGATTTGTTTCGGTGTGGCCGGACCGCTATTTCCTGGACTCTTTTGCCAGGCTCCTGGGCCCACCCCAAAAGGGTCGGAGATTATGGTAATTAGATTTTCTCTAATTAGATTTTCTCCCCTACTAGTCACTTTGCACGTTCCAACCCAATGTTGGGGGACGGGTCCTTCTTCGGGATCCTCCGATCACTTGTTTTTATGTACGGACTATTGTGCTGTTTACATGTATGGTGGTTCTGATGTTATATCTTTGTTTCTTTTTATTATTATTTTCTGTTTGGAGAACATACATTTCAGTGTCTCTGTAATTTGTAACATTTGTGTAGGTAAATCCAAGACACAGATGAATTTTCAAGAAAGTTTATACGGGAATGCTACGTCCTGATGAAGATGGACATCATCTGTAATTCAGCCAGATGTGTTTTCCATCGAAACTACCTGTTCCAAGGCGCCATGCTCACTATAATGTTTTTATGTATTTGTGGTTTATTTCGCATGTCACCTCAGTAGTTGACGTATAGCATCCCATGTTAGATTTTTTAGAGTATGGGTTTATTATTATTATTTTTGTGAAGATTCTTCAGTTTCTCGTTTTATGAAATATTTGAACTGCTATATTTGGAAACAACGTTTTTCTTCCCTGCCACTTTCAGGATTCAATCCATCTTTGAATTAATTTCCAAACAATCCTGACTTTGTTCGGTTGACCAGGATTTTTGCTACCCGAGGGATTCCCTTCTCTCGAGTGGGTTTAATCCACCGACACTGACTTAGACCTATTTGGGGACGATGGCGATCATTCCCCAGCTTGTGATCTGGCAGCAAGCTCTTAGCACTCCTATTGGGAAATTAGTATTTTCTTCACATTATGCACTTTATTCGTGTTGTATACTTGCATGTTCTATATTTACATTTACTCTTATTCATGTATGAGCTCTGACTTATTTAATAATAATTTTAATGTTTCTAATTAAATAAAGGAAAACAAATTTTTCATAAATGTTTTTGTGAATTATGTGCAGTGATCTGAAGAGTTGATAGAGGGACCGCTCCCGACTGCTGGTGGGATTGTGCGTCTTTCAGTAGACTTATTTACATATCCGCTGGCTTGATTTTTGTGCTTTGTTGCTGGTTGCTTCCCCTTTTGCCAGCGACGTAGGGGGTACCCATCTATTGCATTGTTGTTCTGCCTGGAAGACCTGCCATGGGCTTTTCCTATCATCTTGCCCTGCCTGGAAGAGCTGGCATGGGCCTTTCCTATCATCTTGTCCTGCCTGGAAGACCTGGCATGGGTTTTCCCATCATCCTGCCCTGTCTGGAAGACCTGGCATGGTCTTTACCTATCATCTTGCCCTTCCTGGAAGACCTGGCATGGGATTTTCCCATCATCCTGCCCTGTCTGGAAGACGTGGCATGGTCTTTACCCATCATCTTGCCCTGCCTGGAAGACCTGGCATGGGTTTTCCCATCATCCTGCCCTCTCTGGAGGACGTGACATGGGCTTTTCCTTTCACCTTGCCCTGCCTGGAAGACCTGGCATGGGCTTTACCTATCATCTTGCCCTGCCTGGGGGGCGTAACGTGGGCTTTTCCCATCACCTTGTTCTGCCTGGAAGACCTGGCATGGGCTTTTCCTATAATCTTGCCCTGCCTGGAAGACCTGGCATGGGCTTTTCCTATCATCTTGTCCCGCATTGAGGACCTGGCATGGGTTTTTCCAATCATCCTGCCCTGTCTGGAAGACCTGGCATGGTCTTTACCTATCATCTTGCCCTGTCTGGAAGACCTGGCATGGTCTTTACCCATCATCTTGCCCTGCCTGGAAGACCTGGCATGGGTTTTCCCATCATCCTGCCCTCTCTGGAGGACGTGACATGGGCTTTTCATTTCACCTTGCCCTGCCTGGAAGACCTGGCATGGGCTTTACCTATCATCTTGCCCTGCCTGGGGGGCGTAGCGTGGGCTTTTCCCATCATCTTACCCTGCCTGGAAGACCTGGCATGGGCTTTTTCTATCATCTTGTCCTGCCTGGAAGACCTAGCATGGGCTTTTCCTATCACCTTGCCCTGCCTGGAAGACCTGACATGGGCTTTTCCTATCACCTTGCCCTGCATGGAAGACCTGCCATGGGCTTTTCCTATCACCTTGCCCTGCCTGGAAGACCTGGCAAGGGCTTTTCCTGTCATCTTGCCCCGCCTGGAAGACCTGCCATGGGCTTTTGCTAACACCTTGCCCTGCCTGGAAGACCTGCCATGGGCTTTTCCTATCAGCTTGCCCTGCCTGGAAGACCTGGCATGGTCTTTTCCCATCATCCTGGCCTGTCTGGAAGACCTGGCATGGTCTTTACCTATCATCTTGCCCTGCCTGGAAGACCTGGCATGGGTTTTTCCCATCATCCTGCCCTGTTTGGAAGACCTGGCATGGGCTTTACCTATCATCTTGCCCTGCCTGGGGGACGTAACGTGGGCTTTTCCCATCACCTTGTTCTGCCTGGAAGACCTGGCAAGGGCTTTTCCTATCATCTTGCCCTGCCTGGAAGACCTGACATGGGTTTTTCCTATCATCTTGCCTGGCCTGGAGGAGCTGGCATGGGCTTTTCCTATCATCCTGCCCTTCCTGGAAGACCTGACATGGGCTTTTGCTATCACCTTGCCCTGCCTGGAAGAGCTGGCATGGGCTTTTCCTATCAGCTTGCCCTTTATGGAAGACCTGGCATGGGTTTTTCCCATCATCCTGCCCTGTCTGGAAGAACTGGCATGGTCTTTACCTATCATCTTGCCCTGCCCGGAAGACCTGGCATGGGTTTTTGCCATCATCCTGCCCTGTTTGTAAGACCTGGCATGGTTTTTACCCATCATTTTGCCCTGCCTGGAAGAACTGGAATGGGTTTTTCCCATCATCCTGCCCTGTTTGGAAGACCTGGCATGGGCTTTTTCTATCATCTTGTCCTGCCTGGAAGACCTGGCATGGGCTTTTCCTATCACCTTGCCCTGCCTGAAAGACCTGGCATGGGCTTTTCCTATCATTTTGCCCTGCCTGAGGGGCGTAACATGGGCTTTTCCCATCCCCTTGTTCTGCCTGGAAGACCTGGCATGGGCTTTTCCTATCATCTTGCCCTGCCTGGAAGACCTGACATGGGCTTTCCCTATCATCTTGCCTGGCCTGGAGGAGCTGGCATGGGCTTTTCCTATCATCTTGCCTGGCCTGGAGGAGCTGGCATGGGCTTTTCCTATCATCTTGCCCTGTCTGGAAAACCTGGCATGGGCTTTTCTGATCACCTTGCCCTGCCTGCAAGACGTGACATTGTCACTGTTTTTGCATAATGCTGCTATGGAGTGAATGACCTGACTTTACTCCCAGCTTGATGTCACATAACAAGACTTGATGCATTTAAATTTAAATATAAATCATCATGAATTAGAATGCAACACATTCTGATATGTTCATCGACAATGCACCTTAAGTGGTACTGTACTGGGCCCTCAAACGGGTCCTGTAATGATTTTACACTGGGGTGGAGCCCTTCAGACTCAACAGATGCCTCCTCTGTTTTCTCAGGCAGCAACTTGCAGTCGTGTGTGTGTGGGGGTAGTGGTGATGGAGAGTTGTAGTAGGAAGGAGGGAGTAGTAGCATGGAGCAGGGACTTTTAGTGTGGTGGGGGAGTTTTAGTGTGGATGGGAAGATATAGTGGCTAAGAGGGAGTAGCAGAGTGGTGGGGAGTTGAAGCATGTAGAAAGGAGTTGCAGTCTAAGGAGGGAGTCGCAGTGTAAGGAGGGAGTAGTATTGTGGGGGGAGAGAGGTGTAGTGTGGAGGGGAGTTGTAGTGTAGAGGATGGAGTTGGATTGTGGGGGAGGGAGTAGTAGTCTGAGGAGGGAGTTGTAGTGTGGTGGAGGGAGTAGTAGGGTGGAGGGGAGTTGTAGTGTGGAGCGGTGTTGCAGTGTAAGGAGGGGGTAGTATTGTGGGGGAGGGAGTAGTAGAGTGGAGATGGGGTTGTAGTTTGGGGGGAGGAGGGAGTTGTAGTGTGGAGGAGGGATTTCCAGTGTAAGGAGGGAGTAGTAGGGTGGAGGGGAGTTGTAGTGTGGAGCAGTGTTGCAGTGTAAGGAGGGGGTAGTATTGTGGGGGAGGGAGTAGTAGAGTGGAGGAGGGGTTGTAGTTTGGGGGGAGGAGGGAGTTGTAGTGTGGAGGAGGGATTTCCAGTGTAAGGAGGGAGTAGTATTGTGGGGGAGGGAGTAATAGAGTGGATGGGAGTTGTAGTTTTGGGGAGGAGGGAGTTGTAGTGTGGAGTGGTGTTGCAGTGTAAGGAGGGAGTAGTATTGTGGGAGAGGGAGTAGTAGAGTGGAGGAGGGGTTGTAGTTTGGGGGGAGGAGGGAGTTGTAGTGTGGAGGAGGGATTTCCAGTGTAAGGAGGGAGTAGTAGGGTGGAGGGGAGTTGTAGTGTGGAGCAGTGTTGCAGTGTAAGGAGGGGGTAGTATTGTGGGGGAGGGAGTAGTAGAGTGGAGGAGGGGTTGTAGTTTGGGGGGAGGAGGGAGTTGTAGTGTGGAGGAGGGATTTCCAGTGTAAGGAGGGAGTAGTATTGTGGGGGAGGGAGTAGTAGAGTGGAGGAGGAGTTGTAGTTTTGGGGAGGAGGGAGTTGTAGTGTGGAGCGGTGTTGCAGTGTAAGGAGGGAGTAGTATTGTGGGGGAGGGAGTAGTAGAGTGGAGGAGGAGTTGTAGTTTTGGGGAGGAGGGAGTTGTAGAGTGGAGCGGTGTTGCAGTGTAAGGAGGGAGTAGTATTGTGGGGGAGGGAGTGAGGAGGGGTTGTAGTTTGGGAGGAGGGGGGAGTTGCAGTGTGGAGTGGGCGTTGTGTGGAGGAGGGAGTTGCAGTGTGGAGGAGGGATTTCCAGTGTAAGGAGGGAGTAGTATTGTGGGGGAGTGAGTAGTAGAATTAAGGAGGGGTTGTAGTTTGGGGGGAGGAGGGAGTTGCAGTGTGGAGTGGGAGTTGTGTGGAGAAGGGAGTTGCAGTGTGGAGGAGGGATTTCCAGTGTAAGGAGGGAGTAGTATCGTGGGGAAGCGAGTAGTAGAGTGGAGTAAACATTGAAGGGTGGAGGCAGAGTCTATAGGAAAGGAGAGACATTGGAGGGACAGGGGATAGTGGGACGAGACATCGAGGTGAGAGGAGAAGAGAGTATTACAAGTTATAGAAAGGAATAGGGAGAGGAAAGGGTGAGCGTGGTAGAAGCACAAGTGAATCAAGCATGGTGTCTGTAAGGCACATTCCCTATCCCAGTAGAACACTAACCGCTGGAAAGAGTAGAGACTGTTAGGAAGTCTCTAAGGGAGTTTTAGAGAGATAAGGTTGTTCATCTCAGCTAAACGGGCTCTTAGTATACAGAGGGAGGAACAATCATTAGCTACTAACCAGGTGTTAAGGAAGCCTGGATAAGTGGGGAGGTGCTTGCAGATGAGAGAGAGAGAGGGGGACTGCCCTAGGCGGATTGAAAGTTCAATAAAATCCCTTTACTTGTCCTTGAGCGTTGGCGTGTTTATTGATCCATCGCTGGTAATAGTAACACCATTCTTATCATATACTAAAATTGCAATTCCAATATCATACAGTAACAATCTTTGTCCTTCAAATGACACAATTCATTATTCAAATAGCACTTCGTCCCAACTGATTCTCGAGTGAGTATGTGTATTAATGCCACAGCAAACTAAGAGAAATTGGGTGTTGCGAAACCACGTGTAGGATTACAAGGTGCAACTAAAAAAGAGGGAAATGAGGCGTAAATTACGTATCCACAAGGACATGAGTAAAGCTGAACGAAAGGCAATCAAACAGGGTTCTCGCTTCTGGGAAAACATCCATCTTTATGCAATACTCCAGAGAGACTCCCATAAGATGCTGGTGCAGATTGCGGTAGGTGACTCTTGATAATTTTGGAGAATGATTAATCAGGCTGTAACATGCATTCCCTATGCAGAACTGAACCCAGTTTCAGAAGGGGGATGGATTGAGCGCTTCTCTAATTTATGTGGGGATGAAGGGGTAGAAGGGCTGCTAACAACTGAACTGGGAGTTGAACCTTGGCGTCTGAACTATGATGAAGATGACATTGTATGTATAATCACTCGCAGTAAGAACTCGCGAGCTCCCGGCCTAGATCGTTTATCCAACGTTGTGTTGAGGAAGATCCTACCCTCTGGGCTCGATTATTAAGGACTATATACAAAGTAATCATGGTATCCAAATGCCTTCCTGGTTCCTGGACGGAATCGATCTTGCTGCTTGTGCACAAGAAAGGCCCAAGAACCTTAGCTGCTAACTATCCCCCAATCTCATTGTTGGACATCCCTGCAAACAAATTCTAGAACTTGATTTTAAGAGAGCTAACTGAGTGAGCAAAGAAGGTGGGCAGACTTGACCTGTTTCAGACAGGTTTTCGCAAGGGCACAGATACCCATGCAAATGCCTTTATTTTGGGTTTGTTAAAGCAGGAGACCGTGGTGAAGTCGAAACGGTTTATAAAGCTTTTATAGACTTCACCATGGCCTTCGATAGCATTGACTGGGGTCTTCTATGGAGAAAGTGGGGAGAGTGGGGTTGCCCAGGAAGCTTGCTTCAAATGGTAATAGCTTTGCACTCAAGTACATCAGCGAGAGGCTGAATAACCAGGGTAAGTTAACATCGCCCATTGGTGCCAGTCATGGCCTTAAACAAGGCTGCATTCTGGCACTGATGCTTTTTAGCCTGTTTCTCTCAGAAATTAATGAGGCGTTTAAGAATGTCACTTGTTTTCCCCCACGTTTCGCAAATTCTTATTTGCACTATTTGTTATATATGCAGACGACTTGGCAATGTTTGATTATACACCAATTGGCCGGAACCGCAAGCTGAAGGCGTTGGATGTGTATGCCAGGTCAAACCATTTGATAATAAAGGCATCCACATCTAAAGTGTTTCAGATCAGACCCGGTATGAGGCAAAAGTACAAGAGCTTTGTATGGAGCCTGGGGTTGGATAAATTAGAGTCTGTCACACATTTTACGCACCTGGGGATCTTCTTGACATATCTTGGAGCTCAGACTGAACTGGTTGCTCACTATCGGTCAAAAATGTTTGCATTAGCAGCCCAAGAAACTCTGTTGAATCGAAGGCTCAGTCAATTTTCCCTTGTCCCAACGCTAAATTCTATTAAAAAAAAAGGTTTTGCCTGTTATAACGTACGGTGTGGAAAGCTTTTATCTGCTGATAACTCTTGATTGTACTGCGCTAGAGGGTCACTTCTGGTGTAAGGTTCTGAAGTTACCGAGAGGAGTTCGAGCAGCCGTAACTCGGTATGAGTTAGGTTTGTCCTCTATTTATTCAATTATTTTGTGGAAAAACCTCTCCCTATTATGTTAGATCTCCGATGCTAAGGAGGCACCATATTGTGGGAATTGAAAATGTTATCAGAAAAGGTCTATTAGCCTGCCCTTAACGTTTGGATAACAGAGTGTGAGAAACTACGTAGAGTGTATTCTTTATAAAATGATAGTCTTGAGAAACCCAATGAAAGTGAAGCGAAAGCTCTCTGAAATGGATTGGATTCGCACAATTGAGAAGATCAGGTCATACCGTCTGTATGGGGATCTTCTCCTGGATATGAGGCTGTATGAGGTGGTTCCTGCGTATTTATCTAAATCGACAAGTTTAAAGTGGAGTGCCCAGATTATTCGTCTGAGATTAAGGGGGTAATTCATAGAATCCGGCGCATAAGTGGTACACGCGGCTGGCGCACTGTGTGCGCGTGCGGCAGTCTGCGCCAGCCGCGTGCAGCAAAATCCATTTCCGCGCACAGCGTATTCATGGATTTTAACATCCATAACCAGCCGTGGCGCAGAGTTGCGCAGCGACCCTGCAGCAGCACCAGTTACGCCCCCAACCACGCCCCGTGCGCCATGAACAGCGCACAAATCCCGTACATGGTGCACAGGCCAGTGGACCAGCACACAGCCCCCCAACCACAAAAACGTCTGTAAAACTCCCCGCGCACCTCTCCGAATACACGTACCCCGCTCGCTGCGGGGTGCGCGTGGACAATCACGCGTGATAGGCCTTGTGCAAGCGGGGGACGTGTATTCTGAGGGGTGCGCGTGGAGAATCACACGCGAAAGGGCTTGTGAGAGCAGGGTACGTGTATTTCGGGGGTGCGCATGGAGAATCACACGCGATAGGCCCTGTGCGAGCGGGGTACGTGTATTACGCTGGTGCGCATGGAGAATCACATGCGATAGGCCCTGTGCGAGCGGGCCCGTGTATTTCGGGGGTGCGCGTGGAGAATCACATGCGATAGGCGTTGTGCGAGCCGGGCACTTGTATTTCGGGGGTGCGCATGGAGAATAATACGTGATAGGCCTTGTGCAAGTGGGTACGTGTATTTCGGGGGTGCGCGTGGAGAATCAAACGCGATACGCCCTGTACGCGTGGGGTATGTGTATTTCGGGGTGTGCGTGGAGAATCACACGCGATAGGCCTTGTGCGAGTAGGTACGTGTATTTCGGGGGTGCGTGTGGAGAATCACACACGATAGGCCCTGTGTGAGCAGGGTACGTGTATTTTGGGGGTGCACGTGGAGAATCACACGTGATACGCCCTGTGCGAGTGGGGTACGTGTATTTCGGGAGTGCGCATGGAGAATCACACGCGATAGGCCTTGTGCGAGCGGGTACGTGTATTACAGGGGTGCACGTGGAGAATCACACGCGATATGCCCTGTGCGATCGGGGTATGTGTATTTCAGGGGTGCGCGTGGAGAATCACACGCAATAGGCCTTGTGCAAGTGGGTACATGTATTTTGGGGGTGCGCGTGGAGAATCACACACGATAGGCCTTGTGCGAGCGGGGTACGTGTATTCTGAGGGGTGCGCAGGGTGAATGACACGCGAAAGGCCTTGTGCGAGGGGGGTACGTGTATTTCGGGGGTGTGCGTGTAGAATCACATGCGATAGGCCCTGTGTGAGTGGGGTATGTGTATTTTGGGGGTGCACATGGAGAAAAACACGCGATAGGCCCTGTGAGCGGGTACGTGTATTCTGAGTGGTGCGCAGGGAGTTTCACATGCGATTTAGCTGTGTGAGCGTGGTACGTGTATTCTGAGGGGTGTGCAGGGAGTTCCACACGTGAATTGGCAGTGTGGGTCCTCCCGGGTGTGCCCTGTACCCTCTCCCCAGCACCTGCAGCCAGCCCACACCACAGGGGACTACCCTGCACCCCTGGTCATATCCCATAGGCAGCCCATCCAACCTGGCCATGCCCCCCAGCCAGCGCACATGTCACCATGCACCAGTGAGCACCGACTCATGTCCCCCTGCACCCTCACCCACCCAGCATTGACGGGCACCTGCCAGCAGGCCCCGACTCTTGTCCCCTAGGACCCCACCCACCCAGCATTGACGGGCACCTGCCAGCAGGGCCCGATTCATGTCCCCCTGCACACCCAGCCCCCAGCATTGACGGGCACCTGCCAGCAGGCCCTGACTCATGTCCCCCTGCACCCCACCCTCCAGCATTGACGGGCACCTGCCAGCAGGCCCGACTCATGTCCCCTGCATCCCCACCCACCCAGCATTGATGGGCACCTGCCAGCAGGCCCCGACTCATGTCCCCCTGCACCCCCACCCCCCAGCATTGACGGGCACCTGCCAGCAGGCCCGACTTATGTCCCCCTGCACCCCCCACCCCCCCAGCATTGACGGGCACCTGCCAGCAGGCCCCGACTCTTGTCCCCCTGGACCCCCACCCACCCAGCATTGATGGGCACCTGCCAGCAGGCCCCGATTCATGTCCCCCTGCACCCCCAGCATTGACGGGCACCTGCCAGCAGGCTCCGACTCATGTCCCCCTGCACCCCACCCTCCAGCATTGACGGGCACCTGCCAGCAGGCCCGACTCATGTCCCCCTGCACCCTTGCCCACCCAGCATTTATGGGCACCTGCCAGCGGGCCCCGACTCATGTCCCACTGTCCCCCCACCCACCCAGCATTGACGGGCACCTGCCAGCAGGCCCCGACTCATGTCCCCACCCAACATGTCATAAAGATGCACATTCATGGGCCACATGTCCACCAAAATCCCACTGCATGCCACCCCAGTCTTGAGACACAATCAAGTTTCCCATCCACCCCACACTGAAAGGCCTATTTCATGACACAAACCAAAAGTCAACTATGCACATCAACACATGTCCGTCACACACACACACTGGGTGCCAGTGATTGTGTATACCCACATTGTGACATGCAGTAAACCAATGAGCGAATACCACACATGGAAGTAATAAATCAAAATGTATTGTGCACAAAATGAAGCAAATGGAATCAAAGCATAAAAATGATATTAAACAAACAAAATGCATGTCCAAAAATGTAACAAAAAGAAATGAAGTCACAATCCAAAGTAATCCAATATAAAGTTAGTCCAAACTCTCAGTCCACCAAAGCAAATACAAAGGAAACGTAAATTAAAAAATCCATTGATCCATGGTGATTTAAAATAATATTTTTTCAGAAATCCACAGTTCAACCATGTACAACGATTAAAACCAGGGTCCATGAGCCCAACAAATGAAATGAAACCTTTTAAAAAAAACTAACTAATGAAGAACTATATACAAAAACGTGGGGCATTGTCCAAGCGTCCCAAAAGAAATAAAAAGAGAAAGGAAACCTAACACTAACTAACTATATACAATGGCGGCAGGCAAGTCCTATGGCTCACTCTGTGATGTTGTGGACCAGGGCATCATCGAACTCCATGTGAATCTCCTGGAGGCAAGTCTCTGCCCTGGCCCTGAGGTCTTGCAGGGATGCAGTCATGGCATGTTCCAACTCCCTGCGAGTTGCCTCGAGGCACTCAGCCCGCCTCAACACCCGGCGCATGGAGAACTCCGCCCTGACCATGGTGAGCCGCGCCTCTTCTGCCCGCCGCCGCTCCGCATCCATCCGCTGGCCCAAACGCAGCCACACGGAAGACACTCCCATTCCAAGGTCCTCCTGCCCTCTGGGCGATGCCTGCCCCTCTGATGTTGATGGCCCCAAGCTATTATCGCTCCCACCTTGAGCCTGCTGCTGCTGCTGTCCATGTGCTTTGTCCGATGATGCCTGCACATCCTCCATCTGCTGGTCTCCAGTTGGTGGGGTGTCCACCCCTGCTGGACCGCTGACTCCCGACTGTGGCAGGGATGGGATCTCCACCAAGCTGGCTGTGTTGGTCAGGCCAGGTCCGCAGGGGGCCCTGGTGGAATGTTGGCCAGAAGACGGCAGGGAGAACGACTGGCGCATAGTCTCCGCAGAGGAAGAGAGGTCCGCCAGAGTGTGCGACACATGTAGGAACCCACGGACCAGGGCACCTCCCAGCTGTGCCACGTTGCGATGCTGCTCTTCATGATGGCGTGCGTGTTCCCCCCAGGAAGCACGCACGTCATCACGAATGACACGCGTGCGCAACGTGACACCAATCAGGACGGAGCCCATACGGTCAGGGGACTCCTTGTCTGCAGGTAGTGGAGAGGCAGATGACGTGGGCCTCCCCCCTGCCTGCGGACGGGCCTGGGATGGGGCATCCCTGCTGGTGCATGGTGGTGCAGTCACAGGGTCAGGGACAGCGACATGCACAGTCCCCTCCACGTCTCCTCCTGGCCCTGGACTGCACCACTTGCACCAGTGGTACTACCCCCACTAGGCCCCATGTGCGGCTCAGTAGCGGGCTCCTCCTCCCCTGTGGAGACCACCAACCTGGATGTCTCTGCACCGTCTTCTGCCATTGAAAGCCCCTGTGGGGGCTCACCCGACCCTTCTGCTACAGCCGTAGTGGCAGACGCGGCACCAGTCCCCTCACTCCCGGATGATGGCAATTCCTGGGAGGATGGCTGCACCTTGCATCACCGCCCGGTGGAGGCACCCCCACCGCTTTGCTCCACAGCGCCGTCTCTGCCCTCTTCTTCACTCGACGCTGTGTAGAGGGAGACATAGAACACAAGCATCAGGGTACTGTACAATAGTCCCCTAGACAGGAAGCAATAACAGATGAGTGGCACTGTCAAACGTCACTTCCATCCTGTCCCTCCACAACACATGGGTCAATGCAGGCAACACACATGCAGAAACAGACACGGCGCATGCAATCAACATCAGCATCCATGTACAAGGGCCTCTATTGACATAAATGTTGCCTTAAAACTCATATGCATCATGGCTCATACTGATCCCATGCACACACATCACCGGAGGGTCATGCAGCATGGCTCGTACACCATAGACACAGTGGATACAAGGGTGACTAGACTGCAGAAGTGAATCTACACATAGTCACGGACATGTGTCATGCATCCATGGCGTTTCAAAGTCACACACACGCTTCTCAGACACACAGACATGTACACCATACATGTACATGAGAGCAGCACCCATCTCTCACCCCCTATCCATGTCCAAGAACAGGGAAAGGCATGCATTCATGTGTGCATTCCGCATGCTGCCCTCCATGTTGCATTGGAACACATGCACCATCCATGTGGTTCACGCATTACTGTTCTCACATGCATTACCATGATGACGCTGCACACACACATCCATACATGGCCCATGTCACACATACAGGCAAGCAGCTGACTACCAGCACACTGCAACATGCCCTGTTTCACACAGCAATGCATGGCCACTTACCGCTCAACTCCAGACAGGTCTGCCTTTCAAGGACCTGGGCGTGGAGTGCTGGGCTAATGCGTTCCAGGACCCTCATCTGGATGTTGCTCAGGCTGACCCGGCACCCCTCTGCATCCTCTGCCTTCATGAGGCGCCGGGCCTTGCTGAGGGTCCTGGACCTGAAGGCCTCCCAGCGCTTCCGGACGTGCTTGATGTCCCGGTTTGCCACCCCCTCCACGTTGATGGCAACCACTATGTCCTCCCAGTTCCTCTCCCATCCTTCCTTGTTGGCGCGCGATGGTGTGAAGAGGGCATCATAATGCCCCAGAACTTGCTCCACCAGGACACCAACTTCCTTGTTGCTGAAGCTGGTGGCCCTCTGCCTCTCGGCTGGGGATCGCCAGTGGTCTCGGATGGTGTTTGCCCCGACATGGCGACCCCTGAGGCAGGTGTGGGTGGGCATCTGGGTCCTGGGGCTAGGCAGTGGAGCAATGGTATTCCAGTCGGGAGTCTTCTGTTCCAGCAGGGGTGGACACAGCAACTGGACCCCTGCAGATGGCTGACGTGCAGGCACCAAATAGCAGGGCACATGGGCAGCAGGCAGGCAGCAGCAGATGGCAGGTGGGAGCATGGTCGGGGGGCTGAGGGGCAGGAAAATGGCCTTTTGGGCAGGAGCGTGGTCTTCCATGTGTTTTCGCGTGGCCAGCTTGAAACGGAGTGATTTGGCATGTGAAAAAAGTGCATGTCAGCGTGTAAATCGAGGAAAGGATCTTCGCGTGTAAGCTCGTCTGAGACGTTGCGCACGTGGGCGTTTCACTCATGACGGGTGCATAGTGATTCAGCACGTGAAAAAACAGCACGTCCATGTGTCAATGCGTGTAATCCGAGGAAAGAGCCTACGCGCGCAAGTGACGTGATGCGCGTGGGCATTTCCCTCAGCACGGGTTAAGGGTGAGCAGCTCCCGGCAGTTCGCTATACGTGCCTTTCGTGGAGACCGACGTGTGTGTTGCTACTTCGCGTTGTTTCGCGCACCATCACTACTTCACAGCGGATCAAGGACGTATCTCTTCTTTTCGCAAGGGTATTGGCTACGCGTGTTTTTCATTATCACGCTAGTCTGACGGTGAGTCACGCATGCTATTTTTCCCACTGCGGGTGGCCCTGTGTATCGCGTACCCGTTTTCGAGGTCATAGTAGCCTGCGTGTCCCACGCGTACGTGTTCGTCGTGTCCCTGGGTGCCACTGCGTACTGTGGGAGGTTAATTCCACACGTGGGCTACCGGGGTGGGTGCACGGTTTTACTGCACTTCTGGTGTGCCTGAGCATTGCGTGACCCGTCACTTCATCACCGGGGTCACATACAGCCTTGCAGGTGCAGGGGTGCTTATAACACCTTGTACCCCACCCCTTTCACCCCAATTGCCAAGGACAATTGTCGTGTACACCTCCCATTGGCACTTCTCCATCTGTGCCGGCACTACTCCATCTGTGCCATGGTTGAGAGGCCACCAAAGGTGAGGGACGCCTCAGCTGGGCGTAAACCTTATGGCAGGTGTGGTCAGGGATGTGGCCGGGGTGACCAGGGAGTAGGGGGACTCCAGGGTGGCTGCAGAGGGGGAAGAGGCAGGGGTGCGGCAGTTTGAAACAATGTTGTGCCATGTGTTGGTGTAGTCATGCCACCACCCTCTGCGGCTCTGGGAGATGCAGTACTTGCATCTGGCACTGGTGCCCGTGTGACCCGGTAGCCCGTTTCATCGACTGCCACGGGCCCAAGGGTTGTGGTAGCTGCAGGTGCAGCTGTGGACACCCCCACCCAGGCTCAGGGTCTGCCAGCGCAGGCTGCGTTGGCACTTGAAGAGTCCATGGAGGATTTACAGCAGGTCAGGAGGAAGACCGTAGGTGCACGCAGGGCTGCCCTGACCGAGACACGTGTCCCTGGGGCAGCGATATTATCTGCTGCCCAGACCAGCCGGGTGTTGGCAAGTGCAGGGGCAGATGCAGCCAACAACACCCCGGTTGTGAGTCTACCAACCAGGACAGTTGTGGTCATTGACCCTGGCACAGCGGATGTTGCTGCGCAGGGTCCATTCTAGGGCACCCAGCAGCCACTGACGCAAGTCAGGCCTTCGTTCGTCCTTCCACCTGCCACTCCCTTGCTTCAATCCTCCGATGCCACTGGCCATACTGATCAGGGCGGCATTCGCCAGCCAGGGTCCGCGCCACTATCCAAGAGGAGGAAGGTTGCATCTGCAGCACAGGCTGGGACCCCAGACACAACCACGGCCTCCTGCACGTCAAGGAAGAAGCCTTTCTGTGTGCAGGAACTGGACTCCCTTGTGGACTATGCGCGGGCCCACAGCCGTGACATGCTAGTGGGGCCGAATTGTAAAACTACGGCTGCCCATCGTAATACCCACTGGAAGCATGTCGTGGATAATGTGAGTGCATTCGGCCATGAGGTGCGCATAGCTGCAGAGTGCAAGAACCGTTGGAATGACCTCAAACACAGCGCTAAGGCCAAGCGTGCCTCAAATTACAACATGACACTCGTGACTGGCGATCAGCCACCACCTGAGGAGGATGACATCACTCCGCACGAGGCACTCGCTGCGGAGTTCATACCAGAAGAATTGGTCGAAGGAGAGGGAGAGATGCAGGACTTTGATGCCCCGTCCAGTGAGTGTTGTTGTGTGTATGTCCAGCCCATGTGTGGTTTGCCTGTGTGATGTGTTGTGCTTGTCTGCCACTACATGCAATGTGTACATGGTTCTCATGTGCTAGTCATGCAATGCTTCACTGATGCGTGCTTGCTGTGCAGGATGGTAGACATGTAGAGCAGATGGGGACTGTCCTCATCACCACACTTGCACCCTACTCACATGCTAGTCACCCAGATGCCCCTCCGGTCAATGTTCCAGCTCACTGGCCCTTCTCCATGTAGCCAGGGGTGTCTTTCCTCTCAGCACCAGGACTATGTCATTGCATGACTGATGTGCATGTGTCCTCTGCCTGCATGCGGGAACTCCACGTAGGCATGCCCCCTTGCCCCTCCACCCTCTGTGCACCCTAATTACACCATTTCACTGGTGTGCATCATTTTGGCATACTGCATTGGCCTGTACATGCTGACTTCCACCAGCCAACCTGCCAGACACATGCAGTGGGGTGCATCCTCTGCCCTTCATGCAGGGTGTCTCACTTGGACTGTGCAGATGGCAGATGCTCCGCAGGGACGTGAGTGCCCATTCATGCTCCATGTGCATTCCATGCATGCAGGTGAATACGGGTGTAGAGAAGCACTCTGGGACTCAGTGTGGATTCAAGTGATTTTTTGTATAATTTCAACAGTGCTTAGGTGCTATACAGAGTCTGATTCTGGGCTACAGAATCCAAAGTACAATGGTTTGTGTTATCACTCTAGCTAAAATGATCGTACTCTGTGGACACTTTTGAGCATAAAACATGCAAAACAAATGGCTAAATCTCGTTTGATACAAACATGTTTTTTAATCCGAAAATAAATAAAAAGTTTCTCAATACTCTAAATCAATGTGTCTGTTTGAATTGGTTAATTTTTCAAAATAAACATTTTAACAAACATTTCATTCGTGCAATCTTGTATTTTCAGATTGTATACAGTTTTTTAACACATAAACAGTATAAATGTTTTATCAAGTTGTTTTTAACCAAGGTCACTTGATATATTTCTTTGATAACTGATTTCCCGTTGGGTCTTTATAGTTCAAAAGTTCCACAAATGAAATGTTTGTTAAAATGTTTATTTTGAAAAATTAACCAAATCAAACAGACATATTGGTTTAGAGTATTGAGAAACTTTCTATTTATTTTCGGATTAAAAAACAAGTTTGTATCAAACGAGATTTAGCAATTTGTTTTGCATGTTTTATGCTCAAAAGTGTGCACAGAGTACGATCATTTTAGCTAGAGTGATCACACAAACCATTCCATGCATGCCCCTATGTGTCCTTGACTGGATGATCATTGTGGTACGTGTCTTTGATGAGCAACATTTCATGGCATATCTTCAGCCATCCCATGCCCACTCTGGCCCAGTCCTGCATCACACACATGTTTAGGGTGTCACACTCTGTGTGTGGCACAGTCCTACCCCAGCTTCAGGGCCACTGACTCTGTCCAACTGGTGAAGTGGCTTTTGCACACTTGGGTGTACTACAGAGTGTTCATCATGTGTCCTGCTTACTGTCCCATCATCATCTGCTGTGTTGTCAGTTGACTCAGATGATGCAATTGATGCTAGTCAACGCTGTCTGCCAATACACACGTTTCTGGTCACCCCTTTGCTACCATGAAAGGCATCCCTGCGTTTTCACTGGGGGGGGGGGTTGCTTGTAGCCATGCAACCCATTGCATGCACATTGCACGTGATGCCTGAACTTGCCCTTGCACAGCCTTCACGTTTTTGATACACATCATGAAGTACTTGTTAATGTAGATAGTGAGTAACGTACACATGTTCTGCACTGCATAAACCCGCTTCTGAGCCATGCAACGCCATTCTACATGCGTGCTCACTGATGCAATGTCAAATAGACCAGGCATGCATTGCAGGTTCTCTTTTGTGTGTGACATGTCTGCTTCATGTGTTGGCTATCTGTGTGATGTCCATGTGTGAGTGTGTTATGTGCTTCTCACATGTGTACTAATGTTTTTTTCTCTCCACTTTTCAGATGATGATGCAATGGAGCCAGAGGATGGTGTTGTCATGCCAGGCACAGGGTTTTTATCATAACCGCAAGCCAGCACAAGTGAGGTTTGTGGGGTGGTAGACCACGAGAACCCACGTGTGCTACAGACCATCATGTCTTTGGCTGGCAATGAGTCCAGCCCAGATGACCACTCTGATGCCCATGTCGAGTTGGATGTGCATCAGGTACATACGTCAGGGGTGAATGATTCTGATGTGGACACTCCTCTGTCTGCGACACCTACACTGAGAGGCCAGACAGTGGTGGGACCTTCGCCTGTGGTGGATCGGGACGCAGGGTCATCCTCCACACCAGTCGCTGAAGTGCTTGGGCATCACGTAGATGGGGGCATGTAGTCGCGCAGCCGTGGGTGGTGCCAACCCAACAAGGACGCCCGGTCCTTGGGTCCCGCAGGTGTCAAGCCCAGCAACGCGGTGGCCGCACACCGCTGAGGTATACTGAGTGGGACCAAGACATGACTGCCAATTCAGAACGTCAGGGGGCAGCACTTGATAACATCGCTGTGAGCATGGAACGTCTGGCCCAATCCGTGCTACTCCCTGCTAGGCAGGTGCTTCTCCAGCGGCAGGCGGTGCAGTCCACGGCCCGCTCTCTCAGGCTGGGCATGGCGGCCTCTGACAAGGCACGCCAGGCTGAAATGTTGTCTCTGCGTCAAGCAATTACTGCTCACGCAGAGGCACACATGGAGGCCCTGAGGGCTGAGTATGAGTCCCTCAGATCCACTCTGGGTGCCCTCTTGACGTCCCAGAGGGTGCGGACAGAGGAAAGGTTTGAGCAGCTTGAGCGTACCATCTCAGCTGAGCTACATGCTTGGCGGGAGGTGCATCAGTTGTCCAGCCAGACCACGCAGGAAGAACTCTGTGTTACACATGTTACCTTGCAAGAGGAAGTACGTGTATCACGGGAGGTTCTGCATGCAGACCTGCGTGTCATTGCCACACAGAACCAGGTTCACCCGTCCGGCAGACTTGCTGCCGATGAGGGGCAAGCTGCGCCTAGGCGTGGTCAGGCTCCTGGCCCATGTCCTCCTTATCAGAATGAGGCAGACTCGGACAACGAGATATCTCCCACATAGGTCACGCTGTGCAGGCGTTGAGTCCATGGAGTTTTTTTTTTGTCTCAACATCATCGCATGTGGGTGTTGAGGTGCACACTGTACCTCCCCCCTCCTGAGCGCCTCCCCCCCGGGTCGTATGTGGCCATTTTTGATTTTTGCTTTTAGTTTAGTTAGTTAATAACTATTTGATAGTTATTTTAATTAGGTTATGTAGGTTGTTCATTGTTAGTTTAATTAGTTAAGATAGTTTAATATTGTTTGTCTATTGTGCATTCATGTGACGGTGTGGTGCTTTGTGGCTTTTGAAAGCATCCACTGTCTGTTCCAGCTGGGCCCTTCAAGCTTGTCTTGTATATGTGTTTGCAGCTTGGGGTCCTGACTCACATAGGCCACTCCTGCTTCCCTTATCCATGGGCTCGCTGGGATGGTTCGGTATTACAAAATTGTACACAAGGGCTTTGGACTTTCTTAATAACTGTGGTCTGTCTGCTGCTGTACTACTTGTGTTAACACCCCTAGTGGGGATTGGTTGCGTTTATCCACCCCATGTCTGTAATCAATTTAGGTGAGTATGTGATTGATGTCTCCATTCATTGATGTGGATTGTGATGTATGTTATTTTCTTGCCTGTATATGTGCTTGATGCACTTCATGCTGTAGACAGTAGCCTGCACCCTTGGCCTGTCATCGTGACACTGATGGTGGGAGGAGTTTGGAGGTAGGTCTGTAACCTGGCCCAGTGACAACCAGCATGTAGACACACACACAGGGGACTTTCCAGCCTTATTGATTTATTTGATGCCCTTTCTGCAGGAAGATGAGCCTCCAGACTACCTTTGCCAGCAGACACAGGGACGACTAATCTAGAAAACTGGCCACGTTCGGTGCTGCAGACTTGTGGATGTGTTCGCAAGCAGAAGCACAGGGCTTGTGCTCAGAGGTCCGACAGAAGCAGACGTGTTTCCAGGAGCTCCTGGCAAGGTGAGCAACACAAGGGCCCCCACCGCAGACTACCTTCCACCAGGCCACTTGCACATGGATGCTAAGTAGCACCAGTGCTGGGGAGCTTTGCCAGGCATTGTTGGAGAAGCACACAATACAGCTGACATGCGTTGAGGGTCAAATGCCAAGTGGCTTTACATGTTGTCAGGGGCACACACAGGGCCATCAAACATATCCTCGAGGACCCCCTGCTCCATTGAAGCAGAGTAATTAGGGTAGTAGCATTCCTAGCCAGATACTGATACAACGCACAGGGACACCCAGCGAGGCTCAGACTCGTGGGCAGTGCATGTCATTTGCATGTGCTAATTGCCACGTCCACTACCTATTGAAATAAATATGCGGCTGCCAGAACACAACTTGTACTGAGGTTGCACCTTGCTATACGCTTCTAGCAGCTCACCCAGGGACCATTGTATCATGTGTGATTCTTGACCCATTGGTCTTCCATTTCCCACACGGCCACATGCGCCTGCCTTACTGCATTGACAGTGTATGTACCATCGGTGGGCCAAGCTAACGTATGAGTACAAAGCAGCAGACAGGGGTGCTTGTTTGTGGAGAAGTCACTTACTTTGGGGCATGGATGGGGTTGTGTGTGTGTGTTGTCATCACACATTCAGATTAGTAACTCACGCTCTCTTTGCAGCATTGAAGTGCTCGTCACCGGACCTGAGAGTGCGCAGGTAGGAGGCCAGCACTCACCCCAGAGATAAGTCTCTCTTTGCCTTGCATTTGACTGTTTTAGTACAATGTGCATGATGAACATGTTTTCTCTAATTGAGTATGTGTTTTTGTGAATGGTTGTATTTTGCCTACTTTCCCTTGCAAATCCACCTCCACTCTCCTGCCCCTCTTTCCGGTTCTCCTGATTACCAATGCCTGTCCATGCTACATATCCCTGACCCTCCTTCCCCGCCGGGGTTTCAGAGGCCTGTGTAAGTTTGACCTTGCAGGCGCCCAGACCACGGAGGGGGTGGTTGGTTCGTGCCACTCCTGCGCCTGGACACTGGAGCTGTGACAGTACCCATCAGTTGTTGCATCATCATTGTATGATATGTACCGTAAATGGTACCCATCCTGTTGGACCATTGTTGAACTGTGCTAGCTTGGTTGTTCTATCATTGTGCTTGTGCATGTGCTTTGACATTTCCTGCTATTTCAAGTCATCTACTGGAGACTCTTCCTGGGTTTTTTGGTGCCTACAGGCTTTTCCCTGGTTTGGGGGTTTGGCTCCTTGGAGTTCTCTGTGATTTAGTATTTTTACCAGCCAAGGTGGCCTCTGAGGGGGCTGTACCCTATTTACACGCAAGCTGGAACATGGAGACCGAGGGGTAGTGTGATCCTGTAGCCAGGTAGACTTGAAGGAAAAAGGCTACATACCCCAGACACAGTTGTTCAGAAGGTCACAGTGATGTGTAAATGAGGGAGGGCCTTTTGTTGTTGGACAGTTGTCTTGGGCTACAGTGTTTTGGGCACTCTGACATTGTAATTGTGGGGTACTATGTACATGATGTGTTGTGCTGGTCAATGCCTGTTTCTGTGTTGTCTTTACTTTTCAGGTGTCAGGGGATTGGTGTGGTTTGACATGCTGGGGTGTACACATGGGCAATGTTCACATGTGATGTGTGCAGGACACTGAGGGTCACTTTATTTCACATGCATATATTGAGTGCATGTCCCTAATGACACACACAGTTGCACAATGAACCACCACACATACAACCACCCTTCCATGAACACAGGTGCACACAGATTGCATTATCAGGCCCCCTGTGTCCATGCAGCACATGATCTATTACCATTTGGGGGTCCTGTACATGCGTCATTTGGTTGTTGATTTGATTAGTCTTTTGCATGTGATGCTCAAGGTGTATCTGCAACACAATGGCTGCTCATTGTGCTGTGTGCTGAGCAGTGTGTTGCAGGAGACACACACAGCACACGGGTTCGGGAGTAGGGATTTTGCCTTGTCCAATGTGCAAGTGAACAGGCATTCAGTGTTATGTTCATGCTACGACTGATGGAAAGCATTTGGGTCTGACTTTTTATGTGTGGGAGGTTGTTGGTCAGTCATTTCATCTGATTCCATGTCAGGCATCATTGTCTCGTGCCAGTTTTCATTTATGACGTGTCACTTCGTATCTTATTGGTCATGTGTTGGCCTTTTGCTATTGCATGCCATGTCATGGTGTGGCAGACAAGGGTGATGTGGGTTGGGAGGGTTTGGGTGACATACCAGGGATTGTGATGGCCTGTTTTGTGGGGGGGGAGGTGATACACACTTTGCATGTGTTCCTTTTGGTCACACAGGATTGGTTATGTAGCTAGGGATGCACACAATGTAGCACTTCCATGGCAACATTCTCAGGGTGGTAAGGTTGTGACAGTTGACTGTCTCTTTGTCATCATCGATTATCACCTGGTATGTGCCAGGACTGTGTGCACTCCACAGGGGTGGGAGTTTAGGAGAAGAATGTGGCCACAAGCTGGGTCCGGCTGCCTCGCCACGTGCCCTGTCCCCTCCCATGGGCAGCGCCTGTGCCTGTGGTTGGGGACGTGAGGGCACCACCATGTCCACTGGTACCTCCCGCCGTGTTGCAACATTGTGTAGGACACATGCTGCCACAATGATCCTGCACACAACTAGGGGTGCATATAGTAGCCGCCCACCAGAGCGGTCAAGGGAGCAGAAGCATGACTTGAGCACTCCGAATGTGCGCTCCACTCTGCCCCTGGTTGCAATATGGGCATCATTGTATCTTACCTGGGGTGGTGTGGTGGGGTTCCGGATTGGCGTCATCATGTGGTTGCTCAGAGGGTAGGCACTGTCCCCCGGGGAGGTGGCAATAGTTGAGATTATTACGGTTTGGGTATTTGTCTGTGTGTGACTTGCATGCATGTGCACAGGCATTTGTACTCACCTAGGAGCCATGTGTCGCCATGCTGCCCAGCTTCCAGGGCCCGGCTCAGGGCGGACATTCTGTATATGAAACTGTCATGGGTGGAGCCAGGGTAGTTTGCATAGACAGAGGTGATGATTCCTTTAGCATCGCATACAACCTGCACGTTGATGGAATGCCAGTGCTTGCGGTTACGATAGATGTGCTCAGTGGTCCTAGGTGGACGTAGGGCCACATGGGTGCAATCTATGGCACCGAGCACTTTGGGGAAGTGTGCCACCCTGTAAAAGTCCTGGACCACTGCCTGCCTTTTTGCAGGTGTTATGGGCATGTATATGTGCCTGCGGACTGAGGAGCGTGCAGTGATGATTGCCAACACCTGGTGTAGGCAGCGTGACAGCTTGGCCTGTGAGACCCCCCCCACTATGGCAGTAGTCCACTGAAATGACCCAGTGGCCAAAAAATGCAGGACATTGAGCACCTTCTCCAAGGGGCTCAATGCTTGGGAGCACAAGGTGGGGGATGTAAGGTCATCTTCCCACTCCCTGAAGAGGTCTAGGATGATACGAGGTGGAAACCTATACCTGCTATAGACGTGGTCGTCAGGCATCCCAAAAAGGCTGGTCCGAGGAAAACAAAATGCGGACCCTGGCTATTCTCCTCCTCCTGCGGTGTCCCACGATCAGTGCTGCGACAAATGGGGCATTCATCATAGCTGTATATACGTGTTTGTTGTTTGTGCACACTTTTATACTGTGTGCGGGGACGCTTCCACCTGCCTTCGTGTGGCGGACACGTTGACGCCTACGCGCGTCTTTTGCCATGCGTGGGTTTCCCGTATTCGAATCCATGAATACGGGTTGTTCGTGTGCGTGTGGACGTTCTGTGTTTTTTCCCTGCAGTACTTCCCCAGTTACGCCTTCTTTTTCACGCGTTGTTCCCCATTCCGCGTGTTACGCCCCGTGTCCCGCCCCCTTTTTGGTGTGTGCGTGGACGTGTGCGCTTTCCCTGTCCGCGTTGCACACAGCGTTCGGGATGTTGCAATGACGTGTGCGCCCCTGTGTGCCAAGCACGGGTTTGGCGCACATCCCGAGGGAAACATGCGCAGGGACTTCCACGAATCGCACTCGTGCGCCTGTTTTTTCAAGCTTGCGCCAAGATTTTTGGCGCACATTTGTTCCATGAATCAGCCTGTAAAACTTTTCCCAATGAGGGAGATCACAGATGCTAGAGATAAGACTCCTCGAGGTGAAAGGACTTGTAGATTTTGTCTTCAAGTAGATCAAGTGGAGACATTAACAGCCTGATTCATGGAATTATTTGCGTGAAAAATGCAGATTTGCACGTCTTTCTGTCCAAAAATCCCTGTTGAAGTATGGGGATTTTCAGGCAGAAAGGAGCAAATAATTCCATGAATCAGGGTATAAATCTTATTCTTTTACACTCTCAATCATTGGATGACCAAAGGAGTTTTGGCAGGCTATAATGTTTTCTTTTGGGTCGAATCGTTGGATGACTGCCGCAGTGCACTTTTTAAATGAAATTTTATCTTTGACTTCTAGAGATCAATTTTAAAGATTACCTCCTTTTTTCTCATGGTTGTTTTATTATGGAAATTAATGCTTTCCTTTTAACGAATTGTCATGAATTGTGAATGTTGTGTAATGAATTGTATTATTTATTGTGTATTTTGGGTATTTTGCATATAAAGGTTATTTCTATAACCATATAACAATAAGAAAAGAAAAATAATCAATCTATGTAAAAATACAGACATGATTGACATAATTCTAATAACCAATTTCTATCATTGAAGAATACTCAATATAAAAATAAATGAAGTGCGGAGTGCGTGTCAGACAGGACAAGTCTATAAGAAAAGGCCACACAGGCTTGCTTGACCCTCCATCTTATAAGCACTGCAACATGAAATGCATTTCCAGGACTTAAATAAGCCCAGAAACCAGGAGAAAATGGAACGGAGTCTCTGCCTTTGACACATTAAAGGCACCTATGTTTTTAGAAATGGGCCATTTCCCAAACCAGTTTCTGATCCTGTTGTAAATAGCAAATTAGTCCTTGGGTGCATGAAAACCGCTCTTTTTCTCAAGTTATCAAACCATGTTAAGTCATGTGTTTGTATTCTCCTTTAGGTCCATGGCACTCACGCCATCTACATAACCCTTAACCAATATTTGGAGAGCCTTTTCCAATCTAAAAATCATCACTCCATCATCAGTGTTTATAAGGACACACATTTCCTGCCCTCACATCTTGGGGATGCCAACTGTCACCTTATGTGGTTCTGTGGAAAGAGAGTTAACCTATAAATTAAAGGATAGAGGGGACAAGACGCATCCCTGTCTCATGCCACACGTAGATTGAAACATGGGCGTTATTTTCCAAATTTGCTGTAGCAAACTCACACTGTTAGGTGACAGTGCATCTCAGTCAACATTGAGAGGTGCGTATTGGGAAGCCCTAGGTCGCTGAGTGGGACCCATAATGTTGCACGATTTATGCAGCGGAACGTGGTGGTCAGATCCACGAATCCAAGACAAATCAAACATTTATATCCCCACATATACTTAGATTATTAATCTTCAATTCATTATCTGACCCACTCTTCCCATATATTTATAGAGGATAAATCATCGATTCAGGATCGGATCCACCGTTCCCATATACTAATAGAGGATTCATCTTAGATTCAGGATCGGATCCACCGTTCCCATATACTAATAGAGGATTCATCTTAGATTCAGGATCGGATCCACCGTTCCCATATACTAATAGAGGATTCATCTTAGATTCAGGATCTCATCCACCATTTCCATATACTTCTAGAGGATTCATCTTAGATCCATTATCTGATCCACCATTTCTCTACCCTTGAAAAATCCAAGTAGGAAGCCTGATAAAAAAAGCTGTTATCTCGCAACAAGTCCATTATCTTGCCATACACCACCCTGCCAAACTATTTGGCGGTGGTATCTTTAAGCGAGATGGGGCGATAGCAGCCATCATCAGCGTGTTCTCCCTTTTTAAATACGGGAATGATGATTGTCTCCTTCCAGCTCTTTGGGGTAGTACTTGTACACATCACAATACTGAATGCCAAGGTAACACTGGTGACCAGTCTTTCACCTCGAATGTTCTTAATTCACTGGACACCCGAGTCAGGCCCTTTCCATTTGGCTGTGTAAATAGACCACTTTCCACCTTGTATACAGTAAACGCAACATACTCTTCCTTAATTCTCCTCATTTCTCGCTTAGCACCTCTCTGTGGCTATTCCCCGAGATCCCATTGAAATTATCAGTAGCATTATACAATGCTTCAAACTTTTCCACCCACCTTATTAGCTCAATGATGTCCACTATGGCTGGGGGCTTGCATTATTCCTCAGGCTATTAGCTACTACCTTCCAGAAAGCTTTGGGATTACCAGATGTCTGCCTGCTCTAAGTTGACCCATGGGTCTGCCATTAATTCTTTTTTCCTATCTGAATTTCCTTCTTGTAGTTATGTCTGGCATAAGCTTCTTGTATTTGGTTCCACATTGGCTGTTTAAGGGCTTCTGAGAGTAACTGTTTCGAATCCCTACAATTCCCATCAAACCAGGACTTCTTCTTAGGGTTATTCCCTGCTGTCCTACATAGAGTCCTAAAGGCATGGCTTACTCTGCTCATTGTTTTCTAATGTTAACAGCCTCAGCTTGTGAGAGCTGTCACAGCTCAAACACATTTAGACATCTGGAAGGGTATGATGTATGATTTCTGATGCTTTTAGCTCTTGATTTACATACTCCTAAATCATCGCCTTTTAGGTGGGCGTCTCCTCTTGATCCCAGGCTTGGTAATAATTATAATTGTGCAGTATTTCCCTTGTCCAGAAAACCATTAAAACAGAGGGCTCAAGATCACTCTCGATCGTGGGTAATTCCTCAAGATGAACTACCTACCTCCAGATATCCAAATCGAAGATAAAGTTATCAATAATCAACCATTGCCTTGCATTGGAGAAACTGAAATTCCCTAGTGACGTATTGACTTCTGCATTGCAGGAGTACAAGGATGAGCAGCAGCTAAAGCACCTACTCAACTCTCACACTTGTGCAAACCAAGATACAACACAATCATAAAGGTAAAACAGAAAATGTGGGTCGGGGTAGGCTATACTTTCAAGGGGGTGCGATTGTGAAACTGTAGCAACACAAACAGCGAAGTATAACATTCCAAAATAAAGTAATGTCCAATCAAGGTTCTATGAAAATACATATACTTTAATTAAACACACCATATGCAATAATAATTCAATAGAAAGCACTACAACCCCTCACACCTGTAGAAAGAACATAGCATATGCATGACAGCAAGATGGAGAACTCTGGGTAATGAGACAGAGGGAGAACAGGAGATAAACACCACATTGTTCTAAAACGATATGTTCTTGAGTTGCAAAAAAGGATTAATGTGACCTAACCAGTCTCTAGGGCCCAAAATGGTCCAATGGGGCAGTAATAAGCCAATAATATCTTTTGCTTGGCAGTTCGACAACGGTGAACCAGGCTTCTCAGCGCTGTTCGATGGTTCAAGTCAGTGCAAGATCAGGCCATCATGGTGATACAGCGGCTAGCAGATGTGGAGACGTAGTCAAACTTTAAGAAGACAGTGGTTTGAAGCAGGCTCAAGTGATGCGGATCGTGGATGTCAACAGGTTCGGTTTGATGGTCGAAGTTCGACGGTGGATGCGCTGATGACGAGATGTGCAGACGTGGAGGTTCAATGCAAGCTGAAGGGATGAAGTTCAGGATGGGGCACCAAGGCCGGGTCGATCGTAGATTTGATCAGCAATGAAGAGGCTGGTGGTTTGAATGGTGGTTCGAGCAATGCAAGTGTAGAGGTACTTCTCTGTTTGAGCATAGGCAACAAAGTGCTTCAGGTGGTGCAGTGCAGAGGCAAACTTGTTTGAACAGGTGAACGTTGGTGAGTGCCAAAGGCAGCTCAAGAGGGTCCAGTTTGTTCGATTGGGTCAAACACGGTTAAATCACAGCTTGCAGTGGTTCAACAGTGAATGTGCAGGAATTTTGGCAGTCTTGCCTGTCTGGCGCTGTGAGTGCCACTGCAGGTTCCCAAGAACAAGATGGGTCAGGCTCCTGGGTGAAGCTGGCACAGACCTTCAGGCGTCCTTCAACACTGTGAGGTCCTGAGCAGCAGTAGGGCTGGCAGAGAGGTAGTTCTTGATCCAGCAGCACATTCACTCCCAATGATCCCTGGCGATGGTTAGGGGACAGAGCTTGTCCGAAGAGGGGTCCTACACATTAATCAGTAGAATTGTTTCGCCTACCCATGAGCTGTCGACGGTCAGCCCTCTGACGTTCACCTGCTCTGTTTCTGATTAATCCGTGAGCTGTTCTCCTTGTACCAATGACATCTAATTATAAAAAAACTTAAAGGAATAGTGCGCTCAGAAATATTATTGTCCCGAGGGTTCGGGCATGTGTTTTTAAGCATACGTTGATCGATCACACAAACATTTCCAATGCACCTTACCGTAGTTTTCCTCTTTTTTGTACACATGCAAAATCTGGCTGCACGGCGTGGCCATCTTGTGATAATCTTATCAGTTGCCGCATCGCCCAGGGAGGACTGCCCTTGCGGCACTGAATCATATCCCCCGCCCCTGAGCCTGACATCACTAGACGCGTACCTGTTAAGTGACTTCAAGTCAGCAATCCCACTAAGTCAGTGCCTCGTCTGGGACGCCCAAGGGAAGCCCTTATTTATACATTTTTATGCCAAGTTATACTCTGGATGATAAACCCTTATATAACGCCCCTCTCTTTGAATCCCCCTGACCTCACTGAGCCAAGAAGTAGGTTTGTTTTGCAATTTAAAAGATTTATTGAATAATTAAACAATATATATATCACACTTTTATGATAAATTAATATTTGATATCACACTTATGAGTATAATGTCGATCAACAATGGATAATATTATGCTAGCAGAGTTATTTTATTACTTAGGAGTTGGTATGGAAAGAACAAGGTAGCTGAGAATACTTTTATGATTTCAAGGAATGCAGTGATGGAAAAATGCAGCACAGGAATAAACTGATATGGGTTCAACAAGAGCTAATATGTTCACTTTTCCCCTTGTGGCAATTCACCCCCGCCCCCTTTTGCAATATAAAAAGATGGAAAGAAGAGCACACAGTTTTCAGGAATACAATCAAAGGCAATTCAGTTCCCGTTCCCCCCAGCCAGCTTAGAGAAACAGGGATGATTTTAAACACAGGCAAAAGTACTTTAAATGTGGTATGCAAAAAAGGGAAAAATATGCTAAAAATGATTTTTAATTCCCTATAGGAGAATCAGGGTAGTGAGAGATACTTAAATTAGTTCAGGTGCACACTAACAATGATTAATGAGGGATTATCAGGTTGAAAACGGATTTCAGTAATGGAAGCAAAGGACAGATCTTTCTACACGTGGTTGAAATGAAGCAAAATGTCAAATCGCTGCACTTTTTTCCGAGTGCGTCGAGCGCAATTACGGAGGCGCTATAAGGAGTAGCAAGTCGGTTTAGAGCTTGTTGGAAACCTGGGAATCTTAGCGTTACAATAAAAGTTAAATTTCGTACAGACGATTTTGTAAAGGTAGTTTTTCAGAAATGAAATTACAATTTCGGAATGACAGATGCGCTTTGAAAGGTTTGAATCAACAGGAGGAACACACGATTTCTTTGGATGCAGTTCTAAACAGGTTCAAATGTTTTGAATCAGATTACTTTAAGCTAAGAGATGGGTTCTGCACAGTTCTAGCTGGGTACTCATACTATAAATTTGAAAGGAATGGCCTTGTCACGGATCTGGTCAACAAGTTTAGCTACGGTTCACTCTGCTCGGCGGGTCAATCAGGCACTGGTTCTGTTCACAGCGGTCTGGTTTGGGTCTCTGGTTCTGCTGGTCTGGATCAAGTGGATTCTGGATACCGCACTGCTTTCTGGGTACTGGTTCTGTTCTGGATACACAGGACTCTTAGCAAGCAGCAAACCGCACAGCCCGCCGGTTGAATAGTTTGCAAAAGATTTTGAGGCCTGCTGAAGAGTTCAGCTCTTTGGAGTTTTTGTTCTGGAGTTAGTCTGGATCTCTGGAGTTCTGGATTCTGGAGTTCTCCGTCAACGTGCTGCGCAGGAATTCAGTTGAACGTTGAAAAATGAATGTTCCTGTCCGGCTTCCAGTGGCTCTTTTTATGTCTTTTGAAAATGGGTGTGGATGCTAACTTTCTATGCCCAACGCACTCATGATTTGATAGTTCAAGGATTTCTCTTTGACCTGATTTGAGAAGGGAGCAGTGAGTCATCCTACGTCATCAGGTGTCATGTTTATGGCTCCAAAGAAAGAACACTCCCCTTTGCTTTTACCTTAGAAAATCATTTTCATAACTAAACATATTTCCCAAATACACAAGTGGTTGATATTACATGTACATATCATATATTACTTTGGGTAGGTCTCTGTTCCAACTCTGATGTTTCTAAGAGCCAGGGTTCAAAAATGGCAACTTATTTTCGTTTTTAGTTGGTTTACCAATATTGGATGTTTACCAAAAATTACACAGATGTACGCCGCCTTTCTACACATATTCCAGTAAATTTTCATTTTTCTAGCGTGAACCGGTGTCTGCAATCTCCATAATTCATGGGGTTTTGCCTCAGAACATGGTACAGAGTCCTAACACCTCTTAAAATGTGCACAGAAAAATCACAAGAATAATGATATTAATTATATAATTTTGACAAGTCTGTACTATGAATTATCCATCTTTTTAAAATTATGCTCTGGCCAAGAGGGGTGTGGTTTCCAAAGCACATGGTGGAATTTCGGGTTTGTCCACTTCCTCCAACTCAAGTTGCTCACAGAGACACTGCCCCTCCCAGTTTCTCTCAAGAGGAAGCCATTTACGACCCCCCCTAATTTAACATTTGCCTGAGCCAAGGAAGGCTCATTGTTCAGTTTCCTGCAGTCCGCAGCTGCTCCTCCCCTAATCCAATCAGAGAGGTGTCATCTCCCTTTGGTGAGGGCAGGAGAATGCAGGCCAGGCCTGGGAACATTTGTTGAGCAAGTTTCAACTCCCGTCGGGGGTAGTTGTCAGGCAGAATTCAATCTCTTTAAGCCAGGCTTCAGCTAAATGTCACTTTTGTTCCCAATTTTTCTTCATCCAAATCAAACTTACAATTTTTACACATGCAGCTAGAACGCTGATTCTAAGTTCAAAACTATGACATTTAACAGTTGCAAAATATGTGACACTCAACAGTAGGTCACTCATTTATTTTAAACATTTAGATTTTAGTGTCTTTCAGTCCAATTTAACTTAGGCTGCTGACATCCACAGCTCAGCCAGTTTCATTATGAACATTATTTTAGGCTCTTTCTCTTTCCAGATTTTGTATGCACACAAGTCTACCTTCTGCCAAATGTCTGCTGGTGTTCATTGAGATTTTTGAATATCTTGCAATGTTAAAAATAGGCATTTTTAGCTTGCATTTCAGAGAAAGGTGATTTCAAAGCGCTTTTTGACCCAACCAGCACTGCTGTTTTTCCTTTGGCACACATTTCACCCATGGCACTCCTGGTCCATCACGCTCGCACTGGTGGGTGGCAGGTCAGGGGAACATTTTGGTGTGCGCCAAAACTGCGCGGTTTTTACTGGATTCTGGTGCAATGTGGGCTTTTTCGGCCATCTTGGATTTTCTAAGCCCACAGCACCAAATGTTGCAGCATAATAGTCCAAACGTGGGTCAGGACACCCAACATACCGCCTATTACACAACTCCAAAGCACGTCTCGTGTCAACTTTCTCTGTGCCTCAGCTAATGACGTGTCGCCATGGAAATAGCAGGATGCCTCTTTCCTCAATAAGTATAAACAGACCGCTTCACAACAGACAACATCAGATTTTCTATTTCATTCCTCTCACTGTATTTCTTTGAGTATTCTTTGCCTCGTTTCTGTGCTCTGGTCAGCTACCTTTGTTGCTTGTATCCCGTGCAAACAGATACCAGTACCATTACTATACATTATTTTCGTTTGTTTCCCCCACAATGGCAACAATACAGCCCTACCAGTACGAGCCGGAGTATTCCGAGGTGGAATTACTCGAAAGAGTAAGATGCGGAAACGATGGGGCTTCGGATGACAGTTCGGAGGACGATTCAACAGATGAAGAGCCTGGTCCTAGTCGCATGGACGGAATTTCCACCTGGTGTACCTGCAATCGGTGCGTGCTAATGCCAACCGAGGAGGAGAACTGCTGCTGCTGAGAAAACTCTGGATGCTTGTCCTACATATCGCAAGGCGAGCCACGGCCGCAATGCGTTACCGAGCTGCCAGACTTCAGGGCAGCCTGCCTCACACGTTCCGTATTGAGGATTTTGATGGTGCTTATGCATGAACTTCGCGCAACATTTGCCCTCGGAATCCAAGTAACGAGTAAGTATACACTGGTTGTGATGTCACTTAGGCCACTACTATTTCAAGATTGTCTCCTATTTTGTCGTAACTTCAATATATCATTGTCAAAGCAATTTAGTCTTGCAATTCTCTAGTAATATTCGTATAATAGTCGTTCAATATTGTACAGTGTCTAGTTAGCATTTGCACTGGCAACAATGCCATTGGATACAAGAATTGTCATTGGCAACTAAGGTTTAATACACTTATCTTGGTCATTTAAAACCAGTTTGTATCTTTCTCTTTCACAGGTGGTACAGGCTGGTGGCCTATCGTTCATACACATGATGGCTTCATGGGAGGCTTGGACACCACGTTCGACGAGTAATACCCGCCTGTGCCGTTGGTGCCATTAGAAACACATTCCCCAGTGACAGCGGTCAATAGAGGGGATTTTCCCTCACTGTGCTGCAACCTGAACTTTATATTGTGTAGTACATTTGTGCCATAAAATTAAGAAACACTACAGAATTTTAATCAATGGTTGTTTCAGTTTTTCAGTGAATCAAGTGTGTCTCCATTCAGCAGTGTTCGGCCCTTGTCTGCACGCCTCAGGCCCATCATCCCCCCTCCATTATCAAAGGCAGTTGGCACCAGTGGATGTGCGCTGCCAAAGGGGTCTGGCAGGGGCGGGAATGGCCAAGGTGCCAAACAGCATGTACACTTCAAAGGTATCTTCCGCATAGGGCCCATTCTACACATGGCCTATACAGACCCCGTATCTCCAGGCAGGATCCCCTGAAGCAGGCTGTGCCCCTGCAATCCACATAAGTGTATCTCCATTCAGCAGTGTTCCGGCCCTTGTCTGCACGCCTCAGGCCCATCCATCCCCCCTCTATTATCAAAGGCAGTTGGCACCAGTGGATGTGCGCTGCCAAAGGGGGCTGGCAGGGGCGGGAACAGCCAAGGTGCCAGACACCATGTACACTTCAAAGGTATGTTCCGCACAGGGCCCATTCTACACATGACCTATACAGACCTCATGTCTCCAGGCAGGATCCCCTGAAGCAGGCCGCGCCCCTGCAATCCACATAACTGTGTCTCCATTCAGCAGTGTTCCGGTCCTTGTCTGCACCCCTCATGCCCCTCCATCCCCCCTCCATTATCAAAGGCAGTTGGCACCAGTGGATGTGCGCTGCCAAAGAGGGCTGGCAGGGGCGGGAATGGCCAAGGTGCCAAACACAATGTACACTTCAAAGGTATCTTCCGCACAGGGCCCATTCTACACATGGCCTATACAGACCTCATGTCTCCAGGCAGGATCCCCTGAAGCAGGCCGCGCCCCTGCAATCCACATAAGACCACGAGACATACACATCATTCATTTACATACACACCCTCTTTTCTAATTCTTTATAAACCACTTGATATTTATCATGAGAGCATCTTTCAGCACTGCAAGTCAACTTGTGAACGTGCTACCTGAGAACCTCGGTGACCACTACAAATCTGCTCATCATCGTGCTTCCTGAGAACTTCTGTGACCACTGCCAATCTGCTCATCGTCGTGCTACCTGAGAACTTCTGTGAGCACTGCGACTATACTCGTGGTCGTGCAACCTGTGAACCTCTCCCAGCCCTCCTGCCACTAACTACTCTGCTTGCTGAATCTAACTGTTGGTTGGTCAAGGTAAGGGCATGTCTCCTAATCATATCTCCTTTATCTCTAAATTTCTATCTATTTCCAGCGAACGTACCCAGTAGTGTTATGTTCATTCATCTCATTGCCATTGACTTGAGTTTAATTTGTTATGTTATCAATATATCAATTGTCATCAGTGTCAATTGGCATCGAATTGCATCCTTAGCGGACCGTGTCAATATTATAATCATGTTTCCTTTTGATGCACAATAGTACATTCAAGGGATGAGTAACATGTTTTGATTTTTGTCACAACAAAGAATTGTTTATGAAAGTTATCCTATAATACAGCTGCCCACGCTACACTGGTTTTGCTGTGGTGACCAAAACATACCTTGCATAGAAGAATGCATGGTATTATCCTTCTTTCTCACGTTTTTATGAAAGTAATTTTCGAATAATGTTGACGTTTTTGTTTTGCAGAATTTACAATGCCTGCATGTGCGATTTTCGGTTGCCTTTCTAAAACCCATGAGAAATCTGAATGCACTACAATGCATGTATTCCCAAAGACTGTAGTTCGAATAAGACAATGGGTCAGATATTGCGGATATGTGCTGGAAGAGCTTGAAAGTAGAGTCAAAGATGTCTTGGAGGACAAGAGGGGTGATCGATTCCACAAATGCAGCCTGCACTTTACCCAGAATATGTACGACCCATTCCTGTACACAAAGAAAAATCAACTCAGAACAACTCAAAAATTGCTCCCAAATGCAATACCGACTCTATTCGTTCACATGCCGCCTCAGGTGAGTCACGGTTCCGGATTTAGCTGTAGCTCTTGGGGTCATGAACAGGTAACTAAATGGACGGATTGGTGTTTTAGGTGTTTTTGTCCCTTATAATACTTTTCATATTATTAAGATTGTATTGCTTTTTAAATAAAGACCATTTTGCTAAACATCTGTCCTTGGTTTTAGAAGCCTCATAGAAAATTGATTTATGGGCCCAGATAACTATACTATAGTGTCCTTTGAAATAAGCATAATGTTTTCGTAATTGGTCTACTTACATGCCAATTTTTAAGATTAGCATTTCTAAATCCAATAATATTTTCCCTTTACAACTCCATGACTATGCACTGAATATGAAGGAGCAAGATTCAGCATCCATGTCTTGCATGGAGTCAACAACCACTTTGAGCGCGTATCAGGTAGTCTTACTTAGTTATTCAGTTCCAGAATTGTTTTATGTATGGAATTTGAGATAATCTGATCATATTTACGTACTGTGTCATTCGTTTACTCAATGTTTCATTAGTGGATTGCTATTGATATATACCAATGTCTGCGTCACAATGTGTGTGTTCAATTCCAATTGTTTCATCAATACTAATACAAGTACTGTGTTTCAGGGAGATGCTGAAGCTTCGACTACAATTACATCATCCCTTGTATTTGATCCAGAGCCAGAGGTATGCGTACTGACAGTTCCCTCAAATGAAAAAAAGTCGGTCCTAGATCTGATACTATTAGACAGTGACAATATTAGAAACAAGCAGTTTTTGCAAATTACTTGCTTGCAATATTTCGAACAATTTGAGATAATCTGATCATATTTACGTACCGTGTCATTCGTTTACACAATGTTTCATTCGTGGATTGCTATTGATATGTACCAATGTCTGTGTCACAATGTGTGTGTTAATTTTGAATTGTTTCATCCATACTAATACAAGTACTGTGTTTCAGGGAAATCCTGAAGCTTTGACTACAATTACATCATCCCTTGTAGTTGATCCAGAGCAATATGTATGCAAACTGACAGTTCCATCAAATGAGATAATCTCATCATATTTACATATCGTGTCGTTTGTTTATGCAATGTTTCATTCGTGTTTTTTTATAGATATGTACCATTGTCTCTGTCACATTGTGTGTGTTAAAATTCAAATTTTTTCAACCATACTAATACAAGTACTGTGTTACAGGTAGATGATGAAGCTTCGACTTCAATTACATCATCCCTTGTAGTTCATCCAGAGCCAGAGGTATGCGTACTGACATTTCCCTCGAATGATAGAAAGTCGGTCCTAGATCTGATACTATTAGACAATGACAGTATTAGTATTATTTTCAAATTGCTTGAGTGCAACATTTCGAAGAGTGTGCTTCGGACAGTGAACTTTGATAGAGTAAACTAGCCATCAAGCAGGTGAAATCCCAAATGTATATTTTGACTAATTGACGTAAACAATGTACGGGTTTATCTGTGTAAGCCATGTGTGCGAAGGAATAATTTGATTTCGAATACAAATGACTTAACAAATGACTTATTTTAAATGGATACTCTTTTCTAGGGTGTATACAAGATCCAGATATAGAAGAGGAGGCATGTGGATCCGAGTCAGTGGACCAGCTTGCTGTTAATGACGTTACAGTAAAGAAGGTTTCAAAGAAAAGCAAGAAAAATAAGGTAATTTATAAACAATTTCAATATTTAACCAGTGTTTTGTGCTGGGGCCTTCATAATATGCTTTTTTAAATGTAAATTGTCCAATACTGTATGTTGGATTGACATTGAACATCTGTTTCCAGCCTGTCTTCTAGTTGCCCGATGGTGTACGGACTATGCAGACACAGACAGCGACACAAATGAGAGATGCCGCTTGCCAAACTGATTTCACCATGGAGCAACTATTAATTGAGGTGCAGCATGTTCAGACTCGAGATGCATTTGCCCAATGGCCAGAAAATGAATTTAATGTGACCGGCGAAGCCAGCAACGTGTTTTTGGACCATTGCTACAATGCGTCTGCTCCACCATATGAAGATGAAACTGAATGTTTTGAAGATGCTTTTGAATTAGTCGCAGACTACTTGACACAATCCACACCCGCCACCCAAAAACCAGTCGACATTGATGTTTTCTCTGATTCAGGTTCAAGCAACAGACGCTGAAATGACAGAGACTGAAGCATCAACACAATTGACCGAGGAACTAGACAAAGATCTCAACTACAGTATGTCCAGTTTGGCTGATATGTCAACCACAGTTCAGTCAGAAACAACATTAATGCCGGATGACAGTTTAATAAAGGCGGCCAAATACATAGTTTTCGACAGCAGCTTTATGGAGATTATGAAGATGCTGACATGTGTACATTCAGTGAGAGGGGAAATATGTGGGAAGCCATTGGTGAATGTGACTCGTGTATCACAAGGCAGTAACCTCAAAATACATGTCACCTCTGAAATTTTCCATGAAAAATGTTCATGGTCCATTCAACCAATACTGGGGAAACTGCCAGCTGGCAATCTACTGTGTGCAGCAGCTTTACTTTTCAGTGGCTCTAGTTTCATTATGTTGTCCATTTTCTGTCAATTTGTGGGATTCCATTTCTTTTCTAAAATGCAGTACTACAAATATCAGCGTCAATATCTATTCCCTTTCATTTGTGAAGCTTGGAAAATTGAACAATTGCTATTCAAAGTACATTCTCCGAAAAACGGTTCAGGCTAACTGGCGATGGACAGTGTGACAGCCCCTGGTTTTCAGCAAAGTACTGCACATACCACTTTCAGGACATGGAAAGTAAAATAATTGTGAGTTCGGTGGTCGTGCAGGTGTCCGAATGTAAATCCTCAGTGGCCATGAAGAAACTTGGTTTTCGGAAATCACTAGAAGATTTACAATCAAGGGGAATGCAAATTGACCTCATAGCCACAGATAGACATGTTTCAATAACCAAGACAATGAGAGAGCAGTTTCCAAATATTCGCCATCAATTTGATGTATGGCACATTGCCAAATCCATCAATAAAAAAATCTCATCTGCAGGGAAAAAAAAAGGTTCCGAAAGTATTTCACAGTGGTCCCAGTCTTTCAGCAACCATCTTTGGTGGAGCTCCCAAACTTGTGATGGGTCTGTGGAAATTCTACTAGAAATATGGCTGTCAATGATGCATCACTGTTCCAACGTTCACTCTTGGACATAAAACCAACATTTCCACCAATATGAACATGGCCCTTTGTCGCCGGAGCAGGAATGGAAGAGGTGGGTGATTCCATCTTCGCTGCCACACAAAGCCCTTGAGAAGATTGTGTTTGATAAAACTCTATTAAGAGATCTGAAGGGACTCACAGCATTCTGTCACACAGGAGATTTGGAGGTGCTCCACAATATGTGCCTAAAGTACAGGCCAAAGAGATTGCCTTTCAGCATTCAAGGGATGAAATATAGGACATTACTAGCGGTATTAGTGCATAACGAGAATGTAGGCCGTGAACAATCGAGAACTGCGGGAAACCTTGGGATGCTTCGCTACATTATGGCCTTTACAAAAAGAAGCAAAAAATGGGTGGTCAAGCCAGTATATGAGGAAATGGAATTTGATTTTGTGAAAGATCTTATTATTAATGTTTTGGAGAGGCATAATCATGGAATTGCGTGCGATTTAGTTCCGAGTACACATACATTGCCACAAAACATTGCCAACGTGCCCTGTCCACCTAAAGCAGAGCTCATGGAACAGTTCAAATCCAGGTACAAATGATTACCATCTGTTTTTTTGATCAACAATGTTTTTATGAAGTGTATGAAATAAAGCATCCAATTTGTCTGTTAAAATGTATCCTCTTTGTTAATTATTTTTTCAACTAGTGCAGTTTTTACAATTGCCTTACAATGTAACGCTGTGCTTTCACAGTTCACAGTTTTGTCAAGCTACTGTGGGACCTTCACTGATCGTGGGAGGGCCAGATGGATAATAGTATGAAAAAAACTTTGCGGTTCGGAAGTTGCATTACCATACAGTTGCCCAAATAGCTGAATAACTGCTTGTCCCACAAAAGGGATGATACCTAGGCTGCATAAGGGAAGGAGGCTATGACATAAGCAGAGGTGGGGCTATTGCTAGACACACTTTGACTCCTTTTTATGTACCCTCGACTCCAATTTTGGAATAGGGCACATTCTGTCATTGCCAAGTTTCCCCTACCCCTCAGCAGCGCCACGATCATCGAGCAAGGACAGACCCCACATTTTTCCTCCTGTGCCCGTGCATTACAATTCCAATTCTCATGGATGCGGTGAGCCAAGATGTTGTAAACTAAGAATGTATCTTCATTCTGAGTGAAGGTCACCAGCTTTGAATTTTTGCTTGCGAGCTGAGGAAGCCCATGTATCGCACACACAGTATAAGGTTCAATTGTTTTTTTACCTTGAGAGAAAGGGACCATTCCGAAAGGAATTGAATCAAAGGAGGGGTGTAATAATGTAAGATATGATAAGGTTCTCCATTCCAAAACTGGACTAAGGAACATGCAAGTTCAGTTTATGAAAAATCGTTGATGCGAACAGAGTCTGCGTTACGGTCTGAGTTACGCCAAGAGAATGCAAATGCCGAATATAATGTAAGTTTGACTTTCGACGATTTTATACCCAAACGAGCATCACCTTATCATTATCTGACCGTTATTGCTGGGTTACATTGTACTCGTTTTTTCTGTGTGGCATATTGCAATGAAATGCAAGTACAACCTTTATGTGTACTGGTCTTTCTACCGGGCACATGGGTAGTCCAGCATCGAGATGCATGTAGACCACCACTCGGATCCCCCAGCTTCAACGCTAATATTTCATTAAAATGCCATCTATGTGCACCTCAAATTGTAGCGTCAGCTTCCCTATCCCGTTTAGAGCTGAACATACTCCATAGCACTATCCTCGGAAGCAAATTGTGTAGTACTTTCCATGTTGTTGTCACTCTGTTCACATTGTTTCACATCTGTGCTAATCGTTAGTTTTAACTCAATGCCGAATTAATAAGTAAAATGATAAATTGTAATAAAGATCGGCTACTGAGACACATTTCTATTATGTTTTCCAAACAGGTACATCCTGCCATTCTGCAATTGTCATCGATTCCAGATACCAACTGATGGTTTCTTCAACCGGTAGCTGCAGTTACATGTCAATAACTGGATATATTTGACTCTTTTTTTGGGACGATCTCCAAAGGCCGATATGCCCTTACGCGGTACCAGCCATTAGGAGCAACATAACATCCTTTACGGTGGTCTAGCCCCAAGTTGATGCACAAGACCTGCAATTCACAGTGCGACCAAAGTGCTTCTTTTACCCAAAAGGAACACCTTGTGTACCCAAGAAGGAACACCGTGTGACTCACCATAAACATTTTCGGATCAAGAGCAAAGAAAATAAAATCCAATTTGATTGAATAGCGCAATAGCCAGATGTTCTTGGAGGATTTATTGTGAAATAAAAGTACTTTAAAAATTGTACAGTCTTGCTGTTTCCTTTTAAAGTACAGTTTTATATTCCGAATTGTGACGCGCTGTGTTGTGAGACGATGTGTGTTCATTTCCGGGTTCTGCATCACATCACGTAGGTGAAGACTGGGCGTGTTTGGCTACGCTGCCCAGTAACATCACGCAGAAAGGCGGAGAATATCACTAGGTTTGGTGATGTCAGGCTCAGGGGCAGGGGATATGATTTAGGGACACAAGGGCAGTCCTGCTTGGGCGATACAGCAGCGGATAAGATTATCACAACATGCCTAATTTGGCATGTGTACAAAAGAGGAAAACTAAGGTAAGGTGCATTGGAAATGTTTGTGCGATCCATCAACGTATGCTTAAAAACACATGCCCGAACCCTCGGGACAATAACATTTCTGAGCACACTATTCCTTTAAGTCTTGGCTATCATCCAGCTGCAAGGAGAAAAGGAGAGCTCTCCTTGCGGCCCTCGAGGCTCCTTCGCCTGATATTACTTCCATCAGACAAAAGCAGAACTGGCCTTAAGAAGGAGAGAGATTGCCAATGGCCATTAAGATGCGTTATGCAAGCAGAATTGATAATAAAAGCTTCTGGAGGATTATTCTGAGGAATTCTAATGGACTAGATGTAGGTGGCTATGAAGATCTTGAGGGCTAGGTTACTGAACAAGACTGGGTAGATCATTTTAACATGCTTTATAGGTCTGATTCATGTGTAATCTCTGAGGATAGCCTCGCTACATCTGGATAGGGGAATTCTGGAACCATTCACGGCTAGAGAGCTCGAATTCGACATTGGACGCAGAGGTCATTGAAGGTGCCGCGGGCCGATTTGGTGCCAAATTACCTTTTCCTCTCTTGTACTGATTAATGGACTCCTTTCCTTAACAGGTGTTTGATGCAATTTTGGTAAGGAATCATATCCGTCGGTGCTGGAAGACGTGCACTATAGTAGCCATTTATAAAAAAAAGGCAATAAGTCCTCTGCTCTGTCCTTATGTCCGGGTACCCGTCTTGATGGTACATTCAAGCTATGTTCTCTTCTTCTTATGAAAAGATTGGAGGAATAGGCAATAGAGTCTAACATTCTCTCCGATAATCAGTTAGTTTTCTGATCTGGGATGGGGACGGTAAACCATTGCATCAACCTCAACCTGCTTCTTGCCAGGTATGTGTTCCTTATGGGGGCTCCTGTCTACGTGGCCTATATGGACCTGAGTTCAGCATTTGAGCACGTGGACAGGAGCCTCCTTGGGCAAACTCTGGATGAAACGGGTGTTCCGAGGCCGCTGCTACGCATGGTGGAATCTCTACATTCTGATTTAGAGGTTGGAGTAAGATTTTAGATGGCGGGGTGTGAGCTTACTAGCAACATCAAGGTGGAGTTCAGGGTGCATCAGGGATGCCCGCTCGCACCCCTTCTTTTCAATTTATATGTTCATTCTTTGCCTCCTATTCTGGAGAAGATGGAGGGATGGAGGCTGATGTTCGTCAATGTGGGGAAGAAGGTGTCCTGTTTTTTTTTCTTTTTTTGGAACGTTTTTTTATTGACATTTTGTTAAACAAAGTTTGTAATGATTTTGGAGTTCTAGCTAAAAGGGCGACGCATTTGCATAACTTAACACGGGTTTCCTGTGTTAAGTTATGCAGATGATGCTGCCCTTTCACCTAGAACTCTGATATCCCTACAAACTTTAGCAGAGAGCTATGTCCACTTTATGACTCTTCGTGAATATTGCTAAATGTCATGTTCTGTGTTTCTTTACCAAACTTCATCAATAGCCTAAGATCTTCCTTGATGGTAAAAGATTGACAAACTGTGAGAACGTTGACTATTTGGAGATATGTTTCAACAGATGGCTCATTTGGAATACTAACATATGCAAAAGGAGATTAAAAATGAATCTGGTCATTGCCACCTTTTTTGGTTTGCTAAAACCCTGCAACAACATGCTATTGCACATATGTGAACTGCTTCAGAAGAAAGTGAGTGGCAGTTGGTGCATATGGCTGTGATTCCTGGTCTGTGGGTAAGATAGATGGCCTCCAGTGTGAGGAGAACTTGCTTCTCACTGTTTCTGGGTGTCCCCTCAAGCACCTCAACGTATACTAACCACGTATACCCGGGCAAGCCCATATCTCAGATTTTCTGCTACTTAGCCTATTCTATTCTGGCAATATTTATGGTCCGGGCATGGTGAAAACCTGACAAAAATCTTGGTAAGACATTTGCTGCCTTGGGCAGTTGCCATACTATTGAATGGTTGGCATATATAAAAAGATCCCTCTGATCAGTGGGGTTGGAGTGCTGCATAAGAACCCTGAAAACATTGCTTTAGTTCCAGTCCATGTGCTGAAACTGACATGTATGGTCCTGTGGGGAAGTGGCAGGGTATATCTAAACTGTTTTAAGTTCTCTATAGGGCAATATTTGCCCCTATTGCCATCTCTGGGGGACAGTGGGGTATTTAAAATGGGTCACTAATTGTTATCATAGATTATTGCTGACTCGTGCCAGGCTAAATGTGTTGCCGGTAAAAGCCATAACTGGAAAATAGTCTGGTGTAAAGTTTCCAAATGCAGTTCCCTGTCTTTGTGGTGCCGTTGAGACCTTGGCCCACTGAGCTTTTCTGTCCTCCTTACAATGACATACAGGGACGGTATTTCCTGCGTTTTCTAAAGGGCAGTGGCTTCAGACACTGAAAACCTGCTTTTATGTTGTTGATTTCTATCCCTGATGCCACAGGTGCTTTTAAACTGGCCTGTTACATAAACATTGTGTGGATAAGGAAACTATCAATTTGTTCCGATTTTCAAATGTTTAATTGTGCTTTAACCAAAAGGCTCTTATTGTTGTTTAATCCTTGTTGATTTTCATGTCAAGTGTATATTGGATGTATGTCTTCTGTGATATTGTTCATGGATTCCTTGTTTATCTGAATAAACTGATTTTGACTGACTAGGCATCCGTCTTACTGCATTCCTGCGCAAAGCACACATCGCAGTACTGGGATGCCAAAAAAGCTCAGTGCGCTAGACTGTCTGTTTCTATCCATCATGCCTCTGACATTCAAGGTGAACAATGATATTGCCATCTTAGTAATATTTAAACTATAATCTGTTGGTCTAACAGAATTATACGGGGTCACATGAATACTATTATGGGGCCTTGCACTCTCTGTGTGCTCCATCTCTTCCTCTCCCTCTATATTGGCCCTCACGATTTCCTCTATGGTCTGGATAATCTCTTCAGTCAAGCACTCCGTGATGGGTCTTTATGCCTGGTTTCCGCTTCCCAACATCAGCACCTGGTTGAAGATGCCTGGCTCCTTGTGCAGTCTCACCAGTTCCTCTTGGATTTCAGGTGTATCCTCATCATTGCTGTCCTCTATCACCACCACATACTCACAACCCGCCTGTTTGCTTGTGTACTACTCCGTCGTGGAGACTGTGTGTCTCTTTTTTGGTGATCTTCTGGTACGCTTTGGATTAGGAATGAGCCCCGCCAATGAGGCTCCTTTATGCGTTCCAGGATGCTGCGATTCCTATGTCTCTTTGTCTATTGCCTGTACCCAATATGGTGGGATGGCGGCAGGCTCCTGTATGAATGACACAGGACTGGAAGTGAAGAAATGTGAAAGACACCTTTGCTGTCTCTGAAGGCTTGGCTCTGTGCAGGACAAATGGCCCTAGCCAGTGCATGATTGGAATGTGGGGAGGGGCTGCAATCGAGGGAAGCTGAAACTTTGAAAAAAATACAAGAAACAGAGGTTTTTCAGATCGGAATGGTAATCCCCTTCAGATAAGAGGACAGGATGCCAGATGGCTTCAGGGCCTTGTGACATCACAGGTCTAGCTTATCTCATTATCTGCAGTGGGAGATCTCTGTGTAGCAAATACATCCCCCATTTACGATCTGCAGCCTACCAACTTCAACCAGCAAACTTCAAACAACGAAGAGGCTAATAAAAGAAATCTCTGGTCACAGGCTGGCCAAGAGATGGCAAATGGCCTGGAGGAGGGGCAGCTCATATTTGCACATATGAAGAGTCCCTCTTAGTTTATGGACTGTCACAATTGTTGCATTTTCTCAGAAACGACAAGTCGCACTGCATACATGTATGTTTCATTTTTTAGATAATTTTGCAGTGATTTTGTTGAAATAAAATGAATCCACCTACGACTTGGGGAATTGTAATGGTGAGCTAAAAGGTGTTCCTGGCTGCTCTGAACATGTCCCGGATTTATGTTGGCGGACTGGTGAGGGGAAAGTTTAGGGAGGAAGAAAGAGAGGAGTCAAAGATGACTCCAAGTTTCCTGGCTTTTGATGACGGAGTGGGTCGAGAGCCCATTGAGAATGGCCAAAGTGAGGGGACGAAATGGGGAGCAGGAGTCCCAATTGGAAGGATCCCAGTCTTGCTGGCATTGAAGAAGAGGTCATTGCAAGTGCACCAGGACTGGATTGCAGATAGGCAGTCAGGAATTATGGCAGAAGAAAGGATAGGGTCAGAGGGAAGTTTGAAGAAGAGTTTTGTGTCATCTGCGTAACACTGGAAGTTAGGGCAGAAGGTTGAAATGAGGTGTGCCAGTGGAGCAAGGTAAGTGTTAAAGAGCCAGGGAAAGAGGTTGGATCCCTGTGGGACACTGCAAGTGGAGAAAGAGGTAGGGGAGAAGAAAGAGCCCGGTATAACCTGGGATGGACGGTCACTGAGGAAGGAGGTTAGCCAGTCCAGTGCCCGCTCCGAGATACCCAGGGTATCACAGAGCCGTTTTATGAGGATAGAGTGGTTGACTGTATCAAAAGCAGAGGAGAGATCCAGTAGAATGAGGACAGCTGGAGAGTTGGAATCAAGAGATGCAGCAGCTCCTCATGGGTGTTCAGAAGAGCAGTTTCCGTGCCTCTGGATGCTCGGAATCCAGATTGATGGTCGTGGAGGCAACAACCAAGTTCAGTGTGCTCGGTAAGTTCGGGGAAGGCCAGCTTCTCCAGGAGTTTCCCGAGGAAGGGGGTGATATATATGGAGCAGTATTTGGCTGCACGAGTGGGGTCTGCTGAAGGTTTTTTTTCAGGAGGGGCGCACAAGGATGTGCTTGAGGGAGGAGGGGAATGATCCAGTAGAAAAAGAGTGATTGCAGAAATCAGCAAGTGCAGGGGCAAAGGAGCCAATGTTGTCCTTAATGGGTTTGGAGGAGCAGGGGGAATCCTGTTTGGAGGAGACCTTCATGTGGCATATAACTCTGGTGACCTCCTCAGGTGTGATAGGGGAGAAGGAAGAGAGAAAGGCAGAGAGAGGCCATAGGAGGCAGAAGGGTGGTGGAGGGGAGGGGGAGCGGGACACAAGGGTGTTCACGATGTCCTGGGTTTTTGTGGAAAGTGTGTGGCTAATGCATTGCAGATGTCCTGGGATGGAAGAGGTGAGGAGGAGACAGTGGAAGGGTTGGCTAGTTCCCTGCAGATTTTAAAGAGTTCATCCGTGTGGTTGGATACACCAGAGACACGAGCCTGGATGTGGGCCTTTTTCTTGCCGTGGATGGAGAGTCTGTATTGCCTTTGGAGCAGGCGACAGGCCAGTTTGTCAGAGGGTGAGCCTGAGGTCTGCCACTTCCGTTCTGCAGCTCAACACTTGCGTTTCAGGGCTGCAAGTTCAGAGTCGTACCAGGTGTTATGCTTAGAGGCAGGTTTCACACCTATTCTCATGATTGGGGCAAGAATGTCCAGAGTGTTAGTAATGGCAAGATGGAGGTTGCTGAGAGCAGAGTTAGAGGAAAGGTCTGCTGTGGGGGGATGAAGGTGGATGCGAAGGCAGCAGCTGACACTCGTTTCATCAGAGGTATGTTCGTGAACGAGGTTTTCAGGGCTGGAGGAGGTGCGGTCAGATGGTTGAGTGGACTCAGAGGAGTTGAGAGAGTGGTCTGACCAGATAGAGAGAGAGGTGATCAGTGGGGAGGAGAGTGAAAGATCAGAGTGGATGAAGTTATCAAGTGTGGGTCCAGCTCAGTGGGTTGGACCAGAAGGGAGAATGGAGATGGAGAGCGAGGTGCAAAGGTCACGGAAGATAGTGTATGCTGTGATTGAGGAGTCCAGATGGATGTTGAAATCACCCATGAGAAGGAGTTTAGAGGTGGTTGTGAGAATAGAGGAGGATAGATTGGCCCATTCAGAGAGGAACAAGGTGGTAGAGCCAGGTGGCCTGTAGATAGTGGCAATGGTCTGAGAGGAGGTGGGAAAGATGACCAGCTTGCAAACCAGGCTCTCGAAGGAAGAGTAAGTCTGGGTGGGTATGTGGGAGGAAGGGGCCCACTCAGGGAAAATCAGAGCAACCCCACTGCCAGCATGATTAAGGCAAGGCTTGGAGATGATCTTATAGAAGGGAGAAGGGAGTCAAAAGAAATGACTGAGCTGGCATTGAAGCACATCTCGGTAAAAGCAAGGATATCGAGGCCAATGTCTTAAAGAGTGAGGCAGATGTCAGCAGAGTGTCTGATGGCAGAACAGGCATTAAGTGTGGCTAGATGCAGGAGGTCTCCACCTTTTGAAGGTTTTGTGAGGAGGAGCACAGGGGCTTGGTACACCAGCCGTGGGGCAGGGAGGTGGGGTAGAGGGAGTGGATGAGGGAGTAGCAGATATGGGAAGGAAGTTAATGAGTGACAGCAGGCGCTGATCAAAGAGAAGGAAGTTGGGTTGAGGACCCTGAACTAAGATAGTGCCAGTGTGATAGACATTAATGAAACACCTGGATGATGCGAAGCCCACCAAGAGGACTTCCCATTTGGTGCCACCATTAATAGGAGAGAATGTGAGAGGAGAGAGAGAAGAGATGAGATGAGGAGTCCATAGATCTGGGGAGGGTACAGAGAAGAGGATATCAGTGAAGACCTGTCCGGAAGTTGGGCAGACATAGGTGTCTGCGATGGAAAGGCCAGGGTTAGTGGTGAGGATGTATTCATGCATTGGGTTCCAGGCTTCATGAGAGATGGATGGAGGATATGTGAAAGTATAGCAGTTAGAGAAGATAGGGGAGATGGTGAGTGCCATAGGGGTGGCAGAGGATAGTTGAAGGAAAGAGGAGTGGCTGAACAGCACAGTCCTAGCACAAACTCACCAGGCGGCCTAGTAGTTGCAAAAGGACACAAAATTGGGTGCAAAGATGTTAAAAAACACACCAGGATTTGAATTTCCAAAAAAGGTACACAAAATTTCATGCAAAATCGGGTGCAAAGAGCTTAAAAGCACACACCAGGATTCGAGTTTCCAAGAAGGGAACAAAATGCAGGGCATGCAAAATGGGGTGCAAAGATTTTAAAGGACACACATCGGGATTCGAATTTCCAAGAAGGGACACAATGCAGTGATAGAAGAAGTAGGTTAGGTAAGGCAATGAAGGCAGAGTGATATAAGAACAGCTTGGTTCAAAGTTGTTAGTGGTGGAGGCAGTGACAATGTTCAGCCATCACTCACTGGTAAATCTGCAGAGTGCGTGGAGGTGCAGGGTTCCAAGTTCGTGGGGTGGTGGGCTGCACACCAGGAGGCTGCTCCATACTTCGATGAGGGGGAAAAGGTGGGGGGCCTGCCAAGCCCTCCTAACCCCAGATAGGCACAGACAGGGCCTTAGATGTAGGGTCTTTGGTGCTGGGGGTCGGCTTGTTGCCTACCAACTTCACACAGCAAACTGCAAACAATAAAGCGGCTAATAAAGAAAATCTCTGGTCACAGGCTGGCCAAAAGATGGCAAATGGCCTGGAGGAAGGGAAGCTCATATTTGCACATACAAAGATTCTCCTTTATTTTAAATGGACTGTCACAACTGTTGCATTTTCTCAGAAACTACAAGTTGCACTGCATACATGTATGTTTTACTTTTTAGATAATTTCCAGGTGATTATGTTGAAACAAAAAATATCAAGAAAGCTTTTCGACTTCCCTTAGAATGGGTAATGTGTCACAAACATGACGTTTACATCACTTTTTTGGAACAACACATCTGTCCACAAAAACAATCCATATGGCCCTTACATTTGATTCAACCAAAATATTTCAATCAGGAAATACGAAGTCAAAACTGAAGGAAAAAACCTTCTGAAAATTCAAAAAGGAAATACGCAGTTACTGGTGTTATTGAAGAATTATGAGATATCACAGTGCCATCGACTTGTTTCAGTACTCTTTCTAGGTTTATAGGTGCAGCAGTCTGCAGCGGGTTGAGGTTTGAACGATATGTTCTCTTCCTTGGCAGAATCGGAGCGAGAGGGCCCAGAATTAAGGAGCTGGACATGGGACAACTGTCGATTATAGGAGTGAGAGCCGCCCAGCACGATGCTCTAGGATAGGAGCGGCAGGTATTAGATGAGGACAATACAGGAATCCAGCAGAGAATGGCAGAGACAGTGTGTTCCGAATGAGAACTGATTAAGCAATAAAAGCAAGCACTGGCAAAGCTAACAGTTTTTGATTTTTTTATAGGCATAGGATAAGCACTTGCAAGGCACTGCCACAATGCTACTACTTGGCTGTAAAATGGCAAGAAACTGGGCATATGTCGTCTGGGAACTGACCTTATATGCCCTTATATGCCCAGGTGCTTGCACCATTTTCTAGCGTTTGCCATCTTTTGGCTATGGTTGCCAACTGTCCTGTATTTTGCCAGACTGCTGTGAATGTAGAGGCTGTGTCCTGTGCACGGCACACACCCTGTCTGGGTTAGGGAAGAAATCCTGACTTTGCTTCAGGGAAGATCAAAGTCTTCCCATCTCTCGCTCATAGTTTTGTGTGATAGTTGAAGTTTAAGGCGGCAGATCGGCCCTTTCAAAGGGTCTGTGAAACATCTTTACACCGTTGCTCTGGCAACAGAGAATTATAGTGGGGGCACTTAGAAATTAAAGTGATATTGGCAGGGACTCTTCGGGACTCTTCAGAAGTGTGACTGTTGGGTGATGAGAAATAGGAACGGTGTGTATTGCTGCAGACTCTGTGAAATAAAAACTAGTCTTAAAACCCAAGGAAGATTTGTTTAGGCACATATTAGTTTGCATGATGCTACTGTGCCCTTCCATTCAGGATGGGGAAAATAAAGTTAAAGCTACACCTTCTGCTTGACATGTGACGATTTATGTAGTGTAAGGTTAGTTTAGAAAATAATTCAAACACCGCCCCACGTACCCGTCCAGAAAATCTCCAAGGGACAATCCTCCAGACCTAACCAAGCTGCCTACTTACATCTACTTGACATTCCTAGATAAAGCGCCAGAATGCAGGAGGACGTAGCTTCCCAGTGATCATGCCCAAACTCTGGAACACCCTCCTCTGACGAATATTTATGGACTTACCAAAGGCCTCAAAACCTGGCTCTTCTCACTAGACCCCCACATTTAGCTGAACCCAACTAACCCTACAACTCTTGGCACCGCCATCTCCACTTTGTTAAATATTTAGCTATATATAACCTGTACGTATCACGTATGCTCTGAACCATTGTAACCTGTACCACTGTAACCATTAATGTAAATACTGTATTACCTATATATAACTTGTACGTATCACTTTTACTTTGAACCATTGCAACCTGAACCATTGTAACCATTACCTGTACCTATTGTATTACCTATGATGGTAACATTTTGTAACCTAGGGCAACCACTGCCCCCATGTAAGCCAGCGCCCAGAGGCCCACAGGTTCACTGCGCTCTACAAATGTCAAAATAAAGAAATAAAATTCATCCACCTGCGACTTAGCGAATTGTAATAGCAAGCTAAAAGGTGTTCCTGGCTGCTCTGAACATGTCCCGGATTTAAGAGTTGGCAGACTGGTGGGGGTGAGATTAGGTATTTAGAGAGTAAATTACATGTTCATAATTATTATGTTTTATTATTTTTTTTGTGTAAATGGCAGGAAATTTCCAAACGGCCGTGCAAAATAGTGCAGACCCGGCTGCCGGTTTTTTGAATTCCCCATGATTATCTGAAGCGAAATATATATATATATTCAGTGAAAAAACCTTGTTAAAGGGGCGTTATGGTTAAGTTGCGCTACTAAAAACCTATGAAATTCAGTGAAAAAACTTTGTTAAAGGGACGTTATGGTTCCAAGTAAAACCGAAAAACCCCTGAAATTTGCCAGTTATGGTAAGCTAAGCAACCATAACTCGCGCCACCACCGTGCACTGCTAAGACTAACACCCACAACATCAAAGATGACCTCACAAATGTCATTGATGACATCACTGATGACATCACATGTTTGATTCACTCTTTTTTCTTTTGCTGACATATCTAGGCCACATGGGTTTCTTCAGTAACAGTCAGAAACTAAAATTTTTATTTTATTTGTAGACATATCCTTCAAGTAGGTTCTTACAGTAATTCCCTTAGAGTCCAGTCACATCATATGAAACATATACATAGGGGAAGACACAAGCTTGAAAGACAGCAATCCTTTTTGTGCATAAAGATAATCAATAGAGTTATCAGCACTTTCTGATAGTTACCATATCCCAGTCAATTATCCCCAAACCCTCTCCATAACCCAAAACGTTTTGATGAGACTTCCATCACTTCTTCACCTGATACCAATCATGTTGAAACCCCTAATTCTCCTGTTTTTGTTTCCGTTTCTGTCTCACCTTTTCTGTCATAAATTGTTAATATATGTTAAATAAAGTTAAATGTTTATATTGTGTTGTAATTAGTTTCAGTTTTTTAAAAAAAAACAATTTAGATGTCCGTGGACAGCGCAGTTGTTCTGAAATGTTCGTAAATGAATGAAAATGGAGGTGTCCTGAAGAACACTATACTTGTCCGTACTGTTCGCTAGCAAGTTGAAACTGTTCTAGAACACACGCGGTGTCCTGAAATGTTCATAAATAAACGGAAATGGAGATGTCCTGAAGAACACTATACCTGTCCGTACTGTTCGCTAGCAAGTTGAAACTGTTCTAGAACACACGCGGTGTCCTGAAATGCTCGTAAAGAAACGAAAATGGAAGTGTCCTGAAGAACACTATACCTGTCCATAATGTTCGCTACCAAGTTGAAACTGTTCTAAGAACACAAGCGGTGTCCTGAAATGTTCGTAAATAAATGAAAATGGAGGTGTCTGAAGAACAGTATACCCGTCCGTACTGTTCGCTAGCAAGTTGAAACTGTTCTAAGAGCACACGCAGTGTTCTGAAATGTTGGTAAATAAACGAAAATGGAGGTGTCCTGAGGACGCTATGTCTGTCCGTAGTGTTCGCAAAGAAGTTAAACTGTTCTAAGAACAAACGGTTGTCTGTAACTGTTCGTTTGATGTGTGACTCACTTTTAATTACTTCAGGACCCGAACAGTGTCTGTAGAACATCAAAGCGCATGCGCAATCCAATGTCCATGCATTTGGTGTCCTACGGACAGCCGCTACCTTCGCGAACATGTTCGCGAAGCGATCATGTGACCGCGCCCATGCTGATTTCGTGTTATGAATGTGGACACTGTTTGTGTCCCCGAACAATTTAAAAGTACATTTTTCAAGTAATCCACAATATTTCTCAATGAAAACTCACCATAGCACAAGTCCAACATACTAATCCTGAGTTTCTACATACTTTTTGAAAGTTTTTGAACCTTTTTTTGTGTTCGATCTGTCCGCGGACAGCGCGCATGTCGAGCATGTCGAGCACCCCTATAAAAGACCATGCCCTAGAGCTTATTCTCATTGTGTTTCTGGCTATTCTTCAGAGCACAGCTATTTTTCCTGCAACTTGCAGATTACACCATCATCGGGATGGCATCCATGGCTGCACTACTGCCACCTGGTGCTGCACCTGCTTCAGCACCACCCCCTCCACCACCACCACCTCCCCAAGGGCCTGAGGAGGGGAACAGGAGTGAGGATGCAGAGAAGGAAGAAGAAGATGATGAGAATGAGGTAGTGGAAACCCCTACTTATCCGCATTCGGCGTGAGTCTTGGGTGTGGCAGTTATTTACCATTCATGGGGATGGTTCTAAGGCTCGTGCGAACTGAATCACCTGCAATGAGTGCAAAATGTGCACTCAGTCACGGGAGGCATGGTTCGTACAGCTTTGGGACCACTACCATGAAGCGACACCTGAGGTCATTTCGCTCTGGGCTATTCGCAAGGTTGTACCTTGCGAAGAACGTAGCAGGTTGATTTCCTCTACTTCATCCTCCATTTCTGATCCTGTCACCACAAGGAACACCTCTGTGGGACAGCGTCTTCCTCAAGCTGCCTCACAGGCCATACATAATGCTGATGACCCTTACCTTTTGAGGGTCACAATTGTGTGTATGTATTGCGACACAGGGGGGAGCGACTTCGTAGTGCTTTTGAGACTATCGTCTCAGAGCACGAGAAGACCTGCTCACTACCCAAATAAAACCCATTCTACATCTTCCTCTCCCAGCTCGCCCTTTCTTATCCTTGTGGTTGGTGTCCCCCCCCTTTACCCTCCTTTCCCCTCCTCTCCTAGTGTGTTGTGTATAAAAAACCCAATTTTTTTTTAAAAAAAATAAGGCTCTTTTCAGAGCCGCCTTTCACACTTAAAAAATAGAAGTGAAAATAAATGAAGCAGGGCCCTTTGTATTTTTTAGAAGTCCGCGGACAGTCCGCGGACATCTAAAATTTTGGGGTGCTACCCTATCATAACCATTGCAATTTTCTCTGGGAGGAAGTGGTGGCTCTGAAAAGAGCCTTTGGGAGGTGTTTGTGTTTCAAAAATTATAAATACTCAACACCTACTTCAAAATGGATGCTGTAATTCTAAAAAAGGTTGCAATGCATTTTGCATGTTTCTTAAAAAAATCTGATTGCCAGCATAAGTTAGATGTACTCCATCTCTGCAAAAAATGTATGTACTACGAAACATAATATTTTCTTTGGGAAAAAAGAGGACATGCCAAAATCTCTTAGAAAGGCACAAACAGCCTTATTGACATTGCGCCTTGCTTTCTCCATTTGTGGACCAAATGAAGAAGAACGAAGCCACATTTGTCTCTGCGCAATCCGTGAAAAATTACTTGAGAATTTGGAAACATGTCCATGACCTTCCCAAGTCCTTCTTTCATTGTAAATTGCAAAGAAATTCCAGACACATGTCCTAAACTGTTCCCTCCACAATGAATTATAATTATATCTGGATGTTGCTCTTTCTCCAAAGTATCACAGAGAGGTAACAAGTCCAACCCCTTCATTCCACGTACTCCATGCCAGTGTACTTCCACATGTGGGAATCCAAGATCTACAGCTACTCCACAGGTTTCTGCATGCACCTTCAACCAATGTATCCACGAGTCTCCCAAAATCCAAACAATCTGTTTTCTGAAACACACAGCCATAGCTATCTGTTCTTCTCTCAGCGAAAAGAGTATCTGAGAAACTCTCTCCTGGCACAACACACCCACTAAACTTTCCTGAGCAATCCCTTTCAGTGCTCATTCTCATTTGCATGACTTCTGAACCCAAAAATCCCTGGATGTAACACCTGATGTCCGCGAACTACAGTCATGTCCGCGGACATATCGTAACATGAACAGCCCTTCTACCATTTCTACTTCACTCTCTGTGCCATTCCATCATTGGATGTAGCTAAGAAGTCACATGACCATCCACCAATCACATTCAAGACCTCTACATCTAACTGCATCATCATAGATCAGCACTGCAAATGTACTGTGAATCTCTCTGAGTACAAGTGTCATATCATTGGCAAGCAGCATCTACAAGAAATACTGCACAAGTCTCCAAGATTTCTACTTGCAGCTCCATGCATATCCATATGCATGAACACAAACTTCAGGTATGCATATTTTCTGTATAGTAGATGAACACATTTTCAAACAGACTTTTACCTTGTAAAATCTGTAAAATGAATGTACTGTCTTTTTTTCAATCTCCTAAAATCAACTGTCACTTATAAACCTTTATACTTTTTACTTTCTTTATACACACACACTCAAATCATGTTAAACTAACATTTTTAAAATGAAATATATAGACTACATATAGTCAAACAAAATTGCATGCAGACTCTATGTTCAAATCTCAAACAATAATACTTGTACATTAACATAATGATTTTTTTATTTCTTTATATATTTAATTACTTAAATTTATATAGGACAAGCAGCCCATGACATTGAGGCACTATTACTTGGAAGAGCTTAGTTACAGGAATAATGGTATTCAGTGGTACATTATGAATTTCACAAGACATAGTAAAGATATTTTGTTTGCTACAGTTAGTCATTGCAATACAATTTGTTCATTAAGAACATATCATATGTATTCAACTGGCGCGACGTATCTTATGTAAATAAGATAGTTTTAATGGTTTTGAGGAAGGCGCTGAGGATTCCAATTACAAAAATCAATGTCTAAATTAAAAACAGTGCTATATACAAACAAAATTACTAATTTGTTTCTTTTACAATTGCAGTGAAGACCATTCTCCTGAAAAGAAGCAACCGAATTTGAAGTACAAAGAACAACTAAGAAGTAACCTGCTCATTTTAGAAAAAGGTAAGTAGAATATCACCATAATATTTGTTTTATCACTCAAACACACTGTAAGGTTAATTCATGCTATTTCTGTGCCTAAAAATAGAGATTCTGCACCATTCTGTCCAAAAATCCCCATGTCTTAAACAGCGATTTACAGCCAGAATGGCCCACAAATTCCTATTTTTCGACACACAAATTACCGAACTCAACCACTAGAATTTAGATGTTATAGAACAAACAACTGTTTTAATTGTATAGCGTTAGATATACTATTTTTATACTTCTCCACACCACTAGCTTACTTTTTTCTGTCATCTGAACCCCAGTTTAGTAACACATTAATTCAAGAATACCCATCCCTACTAGTTGTAGTTCCCAATGCACAATCACACACCATTACATACATCTTTATCATCTTACTCAAACACTCATGCACACAGCACACATACATTGCAGAACACCCCAACCCATACCTTCTTTATTTTTTTCAACAGACCCTAAAGAATGCCTACCAAAAATCAAGTCTGTAGAAAGCAACGCAGAAGTAGTGCAAATGAAAATAAAAGTGTCCAACATAAGCATCCATCTCTAGCACAATTTGTAAATAAAAGTTGAAACAAAACAGCTAATACAGTCATTTAGTGAAACAAAAGAAGTTTCAAGTACAAAAACGTTGCCTCCTCTATCAAAATGTAAACCAAACCAAAAAACAATTAGCAGAAAATCAGCTATAATTACAGATAAAACTGCTTCTTTAAATCTTGATATAGTTCAAAGTAAGCATACCAAGAAAAGTATTTTAGCCAAAATGTTCCGTCACAAAGTCCTTCAAAATCTTATAAAAACAGGAGAGAAACCAGGTTCAACGCTTAAAACCTATCGTAGGAAATTAATCTTAGAAGCGTTGATAGACAGTGCAATTCTTCTCAAAAGAAAGGTATTTATTTTAGTGTTACACAAAATGAAACCACTAACAAAACTAATAACTAAATTACAAAAAAGACTTCTCAATAAACTAAATGTCAACAGAAAGAACTTCTTAAGTATCTGCGGAGGTGAATGGAGTCACACTACGAGCACAGAACCATACTTTAATGAAGAAGCATACAAACACAAGCAAACACATACAATTGCCATACGTAGCAGTGGTCGAGGTTATGAAAAAGTTAATAATACCATAATGGAACAAGAAGTACTCCTTACAAAAATATGTCCTGAAAACTTAGAATTACCCCTCCATTCAACTGAATCAGAATGTCTAGTGTACAAATGCCCATGCACGTCAATGTGTAACATTCCCAAACAATTTTTCAAGTCTTTACGCCAATTCCTCAATCAATATGTCAAAAGCAAAGACAAAATCAAAATTAAACTACTGCAAAATAAGGATACCTGTCCATTACGCAAGTACACAGGACTACAAGGACATTCATTGGCCTGGATTACAGGACCTACTTGCAAAACCACCTTCCATGATATCAAAAGGATATCAACACATCATTCAACTATAAGAAATCTAGTTTATAAACTGTACTATGCTAAAAGTCCTGTTTTAGCACTAGCCAATTTAAATAACATTCTTCTACATGGTACATCAAAAGACCTACTAGAAGAAATCGACTATATACAGAAAAAATATTTTGGAAGTGAAACCCACTTAAAGAATGAAATAGCTGTAAACCAAATTAGTAACAATTCTACACATGGCAACCTTTTACTACACACATACAAAAAGAAATACTAACATTTAAAAGTACATCAGCTGAATTACCAAACCATGTGTGTGTATGTTGCCGCAGAACTTTTTATAAAAGTATACAAAAACTGTAGACCTATCATACAAAATAGAAGACAATGAAGATTCTAAATGGTTTGAATTAGCTCTCTACCTTATAGCAGAAAACAAATATGAAATAAATGACCCCTTAATACTTTGCAGTTACTGCACTACAAAACTTGACAACAACCAAACTCCTTCACGTGCTATCACAAATAATTTGGAATTATATCCACTATCAAAACCCCTTCAACAACTTAATTTATATGAGAGCATCAGAATTCAAACAGTGCACCCATTTCAAGCAATAATACGCCTTCAACCAAAAACTGCAAAATTACCTCCCTCTGAATTAGTGAAAGGTATTAGTGGAAAAGTAGTGTATTTACCATTAGATCTAAAAGAAAATGTGCACACTCCAGGAGTGCAATGTCCAATGCGACAATCTTTACTTATCTTGGTAAATGGAGTACCTACAAAAGACAAAAAAATGTGGCAACAGCTGGTAGATTTACATAAAGTTAGAGAAGCCTTGAAATATCTTAAAGAGAATAATGAATATTACAAAGAAATTAATATAGAAGAAAACTTGAAGGATACAACTGAAATAACTCAAGAGACACAAGAAGCTGGTCAATTTGAGCTCCTAGATCCTGCTACAATATCAAACACTTTAGACCATTATACAATTCATCCATTGCACTCTAATGACACCATAGAAGATGCACTGGAAACGTACCAAATGCGTCAAACAAAAGGATCACCAATCAGCATATGGGAAAAAAGTATAGAAGTACGTGATTTTCCTCTACTCTTTCCTACTAGCAAAGGAGGAAGGTACGATGATAGACCTATTCAAATATCAGCATCAGAATACCACTCATTACGGATGTATTCTGAAGATCCCAGATTTAGACAAAATGTGGAATACATATTCCACCTACTCTTTGAAAGTGAACTAGCAACTTTATGTTACGGAGTTGCACACATATAAAAATCAGGATCACACTTTCAAAATATGACAGCTACACAATTATTACAAAAAGTGCAACAAAAAGATGAGGTTTTACAATCAAATATTACAAATCTATTAGCAAATATGCGTGGTACTAAAGAGTACTGGTTTCAACGTCACAGAGATGTACGTTGTATGATCAGAAACCTTGGCCCACCCACTTGGTTTGTTACATTAAGTTGTGCAGAATATGCATGGGAAGATTTACATGATTTCCTATGCATATCAAACAAAAAAAAAACAAACATAGATATACTAACCCCTGGAGAACTTTGTTCTCTGGATCCTGTTAATGTTTCAAGATATTTTCACCATCGCTTCATTGCTATGATACATTTTATTTGTAATAAAACTGTTCCTCCCCTTGGAGAAGTGCAACACTTCTTTTGGAGAAAAGAATACCAGGCCAGAGGAGCACCACATATCCACATGCTTTTATGGATTAAAGATACTCCTAAATTTGGTCAAGACAGAGATGCCACAGTTTTACAGTTTATTGAAAAATATGTCACTTGTGAAATTCCATCGGAATCCAAAAATAGTGATCTTCAGGCACAAATTTTACAATTTCAAAGACACAAATGTGGCAAATATTGTGGTCGCAAATACAAAAACAAAGGGAAATACTACACCAAATGCCGATTTGGTTTCCCTAGACCAGTTACAAATACAGGTCAAGTGAACAACCTCATGTCTTCAGTTAGACATAGTGTTAAAGGTAAGTCACCTAAGAATACATAAAAAGAAAAGAAAAGAAGAAGAAAAATATATCAATGATTACAATGCAATCATTGCCCACTTATGGAATGCAAACATAGATGTGTACATTGCAGACAATTCTACTGCAGTTGCACGATATGTCACAGCATACTTAACCAAAGCAGAAAAGACAGAGCTGCAAGACCTCTGGAATGACCTGTCATCAAATAAAACAGTGTCTCAAAAATTATACAGCTTGGGCATAAAAATGCTGTCCCATAGAGAATGTGGATCCTATGATGCAGCTGATCGTTTAACTGGTACGGCACTGTATGGTAAATCTGAAAATATAGTATGGCTAAGTCTTGGTCCAGCTAAATCTAGAAACAGAGATCTAAAATCATACAAAGATATAGCCAAACATGATCCCAACAGCCAAGACTTTTTAAAAAACAATTTATTAGACACATACTACTCAAACAGGAGTACCACTTTGGAAACTGTGTTTTATACCACATAACCCAAAACTACACATACAAAAATAATATAAAACCTGATGAAAAAAACGGTAAATACAGAGTGACAAACTGTGAAGGCAGCTTAGTAAAACTCACCAAACCAAATTTAATGAATCATATCAAATTGTCATTAAAGACTCCTCAACATAAAGAAGTATATTACATGTCCCTGCTACAACTCTTTAAACCATGGAGAAAAGAAGAAGAAATACTAGATAACTGTGACTCATATGAAGACGCTTTCAAAGCAAATGAAAGCACTATAACTGATGTAAACCTTACACAGTACAATACAATGTTGCACAATGAACAGCAACACGAAGAAGAACTCCAGGCCCAACTAGATAAGGACACTCCTGACAGCAGTCAACCTTCTGTAACATGAAGCCAAGAACCACTGGAAGAGCCACTAATAGCAAATGAGGCAGAATTAGCTATGATAGAAGTAGAAAACACCATGTGTCAGTATGAAGATATAGAAGACTTAACTATACTACAATCAAAACTAAGCAATGAGCAACGTAGCATTTTTCAAGAAGTAACAAAAGAAATTGCACATGGTGTACAACATGAAAACAAAGAATGTACCTGCCAAAATTACAAACCTATACTACTGTACGTCAGTGGTGAAGCTGGTTCTGGCAAAACATTCCTAATCAAAATCATTAGTAAGTTCCTTCAACAATTGACAAACAACAAACTGTCAGCTGTTGTCACTGCCCCCACAGGTTTAGCTGCCTACAACATAGGTGGTGTCACTTTACACCGATTACTACTCCTGCCAATAGAACACCAAAACAAATTAGACTATTACAAACTTTCTACAGAAGCTGCAATGCAACTACGCAGAGTATTGAAACAAAAGAAAATGCTTCTAATAGATGAAGTGAGCATGGTGTCCAACCTAATGTTGGCTTTGATTCACCTCAGATTACAAGACGTACTCAAAACAAACTATGAAGAGCTCTTTGCAGGAAAACACATTATTGTTTTCGGGGATCTTCTTCAATTGACACCAGTGAAAGATGAGCCTATTTTTAAAACATTAGGACACAAAGGGCCTCATCATGAGTTGGGCAGTAACGCCTGCACTATTAGCGCCAGCGCTAATAGCCCTACCGCCAAACCCCCCGGCACTATTAGCGCCGGATCCCGGGTTTGGCGGAAGGGTTATTGCCCATTCTCCATTGGGCCCATTCGGGAATTCCTCATTCCCCACTGGGCCCAATGGGGAAAATTTGCGCTATTACCGCTGGCGGATTTCCCGCCGGCGGTAATCGCGCTGAAAATAGGCAATTTTGCTGCCAGATCATGGCTTTGGCGGATTTCCCCCCAGCTCCCAGCTGGGGGGAAATCCGCCAAAGCCATGATCTGGCGGACCCTTAAATGCGGCGGTAATAGCGCTACCGCCGCATTTAAGGGTTACCGCCAGACTTATGATGAGGCCCAAACTCTGCCGTAAAACTGTTGGCAGCATTGGAAATGTCAACCTTTGGCAACATTTCCAATACAAAGAATTAACAGAAAACATGCAGCAATCTGCAGATCTCACTAATGCCAACATCTTAAAAAGTATCAGAGTTGGTATACTTTCTAAAGAAGCAGAAGCAATATTGAAAACCCGGCACATTCATGCACTTTATGGTGATAATGCATGTGCTACAGATGTTATGGAACAATTAGCCCACAAAAATGTCAATTGTATGGCCTTAATGCCAACTCTTGCAAGCTGTTTCAAATTCAATGAAATAATGTTAAGTAAAGAAATGCAACCAATAATGGAAATTAGCGCCACAGACAAACTAGATGTACATGGTATGACACTAACCATGTGTGACCAAGCCACAACAAGACTAAATAGTTTAGAAAAATCAATCTCAAACACAGCAGGCTTGGAAAATATATTAGAATAATCCTTAAATTGCAGAGTAATGCTTAAACGTAACCTTGACGTGGACCAAGGACTAGTTAATGGAGCACTGGGTACAGTTGTTGGCTTTCAAACATACCCACGTGACAACAAAATTCAGTTTGTCAATATTCTCTATGACAAACTTTCAGAAGTAAAAAGGATAGGAGGCTCAACAGTTCGATTCCTTCTCTTCAAAGACATGTATGTACGCAGAGAACAATTTTCTCTAACTCTTTCATACACAGTCACCATTCATAAATCACAAGGTCTTACCCTAGACAAAGCAATGATAGACATTGGTAACACAGTCTTTAAAGACGGCATGAGCTACGTAGCACTATCACGCTTACATACACTTGACTGTCTATTTCTAATCAACTTTGATGCAAGTAAAGTAAATGCTGATATTCCTTGCATTTTAGAATACAATAGACTTCGCTCACTATACACCCCCCATCTAAACACATATTCTGTACCACAAAAAGTAAAACGTTGTAAAAGAAAACTAAATCAAACAGAAATGCAACAGGATGTCACTGCAAATCCTCCAAAGAGAGTAAAAGAAACTAAAACTTCATCAAGTACCACAAACATAAAAGAACCCATTAGGGAAAGTAAACCAGGTACTTCATCAAAGAAGGAAGACAAACTAAAAAAAATCAATCAGATACAGAACTACCTGGTCCATTTAAACTCTCAAATATAGTTGGAGTAAGTTGCTACGCAAATGTAGCACTGAATATCCTATTTCAATTGCCACCAATTGTTGACAACATTTACTTACACAGTACAGACCAATTGTGTTTGCAAATGTTAGTACTTCACAGAAATGCAACAAACAATCCTGATAACGTATAGTGTTTATGGAATAAGACAACAATTGGACTGTTGTGCTGGAATGGTTAAATTCACTATAAACTCACAGGAAGATCCAAGAGAATTTCTAATGTACTTACTACAAGTACTGGAAAATAAAAACATACCTGTGAATGAAATCTTCCAGATTTCATACATGTGGAAACATACATGCACTCTCTGCAACAATGTGACACAAGAAGAAATCCCCAATGAACGCTTCATATATATATCAATACCTAATTGTGAATCCATTCCATTTCAGCAACTTGTACAAAATACTAACCATGGTAGATTATGTACTACCTGCAATTCGGATAATCGCTCCACGTTAGTAATACAAACACATAGGGCCTCATTACATGTAGTTCGGTAAGGGTTTACCGGTACCGGTAAGGGCACCGGTACCGGTAAACGCTTACCGCCTTACTACGAGGCCCCTTTGCGGGTTGGTACTTTAACACCTGCTGTTTAGCAGGCGTTAAAAACCAACCCGCAAAGGGACCAGGGTGCTAATTACGGTACCACAATTTGCGGCACCGTAATTAGCGCCTTCCCCATTCCCATAGAGCCCTATGGGGCAAAATGGGAATGGGGAAGGGCAATGGGGGAAGGGGGAATTACCGCCCCGCCAACCTTGGAATAGGGCGGTAATTCCCCTTTCCTCCAAGGCGGTGCCGGTATTTTACCGGTATGGACCAAGGTGCTAATAGCACCTTGGTCCTCCGCCTACCGTGTAATGAGGCCCATAGTAAATACGTAATACTAATGCTTCTACGTTACAATGCAGATGGTACCAAAAACAAATGCAAGCTGACTGGATTCACACATGGTCAAATATCACTTGGTAAGAAAACCTTCACAACAATAGGTATAATCTACCACGCAGGAGCCACAACCAATTCAGGGCACTACACTGCATATGTAAAAAAGAAATGTGGATGGTTTGAATGTAATGATAGTACCATTACTCTAAAGCTGAGATTACCAGCAAATCTTACAAACGCTTATTTGATGTTCTTAAAACCAAAATTTGATAACTAAACTGTACTTAAACCTTAAGTAAACTTATAGTAAAAAAATATAAACTGTTAGAATATTCCAAAAACTATCTAACTGCCCAAAGATTCTACAACAACTAATCAGATAAATGAATACCACTAAATTAGAGCAAAAAATAGACAGTTAGAATACGCCAATTGGTATCTAACTGTCCCAAAATTTAACAATATCCAAACAGATAAATCGATACCACTAAAATATATAAAAAAAATAGACAGTTAGAATACGCCTACTGGTATCTAACTGCTCCAAAATTTTACAATATCCAAAAAAAAAAATAATATGTTACTGCTCCAAAAAAAGCAACAAGCCAAAGTATAAAGCATTAGCCAGAAACAACAAGTGAACACTGAAAACAAACAAACAAATAAACTGTAGCACAACAGAAAAAGGTTGTTTTTTTTAAATCCAACATGGATTTTTTTTTCTCCCACAGACCCAATGATTTTAGCAACAAACACAGAAACTGAGCAAATTGCACAGTACTCTGCTTTGTAATCTACTAAATATGAGGGTCTAAAAAAATAAAATGTTGATTATACAATGTAATAAGTCATTACAAAATACTAATACTAACATGCTTTTTTCTTTTATCACAGAAATGAACAAGAAATACATGTACTCCAGTTACTAAACCAAACAGTAAGTATATTATAATAAGTACAACCATCGCAGCATATCACACCCATAGTGGTTTATAACTTTGTTCCTTATAAATTTGTTTTTGACTCAAAGTTATAAGCAACTATGAGTGTGATATGCTGCGGTGGTTGTGGCCAGGGCATAGAGTCTTGGGTGCATGGCCAAATGGCCATGCACCCAAAACTCTATGCCCTGGCCACAACCACCGCAGCATATCACACCCATAGAGTCAAACATTTCAACTATGGACTATGGAAACCTTTAATGTCCGTGGACATTATGAGTGTTCTTAGAACACTTTCAACTTGCCAGCGAACAATACGGATAGCGTCCTCAGAACACCCCCATTTTGTTTATTTGTGAATATTTCAGGACACCGCAAGTGTTCTTAGAACACATTCAACTTGCAAGAGAACAATACGGACAGCGTCCTCAGAACACCCCCAATTTTTTATTTGCGAACATTTCAGGACACCGCGAGTGTTCTTAGAACACATTCAACTTGCCAGCGAACAATACAGACAGCGTCTTCAGGACACCCCCTATATGAACATTTCAGGACACCGCGAGGATTCTTAGAACACTTTCAACTTGACAACGAACAATACGGACAGTGTCCTCAGGACCCCCCCATTTTGTTTATTTGCGAACATTCCTACACCGCGAGTGTTCTTAGAACACATTCAACTTGCCAGCGAACAACACGGACAGCATCTCCAGGACACCCCCTACGAACATTTCAGGACACCGCGACAGTTCTTAGAACACTTTCAACTTGACAACGAACAATACGGACAGCGTCCTCAGAACACCCCCATTTTGTTTATTTGTGAACATTTCAGGACACCGCAAGTGTTCTTAGAACACATTCAACTTGCAAGAGAACAATACGGACAGCGTCCTCCGAACACCCCCAATTTTTTATTTGCGAACATTTCAGGACACCGCGAGTGTTCTTAGAACACATTCAACTTGCCAGCAAACAATACGGACAGCGTCTTCAGGACACCCCCTATATGAACATTTCAGGACACCGCGAGGATTCTTAGAACACTTTAAACTTGACAACGAACAATACGGAGAGTGTCCTCGGGACCCCCCCATTTTGTTTATTTGCGAACATTCCAGGACACCGCGAGTGTTCTTAGAACACATTCAACTTGCCATCGAACAATACGGACAGCGTTCTCAGGACACCCCCATTTTGTTTATTTACGAACATTTCAGGACACCACGAGTGTTCTTAGAACACATTCAACTTGCCAGAGAACAATACGGACAGCGTCCTCATGACACCCCCTACGAACATTTCAGGACACCGCGAGTGTTCTAAGAACACTTTAAACTTGACAACGAACAATACAGACAGCGTCCTCAGGACACCCCCATTTTGTTTATTTACGAACATTTCAGAACAACGCGAGTGCTATTAGAACACATTCAACTTCCCATCGAACAATACGGACAGCGCCCTCAGGACACCCCCATTTTGTTTATTTGCGAACATTTCAGGACACTGCGAGTGTTCTTAGAACACATTCAACTTGCCAGAGAACAATAGGGACAGCGTCCTCAGGACACCCCCATTTTGTTTATTTACGAACATTTCAAGACACCACGAGTGTTCTTAGAACACATTCAACTTCCCATCAAACAATACGGACAGCGTCCTCAGGACACCCCCATTTTGTTTATTTACGAACATTTCAGGACACCACGAGTGTTCTTAGAACACATTCAACTTCCCAACGAACAATACGGACAGCATCCTATGGACACCTCCATTTTGATTATTTACGAACATTTCAGGACACCACGAGTGTTCTTAGAACACATTCAACTTCCCATCGAACAATACAGACAGTGTCCTCAGGCCACCCCCATTTTGTTTATTTACAAACATTTCAGGACACCACGAGTGTTCTTAGAACACATTCAACTTCCCAACGAACAATACGGTCAGCATCCTCTGGACACCCCCATTTTGTTTATTTACGAACATTTCAGGACACCACGAGTGTTCTTAGAACACATTCAACTTCCCATCGAACAATACGGACAGCGTCCTCAGGACACCCCCATTTTGTTTATTTACGAACATTTCAGGACACCACGAGTGTTCTTAGAACACATTCAACTTGCCAGAGAATAATACGGACAGCGTCTTCAGGACACCCCCTACGAACATTTCAGGACACTGCGAGTGTTCTTAGAACACTTTAAACTTGACAACGAACAATACGGACAGCGTCCTCAGAACACCCCCATTTTGTTTATTTACGAAGATTTCAGGACACCGCAAGTGTTCTTAGAACAGTTTCAGCTTGCATGCGAACAAAACGGACACATATTGCGTCCTCAGAACACACACCCATTTAGTTTATTTAGAACATTTCAGAACAGCCGTGTTGTCTGCAGACAAATCGAACACAACAAGAGCATCTACCACATAACAAAACACAACATTTAACCTATCTCATACTCTCCCACCCTACCCAAACACTCTTACACACCAACACACTCTACTAAATACAAATTTTAAACCAAGTTTCACCGCGCTGTCTGCAGACGTCCACGAATCCAAGATGGCGGGCGTTACCGAAAATCTGACGCGCTTCACGCTCCACGCCGTCCAATCAGCGAACACGTTGCATGTCCGCGGACATCACGCAAGCCGATTGGCCAATCAGGACACTGTCCGCGGAGCGAACAGGGAAGTGTGTCCGCAGACCGAACACAGATATCACACATTTTTTATGACCTACTTTTTGTTCATTTTTTAAAAAACTACTGGACGGATTTTCACCAAATCTGGGCCATATACTTTTTTTTGCAAAGTTTGGTGTGGATTTGTCCAGGGAGAGCGAAGTTATAAGCCGCCCAAAAAGTGCTCTTCCTATGGAAACAGCAACTTAACCATAACTACACAGCCACTACCATGCTGTGTAATATATATATATATATATATATATATATATATATATATATATCAGTGAAAACACTTTGTTAAAGGGACGTTATGGTTAAGTTGCGCTACTAAAAACCCATGATATTCAGTGAAAAAAACGTTGTTAAAGGGACGTTATGGTTAAGTTGCGCTACTAAAAACCTATGAAATTCAGTGAAAAAACTTTGTTAAAGGGACGTTATGGTTCCAAGTAAAACCGAAAAACCCTTGAAATTCGCCAGTTATGGTAAGCTAAGCAACCATAACTCGCGCCACCACCGTGCACTGCTAAGACTAACACCCAGGACATCAAAGATGACATCACAAATGTCATTGATGACATCACATGTCTGGCTCACTATTTTTTCTTTTGCGGACATATCTAGGCCACATGGTTTTCTTCAGTAACAGTCAGAAACTAAGAATTTTATTTTATTTGTAGACATATCCTTCTAGTAGGTTCTTACAGTAATTCCCTTAGAGTACAGTCACATCATATGAAACATATACATATGGGAAAACACAAGCTTGAAAGACAGCAATCCTTTTTGTGCATAAAGATAATCACTAGACTTATGAGCGCTTTCTGATAGTTCTGTTGTTTTTTTTATGGCTGTACTTTCCCTGTATATGGTCATATTTGTATACATTGTACTCACACTACTTTCCTTAGGGTCCAATCACATCAAGTGATACATATACATAGGGTAAATAGCAGCTTTGAAACAGAGCAATCATTTATTTGCATGAAACTAATCAGTTAAGTTATGAATTGTTTCTGCTACTACTTGTGCTTTTTTGCTAACTTCACTTTCCCTGTGTATACCCATATTGGTATGTGTTCTTGTGTCTTTGTGTTTTGTCTATAGTAATGCAATTATGTAATACACGGGTTTTATTAGCTACTTATTACATATTTCACAGTACACAAAAATCTATTAAGAAAACAATTATCATTTCATTATTCAACATATTAACATTACGAATATCATACCTTCATCTTGTACGCTGCACACAATGTTATGTTTCTGTATGAGTAGCTTAGTATACTAGATAGAACTCCATAATAGGATGCTATTTATATCAATGCATCGTTCAATGCACTTATTAGGGTATATTTCTTGCAATGATTCTTGACACTTTTTTCGCAACATAATAAGAATCCCTTCTACACATATTTCATGAGAAGTACATACACATGTGATGTCATCAGTGATGTCATCAATGACATTTGTGATGTCATCTTTGATGTCCTGGGTGTTAGTCTTAGCAGTGCACGGTGGTGGCGCGAGTTATGGTTGCTTAGCTTACCATAACTGGCGAATTTCAAGGGTTTTTTGGTTTTACTTGGAACCATAACGTCCCTTTAACAAAGTTTTTTCACTGAATTTCATAGGTTTTTAGTAGCGCAACTTAACCATAATGTCCCTTTAACAAAGTTTTTTTCACTGAATTTCATAGGTTTTTAGTAGCGCAACTTAACCATAACGTCCCTTTAACAAAGTTTTTTCACTGAATTTCATAGTTTTTTAGTAGCACAACTTAACAATAATGACTTTGACTTTATATACATGTCATATGGAACTGACTAGATCTCTTCTTATGAACTTGATGTCTGCGAACTTATTTAATGTTCGCTGACATGTTCGGAGAACAGTACCACTACCTAAAAACTGTGGGGGGGTCGTGGGGTATGTTTGATTGTTATATCATAATATAGGAACATTTAACAAATTCAAAAAGCAGCACACAAACACATTATATATAGTAATACATAAGAAATGTAACCCATATATGTAACACACTAACCATTCATTTAAATACAATATGTTCTGAAATGGAATATACCACAAGAACATAAATTGGCTTCCAACATAATTACCTCACAGACACAACAGAACTGAGAGCAAGACCAGACCCACTGAATACATAGGACTTATCTTACCAGAAATAGTAAGTGTACTTCATTTTACTCATATACTTATAAACTTTCTGCATTAGATTAAAAAATATATTATCTTTTTTTTTTTTTCTCACAGAAATGAAGAAATGTCACAAGATAGTGAAACTATTGGTAAACACTTTATAATATAAACCATTTAAATATTATTATTTTGTATACATTTAACATATATATACTTTTTTTGTACAGAGCATAACAAAATAGAAACTACCTCTGAAGAAGCTGTTATGGAAAACACGCTTGACAACATAAAAGAAAAAATTGATTTACTGTTGACCAATTTTAATAATTTGAAAACTTTTGTTGAAGATCATTTTAAAACAAAAACGTCATACCATTGCCCCACATGTACTTGTCCCTCCTCACCATATCCCAGTCAATTATCCCCAAACCCTCTCCATAATCCAAAACGTTTTGATGAGATTTCCATCCCTTCTTCACCTAATACCAATCATGTTGAAACCCCAAATTCTCCTGTTTTTGTTTCTGTTTCTGCCTCACCTTCTCTGTCATAAATTATTAATATATGTTAAATAAAGTTTAATTTTTATATTGTATTGTGAATAGTTTCTGTTTTTTTTTTTTAAAACAATAAAATTGTCCGCGGACAGTGCGAGTGTTCTGAAATGTTCGTACATAAACGAAAATGGAGGTGTCCTGAAGAACACCACACCTGTTCGTACTGTTCGCTAGCAAGTTGAAACTGTTCTAAGAACACACGCGGTGTCCTGAAATGTTCGTTTCACGTGTGACGCACTTTTAATTACTTCAGAACCCGAACTGTGTCCATAGGACATCAATGTGCATGCGCTAACCAATCTCCGTGCACTTGGTGTCCTGCGGACAGGCGCTTCCTTCGCAGACTAGTTCGCAAACAGATCATATGACCGCGCACACGCTCATCGTGTGTCCTAGCAATCCTGAGTTTCTATATACCTTTTGAAACTTTCCGATCCTTTTTTTGTGTTCGATCTGTCTGCGCACAGTGCGCATGGCCGCGGACCGCGCACAAGCACCCCTATAAAAGACCACGCCCAAGAGCTTATTCCCATTGTGTTTCTGGCTATTCTTCAGAACACAGTGATTTTTGCTGCCAGCTGCAGACTACACCATCATCGAGATGGCATCCTTGGCTGCTGAACTGCCACTTGGTGCTGCACCTGCTTCAGCACCACCACCACCCCCTCCACCACCACCACCTCCCCAAGGGCCTGAAGAGGTGAACAGGACTGAGGATGCGGAGGAGGAAGAAGAGGATGATGAGAATGAGGTAGAGGACATCCCTACTACCCGCACTAGGCGTGAGTCTTGGGTGTGGCGGTTATTTACCATTCATGGGAATGGTCCTAAGGCTCATGCGAACCATGTTACCTGCAATGAGTGCAAAATGATACTCAGTCGCAGGAAGCACAGTAACTACAGCTTTGGGACCACTACTATGAAGCGACACCTGAGGTCATTTCACTCTGGGGCTATTCGCAGGGTTTTACCTTGCGAAGAACGTAGCAGGTTGATTTCCTCTACTTCATCCTCTGTTTCTGATCCTGTCACCACAAGGACCACCTCTGTGGGACAGCGTCTTTCTCAAGCTGCCTCACAGGCCATACAGAATGCTGATGACCCTTACCTTTCGAGGGTCACAGTTGTATGTATGTACTGTGACACAGTACTCTGCAGGGGGGAGCGACTTCGGAGTGCTTTTGAGACTATCATCTCAGAGCACGAGAAGACCTGCTCACTACCCAAATAAAACCCACTCTACATCTTCCTCTCACAGCTCGCCCTTTCTTATGCCTGTGGTTGGTGTCCCCCCCTTTACCCTCCTTTACCCTCCTCTCCTAGTGTGTCATGTCTGAAAAACCAAAAAAAATACAAAATTACAAAAATCAAAAAGAAATAAGGCTCTTTTCAGAGCCGCCTTTCCCAGTTAAAAAATAGAAGTGAAAATAAATGAAGCAGGGCTCTTTGTATTTTTTAGAAGTGCGCGGACAGTTCGCGAACATTAAAACAATTGGGTTGCTACTCCATCACAAACATTGTAATTTTCTCTGGAAAGAAGTGGTGGCTCTGAAAAGAGCCTTTGGGTGGTGTTTGTAAGTAAAAAATTGTAAATGCTTTACATCTACTTCAAAATTGTTGTTGTAATTCCAAAAAAGGTCGCAATGCATTTTGTACATTTCTCAGAAAAATCTGATTGCCAGCATAAGTAAGATGGACTCCATCTCTGCGAAAAATGTATGTACTACAAAACATAATATTTTCATTGTGAAAAGAAGACATGCCAAAATCTCTTAGAAAGCCACACACAGCCTTATTAACATTGCGCCTTGCTTTTTCCATTTGTGGACCAAATGAAGAAGAACAAAGCCACATTTGTCTCTGCGCAATCCGTGAAAATATCACTTGAGAATTAGGAAACATGTCCATAACCTTCCTAAGTCCTTCTTTCATAGCAAATTGCAAAAAAATTCCACTCACATGTCCTAAACTGTTCCCTCCACAATGAATTACAATTATGTCTGGATGTTGCTCTGTCTCCAAAGTAGCATAGAGAGGTAGCAAGTCCAACCACTTCATTCCACGTGCTCCATGCCAGTGTACTTCCACATGTGGGAATCCAAGATCTACAGCTACTCCACAGCTTTCCGCATGCACCTTCAACCAATGTATCCACGAATCTCCTAAAATCCAAACAATCTGTTTTCTGAAACACACAGCCATAGCTATCTTTTCTTCTCTCAGCAAAAAGAGTATCTGAGAAAATCTCTCCTGGCACAACACACCCACCAAACCTTCCTGACCAATCCCTTTCAGTGCTTATTCTCATTTGCATGACTTCTGAACCCAAAAATCCCCGGATGTAACTCCCGATGTCCGCGAACTACCGCCATGTCCACGGACATATCGTAACATGAACAGCCCTTCTACCATTTCCACTACACTCTCTCTGCCATTCCCTCATTGGATGTACCTCAAAAATCACATGACCATGCACCAATCACATTCAAGACCTCTACATCTAACTGCATCATCATAGATCAGCACTGCAAATGTACTCTGAATCTCTCTGAGTACAAGTGTCATATCATTGGCAAGCAGCATCTACCAGAAATACTGTACAAGTCTATAAGATTTCTACTTGCAGCTCCATGCATATCCATATGCATGAACACAAACTTCAGGTATGCATATTTTCTGTATAGTAGATGAACACATTTTCAAACAGACTTTTACCTTGTAAAATCTGTAAAATGAATGTACTGTACTTTTTTCAATTTCCTAAAATCAACTATCACTTATAAACCTTTATACATTTTACTTTCTTTATACACACACACTCAAATCATGTTAAACTAACATTTTTTATATGAAATATATAGACTACATATATTCAAACAAAATTGCATGCAAACACAATCTATGTTTAAACCTTTATAAAAATACTTATACAATTTCATATTTTTTGTTTTTATTTATTTATTTACTTAATTACTTTAAATTAGACATGACATTGAGGCGCTATTACCTAGAACAGTTTACTTACAGAAATAGTGGTATTCACTAATATATTATAAATTTCACAAGACATAGTAAAGATATTTTTTTTTTGCTACAGTTAGTCATTCAATACAATTTGTTCATTAAGAACATATCATATGTACTGAACTGATGCAATGTATAATATGTAAATAAGTTAGTTTAATGGTTTTACAGAAGGCACTGAGGATTTCAATTAAAAAAATCAATATCTAAATTAAAAACACTGCTATATACAAACAAAGTTACTAATTTGAAGCTTTTACAATTGCAGTGAAGACCAGTTTCCTGAAAAGAAGCAGCCGAATTCGAAGAAGAAAGAAAAACTAAGAAGTTACCTGTTTATTTAAAAAAAAGTAAGTCAAATTTCACCATAATATTTGCATTATTAATGAAATATACTATAACATTAATACGAGCTATTTTGGTTTCTAAAAATAGAGATTTTGTACTATTTTGTCCAAAAATGCCATGTCTTAAACAGCGATTTACAGCCAGAATGGCCCACAAATTTCTATTTTTGGACACACAAATTAGCCAACTGAACCACTACAATTTTCATATTATAGAACAAACAACTGTTTTAATTGTATACATTAGATTTACTATTTGTACTTTTCCACACCACTAGCTTACTTTTTTTTTGTCATCTGAACCCCAGTTTAGTAACACATAAATTCAAGAATACCTATCCCTACTAGTTTTAGTTCCCAATGCACAATCACACACCATTACATACATCTTTATCATCTTACTCAAACACTCATGCACACAGCACACATACATTCCAGAACACCCCAACCCATATCTTCTTTATTTTTTTCAACAGACCCTAAAGAATGCCTACCAAAAGTCAAGTCCGTAGAAAGCAACGCAAAAGTAGAGCAAATGAAAATAAAGGTGTCCAACATAAGCATCCATCTCTAGCAGAATTTGTAAAAAAAGTTGAAACAAAACAGCTAATACAATCATTTAGTGAAACACAAGAAGTTTCAAGTACAACAACTTCGCTTCCTCTATCGAAATGTAAAACAAACCAAAAAACAATTAACAGAAAATCAGCTATCAGTACAGATAAAACTACTTCTTCAAATTTTAATATAATGCAAAGTAAGCATACCAAGAAAAGTATTTTAGCCAAAATATACCGTCACAAAGTCCTTCAAAATCTTATAAAAACAGGAGAGAAATCAGGTTCAAAGCTTAAAACCTATCATAGGAAATTAATCTTAGAAGCATTGATGGACAGTGCAATCTCAAAAGAAATTTATTTATTTTACTGTTAAACAAAATGAAACCACTAACAAAACTAATAACTAAATAACAAAAAAGACTTCTCAATAAGCGAAATGTCAACAGAAAGAACTTCTTAAGTATCTGCGGAGGTGAATGGAATCACACTACGAGCACAGAACCATATTTTAATGAAGAAGCGTACAAACAAAAGCAAACAAATACAATTGCCATAAATAGCAGTGGTCGAGGTTATGAAAAAGTGAATAATACAATAATGGAACAAGAAGTACTCCTTACAAAAATATGCCCTGAAAACCTAGAATTACCCCTCCATTCAACTGAATCAGAACGTCTAGTGTACAAATGGCCATGCACGTCAATGTGTAACATTCCCAAACAATGTTTCAAATCTTTACGCCAATTCCTCAATAAATATGTAAAAAGCAAAGACAAAATCAAAATTAAATTAATGCAAAATATAGATACCTGTCCAGTGCGCAAGTACACAGGACTACAAGGACATTCATTGGCCTGCATTACAGGACCTACTTGTAAAACCACTTTCCATGATATCAAAAGGATATCAACACATCATTCAACTATAAGAAATCTAGTCTATAAACTGTACTATGCTAAAAGTCCTGCTTTAGCACTAGCAAAGTTAAATAACATCCTTCTACATGGTACAGCAAAAGACCTACTTGAAGAAATTCACTATATCCAGAAAAAATATTTTGGAAGTGAAAGCCATTTACAGAATGAAATAGCTTTAAACCAATTAAGCAACAATTCTACACATGGCAACCTTTTGCTAAACACATAAAAAAAAGAAATACTAAAATTTAAAAGTACATCAGCTGAAGTACCAAACCATGTATGTGTATGTTGCCGTAGGATTTTTTATAAAAGTAACACAAAAACTGTGGACCTATCATACAAAATAGAAGACAATGAAGATTCTAAATGGTTTGAATTAGCTCTCTACCTTGTAGCAGAAAACAAATATGAAATAACTGAGCCCTTAATACTTTGCAGTTATTGCACTACAAAACTTGACAACAACCAAACTCCTTCACGTTCTATCACAAATAATTTGGAATTATACCCAGTACCAAAACCTCTACAACAACTTAATTTATATGAGAGCATCATAATTCAAACAGTACACCCATTTCAAGCAATAATACGCCTTCAACCAAAAACAGCAAAATTACCTCCCTCTGAATTGGTAAAAGGCATTCGTGGAAAAGTAGTTTATTTACCATTAAATCTAAAAGAAAATGTGCATACTCTAGGAGTGCAACGTCCAATGCAGCAATCTTTAATTATATTAGTAAATGGAGTACCTACAAAGGACAAAAAAATATGGCAACAGCTGGTAGATTTATATAAAGTTAGACAAGCCTTCCAATATCTTAAAGAGAATAATGAATATTACAAAGAAATTAATATTGAAGAAAACTTGAAAGATACAACTGAAATAATTCAAGAAACACAAGAAGCTGGTCAATTTGAGCTACTAGATCCTGCTACAATATCAAATACTTTAGACCATTATACAATTCATCCTTTGCACTGTAATGACACCGTACAAGATGTACTGGAAACTTACCAAATGCGTCAAACAAAAGGATCGCCAATCAGTATATGGGAAAAAAGTATAGAAGCACGTGCTTTTCCTCTACTCTTTCCTACTGGCAAAGGAGGAAGGTATGATGATAGACCTATTCAAATATCAGCTTCAGAATACCGCTCATTACGGATGTATTCTGAAGATCCCAGATTTAGACAAAATGTGGAATACATATTCCACCTACTCTTTGAAAGTGAACTAGCAACTTTATGTTACGGAGTTGCACACATATTAAAATCAGGATCACACTTTCAAAATATGACAGCTACACAATTATTAGAGAAAGTGCAACAAAAGGATGAGGTTTTACAATCAAATATTACAAATCTATTAGCAAATATGCGTGGTACTAAAGAGTACTGGTTTCGACGTCATGGAGATGTACGTTGTATGAGCAGAAACCTTGGCCCACCCACTTGGTTTGTTACATTAAGTTGTGCAGAATATGCATGGGAAGATTTACATGATTTCCTACGCATATCAAATAAAAACAAAACAAACATAGATATTCTAACACCTGGAGAACTTTGTTCTTTGGATCCTGTTAATGTTCCAAGATATTTTCACCATCGCTTCATTGCTATGCTACATTTTATTTGTAATAAAACTGTTCCTCCCCTTGGAGAAGTGCAACACTTCTTTTGGAGAAAAGAATACCAAGCCAGAGGAGCACCACATATCCACATGCTTTTATGGATTAAAGATGCACCTAAATTTGGTCAAGACAGTGATGCCACTGTTTTACAGTTTATTGAAAAATATGTCACTTGTGAAATTCCATCAGAAGCCACAAATAGTGATCTTCGTGCACAAATTTTACAATTTCAAAGACACAAATGTGGAAAATATTGTCGTTGCAAATACAAAAACAAAGGCAAATACTACACCAAATGCCGATTTGGTTTCCCTAGACCAGTTACAAATACAGGTCAAGTAAACAACCTCATTTCTTCAGTTAGACATAGTGTTAAAGGTAAGTCACCTAAAAATACATATTACATAAAAAGAAAAGAAGAAGAAAAATATATCAATGATTATAATGCAATCATTGCCCACTTATGGAATGCAAACATAGATGTGCAGTACATTGCAGACAATTCTACTGCAGTTGCACGATATGTCACAGCATACTTAACTGAAGCAGAAAAGACAGAGCTCCAAGACCTCTGGAATGACCTGTCATCAGATAAAACAGTATCTCAGAAATTATACAGCTTGGGCATAAAAATGCTCACCCATAGAGAATGTGGATCTTATGAAGCAGCTGATCGTTTAACTATGGTAAATCTGAAAATATAGTATGGCTAAGTCTTGGTCCAGCTAAATCTAGAAAAAGAGTTCTAAAATCATATAAAGATATAGAAACAATAGCCAAACATGATCCCAACAGCCAAGACATTTTAAAAAACAATTTATTGGACACATACTACCCAAACAGAAGTAAAACTTTGGAAAACATGTGTCTATACCAAATAGCCCAAAACTACACATACAAAAATAATATGAAACCTGATGAAAAAAAAGGTAAATATAGAGTGACAGACTGTGAAGGCAGCTTAGTTAAACTCACTAAACCTAATTTAATTAATCATATCAAATTGTCATTGAAGACTCCTCAACATAAAGAAGTATATTACATGTCCCTGCTACAACTCTTCAAACCATGGAGAAAAGAAGAACAATTACTAGATAACTATGACTCATATGAGGATGCTTTCAAAGCAAATGAAAGCACTATAACTGATGTAAACTTTACACAGTACAAAACAATGTTGCACAATGAACAGCAACATGAAGAAGAACTCCAAGCCCAACTAGATAAGGATACTCCTGACAGTAGTCAACCTTCTGTAACAGGAAGCCAAGAACCACTGGGAGAACCACTAATAACAAATGAGGCAGAATTAGCTGTGATAGAAGTAGAAAACACCATGTGTCAGTATGAAGATAAGGAAGACTTAACTATACTACAATCAAAACTAAACAATGAGCAAAGTAGCATTTTTCAAGAAGTAACAAAACAAATTTCACATGGTGTAAAACATGAAAATAAAGAATGTTCCTGCCATAATTATAAACCTATACTACTGTACGTCAGTGGTGAAGCTGGTTCTGGCAAAACATTCCTAATCAAAATCATTAGTAAGTTCCTTCAACAATTGACAAACAACAAACTGTCAGCTGTTGTCACTGCCCCCACAGGTTTAGCTGCCTACAACATAGGTGGTGTTACATTACACCGATTACTACTATTACCAGTAGAACACCAGAACAAATTAGACTATTACAAACTTTCTGCAGAAGCTGCAATGGAATTACGCAGAGTATTGAAACAAATGAAAATGCTGCTAATGGATGAAGTGAGCATGGTCTCCAACCTTATGTTAGCTTTGATTCACCTCAGATTACAAGAAGTACTCAAAACAGACTATGAAGGACTCTTTGCAGGAAAACACATTATTGTTTTTGGAGATCTGCTTCAATTAACACCAGTAAAAGGTGAACCTATTTTTAAAACATTAGTGCACAAACTCTGCCATAAAACTGTTTGCAGCATTGGAAATGTCAACCTTTGGCAACATTTCCAATACAGAGAATTAACAGAAAACATGCACCAATCTGCAGATCTAACTTATGCCAACATTTTAAAAAGTTTGGAAGTTGGTATACTTTCTAAAGAAGCAGAAGCAACATTGAAAACCCGGCACATTAATGCACTTTATGGCGATAATGCATGTGCTACAGATGTTATGGAACAATTAGCCCACAAAAATGTCAATTGTATGGCCTTAATGCCAACTCTTGCAAGCTGTCTCAAATTCAATGAAAAATTGTTAAGTAAAGAAATGCAACCAATAATGGAAATTAGCGCCACAGACAAACTAGATGTACATGGTATGACACTACCCATGTGTGACCAAGCCACAACAAGACTAAATAATTTAGAAAAATCAATCTCAAACACAGCAGGCTTAGAAAAGATGTTAAAATTATCCTTAAATTGCAGAGTAATGCTTAAACGTAACCTTGACGTGGACCAAGGACTAGTTAATGGAGCACTGGGTACAGTTGTTGGCTTTCAAACATACCCACGTGACAACAAAATTCAGTTTATCAATATACTCTTTGACAAACTTTCAGAAGTAAAACGGATAGGACGCTCAACAGCTAGATTCCTTCTCTTCAAAGATATGTATGTACGCAGAGAACAATTTTCTCTAACTCTTGCATACGCAGTCACGATTCATAAATCACAAGGTTTTACCCTAGACAAAGCAATGATAGATATTGGTAACACAGTCTTTAAAGAAGGCATGAGCTACGTAGCACTATCACGCTTACGTACACTTGACAGTCTATTTCTAATCAACTTTGATGCAAGTAAAGTAAACGCTGATATTCCTTGCATTTTAGAATATAATAGACTTCGCTCACTATACACTCCCCATCTAAACACATATTCTGTTCCACAAAAACTAAAACGTTGTAAAAGAAAACTAAATCAAACAGAAATGCAACAGGACGTCACTGCAAATCCTCCAAAGAGAGTAAAAGAAACTAATACTTCATCAAGTACCACAAACAAAAAAGAATCAATTAGAGAAAGTAAACCAGGTACTTCTTTAAAGAAGGAAGACAAACTCCAAAAAAAGCAGTTAGATACAGAACTACCTGGACCATTTAAATTCTCAAATATAGTTGGTGTAAGTTGCTATGCAAATGTAGCAATAAATATTCTATTTCAATTACCACCAATTGTTGACAACATTTACTTACACAGTACAGACCCATTGTGTTTGCAAATGTTAGTACTTCACAGAAATGCAGCAAACAATCCTGACAACACATATAGTGTTTTTGGAATAAGACGACAATTGGACGACTGTGCTGGAATGGTGAAATTCACTATAAACTCGCAGGAAGATCCACAAGAATTTCTAATGTACTTACTACAAGTACTGGAAAACAAAAACATACCTATAAATGAAATCTTTCAGATTTCATACATGTGGAAACATACATGCACTCTCTGCAACAATGTGACACAAGAAGAAATCCCCAATGAACGCTTCATATATATATCAATACCAAATTGTGAATCCATTCCATTTCAGCAACTTGTACAAAATGCAAACCATGGTAGATTATGCTCTACCTGCAATTCAGATAATCGCTCCACATTAGTAATACAAACACATAGTAAATACGTAATACTAATGCTTCTGCGTTACAATGCAGATGGTACCAAAAACACTGCAAGCTGACTGGATTCACACATGGTCAAATATCACTTGGTAAGAAAACCTTCACAACAATAGGTTTAATCTACCACGCAGGAGCCACAACCAATTCAGGGCACTACACTGCATATATAAAAAAGAAATGTGGATGGTTTGAATGTAATGATAGTACCATTACTCTAAAGCTGAGATTACCAGCAAATCTTACAAACGCTTATTTGATGTTCTTAAAACCAAAATTTGATAAATAAACTGTATTTAAACCTTTAAGTAAATTTGTGTTAAAAAAATATAAACTGTTAGAATACTCCAAAAGCTATCTAACAGCTCAAAGATTCTACAACAACTAATCAGATAAATGAATACCACTAAATTAGGCGAAAAATACACAGTTAGAATACGCCAATTGGTATCTTCTAACTGTCCCAAAATTTAACAATATCCAAATAGATAAATCAAAACCACTAAAATATATTAAAAAAATAGACAGTTAGAATACGCCAATTGGTATCTAACTGCTCCAAAATTTTATAATATCAAAACAAATGAAGAATCTGTTACTGCTCCAAAAAAGAATACAACAAAGCAAAGTATAAAGCATTAGCCTGAAACAACAAGTGAACACTGAAAACAAACAAACAAATAAACTGTAGCATAACAGAAAAAGATTTTTTTTTTAATCCAACATGGATTTTTTTGTCTCCCACAGACCCAATGATTTTAGCAACAAAAACAGAAACTGAGCAAATTGCACAGTACTCTGATTTGTACTCTACTAAATATGAGGGTCGAAAAAAAATAAAAGTATATTGCTTATACAATGTAATAAGTCATTACAAAATACTAATACTAACATGCTATTTTCTTTTATCACAGAAATGAAGAAGAAAAACATGGACTCCCATTACTAGACCAAACAGTAAGTATACAATAATAAGGACAACCATAGCAGCATATCACATCCATAGTATCTAATACCTTTGTTCCTTATACATTTGTTTTTCACCCAAAGTTATAAGCAAATATGAATGTGATATGCTGCGGTGGTTGTTGCCAGGGCATAGAGTCTTGGGTGCATGGCCAAATGGCCATGCACCCAAGACTCTATGCCCTGGCAACAACCACCGCAGCATATCACATCCATAGAGTCAAACATTTCAACTATGGCCTATGGAAACTTTTAATGTCCGCGGACATTACCAGTGTTCTTAGAACACTTTGAACTTGCCAGCGAACAATACGGACAGCGTCCTAAGGACACCCCCTACGAACATTCCAGGACACCGGGAGTGTTCTTAGAAGCGTCTTCAGAACACCACCATCTTGTTTATTTGCGAACATTTCAGGACACCGCGAGTGTTCTTAGGACACATTCAACTTGACAAAGAACAATACGGACAGCGTCCTCAGGACACCCCCTACGAACATTTCTGGACACCGGGAGTGTTCTCAAAAACGTCTTCAGAACACCCCCATTTTGTTTATTTGCGAACATTTCAGGACACCGCGCGTGTTCTTAGAGCACATTCAACTTGACAGAGAACAATATGAACAGCGTCCTCAGGACACCCCTACGAACACTCCCCGGACACCGCGAGTGTTCTTAGAACAGTTTCACTTTGCTTGCGAACAAAACGGACACATATTGACTCCTTAGAACACCCCCTAGTCAGTTTATTTAGAACATTTCAGAACACCCGTGATGGCCGCAAACAAATCGAACACAAAAAGAACGTCTAACACATAAAAAACACAACTTTCATCCTATCTCATACACTCCCACCCTCCCCAAACACTCCTACACACCAACACACTGTACAAAATACACATTTTGAACAAAGTTTCACCGCGCTGTCCGGGGACGTCCGCAAATCCAAGATGGCGGGCGCTACGGAAAAATCTGACGCGCTTCACGCTCCACGCCGTCCAATCAGCGAACACTTTGCATGTCGGCGAACATCACGCAAGACGATTGGCCAATCAGGACACTTTCCGCGGAGCGAACAGGGAAGTGTGTCCGCAAACCGAACACAGATATCACAAATTTTTTTTTACCTACTTTTTGGTCATTTTAAAAAAAACTACTGGACGGATTTTCACCAAATTTGCAAAAGCACGCTTTCGGGACCAAGCCGCTGCTCCTGGTTGGTGGAGCAACCAGCGGTTTGGGCTGTAGGCGCAAGCAAATTATTTTTCCCATTCACTCTATGGAGAGTGAGTATAATGTATACAAATATGAGCATATAGAGGGAAGGTAGAGTAATAAAAATAAAACTATGAGAAAGTGCTGATAACCATAATGATTATCTTCATGCACAGAAAGGATTGCTCTCTTTCAAGCCTGTATCTTCCGCTATGTATATGTTTCATATGATGTGACTGGACCCTAAGTCTACAAATATAGTACCTTTTCAATTTTTACTTCCTGAATGTTACTGAAGAAAACTATGTGGCTTCGATATATCAGTAAAGGATAAAAAGGGAGAGCCAGCCATGTGATGTCATCAGTGATGTCATCAATGACATTTGTGATGTCATCTTTGATGTCCTGGGTGTTAGTGTTAGCAGTGCACGGTGGCGCAAGTTATGGTTGCTTATGTTACCATAACTGCCGAATTTCAGGGGGTTTTCGGTTTACTTTGAGCCATAACGTCCCTTTAACAAAGTTTTTTCACTGAATTTCATAGGTTTTTAGTAGCGCAACTTAACCATAACGTCCCTTTAACAAAGTTTTTTCACTGAATTTCATAGGTTTTTAGTGCACAACTTAACCATAATATCCCTGACTTCATATACATGTAACATAGAACATACTAACCCCCTCGTAGTGATTTTCATGTCCGTGGACTACCGCCATGTCCGCGGACACATCGAAAATCTGAGCGTGGTGAATGTAAATTTAAATAGTGTGCCCCATTTCCCCTTTGAAGTTGGCTCTGAAAAGGGCCATTTATTTTTTTTTTTTTTACAGATGCTTGACAGACACCTGTTATTTTGTATTTTTTTTCTTGTTTTTTTTTCTTACTTTACTCCTAAAATCTTCACATAACCTTCTCCAAAGCAACCCTTACATTCCAAAATAGAAAGGCATTTCCCGTAAAAGATAAAGAAATGCCATCTTCTTTAAAATTAACAGCATTCCTGGCATCAATATTCTCATTGTTACAGAAGAACATACCAGCTCTAAGCATGAAGGCACACATGCCTCGGTTGATGACACACCTAGCAATATTTTGATGAGGACAAAAAACTGAACTATTGTCCCATATTGCCCTAGGTAGTAATCCAGAAAAAATTACTTTTGCATTTGGAAGGATCTTCATTACTGCTTGAACCAAGCGTTCAAAATCAGCCAACAAAGTAGGGGCACTGACGTTGCCCAAATGCACCATAGTGCAAAACTACCACATGCGGACTGTTCATCGTGGCCATATCCTCACAAACTTGTACAATTCCCTGTACATTGCAATCAGGCACAGTGCTCCACACCACCTCCACTCCTTTCACATCAAAGTTCTTTGCAACGTGCCTGCATTCAGTGTACTGCTGTAAACCATGCACAAACATATCTCCGAGCACCAACATCCTGACTTTCTCCACTTCTGCCATCTTCACCACACACAGTCTTTTTCAACACAAATCCACAACCTCGACATCTGATTGGCTGATCCGTACAGCCTTCTTTCCATGTTGGATTTCCTGGAAAAACCCGGATGTAGCACGCCCTGTCCACGAACAGCCGCGTTGTCCGCGGACGGCGTCCACTTTACTCTCTGTGCCATTCCCTCATTGCATACAGCTAAGCAATCACACTATACGAATAACGTCCGCAGAACAACCCCATTTTGTGATTTTTCGAACATTTCAGGACAATTTCAACATATTAACATTACACATATTATACTTTCATCTTGTACTCTGCACACAATGCTATGTTTCTCCATTAGTAGCTCAGTATACTAGATAGAATCCCATAATACAATGCTATTTATATCAATGCATCGTTCAAAGCACTAATAATGGTATGATATTTATTGCAATATCCTTGACACTTTTTTTGCAACATTATAATAAAAATCCCTAGTACACAAATTCCATGAAAAGTACATACACACGTGATGTCATCAGTGATTTCATTAATGACATTTGCAATGTCATCTTTGATGTCCTGGGTGTTAGTCTTAGCAGTACACGCTGGTGGCGCCAGTTATTTTTCAAAGCTTACCATAACTTGCGATTTTCAGGGGTCTTTCGGCTGTACTTAGAACCATAACGTCCTTTAAACAAACTTTTTTTAATATCACGCAAACAATATACAAACATGGCGTGCAAAAACCAACTTCTACAGATGGCTTTACACAGAATGTTGCAAAGTAAGAATTTATGCTCGTTCACAGTGAAGGTCAGCTGCTTCCACAACTTCTACAGATGGCTTTACACAGAATGTTGCAAAGTAAGGATTTATGCTCGTTCACAGTGAAGGTCAGCTGCTTCCATTTGTTTCTCGGGCCCCGGAGAGGCTCACGAAGCGGACTATAAGGTTGTATTGTGTTTTGACCTTGACAGACAGAGATTGTGATGAAAGACTTCTCTTGAAGGAGTGTTGCTAAAACGTAAGAGAAGATAAAGATGAAATTTCTGAAACGAAACCACTTTTATATATTATATCACTATGCGAAAGATCGTTGGCACACGCGGAGTCGTATTTTGGGACTGCACCACTCGTAGACAATGGAAATTGCAATTGTACTGTAAGTAACCCTTTAGATTACTTTATACCAAATATAATTACAATAGCGTAGCATTAAAGACCGCTCAAGTTGAACTTGTTCGTTGAAAGTGGCATAATGTTTTCTACCACGCACTATCACCGCCGAATTGATCCCCTGTCGTTTACAGGGCTCTAAAAAAGGCAGACGACACAGGGTGGGTTAATAGAAATAATTTAACCGGTTTATAGGCGGTCAAGCGTTCTACTCGCTGTGCCACTTCACTGTAGCCTGTCAAGTGGCACAGCGAGTACAGCGCTCGCTTTGACATCCGTGCACAGCTTGCTAACGCAAGTTTGAATCCCGGCAAGGCCAAACTCAGCCTTTCATCCTTCCGTGGTCGATAAATGAGCACCACACACCGTGGTTAATAATGAGCACCGCTTAGATACCTCACGGTTCTTAGCGCTATATGAATGGGAAAATATTATTATTTTATTATTAACATACTCTGTTGCACTATCTTCGATAGCAAATATTTTCACGCCCTAATAAATAAAATGATGATTTTTAATGAAGATCGGCTGGTGAGACTAATTTATGTTTTTTAAAACAGGTATGTGGCTCCATTTTGCATATGTCACGATTTACAGACTCCAGCGGATGGGGTCTTCAACTGCCAGGTGCAGGTCCAAATATGCAACTTCATGACCTCACCATTTTATGGGACAATCGCCAAGGACCAATATGCCCTTACGCAGTACTAGCGGCTACAAACAACATACCAACCAATAGGGTGGTCTAATGGCTCGTTGTTGGAGCAACCTTCCGATTATCAGAGCGACCATTTACTGCTTTTATCATAAACCAACAGCCTATCTACCGCAAAGGAACAACGCGTGGCTCCAAATAAACTTTTGCTGATCGACAGCAGAGACAATAGCAAATCGCTGAATATTCACTAAACATTTCATGTGAAATAAATGTACTTTACCAAATGTACAATCCTGCTGTTTACTTTTAAACCACAGTTTCATATTCCGAATTGTGGCGCACTGAGTTGTAAGCTGATCTGACACTCTCTGTACCGCAAAGGAACATTGCGTGTCTCAACATGAACTTTTGCGGATCGACAACAAAGACAAATGCAAATTGCTGAATATTCTCTAAACATTTGATGTCAAACAAATGTACTTTACAACATTTACAATCTTGCTGTTTGCTTTTAAATCACAGTTTCATATTCCGAATTGTGGCGCGCTGTGTTGTGACATAATGTGTGTTGTCTTCCGGGTTCTGTGTAAAGTTGCGTAGTACTGGAGACGACTGGGCGCGTTTGATTACGCACCCTGTAACGTCACGGAGAGAGGCGGGGAATATGAATGCTTTGATAATATCAGGCTTAGGGGCGGGAGATATGATTTAGTGTCGCAAAAGCAAGTCAGCCAGGTCAATAGCGCCAGTCATAGGATTATCACATAATGTCGGCGCACACCAGCCGGATTTATCGTTTCTTTAGTGGACAAAAAGTCGGTTGACGCCCCTAGGAAATTGTACTATTAGCGGACAAAAGGAGTGCTCTTAAAACACTTTCACCCTGACAACGAACAATACAAACAACGTTCTCAGAACACCCCCATTTTGTGTAATTGCAACCATTTCGGGACACTGCGAGTGTTCTTAGAACACATTCAACTAGACAGATTACAATACGGACAGCGTCCTGAGGACACCCCCAGTTTTTGTATTTACGAACAATTAAGTACACTGCGAGTGTTCATAGCTCATTTTTACCTTCCTTGCGAACAAAAATGACACATTCTCCGTCCTCTAAACACCCCACCATTTAGTTTATCTACAAAATGTCAGAACAGCCGTGTTCTCCGTGGACAAATCGAACGCAACAAAAACATCTAGCACATAAAAAAACAAAACATTGAACCTATCTCATACTCCCCCACCCTCCCCAAACACTCTTACACACCAACACACGGCACTAAATACAATTTTTTATCCACGTTTCACTGCGCTGTACGCGGTTGACTGCAAATACAAGATGCCGGGCGCCACAGAAAATCTGACGCGCTCCACGCCCCTCGCCGTCCAATCAGCGAACACGTCGCATGTCCGCGGACATGACGCAAGGCCATGGGCCAATCGGGGTGCTGTCTCGGGGTGCTGTCCGCGGAGCGAACAGGGAAGTCCGTCCGCGAAAAACTACTGGACAGATTTACACCAAATTTACAAAAGCACGCTTTTGGGACCAGGCCGCCACTCCTGCCGCAAATTTGGTGTAAATCCGTCCAGCGGTTCGGGCTGTAGCCGTGCGCAAAGTTTTTTCCCATTCAGTCTATGGGAAAAAAAAAGTTTTGGGACCCCCCTATAACTTTGCCCCCCCTGGACGAATCCTCACCAAACTTTGCAAAGAAAATTCAGAGTGACCCAAATACTTTTTTTGCAAAGTTTGGTGAGGATTCGTCCAGGGAGAGCGAAGTTATAAGCTGCCCAAAAAGTGCTCTTCCTATGGAAACAGCAACTTAACCATAACTACATGGCCACTACCGTGGCCATGTAATATATATATATATATATATATATATATATATATATATATATATATGGGGAAAGCCTTTGTACATCAGTACAGGGAAGTGGAATGCACTCCGAAGAGCAGCTTAGGAAGAGCAAATGTCCTCTTAGCGTTGAGTCAAAAATCACCAAAAACTACCAGATAGCATTGAATCCTTTCATAATATATATATTATAGCAGTTACTAGTAAATTATGAAGTTTTGCTACAAAACTAGTTTTTTCCAAAAAGCTGACATAGAAACAAAGGGGAATTTCAAAGGGAAATTGCCATGTGTCTGTTCCAGACTCCTAAACTAATCTAGAGAGAGACTGGATTTGGAAGGAGAGAGAAGGGCAACTGTCTAATCCTGGTTGCACGAACTCTTGCACAGCACTGCCCAAGATTGTGAATTTGATGGTGTCATCACTGGTATATAAAGTGGATGCACTATCAGAGAGAGGGAGCTGCTAAACTTACTATCGGGGAGAGCTGCTGAAAATTGCCATCTGACAGCCACAGGGAAACACTAAAAGGAGGTTTTTGCTGAAATTGCATCTGGGTGGAGCTGTCTATTGCTGTGAAGGCCTAAAAGCTGCCTGGGTCCTATGGTAGAGAGCTGGCGGCCATCCTTGTGAGTGGAGTGACCAGACCCATGCTCTGGCCTTCCAGAGGGTCCTAAAATGCAGATGGCTTTCCTAAACTTTTAACAGAGGTTTTCAATGTAAGTAGAATTGAACCCTTTTAAATCAAACCGTTACAGTTAAGTATCCGATAATTAATTTAAAACCCATCATGTCGGATGTCGTGGAGCATGGACAGTTTTCTGGACTTAAAATTAACCCCAAAGGTCAGTTCTATTCCCACTTACTGATCAACAACGGGGGTATCCAGATGGGTTGGGGTTTCAAAGGCACATTATCAGTACCCGATATCTAGGGATAGCATTGGCCCGCACGCCGGATGCTCTCAGGAAAGAAAATTACAATAGCGCGCTAGAGCAAGCAAGAGGTGTAATAGATCGTTGGATGAAGCTCCCACTTTCAGGATATCCCTTCCAAAGATGGCACTTTTACTCAGGTTTCTATATATTTTTCTGAATGTCCCCTTTATAGTGCTGAGATCCTTCTTCAAAGAGTTGAAGTCTACTATCTCTGGGTTCATATGAGCAGGCAAGCAACAACAGTTAAGATGGGAGTAGCTGATTGCCCCGCTGGATGGGGATGGGCTGGTGCTTCCCGACTTAGAGTCTTATTACTTGGCGGCACCAGCCACATTCTTATCATATTGGTCTGCTCCTAATCTGGACAGATCTCCTGTGCAAGAGGAGAGCGCTTGGGTGGCACCATCACTTCTGAGGCTAACCGCTCCCCGCCGCACAACCGGAATAAAAAATATAGTAGAGTGTATCTGTACAGCTAAGAGACAGATAGAGCAAAAGCCAAAAGCAGAGGTTTGGTATTCCCCCTTCCCTTCCCCGTGATGCACATTCCTGGGGTACCACTTACTAGTGAACAAGGATACATGCAATGCATGAAGAGGCTAGGGCTGTCACAATTTCAGGATCTTTTTCCGCAAGAACTATTCATCACCTTGGATAAGTTTAAAGAACTGGGAGGTGCATCATCACTGGATGTATCCTTTTACTTTAGACTCAAGAACACATTGAAGAACTTATTTGCCAGATTCCCTAAGTCACCAGATATTCCTCCATTACTACACAGCGCAATAGTAGCGGAGGGTGAAGGTGAAACTAGTCTCCAATCTATAAGAGAAAATTATAGCAAAGAAGTCAGGATGGTCAGACGTAGCACATGTGAAATGGGAGGAATCCACGGGCTGTCTGATCCCTGGGGAGGTGTGGTGTTACTGCTGTGCCCCTGGGGAGGTATGGTATTACTGCTGCGCCCATGGGGAGGTATGGTGTTACTGCTGTGCCCATGGGAAGGTATGGTATTGCTGCTGTACCCCTGGGGAGGTATTGGAGGTCATTACGAGTTTGGAAGTAACCATGGCGCTATTAGCACCATAGCTGCCTTCAAACCCGGGTCCGGTCCCACTGAATGGGGACTTACCGGGTCATTCCGACCTTGGAGGACCCGGTAAGCCCCCATTCAGTAAACCATTCCCCATTCCCATTTGAGCCCCCACAGGGCTCAATGGGAATGGGGAAGGCGCTAATAACGGGCCAGTAAATTGCAGGCCCGTTATTAGCTCCAAGGTCCCTTAACGGGTCCTGTAAAGAATGGCTGGTCAGACCAGCCGTTCCTGCTGGGACCCGCTAAGGGACCTCGGAATAGGGCGGTAAGGGTTTACCAGCACCGGTATCCTTACCTGTGTCCATAAACCCTTACCGCCCAACTCGGAATGACCCCCATGGTATTGCTGCTGTGCCCCTGCGGAGGTATGGTATTGCTGCTATGCCCCATGTAAGGTATGGCATTACTGCTGAACCCCTGGGGAGGTATGGTGTTACTGCTGTGACCCATGGGAGGTATGGTATTACTGCTGTGTGCGTGGGGAGGTGTGGTATTGCTGCTGTGCCCCTGGGGAGGTGTGGTATTACTGCTGTGCCCCTGGGGAGGTATGGTGTTACTCCTGTGCCCCATGGGAGGTATGGTATTACTGCTGTGCGCAGACTAGGAAAGTAGCTCTCAATAGTCGCTCCACTGATTGCACTTTAAGAAACTTCATCCGATACATCACACCCCACTGGCTCTCCACAGATTCTTCTCGGATAGCTCTTAGGAGTGCATGAGATGCGCACACTCCCCAGCCACTTTTGTGCATTTGGCGTGGCACTGCCCGTTAGTCATGGATTTTTTGAATGAGGTGTTCCAGACACTTGAGGATATTGCGAAAGAGCAGATAGAGCGAGGCCTCATGATTGGTGGCCCTCCTGGGGTACACAAAGAACATATCGGGGCCTGTGCAGTGTTTGGTAGGGTTGTTATTGGTGCTTGCAAAGAGATGAGTGGCAATGGCTTGAGGAAGGGGGCTTCTTCCTTCATTTGATCAATGGATGAAGCATGTAGGGGCCAATTCATGGAATTATTTGCATGTAGAATCAGGGATTTGCATGCAGAAACGTTTGTCGATTCATGGAATCGACTGTGTGGGATTTTTCCTGGACTTGCTTGGAGTTCGCACAGGTTCGTCACGTCTCTGCAAGCAGTTGAGCGACTTGCGCGGAACACCACGCAGAGCATGGGCCTGGCTTGTGGGATTTTTACGCTGCAGTACACAACCTTTGGAAACAGGCCAGGCCGCGCCACTCGAGGGGTCGCCGGCATATGAAATGTACATTAAGTATGGTAGTGGGGCAATTGTGTTTAATGCAATTTGGCATAGGCAGACCAGATGCGTATCAGAACTTCAATGGCCGGACAATGGGAGCTTCGAGTTAGCGTGCATAGAACATTTAGAATTAGTACTAATACGAAAGAAGGCCAGGTCTGCAGCGTTTGACGCTGTTAGGGACTGGAGGAAGGAAGTGAATAAACACCTGAAGAGTAGAGAGAAACACACACGTAAACTCAGGTCAAATTCAGAGAAAGCGTTAGTACATGATCAACAGAAGCAGACAGAAGCCATTAGAAACATGGATAGGGCCTTCCAATTAGAAATACAAAAAATATACCCTTCACACTATTTGCATACATCAGACGAATTGATAAATAAGATACTGAACGAGCGAAGAAATGATCATCCAAGTACTGACCCAGTTGCACCAACTCCCTATGTATCTCCTCCGAATGCTATTCCCACGCTTCCATTTGCACGTGCAGTAACAGTCCCATCTGCGCCAATTACATCATTTCCTCCACCTCCTACAGAGCATGAGTTATACGCTTTATCTGTCAGTTCTGCATCAGTGGTGCCTGAAAGAAGAAGTATTAGACAGACTCGTAGTACGATTGGTAAGGAACGGAAAGACGAACTGAAATAGCGGGCTGAGACATATATTGATGATAGCAATGAAGTGGCTGTGCAAAGTTCCATATCTGATCATAGAGGCTTTGGCGAACAACAGGTATTGTTAGAATATATGGGAGATTATCTTGTTAATGTATGGAGTGACTTAACTGATACAGTAATACCGCAAGAATTGCGCGATTTGATTGTCCTTTCCCATTCACGAGAGTGCGGCGAAAATACGAGAACATGTAGGGCGAATATATGTGTTTAAGCGAGAACTTGTGTTTAAGCGAGAACTTGACCAATTGCATAAAGATATAATGAGTAAGCGTGAACCGCATGTCATATGTCCAGAAACGATTTCTTCCGCCATTGAAACCTGTTAGTGAAGAGATGCGTATTTGTACGAGAGATGCGCTTAGATGGATTACGAATGTTACCATTTCCCCGATTGAAGTACATGAAACGTTTAGTCAATATACAGCAGAAATGCAGAGAAAGGTGTTACAGGTTATGGTGAAATATTTACAGGATGAGTGCATGAAAAAGAAGGTTTGTTGTCCTGCTGATTTGATGACAATTTATAAAAGAGCATTCTCGTCCGAGACGGGAACTGCCGCTTTTTCCCTTGTTTTGGCTTTGTTGCTTAATAGACGTTCAGATCCAGAGTCCCCTACTTTGCAATTACCCATGAGGGAGGTGCCTCCAACGTTTGTCCCGAAAGTAGAAATTCCTGCTGTAGGGAAAACTCCAGCGCGTACGTTAGAAGCCCATTATATTGCACAATTTGTACATGTCCCCTTTTCTAGGCAAGAAGTGAACACTATAACACAGTCGGTCCCTGATATTAGGAAAAATCCTGCTGGTTTTTATAAGGAAATTGAATCCATTTTGAATTCATCTGTTTTTACACTAAGTGATATTGATTTATTGTTCCCTGTGATTCTTCCTGCTGATATATGGAAACAAATTATAAGCAGAGACAATGTGTTGATGCTAGGCGATATATGGGAATCTTTGATTAGAGTTGATAGTGAAAGAAAGGCTGGAGAAAAACCTCTGCAAGTGATTTTAACTTTGCCCTCATGGATAGTGTCAAAATTGAAAACTTTAGTACCTGAGAAAAGAATAGTTTGGGACAAATTGACTGCTTGTTTACAAGGTAAATCGGAAGGAGCGACTGAATTCTTTAACCGATTTAAAGAAGTATTTGCAGATTTTAGTGGTCAAGATTTGTGTACAGAGCCTGGGACGAGATTATTTGTTGACTAATTCATGCGAGGATTGTTACCTGAAATTCAGACATTGATAATGACATCTGAAAGTGCATGGCAAGCAAAGTCACAATCTGAAGTATTACACATGGCCCAACATTATGAAAACCAAGTGAATTCAGAAAAGGACAAGGTAGAAAGGAAGAAAGGAGACCTGAAAACAAGAATGTTACTACAGCAGGTAGCCAAAGGAAATAGAGGTGGAGGGAACACACCATCTAGAGTCCAATTTGCACTGTCGTCCAACATACATGGGGGTCCAATAGGTATAAATCAGTGTGCCTATTGCAGACATGAAGGCCATTGGTGAGCACAGTGCCCGCAATTACAGAGATTGAATGGTACTATTTCGAGAAGACCGTTTAGAGGTCGTCCAGGAATAGGGGGCCAGAACAGAAGTCAGTTTCAGTCGCAATTTCAGGATAATCAAGTTAATCAGAATCAGCAACAGAACACCATAAATGGTGCAAATGTTTTTGATAATCCTTCCAACGCATATTACTCCGGAGACTTTACATCTGATGAAGTACTGTTCCCCTAGGACAGCCCGAAGCAGGGTTTGGAGCCATTGCCTATTCCCGTTAATCAGAAAGGGCCCTACATAGAAATGAAAGTTGGGAATAGGGAACATACCTTTCTAGTGGACACAGGTGCACAGAAATGTTCCATCGAACATCAACGGGTTCCAAATATACCACTGTTAGGGCATAACAATGTTTCAATAGGGTTCTCCGGTACACCAGTAATTAGTCCAGTTTCACAGCCAGTGCCAATAACATTAGGTCCATTCACAGAATCTTGTCCATTTCTTTTGACAACAAATTGCAGCGAGAATTTGTTGGGATTGAATCTGTTGAAGAAACTGAATGCAGTAATTTTTTGTTCACCTGCTGGAGTGTACTTGACGATTTCGCCACAACAGACTCCCGTATCGCAATTCATGTCTTTACCATTACTGACTGAATTAAGTAAAGTACCAGCTGGTATATGGGCAGTGAATGATAATGATGTAGTTATTTTAAAAGTGGAACCAATTAAAATTGTTTTGAAAGAAGGAGTTTCATGGCCATGCATTCCGCAATACAAAATTTCAACTGAGGGTGAGTAAGCCCTCAAATGCATTGTGTCCGATTTAATTTCTAGAAATGTAATTGAAGACATTCTGGAAGTATATGTAATAGCCGATTCTTCCAGTTTACAAGAAAGGAGGTAATTAAATCCCTTACCGTTTTATAATTGACTTACGTGCAATCAACAATATTGTTGCTCCACAATTCCCTCTAGTCCCCGATGTCACCACAATTTTGACTATGATTTCAGCCTCAGCATCACATTTTAGCATAATAGATTTGAAAAATGCATTTTTTAGTATCCCAGTTCATCCCGATAGTAGATATGTTTGCTTTCACGTTAGGAGGACGCTCATTCACATTCACACGTATTCCGCAAGATTACACTGAAAGCCCAAGTATTTACAGTAGAGCATTAAACCAACAGCTTGACATGCTTGAATTACCATCAGGATGCATTTTATTGCCATACATTGACGACCTGCTTACAGCTGCAGATTCAGAGGAAATTTGCAAGGAGGGTATTGTCTTGCTGTTAAAGCATTTAGCGGAACATGGACACAAAGCATCTTTAAAGAAATTCCAGTATTGTCGACAGGCGGTGGCCTATTTGGGCTACCTCCTATCGAAGGAGGGAAGAAGATTGACACCAGAACGCATAAAAAGCATCTCTGATATGCCTATTCCAAATATGCAAAAGGAAGCCAGGGCTTTAATTGGCACGGCTTCATAATGTAGACAGTGGATTCCTAACTTTTCTGTTATTGTAAAACCTATAGTGGCACTGACGAAGAAGGATGTTACCATGTCTTTGCCATGGAACATGCAATGTCAAACTGCTTTTGACCTGCTCAGAGCTGCGTTATGTTCAACTCCGGTTTTGGGCACGCCAAATTATGAGAAGTGTTTTATTTTGTTTGTACATGAGAGTGATGGATGTGCTTTGGCTGTTTTGACTCAGGAACACAGGGGCAAAAATAGACCATGCGGTTATTTTTCTTCCATATTGGATCCTGTTGCATGTGCTTTGCCACGTTGCTTGCAAGCTGTTGCTGCTGCTGCCACATCAGTAAAACAAACCAAGGGGGTGGTTTTAGGTCACTCTCTAACCGTGATGGAACCCCATTCAGTAGACATTCTTTTAAATAGAATGCAGACGCAACATCTCACATCCGCCCGACTAACAAGGTACGAACTGTTCCTATTTGCACTACCTATCCAAATTAAGAGATGTTGCTCTTTGAATCCGGCTGAATTATTGCCTCCTCCAAGTGAAGCAAAGAGCGAGCAGAAATTATCACATGATTGCTTAATTATAACTGAGCAAGAGACAAAAGGAAGAATTGATTTAACCGACACGCCCCTGAAAGAGCCAGATGGAGAATTGTTTTGTGATGGCTCTTGTTTTAAATTACCAAATGGCATATCAACTCCTGCTTATGCCATTACCACACTGAAAACGATTGTAGAAAGCAAACACATTCCACATAACTCAGCACAAGCTGCGTAAATAATAGCCTTAACTAAAGCATGTGAAATTTCTGAAAACCTTAGTGTAAACATATATACTGACAGTCAGTATGAATTCAGGGTGGTCCACAACTTTGGCCGACTATGAGCTGAAAGGGTTTTCTGACGTCCCATGGAACCAAGATCCAACATGGCACTTTGATAGTGAAACTGTTGTGAGCACTTACGCTTCCGAAGCGATTAGCAATAATGAAATGTAACGCCCATAAGAAAGTAACTTGTAACATAGGAAAAGGAAACGCATTTGCTGACAAAATCGTGAAACAAACTGCCACTGATTTGCACACCAAAATGTATGTCGAAACAATGGTGAGGGTGCCCTTCATGGTAGAGGATGGAAATGGCAATGTAAAGGAGGTACAAGCAGAGGATACTCCTGAAGAAACAAAACAATGGTCCGAGGGTCCAGCAGAATTAGATCCCGAGAGTTGTTGGGTGGACAAAGAGAACCATAGATGGATGTTGCCGAATGCATATGTAATGGCAATGGTTACTATGGCCCATGGTCCAACACATATTTGTGCGAAGAAGATTTGTCAGCACCTTGATTCTGTATGGTAGAATGACAACATTACAAAAACTGCAGAGAGGTTGGTTAAAAATTGCATGACTTGTTTACAACATAACATTGGGAAAGCGACAGCGATACCGAAAGGGAGCTTTGGTCCTCCCTCAATGCCCTTTCAAGTAATCCATTTCGACTTTATAGAAATGGAGAGATGCCAAAATGTTAAGTATGTCCTTGTAGTGGTCTGTGCATTCAGAAAATGGGTAGAGGTATATCCCCTTAAAGACTGTTCAGCCATGTTAACAGCAAAGTCCATGTTCAAAGAATACTTTCCGAGGTTTGGGCTGCCACGTGTTATATGGTCAGATAATGGCCCACGTTTTATAGCTGCTGTGATACTACAGATCTGTGCAGGCCTCCAAATTGATAAACGATTCTATTCAGCCAGACATCCAATGAGTGCCGGTCTTGTGGAATGACAAAACAGTATTTTCAAAAATAAGCTGGGAAAAATATGCACCGAAAGTAATTTGAAATGACCTAATGCTTTAACACTAGCCCTGTTGCCAATGCATACGTCTGTGCAATCAAAAACTGATCTCTCCCCCTATGAAATAATAATGGGAAGACCAGCCAATGTATGGAATGTGCCACGTCTGAAAAAACTAAAAGATATAGAGTACTCTTTACTTACTGAATATTGTAAACAGTTGACACAAAATCGTCTGCAACCTGGGGACTGGGTCTTGATTAAGAACTTTGAAAGAAAGTCTTTTCTTGCACCTTGGTGGAAGGGACCATACCAGGTGCTCCTGGCCACGCAGACCGCTGTTCAAGTGGATAACAGAAAACATTGGATACATGCCACACACACAAAGAGAATCCTGTTTCCTTTGCCACATGGAAAAGAGAACGATGACTCCGATCCCAAGAAGGATCCAACTTTAATTGATCGCAAAGACATCGCCCAAATTCAGCCGGAACTACTTCCTAAGCCCAAGGAGGGGCCTGGGGAGATTGCAAGAAAATCTGAAACATCAGTGTTACCTCAACCTTGTTTGCCTGCTGTCTCATCAGCACCTTTTTCTGCATCACCAATTGGCACTGTTTCTGCACCCTCTGCAAACAACGAAAGTGCATTGTTCATCGATCACATCATGCCTGGAGCTTTGAGGTACAATCTACGTCCACGAATTCGGAAGTAATTGCAACAGTCTTTGTTTCTGACCCACCGATGGGGCTGGAAATGGAGGCCTAGGGAAAGGGAGCGTATGAGCTGTATTAGATGAAAGCTCTGACACGCAGTTTCCAGGTGCTATTCCTGAAAGTGAAAGTGAAGTGAAAGCTAGAGTGAACAAGCTAGGGGCAATAGTACCGACACAATGAAATACTGTGACTGATACTTGCTCCTGCATTATGGAGCCGCTGAGATAAACACTAAGCTTACTGTCATCTGAAGAGGCCGAATTGAACTTGCTTGCATCCTGAACATTTTTCTGACTCAATGTGTGCTGTCGATGAGTTCCAAATTTAAATTTCGACTACTGGTTAAAAGCTTAACAGTGAGGTTTCTCTCAACGGATGCTGAGAACATTTTTATAAGGCCATGCCTATATTTGCTCCTGCTGCCTCTTGCGCTGATGAAAATATTAATGAAACTATTAACATTGAGTCTGCTCTGAGAAAGACTTGGTCTATTAAGACTAAACTAATACTGACCATCGTATCCATCTGCATTTTATTTACACTAATTCCAGTGTCATGGTATCTAGAAGTTATGCATCCAATGAATACTCTATTTCCCACTATTAATACTCCCACTGTGACCCCAGTTTATGTGCTATCCTACACTCTTCCTCCATGAGATGTTAAACACAGCAAAGTTTATAATAACAAAGGTTATAATAACAATACTCTTTTATTGATTATGAATATGACACATGCAATTTTTAACCGTACCAGTTGCTGGGTGTGCTCACATTTGCCCCAGCATGGAGAAAGAGGAATGGGTTGGCATATGCATCCTTTACCCCTGAGTACCGCTTGTTATGCTGCAATTAGAGCTCTATTTTTTGGGAAATGGAATGATAGTATCACTGGGAATTTTGCTGGAACTAACATAAATGAATTTGAGAGACTGGTATTGGCTCCGTGTTTTCAAATAGAAACAAAATGAACACTGCCTCGACCATGGACTCTCTAGACCTTACCAATCGCTGATCACTTTTAAAATGGCTCCTGTAGGTAATAAGAATGCCATGCCTTCTTCTTACACTATTAACCATAGCCCACATTCTGTCACATTCTGTTTGCTGAAAAAGGGTTCTCATCCCATGGGTACATTTACCAGATGTATGAACACTGCCGTACTTGAGCATGAAGAAAAACCATTATATATAGGAGGTCCTGTCTATTTTGTATGTGGGAATCAAGCCTATCAATGGTTGCCCAGAAACTGGGAAGGTACCTGTTATCTAGGGATACTTTTACCTGGTGTATTTCTTGCTACTACCGCCTGAAATAGCAAAAATATCCATATCTTGCCCTCGACGAGATGATGCTGGTTGGAAAACCTTTAGGAACATATATAGATTTTTTTCTACAACCACTGGTCCAAGCCACAAGGACATATGTAAGGGACACTACGCATTTCCTCCAAATATTAGATACTATCTCATTGGCACCTGGAGACATTCTATTTACTATTGATGTTGTCAGCCTCTACACCAGTATTCCGCATGATCTGGGACAGCAAGCAGTTGAATCTCTCTTACTCAGTGCAACAGACATTGGAGCCAATAATGAGTTTCTCATTATTCTTCTTGACTTCATCTCCAAGAACTCCTGTTTTAAGTACGATGGCAAATATTACAATCAGATATCGGGGACTGCCATGGGAGCCACTATGGCACCATCATATGCTAATTGTTTTATGTATCAATTTGAAACAACACATGTATTATCTAATCCCAGATGGCAACACCAGTTGAAGACATGGGTGAGATTTATAGATGACATCTTCGGCATATGGATAGGTAGTGTACAAGATCTTCAAGAATTTTTGATATTTCTCAATGGGATCGATCAACGTATCCAATTTACTATAGATATAGGTAATCCTAATGTACACTATCTCGATGTACAAACAGTTATCCGAGCCAATAAAATTACCACCACATTGTACACGAGACCTACAGATCGCAATAACCTGCTACATCGGCTCAGTTTTCATCCACCTAAGACACTTCAGAATTTGCCCTACGGTCAAATGTTAAGGATCAAAAGAATCGTAAGTGACCCAGAGGATTGTAATTTACGATTACAACAATTGCAACAAAAGCTGCAAGCAAGAGGATACCCAGAGGTAGATTTAGTAACAGCACGAGCCAAGACTGATGCCCAGGAACGACAACAATTGCTAGTAAAGAAACCTATTACTAACAGTCCAGATTTGGTCTTCGTGACTAAATATTCCATACAGAGCAAGCACATTAAGACTATAATACGCAACAGATGGAATATTCTTACAAGTGATGAGCGAACAGTGGACCTGTTTCCTACACCACCCATATTTGCATATCAGAAAAGCAGTAACTTGCGGAACTTATTGATGAACACTAAGGAGAGAACACCAGTTACTAAACCAGACAAATTCCCCGGGACTCATCCATGTATGAGTTGTGGTAATTGCAACAGCATTATTAAAGGCAGTACAATTGCACATCCACGCACTGGTGTAAAACTTGCACTAAGACAGCATGCGACATGTCTTTCGGAAAATGTAATCTATGCACTCAGATGCCCATGTGGTAAGTATTACGTGGGGGAGACCTCACGTAAAATCAGAATTAGGATAAATGAGCATAAATCCAATATTAGGAATAAGAACAGGATGTCAGCTGTTGCTAGGCATTTTAATGACAATGGGCACACAGTGAGCCAGTTGAGATTTCTGGTACTTGAAGTCATGCCTCCCAAAGGACACTCTCGAGATATGAAGCAGTGGAGAGCACAGAAAGAAGCTTTTTGGATCAACAAACTTGACTCATTGACACCGAATGGAATGAACGAGGAGTTCGACCTCAGTTGTTTTCTTTGATGCTGGAATCACTAGACTATAATGGGTTAACAGCATGGGACACATTAGAACGCATTATGACATTGTACTGTTTGTTTGATAATTTTGGTTGTGTCAACATCAGCAGCACCGAGTGGGAACATGATTTTGCAAGAATCACCGCGACTGATGTAAATCATAAGGAATAGTAGTGACGTTTTGCACAATTATATAAGATGTCTGTTTAACAATTTGTTTTTCTTTTTCTTTTTTCCTTTTTTCCTCTTACTTTTATTCTGTTCTCCCTTTCTTTTCTGTGTGTTCCTTAAATGAACCTGCACCCTAGAGTGACTAGCTATATGGCAACCGAGACCCCTTGAATCTAACGTTGCCCTTAGCTTTACTCCAATCTTAACATAGTAATAACAGTAATGGTAAATCAGCCTGAGCTTCAGGAATAGTGTACCGTACGGAACCAGATCAGTCAGACTAAGGCCGGCCCTCATTGTGGTTATCGGTCTCAGTAGAATTTGTCTTCTCGGGCATGTTCTTTGCCTAGTTATGTCTTTCATTATTTCATTAATTTAACTTTTTTATTAACTATACATTTCTTACAATATATTTTTATCATTTTAATTTTTATAACACAACATTTTTTCATATTATCCGTATTTTGCCACATTTTTTACCACCACTACACCCCCAAGTATCACTTTTCAATTAGATATTTCATCCTTAGTTGAGCAATTTCAATTAGACATTTCATCCTTTATAGTATACCCGTTAGGGCACATGTATGATGGAAGCTAGCAGCCGCAGTAAGATGGCCGCCGGCTTTTCACAGAACTCTGTGGCTCTTTTCACGTAGCTAGGCGACGTGTAAGAAGCTTCGTGATAAAGCACCATAGTAACCGAGAACGCGTCCTTAGCCGCGTTCTGCCGATTTTCCACATCTGAACATTCAGGTAAGACGCGTCGTACTGCACGGTCGTGTGCTAGTGAGCCCTAGACATTATAAGCGCTTTAGCAACATCATATTGTTACACAACTGATCGCGAAGCATGTCTCCCCTAGATAAGAATCAGCAGACGTTCACCGAACGCCTTCCAACAAGCCTCAAGCTTCAAAGCGTCGTCTTACGATTCACAGTCCATTCTGCCACCATAGCAAGGTTAGTACAGGTCGATTTCTATGACACTGAAAGTTGACAAGCAGTAAGATTTGTGGCAGTCTGTTGGTGATTTTTTCTACCGTTTTTCTTTCCTTTTCTTAATATGATCCCGCCACCTGTTATCACGCATTAAATATGGGATGACACGTATGTAATTTATACTTTCTATTTTACTTTTTTGCCATGGTTATGTGATACATCCCCTAAACATTAATTATTCTGTAAACAATATCCCCTTTTCCCGGCGTACGTTGGCACCCCGGTTAACTCTTTGGAATTGTGTGACTCGACTTGTGTATTTACATTGGTAACTGGGGCATGATGGACTCACTATCGGCATGCCGAACACATCCATAAATTGAAAATGCAAAACTGTATGCTTTAATGGTTTCATCAACCTGTATTATTCATGTGAATATGTTTTGCGATTGATGCATATTTAATCAATTAATCTTGCGTATATGTTTGTGGATTACATTACAGATTCGATTGCTTATCATTTTGCATTCGGATCAGATGCATTTGAGAATGAGCTGGCCCTGACGAAGGAACAAGGTTCCGAAATGCATTGGCCAAAACTAATGTTTTTATAGCTCACCCAGCACATCTGCTGTTCTTAAGATGTACAGTTAACGAGATGCAAAATTCACGATTAAAGAATTTAACATTAAACTATCACACTTTGCAGTAAACCAATGGAAATTTGTTATTTTTAGTTCGAACTACATTGAACTTATACACCCTAAGGGGTGGTTTCGGAGTGCAGCCCGCACCGCTGGCTTCACGGCCTTGGTCCATACCCCCTGTTTTCGTAGTGTGCCAGTCCACGGAGGCACCTTTCCAGCGGGTTTGCACCCAATTTTGAATTCCAATGAGCAGTGGTTTAAACAGAAGGATCTTTCGATAAGAGGAGGCTGTGCACGCACACCACACATTTTTGGAAAATTTTTGGTGACATAGCTAAATCCTTTATACCTTTTTGGGGATAGGCAATACATTTATGGAATATTAGAAGATTGTCCAGGGTGTTAGAGAAAACAATTAATGAAACCACTGATATACTATATAACATGACACTAGAACAAAAAGCAATGAGATTAGTTGCACTTCAAAATAGAATGGTTCTTGCCATTATTTTGGCTGACCGTGGAGGTGTAAGCAAATTAGTGGGATCAGCGTGCTGTGTTTTTGTAAGCGACTCCTCCCCTACAATATTTGAAGCAATTAAAAGATTACACGTCCTAAGTTCTGAAATCCACGTTCCCACGGGTGTCTGGAATTTAAATGTAGGTGTAAGTTTCTGGGGACGATTACGATCCTGGGGATGGAAATTGGTCTCAATCTTAATTATGATATTCCATATCATACCCTGCTGTTGTTGTGTACAATGTCTGCCAGTCATATGCTCGATAATCACGAATAAATGTGTACAAATAATTAGTACAAAGATACCAAAGCCCAAACAGAATATGATAAAGGGTGACCACGAACATGAGAATGAAATAATGAAAGCGTTTATGGCAATCAATATTTATGATAATGATTATGATAGTGATTTGGGTAGTTCGGACAGTGACACTTGGTCCGATGACGACGCAATGTTCGGATGATGGTATTGGCTTAAGGCCAAAAGGAGGTTTTGTAAAACTGTAATGCAATCGTGTAGCACGAATAGAATGTTGGCCAGAAGCGAATCGCATCATGTGATAAACAATGCAAACCATGAAACCTGAATGTAACCATTGGGAATCCATTGTGTAATTGTCTGCCATTTTGTACTCTAAACGCTTTTGCAAATATATATTCTGTGCTTCATGTCTACACACAGTGTGAGTCTGCAGCTTGAACTTTGAATGCTAACGTAGGCAGAAATGTGAAACCCACAGAAACACATTGTTTTCCTTATTCTATAAAGCCTTGAAGCTGTACATAAACATTGACTAATCAGCAAACCAGGTGCCAGCCTGTCTTACAAACGCTGTTGTAGAAGGCAGTTAAATAAGAATTATATGTGACTAAATGTGTTCTTCCATGAAAGAAAGTATTTTTTCTACTTCAGAACTGTCTGACCGTTAGCCTACGAATGTAGTGAAAAGATAACGTTAGTTGGAAAGCAAGGAATGTCTCTGCGCTGGAACATGATATCGTTCCCCGTGCCAGTGCCCCCATGTTCCCCAAAACAGTAAGCTGTCTCTATAGTCTTGGCTAGAAATACTGAATGTTTAGACTGAATGAAGTAGGTACATGATTTGTCAATTACTGAACCCTAGCTTAGATGTCATGCATATGTCATGTATATGGGCGGACCGAATAATGCTGTACAATGATGATGTGTTATGTATATATATTACTGCATTATTGATGCTCGCTCTCTCTCCTCTCACAGTGTCTGTGAACACACTTCGTGAGGTGTTGAGACCCGGTCGGGCGACTGAGATATTTCGAAATAAACCAGATTTGTTTGGGAACCGAACCTCACGACTGGCATGTCATTAGTATATGGTTATTGTGCCTTTATTCCATATATGATCTTACAGTACAACCCACAGTGGTGGAGGTTGAGCTGAGGCAAGTGGAGAGGATAGACAGCAGCTGGAATGGCAAGATGTGGGAGGTCAGGGCCGCAAGGATGCATAAGGGCCCTGCACACCAGTCAAGCTACTGTGTGATTAGCAGGGTAGAGGGCGAGAGAAGGAAGAGGTAAAGAGGAAGGTATTGTGGCTTTTTTCCGGAATTTAAGGAGGTCCTGCTCAAGAGAAAGAGGGTGGGGGAGGCTGTTTTAAAGAAAGGAGCCCGCTGAGGAAAGCGATCGACCACCTACCCTCTGTTTAGCAAACCGATTCACATGCAAGGAGTTGGTGCCAGAGGAACACAGGTGTCCAGAGGGGGAGGTTTTGGTCAGAAAGAGTTGCAGGTAGAGTGGTCCGGGGCTCCAGACAGCTTTGTGGATGATGCCGAGGGATTTCAATTTAATCAATGCTGCGATCGGGAGCCAGAGGAGGCTTTGTAGGGCAGGAGAGATGTGGACCCTGAGATTGAGGCAAGGATAAGACTCTCTGCCCTATTCTGGATTAGCTCGAGGGGTTGCAGAGTGGACGACAATAGATTAAGGAGGCTATTGCAATAGCCGAGCCTAGAGAGAACCAGGGCCCGGGTAACATTGAGTCTCTGGGGGAAGTTGAGGAAAGGTGGAATTCTTTTCAGAAGGGAAAGCTGAAAGTGGGACTTCTTGGCAATGTCCTGAGTATTAAACTAAACTAAACTAACTAAAATACTAGATGAGGCTGACATATCCTTAGAAAAAAAAAAAAAAAAAAACAGGTACTGGAGATTCCTGAAATAGCAAAAAAATGGAAATGTCGATGGAATTGGATTACCAATGAAGAAAAACACAGACAAATTAAGACAGCTTGCGATTTTGGTCTTTCAACTCACGAAGTCGGAGTTCTTCCGAAATATCTCTCTAAATTTCCTTCACGGTACCATAGAGATCAATTCATCAGACTTCGACTAAACTTATACAAAACGAAAGAGATACTTACATTGAAAAAAGATCCAAAAACATCAGACAATGTATGTCGCTTTTGTAATAAAGAGATCGAATCGTTAAAACATTTAATAATCAGATGTCCAGAAATCTCCGCAGAGAGATCACTGCACATTGGGAAATACGCACCAAAAAATGATAACATGGAAGACTGGTGGAGTTATTTAATTTCCGGCACAAACCAACAATTGACATGTGGTGTAATAAACTTTATGGACAATATTCTCCCCTCGAATTAACTATGCACAAATAAACTCTTGTATAATAAATAGACATTATATCTGGTAAAACTGTCAAGAGAAGTGATGGAAGTACATGTGAAAGAACCATCGAAAATGTGATCAAGATCGTGTAGACAATGTTGACAAAAAGTTTACTTTTTTTTGTAAAACTAAGTCAAATAAAAATAAAAAAAACAATGTCCTGAGTATGAAGGAGGAATGAGCGAGAGGAGTCGAAGATGACTCAGAGGTTTCTGGCTTCCGAAGAGGGAGCAGGGGGAGAGCCCATGGAGGAAGGCCAGAGTGAAGGGAAGAAGTCAGGTGTCTGGGTCCCAATAGGGAGGATCTCTGTTTTTCTGGCATTGAGGCAGGGGTCATTGGCAGTGCACCAGGCCTGGATGGCTGAGAGGCAGTCGGGGACGAAGGAGGGTGCAAGGGAGGGTGCATAATGTACTGTCATGAGATGAGTCGGATTATAGGCTCATGGCCCATCCGAGTGCGAAACCTAGAGACATATGGGACCCATATGCAATGTACCCAAAGGCATATGGGGCCCATATAGAATATACCTAGAGCCATATGGGGCCCATATAGAATGGACCTAGAGCTATATGTGGCCCATATAGAATATACCTAGAGCCATATGGGGCCCATATAGAATGGACCTGGAGCCATATGGAGCCCGTATAGAATATACCGAGATCCATATGGGGCCCATACAGAATGGACCGAGAGCTATATGGCCCATAAATAATGGAACTAGAGACATAGGGGGCCCATATAGAATATATCTAGAGCCACATGGGGCCCATATATATTGTACCTAGAGACACATGGGGCCCATATAGAATGTACCCTATGGCACAACCACGCAGAACCACTGACCACTCTGAACCAGAGATTAATTGCAATGTATGCCTGGAATATGTCCCTTGAATTGGAAAAGATGCAAATGCAGTCGTTTTCGTGATTCTTCAAAACAATAAAGAGAATTTAAAAAGAAAAAAGAAAATGCGTATTTCTGCTTGTGAGCTGTTATTTAAACATTCCAGCTGCTTGAGAAATGTTAAACGAGCATTTATTTGTCTAGAGAACAATCGTGTGTGTAGTTAAAAGCATGGGCACTAGGGGGCGCTCGTCACCAAGTCTGGGTGGAAAGTACCACGTGCAAAATTCTAAATATAGGAAGAGGAGCAGCTGCGGGGAAGGAGGGTGTTCTCCCGGTAGCAGACTCCACGAGCCAGGCCCACACCACCCAGCCCCAGAAGTGCCAGGCTGGGGTCCTGCGTGCCCACCATCTCTCTTCCTGCCTGTTTGCCCTGGGTCCAGCTGCCTGCGGCTCCTGCTTCTCCCCCAGAAAGACTCACCAAGTAAGTGCCCCCACCCACCCCCCTAGCAGCTGCAGGCCACGTGACCTCATGTCATGTGTCTTTCAAATGCCCCTCATTTTACCCAAATAAGTCATAGCATTTTCACGCACCGCACGAGGCCACGTGCAAGTGCTTGCCACACTGCAGAAACACGCACGTGTAGGAATTCAAAAGGAGCACGTGACGTGCTGCAGTTGTATTCCTCCAGCAACACCCATGATGGTAAGAACGGGGCGTGGGGTGTGCAAAAATGTGCAAAGCGCCACCCGTCTCGCTGAAAGGACTAAATGCGCTCTGGACAATTGCATTACAATTAGAAACGGGCCCATTTTACCTGTACTTTTAATAGTGTAGATACGTGTATCCCCCCCGCCCCCATACAGGGGAGAGTGCCTTAGTGGACTGTGATTAGCTGAGCCCTCCTTCGTGTGTCCATCATTCAGCTTAGGAAGTGTGCACTTTTGAGTCACCCTTGAATAGGCAGCCACACGTGCGGCAGCAGGGCATTTCAACCTTTTAAAATGAACGGGGCCTCGAGCCTGAGAGGGACCCACAGCAGCTGCCCCCGCGTGACCAGTAAACGGTCTTGTAACAAGGTATTGTATTCATGTGTGTATTTGACACTGGGGCTTAAAATGTGTGCTTTACAGTGGCATATTGTCTTCACAGATATACAAAAATGTTAACTGCCTTCTAAAACTGGTTCCTCCACATCAGCCATTTGCTGACAAAGAAGGGTTTAGAGCTCTTCAGTGGGCATTTAGTGTTTTTTGCTCCCTGCTGGCTTACCGTCTCGTGATAATCAGCGGCTATTAACCTTATCTTTGTCGCCATTATAATGTATGCACCCCACAGGTGCCTCCAGACAGTTTGCGCTCTAAGCAGGCGGCCCCCGACCATCATGGCGAAATGGACCCCCACATATCTTCTGCCGGGGCCTGGGCATTCATAAGTGGTGGGATTAAACTGGAGTGCCGTGTGATCTTGGGCAAAGCTATTCTGATTATGAGAGTTCACTATCAGTGACTTTCTGGACAAATTGAAACCCCAGTAACTCATATATTTACTAATGGAGCAAACACAGTGATCCAGACTTGCAATTATCCTAATGGTAAACACGCGTGTATCTGTCTCTCCAGTGCATGATTTATTTTCAGAAAGGAGCAGCATTTTCCACCCCGCCCCAGTGACACCTTGCGTGCCTGACTCCAGTGCATGAAACGAGCATAATTTTCCACCCCGCCCCACCAGCAGCTTGGGTGCCTGACTCCAGTGCATGAAACGAGCATAATTTTCCAACCTGCCCCACCAGCACCTTGCGTGCCTGACTCCAGTGCATGAAACGAGCATAATTTTCCACCCCGCCCCACCAGCAGCTTGGGTGCCTGACTCCAGTGCATGAAACGAGCATAATTTTCCAACCTGCCCCACCAGCACCTTGCGTGCCTGACTCCAGTGCATGAAATTAGCATCATTTCCAACACTGCCCCACCAGCACCTTGCGTGCCTGACTCCAGTGCATGAAATGAGCATAATTTTCCACCCTGCCCCAGCAGCACCTTGCGTGCCTGACTCCAGTGCATGAAATTAGCATAATTTCCAACACTGCCCCACCAGCACCTTGTGTGCCTGACTCCAGTGCTTGAAATGAGCATCATTTTCCACCCCGCCCCACCAGCACCTTGCATGCCTGACTCCAGTGCATGAAATGAGCATCATTTTCCACCCAGCCCCACCAGCACCTTGAGTGCCTGACTCCAGTGCATGAAATGAGCATCATTTTCCACCCTGCCCCAGCAGCGTCTTGCGTGCCTGACTCCGTGCATGAAATGAGCATCATTTTCCACCCTGCCCCACCAGCACCTTGCCTGCCTGACTCCAGTGCATGAAATGAGTATCATTTTCCACCCAGCCCCACCAGCACCTTGCGTGCCTGACTCCAGTGCATGAAATGAGCATCATTTTCCACCCAGCCCCACCAGCACCTTGCGTGCTTGACTCCAGTGCATGAAATGAGCATCATTTTCCACCCAACCCCACCAGCACCTTGCGTGCCTGACTCCAGTGCATGAGATGAGCATCATTTTCCACCCTGCCCCATCAGCACCTCATGTGCCTGACTCCGTGCATGAAATGAGCATCATTTTCCACCCAGCCCCAGCAGCGTCATGCGTGCCTGACTCCAGTGCATGAAATGAGCATCATTTTCCACCCTGCCCCACCAGCACCTTGTGTGCCTGAATCCAGTGCATGAAATGAGCATCATTTTCCACCCTGCCCCAGCAGCGTCTTGCGTGCCTGACTCCGTGCATGAAATGAGCATCATTTTCCACCCTGCCCCACCAGCACCTTGCCTGCCTGACTCCAGTGCATGAAATGAGCATCATTTTCCACCCAGCCCCACCAGCACCTTGCGTGCCTGACTCCGTGCATGAAATGAGCATCATTTTCCACCCAGCCCCAGCAGCGTCATGCGTGCCTGACTCCAGTGCATGAAATGAGCATCATTTTCCACCCTGCCCCACCAGCACCTTGTGTGCCTGACTCCGTGCATGGAATGAGCATCATTTTCCACCTGCCCCACCAGCACCTTGCCTGCCTGACTCCAGTGCATGAAATGAGCATCATTTTCCACCCTGCCCCACTAGCACCTTGTGTACCTGTCTGTCCAGTGCATGAAATGAGCATCATTTTCCACCCAGCCCCACCAGCACCTTGCGTGCCTGACTCCAGTGCATGAAATGAGCATCATGTTCCACCTATCCCCACCAGCACCTTATGTGCTTGACTCCAGTGCATGAAATGAGCCTCATTTTCCATCCAGCTCCACCAGCACCTTGCGTGCCTGACTCCAGTGCATGAAATGAGCATCATTTTCCACCCTGCTCCACCAGCACCTTGCGTACCTGACTCCAGTGCATGAAATTAGCATCATTTTCCACCCAGCCCCAGCAGCGTCTTGCGTGCCTGACTCCAGTGCATGAAATGAGCATCATTTTCCACCCTGCCCCACCAGCACCTTGCGTGCCTGACTCCAGTGCATGAAACGATCATCATTGTCCACCCTGCCCCACCAGCACCTTGCGTGCCTGACTCCAGTGCATGAAATGACCATCATTTTCCACCCAGCCCCAGCAGCACCTTGCGTGCCTGACTCCAGTGCATGAAATGAGCATCATTTTCCACCCAGCCCCACCAGCACCTTGCGTGCCTGACTCCAGTGCATGAAATGAGCACCATTTTCCATCCAGCCCCACCAGCACCTTGCGTGCCTGACTCCAGTGCATGAAATGACCATCATTTTCCACCCAGCCCCAGCAGCACCTTGCGTGCCTGACTCCAGTGCATGAAATGAGCATCATTATCCAACCAGCCCCACCAGCACCTTGCGTGCCTGACTCCAGTGCATGAAATGATCATCATTTTCCACCCTGCCACACCAGCACCTTGCATGCCTGACTCCAATGCATGAAGTGAGCATTATTTTCCACCCTGCCCCACCAGCACCATGCGTGCCTGACTCCAGTGCATGAAATGAGTATCATTTTCTACCCTGCCCCACCAGCACCTTGTGTGCCTGACTCCAGTGCATGAAATGAGCATCATTTTCCACCCTGCCCCATCAGCACTGTGCGTGCCTGACTCCAGTGCATGAAATGAGCATCATTTTCTACTGCACCCCACAAGCACCTTGCGTGCCTGACTCCAGTGCATAAAATGAGCATCATTTTCCACCCATCCCCACCAGCACCTTGTGTGCCTGACTCCAGTGCATGAAATGAGCATCATTTTCCACCCCGCCTCAGCGTCTTGCGTGCCTGACTCCAGTGCATGAAATGAGCATCATTTTCCACCCTGTCCCACCAGCACCTAGGGTGCCTGACTCCAGTGCATGAAATGAGCATCATTTTCCACCCAGCCCCACCAGCACCTTGCTGCCTGACTCCAGTGCATGATATGAGCATCATTTTCCACCCTTCCCCACCAGCACCTTGCGTGCCTGACTCCAGTGCATGATATGAGCATCATTTTCCACCCTTCCCCACCAGCACCTTGCGTTTCTGACTCCAGTGCATGAAATGAGCATAATTTTTCCACCCTGCCCCACCAGCACCTTGCTGCCTGACTCCAGTGCATGAAATGACCATCATTTTCCACCCAGCCCCACCAGCACCTTGCGTGCCTGACTCCAATGCATGAAATGAGCATCATTTTCCACCCTGCCCCACCAGCACCATGCGTGCCTGACTCCAGTGCATGAAATGAACATCATTTTCCACCCCGCCCCAACAGCACCTTGCGTGCCTGACTCCAATGCATGAAATGAGCATCATTTTCCACCCTGCCCCACCAGCACCATGCGGCCTGACTCCAGTGCATGAAATGAGCATCATTTTCCACCCTGCCCCATCAGCACCTTGCGTGCCTGACTCCAGTGCATGAAATGAGCATCATTTTCTACTGCACCCCACAAGCACCTTGCGTGCCTGACTCCAGTGCATGAAATGAGCATCATTTTCCACCCAGCCCCACGAGCACCTTGTGTGCCTGACTCCAGTGCATGAAATGAGCATCATTTTCCACCCTGCCCCAACAGCACCTTGTGTGCCTGAGTCCAGTGCATGAAATGAGCATCATTTTCCACCCTGCCCCACAGCACCTTGTGTGCCTGACTCCAGTGCATGAAATGAGCATCATTTTCCAGCCTGCCCCACCAGAACCTTGCGTGCCTGACCCCAGTGCATGAAATGAGTATCATTTTCCACCCCGCCCCAGGGTCTTGCGTGCCTGACTCCAGTGCATGAAATGAGCATCATTTTCCACCCTGCCCCACCAGCACCTTGCGTGCCTGACTCCAGTGCATGAAATGAGCATCATTTTCAAACCCGCCCCAGCAGCGTCTTGCGTGCCTGACTCCAGTGCATGAAATGAGCATAATTTTCCACCCTTCCCCACCAGCACCTTGCGTGCCTGACTCCAGTGCATGAAATGAGCATCATTTTCCACCCTGCCCCACCAGCACCATGCGTGCCTGACTCCAGCGCATGAAATGAGCATCATTTTCCACCCTGCCCCACCAGCGCCTTGTGTGCCTGACTCCAGTGCATGAAATGAGAGTCATTTTCCACCTTGTCCCACCAACATCTTGCGTGCCTGACTCCAATGCATGAAATGAGCATAATTCTCCACCCTGCCCCACCAGCACCTAGCTGCCTGACTCCAGTGCATGAAATGACCATCATTTTCCACCCAGCCCCAGCAGCACCTTGCGTGCCTGATTCCAGTGCATGAAATGAGCATCATTTTCCACCGAGCCCCACCAGCACCTTGCGTGCCTGACTCCAGTGCATGAAATGAGCATAATTTTCCACCCTTCCCCCCACAAGCTCCTTGCGTGCCTGACTCCAGTGCATGAAATGAGCATCATTTTCCACCCTGCCCCACCAGCACCATGCGTGCCTGACTCCAGCGCATGAAATGAGCATCATTTTCCACCCTGCCCCACCAGCTCCTTGTGTGCCTGACTCCAGTGCATGAAATGAGAGTCATTTTCCACCTTGTCCCACCAACATCTTGCGTGCCTGACTCCAATGCATGAAATGAGCATAATTCTCCACCCAGCCCCACCAGCACCTTGTGTGCTTGACTCCAGTGCATGAAATGAGCATAATTAACCACCCAGCCCCACCAGGACCTTGCGTTCCTGACTTCAGTGCATGAAATGACCATCATTTTCCACCCAGCCCCACTAGCACCTTGTGTTCCTGACTCCAGCGCATGAAACGAGCATCAATTTCCATCCTGCCCCATCAGCACCTTGTGTGCCTGACTCCAGTGCATGAAATGAGCATACATTTTCACCCAGCCATGAAATGAGCATAATTTTCCACCCTGACCCACCAGCACCTTGTGTGCCTGACTCCAGTGCATGAAATGAGCATCATTTTCCATCCCGCCCCAGCAGCGTCTTGCGTCTCTGACTCCAGTGCATGAAATGAGCATCATTTTCCACCCTGCTCCACCAGTACCTTGCATGCCTGACTCCAGTGCATGAAATGAGCATCATTTTCCACCCTGCCCCACCAGCACCTTGCGTGCTTGACTCCAGTGCATGAAATGAGCATCATTTTCCACCCTGCCCCACTAGCACCTTGCGTGCCTGACTCCAGTGCATGAAATGAGCATCATTTTCCACCCCGCCTCAGCAGTGTGTTGCGTGCCTGACTCCAGTGCATGAAATGAGCATCATTTTACACCCTGCCCCACCAGCACCATGAGTGCCTGACTCCAGCGCATGAAACGAGCATCAATGTTCACCCTGCCCCATCAGCACCTTGCGTGCCTGACTCCAGTGCATGAAATGAACATCATTTTCTACCGCGCCCATCGAGCACCTTGCGTGCCTGACTCCAGTGCATGGAATGAGCATCATTTTCCACCCAGCCCCACCAGCACCTTGTGTGCCTGACTCCAGTGCATGAAATGAGCATCATTTTCCACTCTGCCCCAGCAGCACCTTGCGTGCCTGAATCCAGTGCATGAAATGAGCATCATTTTCCACCCAGCCCCACCAGCACTTTGCGTGCCTGACTCCAGTGCATGAAATGAGCATCATTTTCCACCCTACCTCACCAGCACCTTGTGTGCCTGACTCCAGTGCATGAAATGAGAATCATTTTCCACCCAGCTCCACCAGCACCTCGTGTGCCTGACTACAGTGCGTGAAATATAATGAGCATCATTTTCCACCCAGCTCCACCAGCACCTTGTGTGCCTGACTCCAGTGCATGAAATGAGCATCATTTTCCACCCTGCCCCACCAGCACCTTGTGTTCCTGTCTCTCCAGTTCATGAAATGAGCATCGTTTTCCACCCTGCCCCACCAGTACCTTGCTCCACCAGCACCTTGTGTGCCTGACTCCAGTGCATGAAATGAAATGAGCATCATTTTCCACCCTGCCCCAACAGCACCTTGCGTTCCTGACTCCAGTGCATGAAATGAGCATCATTTTCCACCCTGCCCCAGCTGCACCTTGCGTGCCTCACTCCAGTGCATGAAATGAGCGTCATTTTCCACCCTGCCCCAGCAGCACCTTGCGTGCCTGACTCCAGTGCATGAAATGAGCGTCATTTTCCACCGTGCCCCAGCAGCACCTTGCGTGCCTGACTCCAGTGCATGAAATGAGCGTCATTTTCCACCCCGCTCCACCAGCACCTCGTGTGTCTGACTCCAGTGCATGAAATGAGCATAATTTTCCACCCCGCCCCAGCAGCGTCTTCCGTGCCTCACTCCAGTGCATGAAATGAGCATCATTTTCCACCTTGCCCCACCAGCACCTTGTGTGCCTGACTCCAGTGTCTGAAATGAGCATCATTTTCCACCCTCCTCCACCAGCACCTTGTGTGCCTGACTCCAGTGCATGAAATGAGCATCGTTTTCCAACCCTTCTCCACCAGCACCTTGCATGGCTGACTCCAGTGCATGAAATTAGCATAATTTTCCACCCCGCCCCAGCAGCGTCTTCCGTGCCTCACTCCAGTGCATGAAATGAGCATCATTTTCCACCCTGCCCCACCAGCACCTTGCGTGTCTGACTCCAGTGCATGAAATGAGCATCATTTTCCACCCTACCCCACCAGCACCTTGTGTGCCTGACTCCAGTGTCTGAAATGAGCATCATTTTCCACCCTCCCCCACCAGCACCTTGTGTGCCTGACTCCAGTGCATGAAATGAGCATCGTTTTCCAACCCTTCTCCACCAGCACCTTGCGTGGCTGACTCCAGTGCATGAAATTAGCATAATTTTCCACCCCGCCCCAGCAGCGTCTTCCGTGCCTCACTCCAGTGCATGAAATGAGCATCATTTTCCACCCTGCCCCACCAGCACCTTGCGTGTCTGACTCCAGTGCTTGAAATGAGCATCATTTTCCACCCAGCCATGAAATGAGCATAATTTTCCACCCAGCCCCACCAGCACCTTGCTTGCCTGACTCCAGTGCATGAAATGAGCATAATTTTCCACCCGCCCCACCAGCACCTTATTTACCTAACTCCAGTGCATTAAATGAACATCATTTTCCACCCTGCCCCAGCAGCACCTTGTGTGCCTGACTCCAGTGCATGAAATGAGCCTCATTTTCAACCCTGCCCCACCAGCACCTTGTGTGCCTGACTCCAGTGCATGAAATGAGAATCATTTTCCACCCTGCCCCATTTAGCACCTTGCGTGCCTGACTCCAGTGCATGAAATGAGCATCATTTTCCACCCTGCTCCACCAGCACCTCGTGTGCCTGACTCCAGTGCATGAAATGAGCATAATTTTCCACCCCGCCCCAGCAGCGTCTTCCGTGCCTCAGTCCAGTGCTTGAAATGAGCATCATTTTCCACCCTTCCCCACCAGCACCTTGTGTGCCTGACTCCAGTGCATGAAATGAGCATCATGTTCCACCCTCCCCCACCAGCACCTTGTGTGCCTGACTCCAGTGCATGAAATGAGAATCATTTTCCACCCTGCCCCATTTAGCACCTTGCGTGCCTGACTCCAGTGCATGAAATGAGCGTCATTTTCCACCCTCCTCCACCAGCACCTCGTGTGCCTGACTCCAGTGCATGAAATGAGCATAATTTTCCGCCCCGCCCCAGCAGTGTCTTCCGTGCCTCACTCCAGTGCATGAAATGAGCATCATTTTCCACCCTGCCCCACCAGCACCTTGTGTGCCTGACTCCAGTGCATGAAATGAGCATCATGTTCCACCCTCCCCCACCAGCACCTTGTGTGCCTGACTCCAGTGTATGAAATGAGAATCATTTTCCACCCTGCCCCATTTAGCACCTTGCGTGCCTGACTCCAGTGCATGAAATGAGCCTCATTTTCCACCCTGCCCCACCAGCACCTTGTGTGCCTGACACCAGTGCATGAAATGAGAATCATTTTCCACCCTGCCCCATTTAGCACGTTGCGTGCCTGACTCCAGTGCATGAAATGAGCGTCATTTTCCACCCTGCTCCACCAGGACCTCGTGTGCCTGACTCCAGTGCATGAAATGAGCATAATTTTCCACCCCGCCCCAGCAGCGTCTTCCGTGCCTCACTCCAGTGCATGAAATGAGCATCATTTTCTACCCTGCCCCACCAGCACCTTGCGTGTCTGACTCCAGTGCATGAAATGAGCATCATTTTCCACCCTGCCCCACCAGCACCTTTTGTGCCTGACACCAGTGCATGAAATGAGAATCATTTTCCACCCTGCCCCATTTAGCACCTTGCGTGCCTGACTCCAGTGCTTGAAATGAGCATCATTTTCCACCCAGCCATGAAATGAGCATCATTTTCCACCCAGCCCCACCAGCACCTTGCTTGCCTGACTCCAGTGCATGAAATGAGCATAATTTTCCACCCGCCCCACCAGCACCTTATGTACCTAACTCCAGTGCATGAAATGAGAATCATTTTCCACCCTGCCCCATTTAGCACCTTGCGTGCCTGACTCCAGTGCATGAAATGAGCGTCATTTTCCACCCTGCTCCACCAGCACCTCGTGTGCCTGACTCCAGTGCATGAAATGAGCATAATTTTCCACCCCGCCCCAGCAGCGTCTTCCGTGCCTCACTCCAGTGCATGAAATGAGCATCATTTTCCACCCTGCCCCACCAGCACCTTGTGTGCCTGACTCCAGTGCATGAAATGAGCATCATTTTCCACTCTCCCCCACCAGCACTTTGTGTGCCTGACTCCAGTGCATGAAATGAGCATCATTTTCCAACCCTTCTCCACCAGCACCTTGCGTGGCTGACTCCAATGCATGAAATGAGCATAATTTTCCACCACGCCCCAGCAGCGTCTTCCGTGCCTCACTCCAGTGCATGAAATGAGCATCATTTTCCACCCTACCCCACCAGCACCTTGCGTGCCTGACTCCAGTGCATGAAATGAGCATCATTTTCCAGCCTACCCCACCAGCACCTTGCGTGCCTGACTCCAGTGCTTGAAATGAGCATCATTTTCCACCCAGCCATGAAATGAGCATCATTTTCCACCCAGCCCCTCCAGCACCTTGCTTGCCTGACTCCAGTGCATGAAATGAGCATAATTTTCCACCCGCCCCACCAGCACCTTATATACCTAACTCCAGTGCATTAAATGAGCATCATTTTCCACCCTGCCCCACCAGCCTGTTGCGTGCCTGACTCCAGTGCATGGAATGAGCATAATCTTCCACCCCGCAGTGCATGAAATGACCATTATTTTCCACCCGGCCCAAGCAGCACCTCGTGTGCCTAACTCCAGTGCATGAAATGTGCATCATTTTCCACCCAGCCCCACCAGCACCTTGTGTGCCTGACTCCAGTGCATGAAATGAGCATCATTTTCCACCCTGCTCCACCAGCACCTCGTGTGCCTGACTGCAGTGCATGAAATGAGCATCATTTTCCACCCTGCCCAAGCAGCACCTCGTGTGCCTGACTCCAGTGCATGAAATGAGCATCATTTTCCACCCTGCCCCACTAACACCTTGTGTGCCTGACTTCAGTGCATGAAATGAGCATCATTTTCCACCCTGCGCCACCAGCACCTTGTGTGCCTGACTCCAGTGCATGAAATGAGCATCATTTTGCACCCTGCCCAAGCAGCACCTCGTGTGCCTGACTCTAGTGCATGAAATTAGCATCATTTTCCACCCTGCCCCACCAGCACCTTGGGTGAGTGACTCCAGTGCATGAAATGAGCATCATTTTCCACCCTGCCCCACCAGCACCTTGTGTGCCTGACTCCAGTGCATGAAATGAGCATAATTCTCCACCCAGCCCCATCAGAACCTTGGGTGCCTGACTCCAGTGCATGAAATGAGCATCATTTTCCACTCTGCCCACCAGTACCTTGTGTACCTGTCTCTCCAGCGCATGAAATGAGCATCATTTTCCACCCTGCTCCACCAGCACCTTGCGTGCCTGACTCCAGTGCATGAAATGAGCATCATTTTCCACCTTGCCCCACCAGCACCTTGCGTGCCTGACTCCAGTGCATGAAATGAGCATCATTTTCCACCCTGCCCCACCAGCACCTTGCGTGCCTGACTCCAGTGCATGAAATGAGCATCATTTTCCACCCTGCCCCACCAGCACCTTGTGTACCTGTCTCTCCAGTGCATGAAAAAAGCATCATTTCCCACCCCGCCCCACCAGCACCTTGTGTGCCTGACTCCAGTGCATGAAAGGAAATGAGCATCATTTTCCATCCAGCTCCACCAGCACCTTGTGTGCCTGACTCCAGTGCATGAAATAAGCATCATTTTCCACCCTGCCCGAGCAGCACCTCGTGTGCCTGACTCCAGTGCATTAAATGAGCATCATTTTCCACCCCGCCCCACCAGCACCTTGTGTGCCTTACTCCAGTGCATGAAATGAGCATCATTTTCCACCCCACCCCACCAGCACCTTGTGTGCCTGACTCCAGTGAATGAAATGAGCATCATTTTCTACCCTGCTCCACCAGCACCTTGCTCCACCAGCGCCTCGTGTGCCTGATTCCAGTGCATGAAATGAGCATCATTTTCCACCCAGCTCCACCAGCACCTTGAGTGCCTGACTCCAGTGCATGAAATGAGCATCATTTTCCACCCTGCCCCACCAGCACCTTGCTCCACCAGCACCTTGTTTGCCTGACTCCAGTGCATGAAATGACATGAGCATCATTTTCTACCCAGCTCCACCCGCACTTTGTGTGCCTGACTCCAGTGCATGAAATGAAATGAGCATCATTTTCCACCCTGCCCCACCAGTACCTTGCATGCCTGACTCCAGTGCATGAAATGAGTATCATTTTCCACCCTGCCCGAGCAGCACCTCGTGTGCCTGACTCCAGTGCATGAAATGAGCATAATTTTCCACCCCTCCCCACCAGCACCTTTTGTGCCTGACTCCAGTGCATGAAATGAGCATAATTTTCCACCCCACCCCACCAGCACCTTGCGTGCCTGACTGCAGTGCATGAAATGAGCGTCATTTTCCACCCAGCCCCAGCAGCACCTTGCGTGCCTGACTCCAGTGCATGAAATGAGCGTCATTTTGCACACTGCCCCAGCAGCACCTTGCGTGCCTGACTCCAGTGCATGAAATTAGCATAATTCCCCACCCAGCCCCACCAGCACCTTGGGTGCCTGACTCCAGTGCATGAAATGAGTATCATTTCCCACCCTGCCCGAGCAGCACCTCGTGTGCCTGACTCCAGTGCATGAAATGAGCATAATTTTCCACCCCTCCCCACCAGCACCTTTTGTGCCTGACTCCAGTGCATGAAATGAGCATCATTTTCCACCCTGCCCCACTAACACCTTGTGTGCCTGACTTCAGTGCATGAAATGAGCATCATTTTCCACCCTGCGCCACCAGCACCTTGTGTGCCTGACTCCAGTGCATGAAATGAGCATCATTTTGCACCCTGCCCAAGCAGCACCTCGTGTGCCTGACTCTAGTGCATGAAATTAGCATCATTTTCCACCCTGCCCCACCAGCACCTTGGGTGAGTGACTCCAGTGCATGAAATGAGCATCATTTTCCACCCTGCCCCACCAGCACCTTGTGTGCCTGACTCCAGTGCATGAAATGAGCATAATTCTCCACCCAGCCCCATCAGAACCTTGGGTGCCTGACTCCAGTGCATGAAATGAGCATCATTTTCCACTCTGCCCACCAGTACCTTGTGTACCTGTCTCTCCAGCGCATGAAATGAGCATCATTTTCCACCCTGCTCCACCAGCACCTTGCGTGCCTGACTCCAGTGCATGAAATGAGCATCATTTTCCACCCTGCCCCACCAGCACCTTGCGTGCCTGACTCCAGTGCATGAAATGAGCATCATTTTCCACCCTGCCCCACCAGCACCTTGCGTGCCTGACTCCAGTGCATGAAATGAGCATCATTTTCCACCCTGCCCCACCAGCACCTTGTGTACCTGTCTCTCCAGTGCATGAAAAAAGCATCATTTCCCACCCCGCCCCACCAGCACCTTGTGTGCCTGACTCCAGTGCATGAAAGGAAATGAGCATCATTTTCCATCCAGCTCCACCAGCACCTTGTGTGCCTGACTCCAGTGCATGAAATAAGCATCATTTTCCACCCTGCCCGAGCAGCACCTCGTGTGCCTGACTCCAGTGCATTAAATGAGCATCATTTTCCACCCCGCCCCACCAGCACCTTGTGTGCCTTACTCCAGTGCATGAAATGAGCATCATTTTCCACCCCACCCCACCAGCACCTTGTGTGCCTGACTCCAGTGAATGAAATGAGCATCATTTTCTACCCTGCTCCACCAGCACCTTGCTCCACCAGCGCCTCGTGTGCCTGATTCCAGTGCATGAAATGAGCATCATTTTCCACCCAGCTCCACCAGCACCTTGAGTGCCTGACTCCAGTGCATGAAATGAGCATCATTTTCCACCCTGCCCCACCAGCACCTTGCTCCACCAGCACCTTGTTTGCCTGACTCCAGTGCATGAAATGACATGAGCATCATTTTCTACCCAGCTCCACCCGCACTTTGTGTGCCTGACTCCAGTGCATGAAATGAAATGAGCATCATTTTCCACCCTGCCCCACCAGTACCTTGCATGCCTGACTCCAGTGCATGAAATGAGTATCATTTTCCACCCTGCCCGAGCAGCACCTCGTGTGCCTGACTCCAGTGCATGAAATGAGCATAATTTTCCACCCCTCCCCACCAGCACCTTTTGTGCCTGACTCCAGTGCATGAAATGAGCATAATTTTCCACCCCACCCCACCAGCACCTTGCGTGCCTGACTGCAGTGCATGAAATGAGCGTCATTTTCCACCCAGCCCCAGCAGCACCTTGCGTGCCTGACTCCAGTGCATGAAATGAGCGTCATTTTGCACACTGCCCCAGCAGCACCTTGCGTGCCTGACTCCAGTGCATGAAATTAGCATAATTCCCCACCCAGCCCCACCAGCACCTTGGGTGCCTGACTCCAGTGCATGAAATGAGTATCATTTCCCACCCTGCCCGAGCAGCACCTCGTGTGCCTGACTCCAGTGCATGAAATGAGCATAATTTTCCACCCCTCCCCACCAGCACCTTTTGTGCCTGACTCCAGTGCATGAAATGAGCATAATTTTCCACCCCACCCCACCAGCACCTTGCGTGCCTGACTGCAGTGCATGAAATTAGCATAATTCCCCACCCAGCCCCACCAGCACCTTGGGTGCCTGACTCCAGTGCATGAAATGAGCATCATTTTCCACCCTGCCCCACCAGCACCTTGTGTACCTGTCTCTCCAGCGCATGAAATGAGCATCATGTTCCACCCTGCCCCACCAGCACCTTGCGTGCCTGACTCCAGTGCATGAAATTAGCATCATTTTTCCACCCTGCCCCACCAGCACCTTGCGTGCCTGACTCCAGTGCATGAAATGAGCATCATTTTCCACCCTGCCCCACCAGCACCTTGCGTGCCTGACTCCAGTGCATGAAACGATCATCATTGTCCACCCTGCCCCACCAGCATCTTGCGTGCCTGACTCCAGTGCATGAAATGACCATCATTTTCCACCCAGCCCTAGCAGCACCTTGTGTGCCTGACTCCAGTGCATGAAATGAGCATCATTTTCCACCCAGCCCCACCAGCACCTTGCGTGCCTGACTCCAGTGCATGAAATGAGCACCATTTTCCATCCAGCCCCACCAGCACCTTGCGTGCCTGACTCCAGTGCATGAAATGACCATCATTTTCCACCCAGCCCCAGCAGCACCTTGCGTGCCTGACTCCAGTGCATGAAATGAGCATCATTATCCAACCAGCCCCACCAGCACCTTGCGTGCCTGACTCCAGTGCATGAAATGATCATCATTTTCCACCCTGCCACACCAGCACCTTGCATGCCTGACTCCAATGCATGAAGTGAGCATTATTTTCCACCCTGCCCCACCAGCACCATGCGTGCCTGACTCCAGTGCATGAAATGAGTATCATTTTCTACCCTGCCCCACCAGCACCTTGTGTGCCTGACTCCAGTGCATGAAATGAGCATCATTTTCCACCCTGCCCCCTCAGCACCGTGCGTGCCTGACTCCAGTGCATGAAATGAGCATCATTTTCTACTGCACCCCACAAGCACCTTGCGTGCCTGACTCCAGTGCATAAAATGAGCATCATTTTCCACCCAGCCCCACCAGCACCTTGTGTGCCTGACTCCAGTGCATGAAATGAGCATCATTTTCCACCCCGCCTCAGCGTCTTGCGTGCCTGACTCCAGTGCATGAAATGAGCATCATTTTCCACCCTGTCCCACCAGCACCTAGGGTGCCTGACTCCAGTGCATGAAATGAGCATCATTTTCCACCCAGCCCCACCAGCACCTTGTGTGCCTGACTCCAGTGCATGAAATGAGCATCATTCTCCAGCCCGCCTCAGCAGCGTCTTGCATGCCTGACTCCAGTGCATGATATGAGCATCATTTTCCACCCTTCCCCACCAGCACCTTGCGTGCCTGACTCCAGTGCATGATATGAGCATCATATTCCACCCTTCCCCACCAGCACCTTGCGTTTCTGACCCCAGTGCATGAAATGAGCATAATTTTTCCACCCTGCCCCACCAGCACCTTGCTGCCTGACTCCAGTGCATGAAATGACCATCATTTTCCACCCAGCCCCACCAGCACCTTGCGTGCCTGACTCCAATGCATGAAATGAGCATCATTTTCCACCCTGCCCCACCAGCACCATGCGTGCCTGACTCCAGTGCATGAAATGAACATCATTTTCCACCCCGCCCCAACAGCACCTTGCGTGCCTGACTCCAATGCATGAAATGAGCATCATTTTCCACCCTGCCCCACCAGCACCATGCGGCCTGACTCCAGTGCATGAAATGAGCATCATTTTCCACCCTGCCCCATCAGCACCTTGCGTGCCTGACTCCAGTGCATGAAATGAGCATCATTTTCTACTGCACCCCACAAGCACCTTGCGTGCCTGACTCCAGTGCATGAAATGAGCATCATTTTCCACCCTGCCCCACAGCACCTTGTGTGCCTGACTTCAGTGCATGAAATGAGCATCATTTTCCAGCCTGCCCCACCAGCACCTTGCGTGCCTGACTCCAGTGCATGAAATGAGTATCATTTTCCACCCCGCCCCAGGGTCTTGCGTGCCTGACTCCAGTGCATGAAATGAGCATCATTTTCCACCCTGCCCCACCAACATCTTGCGTGCCTGACTCCAATGCATGAAATGAGCATAATTCTCCACCCTGCCCCACCAGCACCTAGCTGCCTGACTCCAGCGCATGAAACGAGCATCAATTTCCATCCTGCCCCATCAGCACCTTGTGTGCCTGACTCCAGTGCATGAAATGAGCATAAATTTTCACCCAGCCATGAAATGAGCATCATTTTCCACCCTGACCCACCAGCACCTTGTGTGCCTGACTCCAGTGCATGAAATGAGCATCATTTTCCATCCCGCCCCAGCAGCGTCTTGCGTCTCTGACTCCAGTGCATGAAATGAGCATCATTTTCCACCCTGCTCCACCAGTACCTTGCATGCCTGACTCCAGTGCATGAAATGAGCATCATTTTCCACCCTGCCCCACCAGCACCTTGCGTGCTTGACTCCAGTGCATGAAATGAGCATCATTTTCCACCCTGCCCCACTAGCACCTTGCGTGCCTGACTCCAGTGCATGAAATGAGCATCATTTTCCACCCCGCCTCAGCAGTGTGTTGCGTGCCTGACTCCAGTGCATGAAATGAGCATCATTTTACACCCTGCCCCACCAGCACCATGAGTGCCTGACTCCAGCGCATGAAACGAGCATCAATGTTCACCCTGCCCCATCAGCACCTTGCGTGCCTGACTCCAGTGCATGAAATGAACATCATTTTCTACCGCGCCCATCGAGCACCTTGCGTGCCTGACTCCAGTGCATGGAATGAGCATCATTTTCCACCCAGCCCCACCAGCACCTTGCGTGCCTGACTCCAGTGCATGAAATGAGCATCATTTTCCACCCTGCCCCACCAGCACCTTGTGTGCCTGACTCCAGTGCATGAAACGATCATCATTGTCCACCCTGCCCCACCAGCACCTTGCGTGCCTGACTCCAGTGCATGAAATGACCATCATTTTCCACCCAGCCCCAGCAGCACCTTGCGTGCCTGACTCCAGTGCATGAAATGAGCATCATTTTCCACCCAGCCCCACCAGCACCTTGCGTGCCTGACTCCAGTGCATGAAATGAGCACCATTTTCCATCCAGCCCCACCAGCACCTTGCGTGCCTGAATCCAGTGCATGAAATGACCATCATTTTCCACCCAGCCCCAGCAGCACCTTGCGTGCCTGACTCCAGTGCATGAAATGAGCATCATTATCCAACCAGCCCCACCAGCACCTTGCGTGCCTGACTCCAGTGCATGAAATGATCATCATTTTCCACCCTGCCACACCAGCACCTTGCATGCCTGACTCCAATGCATGAAGTGAGCATTATTTTCCACCCTGCCCCACCAGCACCATGCGTGCCTGACTCCAGTGCATGAAATGAGTATCATTTTCTACCCTGCCCCACCAGCACCTTGTGTGCCTGACTCCAGTGCATGAAATGAGCATCATTTTCCACCCTGCCCCATCAGCACCGTGTGTGCCTGACTCCAGTGCATGAAATGAGCATCATTTTCTACTGCACCCCACAAGCACCTTGCGTGCCTGACTCCAGTGCATAAAATGAGCATCATTTTCCACCCAGCCCCACCAGCACCTTGTGTGCCTGACTCCAGTGCATGAAATGAGCATCATTTTCCACCCCGCCTCAGCGTCTTGCGTGCCTGACTCCAGTGCATGAAATGAGCATCATTTTCCACCCTGTCCCACCAGCACCTAGGGTGCCTGACTCCAGTGCATGAAATGAGCATCATTTTCCACCCAGCCCCACCAACACCTTGTGTGCCTGACTCCAGTGCATGAAATGAGCATCATTCTCCAGCCGGCCTCAGCAGCGTCTTGCATGCCTGACTCCAGTGCATGATATGAGCATCATTTTCCACCCTTCCCCACCAGCACCTTGCGTGCCTGACTCCAGTGCATGATATGAGCATCATTTTCCACCCTTCCCCACCAGCACCTTGCGTTTCTGACTCCAGTGCATGAAATGAGCATAATTTTTCCACCCTGCCCCACCAGCACCTTGCTGCCTGACTCCAGTGCATGAAATGACCATCATTTTCCACCCAGCCCCACCAGCACCTTGCGTGCCTGACTCCAATGCATGAAATGAGCATCATTTTCCACCCTGCCCCACCAGCACCATGCGTGCCTGACTCCAGTGCATGAAATGAACATCATTTTCCACCCCGCCCCAACAGCACCTTGCGTGCCTGACTCCAATGCATGAAATGAGCATCATTTTCCACCCTGCCCCACCAGCACCATGCGGCCTGACTCCAGTGCATGAAATGAGCATCATTTTCCACCCTGCCCCATCAGCACCTTGCGTGCCTGACTCCAGTGCATGAAATGAGCATCATTTTCTACTGCACCCCACAAGCACCTTGCGTGCCTGACTCCAGTGCATGAAATGAGCATCATTTTCCACCCAGCCCCACCAGCACCTTGTGTGCCTGACTCCAGTGCATGAAATGAGCATCATTTTCCACCCTGCCCCAACAGCACCTTGTGTGCCTGAGTCCAGTGCATGAAATGAGCATCATTTTCCACCCTGCCCCACAGCACCTTGTGTGCCTGACTCCAGTGCATGAAATGAGCATCATTTTCCAGCCTGCCCCACCAGCACCTTGCGTGCCTGACTCCAGTGCATGAAATGAATATCATTTTCCACCCCGCCCCAGGGTCTTGCGTGCCTGACTCCAGTGCATGAAATGAGCATCATTTTCCACCCTGCCCCACCAGCACCTTGCGTGCCTGACTCCAGTGCATGAAATGAGCATCATTTTCAAACCCGCCCCAGCAGCGTCTTGCGTGCCTGACTCCAGTGCATGAAATGAGCATAATTTTCCACCCTTCCCCACCAGCACCTTGCGTGCCTGACTCCAGTGCATGAAATGAGCATCATTTTCCACCCTGCCCCACCAGCACCATGCGTGCCTGACTCCAGCGCATGAAATGAGCATCATTTTCCACCCTGCCCCACCAGCTCCTTGTGTGCCTGACTCCAGTGCATGAAATGAGAGTCATTTTCCACCTTGTCCCACCAACATCTTGCGTGCCTGACTCCAATGCATGAAATGAGCATAATTCTCCACCCTGCCCCACCAGCACCTAGCTGCCTGACTCCAGTGCATGAAATGACCATCATTTTCCACCCAGCCCCACCAGCACCTTGTGTGCCTGACTCCAGTGCATGAAATGAGCATAATTAACCACCCAGCCCCACCAGGACCTTGCGTTCCTGACTTCAGTGCATGAAATGACCATCATTTTCCACCCAGCCCCACTAGCACCTTGTGTTCCTGACTCCAGCGCATGAAACGAGCATCAATTTCCATCCTGCCCCATCAGCACCTTGTGTGCCTGACTCCAGTGCATGAAATGAGCATAAATTTTCACCCAGCCATGAAATGAGCATCATTTTCCACCCTGACCCACCAGCACCTTGTGTGCCTGACTCCAGTGCATGAAATGAGCATCATTTTCCATCCCGCCCCAGCAGCGTCTTGCGTCTCTGACTCCAGTGCATGAAATGAGCATCATTTTCCACCCTGCTCCACCAGTACCTTGCATGCCTGACTCCAGTGCATGAAATGAGCATCATTTTCCACCCTGCCCCACCAGCACCTTGCGTGCTTGACTCCAGTGCATGAAATGAGCATCATTTTCCACCCTGCCCCACTAGCACCTTGCGTGCCCGACTCCAGTGCATGAAATGAGCATCATTTTCCACCCCGCCTCAGCAGTGTGTTGCGTGCCTGACTCCAGTGCATGAAATGAGCATCATTTTACACCCTGCCCCACCAGCACCATGAGTGCCTGACTCCAGCGCATTAAACGAGCATCAATGTTCACCCTGCCCCATCAGCACCTTGCGTGCCTGACTCCAGTGCATGAAATGAACATCATTTTCTACCGCGCCCATCGAGCACCTTGCGTGCCTGACTCCAGTGCATGGAATGAGCATCATTTTCCACCCAGCCCCACCAGCACCTTGTGTGCCTGACTCCAGTGCATGAAATGAGCATCATATTCCACTCTGCCCCAGCAGCACCTTCCGTGCCTGAATCCAGTGCATGAAATGAGCATCATTTTCCACCCAGCCCCACCAGCACCTTGCGTGCCTGACTCCAGTGCATGAAATGAGCATCATTTTCCACCCTACCTCACCAGCACCTTGTGTGCCTGACTCCAGTGCATGAAATGAGAATCATTTTCCACCCAGCTCCACCAGCACCTCGTGTGCCTGACTACAGTGCGTGAAATATAATGAGCATCATTTTCCACCCAGCTCCACCAGCACCTTGTGTGCCTGACTCCAGTGCATGAAATGAGCATCATTTTCCACCCTGCCCCACCAGCACCTTGTGTTCCTGTCTCTCCAGTGCATGAAATGAGCATCGTTTTCCACCCTGCCCCACCAGTACCTTGCTCCACCAGCACCTTGTGTGCCTGACTCCACTGCATGAAATGAAATGAGCATCATTTTCCACCCTGCCCCAACAGCACCTTGCGTTCCTGACTCCAGTGCATGAAATGAGCATCATTTTCCACCCTGCCCCAGCTGCACCTTGCGTGCCTGATTCCAGTGCATGAAATGAGCGTCATTTTCCACCCTGCCCCAGCAGCACCTTGAGTGCCTGACTCCAGTGCATGAAATGAGCGTCATTTTCCACCGTGCCCCAGCAGCACCTTGCGTGCCTGACTCCAGTGCATGAAATGAGCGTCATTTTCCACCCTGCCCCATTTAGCACCTTGCGTGCCTGACTCCAGTGCATGAAATGAGCGTCATTTTCCACCCTGCTCCACCAGCACCTCGTGTGCCTGACTCCAGTGCATGAAATGAGCATAATTTTCCACCCCGCCCCAGCAGCGTCTTCCGTGCCTCACTCCAGTGCATGAAATGAGCATCATTTTCCACCCTGCCCCACCAGCACCTTGTGTGCCTGACTCCAGTGTCTGAAATGAGCATCATTTTCCACCCTCCCCCACCAGCACCTTGTGTGCCTGACTCCAGTGCATGAAATGAGCATCATTTTCCAACCCTTCTCCACCAGCACCTTGCGTGGCTGACTCCAGTGCATGAAATTAGCATAATTTTCCACCCCGCCCCAGCAGCGTCTTCCGTGCCTCACTCCAGTGCATGAAATGAGCATCATTTTCCACCCTGCCCCACCAGCACCTTGCGTGTCTGACTCCAGTGCATGAAATGAGCATCATTTTCCACCCTACCCCACCAGCACCTTGCGTGCCTGACTCCAGTGCTTGAAATGAGCATCATTTTCCACCCAGCCATGAAATGAGCATAATTCTCCACCCAGCCCCACCAGCACCTTGCTTGCCTGACTCCAGTGCATGAAATGAGCATAATTTTCCACCCGCCCCACCAGCACCTTATTTACCTAACTCCAGTGCATTAAATGAACATCATTTTCCACCCTGCCCCAGCAGCACCTTGTGTGCCTGACTCCAGTGCATGAAATGAGCCTCATTTTCCACCCTGCCCCACCAGCACCTTGTGTGCCTGACTCCAGTGCATGAAATGAGAATCATTTTCCACCCTGCCCCATTTAGCACCTTGCGTGCCTGACTCCAGTGCATGAAATGAGCATAATTTTCCACCCTGCTCCACCAGCACCTCGTGTGCCTGACTCCAGTGCATGAAATGAGCATAATTTTCCACCCCGCCCCAGCAGCGTCTTCCGTGCCTCAGACCAGTGCTTGAAATGAGCATCATTTTCCACCCTTCCCCACCAGCACCTTGTGTGCCTGACTCCAGTGCATGAAATGAGCATCATGTTCCACCCTCCCCCACCAGCACCTTGTGTGCCTGACTCCAGTGCATGAAATGAGAATCATTTTCCACCCTGCCCCATTTAGCACCTTGCGTGCCTGACTCCAGTGCATGAAATGAGCGTCATTTTCCACCCTCCTCCACCAGCACCTCGTGTGCCTGACTCCAGTGCATGAAATGAGCATAATTTTCCACCCCGCCCCAGCAGCGTCTTCCGTGCCTCACTCCAGTGCATGAAATGAGCATCACTTTCCACCCTGCCCCACCAGCACCTTGTGTGCCTGACTCCAGTGCATGAAATGAGCATCATGTTCCACCCTCCCCCACCAGCACCTTGTGTGCCTGACTCCAGTGCATGAAATGAGAATCATTTTCCACCCTGCCCCATTTAGCACCTTGCGTGCCTGACTCCAGTGCATGAAATGAGCCTCATTTTCCACCCTGCCCCACCAGCACCTTGTGTGCCTGACACCAGTGCATGAAATGAGAATCATTTTCCACCCTGCCCCATTTAGCACGTTGCGTGCCTGACTCCAGTGCATGAAATGAGCGTCATTTTCCACCCTGCTCCACCAGCACCTCGTGTGCCTGACTCCAGTGCATGAAATGAGCATAATTTTCCACCCCGCCCCAGCAGCGTCTTCCGTGCCTCACTCCAGTGCATGAAATGAGCATCATTTTCCACCCTGCCCCACCAGCACCTTGTGTGCCTGACTCCAGTGCCTGAAATGAGCATCATTTTCCAACCCTTCTCCACCAGCACCTTGCGTGGCTGACTCCAGTGCATGAAATGAGCATAATTTTCCACCCCGCCCCAGCAGCGTCTTCCGTGCCTCACTCCAGTGCATGAAATGAGCATCATTTTCCACCCTGCCCCACCAGCACCTTTTGTGCCTGACTCCAGTGCATGAAATGAGAATCATTTTCCACCCTGCCCCATTTAGCACCTTGCGTGCCTGACTCCAGTGCTTGAAAAGAGCATCATTTTCCACCCAGCCATGAAATGAGCATCATTTTCCACCCAGCCCCACCAGCACCTTGCTTGCCTGACTCCAGTGCATGAAATGAGCATAATTTTCCACCCGCCCCACCAGCACCTTATGTACCTGACTCCAGTGCATTAAATGAGCATCATTTTCCACCCTGCCCCAGCAGCACCTTGTGAGCCTGACTCCAGTGCATGAAATGAGCATCATTTTCCACCCTGCCCCACCAGCACCTTGCGTGCCTGACTCCAGTGCATGAAATGAGCGTCATTTTCCACCCTGCCCCATTTAGCACCTTGCGTGCCTGACTCCAGTGCATGAAATGAGCGTCATTTTCCACCCTGCTCCACCAGCACCTCGTGTGCCTGACTCCAGTGCATGAAATGAGCATAATTTTCCACCCCGCCCCAGCAGCGTCTTCCGTGCCTCACTCCAGTGCATGAAATGAGCATCATTTTCCACCCTGCCCCACCAGCACCTTGTGTGCCTGACTCCAGTGTCTGAAATGAGCATCATTTTCCACCCTCCCCCACCAGCACCTTGTGTGCCTGACTCCAGTGCATGAAATGAGCATCATTTTCCAACCCTTCTCCACCAGCACCTTGCGTGGCTGACTCCAGTGCATGAAATTAGCATAATTTTCCACCCCGCCCCAGCAGCGTCTTCCGTGCCTCACTCCAGTGCATGAAATGAGCATCATTTTCCACCCTGCCCCACCAGCACCTTGCGTGTCTGACTCCAGTGCATGAAATGAGCATCATTTTCCACCCTACCCCACCAGCACCTTGCGTGCCTGACTCCAGTGCTTGAAATGAGCATCATTTTCCACCCAGCCATGAAATGAGCATAATTCTCCACCCAGCCCCACCAGCACCTTGCTTGCCTGACTCCAGTGCATGAAATGAGCATAATTTTCCACCCGCCCCACCAGCACCTTATTTACCTAACTCCATTGCATTAAATGAACATCATTTTCCACCCTGCCCCAGCAGCACCTTGTGTGCCTGACTCCAGTGCATGAAATGAGCCTCATTTTCCACCCTGCCCCACCAGCACCTTGTGTGCCTGACTCCAGTGCATGAAATGAGAATCATTTTCCACCCTGCCCCATTTAGCACCTTGCGTGCCTGACTCCAGTGCATGAAATGAGCATCATTTTCCACCCTGCTCCACCAGCACCTCGTGTGCCTGACTCCAGTGCATTAAATGAGCATAATTTTCCACCCCGCCCCAGCAGCGTCTTCCGTGCCTCAGACCAGTGCTTGAAATGAGCATCATTTTCCACCCTTCCCCACCAGCACCTTGTGTGCCTGACTCCAGTGCATGAAATGAGCATCATGTTCCACCCTCCCCCACCAGCACCTTGTGTGCCTGACTCCAGTGCATGAAATGAGAATCATTTTCCACCCTGCCCCATTTAGCACCTTGCGTGCCTGACTCCAGTGCATGAAATGAGCGTCATTTTCCACCCTCCTCCACCAGCACCTCGTGTGCCTGACTCCAGTGCATGAAATGAGCATAATTTTCCACCCCGCCCCAGCAGCGTCTTCCGTGCCTCACTCCAGTGCATGAAATGAGCATCACTTTCCACCCTGCCCCACCAGCACCTTGTGTGCCTGACTCCAGTGCATGAAATGAGCATCATGTTCCACCCTCCCCCACCAGCACCTTGTGTGCCTGACTCCAGTGCATGAAATGAGAATCATTTTCCACCCTGCCCCATTTAGCACCTTGCGTGCCTGACTCCAGTGCATGAAATGAGCCTCATTTTCCACCCTGCCCCACCAGCACCTTGTGTGCCTGACACCAGTGCATGAAATGAGAATCATTTTCCACCCTGCCCCATTTAGCACGTTGCGTGCCTGACTCCAGTGCATGAAATGAGCGTCATTTTCCACCCTGCTCCACCAGCACCTCGTGTGCCTGACTCCAGTGCATGAAATGAGCATAATTTTCCACCCCGCCCCAGCAGCGTCTTCCGTGCCTCACTCCAGTGCATGAAATGAGCATCATTTTCCACCCTGCCCCACCAGCACCTTGTGTGCCTGACTCCAGTGCCTGAAATGAGCATCATTTTCCAACCCTTCTCCACCAGCACCTTGCGTGGCTGACTCCAGTGCATGAAATGAGCATAATTTTCCACCCCGCCCCAGCAGCGTCTTCCGTGCCTCACTCCAGTGCATGAAATGAGCATCATTTTCCACCCTGCCCCACCAGCACCTTTTGTGCCTGACTCCAGTGCATGAAATGAGAATCATTTTCCACCCTGCCCCATTTAGCACCTTGCGTGCCTGACTCCAGTGCTTGAAATGAGCATCATTTTCCACCCAGCCATGAAATGAGCATCATTTTCCACCCAGCCCCACCAGCACCTTGCTTGCCTGACTCCAGTGCATGAAATGAGCATAATTTTCCACCCGCCCCACCAGCACCTTATGTACCTAACTCCAGTGCATTAAATGAGCATCATTTTCCACCCTGCCCCAGCAGCACCTTGTGAGCCTGACTCCAGTGCATGAAATGAGCATCATTTTCCACCCTGCCCCACCAGCACCTTGTGTGCCTGACTCCAGTGCATGAAATGAGAATCATTTTCCACCCTGCCCCATTTAGCACCTTGCGTGCCTGACTCCAGTGCATGAAATGAGCGTCATTTTCCACCCTGCTCCACCAGCACCTCGTGTGCCTGACTCCAGTGCATGAAATGAGCATAATTTTCCACCCCGCCCCAGCAGCGTCTTCCGTGCCTCACTCCAGTGCATGAAATGAGCATCATTTTCCACCCTGCCCCACCAGCACCTTGTGTGCCTGACTCCAGTGCATGAAATGAGCATCATTTTCCACTCTCCCCCACCAGCACTTTGTGTGCCTGACTCCAGTGCATGAAATGAGCATCATTTTCCAACCCTTCTCCACCAGCACCTTGCGTGGCTGACTCCAATGCATGAAATGAGCATAATTTTCCACCACGCCCCAGCAGCGTCTTCCGTGCCTCACTCCAGTGCATGAAATGAGCATCATTTTCCACCCTACCCCACCAGCACCTTGCGTGCCTGACTCCAGTGCATGAAATGAGCATCATTTTCCAGCCTACCCCACCAGCACCTTGCGTGCCTGACTCCAGTGCTTCAAATGAGCATCATTTTCCACCCAGCCATGAAATGAGCATCATTTTCCACCCAGCCCCTCCAGCACCTTGCTTGCCTGACTCCAGTGCATGAAATGAGCATAATTTTCCACCCGCCCCACCAGCACCTTATGTACCTAACTCCAGTGCATTAAATGAGCATCATTTTCCACCCTGCCCCACCAGCCTGTTGCGTGCCTGACTCCAGTGCATGGAATGAGCATCATTTTCCACCCTGCCCCACCAGCACCTTGCGTGTCTGACTCCAGTGCATGAAATGAGCATCATTTTCCACCCTACCCCACCAGCACCTTGCGTGCCTGACTCCAGTGCTTGAAATGAGCATCATTTTCCACCCAGCCATGAAATGAGCATAATTCTCCACCCAGCCCCACCAGCACCTTGCTTGCCTGACTCCAGTGCATGAAATGAGCATAATTTTCCACCCGCCCCACCAGCACCTTATTTACCTAACTCCAGTGCATTAAATGAACATCATTTTCCACCCTGCCCCAGCAGCACCTTGTGTGCCTGACTCCAGTGCATGAAATGAGCCTCATTTTCCACCCTGCCCCACCAGCACCTTGTGTGCCTGACTCCAGTGCATGAAATGAGAATCATTTTCCACCCTGCCCCATTTAGCACCTTGCGTGGCTGACTCCAGTGCATGAAATTAGCATAATTTTCCACCCCGCCCCAGCAGCGTCTTCCGTGCCTCACTCCAGTGCATGAAATGAGCATCATTTTCCACCCTGCCCCACCAGCACCTTGCGTGTCTGACTCCAGTGCATGAAATGAGCATCATTTTCCACCCTATCCCACCAGCACCTTGCGTGCCTGACTCCAGTGCTTGAAATGAGCATCATTTTCCACCCAGCCATGAAATGAGCATAATTCTCCACCCAGCCCCACCAGCACCTTGCTTGCCTGACTCCAGTGCATGAAATGAGCATAATCTTCCACCCGCCCCACCAGCACCTTATTTACCTAACTCCAGTGCATTAAATGAACATCATTTTCCACCCTGCCCCAGCAGCACCTTGTGTGCCTGACTCCAGTGCATGAAATGAGCCTCATTTTCCACCCTGCCCCACCAGCACCTTGTGTGCCTGACTCCAGTGCATGAAATGAGAATAATTTTCCACCCTGCCCCATTTAGCACCTTGCGTGCCTGACTCCAGTGCATGAAATGAGCATCATTTTCCACCCTGCTCCACCAGCACCTCGTGTGCCTGACTCCAGTGCATGAAATGAGCATAATTTTCCACCCCGCCCCAGCAGCGTCTTCCGTGCCTCAGACCAGTGCTTGAAATGAGCATCATTTTCCACCCTTCCCCACCAGCACCTTGTGTGCCTGACTCCAGTGCATGAAATGAGCATCATGTTCCACCCTCCCCCACCAGCACCTTGTGTGCCTGACTCCAGTGCATGAAATGAGAATCATTTTCCACCCTGCCCCATTTAGCACCTTGCGTGCCTGACTCCAGTGCATGAAATGAGCGTCATTTTCCACCCTCCTCCACCAGCACCTCGTGTGCCTGACTCCAGTGCATGAAATGAGCATAATTTTCCACCCCGCCCCAGCAGCGTCTTCCGTGCCTCACTCCAGTGCATGAAATGAGCATCACTTTCCACCCTGCCCCACCAGCACCTTGTGTGCCTGACTCCAGTGCATGAAATGAGCATCATGTTCCACCCTCCCCCACCAGCACCTTGTGTGCCTGACTCCAGTGCATGAAATGAGAATCATTTTCCACCCTGCCCCATTTAGCACCTTGCGTGCCTGACTCCAGTGCATGGCATGAAATGAGCCTCATTTTCCACCCTGCCCCACCAGCACCTTGTGTGCCTGACACCAGTGCATGAAATGAGAATCATTTTCCACCCTGCCCCATTTAGCACGTTGCGTGCCTGACTCCAGTGCATGAAATGAGCGTCATTTTCCACCCTGCTCCACCAGCACCTCGTGTGCCTGACTCCAGTGCATGAAATGAGCATAATTTTCCACCCCGCCCCAGCAGCGTCTTCCGTGCCTCACTCCAGTGCATGAAATGAGCATCATTTTCCACCCTGCCCCACCAGCACCTTGTGTGCCTGACTCCAGTGCCTGAAATGAGCATCATTTTCCAACCCTTCTCCACCAGCACCTTGCGTGGCTGACTCCAGTGCATGAAATGAGCATAATTTTCCACCCCGCCCCAGCAGCGTCTTCCGTGCCTCACTCCAGTGCATGAAATGAGCATCATTTTCCACCCTGCCCCACCAGCACCTTTTGTGCCTGACTCCAGTGCATGAAATGAGAATCATTTTCCACCCTGCCCCATTTAGCACCTTGCGTGCCTGACTCCAGTGCTTGAAATGAGCATCATTTTCCACCCAGCCATGAAATGAGCATCATTTTCCACCCAGCCCCACCAGCACCTTGCTTGCCTGACTCCAGTGCATGAAATGAGCATAATTTTCCACCCGCCCCACCAGCACCTTATGTACCTAACTCCAGTGCATTAAATGAGCATCATTTTCCACCCTGCCCCAGCAGCACCTTGTGAGCCTGACTCCAGTGCATGAAATGAGCATCATTTTCCACCCTTCCCCACCAGCACCTTGCGTGCCTGACTCCAGTGCATGAAATGAGCGTCATTTTCCACCCTGCCCCATTTAGCACCTTGCGTGCCTGACTCCAGTGCATGAAATGAGCGTCATTTTCCACCCTGCTCCACCAGCACCTCGTGTGCCTGACTCCAGTGCATGAAATGAGCATAATTTTCCACCCCGCCCCAGCAGCGTCTTCCGTGCCTCACTCCAGTGCATGAAATGAGCATCATTTTCCACCCTGCCCCACCAGCACCTTGTGTGCCTGACTCCAGTGTCTGAAATGAGCATCATTTTCCACCCTCCCCCACCAGCACCTTGTGTGCCTGACTCCAGTGCATGAAATGAGCCTCATTTTCCAACCCTTCTCCACCAGCACCTTGCGTGGCTGACTCCAGTGCATGAAATTAGCATAATTTTCCACCCCGCCCCAGCAGCGTCTTCCGTGCCTTACTCCAGTGCATGAAATGAGCATCATTTTCCACCCTGCCCCACCAGCACCTTGCGTGTCTGACTCCAGTGCATGAAATGAGCATCATTTTCCACCCTACCCCACCAGCACCTTGCGTGCCTGACTCCAGTGCTTGAAATGAGCATCATTTTCCACCCAGCCATGAAATGAGCATAATTCTCCACCCAGCCCCACCAGCACCTTGCTTGCCTGACTCCAGTGCATGAAATGAGCATAATTTTCCACCCGCCCCACCAGCACCTTATTTACCTAACTCCAGTGCATTAAATGAACATCATTTTCCACCCTGCCCCAGCAGCACCTTGTGTGCCTGACTCCAGTGCATGAAATGAGCCTCATTTTCCACCCTGCCCCACCAGCACCTTGTGTGCCTGACTCCAGTGCATGAAATGAGAATCATTTTCCACCCTGCCCCATTTAGCACCTTGCGTGCCTGACTCCAGTGCATGAAATGAGCATCATTTTCCACCCTGCTCCACCAGCACCTCGTGTGCCTGACTCCAGTGCATGAAATGAGCATAATTTTCCACCCCGCCCCAGCAGCGTCTTCCGTGCCTCAGACCAGTGCTTGAAATGAGCATCATTTTCCACCCTTCCCCACCAGCACCTTGTGTGCCTGACTCCAGTGCATGAAATGAGCATCATGTTCCACCCTCCCCCACCAGCACCTTGTGTGCCTGACTCCAGTGCATGAAATGAGAATCATTTTCCACCCTGCCCCATTTAGCACCTTGCGTGCCTGACTCCAGTGCATGAAATGAGCGTCATTTTCCACCCTCCTCCACCAGCACCTCGTGTGCCTGACTCCAGTGCATGAAATGAGCATAATTTTCCACCCCGCCCCAGCAGCGTCTTCCGTGCCTCACTCCAGTGCATGAAATGAGCATCACTTTCCACCCTGCCCCACCAGCACCTTGTGTGCCTGACTCCAGTGCATGAAATGAGCATCATGTTCCACCCTCCCCCACCAGCACCTTGTGTGCCTGACTCCAGTGCATGAAATGAGAATCATTTTCCACCCTGCCCCATTTAGCACCTTGCGTGCCTGACTCCAGTGCATGAAATGAGCCTCATTTTCCACCCTGCCCCACCAGCACCTTGTGTGCCTGACACCAGTGCATGAAATGAGAATCATTTTCCACCCTGCCCCATTTAGCACGTTGCGTGCCTGACTCCAGTGCATGAAATGAGCGTCATTTTCCACCCTGCTCCACCAGCACCTCGTGTGCCTGACTCCAGTGCATGAAATGAGCATAATTTTCCACCCCGCCCCAGCAGCGTCTTCCGTGCCTCACTCCAGTGCATGAAATGAGCATCATTTTCCACCCTGCCCCACCAGCACCTTGTGTGCCTGACTCCAGTGCCTGAAATGAGCATCATTTTCCAACCCTTCTCCACCAGCACCTTGCGTGGCTGACTCCAGTGCATGAAATGAGCATAATTTTCCACCCCGCCCCAGCAGCGTCTTCCGTGCCTCACTCCAGTGCATGAAATGAGCATCATTTTCCACCCTGCCCCACCAGCACCTTTTGTGCCTGACTCCAGTGCATGAAATGAGAATCATTTTCCACCCTGCCCCATTTAGCACCTTGCGTGCCTGACTCCAGTGCTTGAAATGAGCATCATTTTCCACCCAGCCATGAAATGAGCATCATTTTCCACCCAGCCCCACCAGCACCTTGCTTGCCTGACTCCAGTGCATGAAATGAGCATAATTTTTTCACCCGCCCCACCAGCACCTTATGTACCTAACTCCAGTGCATTAAATGAGCATCATTTTCCACCCTGCCCCAGCAGCACCTTGTGAGCCTGACTCCAGTGCATGAAATGAGCATCATTTTCCACCCTGCCCCACCAGCACCTTGTGTGCCTGACTCCAGTGCATGAAATGAGAATCATTTTCCACCCTGCCCCATTTAGCACCTTGCGTGCCTGACTCCAGTGCATGAAATGAGCGTCATTTTCCACCCTGCTCCACCAGCACCTCGTGTGCCTGACTCCAGTGCATGAAATGAGCATAATTTTCCACCCCGCCCCAGCAGCGTCTTCCGTGCCTCACTCCAGTGCATGAAATGAGCATCATTTTCCACCCTGCCCCACCAGCACCTTGTGTGCCTGACTCCAGTGCATGAAATGAGCATCATTTTCCACTCTCCCCCACCAGCACTTTGTGTGCCTGACTCCAGTGCATGAAATGAGCATCATTTTCCAACCCTTCTCCACCAGCACCTTGCGTGGCTGACTCCAATGCATGAAATGAGCATAATTTTCCACCACGCCCCAGCAGCGTCTTCCGTGCCTCACTCCAGTGCATGAAATGAGCATCATTTTCCACCCTACCCCACCAGCACCTTGCGTGCCTGACTCCAGTGCATGAAATGAGCATCATTTTCCAGCCTACCCCACCAGCACCTTGCGTGCCTGACTCCAGTGCTTCAAATGAGCATCATTTTCCACCCAGCCATGAAATGAGCATCATTTTCCACCCAGCCCCTCCAGCACCTTGCTTGCCTGACTCCAGTGCATGAAATGAGCATAATTTTCCACCCGCCCCACCAGCACCTTATGTACCTAACTCCAGTGCATTAAATGAGCATCATTTTCCACCCTGCCCCACCAGCCTGTTGCATGCCTGACTCCAGTGCATGGAATGAGCATCATTTTCCACCCTGCCCCACCAGCACCTTGCGTGTCTGACTCCAGTGCATGAAATGAGCATCATTTTCCACCCTACCCCACCAGCACCTTGCGTGCCTGACTCCAGTGCTTGAAATGAGCATCATTTTCCACCCAGCCATGAAATGAGCATAATTCTCCACCCAGCCCCACCAGCACCTTGCTTGCCTGACTCCAGTGCATGAAATGAGCATAATTTTCCACCCGCCCCACCAGCACCTTATTTACCTAACTCCAGTGCATTAAATGAACATCATTTTCCACCCTGCCCCAGCAGCACCTTGTGTGCCTGACTCCAGTGCATGAAATGAGCCTCATTTTCCACCCTGCCCCACCAGCACCTTGTGTGCCTGACTCCAGTGCATGAAATGAGAATCATTTTCCACCCTGCCCCATTTAGCACCTTGCGTGCCTGACTCCAGTGCATGAAATGAGCATCATTTTCCACCCTGCTCCACCAGCACCTCGTGTGCCTGACTCCAGTGCATGAAATGAGCATAATTTTCCACCCCGCCCCAGCAGCGTCTTCCGTGCCTCAGACCAGTGCTTGAAATGAGCATCATTTTCCACCCTTCCCCACCAGCACCTTGTGTGCCTGACTCCAGTGCATGAAATGAGCATCATGTTCCACCCTCCCCCACCAGCACCTTGTGTGCCTGACTCCAGTGCATGAAATGAGAATCATTTTCCACCCTGCCCCATTTAGCACCTTGCGTGCCTGACTCCAGTGCATGAAATGAGCGTCATTTTCCACCCTCCTCCACCAGCACCTCGTGTGCCTGACTCCAGTGCATGAAATGAGCATAATTTTCCACCCCGCCCCAGCAGCGTCTTCCGTGCCTCACTCCAGTGCATGAAATGAGCATCACTTTCCACCCTGCCCCACCAGCACCTTGTGTGCCTGACTCCAGTGCATGAAATGAGCATCATGTTCCACCCTCCCCCACCAGCACCTTGTGTGCCTGACTCCAGTGCATGAAATGAGAATCATTTTCCACCCTGCCCCATTTAGCACCTTGCGTGCCTGACTCCAGTGCATGAAATGAGCCTCATTTTCCACCCTGCCCCACCAGCACCTTGTGTGCCTGACACCAGTGCATGAAATGAGAATCATTTTCCACCCTGCCCCATTTAGCACGTTGCGTGCCTGACTCCAGTGCATGAAATGAGCGTCATTTTCCACCCTGCTCCACCAGCACCTCGTGTGCCTGACTCCAGTGCATGAAATGAGCATAATTTTCCACCCCGCCCCAGCAGCGTCTTCCGTGCCTCACTCCAGTGCATGAAATGAGCATCATTTTCCACCCTGCCCCACCAGCACCTTGTGTGCCTGACTCCAGTGCCTGAAATGAGCATCATTTTCCAACCCTTCTCCACCAGCACCTTGCGTGGCTGACTCCAGTGCATGAAATGAGCATAATTTTCCACCCCGCCCCAGCAGCGTCTTCCGTGCCTCACTCCAGTGCATGAAATGAGCATCATTTTCCACCCTGCCCCACCAGCACCTTTTGTGCCTGACTCCAGTGCATGAAATGAGAATCATTTTCCACCCTGCCCCATTTAGCACCTTGCGTGCCTGACTCCAGTGCTTGAAAAGAGCATCATTTTCCACCCAGCCATGAAATGAGCATCATTTCCCACCCAGCCCCACCAGCACCTTGCTTGCCTGACTCCAGTGCATGAAATGAGCATAATTTTCCACCCGCCCCACCAGCACCTTATGTACCTAACTCCAGTGCATTAAATGAGCATCATTTTCCACCCTGCCCCAGCAGCACCTTGTGAGCCTGACTCCAGTGCATGAAATGAGCATCATTTTCCACCCTGCCCCACCAGCACCTTGCGTGCCTGACTCCAGTGCATGAAATGAGCGTCATTTTCCACCCTGCCCCATTTAGCACCTTGCGTGCCTGACTCCAGTGCATGAAATGAGCGTCATTTTCCACCCTGCTCCACCAGCACCTCGTGTGCCTGACTCCAGTGCATGAAATGAGCATAATTTTCCACCCCGCCCCAGCAGCGTCTTCCGTGCCTCACTCCAGTGCATGAAATGAGCATCATTTTCCACCCTGCCCCACCAGCACCTTGTGTGCCTGACTCCAGTGTCTGAAATGAGCATCATTTTCCACCCTCCCCCACCAGCACCTTGTGTGCCTGACTCCAGTGCATGAAATGAGCATCATTTTCCAACCCTTCTCCACCAGCACCTTGCGTGGCTGACTCCAGTGCATGAAATTAGCATAATTTTCCACCCCGCCCCAGCAGCGTCTTCCGTGCCTCACTCCAGTGCATGAAATGAGCATCATTTTCCACCCTGCCCCACCAGCACCTTGCGTGTCTGACTCCAGTGCATGAAATGAGCATCATTTTCCACCCTACCCCACCAGCACCTTGCGTGCCTGACTCCAGTGCTTGAAATGAGCATCATTTTCCACCCAGCCATGAAATGAGCATAATTCTCCACCCAGCCCCACCAGCACCTTGCTTGCCTGACTCCAGTGCATGAAATGAGCATAATTTTCCACCCGCCCCACCAGCACCTTATTTACCTAACTCCAGTGCATTAAATGAACATCATTTTCCACCCTGCCCCAGCAGCACCTTGTGTGCCTGACTCCAGTGCATGAAATGAGCCTCATTTTCCACCCTGCCCCACCAGCACCTTGTGTGCCTGACTCCAGTGCATGAAATGAGAATCATTTTCCACCCTGCCCCATTTAGCACCTTGCGTGCCTGACTCCAGTGCATGAAATGAGCATCATTTTCCACCCTGCTCCACCAGCACCTCGTGTGCCTGACTCCAGTGCATGAAATGAGCATAATTTTCCACCCCGCCCCAGCAGCGTCTTCCGTGCCTCAGACCAGTGCTTGAAATGAGCATCATTTTCCACCCTTCCCCACCAGCACCTTGTGTGCCTGACTCCAGTGCATGAAATGAGCATCATGTTCCACCCTCCCCCACCAGCACCTTGTGTGCCTGACTCCAGTGCATGAAATGAGAATCATTTTCCACCCTGCCCCATTTAGCACCTTGCGTGCCTGACTCCAGTGCATGAAATGAGCGTCATTTTCCACCCTCCTCCACCAGCACCTCGTGTGCCTGACTCCAGTGCATGAAATGAGCATAATTTTCCACCCCGCCCCAGCAGCGTCTTCCGTGCCTCACTCCAGTGCATGAAATGAGCATCACTTTCCACCCTGCCCCACCAGCACCTTGTGTGCCTGACTCCAGTGCATGAAATGAGCATCATGTTCCACCCTCCCCCACCAGCACCTTGTGTGCCTGACTCCAGTGCATGAAATGAGAATCATTTTCCACCCTGCCCCATTTAGCACCTTGCGTGCCTGACTCCAGTGCATGAAATGAGCCTCATTTTCCACCCTGCCCCACCAGCACCTTGTGTGCCTGACACCAGTGCATGAAATGAGAATCATTTTCCACCCTGCCCCATTTAGCACGTTGCGTGCCTGACTCCAGTGCATGAAATGAGCGTCATTTTCCACCCTGCTCCACCAGCACCTCGTGTGCCTGACTCCAGTGCATGAAATGAGCATAATTTTCCACCCCGCCCCAGCAGCGTCTTCCGTGCCTCACTCCAGTGCATGAAATGAGCATCATTTTCCACCCTGCCCCACCAGCACCTTGTGTGCCTGACTCCAGTGCCTGAAATGAGCATCATTTTCCAACCCTTCTCCACCAGCACCTTGCGTGGCTGACTCCAGTGCATGAAATGAGCATAATTTTCCACCCCGCCCCAGCAGCGTCTTCCGTGCCTCACTCCAGTGCATGAAATGAGCATCATTTTCCACCCTGCCCCACCAGCACCTTTTGTGCCTGACTCCAGTGCATGAAATGAGAATCATTTTCCACCCTGCCCCATTTAGCACCTTGCGTGCCTGACTCCAGTGCTTGAAATGAGCATCATTTTCCACCCAGCCATGAAATGAGCATCATTTTCCACCCAGCCCCACCAGCACCTTGCTTGCCTGACTCCAGTGCATGAAATGAGCATAATTTTCCACCCGCCCCACCAGCACCTTATGTACCTAACTCCAGTGCATTAAATGAGCATCATTTTCCACCCTGCCCCAGCAGCACCTTGTGAGCCTGACTCCAGTGCATGAAATGAGCATCATTTTCCACCCTGCCCCACCAGCACCTTGTGTGCCTGACTCCAGTGCATGAAATGAGAATCATTTTCCACCCTGCCCCATTTAGCACCTTGCGTGCCTGACTCCAGTGCATGAAATGAGCGTCATTTTCCACCCTGCTCCACCAGCACCTCGTGTGCCTGACTCCAGTGCATGAAATGAGCATAATTTTCCACCCCGCCCCAGCAGCGTCTTCCGTGCCTCACTCCAGTGCATGAAATGAGCATCATTTTCCACCCTGCCCCACCAGCACCTTGTGTGCCTGACTCCAGTGCATGAAATGAGCATCATTTTCCACTCTCCCCCACCAGCACTTTGTGTGCCTGACTCCAGTGCATGAAATGAGCATCATTTTCCAACCCTTCTCCACCAGCACCTTGCGTGGCTGACTCCAATGCATGAAATGAGCATAATTTTCCACCACGCCCCAGCAGCGTCTTCCGTGCCTCACTCCAGTGCATGAAATGAGCATCATTTTCCACCCTACCCCACCAGCACCTTGCGTGCCTGACTCCAGTGCATGAAATGAGCATCATTTTCCAGCCTACCCCACCAGCACCTTGCGTGCCTGACTCCAGTGCTTCAAATGAGCATCATTTTCCACCCAGCCATGAAATGAGCATCATTTTCCACCCAGCCCCTCCAGCACCTTGCTTGCCTGACTCCAGTGCATGAAATGAGCATAATTTTCCACCCGCCCCACCAGCACCTTATGTACCTAACTCCAGTGCATTAAATGAGCATCATTTTCCACCCTGCCCCACCAGCCTGTTGCGTGCCTGACTCCAGTGCATGGAATGAGCATCATTTTCCACCCTGCCCCACCAGCACCTTGCGTGTCTGACTCCAGTGCATGAAATGAGCATCATTTTCCACCCTACCCCACCAGCACCTTGCGTGCCTGACTCCAGTGCTTGAAATGAGCATCATTTTCCACCCAGCCATGAAATGAGCATAATTCTCCACCCAGCCCCACCAGCACCTTGCTTGCCTGACTCCAGTGCATGAAATGAGCATAATTTTCCACCCGCCCCACCAGCACCTTATTTACCTAACTCCAGTGCATTAAATGAACATCATTTTCCACCCTGCCCCAGCAGCACCTTGTGTGCCTGACTCCAGTGCATGAAATGAGCCTCATTTTCCACCCTGCCCCACCAGCACCTTGTGTGCCTGACTCCAGTGCATGAAATGAGAATCATTTTCCACCCTGCCCCATTTAGCACCTTGCGTGGCTGACTCCAGTGCATGAAATTAGCATAATTTTCCACCCCGCCCCAGCAGCGTCTTCCGTGCCTCACTCCAGTGCATGAAATGAGCATCATTTTCCACCCTGCCCCACCAGCACCTTGCGTGTCTGACTCCAGTGCATGAAATGAGCATCATTTTCCACCCTATCCCACCAGCACCTTGCGTGCCTGACTCCAGTGCTTGAAATGAGCATCATTTTCCACCCAGCCATGAAATGAGCATAATTCTCCACCCAGCCCCACCAGCACCTTGCTTGCCTGACTCCAGTGCATGAAATGAGCATAATTTTCCACCCGCCCCACCAGCACCTTATTTACCTAACTCCAGTGCATTAAATGAACATCATTTTCCACCCTGCCCCAGCAGCACCTTGTGTGCCTGACTCCAGTGCATGAAATGAGCCTCATTTTCCACCCTGCCCCACCAGCACCTTGTGTGCCTGACTCCAGTGCATGAAATGAGAATAATTTTCCACCCTGCCCCATTTAGCACCTTGCGTGCCTGACTCCAGTGCATGAAATGAGCATCATTTTCCACCCTGCTCCACCAGCACCTCGTGTGCCTGACTCCAGTGCATGAAATGAGCATAATTTTCCACCCCGCCCCAGCAGCGTCTTCCGTGCCTCAGACCAGTGCTTGAAATGAGCATCATTTTCCACCCTTCCCCACCAGCACCTTGTGTGCCTGACTCCAGTGCATGAAATGAGCATCATGTTCCACCCTCCCCCACCAGCACCTTGTGTGCCTGACTCCAGTGCATGAAATGAGAATCATTTTCCACCCTGCCCCATTTAGCACCTTGCGTGCCTGACTCCAGTGCATGAAATGAGCGTCATTTTCCACCCTCCTCCACCAGCACCTCGTGTGCCTGACTCCAGTGCATGAAATGAGCATAATTTTCCACCCCGCCCCAGCAGCGTCTTCCGTGCCTCACTCCAGTGCATGAAATGAGCATCACTTTCCACCCTGCCCCACCAGCACCTTGTGTGCCTGACTCCAGTGCATGAAATGAGCATCATGTTCCACCCTCCCCCACCAGCACCTTGTGTGCCTGACTCCAGTGCATGAAATGAGAATCATTTTCCACCCTGCCCCATTTAGCACCTTGCGTGCCTGACTCCAGTGCATGGCATGAAATGAGCCTCATTTTCCACCCTGCCCCACCAGCACCTTGTGTGCCTGACACCAGTGCATGAAATGAGAATCATTTTCCACCCTGCCCCATTTAGCACGTTGCGTGCCTGACTCCAGTGCATGAAATGAGCGTCATTTTCCACCCTGCTCCACCAGCACCTCGTGTGCCTGACTCCAGTGCATGAAATGAGCATAATTTTCCACCCCGCCCCAGCAGCGTCTTCCGTGCCTCACTCCAGTGCATGAAATGAGCATCATTTTCCACCCTGCCCCACCAGCACCTTGTGTGCCTGACTCCAGTGCCTGAAATGAGCATCATTTTCCAACCCTTCTCCACCAGCACCTTGCGTGGCTGACTCCAGTGCATGAAATGAGCATAATTTTCCACCCCGCCCCAGCAGCGTCTTCCGTGCCTCACTCCAGTGCATGAAATGAGCATCATTTTCCACCCTGCCCCACCAGCACCTTTTGTGCCTGACTCCAGTGCATGAAATGAGAATCATTTTCCACCCTGCCCCATTTAGCACCTTGCGTGCCTGACTCCAGTGCTTGAAATGAGCATCATTTTCCACCCAGCCATGAAATGAGCATCATTTTCCACCCAGCCCCACCAGCACCTTGCTTGCCTGACTCCAGTGCATGAAATGAGCATAATTTTCCACCCGCCCCACCAGCACCTTATGTACCTAACTCCAGTGCATTAAATGAGCATCATTTTCCACCCTGCCCCAGCAGCACCTTGTGAGCCTGACTCCAGTGCATGAAATGAGCATCATTTTCCACCCTTCCCCACCAGCACCTTGCGTGCCTGACTCCAGTGCATGAAATGAGCGTCATTTTCCACCCTGCCCCATTTAGCACCTTGCGTGCCTGACTCCAGTGCATGAAATGAGCGTCATTTTCCACCCTGCTCCACCAGCACCTCGTGTGCCTGACTCCAGTGCATGAAATGAGCATAATTTTCCACCCCGCCCCAGCAGCGTCTTCCGTGCCTCACTCCAGTGCATGAAATGAGCATCATTTTCCACCCTGCCCCACCAGCACCTTGTGTGCCTGACTCCAGTGTCTGAAATGAGCATCATTTTCCACCCTCCCCCACCAGCACCTTGTGTGCCTGACTCCAGTGCATGAAATGAGCCTCATTTTCCAACCCTTCTCCACCAGCACCTTGCGTGGCTGACTCCAGTGCATGAAATTAGCATAATTTTCCACCCCGCCCCAGCAGCGTCTTCCGTGCCTTACTCCAGTGCATGAAATGAGCATCATTTTCCACCCTGCCCCACCAGCACCTTGCGTGTCTGACTCCAGTGCATGAAATGAGCATCATTTTCCACCCTACCCCACCAGCACCTTGCGTGCCTGACTCCAGTGCTTGAAATGAGCATCATTTTCCACCCAGCCATGAAATGAGCATAATTCTCCACCCAGCCCCACCAGCACCTTGCTTGCCTGACTCCAGTGCATGAAATGAGCATAATTTTCCACCCGCCCCACCAGCACCTTATTTACCTAACTCCAGTGCATTAAATGAACATCATTTTCCACCCTGCCCCAGCAGCACCTTGTGTGCCTGACTCCAGTGCATGAAATGAGCCTCATTTTCCACCCTGCCCCACCAGCACCTTGTGTGCCTGACTCCAGTGCATGAAATGAGAATCATTTTCCACCCTGCCCCATTTAGCACCTTGCGTGCCTGACTCCAGTGCATGAAATGAGCATCATTTTCCACCCTGCTCCACCAGCACCTCGTGTGCCTGACTCCAGTGCATGAAATGAGCATAATTTTCCACCCCGCCCCAGCAGCGTCTTCCGTGCCTCAGACCAGTGCTTGAAATGAGCATCATTTTCCACCCTTCCCCACCAGCACCTTGTGTGCCTGACTCCAGTGCATGAAATGAGCATCATGTTCCACCCTCCCCCACCAGCACCTTGTGTGCCTGACTCCAGTGCATGAAATGAGAATCATTTTCCACCCTGCCCCATTTAGCACCTTGCGTGCCTGACTCCAGTGCATGAAATGAGCGTCATTTTCCACCCTCCTCCACCAGCACCTCGTGTGCCTGACTCCAGTGCATGAAATGAGCATAATTTTCCACCCCGCCCCAGCAGCGTCTTCCGTGCCTCACTCCAGTGCATGAAATGAGCATCACTTTCCACCCTGCCCCACCAGCACCTTGTGTGCCTGACTCCAGTGCATGAAATGAGCATCATGTTCCACCCTCCCCCACCAGCACCTTGTGTGCCTGACTCCAGTGCATGAAATGAGAATCATTTTCCACCCTGCCCCATTTAGCACCTTGCGTGCCTGACTCCAGTGCATGAAATGAGCCTCATTTCCCACCCTGCCCCACCAGCACCTTGTGTGCCTGACACCAGTGCATGAAATGAGAATCATTTTCCACCCTGCCCCATTTAGCACGTTGCGTGCCTGACTCCAGTGCATGAAATGAGCGTCATTTTCCACCCTGCTCCACCAGCACCTCGTGTGCCTGACTCCAGTGCATGAAATGAGCATAATTTTCCACCCCGCCCCAGCAGCGTCTTCCGTGCCTCACTCCAGTGCATGAAATGAGCATCATTTTCCACCCTGCCCCACCAGCACCTTGTGTGCCTGACTCCAGTGCCTGAAATGAGCATCATTTTCCAACCCTTCTCCACCAGCACCTTGCGTGGCTGACTCCAGTGCATGAAATGAGCATAATTTTCCACCCCGCCCCAGCAGCGTCTTCCGTGCCTCACTCCAGTGCATGAAATGAGCATCATTTTCCACCCTGCCCCACCAGCACCTTTTGTGCCTGACTCCAGTGCATGAAATGAGAATCATTTTCCACCCTGCCCCATTTAGCACCTTGCGTGCCTGACTCCAGTGCTTGAAATGAGCATCATTTTCCACCCAGCCATGAAATGAGCATCATTTTCCACCCAGCCCCACCAGCACCTTGCTTGCCTGACTCCAGTGCATGAAATGAGCATAATTTTCCACCCGCCCCACCAGCACCTTATGTACCTAACTCCAGTGCATTAAATGAGCATCATTTTCCACCCTGCCCCAGCAGCACCTTGTGAGCCTGACTCCAGTGCATGAAATGAGCATCATTTTCCACCCTGCCCCACCAGCACCTTGTGTGCCTGACTCCAGTGCATGAAATGAGAATCATTTTCCACCCTGCCCCATTTAGCACCTTGCGTGCCTGACTCCAGTGCATGAAATGAGCGTCATTTTCCACCCTGCTCCACCAGCACCTCGTGTGCCTGACTCCAGTGCATGAAATGAGCATAATTTTCCACCCCGCCCCAGCAGCGTCTTCCGTGCCTCACTCCAGTGCATGAAATGAGCATCATTTTCCACCCTGCCCCACCAGCACCTTGTGTGCCTGACTCCAGTGCATGAAATGAGCATCATTTTCCACTCTCCCCCACCAGCACTTTGTGTGCCTGACTCCAGTGCATGAAATGAGCATCATTTTCCAACCCTTCTCCACCAGCACCTTGCGTGGCTGACTCCAATGCATGAAATGAGCATAATTTTCCACCACGCCCCAGCAGCGTCTTCCGTGCCTCACTCCAGTGCATGAAATGAGCATCATTTTCCACCCTACCCCACCAGCACCTTGCGTGCCTGACTCCAGTGCATGAAATGAGCATCATTTTCCAGCCTACCCCACCAGCACCTTGCGTGCCTGACTCCAGTGCTTGAAATGAGCATCATTTTCCACCCAGCCATGAAATGAGCATCATTTTCCACCCAGCCCCTCCAGCACCTTGCTTGCCTGACTCCAGTGCATGAAATGAGCATAATTTTCCACCCGCCCCACCAGCACCTTATGTACCTAACTCCAGTGCATTAAATGAGCATCATTTTCCACCCTGCCCCACCAGCCTGTGGCGTGCCTGACTCCAGTGCATGGAATGAGCATAATTTTCCACCCCGCAGTGCATGAAATGACCATTATTTTCCACCCGGCCCAAGCAGCACCTCGTGTGCCTAACTCCAGTGCATGAAATGTGCATCATTTTCCACCCAGCCCCACCAGCACCTTGTGTGCCTGACTCCAGTGCATGAAATGAGCATCATTTTCCACCCTGCTCCACCAGCACCTCGTGTGCCTGACTGCAGTGCATGAAATGAGCATCATTTTCCACCCTGCCCAAGCAGCACCTCATGTGCCTGACTCCAGTGCATGAAATGAGCATCATTTTCCACCCTGCCCCACTAACACCTTGTGTGCCTGACTTCAGTGCATGAAATGAGCATCATTTTCCACCCTGCGCCACCAGCACCTTGTGTGCCTGACTCCAGTGCATGAAATGAGCATCATTTTGCACCCTGCCCAAGCAGCACCTCGTGTGCCTGACTCTAGTGCATGAAATTAGCATCATTTTCCACCCTGCCCCACCAGCACCTTGGGTGAGTGACTTCAGTGCATGAAATGAGCATCATTTTCCACCCTGCCCCACCAGCACCTTGTGTGCCTGACTCCAGTGCATGAAATGAGCATAATTCTCCACCCAGCCCCATCAGAACCTTGGGTGCCTGACTCCAGTGCATGAAATGAGCATCATTTTCCACTCTGCCCACCAGTACCTTGTGTACCTGTCTCTCCAGCACATGAAATGAGCATCATTTTCCACCCTGCTCCACCAGCACCTTGCGTGCCTGACTCCAGTGCATGAAATGAGCATCATTTTCCACCATGCCCCATTGAGCACCTTGCGTGCCTGACTCCAGTGCATGAAATGAGCATCATTTTCCACCCTGCCCCACCAGCACCTTGCGTGCCTGACTCCAGTGCATGAAATGAGCATCATTTTCCACCCTGCCCCACCAGCACCTTGTGTACCTGTCTCTCCAGTGCATGAAAAAAGCATCATTTCCCACCATCCCCACCAGCACCTTGTGTGCCTGACTCCAGTGCATGAAAGGAAATGAGCATCATTTTCCATCCAGCTCCACCAGCACCTTGTGTGCCTGACTCCAGTGCATGAAATAAGCATCATTTTCCACCCTGCCCGAGCAGCACCTCGTGTGCCTGACTCCAGTGCATTAAATGAGCATCATTTTCCACCCCGCCCCACCAGCACCTTGTGTGCCTTACTCCAGTGCATGAAATGAGCATCATTTTCCACCCCACCCCACCAGCACCTTGTGTGCCTGACTCCAGTGAATGAAATGAGCATCATTTTCTACCCTGCTCCACCAGCACCTTGCTCCACCAGCGCCTCGTGTGCCTGATTCCAGTGCATGAAATGAGCATCATTTTCCACCCAGCTCCACCAGCACCTTGAGTGCCTGACTCCAGTGCATGAAATGAGCATCATTTTCCACCCTGCCCCACCAGCACCTTGCTCCACCTGCACCTTGTTTGCCTGACTCCAGTGCATGAAATGAAATGAGCATCATTTTCTACCCAGCTCCTCCCGCACTTTGTGTGCCTGATTCCAGTGCATGAAATGAAATGAGCATCATTTTCCACCCTGCCCCACCAGTACCTTGCATGCCTGACTCCAGTGCATGAAATGAGTATCATTTTCCACCCTGCCCGAGCAGCACCTCGTGTGCCTGACTCCAGTGCATGAAATGAGCATAATTTTCCACCCCTCCCCACCAGCACCTTTTGTGCCTGACTCCAGTGCATGAAATGAGCATCATTTTCCAACCCTGCTCCACCAGCACCTTGCGTGCCTGACTCCAGTGCATAAAATGAGCATCCATTTCCAACCAGCCCCACCAGCACCTTGCATGCCTGACTCCAGTGCATGAAGTGAGCATCATTTTCCAGCCTGCCCCACCAGCACCTTGCATGCCTGACTGCAGTGCATGAAATGAGCAGTTGTCTACACCGCCCCACCAGCACCATGTGTGCCTGACTACAGAGCATGAAATGAGCATAATTTTCCACCCCGCCCCAGCAGCGTCTTGCGTGCCTTACTCCAATGCATGAAATGAGCATCATTTTCCACCCTGCCCCACCAGAACCTTGCGTGCCTGACTCCAGTGCATGAAATGAGCATCATTTTCTACCCTCCCCCACCAGCACCTTGTGTGCCTGACTCCAGTGCATGAAATGAGCATCATTTTCCACCCTGCCCCATCAGCACCTCATGTGCCTGACTCCGTGCATGAAATGAGCATCATTTTCCACCCTGCCCCACCAGCACCTTGCGTGCCTGACTCCAGTGCATGAAATGAGCATCATTTTCCACCCCGCCCCAGCAGCACCTTGTGTGCCTGACTCCAGTGCATGAAATGAGCATCATTTTCCACCCTACCCCACCAGCACCTTGTGTGCCTGACTACAGTGCATGAAATGAGAATCATTTTCCACCCAGCTCCACCAGCACCTCGTGTGCCTGACTCCAGTGCATGAAATGAAATGAGCATCATTTTCCACCCAGCTCCACCAGCACCTTGTGTGCCTGACTCCAGTGCATGAAATGAGCATCATTTTCCACCCTGCCCCACCAGCACCTTGTGTTCCTGTCTCTCCAGTGCATGAAATGAGCATCGTTTTCCACCCTGCCCCACCAGTACCTTGCTCCACCAGCACCTTGTGTGCCTGACTCCAGTGCATGAAATGAAATGAGCATCATTTTCCACCCTGCCCCAACAGCACCTTGCGTTCCTGACTCCAGTGCATGAAATGAGCATCATTTTCCACCCTGCCCCAGCAGCACCTTGCGTGCCTGACTCCAGTGCATGAAATGAGCGTCATTTTCCACCCTGCCCCAGCAGCCCCTTGTGTGCCTGACTCCAGTGCATGAAATGAGCGTCATTTTCCACCGTGCCCCAGCAGCACCTTGTGTGCCTGACTCCAGTGCATGAAATGAGCGTCATTTTCCACCCTGCCCCATTTAGCACCTTGCGTGCCTGACTCCAGTGCATGAAATGAGCGTCATTTTCCACCCTGCTCCACCAGCACCTCGTGTGCCTGACTCCAGTGCATGAAATGAGCATAATTTTCCACCCTGCCCCAGCAGCGTCTTCCGTGCCTCACTCCAGTGCATGAAATGAGCATCATTTTCCACCCTGCCCCACCAGCACCTTGTGTGCCTGACTCCAGTGCATGAAATGAGCATCATTTTCCACCTCCCCCACCAGCACCTTGTGTGCCTGCACCTTGCCAGCACCTTGTGTGCCTGACTCCAGTGCATGAAATGAGCATCATTGTCCACCCTGCCCCACCAGCACCTTGTGTGCCTGACTCCAGTGCATGAAATGAGCATCATTTTCCACCCTGCCCCACCAGCACCTTGCGTGCCTGACTCCAGTGCATGAAATGAGCATCATTTTCCACCCCGCCCCAGCAGCACCTTGTGTGCCTGACTCCAGTGCATGAAATGAGCATCATTTTCCACCCTACCCCACCAGCACCTTGTGTGCCTGACTACAGTGCATGAAATGAGAATCATTTTCCACCCAACTCCACCAGCACATCGTGTGCCTGACTCCAGTGTATGAAATGAAATGAGCATCATTTTCCACCCAGCTCCACCAGCACCTTGTGTGCCTGACTCCAGTGCATCAAATGAGCATCATTTTCCACCCTGCCCCACCAGCACCTTGTGTTCCTGTCTCTCCAGTGCATGAAATGAGCATCATTTTCCACCCTGCCCCACCAGTACCTTGCTCCACCAGCACCTTGCGTTCCTGACTCCAGTGCATGAAATGAGCATCATTTTCCACCCTGCCCCACCAGCCTGTTGCGTGCCTGACTCCAGTGCATGGAATGAGCATAATTTTCCACCCCGCAGTGCATGAAATGACCATTATTTTCCACCCGGCCCAAGCAGCACCTTGTGTGCCTAACTCCAGTGCATGAAATGTGCATCATTTCCCACCCAGCCCCACCAGCACCTTGTGTGCCTGACTCCAGTGCATGAAATGAGCATAATTTTCCACCCTGCTCCACCAGCACCTCGTGTGCCTGACTGCAGTGCATGAAATGAGCATCATTTTCCACCCTGCCCAAGCAGCACCTCGTGTGCCTGACTCCAGTGCATGAAATGAGCATCATTTTCCACCCTGCCCCACTAACACCTTGTGTGCCTGACTTCAGTGCATGAAATGAGCATCATTTTCCACCCTGCGCCACCAGCACCTTGTGTGCCTGACTCCAGTGCATGAAATGAGCATCATTTTGCACCCTGCCCGAGCAGCACCTCGTGTGCCTGACTCTAGTGCATGAAATTAGCATCATTTTCCACCCTGCCCCACCAGCACCTTGGGTGAGTGACTCCAGTGCATGAAATAAGCATCATTTTCCACCCTGCCCCACCAGCACCTTGTGTGCCTGACTCCAGTGCATGAAATGAGCATAATTCTCCACCCAGCCCCACCAGCACCTTGGGTGCCTGACTCCAGTGCATGAAATGAGCATTATTTTCCACTCTTCCCACCAGTACCTTGTGTACCTGTCTCTCCAGCGCATGAAATGAGCATCATTTTCCACCCTGCTCCACCAGCACCTTGCGTGCCTGACTCCAGTGCATGAAATGAGCATCATTTTCCACACTGCCGCACCAGCACCTTGCGTGCATGACTCCAGTGCATGAAATGAGCATCATTTTCCACCCTGCCCCACCAGCACCTTGCGTGCCTGACTCCAGTGCATGAAATGAGCATCATTTTCCACCCTGCCCCACCAGCACCTTGTGTACCTGTCTCTCCAGTGTATGAAAAAAGCATCATTTCCCACCCCGCCCCACCAGCACCTTGTGTGCCTGACTCCAGTGCATGAAATAAAATGAGCATCATTTTCCACCCAGCTCCACCAGCACCTTGTGTGCCTGACTCCAGTGCATGAAATGAGCATCATTTTCCACCCTGCCCGAGCAGCACCTTGTGTGCCTGACTCCAGTGCATTAAATGAGCATCATTTTCCACCCCGCCCCACCAGCACCTTGTGTGCCTTACTCCAGTGCATGAAATGAGCATCATTTTCCACCCCACCCCACCAGCACCTTGTGTGCCTGACCCCAGTGAATGAAATGAGCATCATTTTCTACCCTGCTCCACCAGCACCTTGCTCCACCAGCGCCTCGTGTGCCTGATTCCTGTGCATGAAATGAGCATCATTTTCCACCCAGCTCCACCAGCACCTTGAGTGCCTGACTCCAGTGCATGAAATGAGCATCATTTTCCACCCTGCCCCACCAGCACCTCGTGTGCCTGACTCCAGTGCATGAAATGAAATGAGCATCATTTTTTACCCAGCTCCACCCGCACTTTGTGTGCCTGACTCCAGTGCATGAAATGAAATGAGCATCATTTTCCACCCTGCCCCACCAGTACCTTCCATGCCTGACTCCAGTGTATGAAATAAGTATCATTTTCCACCCTGCCCGAGCAGCACCTCGTGTGCCTGACTCCAGTGCATGAAATGAGCATCATTTTCCACCCCTCCCCACCAGCACCTTTTGTGCCTGACTCCAGTGCGTGAAATGAGCATAATTTTCCACCCCACCCCACCAGCACCTTGCGTGCCTGACTGCAGTGCGTGAAATGAGCGTCATTTTCCACCCAGCCCCAGCAGCACCTTGCGTGCCTGACTCCAGTGCGTGAAATGAGCGTCATTTTCCACCCTGCCCCAGCAGCACCTTGCGTGCCTGACTCCAGTGCGTGAAATGAGCGTCATTTTCCACGCTGCCCCAGCAGCACCTTGCGTGCCTGACTCCAGTGCGTGAAATGAGCGTCATTTTCCACCCAGCCCCAGCAGCACCTTGCGTGCCTGACTCCAGTGCGTGAAATGAGCGTCATTTTCCACCCTGCCCCACCAGCACCTTGCGTGCCTGACTCCAGTGCGTGAAATGAGCGTCATTTTCCATCCTGCCCCAGCAGCACCTTGCGTGCCTGACTCCAGTGCGTGAAATGAGCGTCATTTTCCACCCTGCCCCACCAGCACCTTGCGTGCCTGACTCCAGTGCGTGAAATGAGCGTCATTTTCCATCCTGCCCCAGCAGCACCTTGCGTGCCTGACTCCAGTGCATGAAATGAGCATCATTTTCCACCCTGCCCCACCAGCACCTTGCGTGCCTGACTCCAGTGCATGAAATGAGCATCATTTTCCACCCTGCCCCACCAGCACCTTGCGTGCCTGACTCCAGTGCATGAAATGAGCATCATTTTCCACCCTGCCCCACCAGCACCTTGCGTGCCTGACTCCAGTGCATGAAATGAGCATCATTTTCCACCCTGCCCCACCAGCACATCATGTGCCTGACTCCAGTGCATGAAATGAGCATCATTGTCCACCCTGCCCCACCAGCACCTTGCGTGCCTGACTCCAGTGCTTGAAATGACCATTATTTTCCACCCGGCCCGAGCAGCACCTCGTGTGCCTGACTCCAGTGCATGAAATGAGCATCATTTTCCACCATGCCCCATTGAGCACCTTGCGTGCCTGACTCCAGTGCATGAAATGAGCATCATTTTCCACCCTGCCCCACCAGCACCTTGCGTGCCTGACTCCAGTGCATGAAATGAGCATCATTTTCCACCCTGCCCCACCAGCACCTTGTGTACCTGTCTCTCCAGTGCATGAAAAAAGCATCATTTCCCACCATCCCCACCAGCACCTTGTGTGCCTGACTCCAGTGCATGAAAGGAAATGAGCATCATTTTCCATCCAGCTCCACCAGCACCTTGTGTGCCTGACTCCAGTGCATGAAATAAGCATCATTTTCCACCCTGCCCGAGCAGCACCTCGTGTGCCTGACTCCAGTGCATTAAATGAGCATCATTTTCCACCCCGCCCCACCAGCACCTTGTGTGCCTTACTCCAGTGCATGAAATGAGCATCATTTTCCACCCCACCCCACCAGCACCTTGTGTGCCTGACTCCAGTGAATGAAATGAGCATCATTTTCTACCCTGCTCCACCAGCACCTTGCTCCACCAGCGCCTCGTGTGCCTGATTCCAGTGCATGAAATGAGCATCATTTTCCACCCAGCTCCACCAGCACCTTGAGTGCCTGACTCCAGTGCATGAAATGAGCATCATTTTCCACCCTGCCCCACCAGCACCTTGCTCCACCAGCACCTTGTTTGCCTGACTCCAGTGCATGAAATGAAATGAGCATCATTTTCTACCCAGCTCCTCCCGCACTTTGTGTGCCTGATTCCAGTGCATGAAATGAAATAAGCATCATTTTCCACCCTGCCCCACCAGTACCTTGCATGCCTGACTCCAGTGCATGAAATGAGTATCATTTTCCACCCTGCCCGAGCAGCACCTCGTGTGCCTGACTCCAGTGCATGAAATGAGCATAATTTTCCACCCCTCCCCACCAGCACCTTTTGTGCCTGACTCCAGTGCATGAAATGAGCATCATTTTCCAACCCTGCTCCACCAGCACCTTGCGTGCCTGACTCCAGTGCATAAAATGAGCATCCATTTCCAACCAGCCCCACCAGCACCTTGCATGCCTGACTCCAGTGCATGAAGTGAGCATCATTTTCCAGCCTGCCCCACCAGCACCTTGCATGCCTGACTGCAGTGCATGAAATGAGCAGTTGTCTACACCGCCCCACCAGCACCATGTGTGCCTGACTACAGAGCATGAAATTAGCATAATTTTCCACCCCGCCCCAGCAGCGTCTTGCGTGCCTCACTCCAGTGCACGAAATGAGCATCATTTTCCACCCTGCCCCACCAGCACCTTGTGTGCCTTACTCCAATGCATGAAATGAGCATCATTTTCCACCCTGCCCCACCAGAACCTTGCGTGCCTGACTCCAGTGCATGAAATGAGCATCATTTTCTACCCTCCCCCACCAGCACCTTGTGTGCCTGACTCCAGTGCATGAAATGAGCATCATTTTCCACCCTGCCCCATCAGCACCTCATGTGCCTGACTCCGTGCATGAAATGAGCATCATTGTCCACCCTGCCCCACCAGCACCTTGCGTGCCTGACTCCAGTGCATGAAATGAGCATCATTTTCCACCCCGCCCCAGCAGCACCTTGTGTGCCTGACTCCAGTGCATGAAATGAGCATCATTTTCCACCCTACCCCACCAGCACCTTGTGTGCCTGACTACAGTGCATGAAATGAGAATCATTTTCCACCCAGCTCCACCAGCACCTCGTGTGCCTGACTCCAGTGCATGAAATGAAATGAGCATCATTTTCCACCCAGCTCCACCAGCACCTTGTGTGCCTGACTCCAGTGCATGAAATGAGCATCATTTTCCACCCTGCCCCACCAGCACCTTGTGTTCCTGTCTCTCCAGTGCATGAAATGAGCATCGTTTTCCACCCTGCCCCACCAGTACCTTGCTCCACCAGCACCTTGTGTGCCTGACTCCAGTGCATGAAATGAAATGAGCATCATTTTCCACCCTGCCCCAACAGCACCTTGCGTTCCTGACTCCAGTGCATGAAATGAGCATCATTTTCCACCCTGCCCCAGCAGCACCTTGCGTGCCTGACTCCAGTGCATGAAATGAGCGTCATTTTCCACCCTGCCCCAGCAGCCCCTTGTGTGCCTGACTCCAGTGCATGAAATGAGCGTCATTTTCCACCGTGCCCCAGCAGCACCTTGTGTGCCTGACTCCAGTGCATGAAATGAGCGTCATTTTCCACCCTGCCCCATTTAGCACCTTGCGTGCCTGACTCCAGTGCATGAAATGAGCGTCATTTTCCACCCTGCTCCACCAGCACCTCGTGTGCCTGACTCCAGTGCATGAAATGAGCATAATTTTCCACCCTGCCCCAGCAGCGTCTTCCGTGCCTCACTCCAGTGCATGAAATGAGCATCATTTTCCACCCTGCCCCACCAGCACCTTGTGTGCCTGACTCCAGTGCATGAAATGAGCATCATTTTCCACCTCCCCCACCAGCACCTTGTGTGCCTGCACCTTGCCAGCACCTTGTGTGCCTGACTCCAGTGCATGAAATGAGCATCATTGTCCACCCTGCCCCACCAGCACCTTGTGTGCCTGACTCCAGTGCATGAAATGAGCATCATTTTCCACCCTGCCCCACCAGCACCTTGCGTGCCTGACTCCAGTGCATGAAATGAGCATCATTTTCCACCCCGCCCCAGCAGCACCTTGTGTGCCTGACTCCAGTGCATGAAATGAGCATCATTTTCCACCCTACCCCACCAGCACCTTGTGTGCCTGACTACAGTGCATGAAATGAGAATCATTTTCCACCCAACTCCACCAGCACATCGTGTGCCTGACTCCAGTGTATGAAATGAAATGAGCATCATTTTCCACCCAGCTCCACCAGCACCTTGTGTGCCTGACTCCAGTGCATCAAATGAGCATCATTTTCCACCCTGCCCCACCAGCACCTTGTGTTCCTGTCTCTCCAGTGCATGAAATGAGCATCATTTTCCACCCTGCCCCACCAGTACCTTGCTCCACCAGCACCTTGCGTTCCTGACTCCAGTGCATGAAATGAGCATCATTTTCCACCCTGCCCCAGCAGCACCTTGCGTGCCTGACTCCAGTGCACGAAATGAGCATCATTTTCCACCCTGCCCCACCAGCACCTTGTGTGCCTTACTCCAGTGCATGAAACGAGCATCATTTTCCACCCTGCCCCACCAGAACCTTGCGTGCCTGACTCCAGTGCATGAAATGAGCATCATTTTCTACCCTCCCCCACCAGCACCTTGTGTGCCTGACTCCAGTGCATGAAATGAGCATCATTTTCCACCCTGCCCCATCAGCACCTCATGTGCCTGACTCCGTGCATGAAATGAGCATCATTTTCCACCCTGCCCCACCAGCACCTTGCGTGCCTGACTCCAGTGCATGAAATGAGCATCATTTTCCACCCCGCCCCAGCAGCACCTTGTGTGCCTGACTCCAGTGCATGAAATGAGCATCATTTTCCACCCTACCCCACCAGCACCTTGTGTGCCTGACTACAGTGCATGAAATGAGAATCATTTTCCACCCAGCTCCACCAGCACCTCGTGTGCCTGACTCCAGTGCATGAAATGAAATGAGCATCATTTTCCACCCAGCTCCACCAGCACCTTGTGTGCCTGACTCCAGTGCATGAAATGAGCATCATTTTCCACCCTGCCCCACCAGCACCTTGTGTTCCTGTCTCTCCAGTGCATGAAATGAGCATCGTTTTCCACCCTGCCCCACCAGTACCTTGCTCCACCAGCACCTTGTGTGCCTGACTCCAGTGCATGAAATGAAATGAGCATCATTTTCCACCCTGCCCCAACAGCACCTTGCGTTCCTGACTCCAGTGCATGAAATGAGCGTCATTTTCCACCCTGCCCCAGCAGCCCCTTGTGTGCCTGACTCCAGTGCATGAAATGAGCGTCATTTTCCACCGTGCCCCAGCAGCACCTTGCGTGCCTGACTCCAGTGCATGAAATGAGCGTCATTTTCCACCCTGCCCCATTTAGCACCTTGCGTGCCTGACTCCAGTGCATGAAATGAGCGTCATTTTCCACCCTGCTCCACCAGCACCTCGTGTGCCTGACTCCAGTGCATGAAATGAGCATAATTTTCCACCCTGCCCCAGCAGCGTCTTCCGTGCCTCACTCCAGTGCATGAAATGAGCATCATTTTCCACCCTGCCCCACCAGCACCTTGTGTGCCTGACTCCAGTGCATGAAATGAGCATCATTTTCCACCCTCCCCCACCAGCACCTTGTGTGCCTGCACCTTGCCAGCACCTTGTGTGCCTGACTCCAGTGCATGAAATGAGCATCATTGTCCACCCTGCCCCACCAGCACCTTGTGTGCCTGACTCCAGTGCATGAAATGAGCATCATTTTCCACCCTGCCCCACCAGCACCTTGCGTGCCTGACTCCAGTGCATGAAATGAGCATCATTTTCCACCCCGCCCCAGCAGCACCTTGTGTGCCTGACTCCAGTGCATGAAATGAGCATCATTTTCCACCCTACCCCACCAGCACCTTGTGTGCCTGACTACAGTGCATGACATGAGAATCATTTTCCACCCAACTCCACCAGCACCTCGTGTGCCTGACTCCAGTGTATGAAATGAAATGAGCATCATTTTCCACCCAGCTCCACCAGCACCTTGTGTGCCTGACTCCAGTGCATCAAATGAGCATCATTTTCCACCCTGCCCCACCAGCACCTTGTGTTCCTGTCTCTCCAGTGCATGAAATGAGCATCATTTTCCACCCTGCCCCACCAGTACCTTGCTCCACCAGCACCTTGCGTTCCTGCCTCCAGTGCATGAAATGAGCATCATTTTCCACCCTGCCCCAGCAGCACCTTGTGTGCCTGCACCTTGCCAGCACCTTGTGTGCCTGACTCCAGTGCATGAAATGAGCATCATTGTCCACCCTGCCCCACCAGCACCTTGTGTGCCTGACTCCAGTGCATGAAATGAGCATCATTTTCCACCCTGCCCCACCAGCACCTTGCGTGCCTGACTCCAGTGCATGAAATGAGCATCATTTTCCACCCCGCCCCAGCAGCACCTTGTGTGCCTGACTCCAGTGCATGAAATGAGCATCATTTTCCACCCTACCCCACCAGCACCTTGTGTGCCTGACTACAGTGCATGACATGAGAATCATTTTCCACCCAACTCCTTCAGCACCTCGTGTGCCTGACTCCAGTGTATGAAATGAAATGAGCATCATTTTCCACCCAGCTCCACCAGCACCTTGTGTGCCTGACTCCAGTGCATCAAATGAGCATAATTTTCCACCCTGCCCCACCAGCACCTTGTGTTCCTGTCTCTCCAGTGCATGAAATGAGCATCATTTTCCACCCTGCCCCACCAGTACCTTGCTCCACCAGCACCTTGCGTTCCTGACTCCAGTGCATGAAATGAGCATCATTTTCCACCCTGCCCCAGCAGCACCTTGCGTGCCTGACTCCAGTGCATGAAATGATCGTCATTTTCCACCCTGCCCCAGCAGCACCTTGCGTGCCTGACTCCAGTGCATGAAATGAGCGTCATTTTCCACTGTGCCCCAGCAGCACCTTGCGTGCCTGACTCCAGTGCATGAAATGAGCATCATTTTCCACCATGCCCCATTGAGCACCTTGCGTGCCTGACTCCAGTGCATGAAATGATCGTCATTTTCCACCCTGCCCCAGCAGCACCTTGCATGCCTGACTCCAGTGCATGAAATGAGCGTCATTTTCCACTGTGCCCCAGCAGCACCTTGCGTGCCTGACTCCAGTGCATGAAATGAGCATCATTTTCCACCATGCCCCATTGAGCACCTTGCGTGCCTGACTCCAGTGCATGAAATGAGCGTCATTTTCCACCCTGCTCCACCAGCACCTCGTGTGCCTGACTCCAGTGCATGAAATGAGCATAATTTTCCACCCCGCCCCAGCAGCGTCTTCCGTGCCTCACTCCAGTGCATGAAATGAGCATCATTTTCCACCCTGCCCCACCAGCACCTTGTGTGCCTGACTCCAGTGCATGAAATGAGCATCATTTTCCACCCTCCCCCACCAGCACCTTGTGTGCCTGACTCCAGTGCATGAAATGAGCATCATTTTCCAACCCTTCTCCACCAGCACCTTGCGTGGCTGACTCCAGTGCATGAAATGAGCATAATTTTCCACCCCGCCCCAGCAGCGTCTTCCGTGCCTCACTCCAGTGCATGAAATGAGCATCATTTTCCACCCTGCCCCACCAGCACCTTGCGTGTCTGACTCCAGTGCATGAAATGAGCATCATTTTCCACCCTACCCCACCAGCACCTTGCGTGCCTGACTCCAGTGCTTGAAATGAGCATCATTTTCCACCCAGCCATGAAATGAGCATCATTTTCCACCCAGCCCCACCAGCACCTTGCTTGCCTGACTCCAGTGCATGAAATGAGCATAATTTTCCACCCGCCCCACCAGCACCTTATGTACCTAACTCCAGTGCATTAAATGAGCATCATTTTCCACCCTGCCCCAGCAGCACCTTGTGTGCCTGCCTCCAGTGCATGAAATGAGCCTAATTTTCCACCCTGCCCCACCAGCACCTTGTGTGCCTGACTCCAGTGCATGAAATGAGAATCATTTTCCACCCTGCCCCATTTAGCACCTTGCGTGCCTGACTCCAGTGCATGAAATGAGCGTCATTTTCCACCCTGCTCCACCAGCACCTTGTGTGCCTGACTCCAGTGCATGAAATGAGCATCATATTCTACCCTCCCCCACCAGCACCTTGTGTGCCTGACTCCAGTGCATGAAATGAGCATCATTGTCCAATCCTTCTCCACCAGCAGCTTGCGTGGCTGACTCCAGTGCATGAAATGAGCATAATTTTCCACCCCGCCCCAGCAGCGTCTTCCGTGCCTCACTCCAGTGCATGAAATGAGCATCATTTTCCACCCTGCCCCACCAGCACCTTGCGTGTCTGACTCCAGTGCATGAAATGAGCATCATTTTCCACCCTACCCCACCAGCACCTTATGTACCTAACTCCAGTGCATTAAATGAGCATCATTTTCCACCCTGCCTCAGCAGCACCTTGTGAGCCTGACTCCAGTGCATGAAATGAGCATCATTTTCCACCCTGCCCCACCAGCACCTTGTGTGCCTGACTCCAGTGCATGAAATGAGAATCATTTTCCACCCTGCCCCATTTAGCACCTTGCGTGCCTCACTCCAGTGCTTGAAATGAGCATCATTTTCCACCCAGCCATGAAATGAGCATCATTTTCCGCCCAGCCCCACCAGCACCTTGCTTGCCTGACTCCAGTGCATGAAATGAGCATAATTTTCCACCCGCCCCACCAGCACCTTATGTACCTAACTCCAGTGCATTAAATGAGCATCATTTTCCACCCTGTCCCAGCAGCACCTTGTGAGCCTGACTCCAGTGCATGAAATGAGCATCATTTTCCACCCTGCCCCACCAGCACCTTGTGTGCCTGACTCCAGTGCATGAAATGAGAATCACTTTCCACCCTGCCCCATTTAGCACCTTGCGTGCCTGACTCCAGTGCATGAAATGAGCGTCATTTTCCACCCTGCTCCACCAGCACCTCGTGTGCCTGACTCCAGTGCATGAAATGAGCATAATTTTCCACCCTGCCCCAGCAGCGTCTTCCCTGCCTCACTCCAGTGCATGAAATGAGCATCATTTTCCACCCTGCCCCACCAGCACCTTGTGTGCCTGACTCCAGTGCATGAAATGAGCATCATTTTCCACCCCCCCCACCAGCACCTTGTGTGCCTGACTCCAGTGCATGAAATGAGCATCATTTTCCAACCCTTCTCCACCAGCACCTTGCGTGGCTGACTCCAATGCATGAAATGAGCATAATTTTCCACCACGCCCCAGCAGCGTCTTCCGTGCCTCACTCCAGTGCATGAAATGAGCATCATTTTCCACCCAGCCATGAAATGAGCATCATTTTCCACCCGGCCCCTCCAGCACCTTGCTTGCCTGACTCCAGTGCATGAAATGAGCATAATTTTCCACCGGCCCCACCAGCACCTTATGTACCTAACTCCAGTGCATTAAATGAGCATCATTTTCCACCCTGCCCCACCAGCCTGTTGCGTGCCTGACTCCAGTGCATGGAATGAGCATAATTTTCCACCCCGCAGTGCATGAAATGACCATTATTTTCCACCCGGCCCAAGCAGCACCTCGTGTGCCTAACTCCAGTGCATGAAATGAGCATAATTTTCCACCCCGCCCCAGCAGCGTCTTCCGTGCCTCACTCCAGTGCATGAAATGAGCATCATTTTCCACCCTGCCCCACCAGCACCTTGCGTGTCTGACTCCAGTGCATGAAATGAGCATCATTTTCCACCCTACCCCACCAGCACCTTGCGTGCCTGACTCCAGTGCTTGAAATGAGCATCATTTTCCACCCAGCCATGAAATGAGCATCATTTTCCACCCAGCCCCACCAGCACCTTGCTTGCCTGACTCCAGTGCATGAAATGAGCATAATTTTCCACCCGCCCCACCAGCACCTTATGTACCTAACTCCAGTGCATTAAATGAGCATCATTTTCCACCCTGCCCCAGCAGCACCTTGTGTGCCTGACTCCAGTGCATGAAATGAGCCTCATTTTCCACCCTGCCCCACCAGCACCTTGTGTGCCTGACTCCAGTGCATGAAATGAGAATCATTTTCCACCCTGCCCCATTTAGCACCTTGCGTGCCTGACTCCAGTGCATGACATGAGCATAATTTTCCACCCGGCCCCAGCAGCGTCTTCCGTGCCTCACTCCAGTGCATGAAATGAGCATCATTTTCTACCCTGCCCCACCAGCACCTTGCGTGTCTGACTCCAGTGCATTAAATGAGCATCATTTTCCACCCTGCCTCAGCAGCACCTTGTGAGCCTGACTCCAGTGCATGAAATGAGCATCATTTTCCACCCTGCCCCACCAGCACCTTGTGTGCCTGACTCCAGTGCATGAAATGAGAATCATTTTCCACCCTGCCCCATTTAGCACCTTGCATGCCTGACTCCAGTGCTTGAAATGAGCATCATTTTCCACCCAGCCATGAAATGAGCATCATTTTCCGCCCAGCCCCACCAGCACCTTGCTTGCCTGACTCCAGTGCATGAAATGAGCATAATTTTCCACCCGCCCCACCAGCACCTTATGTACCTAACTCCAGTGCATTAAATGAGCATCATTTTCCACCCTGCCCCAGCAGTACCTTGTGAGCCTGACTCCAGTGCATGAAATGAGCATCATTTTCCACCCTGCCCCACCAGCACCTTGTGTGCCTGACTCCAGTGCATGGAATGAGAATCATTTTCCACCCTGCCCCATTTAGCACCTTGCGTGCCTGACTCCATTGCATGAAATGAGCGTCATTTTCCACCCTGCTCCACCAGCACCTCGTGTGCCTGACTCCAGTGCATGAAATGAGCATAATTTTCCACCCTGCCCCAGCAGCGTCTTCCCTGCCTCACTCCAGTGCATGAAATGAGCATCATTTTCCAACCCTTCTCCACCAGCACCTTGCGTGGCTGACTCCAATGCATGAAATGAGTATCATTTTCCACCTTGCCCCACCAGCACCTTGTGTGCCTGACTCCAGTGCATGGAATGAGAATCATTTTCCACCCTGCCCCATTTAGCACCTTGCGTGCCTGACTCCATTGCATGAAATGAGCGTCATTTTCCACCCTGCTCCACCAGCACCTCGTGTGCCTGACTGCAATGCATGAAATGAGCATAATTTTCCACCACGCCCCAGCCACGTCTTCCGTGCCTCACTCCAGTGCATGAAATGAGCATCATTTTCCACCCAGCCATGAAATGAGCATCATTTTCCACCCAGCCCCTCCAGCACCTTGCTTGCCTGACTCCAGTGCATGAAATGAGCATAATTTTCCACCGGCCCCACCAGCACCTTATGTACCTAACTCCAGTGCATTAAATGAGCATCATTTTCCACCCTGCCCCACCAGCCTGTTGCGTGCCTGACTCCAGTGCATGGAATGAGCATAATTTTCCACCCCGCAGTGCATGAAATGACCATTATTTTCCACCCGGCCCAAGCAGCACCTTGTGTGCCTAACTCCAGTGCATGAAATGTGCATCATTTCCCACCCAGCCCCACCAGCACCTTGTGTGCCTGACTCCAGTGCATGAAATGAGCATAATTTTCCACCCTGCTCCACCAGCACCTCGTGTGCCTGACTGCAGTGCATGAAATGAGCATCATTTTCCACCCTGCCCAAGCAGCACCTCGTGTGCCTGACTCCAGTGCATGAAATGAGCATCATTTTCCACCCTGCCCCACTAACACCTTGTGTGCCTGACTTCAGTGCATGAAATGAGCATCATTTTCCACCCTGCGCCACCAGCACCTTGTGTGCCTGACTCCAGTGCATGAAATGAGCATCATTTTGCACCCTGCCCGAGCAGCACCTCGTGTGCCTGACTCTAGTGCATGAAATTAGCATCATTTTCCACCCTGCCCCACCAGCACCTTGGGTGAGTGACTCCAGTGCATGAAATAAGCATCATTTTCCACCCTGCCCCACCAGCACCTTGTGTGCCTGACTCCAGTGCATGAAATGAGCATTATTTTCCACTCTTCCCACCAGTACCTTGTGTACCTGTCTCTCCAGCGCATGAAATGAGCATCATTTTCCACCCTGCTCCACCAGCACCTTGCGTGCCTGACTCCAGTGCATGAAATGAGCATCATTTTCCACACTGCCGCACCAGCACCTTGCGTGCATGACTCCAGTGCATGAAATGAGCATCATTTTCCACCCTGCCCCACCAGCACCTTGCGTGCCTGACTCCAGTGCATGAAATGAGCATCATTTTCCACCCTGCCCCACCAGCACCTTGTGTACCTGTCTCTCCAGTGTATGAAAAAAGCATCATTTCCCACCCCGCCCCACCAGCACCTTGTGTGCCTGACTCCAGTGCATGAAATAAAATGAGCATCATTTTCCACCCAGCTCCACCAGCACCTTGTGTGCCTGACTCCAGTGCATGAAATGAGCATCATTTTCCACCCTGCCCGAGCAGCACCTTGTGTGCCTGACTCCAGTGCATTAAATGAGCATCATTTTCCACCCCGCCCCACCAGCACCTTGTGTGCCTTACTCCAGTGCATGAAATGAGCATCATTTTCCACCCCACCCCACCAGCACCTTGTGTGCCTGACCCCAGTGAATGAAATGAGCATCATTTTCTACCCTGCTCCACCAGCACCTTGCTCCACCAGCGCCTCGTGTGCCTGATTCCTGTGCATGAAATGAGCATCATTTTCCACCCAGCTCCACCAGCACCTTGAGTGCCTGACTCCAGTGCATGAAATGAGCATCATTTTCCACCCTGCCCCACCAGCACCTCGTGTGCCTGACTCCAGTGCATGAAATGAAATGAGCATCATTTTTTACCCAGCTCCACCCGCACTTTGTGTGCCTGACTCCAGTGCATGAAATGAAATGAGCATCATTTTCCACCCTGCCCCACCAGTACCTTCCATGCCTGACTCCAGTGTATGAAATAAGTATCATTTTCCACCCTGCCCGAGCAGCACCTCGTGTGCCTGACTCCAGTGCATGAAATGAGCATCATTTTCCACCCCTCCCCACCAGCACCTTTTGTGCCTGACTCCAGTGCATGAAATGAGCATAATTTTCCACCCCACCCCACCAGCACCTTGCGTGCCTGACTGCAGTGCGTGAAATGAGCGTCATTTTCCACCCAGCCCCAGCAGCACCTTGCGTGCCTGACTCCAGTGCGTGAAATGAGCGTCATTTTCCACCCTGCCCCAGCAGCACCTTGCGTGCCTGACTCCAGTGCGTGAAATGAGCGTCATTTTCCACGCTGCCCCAGCAGCACCTTGCGTGCCTGACTCCAGTGCGTGAAATGAGCGTCATTTTCCACCCAGCCCCAGCAGCACCTTGCGTGCCTGACTCCAGTGCGTGAAATGAGCGTCATTTTCCACCCTGCCCCACCAGCACCTTGCGTGCCTGACTCCAGTGCGTGAAATGAGCGTCATTTTCCATCCTGCCCCAGCAGCACCTTGCGTGCCTGACTCCAGTGCGTGAAATGAGCGTCATTTTCCACCCTGCCCCACCAGCACCTTGCGTGCCTGACTCCAGTGCGTGAAATGAGCGTCATTTTCCATCCTGCCCCAGCAGCACCTTGCGTGCCTGACTCCAGTGCATGAAATGAGCATCATTTTCCACCCTGCCCCACCAGCACCTTGCGTGCCTGACTCCAGTGCATGAAATGAGCATCATTTTCCACCCTGCCCCACCAGCACCTTGCGTGCCTGACTCCAGTGCATGAAATGAGCATCATTTTCCACCCTGCCCCACCAGCACCTTGCGTGCCTGACTCCAGTGCATGAAATGAGCATCATTTTCCACCCTTCCCCACCAGCACATCATGTGCCTGACTCCAGTGCATGAAATGAGCATCATTGTCCACCCTGCCCCACCAGCACCTTGCGTGCCTGACTCCAGTGCTTGAAATGACCATTATTTTCCACCCGGCCCGAGCAGCACCTCGTGTGCCTGACTCCAGTGCATGAAATGAGCATCATTTTCCACCATGCCCCATTGAGCACCTTGCGTGCCTGACTCCAGTGCATGAAATGAGCATCATTTTCCACCCTGCCCCACCAGCACCTTGCGTGCCTGACTCCAGTGCATGAAATGAGCATCATTTTCCACCCTGCCCCACCAGCACCTTGTGTACCTGTCTCTCCAGTGCATGAAAAAAGCATCATTTCCCACCATCCCCACCAGCACCTTGTGTGCCTGACTCCAGTGCATGAAAGGAAATGAGCATCATTTTCCATCCAGCTCCACCAGCACCTTGTGTGCCTGACTCCAGTGCATGAAATAAGCATCATTTTCCACCCTGCCCGAGCAGCACCTCGTGTGCCTGACTCCAGTGCATTAAATGAGCATCATTTTCCACCCCGCCCCACCAGCACCTTGTGTGCCTTACTCCAGTGCATGAAATGAGCATCATTTTCCACCCCACCCCACCAGCACCTTGTGTGCCTGACTCCAGTGAATGAAATGAGCATCATTTTCTACCCTGCTCCACCAGCACCTTGCTCCACCAGCGCCTCGTGTGCCTGATTCCAGTGCATGAAATGAGCATCATTTTCCACCCAGCTCCACCAGCACCTTGAGTGCCTGACTCCAGTGCATGAAATGAGCATCATTTTCCACCCTGCCCCACCAGCACCTTGCTCCACCAGCACCTTGTTTGCCTGACTCCAGTGCATGAAATGAAATGAGCATCATTTTCTACCCAGCTCCTCCCGCACTTTGTGTGCCTGATTCCAGTGCATGAAATGAAATGAGCATCATTTTCCACCCTGCCCCACCAGTACCTTGCATGCCTGACTTCAGTGCATGAAATGAGTATCATTTTCCACCCTGCCCGAGCAGCACCTCGTGTGCCTGACTCCAGTGCATGAAATGAGCATAATTTTCCACCCCTCCCCACCAGCACCTTTTGTGCCTGACTCCAGTGCATGAAATGAGCATCATTTTCCAACCCTGCTCCACCAGCACCTTGCGTGCCTGACTCCAGTGCATAAAATGAGCATCCATTTCCAACCAGCCCCACCAGCACCTTGCATGCCTGACTCCAGTGCATGAAGTGAGCATCATTTTCCAGCCTGCCCCACCAGCACCTTGCATGCCTGACTGCAGTGCATGAAATGAGCAGTTGTCTACACCGCCCCACCAGCACCATGTGTGCCTGACTACAGAGCATGAAATGAGCATAATTTTCCACCCCGCCCCAGCAGCGTCTTGCGTGCTTCACTCCAGTGCACGAAATGAGCATCATTTTCCACCCTGCCCCACCAGCACCTTGTGTGCCTTACTCCAATGCATGAAATGAGCATCATTTTCCACCCTGCCCCACCAGAACCTTGCGTGCCTGACTCCAGTGCATGAAATGAGCATCATTTTCTACCCTCCCCCACCAGCACCTTGTGTGCCTGACTCCAGTGCATGAAATGAGCATCATTTTCCACCCTGCCCCATCAGCACCTCATGTGCCTGACTCCGTGCATGAAATGAGCATCATTTTCCACCCTGCCCCACCAGCACCTTGCGTGCCTGACTCCAGTGCATGAAATGAGCATCATTTTCCACCCCGCCCCAGCAGCACCTTGTGTGCCTGACTCCAGTGCATGAAATGAGCATCATTTTCCACCCTACCCCACCAGCACCTTGTGTGCCTGACTACAGTGCATGAAATGAGAATCATTTTCCACCCAGCTCCACCAGCACCTCGTGTGCCTGACTCCAGTGCATGAAATGAAATGAGCATCATTTTCCACCCAGCTCCACCAGCACCTTGTGTGCCTGACTCCAGTGCATGAAATGAGCATCATTTTCCACCCTGCCCCACCAGCACCTTGTGTTCCTGTCTCTCCAGTGCATGAAATGAGCATCGTTTTCCACCCTGCCCCACCAGTACCTTGCTCCACCAGCACCTTGTGTGCCTGACTCCAGTGCATGAAATGAAATGAGCACCATTTTCCACCCTGCCCCAACAGCACCTTGCGTTCCTGACTCCAGTGCATGAAATGAGCATCATTTTCCACCCTGCCCCAGCAGCACCTTGCGTGCCTGACTCCAGTGCATGAAATGAGCGTCATTTTCCACCCTGCCCCAGCAGCCCCTTGTGTGCCTGACTCCAGTGCATGAAATGAGCGTCATTTTCCACCGTGCCCCAGCAGCACCTTGTGTGCCTGACTCCAGTGCATGAAATGAGCGTCATTTTCCACCCTGCCCCATTTAGCACCTTGCGTGCCTGACTCCAGTGCATGAAATGAGCGTCATTTTCCACCCTGCTCCACCAGCACCTCGTGTGCCTGACTCCAGTGCATGAAATGAGCATAATTTTCCACCCTGCCCCAGCAGCGTCTTCCGTGCCTCACTCCAGTGCATGAAATGAGCATCATTTTCCACCCTGCCCCACCAGCACCTTGTGTGCCTGACTCCAGTGCATGAAATGAGCATCATTTTCCACCTCCCCCACCAGCACCTTGTGTGCCTGCACCTTGCCAGCACCTTGTGTGCCTGACTCCAGTGCATGAAATGAGCATCATTGTCCACCCTGCCCCACCAGCACCTTGTGTGCCTGACTCCAGTGCATGAAATGAGCATCATTTTCCACCCTGCCCCACCAGCACCTTGCGTGCCTGACTCCAGTGCATGAAATGAGCATCATTTTCCACCCCGCCCCAGCAGCACCTTGTGTGCCTGACTCCAGTGCATGAAATGAGCATCATTTTCCACCCTACCCCACCAGCACCTTGTGTGCCTGACTACAGTGCATGAAATGAGAATCATTTTCCACCCAACTCCACCAGCACATCGTGTGCCTGACTCCAGTGTATGAAATGAAATGAGCATCATTTTCCACCCAGCTCCACCAGCACCTTGTGTGCCTGACTCCAGTGCATCAAATGAGCATCATTTTCCACCCTGCCCCACCAGCACCTTGTGTTCCTGTCTCTCCAGTGCATGAAATGAGCATCATTTTCCACCCTGCCCCACCAGTACCTTGCTCCACCAGCACCTTGCGTTCCTGACTCCAGTGCATGAAATGAGCATCATTTTCCACCCTGCCCCAGCAGCACCTTGCGTGCCTGACTCCAGTGCACGAAATGAGCATCATTTTCCACCCTGCCCCACCAGCACCTTGTGTGCCTTACTCCAGTGCATGAAATGAGCATCATTTTCCACCCTGCCCCACCAGAACCTTGCGTGCCTGACTCCAGTGCATGAAATGAGCATCATTTTCTACCCTCCCCCACCAGCACCTTGTGTGCCTGACTCCAGTGCATGAAATGAGCATCATTTTCCACCCTGCCCCATCAGCACCTCATGTGCCTGACTCCGTGCATGAAATGAGCATCATTTTCCACCCTGCCCCACCAGCACCTTGCGTGCCTGACTCCAGTGCATGAAATGAGCATCATTTTCCACCCCGCCCCAGCAGCACCTTGTGTGCCTGACTCCAGTGCATGAAATGAGCATCATTTTCCACCCTACCCCACCAGCACCTTGTGTGCCTGACTACAGTGCATGAAATGAGAATCATTTTCCACCCAGCTCCACCAGCACCTCGTGTGCCTGACTCCAGTGCATGAAATGAAATGAGCATCATTTTCCACCCAGCTCCACCAGCACCTTGTGTGCCTGACTCCAGTGCATGAAATGAGCATCATTTTCCACCCTGCCCCACCAGCACCTTGTGTTCCTGTCTCTCCAGTGCATGAAATGAGCATCGTTTTCCACCCTGCCCCACCAGTACCTTGCTCCACCAGCACCTTGTGTGCCTGACTCCAGTGCATGAAATGAAATGAGCATCATTTTCCACCCTGCCCCAACAGCACCTTGCGTTCCTGACTCCAGTGCATGAAATGAGCATCATTTTCCACCCTGCCCCAGCAGCACCTTGCGTGCCTGACTCCAGTGCATGAAATGAGCGTCATTTTCCACCCTGCCCCAGCAGCCCCTTGTGTGCCTGACTCCAGTGCATGAAATGAGCGTCATTTTCCACCGTGCCCCAGCAGCACCTTGCGTGCCTGACTCCAGTGCATGAAATGAGCGTCATTTTCCACCCTGCCCCATTTAGCACCTTGCGTGCCTGACTCCAGTGCATGAAATGAGCGTCATTTTCCACCCTGCTCCACCAGCACCTCGTGTGCCTGACTCCAGTGCATGAAATGAGCATAATTTTCCACCCTGCCCCAGCAGCGTCTTCCGTGCCTCACTCCAGTGCATGAAATGAGCATCATTTTCCACCCTGCCCCACCAGCACCTTGTGTGCCTGACTCCAGTGCATGAAATGAGCATCATTTTCCACCCTCCCCCACCAGCACCTTGTGTGCCTGCACCTTGCCAGCACCTTGTGTGCCTGACTCCAGTGCATGAAATGAGCATCATTGTCCACCCTGCCCCACCAGCACCTTGTGTGCCTGACTCCAGTGCATGAAATGAGCATCATTTTCCACCCTGCCCCACCAGCACCTTGCGTGACTGACTCCAGTGCATGAAATGAGCATCATTTTCCACCCCGCCCCAGCAGCACCTTGTGTGCCTGACTCCAGTGCATGAAATGAGCATCATTTTCCACCCTACCCCACCAGCACCTTGTGTGCCTGACTACAGTGCATGACATGAGAATCATTTTCCACCCAACTCCACCAGCACCTCGTGTGCCTGACTCCAGTGTATGAAATGAAATGAGCATCATTTTCCACCCAGCTCCACCAGCACCTTCTGTGCCTGACTCCAGTGCATCAAATGAGCATCATTTTCCACCCTGCCCCACCAGCACCTTGTGTTCCTGTCTCTCCAGTGCATGAAATGAGCATCATTTTCCACCCTGCCCCACCAGTACCTTGCTCCACCAGCACCTTGCGTTCCTGACTCCAGTGCATGAAATGAGCATCATTTTCCACCCTGCCCCAGCAGCACCTTGTGTGCCTGCACCTTGCCAGCACCTTGTGTGCCTGACTCCAGTGCATGAAATGAGCATCATTGTCCACCCTGCCCCACCAGCACCTTGTGTGCCTGACTCCAGTGCATGAAATGAGCATCATTTTCCACCCTGCCCCACCAGCACCTTGCGTGCCTGACTCCAGTGCATGAAATGAGCATCATTTTCCACCCCGCCCCAGCAGCACCTTGTGTGCCTGACTCCAGTGCATGAAATGAGCATCATTTTCCACCCTACCCCACCAGCACCTTGTGTGCCTGACTACAGTGCATTACATGAGAATCATTTTCCACCCAACTCCACCAGCACCTCGTGTGCCTGACTCCAGTGTATGAAATGAAATGAGCATCATTTTCCACCCAGCTCCACCAGCACCTTGTGTGCCTGACTCCAGTGCATCAAATGAGCATCATTTTCCACCCTGCCCCACCAGCACCTTGTGTTCCTGTCTCTCCAGTGCATGAAATGAGCATCATTTTCCACCCTGCCCCACCAGTACCTTGCTCCACCAGCACCTTGCGTTCCTGACTCCAGTGCATGAAATGAGCATCATTTTCCACCCTGCCCCAGCAGCACCTTGCGTGCCTGACTCCAGTGCATGAAATGATCGTCATTTTCCACCCTGCCCCAGCAGCACCTTGCGTGCCTGACTCCAGTGCATGAAATGAGCGTCATTTTCCACTGTGCCCCAGCAGCACCTTGCGTGCCTGACTCCAGTGCATGAAATGAGCATCATTTTCCACCATGCCCCATTGAGCACCTTGCGTGCCTGACTCCAGTGCATGAAATGATCGTCATTTTCCACCCTGCCCCAGCAGCACCTTGCGTGCCTGACTCCAGTGCATGAAATGAGCGTCATTTTCCACTGTGCCCCAGCAGCACCTTGCGTGCCTGACTCCAGTGCATGAAATGAGCATCATTTTCCACCATGCCCCATTGAGCACCTTGCGTGCCTGACTCCAGTGCATGAAATGATCGTCATTTTCCACCCTGCCCCAGCAGCACCTTGCGTGCCTGACTCCAGTGCTTGAAATGAGCATCATTTTCCACCCAGCCATGAAATGAGCATCATTTTCCACCCAGCCCCACCAGCACCTTGCTTGCCTGACTCCAGTGCATGAAATGAGCATAATTTTCCACCCGCCCCACCAGCACCTTATGTACCTAACTCCAGTGCATTAAATGAGCATCATTTTCCACCCTGCCCCAGCAGCACCTTGTGTGCCTGCCTCCAGTGCATGAAATGAGCCTCATTTTCCACCCTGCCCCACCAGCACCTTGTGTGCCTGACTCCAGTGCATGAAATGAGAATCATTTTCCACCCTGCCCCATTTAGCACCTTGCGTGCCTGACTCCAGTGCATGAAATGAGCGTCATTTTCCACCCTGCTCCACCAGCACCTTGTGTGCCTGACTCCAGTGCATGAAATGAGCATCATATTCTACCCTCCCCCACCAGCACCTTGTGTGCCTGACTCCAGTGCATGAAATGAGCATCATTGTCCAATCCTTCTCCACCAGCAGCTTGCGTGGCTGACTCCAGTGCATGAAATGAGCATAATTTTCCACCCCGCCCCAGCAGCGTCTTCCGTGCCTCACTCCAGTGCATGAAATGAGCATCATTTTCCACCCTGCCCCACCAGCACCTTGCGTGTCTGACTCCAGTGCATGAAATGAGCATCATTTTCCACCCTACCCCACCAGCACCTTATGTACCTAACTCCAGTGCATTAAATGAGCATCATTTTCCACCCTGCCTCAGCAGCACCTTGTGAGCCTGACTCCAGTGCATGAAATGAGCATCATTTTCCACCCTGCCCCACCAGCACCTTGTGTGCCTGACTCCAGTGCATGAAATGAGAATCATTTTCCACCCTGCCCCATTTAGCACCTTGCGTGCCTGACTCCAGTGCTTGAAATGAGCATCATTTTCCACCCAGCCATGAAATGAGCATCATTTTCCGCCCAGCCCCACCAGCACCTTGCTTGCCTGACTCCAGTGCATGAAATGAGCATAATTTTCCACCCGCCCCACCAGCACCTTATGTACCTAACTCCAGTGCATTAAATGAGCATCATTTTCCACCCTGTCCCAGCAGCACCTTGTGAGCCTGACTCCAGTGCATGAAATGAGCATCATTTTCCACCCTGCCCCACCAGCACCTTGTGTGCCTGACTCCAGTGCATGAAATGAGAATCACTTTCCACCCTGCCCCATTTAGCACCTTGCGTGCCTGACTCCAGTGCATGAAATGAGCGTCATTTTCCACCCTGCTCCACCAGCACCTCGTGTGCCTGACTCCAGTGCATGAAATGAGCATAATTTTCCACCCTGCCCCAGCAGCGTCTTCCCTGCCTCACTCCAGTGCATGAAATGAGCATCATTTTCCACCCTGCCCCACCAGCACCTTGTGTGCCTGACTCCAGTGCATGAAATGAGCATCATTTTCCACCCCCCCCACCAGCACCTTGTGTGCCTGACTCCAGTGCATGAAATGAGCATCATTTTCCAACCCTTCTCCACCAGCACCTTGCGTGGCTGACTCCAATGCATGAAATGAGCATAATTTTCCACCACGCCCCAGCAGCGTCTTCCGTGCCTCACTCCAGTGCATGAAATGAGCATCATTTTCCACCCAGCCATGAAATGAGCATCATTTTCCACCCGGCCCCTCCAGCACCTTGCTTGCCTGACTCCAGTGCATGAAATGAGCATAATTTTCCACCGGCCCCACCAGCACCTTATGTACCTAACTCCAGTGCATTAAATGAGCATCATTTTCCACCCTGACCCACCAGCCTGTTGCGTGCCTGACTCCAGTGCATGGAATGAGCATAATTTTCCACCCCGCAGTGCATGAAATGACCATTATTTTCCACCCGGCCCAAGCAGCACCTCGTGTGCCTAACTCCAGTGCATGAAATGAGCATAATTTTCCACCCCGCCCCAGCAGCGTCTTCCGTGCCTCACTCCAGTGCATGAAATGAGCATCATTTTCCACCCTGCCCCACCAGCACCTTGCGTGTCTGACTCCAGTGCATGAAATGAGCATCATTTTCCACCCTACCCCACCAGCACCTTGCGTGCCTGACTCCAGTGCTTGAAATGAGCATCATTTTCCACCCAGCCATGAAATGAGCATCATTTTCCACCCAGCCCCACCAGCACCTTGCTTGCCTGACTCCAGTGCATGAAATGAGCATAATTTTCCACCCGCCCCACCAGCACCTTATGTACCTAACTCCAGTGCATTAAATGAGCATCATTTTCCACCCTGCCCCAGCAGCACCTTGTGTGCCTGACTCCAGTGCATGAAATGAGCCTCATTTTCCACCCTGCCCCACCAGCACCTTGTGTGCCTGACTCCAGTGCATGAAATGAGAATCATTTTCCACCCTGCCCCATTTAGCACCTTGCGTGCCTGACTCCAGTGCATGACATGAGCATAATTTTCCACCCGGCCCCAGCAGCGTCTTCCGTGCCTCACTCCAGTGCATGAAATGAGCATCATTTTCTACCCTGCCCCACCAGCACCTTGCGTGTCTGACTCCAGTGCATTAAATGAGCATCATTTTCCACCCTGCCTCAGCAGCACCTTGTGAGCCTGACTCCAGTGCATGAAATGAGCATCATTTTCCACCCTGCCCCACCAGCACCTTGTGTGCCTGACTCCAGTGCATGAAATGAGAATCATTTTCCACCCTGCCCCATTTAGCACCTTGCATGCCTGACTCCAGTGCTTGAAATGAGCATCATTTTCCACCCAGCCATGAAATGAGCATCATTTTCCGCCCAGCCCCACCAGCACCTTGCTTGCCTGACTCCAGTGCATGAAATGAGCATAATTTTCCACCCGCCCCACCAGCACCTTATGTACCTAACTCCAGTGCATTAAATGAGCATCATTTTCCACCCTGCCCCAGCAGCACCTTGTGAGCCTGACTCCAGTGCATGAAATGAGCATCATTTTCCACCCTGCCCCACCAGCACCTTGTGTGCCTGACTCCAGTGCATGGAATGAGAATCATTTTCCACCCTGCCCCATTTAGCACCTTGCGTGCCTGACTCCATTGCATGAAATGAGCGTCATTTTCCACCCTGCTCCACCAGCACCTCGTGTGCCTGACTCCAGTGCATGAAATGAGCATAATTTTCCACCCTGCCCCAGCAGCGTCTTCCCTGCCTCACTCCAGTGCATGAAATGAGCATCATTTTCCAACCCTTCTCCACCAGCACCTTGCGTGGCTGACTCCAATGCATGAAATGAGTATCATTTTCCACCTTGCCCCACCAGCACCTTGTGTGCCTGACTCCAGTGCATGGAATGAGAATCATTTTCCACCCTGCCCCATTTAGCACCTTGCGTGCCTGACTCCATTGCATGAAATGAGCGTCATTTTCCACCCTGCTCCACCAGCACCTCGTGTGCCTGACTGCAATGCATGAAATGAGCATAATTTTCCACCACGCCCCAGCCACGTCTTCCGTGCCTCACTCCAGTGCATGAAATGAGCATCATTTTCCACCCAGCCATGAAATGAGCATCATTTTCCACCCAGCCCCTCCAGCACCTTGCTTGCCTGACTCCAGTGCATGAAATGAGCATAATTTTCCACCGGCCCCACCAGCACCTTATGTACCTAACTCCAGTGCATTAAATGAGCATCATTTTCCACCCTGCCCCACCAGCCTGTTGCGTGCCTGACTCCAGTGCATGGAATGAGCATAATTTTCCACCCCGCAGTGCATGAAATGACCATTATTTTCCACCCGGCCCAAGCAGCACCTTGTGTGCCTAACTCCAGTGCATGAAATGTGCATCATTTCCCACCCAGCCCCACCAGCACCTTGTGTGCCTGACTCCAGTGCATGAAATGAGCATAATTTTCCACCCTGCTCCACCAGCACCTCGTGTGCCTGACTGCAGTGCATGAAATGAGCATCATTTTCCACCCTGCCCAAGCAGCACCTCGTGTGCCTGACTCCAGTGCATGAAATGAGCATCATTTTCCACCCTGCCCCACTAACACCTTGTGTGCCTGACTTCAGTGCATGAAATGAGCATCATTTTCCACCCTGCGCCACCAGCACCTTGTGTGCCTGACTCCAGTGCATGAAATGAGCATCATTTTGCACCCTGCCCGAGCAGCACCTCGTGTGCCTGACTCTAGTGCATGAAATTAGCATCATTTTCCACCCTGCCCCACCAGCACCTTGGGTGAGTGACTCCAGTGCATGAAATAAGCATCATTTTCCACCCTGCCCCACCAGCACCTTGTGTGCCTGACTCCAGTGCATGAAATGAGCATTATTTTCCACTCTTCCCACCAGTACCTTGTGTACCTGTCTCTCCAGCGCATGAAATGAGCATCATTTTCCACCCTGCTCCACCAGCACCTTGCGTGCCTGACTCCAGTGCATGAAATGAGCATCATTTTCCACACTGCCGCACCAGCACCTTGCGTGCATGACTCCAGTGCATGAAATGAGCATCATTTTCCACCCTGCCCCACCAGCACCTTGCGTGCCTGACTCCAGTGCATGAAATGAGCATCATTTTCCACCCTGCCCCACCAGCACCTTGTGTACCTGTCTCTCCAGTGTATGAAAAAAGCATCATTTCCCACCCCGCCCCACCAGCACCTTGTGTGCCTGACTCCAGTGCATGAAATAAAATGAGCATCATTTTCCACCCAGCTCCACCAGCACCTTGTGTGCCTGACTCCAGTGCATGAAATGAGCATCATTTTCCACCCTGCCCGAGCAGCACCTTGTGTGCCTGACTCCAGTGCATTAAATGAGCATCATTTTCCACCCCGCCCCACCAGCACCTTGTGTGCCTTACTCCAGTGCATGAAATGAGCATCATTTTCCACCCCACCCCACCAGCACCTTGTGTGCCTGACCCCAGTGAATGAAATGAGCATCATTTTCTACCCTGCTCCACCAGCACCTTGCTCCACCAGCGCCTCGTGTGCCTGATTCCTGTGCATGAAATGAGCATCATTTTCCACCCAGCTCCACCAGCACCTTGAGTGCCTGACTCCAGTGCATGAAATGAGCATCATTTTCCACCCTGCCCCACCAGCACCTCGTGTGCCTGACTCCAGTGCATGAAATGAAATGAGCATCATTTTTTACCCAGCTCCACCCGCACTTTGTGTGCCTGACTCCAGTGCATGAAATGAAATGAGCATCATTTTCCACCCTGCCCCACCAGTACCTTCCATGCCTGACTCCAGTGTATGAAATAAGTATCATTTTCCACCCTGCCCGAGCAGCACCTCGTGTGCCTGACTCCAGTGCATGAAATGAGCATCATTTTCCACCCCTCCCCACCAGCACCTTTTGTGCCTGACTCCAGTGCATGAAATGAGCATAATTTTCCACCCCACCCCACCAGCACCTTGCGTGCCTGACTGCAGTGCGTGAAATGAGCGTCATTTTCCACCCAGCCCCAGCAGCACCTTGCGTGCCTGACTCCAGTGCGTGAAATGAGCGTCATTTTCCACCCTGCCCCAGCAGCACCTTGCGTGCCTGACTCCAGTGCGTGAAATGAGCGTCATTTTCCACGCTGCCCCAGCAGCACCTTGCGTGCCTGACTCCAGTGCGTGAAATGAGCGTCATTTTCCACCCAGCCCCAGCAGCACCTTGCGTGCCTGACTCCAGTGCGTGAAATGAGCGTCATTTTCCACCCTGCCCCACCAGCACCTTGCGTGCCTGACTCCAGTGCGTGAAATGAGCGTCATTTTCCATCCTGCCCCAGCAGCACCTTGCGTGCCTGACTCCAGTGCGTGAAATGAGCGTCATTTTCCACCCTGCCCCACCAGCACCTTGCGTGCCTGACTCCAGTGCGTGAAATGAGCGTCATTTTCCATCCTGCCCCAGCAGCACCTTGCGTGCCTGACTCCAGTGCATGAAATGAGCATCATTTTCCACCCTGCCCCACCAGCACCTTGCGTGCCTGACTCCAGTGCATGAAATGAGCATCATTTTCCACCCTGCCCCACCAGCACCTTGCGTGCCTGACTCCAGTGCATGAAATGAGCATCATTTTCCACCCTGCCCCACCAGCACCTTGCGTGCCTGACTCCAGTGCATGAAATGAGCATCATTTTCCACCCTGCCCCACCAGCACATCATGTGCCTGACTCCAGTGCATGAAATGAGCATCATTGTCCACCCTGCCCCACCAGCACCTTGCGTGCCTGACTCCAGTGCTTGAAATGACCATTATTTTCCACCCGGCCCGAGCAGCACCTCGTGTGCCTGACTCCAGTGCATGAAATGAGCATCATTTTCCACCATGCCCCATTGAGCACCTTGCGTGCCTGACTCCAGTGCATGAAATGAGCATCATTTTCCACCCTGCCCCACCAGCACCTTGCGTGCCTGACTCCAGTGCATGAAATGAGCATCATTTTCCACCCTGCCCCACCAGCACCTTGTGTACCTGTCTCTCCAGTGCATGAAAAAAGCATCATTTCCCACCATCCCCACCAGCACCTTGTGTGCCTGACTCCAGTGCATGAAAGGAAATGAGCATCATTTTCCATCCAGCTCCACCAGCACCTTGTGTGCCTGACTCCAGTGCATGAAATAAGCATCATTTTCCACCCTGCCCGAGCAGCACCTCGTGTGCCTGACTCCAGTGCATTAAATGAGCATCATTTTCCACCCCGCCCCACCAGCACCTTGTGTGCCTTACTCCAGTGCATGAAATGAGCATCATTTTCCACCCCACCCCACCAGCACCTTGTGTGCCTGACTCCAGTGAATGAAATGAGCATCATTTTCTACCCTGCTCCACCAGCACCTTGCTCCACCAGCGCCTCGTGTGCCTGATTCCAGTGCATGAAATGAGCATCATTTTCCACCCAGTTCCACCAGCACCTTGAGTGCCTGACTCCAGTGCATGAAATGAGCATCATTTTCCACCCTGCCCCACCAGCACCTTGCTCCACCAGCACCTTGTTTGCCTGACTCCAGTGCATGAAATGAAATGAGCATCATTTTCTACCCAGCTCCTCCCGCACTTTGTGTGCCTGATTCCAGTGCATGAAATGAAATGAGCATCATTTTCCACCCTGCCCCACCAGTACCTTGCATGCCTGACTTCAGTGCATGAAATGAGTATCATTTTCCACCCTGCCCGAGCAGCACCTCGTGTGCCTGACTCCAGTGCATGAAATGAGCATAATTTTCCACCCCTCCCCACCAGCACCTTTTGTGCCTGACTCCAGTGCATGAAATGAGCATCATTTTCCAACCCTGCTCCACCAGCACCTTGCGTGCCTGACTCCAGTGCATAAAATGAGCATCCATTTCCAACCAGCCCCACCAGCACCTTGCATGCCTGACTCCAGTGCATGAAGTGAGCATCATTTTCCAGCCTGCCCCACCAGCACCTTGCATGCCTGACTGCAGTGCATGAAATGAGCAGTTGTCTACACCGCCCCACCAGCACCATGTGTGCCTGACTACAGAGCATGAAATGAGCATAATTTTCCACCCCGCCCCAGCAGCGTCTTGCGTGCTTCACTCCAGTGCACGAAATGAGCATCATTTTCCACCCTGCCCCACCAGCACCTTGTGTGCCTTACTCCAATGCATGAAATGAGCATCATTTTCCACCCTGCCCCACCAGAACCTTGCGTGCCTGACTCCAGTGCATGAAATGAGCATCATTTTCCACCCTGCCCCACCAGCACCTTGTGTTCCTGTCTCTCCAGTGCATGAAATGAGCATCGTTTTCCACCCTGCCCCACCAGTACCTTGCTCCACCAGCACCTTGTGTGCCTGACTCCAGTGCATGAAATGAAATGAGCATCATTTTCCACCCTGCCCCAACAGCACCTTGCGTTCCTGACTCCAGTGCATGAAATGAGCATCATTTTCCACCCTGCCCCAGCAGCACCTTGCGTGCCTGACGCCAGTGCATGAAATGAGCGTCATTTTCCACCCTGCCCCAGCAGCCCCTTGTGTGCCTGACTCCAGTGCATGAAATGAGCGTCATTTTCCACCGTGCCCCAGCAGCACCTTGTGTGCCTGACTCCAGTGCATGAAATGAGCGTCATTTTCCACCCTGCCCCATTTAGCACCTTGCGTGCCTGACTCCAGTGCATGAAATGAGCGTCATTTTCCACCCTGCTCCACCAGCACCTCGTGTGCCTGACTCCAGTGCATGAAATGAGCATAATTTTCCACCCTGCCCCAGCAGCGTCTTCCGTGCCTCACTCCAGTGCATGAAATGAGCATCATTTTCCACCCTGCCCCACCAGCACCTTGTGTGCCTGACTCCAGTGCATGAAATGAGCATCATTTTCCACCTCCCCCACCAGCACCTTGTGTGCCTGCACCTTGCCAGCACCTTGTGTGCCTGACTCCAGTGCATGAAATGAGCATCATTGTCCACCCTGCCCCACCAGCACCTTGTGTGCCTGACTCCAGTGCATGAAATGAGCATCATTTTCCACCCTGCCCCACCAGCACCTTGCGTGCCTGACTCCAGTGCATGAAATGAGCATCATTTTCCACCCCGCCCCAGCAGCACCTTGTGTGCCTGACTCCAGTGCATGAAATGAGCATCATTTTCCACCCTACCCCACCAGCACCTTGTGTGCCTGACTCCAGTGCATCAAATGAGCATCATTTTCCACCCTGCCCCACCAGCACCTTGTGTTCCTGTCTCTCCAGTGCATGAAATGAGCATCATTTTCCACCCTGCCCCACCAGTACCTTGCTCCACCAGCACCTTGCGTTCCTGACTCCAGTGCATGAAATGAGCATCATTTTCCACCCTGCCCCAGCAGCACCTTGCGTGCCTGACTCCAGTGCATGAAATGAGCATCATTTTCCACCCTGCCCCACCAGCACCTTGTGTGCCTTACTCCAGTGCATGAAATGAGCATCATTTTCCACCCTGCCCCACCAGAACCTTGCGTGCCTGACTCCAGTGCATGAAATGAGCATCATTTTCTACCCTCCCCCACCAGCACCTTGTGTGCCTGACTCCAGTGCATGAAATGAGCATCATTTTCCACCCTGCCCCATCAGCACCTCATGTGCCTGACTCCGTGCATGAAATGAGCATCATTTTCCACCCTGCCCCACCAGCACCTTGCGTGCCTGACTCCAGTGCATGAAATGAGCATCATTTTCCACCCCGCCCCAGCAGCACCTTGTGTGCCTGACTCCAGTGCATGAAATGAGCATCATTTTCCACCCTACCCCACCAGCACCTTGTGTGCCTGACTACAGTGCATGAAATGAGAATCATTTTCCACCCAGCTCCACCAGCACCTCGTGTGCCTGACTCCAGTGCATGAAATGAAATGAGCATCATTTTCCACCCAGCTCCACCAGCACCTTGTGTGCCTGACTCCAGTGCATGAAATGAGCATCATTTTCCACCCTGCCCCACCAGCACCTTGTGTTCCTGTCTCTCCAGTGCATGAAATGAGCATCGTTTTCCACCCTGCCCCACCAGTACCTTGCTCCACCAGCACCTTGTGTGCCTGACTCCAGTGCATGAAATGAAATGAGCATCATTTTCCACCCTGCCCCAACAGCACCTTGCGTTCCTGACTCCAGTGCATGAAATGAGCATCATTTTCCACCCTGCCCCAGCAGCACCTTGCGTGCCTGACTCCAGTGCATGAAATGAGCGTCATTTTCCACCCTGCCCCAGCAGCCCCTTGTGTGCCTGACTCCAGTGCATGAAATGAGCGTCATTTTCCACCGTGCCCCAGCAGCACCTTGCGTGCCTGACTCCAGTGCATGAAATGAGCGTCATTTTCCACCCTGCCCCATTTAGCACCTTGCGTGCCTGACTCCAGTGCATGAAATGAGCGTCATTTTCCACCCTGCTCCACCAGCACCTCGTGTGCCTGACTCCAGTGCATGAAATGAGCATAATTTTCCACCCTGCCCCAGCAGCGTCTTCCGTGCCTCACTCCAGTGCATGAAATGAGCATCATTTTCCACCCTGCCCCACCAGCACCTTGTGTGCCTGACTCCAGTGCATGAAATGAGCATCATTTTCCACCCTCCCCCACCAGCACCTTGTGTGCCTGCACCTTGCCAGCACCTTGTGTGCCTGACTCCAGTGCATGAAATGAGCATCATTGTCCACCCTGCCCCACCAGCACCTTGTGTGCCTGACTCCAGTGCATGAAATGAGCATCATTTTCCACCCTGCCCCACCAGCACCTTGCGTGCCTGACTCCAGTGCATGAAATGAGCATCATTTTCCACCCCGCCCCAGCAGCACCTTGTGTGCCTGACTCCAGTGCATGAAATGAGCATCATTTTCCACCCTACCCCACCAGCACCTTGTGTGCCTGACTACAGTGCATGACATGAGAATCATTTTCCACCCAACTCCACCAGCACCTCGTGTGCCTGACTCCAGTGTATGAAATGAAATGAGCATCATTTTCCACCCAGCTCCACCAGCACCTTGTGTGCCTGACTCCAGTGCATCAAATGAGCATCATTTTCCACCCTGCCCCACCAGCACCTTGTGTTCCTGTCTCTCCAGTGCATGAAATGAGCATCATTTTCCACCCTGCCCCACCAGTACCTTGCTCCACCAGCACCTTGCGTTCCTGACTCCAGTGCATGAAATGAGCATCATTTTCCACCCTGCCCCAGCAGCACCTTGTGTGCCTGCACCTTGCCAGCACCTTGTGTGCCTGACTCCAGTGCATGAAATGAGCATCATTGTCCACCCTGCCCCACCAGCACCTTGTGTGCCTGACTCCAGTGCATGAAATGAGCATCATTTTCCACCCTGCCCCACCAGCACCTTGCGTGCCTGACTCCAGTGCATGAAATGAGCATCATTTTCCACCCCGCCCCAGCAGCACCTTGTGTGCCTGACTCCAGTGCATGAAATGAGCATCATTTTCCACCCTACCCCACCAGCACCTTGTGTGCCTGACTACAGTGCATGACATGAGAATCATTTTCCACCCAACTCCACCAGCACCTCGTGTGCCTGACTCCAGTGTATGAAATGAAATGAGCATCATTTTCCACCCAGCTCCACCAGCACCTTGTGTGCCTGACTCCAGTGCATCAAATGAGCATCATTTTCCACCCTGCCCCACCAGCACCTTGTGTTCCTGTCTCTCCAGTGCATGAAATGAGCATCATTTTCCACCCTGCCCCACCAGTACCTTGCTCCACCAGCACCTTGCGTTCCTGACTCCAGTGCATGAAATGAGCATCATTTTCCACCCTGCCCCAGCAGCACCTTGCGTGCCTGACTCCAGTGCATGAAATGATCGTCATTTTCCACCCTGCCCCAGCAGCACCTTGCGTGCCTGACTCCAGTGCATGAAATGAGCGTCATTTTCCACTGTGCCCCAGCAGCACCTTGCGTGCCTGACTCCAGTGCATGAAATGAGCATCATTTTCCACCATGCCCCATTGAGCACCTTGCGTGCCTGACTCCAGTGCATGAAATGATCGTCATTTTCCACCCTGCCCCAGCAGCACCTTGCGTGCCTGACTCCAGTGCATGAAATGAGCGTCATTTTCCACTGTGCCCCAGCAGCACCTTGCGTGCCTGACTCCAGTGCATGAAATGAGCATCATTTTCCACCATGCCCCATTGAGCACCTTGCGTGCCTGACTCCAGTGCATGAAATGAGCGTCATTTTCCACCCTGCTCCACCAGCACCTCGTGTGCCTGACTCCAGTGCATGAAATGAGCATAATTTTCCACCCCGCCCCAGCAGCGTCTTCCGCGCCTCACTCCAGTGCATGAAATGAGCATCATTTTCCACCCTGCCCCACCAGCACCTTGTGTGCCTGACTCCAGTGCATGAAATGAGCATCATTTTCCACCCTCCCCCACCAGCACCTTGTGTGCCTGACTCCAGTGCATGAAATGAGCATCATTTTCCAACCCTTCTCCACCAGCACCTTGCGTGGCTGACTCCAGTGCATGAAATGAGCATAATTTTCCACCCCGCCCCAGCAGCGTCTTCCGTGCCTCACTCCAGTGCATGAAATGAGCATCATTTTCCACCCTGCCCCACCAGCACCTTGCGTGTCTGACTCCAGTGCATGAAATGAGCATCATTTTCCACCCTACCCCACCAGCACCTTGCGTGCCTGACTCCAGTGCTTGAAATGAGCATCATTTTCCACCCAGCCATGAAATGAGCATCATTTTCCACCCAGCCCCACCAGCACCTTGCTTGCCTGACTCCAGTGCATGAAATGAGCATAATTTTCCACCCGCCCCACCAGCACCTTATGTACCTAACTCCAGTGCATTAAATGAGCATCATTTTCCACCCTGCCCCAGCAGCACCTTGTGAGCCTGACTCCAGTGCATGAAATGAGCCTCATTTTCCACCCTGCCCCACCAGCACCTTGTGTGCCTGACTCCAGTGCATGAAATGAGAATCATTTTCCACCCTGCCCCATTTAGCACCTTGCGTGCCTGACTCCAGTGCATGAAATGAGCGTCATTTTCCACCCTGCTCCACCAGCACCTTGTGTGCCTGACTCCAGTGCATGAAATGAGCATCATATTCTACCCTCCCCCACCAGCACCTTGTGTGCCTGACTCCAGTGCATGAAATGAGCATCATTGTCCAATCCTTCTCCACCAGCAGCTTGCGTGGCTGACTCCAGTGCATGAAATGAGCATAATTTTCCACCCCGCCCCAGCAGCGTCTTCCGTGCCTCACTCCAGTGCATGAAATGAGCATCATTTTCCACCCTGCCCCACCAGCACCTTGCGTGTCTGACTCCAGTGCATGAAATGAGCATCATTTTCCACCCTACCCCACCAGCACCTTATGTACCTAACTCCAGTGCATTAAATGAGCATCATTTTCCACCCTGCCTCAGCAGCACCTTGTGAGCCTGACTCCAGTGCATGAAATGAGCATCATTTTCCACCCTGCCCCACCAGCACCTTGTGTGCCTGACTCCAGTGCATGAAATGAGAATCATTTTCCACCCTGCCCCATTTAGCACCTTGCGTGCCTGACTCCAGTGCTTGAAATGAGCATCATTTTCCACCCAGCCATGAAATGAGCATCATTTTCCGCCCAGCCCCACCAGCACCTTGCTTGCCTGACTCCAGTGCATGAAATGAGCATAATTTTCCACCCGCCCCACCAGCACCTTATGTACCTAACTCCAGTGCATTAAATGAGCATCATTTTCCACCCTGTCCCAGCAGCACCTTGTGAGCCTGACTCCAGTGCATGAAATGAGCATCATTTTCCACCCTGCCCCACCAGCACCTTGTGTGCCTGACTCCAGTGCATGAAATGAGAATCACTTTCCACCCTGCCCCATTTAGCACCTTGCGTGCCTGACTCCAGTGCATGAAATGAGCGTCATTTTCCACCCTGCTCCACCAGCACCTCGTGTGCCTGACTCCAGTGCATGAAATGAGCATAATTTTCCACCCTGCCCCAGCAGCGTCTTCCCTGCCTCACTCCAGTGCATGAAATGAGCATCATTTTCCACCCTGCCCCACCAGCACCTTGTGTGCCTGACTCCAGTGCATGAAATGAGCATCATTTTCCACCCCCCCCACCAGCACCTTGTGTGCCTGACTCCAGTGCATGAAATGAGCATCATTTTCCAACCCTTCTCCACCAGCACCTTGCGTGGCTGACTCCAATGCATGAAATGAGCATAATTTTCCACCACGCCCCAGCAGCGTCTTCCGTGCCTCACTCCAGTGCATGAAATGAGCATCATTTTCCACCCAGCCATGAAATGAGCATCATTTTCCACCCGGCCCCTCCAGCACCTTGCTTGCCTGACTCCAGTGCATGAAATGAGCATAATTTTCCACCGGCCCCACCAGCACCTTATGTACCTAACTCCAGTGCATTAAATGAGCATCATTTTCCACCCTGCCCCACCAGCCTGTTGCGTGCCTGACTCCAGTGCATGGAATGAGCATAATTTTCCACCCCGCAGTGCATGAAATGACCATTATTTTCCACCCGGCCCAAGCAGCACCTCGTGTGCCTAACTCCAGTGCATGAAATGAGCATAATTTTCCACCCCGCCCCAGCAGCGTCTTCCGTGCCTCACTCCAGTGCATGAAATGAGCATCATTTTCCACCCTGCCCCACCAGCACCTTGCGTGTCTGACTCCAGTGCATGAAATGAGCATCATTTTCCACCCTACCCCACCAGCACCTTGCGTGCCTGACTCCAGTGCTTGAAATGAGCATCATTTTCCACCCAGCCATGAAATGAGCATCATTTTCCACCCAGCCCCACCAGCACCTTGCTTGCCTGACTCCAGTGCATGAAATGAGCATAATTTTCCACCCGCCCCACCAGCACCTTATGTACCTAACTCCAGTGCATTAAATGAGCATCATTTTCCACCCTGCCCCAGCAGCACCTTGTGTGCCTGACTCCAGTGCATGAAATGAGCCTCATTTTCCACCCTGCCCCACCAGCACCTTGTGTGCCTGACTCCAGTGCATGAAATGAGAATCATTTTCCACCCTGCCCCATTTAGCACCTTGCGTGCCTGACTCCAGTGCATGACATGAGCATAATTTTCCACCCGGCCCCAGCAGCGTCTTCCGTGCCTCACTCCAGTGCATGAAATGAGCATCATTTTCTACCCTGCCCCACCAGCACCTTGCGTGTCTGACTCCAGTGCATTAAATGAGCATCATTTTCCACCCTGCCTCAGCAGCACCTTGTGAGCCTGACTCCAGTGCATGAAATGAGCATCATTTTCCACCCTGCCCCACCAGCACCTTGTGTGCCTGACTCCAGTGCATGAAATGAGAATCATTTTCCACCCTGCCCCATTTAGCACCTTGCATGCCTGACTCCAGTGCTTGAAATGAGCATCATTTTCCACCCAGCCATGAAATGAGCATCATTTTCCGCCCAGCCCCACCAGCACCTTGCTTGCCTGACTCCAGTGCATGAAATGAGCATAATTTTCCACCCGCCCCACCAGCACCTTATGTACCTAACTCCAGTGCATTAAATGAGCATCATTTTCCACCCTGCCCCAGCAGCACCTTGTGAGCCTGACTCCAGTGCATGAAATGAGCATCATTTTCCACCCTGCCCCACCAGCACCTTGTGTGCCTGACTCCAGTGCATGGAATGAGAATCATTTTCCACCCTGCCCCATTTAGCACCTTGCGTGCCTGACTCCATTGCATGAAATGAGCGTCATTTTCCACCCTGCTCCACCAGCACCTCGTGTGCCTGACTCCAGTGCATGAAATGAGCATAATTTTCCACCCTGCCCCAGCAGCGTCTTCCCTGCCTCACTCCAGTGCATGAAATGAGCATCATTTTCCAACCCTTCTCCACCAGCACCTTGCGTGGCTGACTCCAATGCATGAAATGAGCATCATTTTCCACCTTGCCCCACCAGCACCTTGTGTGCCTGACTCCAGTGCATGGAATGAGAATCATTTTCCACCCTGCCCCATTTAGCACCTTGCGTGCCTGACTCCATTGCATGAAATGAGCGTCATTTTCCACCCTGCTCCACCAGCACCTCGTGTGCCTGACTGCAATGCATGAAATGAGCATAATTTTCCACCACGCCCCAGCCACGTCTTCCGTGCCTCACTCCAGTGCATGAAATGAGCATCATTTTCCACCCAGCCATGAAATGAGCATCATTTTCCACCCAGCCCCTCCAGCACCTTGCTTGCCTGACTCCAGTGCATGAAATGAGCATAATTTTCCACCGGCCCCACCAGCACCTTATGTACCTAACTCCAGTGCATTAAATGAGCATCATTTTCCACCCTGCCCCACCAGCCTGTTGCGTGCCTGACTCCAGTGCATGGAATGAGCATAATTTTCCACCCCGCAGTGCATGAAATGACCATTATTTTCCACCCGGCCCAAGCAGCACCTTGTGTGCCTAACTCCAGTGCATGAAATGTGCATCATTTCCCACCCAGCCCCACCAGCACCTTGTGTGCCTGACTCCAGTGCATGAAATGAGCATAATTTTCCACCCTGCTCCACCAGCACCTCGTGTGCCTGACTGCAGTGCATGAAATGAGCATCATTTTCCACCCTGCCCAAGCAGCACCTCGTGTGCCTGACTCCAGTGCATGAAATGAGCATCATTTTCCACCCTGCCCCACTAACACCTTGTGTGCCTGACTTCAGTGCATGAAATGAGCATCATTTTCCACCCTGCGCCACCAGCACCTTGTGTGCCTGACTCCAGTGCATGAAATGAGCATCATTTTGCACCCTGCCCGAGCAGCACCTCGTGTGCCTGACTCTAGTGCATGAAATTAGCATCATTTTCCACCCTGCCCCACCAGCACCTTGGGTGAGTGACTCCAGTGCATGAAATAAGCATCATTTTCCACCCTGCCCCACCAGCACCTTGTGTGCCTGACTCCAGTGCATGAAATGAGCATAATTCTCCACCCAGCCCCACCAGCACCTTGGGTGCCTGACTCCAGTGCATGAAATGAGCATTATTTTCCACTCTTCCCACCAGTACCTTGTGTACCTGTCTCTCCAGCGCATGAAATGAGCATCATTTTCCACCCTGCTCCACCAGCACCTTGCGTGCCTGACTCCAGTGCATGAAATGAGCATCATTTTCCACACTGCCGCACCAGCACCTTGCGTGCATGACTCCAGTGCATGAAATGAGCATCATTTTCCACCCTGCCCCACCAGCACCTTGCGTGCCTGACTCCAGTGCATGAAATGAGCATCATTTTCCACCCTGCCCCACCAGCACCTTGTGTGCCTGACTCCAGTGCATGGAATGAGAATCATTTTCCACCCTGCCCCACCAGCACCTTGCGTGCCTGACTCCAGTGCTTGAAATGAGCATCATTTTCCACCCAGCCATGAAATGAGCATCATTTTCCGCCCAGCCCCACCAGCACCTTGCTTGCCTGACTCCAGTGCATGAAATGAGCATAATTTTCCACCCGCCCCACCAGCACCTTATGTACCTAACTCCAGTGCATTAAATGAGCATCATTTTCCACCCTGCCCCAGCAGCACCTTGTGAGCCTGACTCCAGTGCATGAAATGAGCATCATTTTCCACCCTGCCCCACCAGCACCTTGTGTGCCTGACTCCAGTGCATGGAATGAGAATCATTTTCCACCCTGCCCCATTTAGCACCTTGCGTGCCTGACTCCATTGCATGAAATGAGCGTCATTTTCCACCCTGCTCCACCAGCACCTCGTGTGCCTGACTCCAGTGCATGAAATGAGCATAATTTTCCACCCTGCCCCAGCAGCGTCTTCCCTGCCTCACTCCAGTGCATGAAATGAGCATCATTTTCCAACCCTTCTCCACCAGCACCTTGCGTGGCTGACTCCAATGCATGAAATGAGCATCATTTTCCACCTTGCCCCACCAGCACCTTGTGTGCCTGACTCCAGTGCATGGAATGAGAATCATTTTCCACCCTGCCCCATTTAGCACCTTGCGTGCCTGACTCCATTGCATGAAATGAGCGTCATTTTCCACCCTGCTCCACCAGCACCTCGTGTGCCTGACTGCAATGCATGAAATGAGCATAATTTTCCACCACGCCCCAGCCACGTCTTCCGTGCCTCACTCCAGTGCATGAAATGAGCATCATTTTCCACCCAGCCATGAAATGAGCATCATTTTCCACCCAGCCCCTCCAGCACCTTGCTTGCCTGACTCCAGTGCATGAAATGAGCATAATTTTCCACCGGCCCCACCAGCACCTTATGTACCTAACTCCAGTGCATTAAATGAGCATCATTTTCCACCCTGCCCCACCAGCCTGTTGCGTGCCTGACTCCAGTGCATGGAATGAGCATAATTTTCCACCCCGCAGTGCATGAAATGACCATTATTTTCCACCCGGCCCAAGCAGCACCTTGTGTGCCTAACTCCAGTGCATGAAATGTGCATCATTTCCCACCCAGCCCCACCAGCACCTTGTGTGCCTGACTCCAGTGCATGAAATGAGCATAATTTTCCACCCTGCTCCACCAGCACCTCGTGTGCCTGACTGCAGTGCATGAAATGAGCATCATTTTCCACCCTGCCCAAGCAGCACCTCGTGTGCCTGACTCCAGTGCATGAAATGAGCATCATTTTCCACCCTGCCCCACTAACACCTTGTGTGCCTGACTTCAGTGCATGAAATGAGCATCATTTTCCACCCTGCGCCACCAGCACCTTGTGTGCCTGACTCCAGTGCATGAAATGAGCATCATTTTGCACCCTGCCCGAGCAGCACCTCGTGTGCCTGACTCTAGTGCATGAAATTAGCATCATTTTCCACCCTGCCCCACCAGCACCTTGGGTGAGTGACTCCAGTGCATGAAATAAGCATCATTTTCCACCCTGCCCCACCAGCACCTTGTGTGCCTGACTCCAGTGCATGAAATGAGCATAATTCTCCACCCAGCCCCACCAGCACCTTGGGTGCCTGACTCCAGTGCATGAAATGAGCATTATTTTCCACTCTTCCCACCAGTACCTTGTGTACCTGTCTCTCCAGCGCATGAAATGAGCATCATTTTCCACCCTGCTCCACCAGCACCTTGCGTGCCTGACTCCAGTGCATGAAATGAGCATCATTTTCCACACTGCCGCACCAGCACCTTGCGTGCATGACTCCAGTGCATGAAATGAGCATCATTTTCCACCCTGCCCCACCAGCACCTTGCGTGCCTGACTCCAGTGCATGAAATGAGCATCATTTTCCACCCTGCCCCACCAGCACCTTGTGTACCTGTCTCTCCAGTGTATGAAAAAAGCATCATTTCCCACCCCGCCCCACCAGCACCTTGTGTGCCTGACTCCAGTGCATGAAATAAAATGAGCATCATTTTCCACCCAGCTCCACCAGCACCTTGTGTGCCTGACTCCAGTGCATGAAATGAGCATCATTTTCCACCCTGCCCGAGCAGCACCTTGTGTGCCTGACTCCAGTGCATTAAATGAGCATCATTTTCCACCCCGCCCCACCAGCACCTTGTGTGCCTTACTCCAGTGCATGAAATGAGCATCATTTTCCACCCCACCCCACCAGCACCTTGTGTGCCTGACCCCAGTGAATGAAATGAGCATAATTTTCTACCCTGCTCCACCAGCACCTTGCTCCACCAGCGCCTCGTGTGCCTGATTCCTGTGCATGAAATGAGCATCATTTTCCACCCAGCTCCACCAGCACCTTGAGTGCCTGACTCCAGTGCATGAAATGAGCATCATTTTCCACCCTGCCCCACCAGCACCTCGTGTGCCTGACTCCAGTGCATGAAATGAAATGAGCATCATTTTTTACCCAGCTCCACCCGCACTTTGTGTGCCTGACTCCAGTGCATGAAATGAAATGAGCATCATTTTCCACCCTGCCCCACCAGTACCTTCCATGCCTGACTCCAGTGTATGAAATAAGTATCATTTTCCACCCTGCCCGAGCAGCACCTCGTGTGCCTGACTCCAGTGCATGAAATGAGCATCATTTTCCACCCCTCCCCACCAGCACCTTTTGTGCCTGACTCCAGTGCATGAAATGAGCATAATTTTCCACCCCACCCCACCAGCACCTTGCGTGCCTGACTGCAGTGCGTGAAATGAGCGTCATTTTCCACCCAGCCCCAGCAGCACCTTGCGTGCCTGACTCCAGTGCGTGAAATGAGCGTCATTTTCCACCCTGCCCCAGCAGCACCTTGCGTGCCTGACTCCAGTGCGTGAAATGAGCGTCATTTTCCACGCTGCCCCAGCAGCACCTTGCGTGCCTGACTCCAGTGCGTGAAATGAGCGTCATTTTCCACCCAGCCCCAGCAGCACCTTGCGTGCCTGACTCCAGTGCGTGAAATGAGCGTCATTTTCCACCCTGCCCCACCAGCACCTTGCGTGCCTGACTCCAGTGCGTGAAATGAGCGTCATTTTCCATCCTGCCCCAGCAGCACCTTGCGTGCCTGACTCCAGTGCGTGAAATGAGCGTCATTTTCCACCCTACCCCACCAGCACCTTGCGTGCCTGACTCCAGTGCGTGAAATGAGCGTCATTTTCCATCCTGCCCCAGCAGCACCTTGCGTGCCTGACTCCAGTGCATGAAATGAGCATCATTTTCCACCCTGCCCCACCAGCACCTTGCGTGCCTGACTCCAGTGCATGAAATGAGCATCATTTTCCACCCTGCCCCACCAGCACCTTGCGTGCCTGACTCCAGTGCATGAAATGAGCATCATTTTCCACCCTGCCCCACCAGCACCTTGCGTGCCTGACTCCAGTGCATGAAATGAGCATCATTTTCCACCCTGCCCCACCAGCACATCATGTGCCTGACTCCAGTGCATGAAATGAGCATCATTGTCCACCCTGCCCCACCAGCACCTTGCGTGCCTGACTCCAGTGCTTGAAATGACCATTATTTTCCACCCGGCCCGAGCAGCACCTCGTGTGCCTGACTCCAGTGCATGAAATGAGCATCATTGTCCACCCTGCCCCACCAGCACCTTGTGTGCCTGACTCCAGTGCATGAAATGAGCATCATTTTCCACCCTGCCCCACCAGCACCTTGCGTGCCTGACTCCAGTGCATGAAATGAGCATCATTTTCCACCCCGCCCCAGCAGCACCTTGTGTGCCTGACTCCAGTGCATGAAATGAGCATCATTTTCCACCCTACCCCACCAGCACCTTGTGTGCCTGACTACAGTGCATGAAATGAGAATCATTTTCCACCCAACTCCACCAGCACATCGTGTGCCTGACTCCAGTGTATGAAATGAAATGAGCATCATTTTCCACCCAGCTCCACCAGCACCTTGTGTGCCTGACTCCAGTGCATCAAATGAGCATCATTTTCCACCCTGCCCCACCAGCACCTTGTGTTCCTGTCTCTCCAGTGCATGAAATGAGCATCATTTTCCACCCTGCCCCACCAGTACCTTGCTCCACCAGCACCTTGCGTTCCTGACTCCAGTGCATGAAATGAGCATCATTTTCCACCCTGCCCCAGCAGCACCTTGCGTGCCTGACTCCAGTGCACGAAATGAGCATCATTTTCCACCCTGCCCCACCAGCACCTTGTGTGCCTTACTCCAGTGCATGAAATGAGCATCATTTTCCACCCTGCCCCACCAGAACCTTGCGTGCCTGACTCCAGTGCATGAAATGAGCATCATTTTCCACCCTCCCCCACCAGCACCTTGTGTGCCTGACTCCAGTGCATGAAATGAGCATCATTTTCCACCCTGCCCCATCAGCACCTCATGTGCCTGACTCCGTGCATGAAATGAGCATCATTTTCCACCCTGCCCCACCAGCACCTTGCGTGCCTGACTCCAGTGCATGAAATGAGCATCATTTTCCACCCCGCCCCAGCAGCACCTTGTGTGCCTGACTCCAGTGCATGAAATGAGCATCATTTTCCACCCTACCCCACCAGCACCTTGTGTGCCTGACTACAGTGCATGAAATGAGAATCATTTTCCACCCAGCTCCACCAGCACCTCGTGTGCCTGACTCCAGTGCATGAAATGAAATGAGCATCATTTTCCACCCAGCTCCACCAGCACCTTGTGTGCCTGACTCCAGTGCATGAAATGAGCATCATTTTCCACCCTGCCCCACCAGCACCTTGTGTTCCTGTCTCTCCAGTGCATGAAATGAGCATCGTTTTCCACCCTGCCCCACCAGTACCTTGCTCCACCAGCACCTTGTGTGCCTGACTCCAGTGCATGAAATGAAATGAGCATCATTTTCCACCCTGCCCCAACAGCACCTTGCGTTCCTGACTCCAGTGCATGAAATGAGCATCATTTTCCACCCTGCCCCAGCAGCACCTTGCGTGCCTGACTCCAGTGCATGAAATGAGCGTCATTTTCCACCCTGCCCCAGCAGCCCCTTGTGTGCCTGACTCCAGTGCATGAAATGAGCGTCATTTTCCACCGTGCCCCAGCAGCACCTTGCGTGCCTGACTCCAGTGCATGAAATGAGCGTCATTTTCCACCCTGCCCCATTTAGCACCTTGCGTGCCTGACTCCAGTGCATGAAATGAGCGTCATTTTCCACCCTGCTCCACCAGCACCTCGTGTGCCTGACTCCAGTGCATGAAATGAGCATAATTTTCCACCCTGCCCCAGCAGCGTCTTCCGTGCCTCACTCCAGTGCATGAAATGAGCATCATTTTCCACCCTGCCCCACCAGCACCTTGTGTGCCTGACTCCAGTGCATGAAATGAGCATCATTTTCCACCCTCCCCCACCAGCACCTTGTGTGCCTGCACCTTGCCAGCACCTTGTGTGCCTGACTCCAGTGCATGAAATGAGCATCATTGTCCACCCTGCCCCACCAGCACCTTGTGTGCCTGACTCCAGTGCATGAAATGAGCATCATTTTCCACCCTGCCCCACCAGCACCTTGCGTGCCTGACTCCAGTGCATGAAATGAGCATCATTTTCCACCCCGCCCCAGCAGCACCTTGTGTGCCTGACTCCAGTGCATGAAATGAGCATCATTTTCCACCCTACCCCACCAGCACCTTGTGTGCCTGACTACAGTGCATGACATGAGAATCATTTTCCACCCAACTCCACCAGCACCTCGTGTGCCTGACTCCAGTGTATGAAATGAAATGAGCATCATTTTCCACCCAGCTCCACCAGCACCTTGTGTGCCTGACTCCAGTGCATCAAATGAGCATCATTTTCCACCCTGCCCCACCAGCACCTTGTGTTCCTGTCTCTCCAGTGCATGAAATGAGCATCATTTTCCACCCTGCCCCACCAGTACCTTGCTCCACCAGCACCTTGCGTTCCTGACTCCAGTGCATGAAATGAGCATCATTTTCCACCCTGCCCCAGCAGCACCTTGTGTGCCTGCACCTTGCCAGCACCTTGTGTGCCTGACTCCAGTGCATGAAATGAGCATCATTGTCCACCCTGCCCCACCAGCACCTTGTGTGCCTGACTCCAGTGCATGAAATGAGCATCATTTTCCACCCTGCCCCACCAGCACCTTGCGTGCCTGACTCCAGTGCATGAAATGAGCATCATTTTCCACCCCGCCCCAGCAGCACCTTGTGTGCCTGACTCCAGTGCATGAAATGAGCATCATTTTCCACCCTACCCCACCAGCACCTTGTGTGCCTGACTCCAGTGCATCAAATGAGCATCATTTTCCACCCTGCCCCACCAGCACCTTGTGTTCCTGTCTCTCCAGTGCATGAAATGAGCATCATTTTCCACCCTGCCCCACCAGTACCTTGCTCCACCAGCACCTTGCGTTCCTGACTCCAGTGCATGAAATGAGCATCATTTTCCACCCTGCCCCAGCAGCACCTTGCGTGCCTGACTCCAGTGCATGAAATGATCGTCATTTTCCACCCTGCCCCAGCAGCACCTTGCGTGCCTGACTCCAGTGCATGAAATGAGCGTCATTTTCCACTGTGCCCCAGCAGCACCTTGCGTGCCTGACTCCAGTGCATGAAATGAGCATCATTTTCCACCATGCCCCATTGAGCACCTTGCGTGCCTGACTCCAGTGCATGAAATGATCGTCATTTTCCACCCTGCCCCAGCAGCACCTTGCGTGCCTGACTCCAGTGCATGAAATGAGCGTCATTTTCCACTGTGCCCCAGCAGCACCTTGCGTGCCTGACTCCAGTGCATGAAATGAGCATCATTTTCCACCATGCCCCATTGAGCACCTTGCGTGCCTGACTCCAGTGCATGAAATGAGCGTCATTTTCCACCCTGCTCCACCAGCACCTCGTGTGCCTGACTCCAGTGCATGAAATGAGCATAATTTTCCACCCCGCCCCAGCAGCGTCTTCCGTGCCTCACTCCAGTGCATGAAATGAGCATCATTTTCCACCCTGCCCCACCAGCACCTTGTGTGCCTGACTCCAGTGCATGAAATGAGCATCATTTTCCACCCTCCCCCACCAGCACCTTGTGTGCCTGACTCCAGTGCATGAAATGAGCATCATTTTCCAACCCTTCTCCACCAGCACCTTGCGTGGCTGACTCCAGTGCATGAAATGAGCATAATTTTCCACCCCGCCCCAGCAGCGTCTTCCGTGCCTCACTCCAGTGCATGAAATGAGCATCATTTTCCACCCTGCCCCACCAGCACCTTGCGTGTCTGACTCCAGTGCATGAAATGAGCATCATTTTCCACCCTACCCCACCAGCACCTTGCGTGCCTGACTCCAGTGCTTGAAATGAGCATCATTTTCCACCCAGCCATGAAATGAGCATCATTTTCCACCCAGCCCCACCAGCACCTTGCTTGCCTGACTCCAGTGCATGAAATGAGCATAATTTTCCACCCGCCCCACCAGCACCTTATGTACCTAACTCCAGTGCATTAAATGAGCATCATTTTCCACCCTGCCCCAGCAGCACCTTGTGTGCCTGCCTCCAGTGCATGAAATGAGCCTCATTTTCCACCCTGCCCCACCAGCACCTTGTGTGCCTGACTCCAGTGCATGAAATGAGAATCATTTTCCACCCTGCCCCATTTAGCACCTTGCGTGCCTGACTCCAGTGCATGAAATGAGCGTCATTTTCCACCCTGCTCCACCAGCACCTTGTGTGCCTGACTCCAGTGCATGAAATGAGCATCATATTCTACCCTCCCCCACCAGCACCTTGTGTGCCTGACTCCAGTGCATGAAATGAGCATCATTGTCCAATCCTTCTCCACCAGCAGCTTGCGTGGCTGACTCCAGTGCATGAAATGAGCATAATTTTCCACCCCGCCCCAGCAGCGTCTTCCGTGCCTCACTCCAGTGCATGAAATGAGCATCATTTTCCACCCTGCCCCACCAGCACCTTGCGTGTCTGACTCCAGTGCATGAAATGAGCATCATTTTCCACCCTACCCCACCAGCACCTTATGTACCTAACTCCAGTGCATTAAATGAGCATCATTTTCCACCCTGCCTCAGCAGCACCTTGTGAGCCTGACTCCAGTGCATGAAATGAGCATCATTTTCCACCCTGCCCCACCAGCACCTTGTGTGCCTGACTCCAGTGCATGAAATGAGAATCATTTTCCACCCTGCCCCATTTAGCACCTTGCGTGCCTGACTCCAGTGCTTGAAATGAGCATCATTTTCCACCCAGCCATGAAATGAGCATCATTTTCCGCCCAGCCCCACCAGCACCTTGCTTGCCTGACTCCAGTGCATGAAATGAGCATAATTTTCCACCCGCCCCACCAGCACCTTATGTACCTAACTCCAGTGCATTAAATGAGCATCATTTTCCACCCTGTCCCAGCAGCACCTTGTGAGCCTGACTCCAGTGCATGAAATGAGCATCATTTTCCACCCTGCCCCACCAGCACCTTGTGTGCCTGACTCCAGTGCATGAAATGAGAATCCCTTTCCACCCTGCCCCATTTAGCACCTTGCGTGCCTGACTCCAGTGCATGAAATGAGCGTCATTTTCCACCCTGCTCCACCAGCACCTCGTGTGCCTGACTCCAGTGCATGAAATGAGCATAATTTTCCACCCTGCCCCAGCAGCGTCTTCCCTGCCTCACTCCAGTGCATGAAATGAGCATCATTTTCCACCCTGCCCCACCAGCACCTTGTGTGCCTGACTCCAGTGCATGAAATGAGCATCATTTTCCACCCCCCCCACCAGCACCTTGTGTGCCTGACTCCAGTGCATGAAATGAGCATCATTTTCCAACCCTTCTCCACCAGCACCTTGCGTGGCTGACTCCAATGCATGAAATGAGCATAATTTTCCACCACGCCCCAGCAGCGTCTTCCGTGCCTCACTCCAGTGCATGAAATGAGCATCATTTTCCACCCAGCCATGAAATGAGCATCATTTTCCACCCGGCCCCTCCAGCACCTTGCTTGCCTGACTCCAGTGCATGAAATGAGCATAATTTTCCACCGGCCCCACCAGCACCTTATGTACCTAACTCCAGTGCATTAAATGAGCATCATTTTCCACCCTGCCCCACCAGCCTGTTGCGTGCCTGACTCCAGTGCATGGAATGAGCATAATTTTCCACCCCGCAGTGCATGAAATGACCATTATTTTCCACCCGGCCCAAGCAGCACCTCGTGTGCCTAACTCCAGTGCATGAAATGAGCATAATTTTCCACCCCGCCCCAGCAGCGTCTTCCGTGCCTCACTCCAGTGCATGAAATGAGCATCATTTTCCACCCTGCCCCACCAGCACCTTGCGTGTCTGACTCCAGTGCATGAAATGAGCATCATTTTCCACCCTACCCCACCAGCACCTTGCGTGCCTGACTCCAGTGCTTGAAATGAGCATCATTTTCCACCCAGCCATGAAATGAGCATCATTTTCCACCCAGCCCCACCAGCACCTTGCTTGCCTGACTCCAGTGCATGAAATGAGCATAATTTTCCACCCGCCCCACCAGCACCTTATGTACCTAACTCCAGTGCATTAAATGAGCATCATTTTCCACCCTGCCCCAGCAGCACCTTGTGTGCCTGACTCCAGTGCATGAAATGAGCCTCATTTTCCACCCTGCCCCACCAGCACCTTGTGTGCCTGACTCCAGTGCATGAAATGAGAATCATTTTCCACCCTGCCCCATTTAGCACCTTGCGTGCCTGACTCCAGTGCATGACATGAGCATAATTTTCCACCCGGCCCCAGCAGCGTCTTCCGTGCCTCACTCCAGTGCATGAAATGAGCATCATTTTCTACCCTGCCCCACCAGCACCTTGCGTGTCTGACTCCAGTGCATTAAATGAGCATCATTTTCCACCCTGCCTCAGCAGCACCTTGTGAGCCTGACTCCAGTGCATGAAATGAGCATCATTTTCCACCCTGCCCCACCAGCACCTTGTGTGCCTGACTCCAGTGCATGAAATGAGAATCATGTTCCACCCTGCCCCATTTGGCACCTTGCATGCCTGACTCCAGTGCTTGAAATGAGCATCATTTTCCACCCAGCCATGAAATGAGCATCATTTTCCGCCCAGCCCCACCAGCACCTTGCTTGCCTGACTCCAGTGCATGAAATGAGCATAATTTTCCACCCGCCCCACCAGCACCTTATGTACCTAACTCCAGTGCATTAAATGAGCATCATTTTCCACCCTGCCCCAGCAGCACCTTGTGAGCCTGACTCCAGTGCATGAAATGAGCATCATTTTCCACCCTGCCCCACCAGCACCTTGTGTGCCTGACTCCAGTGCATGGAATGAGAATCATTTTCCACCCTGCCCCATTTAGCACCTTGCGTGCCTGACTCCATTGCATGAAATGAGCGTCATTTTCCACCCTGCTCCACCAGCACCTCGTGTGCCTGACTCCAGTGCATGAAATGAGCATAATTTTCCACCCTGCCCCAGCAGCGTCTTCCCTGCCTCACTCCAGTGCATGAAATGAGCATCATTTTCCAACCCTTCTCCACCAGCACCTTGCGTGGCTGTCTCCAATGCATGAAATGAGCATCATTTTCCACCTTGCCCCACCAGCACCTTGTGTGCCTGACTCCAGTGCATGGAATGAGAATCATTTTCCACCCTGCCCCATTTAGCACCTTGCGTGCCTGACTCCATTGCATGAAATGAGCGTCATTTTCCACCCTGCTCCACCAGCACCTCGTGTGCCTGACTGCAATGCATGAAATGAGCATAATTTTCCACCACGCCCCAGCCACGTCTTCCGTGCCTCACTCCAGTGCATGAAATGAGCATCATTTTCCACCCAGCCATGAAATGAGCATCATTTTCCACCCAGCCCCTCCAGCACCTTGCTTGCCTGACTCCAGTGCATGAAATGAGCATAATTTTCCACCGGCCCCACCAGCACCTTATGTACCTAACTCCAGTGCATTAAATGAGCATCATTTTCCACCCTGCCCCACCAGCCTGTTGCGTGCCTGACTCCAGTGCATGGAATGAGCATAATTTTCCACCCCGCAGTGCATGAAATGACCATTATTTTCCACCCGGCCCAAGCAGCACCTTGTGTGCCTAACTCCAGTGCATGAAATGTGCATCATTTCCCACCCAGCCCCACCAGCACCTTGTGTGCCTGACTCCAGTGCATGAAATGAGCATAATTTTCCACCCTGCTCCACCAGCACCTCGTGTGCCTGACTGCAGTGCATGAAATGAGCATCATTTTCCACCCTGCCCAAGCAGCACCTCGTGTGCCTGACTCCAGTGCATGAAATGAGCATCATTTTCCACCCTGCCCCACTAACACCTTGTGTGCCTGACTTCAGTGCATGAAATGAGCATCATTTTCCACCCTGCGCCACCAGCACCTTGTGTGCCTGACTCCAGTGCATGAAATGAGCATCATTTTGCACCATGCCCGAGCAGCACCTCGTGTGCCTGACTCTAGTGCATGAAATTAGCATCATTTTCCACCCTGCCCCACCAGCACCTTGGGTGAGTGACTCCAGTGCATGAAATAAGCATCATTTTCCACCCTGCCCCACCAGCACCTTGTGTGCCTGACTCCAGTGCATGAAATGAGCATAATTCTCCACCCAGCCCCACCAGCACCTTGGGTGCCTGACTCCAGTGCATGAAATGAGCATTATTTTCCACTCTTCCCACCAGTACCTTGTGTACCTGTCTCTCCAGCGCATGAAATGAGCATCATTTTCCACCCTGCTCCACCAGCACCTTGCGTGCCTGACTCCAGTGCATGAAATGAGCATCATTTTCCACACTGCCGCACCAGCACCTTGCGTGCATGACTCCAGTGCATGAAATGAGCATCATTTTCCACCCTGCCCCACCAGCACCTTGCGTGCCTGACTCCAGTGCATGAAATGAGCATCATTTTCCACCCTGCCCCACCAGCACCTTGTGTACCTGTCTCTCCAGTGTATGAAAAAAGCATCATTTCCCACCCCGCCCCACCAGCACCTTGTGTGCCTGACTCCAGTGCATGAAATAAAATGAGCATCATTTTCCACCCAGCTCCACCAGCACCTTGTGTGCCTGACTCCAGTGCATGAAATGAGCATCATTTTCCACCCTGCCCGAGCAGCACCTTGTGTGCCTGACTCCAGTGCATTAAATGAGCATCATTTTCCACCCCGCCCCACCAGCACCTTGTGTGCCTTACTCCAGTGCATGAAATGAGCATCATTTTCCACCCCACCCCACCAGCACCTTGTGTGCCTGACCCCAGTGAATGAAATGAGCATCATTTTCTACCCTGCTCCACCAGCACCTTGCTCCACCAGCGCCTCGTGTGCCTGATTCCTGTGCATGAAATGAGCATCATTTTCCACCCAGCTCCACCAGCACCTTGAGTGCCTGACTCCAGTGCATGAAATGAGCATCATTTTCCACCCTGCCCCACCAGCACCTCGTGTGCCTGACTCCAGTGCATGAAATGAAATGAGCATCATTTTTTACCCAGCTCCACCCGCACTTTGTGTGCCTGACTCCAGTGCATGAAATGAAATGAGCATCATTTTCCACCCTGCCCCACCAGTACCTTCCATGCCTGACTTACCCAGCTCCACCCGCACTTTGTGTGCCTGACTCCAGTGCATGAAATGAAATGAGCATCATTTTCCACCCTGCCCCACCAGTACCTTCCATGCCTGACTCCAGTGTATGAAATAAGTATCATTTTCCACCCTGCCCGAGCAGCACCTCGTGTGCCTGACTCCAGTGCATGAAATGAGCATCATTTTCCACCCCTCCCCACCAGCACCTTTTGTGCCTGACTCCAGTGCATGAAATGAGCATAATTTTCCACCCCACCCCACCAGCACCTTGCGTGCCTGACTGCAGTGCGTGAAATGAGCGTCATTTTCCACCCAGCCCCAGCAGCACCTTGCGTGCCTGACTCCAGTGCGTGAAATGAGCGTCATTTTCCACCCTGCCCCAGCAGCACCTTGCGTGCCTGACTCCAGTGCGTGAAATGAGCGTCATTTTCCACGCTGCCCCAGCAGCACCTTGCGTGCCTGACTCCAGTGCGTGAAATGAGCGTCATTTTCCACCCAGCCCCAGCAGCACCTTGCGTGCCTGACTCCAGTGCGTGAAATGAGCGTCATTTTCCACCCTGCCCCACCAGCACCTTGCGTGCCTGACTCCAGTGCGTGAAATGAGCGTCATTTTCCATCCTGCCCCAGCAGCACCTTGCGTGCCTGACTCCAGTGCGTGAAATGAGCGTCATTTTCCACCCTGCCCCACCAGCACCTTGCGTGCCTGACTCCAGTGCGTGAAATGAGCGTCATTTTCCATCCTGCCCCAGCAGCACCTTGCGTGCCTGACTCCAGTGCATGAAATGAGCATCATTTTCCACCCTGCCCCACCAGCACCTTGCGTGCCTGACTCCAGTGCATGAAATGAGCATCATTTTCCACCCTGCCCCACCAGCACCTTGCGTGCCTGACTCCAGTGCATGAAATGAGCATCATTTTCCACCCTGCCCCACCAGCACCTTGCGTGCCTGACTCCAGTGCATGAAATGAGCATCATTTTCCACCCTGCCCCACCAGCACATCATGTGCCTGACTCCAGTGCATGAAATGAGCATCATTGTCCACCCTGCCCCACCAGCACCTTGCGTGCCTGACTCCAGTGCTTGAAATGACCATTATTTTCCACCCGGCCCGAGCAGCACCTCGTGTGCCTGACTCCAGTGCATGAAATGAGCATCATTTTCCACCCTGCCCCACCAGCACCTTGTGTGCCTGACTCCAGTGCATGAAATGAGAATCATTTTCCACCCAGCTCCACCAGCACCTCGTGTGCCTGACTCCAGTGCATGAAATGAAATGAGCATCATTTTCCACCTTGCACCACCAGCACCTTGCTCCACCAGCACCTCGTGTGCCTGACTCCAGTGCATGAAATGAAATGAGCATAATTTTCCACCCAGCTCCACCCGCACCTTGTGTGCCTGACTCCAGTGCATGAAATGAAATGAGCATCATTTTCCACCCTGCCCCACCAGCACCTTGCGTGCCTGACTCCAGTGCATGAAATGAGTCTCATTTTCCACCCTGCCCGAGCAGCACCTCGTGTGCCTGACTCCAGTGCATGAAATGAGCATCATTTTCCACCCAGCCCCACCAGCACCTTGTGTGCCTGACTGCAGTGCGTGAAATGAGCGTCATTTTCCACCCAGCCCCAGCAGCACCTTGCGTGCCTGACTCCAGTGCGTGAAATGAGCGTCATTTTCCACCCTGCCCCAGCAGCACCTTGCGTGCCTGACTCCAGTGCGTGAAATGAGCGTCATTTTCCACGCTGCCCCAGCAGCACCTTGCGTGCCTGACTCCAGTGCGTGAAATGAGCGTCATTTTCCACCCAGCCCCAGCAGCACCTTGCGTGCCTGACTCCAGTGCGTGAAATGAGCGTCATTTTCCACCCTGCCCCACCAGCACCTTGTGTGTCTGACTCCAGTGCGTGAAATGAGTGTCATTTTCCATCCTGCCCCAGCAGCACCTTGCGTGCCTGACTCCAGTGCGTGAAATGAGCGTCATTTTCCACCCTGCCCCACCAGCACCTTGTGTGTCTGACTCCAGTGCGTGAAATGAGTGTCATTTTCCATCCTGCCCCAGCAGCACCTTGCGTGCCTGACTCCAGTGCATGAAATGAGCATCATTTTCCACCCTGCCCCACCAGCACCTTGCGTACCTGACTCCAGTGCATGAAATGAGCATCATTTTCCACCCTGCCCTACCAGCACCTTGCGTGCCTGACTCCAGTGCATGAAATGAGCATCATTTTCCACCCTGCCCCACCAGCACCTTGTGTGCCTGACTCCAGTGCATGAAATGAGAATCATTTTCCACCCAGCTCCACCAGCACCTCGTGTGCCTGACTCCAGTGCATGAAATGAAATGAGCATCATTTTCCACCTTGCACCACCAGCACCTTGCTCCACCAGCACCTCGTGTGCCTGACTCCAGTGCATGAAATGAAATGAGCATAATTTTCCACCCTGCTCCACCCGCACCTTGTGTGCCTGACTCCAGTGCATGAAATGAAATGAGCATCATTTTCCACCCTGCCCCACCAGCACCTTGCATGCCTGACTCCAGTGCATGAAATGAGTATCATTTTCCACCCTGCCCGAGCAGCACCTCGTGTGCCTGACTCCAGTGCATGAAATGAGCATCATTTTCCACCCAGCCCCACCAGCACCTTGTGTGCCTGACTGCAGTGCATGAAATGAGCGTCATTTTCCACCCAGCCCCAGCAGCACCTTGCGTGCCTGACTCCAGTGCATGAAATGAGCGTCATTTTCCACCCTGCCCCAGCAGCACCTTGCGTGCCTGACTCCAGTGCGTGAAATGAGCGTCATTTTCCACGCTGCCCCAGCAGCACCTTGCGTGCCTGACTCCAGTGCGTGAAATGAGCGTCATTTTCCACCCAGCCCCAGCAGCACCTTGCGTGCCTGACTCCAGTGCGTGAAATGAGCGTCATTTTCCACCCTGCCCCACCAGCACCTTGTGTGTCTGACTCCAGTGCGTGAAATGAGTGTCATTTTCCATCCTGCCCCAGCAGCACCTTGCGTGCCTGACTCCAGTGCGTGAAATGAGCGTCATTTTCCACCCTGCCCCACCAGCACCTTGTGTGTCTGACTCCAGTGCGTGAAATGAGCGTCATTTTCCATCCTGCCCCAGCAGCACCTTGCGTGCCTGACTCCAGTGCATGAAATGAGCATCATTTTCCACCCTGCCCCACCAGCACCTTGTGTACCTGACTCCAGTGCATGAAATGAGCATCATTTTCCACCCTGCCCTACCAGCACCTTGCGTGCCTGACTCCAGTGCATGAAATGAGCATCATTTTCCACCCTGCCCCACCAGCACCTTGCGTGCCTGACTCCAGTGCATGAAATGAGCATCATTTTCCACCCTGCCCCACCAGCACATCATGTGCCTGACTCCAGTGCATGAAATGAGCATCATTGTCCACCCTGCCCCACCAGCACCTTGCGTGCCTGACTCCAGTGCATGAAATGACCATTATTTTCCACCCGGCCCGAGCAGCACCTCGTGTGCCTGACTCCAGTGCATGAAATGAGCATCATTTTCCACCCTGCCCCACCAGCACCTTGTGTGCCTGACTCCAGTGCATGAAATGAGAATCATTTTCCACCCAGCTCCACCAGCACACCGTGTGCCTGACTCCAGTGCATGAAATGAAATGAGCATCATTTTCCACCCTGCACCACCAGCACCTTGCTCCACCAGCACCTCGTGTGCCTGACTCCAGTGCATGAAATGAAATGAGCATAATTTTCCACCCAGCTCCACCCGCACCTTGTGTGCCTGACTCCAGTGCATGAAATGAAATGAGCATCATTTTCCACCCTGCCCCACCAGCACCTTGCATGCCTGACTCCAGTGCATGAAATGAGTATCATTTTCCACCCTGCCCGAGCAGCACCTCGTGTGCCTGACTCCAGTGCATGAAATGAGCATCATTTTCCACCCAGCCCCACCAGCACCTTGTGTGCCTGCACCTTGCCAGCACCTTGTGTGCCTGACTCCAGTGCATGAAATGAGCATCATTGTCCACCCTGCCCCACCAGCACCTTGTGTGCCTGACTCCAGTGCATGAAATGAGCATCATTTTCCACCCTGCCCCACCAGCACCTTGGGTGCCTGACTCCAGTGCATGAAATGAGCATCATTTTCCACCCTGCCCCAGCAGCACCTTGCGTGCCTGACTCCAGTGCATGAAATGAGCATAATTTTCCACCCCACCAGCACCTTGCGTGCCTGACTCCAGTGCATGAAATGAGCATCATTTTCCACCCTGCCCCAGCAGCGTCTTGCATGCCTGACTCCAGTGCATGAAATGATCATCATTTTCCACCCTGCCCGAGCAGCACCTCGTGTCTCTGACTCCAGTGCATGAAATGAGCATCATTGTCCACCCTGCCCCACCAGCACCTTGTGTGCCTGACTCCAGTGCATGAAATTAGCATCATTTTCCACCCTGCCCCACCAGCACCTTGTGTGCCTGACTCCAGTGCATGAAATGAGCATCATTTTCCACCCCCCCAGCAGCGTCTTGCATGCCTGACTCCAGTGCATGAAATGAGCATCATTTTCCACCCTGCCCCAGCAGCACCTTGCGTGCCTGACTCCAGTGCATGAAATGAGCATAATTTTCCACCCCACCAGCACCTTGCGTGCCTGACTCCAGTGCATGAAATGAGCATCATTTTCCACCCCCCCCCAGCAGCGTCTTGCATGCCTGACTCCAGTGCATGAAATGATCATCATTTTCCACCCTGCCCGAGCAGCACCTCGTGTGTCTGACTCCAGTGCATGAAATGAGCATCATTGTCCACCCTGCCCCACCAGCACCTTATGTGCCTGACTCCAGTGCATGAAATGAGCATCATTTTCCACCCTTCCCCACCAGCACTTTGTGTGCCTGACTCCAGTGCATGAAATGAGCATCATTTTCCACCCTGCCCCACCAGCACCTTGCTGCCTGACTCCAGTGCATGAAATGAGCATCATTTTCCACCTTGCCCCATCAGCACCTTGGGTGCCTGACTCCAGTGCATGAAATGAGCATCATTTTCCACCCTGCCCCACCAGCACCTTGCTGCCTGACTCCAGTGCATGAAATGAGCATCATTTTCCACCCTGCCCCAGCAGCACCTTGGGTGCCTGACTCCAATGCATGAAATGAGCATCATTTTCCACCCCACCATCACCTTGCGTGCCTGACTCCAGTGCATGAAATGAGCATCATTTTCAACCCCGCCCCAGCAGCGTCTTGCATGCCTGACTCCAGTGCATGAATTGATCATCATTTTCCACCCTGCCCCACCAGCACCTCGTGTGTCTGACTCCAGTGCATGAAATGAGCATCATTGTCCACCCTGCCCCACCAGCACCTTGTGTGCCTGACTCCAGTGCATGAAATGAGCATCATTTTCCACCCTGCCCCACCAGCACCTTGTGTGCCTGACTCCAGTGCATGAAATGAGCATCATTTTCCACCCTGCCCCACCAGCACCTTGCTGCCTGACTCCAGTGCATGAAATTAGCATCATTTTCCACCCTGCCCCAGCAGCACCTTGGGTGCCTGACTCCAGTGCATGAAATGAGCATCATTTTCCACCCCGCCCCAGCAGCGTCTTGCGTGCCTGACTCTAGTGCCTGAAATGAGCATCATTTTCCACCCCGCCCCAGCAGCACCTTGCGTGCCTGACTCCAATGCATGAAATGAGCATAATTTTCCACCCAGCCCCTCCAGCACCTTGCGTGCCTGACTCCAGTGCATGAAATGAGCATCATTTTCCACCCTGCCCCACCAGCACCTTGCGTGTCTGACTCCAGTGCATGAAATGAGCATCATTTTCCACCCTGCCCCACCAGCACCTTGCCGCCTGACTCCAGTGCATGAAATTAGCATCATTTTCCACCCTGCCCCACCAGCACCTTGTGTGCCTGACTCCAGTGCATGAAATGAGCATCATTTTCCACCCTGCCCCACCAGCACCTTGCGTGCCTGACTCCAGTGCATGAAATTAGCATCATTTTCCACCCTGCCCCACCAGCACCTTGTGTGCCTGCACCTTGCCAGCACCTTGTGTGCCTGACTCCAGTGCATGAAATGAGCATCATTGTCCACCCTGCCCCACCAGCACCTTGTGTGCCTGACTCCAGTGCATGAAATTAGCATCATTTTCCACCCTGCCCCAGCAGCGTCTTGCGTGCCTGACTCCAGTGCATGAAATGAGCATCATTTTCCACCCTGCTCCACCAGCACCTCGTGTGCCTGACTCCAGTGCATGAAATGAGCATCATTTTCCACCCTGCCCCACCAGCACCTCGTGTGCCTGACTCCAGTGCATGAAATGAGCATCATTTTCCACCCTGCCCCACCAGCACCTCGTGTGCCTGACTCCAGTGCATGAAATGAGCATCATTTTCCACCCTGCCCCACCAGCACCTCGTGTGCCTGACTCCAGTGCATGAAATGAGCATCATTGTCCACCCTGCCCCACCAGCACCTCGTGTGCCTGACTCCAGTGCATGAAATGAGCATCATTTTCCACCCTGCCCCACCAGCACCTCGGGTGCCTGACTCCAGTGCATGAAATGAGCATCATTTTCCACCCTGTCCACCAGCACCTTGCTGCCTGACTCCAGTGCATGAAATGAGCATCATTTTCCACCCTGCCCCAGCAGCACCTTGGGTGCCTGACTCCAGTGCATGAAATGAGCATCATTTTCCACCCTGCCCCAGCAGCACCTTGCGTGCCTGACTCCAGTGCATGAAATGAGCATCATTTTCCACCCCGCCCCAACAGCACCTTGCGTGCCTGACTCCAGTGCATGAAATGAGCATCATTTTCCACCCCGCCCCAGCAGCACCTTGCGTGCCTGACTCCAGTGCATGAAATGAGCATCATTTTCCACCCAGCCCCACCAGCACCTTGTGTGCCTGATGCCCCCCATTGCACACACATCGCTTGCTTTGTTGGAGGTCAGGCCGCTAGGCTGTACTTCTCATTGTGAGCTGCTACATCTGCAACCTTTAAGGGTTCACAGGAGGTCAACGCTCTGTGGTCGTTTGGCGGAAGCAGTCCTCGGATGAGCCACTGCACACAGGGGGAGTTTTTAGGAACGCAGTGACCTGTTGGCCTTTCATGCTCCCGGGGATCTTGACCCCTTTGCAGCCTCGAGGGTTTAGTTCTCATTGCGGATCAGTCATAGCTCTCAACCATTTATGTTGCAAAGGCGGGTGAAATCACCCGATTTTGTTTTTGGCGGGCGAGACGCCCATTGCAAGGCGGGTGACACCCACCAAAAGCGTGTGAGTTGAGAGCTATGGGGTCAGTAGACAGCTATGGGTTGATCCTCCCCATTTGCCTGTGTTGGGGATACGCTGGGGGGCTTGTGCCACCCCTACTTCCTTAGTGGGCGATGTAAGGGGAGCACTGACTCTTGGGGGTCATTTCCTTTTTCCAAGTGCCCCCCACAGTCCTGCATGATGCAAGGCTCTCCATCTGTTCTCACGAGACTAGCATCCACATGTCTGTGAGGTGAGACTGGCCCAGCGGGGGGGGGGGGGGGTGTCTAGGAGGAGCTTCTTAGCGGGTACCGAACATCGCCCACCCGCCATGTATGTGTATATTGCTCCTCTCTAACTTCTAGCAGGGAGGGGGGGGCCATGTTAGACCCCCGTGATATAGAAACAGGAAATATTGGCCCACACACATACATTTTGGAGCATTTCTATTGAATTTAGAACATAGCGATCTGTGTGTCTTGCCCCCTAGGACTATTCCGGCCTGCTATATGCTGTGCGTTGATTGTTCTATGTTAGTCTCAGCGCCTTAGGGCTCCTTGTTTCAGCGCTTTACAAATAAATTAAATTAAATACTCTGTATCAGACCTGCAGGGAATTCTGCACCTGTGGCATATAGTATTCTTGTATTGCGTTTGGGGTTTTTTCATAGCCCAGACCTGGCTGGGAAGCAACACAGCGCTGTAAGTGTGGGTGAGGGAACCTATGAGGAAAGCTAGGGGGCGTTAGAATATGGGGCGTGGGATGGGAAGCGGGGCGCAAGAAGCCTAGGGGTCAGCTATCTGTTCATGCATCTACACATTGTAAAGCATTTATGCTTAATTAAGAAAGACACCAATTACTCACTCCACTCAGTAAGAAGCTATGTCCGGATGGATGGATGCAATTTATAAAAGGGTGAACCTACATAGGGGACCCCCCGGGGGTTACACGTAGGGTCCTAGACATCTAGCAATGGTTCACAATGGCTAGATTATTATGGGACTTTTAGGATCTTTCAAAGGGGGGTGTGGACCAGAGTAACCCTTTTTGGACACACGCTGGTTGGGGTTCAGACCATCTCCTGGGGTTGGCGAGAATCCGCGAGTCTGAGACAATATTTTGACTTTTGACAAAGGGCACTCCTTCTCGGTAGGTGTTCCGTATCCCCCCGCATTTAACATTGGTATTGCCGGGCCATTACTATTGTTGCCAGGGTCAATCCACTGCTTGTGTTGCCAGGATCATTCGACTGGTGCTGCCAGGGTCATTCCGCTGCTGGTGTTGCCAGGGTCATTCCTCTGCTGGTGTTGCCAGGGTCATTCCTCTGCTGGTGTTGCTAGGGTCATTCCACCGCTGGTGTTGCCAGGGTCATTCCACTGCATGCGTTGCCAGGATCATTCGACTGGTGCTGCCAGGGTCATTCCACTGCTGGTGTTGCCAGGGTCATTCCTCTGCTGGTGTTGCCAGGGTCATTCCTCTGCTGGTGTTGCTAGGGTCATTCCACCGCTGGTGTTGCCAGGGTCATTCCACTGCTGGTGTTACCAGGGTCATTCCACCGCTGGTGTTGCCAGGGTCATTCCACTGCATGCGTTGCCAGGGTTATTCCACTGCAGGTGTTGCTTGGGTCATTCCACTGCTGGTGTTACCAGGGTCATTCCACCGCTGGTGTTGCCAGGGTCATTCCACTGCTGGTGTTACCAGGGTCATTCCACTGCTGGTGTTGCCAGGGTCATTCCATTGCTGGTGTTGCCAGAGCCATTCCACTGCTGGTGTTGCTTGGGTCATTCCTCTGTTGGTGCTACCAGGGTCATTCCACTGCTGGTGTTGCCAGGGTCATTCCTCTGCTGGTGTTGCCAGGGTCATTCCACTGCTGGCGTTGCCAGGGCCATTCAACTGCTGGTGTTGCTTGGGTCATTCCACTGCTGGTGTTGCCAGGGTCATTCCTCTGCTGGTGTTGCCAGGGTCATTCCACTGCTAGCGTTGCCAGGGCCATTCAACTGCTGGTGTTGCCAGGATCAGCCCGCCGTTGGTGTTGCCAGGGCCATTCCACTGCTGGTGTTGCCAGAGCCATTCTACTGCTGGTGTTACCAGGGCATTCCACTGCTGGTGTTGCCAGAGCCATTCCACTGCTGGTGTTGCCAGGGTCATTCCACTGCTGGTGTTGCTTGGGTGATTCCCCTGCTGGTGTTACCAGGGTCATTCCACTGCTGGTGTTGCCAGGGTCATTCCTCTGCTGGTGTTGCCAGGGTCATTCCACTGCTGGTGTTGCCAGTGCCATTCAACTGCTGGTGTTGCCAGGGTCATTCAGCCGCTGGTGTTGCCAGGATCAGCCCGCCGTTGGTGTTGCCAGGGCCATTCCACTGCTGGCGTTGCCAGGGCCATTCCACTGCTGGTGTTGCCAGAGCCATTCCACTGCTGGTGTTGCCAGGGTCATTCCACTACGGATGTTGCCAGGATCAGCCCACCGCTGGTGTTGCAGGATCAGCCCACCGCTGGTGTTGGCAGGATCAGCCCACCCTTGGTGTTGCCAGGGCCATTACACTGCTGGTGTTGCCAGGGCCATTCCACTTCTGTTGTTGCCAGGGACATTACACAACCCATGTTGCCAGGGCGATTTCACTGCTAGCTTTGCCAGGGTTTCTGAGTTGGCTTTGGAAAGGTTCATATCTCTTCTGAAACTTGGAGTTCAGGTGGTGTATCTAGAACATGTTTTTGCCTGCTAAACGGGAAGGTGACTTACCACACCCAACAGAGTTCATGGCATCACTCATGCGACACAAGACCTACCAATGTGACCCCATTCCATCACCACACTTCACAGCACCACTGCTTAACAGGATTACCGAATGAAGCACAGGGCTTGAAATTTAGATTGGATAAGCAGTAGCTAAACGCAGCTTTTGCATATCCAGCATTAACCAGTGACCAGGAGCTACTGCTGATGAGCGAGGAGCTAGTACATAGCAGTGCGCAAATCTAATTTCCACATAAGATGTGAAAGCACGACCCTGAATGCTCACGGTAGAAAAAATACAACCCGCTCTGGAATAAAGGCAAGATAATTCTTGCAAGGATAACAAGCTTTAATTGCACACAAAGTAAGGATGCCAGCAAAGAACTCTGCTGCTCGAGAACGCTCTTCCAAAAATTAGTACAAGCAGAAGGTTATAAGGCAACACATTGTCATCACAACGTAAGACATAAAATGAAATCCTGCGTGGCTAGTTGGTGAGACACTATATGCTCCATAGCGGATGCAAGGCTGCAATTGGCCCGAGCCCCGTCCATCTGTCTTCCATCACGTGGGGTCAGATGGGCTCAACTCTCCAGAGACTGAGGGTCATGTTCCTCATAAGTAGTTATTGCAGAGTTGCTATTGCCAGACAATGCTACTCTAGCATTGTGGCATGCACCTGGGAAACTCGGGGACTGGCACAGGGGTGGATCACGATCATGTTGACCCGCACATTTTCCACTCAGCTCAAATCACACTCTCCGCACCCAAGGCTTCCACCCTCACTTTGGACTAAAATGTATTCCTCCCGGTACCTCATACTACAAAGTGTGTCATTATGGGATCAGGTCAAAGGGTTGTGTTCGTTCAGATCTTTTGTGACCACTGGTTTTATGGTTGGTGGTGTGAGGTCACCTACTATCGTGGAATTCAGGGGTCTTGGGCTGGGTCAGTTGTGGATGCTGTAACATCTGGTGGCCTGGGTGGGGGTCTAAGATCTGCTGGTGGGCTGGCAGTGATGAATGTGCGCAGCGAGGAGCCTGATGCTGTCTCGCGGCCTTGCAGGGTTCATTCCTTTTAGTGATAACAAGTAATTGCAACAGTTGAGGAACAAAGGGAAGTTTCTATGGGAATTAGCAGTGCGAGTTCTTATACCTCAGCTCTTGGGCCTGTTCAGGTTTCTCCATCGGGCATACGTTTACCGTACGGCCATGCATTACTGAATGTGTCCACACCAGCTACAAAATGGCGTCTCTATATATGCACGCACTAAGTCTATACATTTGTAGTTCATACGACATTGTGTTTGTACAGGGTTCTTTAGCACGAAGCCTCCCCCCCTGGTACATCTGTCATGCTCACCTTAATCTCCGCAGGAGCGATGGAGTCCTCTGACCTCTGCCCTGCTCTCCCCTCACCCGGAGTTCTGCCTGTAAGGTGAATGATGGATTAGTGAGTGGTATCCAGACCCAGGGAACCCTCCTCCCCGACTCCCTATGAGTTAAATACTGTGTCTAGGAGGACTCACCTCTTAGTTTGGAAAGGTGGGCTCTCCGTCCTGCCTCTGCAGGGGCGCTATGGTGCGGGACCTGTTGGCTGTCGCGTTGACTTGGTGCTGGTTTTGCTGGTTGCTGTGGTGGTGCTGCTGAGTAGAAAGCACCACCGCTTATTGGTTAGAGGAGTTCTGAAGCTCCTGAAAAGTATCCCAGGGCCAGTTACTTCACTGGACCCTTCGTGCTGCTTGGATCAGGTAAGTGCTATATGTCCTCGGTTTCCCAGTTGCTTCACTGGGTTAGAGCACGAGAAAGTACAGGTTCGTATTGTCTATGGAGGGTTATTGCCAAATAAGTGTCTTCAAGTTCTAACCTGTTTTTCCTTTGTTTGTTCTCTTTGCAAGTTGCCAAAATAACTTGTTGGAAAATCCGGAAACCTTTGCTGAGAAGGCAAGCAGAAGTGACTTGTAAGTCCGCGAGTGAAAGAAGAAGTCGCAGACAACTCCGGACGGCCGCTAGAAGGTGATTAGAAAAACCGCTGCTTTACTAATGCCTCATTTCTTTTCAGATGCAGAGTCCGCAGTGAAGATGATTGTCCTGCCGGATGCGGGAACTGTAAAAAGCCGTAGAAGACTCTGGAGACAGGAACCAGGTAAGCATGTGCTCGACGCTACAGAAAGCACATGAAGCATGTCTTGTTCTTTGGGCGTGGCTTTTATAGAGAACCACGCCCGAAGACTAGAGCGTTGCACTTATTTCCGGGTTGGCACAAAAGGATCCATACTAGTGGAACCAGGAAGTCTCATGTTACTCTATGGGCGCAGAGAGTACCAATGGGTGAAATGGATATTAACCCTATCATTGCTCTCACCCACAATGCTCCTGTCCATTTTCCCTTCTTGTCATCATGGACTGGATATGAAGGTGACTTGGTAGTGCTACCTGAACTAGTACCCATGGCAACATTGCACGTCTGTCTAAGGGACTCGCCTCACTCAAAAGCGCCTATGGGAGTGGGAAAGGTTAATTTCATTCCCAACATTCCCCCCTTTCGTTACGTCTACGGTATCAAATTCCTCTGCATACTTGCATTCACTTTCCCTCCTTAACGCAACTTCATATGTTGGTGTTCCCTTTATTCGCATCCATGTCCTACATACATCCCGCAGGCTTTCCCTGCTTGCACATATTCTTCGGGAGTGCATGTCATGTATATACATCCCCCATCCCCAGCTAAATCTTCCCAAACCTCTTTATAGTTTTCAGGGTCAGGGGAGGAACAATAATCATATGGTACAGTCTAACTCATCACCATAGGGTATGGTGACCATGCAGGGGATGGGATGGTCAGTTTGTATTTTGATCTCTTTTGTATTATGGGGTACTTTTGAAACACCAATTGAGACCATCTTCATTGCACTACTAGGGACTGCTTTGGCACACCACCTGAGTCCCAGTTGGCAGGTGCAGAAGATTACTAAGACGAACGCGATGACTGGCACCAGCATCTTCACCAGGGCCCCTAGCCAGGACGGGGCCCAGCTAAAGGCGATCTCGAACCAATGCTCTCCTTGGATACCAGCTTCTTTTTTTCATGTGGACCCCAAGGCCATGTACTGCTGCTATTATGTGGGACAATGACCCATTTTCTGCATCATCACAAAGCACAAACGTGCAGCAAGAAACCCTGATCTTTTTGCACACGCATCCTTCCATCGCTGTCAGCATATCCATGACGTAGCGGTTCTTATGATGTTGAACCCTTGCTCGTGTCATTCGCCAACTGGACCAATTCCATGTGCACGATCTGCAGCCATTTAGCATTGGCTCGTGCCTGTACGCCAGGCAACAAGAGCGATGCAAAGAAAGTCTCAGCAGAGTTAGACAATCAATATTCTTCAGGTAACTTTTCAAGCAGTGCTGACGAGTCTTTTGATAGATCGTTCAATGCCCTCTTTTTTCTTTGTAGCTTTTCATACTGGCTCTACCCAGGGATGATGCAAAATCCTGACAGTGGCATTGGGTCTGTTCTTCGAAATGCCGGGTAAATTGTTGGTGCTCCGTCAGGCATTGCCCCCCCCTTTCAGGTGTTCTTATGGGACCACTAGTAACGCTGAATGTAGTGTAGCCAGCGAACAATAGCCCCTCCATAATGGTGGGCACACACCCAGTAGTAGTCCCTCACGGCCAATGAGCCCCTCTTCAAGTCGGGAATCGGCAATGTCCTGTTGCATCGCCCGTTGGAGCCGACAAAGACAGTCCCTTCACTGTGGAAGCACAGCTCATAGCTCTCCTCTTGGTGCACTTTCACTGGTTTCTACATTGCCGCAATTCAAGTTAGTTTTGTGGCATGTTCTGTCCATATTTGCGTACCCGTTCTTCCCACAAACATCACTGTCTCTTCTTCGTACCCCCAGAGACCTTCAGTTAGGCAGCTACATGTGGTGTCCTGCCACTTGCTGTTTATGTACTTTACTCCATCAATTACTAAATATGACTGTTTTAAGGAGTTGGGGTTTTTTCGGGTTGTTTTTGCAGTACAGGACATCTGGATGGACCATCTCTAGTCGCATGCTGTGTGCTTGGAAGGTGCCTTTTATTCAACATGGAGCAAGATGAATCAGACATTGTGCCTCTATAATTAGTACCTTGTGTATGGCAGTGAAGTGTAGGCCACAATTATGCAATAATAATCTTGTAGAAATAATAACATTTCAATTTCTATGCTATTAATAATTTAATGTTGAGTGTTCCATGTCGTTTACTCCTGTAGTGGTAACAAAAACAGGTGGTGGGAGAGGGGAAGAGAGCGAGAGAGAGAGCGAGAGAGAAAAAAAGAGAGAGAGAGAGAGAGAGAGAGGGGCGAGAGGGTCATTTTATTTTACTTTATAGTGCTTATGCTTTTAGCAGCAATGCAGGTTTATTTTCTGGTACATGGAGGTACATTATTACTTTCAATGTATGTATTGTAAGGTAGATAGGTTGTTCATTTTATGACATTGAGGGGAAGGTTGGGGGTGCCCTATGAACGTCCGAGAGGTGTATCCAATATCAAAGCCCTTTCACTTTTACTGCGAGAGGGGTGGAAAACACCACTTCATAAGGGCCATGGAACCTAGGGTTATTCCACCAGTGCACAAAGCTCCTGCCATATACTAGCTCACCCAGCAACAATGGTTGGGTGGGTGTGGTGCCAGCAGTAGTTTGCTATGCAGTGCCTTGTGAACTGTCTGGGCGAGGTTGCACGATTTGTCACGAGACACATTTGATCGCACGTGTTAGATTTTGAATTCCTCGCCCATAACTGCCACAGCTCTATGGGCATCTGATGCCCTCCTGACTGGGGAGATGGGTGTGTGCATGCACCTGCCTGCCTGTCACTATTTCGTATGGTGACAGGTGATGGTCTTTACTTGGCTGAGTGAGCAGGTTGAACAGGGACAGGGGCAAACAATACACCCAGTTCTTTTTTAGGGTGGTGCAAAGTTTGGAAAGCTTGCTCTTGAGGAGGCTGTTGATTCGTTCCACAACACCATTTGCTAGGGGGTGGTGAATTGAGCACATACAGTGTTTAATGCCAACTAGTGCTGTGATCTCTTTGAAGAGTTTGTTGAAAAAAGTGGGTTCCATTATCAGACCTTATGATATCGCATATCCCCCACCGGGAAAGAACTCACGGACCAGAAATCTGGCAGCACATTTGGAATCTGGGTGCGCACTTGGACCAGCTTCAACCCAACGGGAGAAGGGGCACACTACAACAACGATATATCGTGCTCCGTTACATCTCTCCCCCATGTCCGGATAATCGATATGGATCTTGTGGAATGGCCCGAAGGGGCAGGGCAGAGTTCCTCGTAACGTGCAGAGTGTCATTCCGGTGCTGAACACTTGGCATGTGGTGCATTGTATGACCATTGTTGTGAGGTATTCCTGGAGGTTTGGTATGAACCAGTCCTCCTGGATGTCTGAAACAATGTGGTGTTTCGAGATGTGAGAGGGGTAGTGCATTTGTTCAAATGCTGTGTGCAGTAACTCAATGGGCATTTCTACTTTGCCTGTGCATTGTTGTCTCCATAAGAGGTCAGTGGGTGATTGTATGCACTGTCGTTTGAGCCAAATGTCCTTCTCTTCTTGTGGTGCTCTACGTTGGAGCTCTATTATTTTTGATGTGGGCAGTGCTGTGTATGGATCTTTTTCTGTTCTTGTTGCTGGGGTGGTAACAACGTACTCAGCAGAAGTGGGCGCTGGGAGATATGCTGCGGCTTTGGCTGCCACATCGGCGGCTGCTTTTCCCAAGGAGATCTCGTCAGTATTGCTGGCAGGGGCGGTGTATTTAACGACCGCCACTACAGAAGGTTCTGCCAAGGCGTATATCAGGGTGTTTAGTAGTGCTGCATGCAGCACAGCGGAACCGTCTGCCCTTCGGAAGCCTCTCCTTTTCTAGCACGAGATACCACCGTGCACCGTTGTGGTGATGTATGCAGAGTCTGAGTAGATGGTCACATGACAGTCTTTTGATGCTCGAAGCGCTTCTGTGAGCACTATGAGTTCTGCTGCTTGTGCTGAGTAGTGCATAGGTAGCCTTTTATTACTAATGTTTCATATTCCCCTGCTTCTAAGTGCAGAACTGCTACCCCAGTGTGTCTTTGCCCTGTGTCCTGGTCAATTGTTGCTGACCCGTCAACAAAGAGCACCTCACCTTCTTCTAGTGGACTGCCTTTTGCTTTGGGGATGTCATCCTCTTCACCCTTATATGTGGCACAGTTGTGTTGTTGTAAGTGTTTGTCAGTGCACGCTTCATTAGGAACGTGGCAGGATTTACTGTTTTGCATCACACTACATGAATGTTTGGGCTTGAGATGATAATCTGGTATGCCGATGCTCTCTGGGTGGTCAGGGTGAACTTCAATCATTCTAAGATCGCAAATACTGAGTGCTCCAGGTACAATGTTGGGGACAAGGGTAGGCCACTCACCCCCAGTCTGCTAGCACCCACGGAGCTGGGCGTCATACGCAGTGTGGTTGGGTGCGGTTCGCAGCATCAGAGGGTGGGTGCAGAGATACTGTTGTGCCCTGTGGATGCCTGTGTGCCTATGGGTAGGGGCCACAGCAGTGCGGTCAGTGTGGTGGAGCAGTTGTCCGCAGTGCAGGTGATGGATGGGCCTTTCACGTGGTGTTCAATCCCCATGCTTCCCGGGATCGTCTAGTCTCCGGCAGAAGAAGCCCCTCAGGGGAGGCCTGAGCAGGTGTCTGAGTGGAGATGTCAGAGTGAGAAGAGGGTATCTCGTGGGTCGTTAGCTCCCAGCGTTTGCTCTGTGGGGTTTCCGGTGTTCCTTGGCCGCACCTGGTTGTTGCTGGACAGGTCGTGGGGTGGCCTGGGTGGCCAACGGTTTTCCACTGCGTAGAAGGTGGGCCACCAGTCACGCGGGAGCTAGTGTCTAAAGGAGTGCAGCTGCACCAGGGGTCCAGGTACTATGGCGTACGGGCCACGTGCCCTTGAGGGGAGGGGTGCAGTGGACCCAGGGCCTGGTCTCTGAGCCTATGGTTCCTCCCTTTAGTGCTTGCTCTTTTGTACTAACTGCGCATGGGCCCATCACATGGGGGCACTCACCCACTGCTGGGCTTGGAGTCCGGGGTGCTGGGGATCCGCTGTGTACCCGGAGGAGTGGCCCTGTCGGTCTTCTGGCATCATGGGGGCGAGGTCCACCCTCTTGAGTGCACCCCACTGGACTGTTCCCAGGGCCAGTGCGGGGGGGAGAAAGAACGTGGCCTCGGGGGAAGCGTCTGTGGGTGCATGTGCGGACACTGTCTCCCGTCTGAGAGGCTTTGGTCCCCCTCACTCCCTTGCTACAGTGCAGAGCAGTTGGTGCAGGTGTCTTCAGTATGGGGGGCCCCGCTCTACCGCCGTCACCCGGGGTCTTGGAGGGCAATGACCTGAATGTCTGATACGTATGCGCAGTGAGCACGTATGGGGTGTCTCATCTCGATCGGCACAGTGGGAGATCACCCGGGTCAGTAGTTGCCAATGGTTGGCTTTCATTGGAGCCGGGGGGGGCCCTTCTGATCGGGTGGGAGGAAGGGATTACAAGCGGCGTGAGAGGTTGCCACGGGCGTTGTATCTGGATGCCTCCACTTCCCACAGCTGGTCCCACAGCGGCGGTGCGCTCGACCGCTTTCCGCTTCAGTCCCAAATCTTGTGGCTCTACAGGCGTTTGTGACTTGTGGGCGGGCAGGCAGCTTTCCCCTTCACAGCCTGGCCAAGCTGGCATCCGTCACTCCGCCGACGGTCCTCTACCTGTATTATACTTTCCGGGCTCCGATTCGTAGCGGGATTGCAGCAGGTGGCACTCGGACAGTACTGCCACAGTATCGTCTCGTTTCTTCTCTGGATCAATCCTTGAGGATAAGGATATGGCAGGATATTGGCCGCAGCCGCCGGGAGCTGATTTTTCTAGGTCCTCATGTGCGGCTTGCGAATGCGCAGTCGAACATCACTCTCTTAAGTAACATTTGATTGCAGGTACATCAGTAGTAAAGTGTGCATCCAAATGATACACTGTTTCTTCACTTTGTGATAGCATTTACTTTACTTTATTTATTTGTAAGGCGCAGCCAAAGTGGCCGGAGGCATACGGGCACCGATGAAGTTTAGAGTGAGAGCACATAGATGGCCAGGCTAACAGAGCTGACCTGCGCACAGGTTATCTAAAAAGAAGAGTTAGATTAGCTTTGGGTGTTTACAGGAGTTTGTAACTATTCAATGCAGGGTTCTAGATTCTACTTTGTTTGTAAGCCTGCAAGCTACGTATTCTGGAAATAGTCCTGCCAAGGATTTATAGGTGATGGCCCATAACCTGAATTCTATCCTGGCCACTATGGGAAGCCAATGTAGACTCCTACGCACCTTGGACACATGCTCACACTTCCTCATCCCCATAATGGCTCTGATGGTGCTATGTTGAACTACTAGTTTAGCCAGTTCCTCTTTACCAATACCCACCAGGAGGCTACTACAATAGCCGATTTTGGAAGACATGATGGCCCGAGCACCTGTTTCACAGCTATATTCCCAGATATCCTGCCACAGTTCCTTTCGCCACAACTCTTCGGAAAGATTTTTCCACCCATTCTTTTGCCATGTCGCCATCCACACAGCTAGCCCATTGGCCACTGACCATGAATCGGTGTACTAAATTGCTCTTCCCTTTACCTGACTTTAAGATCTTTTTTGCCTTTGGATTATGTGACGTCGCTTTCCATTAATGCTCAGTTCCTACATAACAGGCTGAGCCATCGGTGAAACCGGCATGTTCTGTCTGCTCCATCATCAAATCCCCATAAGGTGCTCCCCATTTCACCAGAGAATCATGTATTTCTGTCTCTTTCTGCCGTATATAGTCTGTGGGTGGTATATTAGCCACTTGCTCATGCAGTTTCGCATGATTTTGCTCTGTCTTGAATGTACCATTTCCATTTGATGATACTGGCATCTTGAGAACTTAACACCAATTGCAGAATTGGGATTTCGAGCCTGATCGGTACATCATGACCCACTGTCAATTGTTCACTATCAATAAGAGCCCAATAACATGCTACAAATTTCTTCTCAAATGGAGCGCATTTATCACCTGCTACTGGGAAGGGATGCCCATAGAACCTTCTCCCGGCCCCTCCTCAGGAGGCGTTGAAGGTGAGGTGTCCTTTTTCTGCTTGGTCACCACCTGTCCCTTGACTCGTGTATAGCGCTCCATCCCAGCAAGCCCTCTCTTTTTATATAACTCCCTTTATCTCCCTGGTTTCAATACCATCAATCCCTTCCCGTGGCACACCATCCTTCAACAATGTCAGAAACATGTCCTTTCTTGACACTTAGCAGTCTCTACTATCTTGTCTTCTGCCCTCTGTTCTACTCTCATTGCGCCTCTCTCTCTTTCTGTCTCCCTGTCTGTCTTCACCTTTGTCCCATTCATCCAGATCTGACATTTGCTGAATAGACTCTACCACTTCATCCGTTGGCTTCCTAGTCATGCCCACTAACAAAGTCATAATGAAACTCTTATATCCTGGTGGGGCAGTTCTGATAACTATATTTCTGGTTGACACTGATAGTGGCTCCACCCCCATATGTACTGGTTTATGTACATGAACTGCTTCTTTCATAGAATGTTCTCTGATTTTCTGAACGGCCTCCTTCAAAGTATACCACTTCTTCTCTTCAGTGGGCCAATATGTGGTAATAGGATATTTGCGGTTACGCCCTAGGGCTAGTAGGTACAACAAAGATATCTGCAAAGATTGGCCCTTCGCATCTGGAGGAGGCCCAGCTCGCAATAATTCTTGCATATTGGTGTCAGTGGACAAAGGCAGGAGGCGTGGGGAATCTGTGGAATCAACTAACAGCCCCCAGCACATCCATCATGCATGTGCCCCTCCAGGTGAGTAAGGGCATCCCTGACTTTTGCCTCAATCGAGTAATAATCTCACCAACCTCCTGTTGTGTGTAATCCTCCAATGTGGTTTTATCTACAACCCCTCCTCCCCGATTGTGTGGATGGGCACCAGCACAGTGTCTAGTTACTGGCTTAGCAGTTACAACCTTTTCATTCTGTTTTAATTGAACTTCTGCTTACCCCTGTGAGCTACAGTTTGTACCAGCAGAATCCCAAATATCCCCATCCCACTTATCAGGATCCCAATCTGCCCCTGCAGTGGCATTTATGGACTCAACCTTCCTCCTGCTAATATTGCCCCTACGCTTCCTATATTTATATCAAGCAACTCTGACAGCTGCTCTCTCAGCAACTATCGATATATAGATGATTTGTCATGCCAATTCTTTTATTGCAACTGCTGCATCAGTGAAATGTGTGTCTCAGTAGTCAATTATTTTTCTAAATGCAAAATCTCTGCCCCCAGTTCCATACTCGGGAGGATAGCTCATAGGCAAGGTGCCCGCCTTGGAAGCATGACAACACTGAGCAGCACAGGTTCGATCCCTGAGTCCGCGCTTAGAAACCTCTGGGTATTAAGCGCATTATAAATAACCTATCATATCATATATTTCTCTGATGCATTCTCCTGTAGGCATCCCAGAGGATGCATCCCCGCCTCCGTAGCGTGGCAAATTCCTTTCCCCTCTGCTCTGAAACTCAATGTAAACAAGACACACACTTTACAGGCCCAGCACCTTTCAAGGTTTCATCCAACGGCTCATTTAATCCAGTGCAACAAGCCTACTCTTTAGCTAAAGCATCATAAAGGACTTTAGTCCATCCAGGAATAGCTATATCAGGGCAATCTCTGCCAGCGGAAGAACCCTTATCTCTCTTCTTAAAAAAATATTTACAGCAATTTACAATGATCTATGCATAATTATTCCCTGCAGCCTGAATAAAGTCATGCAAAACACTCAAACACAAAACAGCCAGGCACTCACTTCAAATTAGAAGAAGAAAAACTTGCACCATAAATTCTGCCTTTAAACATACAAGCACAGATTCCAAGATGCAATAAAAGAAGATAAATGAATGATTAGTAAATAGTTTAGATAAAATACTTCACCGTTGGCACAGCTACAAAGCACACCATCATCTCACCAAGACTTCACTGGAAAGCTTCACACGAGGAAGGCAGAGATCTTCAAAGCATACCGTGCCGGAAGACGCTGCGTCCACCCCTTCCAAGAAGCCTTCTCTGCCTGGCTGTGTGGATGCCTTTCGTATCTTCGGCCGAATGACCCATGGTCACTTGAAGAGGTGTAAACTCTTCCCTTTCTCATAAGAGCGCGAGAGACTGCATAGCTTTCTCTCGTCTCCATAGCATAATCAAGCACCAGCTGGCATCTTTCTTCAAAACAATCCTCGTTTGTAAACATTGAGCCTCATTGAAAACATGTTTGCTAGTGAAACAGTGTTCAAACTTCACATTAAATGCAAATATCACTGAGGAAAAAGATTTCCATTGCTGCTCTGGGCGCACCCAGAATGCATTTCACACAGACTCCATGTTTTATTCAAAAACATTACAATTCAAAAGCATTACAATGGCCCTCATTACGACCCTTGCGGAAATCGACCGACCGGACCGCCATAGCGTAAATAGCGTTTCCGCCATTGCACGACGGAGCAAAGTGCGGCTCATTCCGACCCATTGGGCACGAGCACCACGCCATGGCGGAAGTGCAAAGTCCGCGATGGCGGAAATGACCCCAAAACGGCCCACACCGCCGCCGTACGGCGCCCTAGGTGCAATTCCGCCACCCATCTTAGCGGTCACCGCAATGAGCGGCAACCGGAAAGTACGGTGACCGGAAATATACGGAAACGGAAGTAAAAACATGGTGCCGGAACGGGAAACATCACGCCGTACACCTATAAAAACACTATTTCCACACAACCATTAAAAACACTACCCTGAGACACATCCCAACCCGTCAGCCACCCTAGTGAAACCAAGAACAATGGGAAAAGTAGCAAAGAAAGCGTGCGACCGCAAGCGGCAGGTCCACTTCTCCCGTGAGGAACTCACCGTGCTCACAGAGACCCTCCAGGAGAATGCTGCCGCCGTCTTCTCCACGCAAATGACCAGGACGGCACTTGCGAACAAGAAGGCCATATGGGCCCTGGTGGCACAGCGGGTAAGTGCGGTGGGGACCGCACCCCGCAACCCACAGCAATGCAGAAAGCGATGGGACGACCTGCGGATCCGCGTCCGTAGCATACTTTCTGCCAACCGCAACATTGCCACAGCTACCGGTGGGGGATCGGAATCACCCATCAAGTTGACCCCCTGGGAAGAAATCTGTGCCTCCACCATTGGAATGGAGAGTATAGAGGGAGTCGGAGGGATGGAGAAAGGAGTGCAGACAACCGAAGAATCAGGTAGGTGCCCCAAATAAAACAATGCCATAACCACAATGTCCAATCATGTGTAGTACCACGTGTCCACATAGTGCAACAGTAACACATGTCCAGGAGAACGGCCACATGCATAGGCCTGATAGCACACTTTAAAAGTCACATTAAATACATAAATAATTAAAAATCCTAAAAGCACCCTCTACACGTGCAGCAGGCACACCCTAATTGCAGGCTGCAAAACAACTGCACCCTCACTCCACACACAAATGAAACCACCTCCAAGGCCCCAACCCAAATCACCCTCAGGTACCACCCCAATGCATGTGATACATTGCCATTCCATGTTCCACAGACCCATTAATAACGCTCGCCCTCCTTTACTCCACCACAGGGTCCGATTCAAACGACGAGCTCCAGGACACCCCTACCAGCACACCTGCAAAGAGGGCCAAGACCAACGGCCAAAGACCCTCCACCTCAGCTGCACGCATCAAGACACGGCAGCAGCACAAATCGAGTGGCAGCACACAGGAGGGAACTCCAACAGGCACCCCAGCAGCCAGCATGCCCACAACAGCACCACCACAGGTCCCCCCAATGGATGCCACAGTAGGCACTGCTTCTGGTGGCAGCAGCACCATAGGTGACACTGCATTAATGGCAGCATGCTCCGACACAGAAAACGGGGATGTCGAAGTTAGATCCATCCATGACCTGTCTCAATCCCCCTGTCTGTTTCATCCCGTACACCATGAGGATACCACGCAGGGGCACCCACAAGGCGACGACTGGCCATCCCCCACAAGCCCTGTGGCAAGGCAACATGAGGTGAGCAGCCCCTCTGTGACACCACCGCAAATGGCCATGGCACAGCAGAGGCAACAGTCCCTCGACCAGGTGATCGTGCAACAGCAGCAACTGGCCACGCTCCTCAAGGACCATGCTGATGAATGTGGGGGTACTAAGGCAGCCATAGAAACATCAACTGAGACACTTAGGGCAGAAATGGAGAGAAGTACAGAGACACTAAGGGCACAAATGGAGAGAAGCACCGAGAGCCTGAGAGTACAAATGGAGAGAAGCACCGAGAGCCTGAGGGGGGAACTGCATGCGACGTCCAAAGACGTATGTGCTGAACTTGCCGCTGTGCGCCGTGTGCTCACTGAGCTCTCATAAACCCTTAGGGACATGCATGGATGTGAGCAGGCAGAGACATCATCCGTTGCAAGTTCCGTCCAGGGCAGCCCCCAACGTAGATCTGGGAGGAACCGGCGCTCCACAGGCAGGGGTGCCCCTGATACCCGGAGAGGGGGCTTGCAATAGCGACTGCCCACTGACAATGAGCATCTTTGGACACTGGTGTTCGGGGGGGAGGTAGGAGCGTGGAGGGGGTGTGTTGGGCTTACTTGGGTGGCGGGTCGATAGGGTGTTTAACATGATATCACATATGCCATGAACAATGCACGATCATACAATGAGATGCGTGGACATTGATCTTTGTGTACGAGGCCATTATAGGCGTACAGTCCATATAGTGCATGTTCCAGACACACACTGTGCCACAAGTCCCGTGTCCATGTATCAGCCACCAGGCGTGAGTGCTAGAAGCATGCATCTATGATATGCTGACGTATGTCACGGCCCTCCTGTGCCTCGCAGACTCCTTGAGGTGCTGTCACATCCCCACCCTCATCATGACCATCTTCAGGTGCTTGCAGTTCAGCGTCAGGGGGCATGGGCACATTTCTACGTACGCACATGTTGTGTAGCATGACACATGCCATGACCATCTTTGCAACCTTCTCATGGCGGTACAGGAGTGCCCCGCCAGACCTGCTGAGGCAGCGGAAACGAGTCTTCAGTAGGCCGAATGCCTGTTCAATGACTACACGGGTACGTGAGTGGGCACGGTTGTAGTCCTCCTCATGCTGGTCCCGTGGGTTTCGGACTGGTGTAAGAAGCCATCTCTTCAGTGGATACCCGGCATCACCTGTATGTGGACAATGAAGGTATTTTGAGGAATGCCATTGCTACGTACGCACCCCCCCCTTCCTGCCAGGTCATTGCCGCATCACATACCCCACACTATCATGCTTGAAATGAGACTCACCGAGTAGCCAGGATCTGTTCCCTGCATGTCGCTCCATGTAGCGTGGTATAGTAGAGTTCCTCAAGACCATAGAATCATGGGTTGATCCTGGGAATGGGGCACAACAATGTGTAATGATCCTGTTGGAGTCACACACCATTTGTACATTCAGGGAATGAAATTGTTTTCGGTTGCGGTACTGGGCCTCCATGGCATGTGGGACAACCAATTCCACATGGGTGCAGTCGATGGCACCAATGCAACCCGGTATGCCGCCAAGTGCATGGAATCCCACTTTTGCGTTCGTAATTTCCTGCTCCGAGCGTGGTAGAGAGATGTAGTCGTCTGCGTGCAGCAGGAGGGCATCGAGCACTTGCAATAGTGTCCGTGAGAACAGTGGCTGTGAAATGCCATGCAACTGTCCGACTGTGTGCTGGTAGGTCCCTGTGGCCAGGAAGTGGAGTACAGACACCACCTTCAGTAGGGGTGGGATGGCGGTTGGGCTATCTATCATGCTGACAAGGTCAGCCTGTGTCATGTCCACAATGGCGGTTATGGTGTCCCGGTCCAAACGGTAGAGGGTGTGGATCTGCTCATCAGTGAGGTTGAACGGCTGTGCTCGGAGGCGTGGGATAGCGGGCTGCCTGCGTGGTGGTAGTGGCTGTGCTGGCGGCCCTTGCTGGCCCTGCCTTGCCCTCCTCCTCCTCCTCCTGCGTCTCCTCCGTGCGGCCGGTTGTAGTCGGTGTTCGTCTTCTTCTTGAAGTTGGAGTACTTGCAGTGCTATCAGGTCCCCCAGGGCCAACATGGCTAGTCCTGCCGGTAGCATTTCGGAGTGGGTGTGGTTGTGGGAGGGGGTTGGGTGTGCAATCAATGTGTTTCCAGGCTGTATGGCCTCCACCTGTGGTGATTCATTCCACCTGTGCAAGCTGCTCTCCCCTTTGGGCGAGCACGTCCCGCACACAACGCTGCAATTCGACGAATGGCATCTAGCCATTACATTCATGTATTTGTACCCGATGGCAGTGTAGCATTGGTTGATATGTTCATTCTGCTTTGGTCCCATTGTTTCACATACTATCTTTGCAGTCGCGAACAGACTTGTGAAGGGTCAGTGGAACGTAGTACTCGAGTAACGGTGGATCCTCATGCAACACTGCACCGAGGTTCACCGACGGGCGGGGCGTCCCATTTGTGAGTGAAGGCAGTTGCCATTTTCACACGCAGCCGCACTAGATGGATTAATTTGTGATTTCAAGCGGCCACAGATGCCTTTTCGACGTGATGTTGCAAATGAGGAATTCGAAGGACGGCGCTTTCGGTTTTCAGCTAGCGGCCAGGAGATGCCCACAGGTCTGACTGCGAATATAACGTTCTATTGTTCAATGTCCTTGGGACAGGGGCCATGGCGAGGATGCAATGATTGATATGAATAGTATGGGATGCGCAATAGCGAAGTGGGCGATAAGGCCGGACGTTCCCAATTACATGTTGCTTCACAACACTGGAATTACGGGCTGGGGGAACAGTGGATTTTGCAGGCTGCATTACGCACAGACTCAATGGAAGTTTCACATGTCATGTGAGTTTGGAAGCAGGCGTTTGTGATAGTGTTTTCACCTCGATATAGATAGTTATGATTCGCTAGTGGTTTTTGGTTGGTGATGATCCTTTGGAGTGGGCTAGCATGCATATGGCTGTGGATTTGGTGTGATCATTGAAGTGAGTTATTCAAATGTAGTTCTGATGGCCATTCTATTCTTTTTCATTTCGTTTGGGTGACAGGTATCTCCTCCCCTTTTGCCACTGCCATCTGTATGCCACTCCTGCAGATGGATTTTACTCCCGACACCTGCTGCTTCGTGTTAATCAGTGGAGCAGCATTACGATCTTATGGGACGATCGCCAATGGGCCACATGCCCTTACGCAGTACTAGTGGCTAGGAGCAACATTTCGGCCTTTCAGCTGGACTAGTGCCTCCCTATTGGGACGGCCCTGCGGGTCGAGGCGCTTCCATGTTGCCTTTTCGTACGAGAATGTAGCCCCTGTGTGCCATGAGGGTACAGGGCGTCACACAAGTAGTAGCTGGTCATTTCTTGCGGATGCAGGCCACAATGGTGAAATGTATTTTGGAGTTCATGGCCTGATGGCTGTATGGGCTTGGTGAATTTGTTGTGCATTAAATTCCTATTCTGATATGAACCGTGTAGCGTTCTTCTTTGCAGGTGATGTGTCATATTCCTATTTGGGGAGCGATGTATTGTGAGGAGATCTGCATTGGGTTCCAGCCTCGGAGTATAGTTGCGTGGTACTGTGCTGGGCGCGTTTGCCTACGAAGCCCAGTGAGGTCAGGGATGTGGGCTGCCAATGTGACTGTTTTGGTGATGTGATGCTCAGGGGCGGGGGAATGGCTTTTGTGTAACAGATGCCGGTCAGCCAGTTGGATTGGTGGTATGATGTGATTATCAGAATATGGCTGGTCACAGGTGCCTGTGTTTGCGTGCGTTTCTTGGAGGGAGACTGAGGTCATGTCCATTTGTGTGGCTTCTGTATTCGTGCCATCTGTGCCCTGCAGCTTCCATTGGCCCCTCTTGAGATTCATTTGTTCGTTGGCAGGCATGGATGACTTGTACATTTCACTGGTTGCATTGTGTGGCTTCATTGCACCTACGGGGAGTTGTACAATGTTGTACAATGTGGCCAGGGAGCGGTGTACAGGCACTCAGTAGGGCCGTTTACGGTTGGTTCGCGATGCCGTACTTCTCACCATGGCGGAATGGTACTTTCCGCCGTGCTTGATGGCGTTAGGTGCATGTCCGCTGGGGTCAGAATTCGCGTACCGTTGCGCCATGGTGGTAATTGCGGTTTGGCATGATACCGATCCCAGCAACAATCTTGTGCAACATCCCAACAAAGGCAACATTTTTCACAGTGATTAACTTGAAGAATGTCTTTCCATTGCACCACGATTCAAGATGCCTGACAGCGTTCATATATCAGGGGACCCGATTCGAGCACACTAGGCTGTCCCAGGGGTACCGTGAGTCATCCAGCATTGTCAACAAGGTGCTCCAGATGGACCAGAGTAATTTAAAAATGCCAAGCACAGTGATCCAGTATGTGGACGATTTGCTGATATGTAGTGAGAGTGAGGAAGAATGTATGGCCGATTCGGTATATATCTTAACACTACTGGCAGGAAAGGGGTACAAGGTAGACAAGGCAAAACTGCAATATTACCAGGAGGAGGGTGTGTATTTGAGACAAATAATGTCAATTGTCATGTTACCAGGCACTTCCCTACAAAGAAGCCCAGGTATGTTACAGCCGAATGGGCTAAGCGGCACTTCTTTGGGGTGGCTGTTAGCCCGATCTCTCTGAGGGATCTTGTAATCTCATACATACAGGTGTTGTAGATGTTCCTCCCAGGTTTGAATATAGATGACTATGTCGTCTAAATAAGCGCTGCAGAAATGAGAAAAGTGACCAATACTTTATCAATAATTCTTTGAAAATCTCTGGGTCACCATGAAGTCCAAATGGGAGGGCTTTGAATTGGAATAATCCTCTAGGATTGGAGAATGCTGTTTTCTAATGGATTGTGTCCTCCAACAAATTCTTCATCTTTGACATGTAGTATACAGCTTTGGCTGCCTTGGAAATCTTTCGTCAGAGGGAACCCTGCGTTGATGGCGTTGGGTCAATGACCCTCAAAGGCCTCCATCGAGGGTGACATATTTGAAGTTATAAGTAGCACGTACGGCGCCCGTTGCCTCGTTTTTCCACAAACGTGCTTGCTTCGTGAAACGCTGCACGCCAAGTACTTCTGATGTATTTTCTTTTCAAAGTTTTCAATATGTTCTAGTCTTCGACACCGACGACTCATACATCTGGATTCAAGAAATGCCACGACTGCGGCTCCAAGATGTCTATCATGGACCCACATTGAGTCTACCTGTGGTGCCTCTGCGAGGGCCATGACATGGATATCTGCTCCAAGTGGCAGTCTATGACTGGGAAAGCCTTGAGGGAACGAAAGGGGAAGCTCAAGGTAGGCAAGGTGTCCAAGCCCCATACGTCCCGACCTGCTGGGCCTTCGAGCGATGAGTCGAGAGGTGACTCTCCTCAGAGGAAGAAGGCAAAGTGCTCAAGGTCACGGAGTGAGTCGTGCCACTCGTCCTCGTCGAAGTGTTCAAGGCGAAGGCACACTGGTCGCCTTTCTCATCGTCTTCTTCAGCAGACACCCCCGCAAGGGTGAGATGCCCATCCAAGAAATCAATGCCGGAAGAATGGGAAGCATTCCGGTGGAGATGCTTAAGATATTTGATAAACAGGGCAAAGCTCCTTCTGTGCCTTCTGTGGAAGCCGGGAGGGAGCGTCTCGGCCGGATACTCGTGCGCCCAAAAGCCTCGGTAAACGGTGTGATTCACATCGGGAGCCCTTGCAGTCTTGTTCAGACAAGGTTTCTAAGGATCGATCGAGATGGGATGAGAGGTCAAGGTCTTCGACACCATCAAAACCTTCCAAACCTTCGAAGGCCTCGAAGCCATCAACCTCATCGACACCATCGGTGCCATCAACGACATCGATGCCATGCCAGTCGATAGTGCCTATAGGGTCTTCCACCCCTGTCAGACCATCAATGCCTTTGATGCCGTTGTCGACACCACCAGTGCCGTTTGTGACAGTTTTCCCGGCACAGTTACCTGTGACTGAGGAACCGCCGAAAAAGGCCCTTCATAAGTCTGTCAATGACTGGGCAGCCTCTGGGTACTACACCTGACAAAAGGTGTACCCCTCTTCTGAAAAAGGATTTTTTTAAGTGCCTCACTTCCATTTTTTAGGAGGAGGAATGGTCGGATGAGGAGGATGCCCCCTTTGGTCTTCAATTTGGGACCCCTAATGTCCCTGAATGCCTCATTTCGGAGGAGAGTAGGATGCAGAATCTCTGTCTGTCCTTGCATAATTTTAGTGGTATAGACACTTCTCCTGAGCTGGAGTTCGGCAAACCCAATCCAGGGGAGCATGCCGACTCCTCTTACAGACAATTTATGTCAAGAGTTGTGGAATGTCTGGGCTGGTCTAGACCGCCTGTGCATTTTGATTAGGATGATCTTACAGACATTTTAGACAAGGGTCCACCTACAGATCCTGTTTTACCATTACATGTGGCTCTGCAAAAAAGGGTGGCCAAGCATTGGGAGACCCCGGAGACTAATCCTGCGGTGAACAAGACTCTTACAAGAAAATACCGCCCCTCCTATAGCAACTCTGGCTACTCACCCCACTCCTGAGAGTCTGGTGGTTCAGGCAGACACAGTTACCTTGAAACAGGCAGCGTACCCTACCGTTCCTCGTGATAGGGACGATAAGCGCGTGGATGGATGGGCACCTTACGTATTTTCAGCTGGGAATATGGCGTTGAAGTGGCCAACGCTACTTGTGCCTTGGCTAAATTTTCATACACTCTGTGGGAGTGCATATAAATGGCGGTAGAGCATATTCCCGAAGGGAAAGAAAGGGATGACTTCCTGGCTATTGTAAAGAACGGCAAGGAAGCCATGTGCGAGTCATGTGGAATCGGCAGATAGCGTAAGCAGATCCATGTCTACGAGCACTGTGATATGCAGGATGCAGGTTTGCGTGGTTGCGGAAGTCTGAACATGCCATTTGACGGGTCTCATCTTTTTGGCAGCAAGGCTGACGATAGCCTTGAGAAGATGCAGACCTCTAAAACAGCCGCCAAGTCTTTGGGCGCAGCTGTTCGGCAACCTCAGCCTTTTCGTACTAGTGGACAGCAGTGGAGGGGTAGATCTTTTCGCTACTACTCCTCATTTGGAAAGGCGAGAGGACTGGCCAGTCAAAGAGGCCAATGTAAGTTTCCTTGTGGTGGAGGAGAGCGAGGTGCCAAGCCAGCTCAAGCAGCAGCCTCTTCACCATTGGCCTCTGCAGCAGCTGCTTCAAAACCGCTCTGAGGTCTTGTCTCGCAGCACACCAGTGGGGGGCAGGCTGTCTCAGCATCTAGAAGAATGTCGAGACTTTACTTCAGATACTTGGATTTGGATACAATAGCCCACGGTTACTGCCTTCCTTTTCTGTCGATGCCTCAGAACAATCCACCAGGGAATCACTCTTTGAGGATTCCAGATCCGCTCCTTGTGCAGGAAATCTTAACCCTGCTAGTGAAAGGTACTATAGAACCCATGCCTGTAGCAGAGAGGAACAAGGGTTGGTATTCCCCATATTTTTGATTCCCAAGAAGAACGGGTGACTGAGACCCATCTTGGACTTGAGACACTTGAACAAGCTCCTCAGGAAGGACAAATTCAAGATGGTCACTCTTTCTCATATCTTTCAGGCCCTCCAGCTCCAGGATTGGTTGGTGTCATTGGACCTTCAGGATGCTTATTTTCATGTGCCGATCCACATGAAGCACAGGAAATACCTGAGGTTCGCCGTTGGCGGCTCGCACCTTCAGTTTCAAGTCCTGCCATTCGGGTTGACCTCCGCTCCCAGGGTTTTCACCAAATGGATGGTGGTGGTGGCAAAGCATCTCATGAGAGGGGGATTCATGTCTACCCCTATCTGGGCGATTGGTTGATCAGGGCGCGTTCTCCGGAACAAGTCATGGATCATCTCAACGTTACCTGCCACACCCTTGACAGACTGGGCTTTTCCCTAAATTTCAAGAAGTCCCATATGACACCTTGCTAACGGCTCCAGTACATCGGGGCTGTGTTAGACACGTCCTTGGGAAAGTGCTCGCCACCCAGGGTGAGGGCTCAGGACATTCTACAGATGGTAACCAAATTCCAGAGCGCCCATGGTCTTCCGGCCTTCTAATTCTTGAGGTTGCTCAGCCTAATGGCATCCTGCATTTTTCCTTTGCCAGAAGCACACCTGAGATTGAAATCCCTGCAATAGGCTCTCAGAACACAATGGTCCCAATTCTCAGGCAAGATGTCGGATCTCCGATATTTCACCAAGGACAAAAAAAGACCATAAAAGTATCAGAAGTCCCTGAAAACAGAGAAGAGAAAACAAGTGAAAGTTCACTATTAATCTCGGCCCAAAATGATCTGCAAAAACTGTTGCCGTCCGAAGAAGATGTACCAAACAATACTCCTGAAGAGCAACCAAAGCGTAAAGAAATCAAAGCCAAAAAGAAGGGGAGCGAAACGAAATTGACCAAAGGGAATCACCATTCGATAGGACCAACCCTTTCGCAGCCCATGACTTTGGTTCCAGGGCCACAAAGATAAAATGACCTATAAATATCTGAATAGAGGGTCACTTTTGATACTCTTTAAAAAGATACCAGACTTAGACTTATTTGCATCAGAAGATATAGAGTATGTTAAATTCCCTGAGCGGCAGTTGACCCACCTAGTGGAAGTTGGGTTTACATCAAAGATAGGGGCAAGGGCAGCGCTTGAAGTGGCAGGCCTTCTGTGGAAATAAGGTCTGAACACCTACGAATCTATGCCCTCACATGCCAGTGCTGGGGAAAGAAGGGTGGAGGTAGTGAATGGAGAGGGTAAATATGATCAAGTGAAGGGAACGTCAGCTACTGAGCAAGACCAAGTCACCAGGGATAAGCCAGTGATGTAGTTGCTATTGCCAGAGATTATAACACAGGTCTGCCAGAAACTGGGTGTCGGTGAGACCAGGCTTTAGTTGGGAGAGCATGAGGGTGGTAAGTTGGAACACGTGGGGCTCCAGTTCTTTTAGGAACCTCAAAATGAGATTAGAGGTATTTGGCAAAAATGATCTGATTCTCCTACAGGAGACATGGTTAGTCAATTCACCGGAGCTAGAGGGCTTCATAAGGACCACACAACCAGCGATGACGACTGGGAAAGGAAGGCCAAAAGGAGGTTTATTGTTGGCTTGTAATGCCACTCTCTTCAAAGGGGTGGCAGTAATCTCAAGCAAACAAGAGGGGATTTTGGCAACAAAATGTGTGGTATTAACATCCCAAGGGATGAAGCACATAGCAGTAGTGAATCTATACTGGAACACTGCGTTTTCAAAGCTTGCCGATTTTTTGGATGCCTTATCAGGCGTGCTGACTAAAATAAAATTGGACTTTCCCGACGCCCACGTTCTGGTGGCAGGGGATTTAAATGCACAATGTGTGGATAGTGGCCAACGGGGAGGGGCGCCAAGACATAAGGGTATCTCCCCAAATGGGAATGCTTGGGTATCTTTTTTCAAGGAATGGGACCTGAAAATGGGGAACAGATCTTTTGAAGGGGATATTCCCCCTGCTAGCACATGGTCCGGGGGTCCTCAGAATCCATCTCGGATTATATGTTCATGTCATCGAGCATGTTTGATAAATGTGAAAACCTCTGGGTAAGAGAAGGAGGTACAAGCGACCACAAGCGTCTAGAAATTTAATTTAGATGGCAATATGAAAAGAACACAAAGAGGCAGGTGGGATTTATAGCTCTAAATAATAAAAAAAAAAGGTTGGTACAGTACAAGAGGGATGGAGAGAAATTAAATAAAGCTCTGGATGAATGTAATTATGAGTCAAGTGATAGAGACTTGATGAACATCTGCAACCCTTACACTTTTCATGACTTTCTGTGGTCAGTTGAGGCACCCCAAATTAGGGCAGGCCAAATGAGTATAGTACACAAACACACATTTGATGAACGCACCTGGGAGAAGAAACGTGAGATGCGGTGGTTGATAAGAGCTACTAAAAGGCAGGAAACTGTTAAGTCCATCAGAGAAGCGAACCTTACCATCAAAAGTAAGACTAAACAATGGTTGAAACAACAACAAATGTCTTGAGCACAGGAGGATGGAGAGTCTATGCTGTTCTAAATAAGAGTTCACAGAATGTGTGGTCCTTGATCAATAAGCAAGTCAGTGCCGTGTCAAACACGGTTTCCGAACTAGAGTGGGTACATTTATTTTCAAAGAAATATGCCAAGTTGAAAGGGGAGCCAATTTTCTGCATTTCTGGTGGTTGGTGGACTTTGGACTCTACAGAAGAATATATTTACGATCTAATAACTAAATCTCTGGCTTCAAGGGCAGCAGGCCCTAGTGGCCTTACATACCAACTCCTAAAGGGAAACCCTAAGAGGTGGGCTTGTCTCTTGAATATACTGTTACAGGGGATAATAAGGTATAAAAAGATCCCGACGTCCTGGAAATCGGGTATCATCGTTCTAATATTTAAAAAGGAGGACCGAAAGGACCCTCTAAATTATAGACCTATTACTCTGCTTGACATGGAAAGCAAGTTGTTTGCCAGTCTATTGTTGAGAGTTTTGGAACATTAGGCTGAATTAAATAACATCCTTCCGAAACAAAAGACCGGATTTCGGAAAGGGCATTCAACATCCCTCAATGGCATAGTACTTTCCACCCTCTGTAACATCAATGAAGGCGGGAAAACATCATGACTATATGGTGCCTTTATTGATTTATCAAGTGCTTTTGATTTGGTGAATCGAGACGGATTATGGACCAAACTTAAAGGCAGGGGCGCTCCGGCCTCCCTTATTGATATCTTAGCTTCCATGCACGAAGGATATACGGTGCAAGTAAAACTAAACTTAGATGGGTTCTTATCAAAACACATCTCGGTGAAAAGGGGGGTGAGGCTGGGGTGCATGGCTGCCCCCTTCTTGTTTAATTTTTATCTGGCTGATTTTGGACAGAAGATCGAGATCGCGGCATTGGGCAGTACCAAGATCGGCACAAATGCAAACAAGTGGCTCATGTACGCGGATGATATCGTCCTCCTGGACAAAACACCATAGGGCCTCCAGAGGCTGTTAAATGCTTTGGACCAATATATGAAAGACCATGATCTCCAGGTAAATCCTGAAAAACCGAAAGTGGTGATCTTTGGGAAGAAAGGTAGAAGAGGAGGCAAGTTTTGCTGGACGGTGGGGGTCAAACGTATCCCAGTGGTTGAGGAGGTCATTTACTTGGGTTACACTCTAAATGCCACACCAAGAGCCAGCTCTGTATGGGCAGAGATATTACAAAAATGTACCCAACTGAAGTCACAACTGCAGAAAATGATCAAACAATACTGTAAGTTCTCCCTCCTGTCTGCAACTCGGTTTTATACAGCTAAGATTATTCCAGTACTCTTATACAGCCTAGAGGCAGAACCACTGGCCTGGACCATCGACTGGCAGATAATAGAGGGCAGGATCTGGAAAAAAGCTTTATGTCTGCCTAACAGCCTGCCGATGGCCAGTTTAAGATTTGAGTTGGGTCTCTCCTCACTCAGGTCGCATGCCGACTGGAAACTCCTGTCAATCTTTAGTCTGATAACAAATCCCAGGCATAATACCCTATATGAAGACTTAAAAGATCGTCTGAAGTCTGTTTCTGTGGGGGCATTGTGTGATCTAAAAAGAGCATCCCAAGAAATTCTGCTCAGATGCAACAGTGATATGGACACACTAACCGCAAAGCCCATGAAGACAAAGAGGGCGCTACTAATATCAGATTGGAAAAAGACAATTGAACACACACGATCTTCTAGAGTGGCGCTTCTCTTTCTCCAACGGACAAGAGACTTGAATATCTTCCAAATTATCTGACGAAATTCCCGTATGCAAATGGGAGGCAAAATTTCCTCAGAGTTCGTCTGGGGCTGACTCGTACAGGATCTGTCCTAGCCCGTTGGGGATGGGGAGAAAGAAGTAGATCTCTATGCCCAAAATGTCAAGACCCAAAAGACCAGACACTTGAGCATCTATTAAGATTCGGTTATGGTACATGGGATGCTCTAAATAAATATTTGGGGCATTTTGTTAGCTCAAGTGATTAGTTGTCATCTGAGGACTTTTGGGTGAGATTGACATCAGGTTACGAAACTGCGTTGACGATAAATGTGGTTAGAGTGTTGCAACAGACAGGTTTTATTTTAAATGGTAAATCTCCAACCGCTCTTTCGAACAGCGAAAGTTGGAGATAAGAAATTGGGAAGTATAATGTCTTCTGTTTTAAATATGAAATGTAAGTTTTGAAAGTTTTCGTTGTACTTGTGAAAAAACCATATGTCGGATCTCCTTCAGATTCCGGTCCGAGTCTCATCTGATCTTCTATGGTGAGCCTCAGAGGAAAATCTACTGAAGGGAGAACACTTTTGGCAACCATGGCCGGAGATAACGGTAGTGACGGATGCCTCACTCACAGGGTGGGGAGCTCATGCCAACGATCTGACTGTCCGCGGACGTTGGTCTCCATCAGAGTCCAAACTACACATCAATCTTTTGGAGCTGCAAGCAATCAGGCTAGCGCTGAAGGCTTTCCTGCCCCCTGTACGGATAAAGAATGTCCTGATAACGTCAGACAACACAGTGGCCATGCATTACCTCAACAAGAGAGGAGGTGTAGGGTCACTACCACTGTGCAGCGAAGCAATGCAGCTCTGTTGCTGGGCAATTCAAGAAGGACTCTCCCTAGCAGCAGTTCACCTAGCTAGAGAGGAGAACATGGCGGTGGAACTAGCTCAGGAAGTCCTTCAAGAGATCTCCGCCCTTTGAGTAACTCCTCAAGTGGATATGTTCGCAACTGGTGCCAACCGGAAGTGCGAGCAGTACTGCTCAAGGGAATTTCCCCCGAGAGGAACTCTAGGAGACGCGTTCGTGGTGGATTGGGACTTTCCACTCCTGTATGCGTTTCCTCCAATCCCCGTCATGCCTCAAGTTCTCAGGAGGTTAAGACGGTGGTTCGGGACCCACATGATCCTCATTGCTCCGGATTGGGCCAGGAGACTGTGGTAACTGGACCTTCTGAACATGTCCATCTGTCCCCCGATAAGTCTTCCACAAATAGAGGATCTTCTCCCGCGAGAGGAAGGTCGGGTTCTACATCCAGAGGTCAAAACTCTCAACCTTTATGCATGGTTTCGGAAAGGTTGAGATATAAGGATTGGGACCTCTCGGATGACGTGATGGAGGTGTTGCTTTTGGCCAGGCGGCCAGCGATTAAGTCTCTGTAACGTTGCAGTTGGAATAAGTTTTGCGACTGGTGCAGAGAAAAGAATGTTAATCCTTTTCAGTGTTCAACCCTGGATGTCCTATCCTTTTTGCTTTCATTAGCCCACAAGGGTCTTCAGGTGGGAACCATTAAAGGTTACCTAGCAGCGCTCTCTATCTTTAAGTGCCTATCTGTGGAATGCTCTTATTTCAAAATTGCACTGGTTACTCAGTTTCTAAAAGGGCTCACAAATGTGTTCTCGCCATCGCCTTTTCAGGTTCCGTTTTGGGACCTTAATTTGGTCTTAAAGTTTCTGATGGGTGTTCTATTTTACACTCCTGACCATTGAAGTTGTTGATCTTTAAGACTATACTATTGGTTGCTCTTGCATCTGCACGTAGAGTAAGCGAGTTGCAGGCACTTTCTTCAAGCCACCCTTTACTACATTCCACAAGCACAGGGTGGTGTTGAGAGTAAGACCCTCCTTCTTACCTAAGGTAGTTTCAGACTTTCACTTAAGTCAGAAAATTGTGCTACCAGCCTTCTATCCTCCTCCGCATCCTAGTAAGGAAGAGGAACGGCTCCATAGGTTGGACCCTAGGAGAGAATTAAGCTTTTATTGTCAAGGAGTTCCCCCCTTCACACCTGAGTTCGATCTTTGCTGGATTTCTTGATCAATGCCTTCTTGCGTACTGCTCGAGTCTTGAATAAGGCTGCACAAGTCTCTTCCGACTCCAGCGTGTGTTCAAGTACCGGGATGCAGGGATCCAGGAATCCAGGAAATAACAGGGGGCACAACTAGCACACAAGTCCAGGAATCAAGAAAGGAAGGAAAGGGACTAGAATTGGGTTAGAGTGGAAGAAGCAAGGGAAACAATACCGCGAGCTACGGAGCACACGTCTGGTGCTACTTCGCAATAGCATTGAGATGCGCGGGGCCGCAGGGGCGTGGCATATTTATGGAACATACTACGTCTGCCGTGAAGGCTGGTGCGAGGCGTGTCACGTGATACGGCCATGTTGGGAGAAACAATGAATGCAAGCCTCGCCGTGACAAGGACCAGGAAGTCCAGAAGGGGCGCGTTCTGTGGGTTATGACATTTATATTTCCAGAATGTCCAAAGTGAGAGTGGATAACCAGCTCTTTGTGGGGTATTCAGGACACGAGCTAGGCCAGGCTGTTTCTAAACAGACCTTGGGCCTCATTCCGAGATTGGAGGTAGTCTGCCTCCAATAACGGTACCGAGTTCACCTTGGTTCAATGGGGATTTACCGGTCTATTCCGACCTTTGCAGGACCGGTAAGTCCCCATTGAAAATGGCAATCCCCATTCCCATTTCAGCCCCTCATAGGGCTCAATGGGAATGGGGAGGACGCAAATAACGGCCTGGCGCATGCAAATGCTGTTATTTGCACCCTGGTCCCCTAACGGGAACCGTAAGGTACGTTTGGTCCCGTTGGGGGACCTCGCAATAGGGCGCAAATGGATTACCGGCACCGGTGTCCTTATCGGTGTCCGGTATCCCTTTGCACCAAACTCGGCCCCTTGTCTAGGTGGATCCTCCTCACTATTTATGAATGCTATAGATTGGCTGGCAAGGACCCTCCTGAGGGCTTGCGGGTTCGTTCTACCAGAGGCATGGCCACTTCGACACCCCTGCAAAGGGGTGTCCCTATTAAAAACATCAGTGATGCTGCAACATGGTCATCAATACACATGTTTACTAAGCATTATTCCCTGGATACTTCTCATGCTCAGGATGTTGCTTTTGGTAAGGCAGTACTTTACTCTGCCCTGTGAAACACATTTCTAAAAGTCTTCACCCTCCTCCAATCGTGGCTACTGCTTTGGGAGTCTGTCAAAGATGAGGAATACGTTGGAGGACACAATATATTTGAAGAACAAGTTACTTCCTGGTAACTTTCTTTCGACTGGATGTTCCTCCAACGTATTCCTCATTGCCCTCCCAACCTACCCCGCTGTAGAATTTCCCATGCTATTACAGCTTTCATTCCAACAAGGCTGAGTACGGTCTGGCCCGATTGATGGGCATCTCTGCTACACAAGGAGGGGAAAAAACAGAACTGAGGCTACGGGCGCTGTGCGTGCTACATCCGATGACGTCACCCTCGATGGAGGCCTTAGAGGGACATCGACCCAACGCCATCGACGCATGGTGCCCTCTGCGAAAAAAATCCGAAGTAGCCAGAGCTGGACACTACATGTCAAAGATGAGGGAACTGGTCTAGCAGATCTTATATATCCTGCCATTGGTGAGGCTGTAAATCAGATGGTATTAAAATATGGTCGGCAAACCAATCCCACGGCTGTTCATGGGAGCTGTGGAAGTTGGCCCAATCCAGAAGAACACATACGTACACACGCACACAATACCAGAGCAGTCTTAATTGCCCTTTTGGCCAGCGGGTGTGGGAATGGGGAAGCGGAATAGAGCCACGATCCTTGAAGAACCAATTAGACGGTAAATTCTGGTTTCCCTGGGAAGTAACCAGCCCTCAGTGAGTCCACTACAATGTTTATGAAGGTTGCTATCTTTTTTTAATGTTTTTATTAAACAATTGTTTTAGTTGAAACATCAACTTTTTCAATTCTCAAGTATCACACTTTTGATAACAGTAAATAGACATTTCCAGCCAGTCAACAATATTTAGTTATCTACAATCATTATTGAGCAACACATTTGTGGGTTGAATAAAATCGCCCTAGATTGGTTAAACTTCTTAGAAGATGTGAAAGCATCATGTGGACTGCCAACCGGGTCAACTTATCCAAATATTTAAAAGAATGGAGTTAAACAGTTTCACTTTATAAAACTAGATAAAATTAACTAAAACATGTTTGATATTGAACTTCACTCTATATAAATTCGCATTTCTCATAATTCATCTCCATAAATGTGTTTAGCCACATAATTATTAGAATACAATTAAAACAGCTTGGGTTATTAATATCAAATAAAACCAGCTAAAAACAGACTTCGACATCAGGCTTCAATATATAAGAGTTCGCCACTTGGTTTTTTATCCGCCAAATCATGGTATACGTTCTAAGAGTTCAGACAAGCATCTCCATAGCGTTTATTCGTAAAAGTCATTCCCGTACCTATTGTAAAAGTAGCTCCGGTTCTATACACCTCGCATTTTAGCACACGTTTTAAAATCCTTCCTTTAAAAACATTTTAACACAGTTTCAAGATGGTTTGGGAAATAGTTTCTATTTCAGTTATCAAGATTTCGAACAGGTAACTGTAAGTCTGTATTATGATTTGGAGATGATGAAAGATTCAATGCTTCTAAAAATTGCACAGTGTCGATGATCAATGAGGTTTTGTTAGCTTTAAAAACCGCCTCCCAATGCTGATCTATTGAAAGGAACGCTCTCTGATGAAAGTGTTTTAGAAGAAATCGATTCCTTATATCAAATATTGCTGAACATTCAGCTACAAGATGTTTTTCGGACTCTTCAGAGGTTCCAATGTTAAAAAATCTGCAGATTTTATCTGGGATAGGTGTTTTGTTATAAGTTGCTTTCCTTACTTTAGTTTGTAAAAGATTGAGACGGAATCTCTAAAATGAATCTGCATGAATGCGATCAGGGAATGTTAGCAGATATTGTGTGATCCAGTCCCACTCCCACTCCCACAATTTAATCTTTGCTTTCTCAGGGTTTGTTAATAGGAGTTCACAGGGAATATCTGTGTTTTTAAGATTCAATATGCAAGTGTTTTTCCATACTGTGATTGGAGTGTGTGAAGAAGTGGTTAGTAAAGTTTTGAGTACTGAAAACACGTTTTGTGCATCATTTGCATATAAGAGGCACTTCCTGTAAGCTGCTAGCATTAGCCAGATGACAGTTGTAGAGAGGGCAACCAATCCTAATTCGAATCTTATTATAGCAATAGTAATGTTTAGTGGGATAGATAATATTGTTTTCCTATAGATGCCTTCAATGGCATCCCAATTCCGTGGTTCATTCATGATTTGTGTCTGACTACCATACGTTATGATAGGAACAACTTTCTGATTATAAAATAGTCTTGCATGGGTGATTGAACATTTTCCATATTTAGTCTGCAAACCTTTCCCCTGAGTTGCTAGTAATCTCATCTGACTATAAAGGTCGGATTTATAAGGCTGTTCTAAGGGGTGGGAATTGGTGTTCACCCCTAGATATTTATATTCATGGATTAGAGTTAGAGATTGTTTTGCAAGTTTCCAATTGAATCTAAAGTCCTTTTTTTCATACGGTGGTGAAAACTTAGTATATTAGATTGGTTAACATTGATTATAAGACTATTTCTTTCAGCATATTTTGATAAGGCGGTTAGCTTCCATTGTAGAACTATTGGCGTGTTGTCTAAAATTACTAGGTCATCAGCATATAGAAATAGGGAATTTGAAAGGGACCCAACTTTGGAGGGAATGATCGTACAGACTTAAAACTATAAAAGATGTCATTAATAAAAAGGTTAAAAAGGATTGACGCAAAGGGCCAGCCTTGTTTTAATCCTGTATCAGTCTGTACGGGTTCAGATAATAAACCGTCTGTCGTGAGCCTTATCTTGATGCTGGTATTAGAATAAAATAGCTGAATTAAAAAGCTAATATACGTCGGAGAATTATTAATTATAAATTTTGCCCAAAGTGTTTCGAACAGAATCAAAAGCTTGTTTAAAGTCTATCAGTGCAAGGAAAACAGGTTGTTTTGTTTGTATTGCTTGTTTTTTATAACAGGCAGAATCATTAAATTTAAAACCGTGACAATGCCAGAAAAAAAACCAGACTGATGAATGTCAAGTAGATTGCTAGAGTTCAACCATTTCAAAAGTCGCGAAGTAGAAGTTTGGCAAATATATGCCTGGTGCGTCAAGAAGCGCAATAGGTCTGTAATTATGTGGGTCGCTTCTATTGACTTTTTTAAAGATAGGAATTATTAAAGCTATCTGCCAGGATGGTGGGATATTGCCAGTTTGAATGATTCTAGTAGATATCAATTCCAGGACAGCCGCCCATGCTTCGGGATGAGCTTTCATTGTAGCGTTGGTCAGATTGTCAGGGCCTGGAGTTCTGGATCGACTTCGTTTTTTAATTATAATTAGGATGTCCAGAGTATCAAATCGAAATGTAGTCAAGTCCGGCTTTGGCATGGTAGTTACCGAGGCTGCTGCCTTTGTAGTGTTTAGTAGTGCTCTAAAGTGGTTTGTCCATGTTATTTCACTTATAGGGCCTCATTACGTGAATGGAGGTAGCCATGGAGCTAATAGCTCCATGGCTGCCTCCGTTCCGGGCTCTATTATCGGGTTCCAGCAATGCGGACTTACCAGGTTACTCCGACATAGGAGGACCTGGTAATTCCTCCTTGCAGGAACCCATCCCCATTTCCATTTGAGCCCCCATAGGGCTCAATGGGAATGGGGAGGGAGGTAATAACGGGCAGATTAAATCTGGCCCATTACTGCCTCCCTCTTCCCCTCGTGGGACCCTGGTTTTACCAGGCGTGCGATCCGGGTCCCGCGATGGGAAGCTCGTAAGCAGCACTCCCGGAATGAACGGGGCCGGTCCTTATAATGAGGCCCATAGTGTTTAGTTGGACTGATTTCTGGGCGCTTGCAGATAGACGATTCAATATGGACCATATGTCTCCCGCAGATGATTGCTTTAACCATTTCTTCAGAATTCTGTTGCTTTTGCATATCAAGAATTTGTCTAATTTTATTTTTATATCTCGTTTTAAGTAAGGTTCTTTCAGGAACCTGGTTGATGGGTGAGAGGCAATGCATATCGTGTCTTAGCTTCTTTTTAAGTTCATTAATCTCATCGTTAGAATTATATTTATGTGTAAATGTAGGGCGGATAAAATATCGATTGTCGTGAGTTAAGATCTGAATGCAATCCGTATAGGTTGGTTGTTCATTATATTCTGCTTTAAGGATGCCATAAGCCATGGGTTCCATCGTAAACAATTTCTGGCATTATTCCATTCCAGAATTTGCATGTAGTGATCGGCAAAACGGAGTTCATGGGGGAACCAAAATGTTAGTAGGATATTATAATCACTCAAAGTGATGGGAATAACTTGGAAAGAAGCAATAACCCTGTTTGAATTGGATGATATATACACATAATCAATCACTGACCTGCTCAGTCCTCTATACTATGTAGGGGCAGGCGGAGAATCAGTGCTACAAGAACCGTTTAGCATAGTAAAGTTTCTGATTTCCATTAATGAGGTCCATTTGGTTACTCAGGAGTTTGTTTGTGTATTGGTTGGATTCATGCAATACATATTAAAATCTCCTGCAATAATAATTGTTTGAAATTGGTGGTCAAGTAGGATTTGATCAGGTATGTCTTCAATTCTTTCCATGGACTGTGATTTGTTTAGGGCAATAGGATTCCAGTATATATTTATTACTATCGTCAGTGGAAAGAGTGGATGATGAGGGTTACTTATTCGATTTTGACAGCTTGGACTCCTGGGTCTGGTGATAGCCAGGAGTCATGTGTAGGTCAACGTCTAGTCTTCTTGCTATCAGCAGGCCAGCCGTTGGGCGGCCTCTTGCAGGTTTAATAGAGGGAATTGCAACAATTTGATGATCAGCCCATATTGGTATTGCTGTCATCCAAGTTTCTTGTAGTAGGACTAAGTCCCATTTGCTTAAGGCCAGCAGGATGTTTTCATGAGATGAGAGAATCCTCTCTTATTCCAGGAGATGAGTGAGCAGCCATGTAATTGGTCTCCTCTGTTTTGTTATTTTGATGGCAGGGTGTCGGCGGGGGCCTGGGTTTTGCTAACCCAAGGCCACTTGGAGATAGGACGAGACTGAGGAGGCGGCGGCGGGTTGTTTCTACAATTACAACAGTTTTGCTGGTTAGTAGGGGTGAAGTCATGAGAATCTGGTGGGAAAAAACCCTGGTTTGTATTCGTAGGACAAGTTATGGGAGGGAGTGGATTTTGCGCTCCAAGGGGCAGCCCCTTGTGAAATAACTCAAGCCTTTCTTGCCAGATTAGATTTCTAACTACTCTTGATTCGCTGGAATGGGATAACGAACCAAGTCAATATCAGCCGAGATGACATTTGCAGTGCAGAGATGGAATTGAGCACAATGAGCAAAGTTGCCCTATTCGGGTAAGGGTCTTCGTACAATCTGTCTAGCATAGTGATTCGAATTAATTCATCATGTAATGTGCTCGGTTCAAGGCCAGGGTTACTGGTCGTTTTAGCTCTTGAAGGTGCTGAACGAAAAGGAGGGGCAGGATGAGATGGTGGAGGTCTTGAGTCCCCAATGGTGATTGTGGGAGCTGCAATCGGTAGTTTATCATCTGGATTTTCATTCATCTGATTGTACGTGAAGACAGTTTCTGTTCCAGAGTTTTGAACATTGGAGGAGCAATGTCTAAGTTTACACAAAAAGTTTGTTTCGGGATCATACCTGCTAGATGGGGAACATGTAGGCTGTGTTGCACCGATTCGGCTATTGAGCAGTCATTATTTGAGTAAACAGACAAGTTCATAAGATCATTATTAGAAACAACATCGATTTCAGGTGCATTATTGCTATTATTTTCATTCACATTAGGCAAAGGGGGAGACAAGATTCGTTAGCTGCCTTACCTTGAGGTGGTGCCACATCCTTTTCGAGGGGAGAAACTGGTTTTGGCAAATCTTTTTTTTTTCACTTTAGTATTTATTGGCACTTCAAGCTAGGAAAAACAGAGACAACAACGAACAGCAAACCCCTCCCCACCCCCCAAAAAAAACACCCCTCTCCCCTCAACACATGAAGACCAGAGCAAAATCTCCACCCCATCTGAGAAACACCCCCCCTCCACTTATTGGATTCAGCGGCTGGTTTAGCCCCAACAAGAAGGTCCTTCAAAAGTCTGCATCATCGGGCTCATCTGCAATTATCGCCAAGAGTCTCATGCTTCGGGGACACCAACGCTGCCTTAGTCCGTCCATAAAATACGTCAGCAGGGAAGCCCAGTCCTCCCTGAATCTTAAATGCCCCCCTGAATAGAATACGTGAGCCACTTCATTGCCAGCAGACTCCTCAACTTTGCCACCCATTCGTGGTCCTGCGGGGGATCCTTTGCCTTCCATCGGCGAGCTAGCACCATAGCCCCTGCCATCATCATTATTACATAAAGTTTGCAGCCCGCCTTAGATTTAATGGATGCCAGTGCACCCCCCCAGGCCCAATATCGCAGGTCCCTTGTTACTGCCCAGGCCCCAGCCCAGAACTTGATTTATCGCTAAACCAATTCCAGCCCAGTAACTCTCAATCCGCGGACACTCCCACCATATATGCGCCCACGTGCCCACTGCCCACACTGCCTCCAACAAAGAGGGAAGGCTCCAGGGAACATTCTATGGAGTCTGGCGGGAGTTAAGTGCCACTGGACAAGCAACTTAAGCCACATCTCTCTTAATTGAAGAGATTTTGTCAACCTAGGAATCTGCTTCCACAACCACGCCCAATCATTCTCCCCAATTGAAGACCCAGTAGCCAACTCCCAGATTTTCATGTATGATTGGAGTGGGAGGTCCTCTCCTGCCTCCATATGCCTGTATAGTGCTGAAATCAAGTGCTTGTCCCCAGTTTCCCTTCCAAGATATGTTTCGAAGGGGGTCAACTGTCGGGTCGCCGCAAGCTTAACGGTAGGATGACTAAGCCAGTGCCGAAGTTGACAATAACGGAACCTTTCATTTTCACCCACACCAAACTCTGACTTACACTGCTCGAATTGCTTTAGCTGTCCCTCTCCATACATATCCCGTAACATTCTACATCCCCCCTGATGCCAAGCTTGGAAAGCAGCCGAAACGAGACCCGGAGTGAACTGCGGGTTGGAGAGTAGTGGAGTGTAGGGGGATGGGTGTGTCGTTAAGTGGGCCTGCTGCACAGCCTCATCCCAGGTGCGGGCCACCAAGGCCAGGATTTCGCTGCAGTACAATCGATGCAGCCTGTCCTGCTTCGGCTTCCACAAGACTCCTTCAAGATCCTCCCCCAAAACCATCCTATCACTAGACCTCCATACTTTCCGCCGATCATCTTTTTGCCAGTCCCGAAGGACCCTCAGCTGACGTGCCCTAAAATACACTTGAAAGTCCGGGAGACCCAACCTTCACCACTCCATGGGGGTTCTCATCACCTTGGCCGCTACTCTAGGGAACCTATTAGCCCATAAAAATCTACTGGCAGACTTATTTAAGGACCGGAAAAAATCTGGGGGTACCTGCCCCGGGAGGGCATAAAAGAAATACAGAAGCTTGGGAAGGACCATCATTTTTAAGGTATTAATATGGCCTAGCCAGGAAACCTCCAACGGACCCCAATCTATCATCTTACCTTTTAGTTCCTCCAGGAGAGGGGGATAGTTCGCCCGGTACAATTGGTCCAGCTTTGGGGTCAGTTTTATTCCCAGATAAGTAATTGAGTGAGTCACTCACCTATAAAGAGAGGAGGCCCGTAAAGATCGAGACACCGGGGACGGGACTGTGAGATCGAGAATCTCCGTTTTGGAAGGATTAATTTTCAGGCCCGCCACGCTACCAAATTGCGCCAACTCGACCTCCACAGCCGGGATGGCCATACTCGGGCAAGTCAAGGACAGAATCAGATCATCAGCAAATGCTGCGATCTTGTGCTCTTCACCAGCGAAGGGGAGCCCTGTTATAAGAGGGTTGGAGCGCACCGCTTCAAGGAATGGTTCCAAATGGAGGGTGTACAGAATTGGGGAGAGAGGGCACCCCTGTTTGGTGCCACGTCCCACCTGTATCGGGTCTGAGAGTTGCCCATTAATCGCCAATCTAAGGGTCGGGGTCCTATAGTTGGCTCTGATCCTACCCATAAACTTGGCCCCAAAGCCCATCTTGAGCATTGTAGCAAAGAGAAAACCCCACTCCACCCGATCAAACGCCTTCTCTGCGTCAATTGCCATCAGCAGAGCAGGGACCTCCCTCTTGTGAGCTTTTTCTATTAAGTGGGCCAGCCTCCTAACATTATCGATGGTCTGCCTTCCCCTTACAAGCCCCGATTGGTCCGGGTCAAACAGAGCAGGGACAAGGTGATCTAATCTATTAGCTAGGATCTTAGAGTATATTTTCAAGTCCACATTAATTAGCGCAATCGGGCGATAGGAAGTGCCCTCGGATGGATCCTTACCTTTTTTGAGTACTAGCACTACTTTTGCCTCCTCCATAGTCCGTGTGATTGCACTACCCTGGTCTATCTGGTTGAAGAGCGTGGTTAGAATAGGAGCTAGAAAATCCATATGGCGTTTGTAAAACTCTGCAACGTACCCATCCGGACCCGGTGATTTAAGATTAGGGAGGGCTCTAATTGCTCCCCTGACCTCATCTACTGAGATGGCTGCTTCCAAAGCATCCCTCTCGTCCTGCGAAATACAAGGAAGAGTAACCCTGTCTAAGTAACAAGATTGGAGCGACTGCGCTGGGGTGTCAGACGTGTACAAGGCAGAGTAAAAACGGGCAAATTCCCCCAAAATGTCCTCGCTGTTGGTGCTAGTTGAGCCGTCACCCTTTTTAATTCGTAATATCGTCTTCTCCTTCTGCTCCCTTCTTAGCAATCTCGCAAGCAAACAATCAGCCTTATTGGCTTTAATGTAGAATTTCTGCCTGAGCTGCAATAACCTCCGCTCGGCCGCTCGTGACTCAATTAATTCCAGCTGGGCCTGGACTGCCCTATACTCCCTTTTAGTAGCCTGAGTCTGATGTGTCCCCATTTTTGCCAATATTCCCTTAAAAGCCTCTTCTAGACACACCTCCTCCAATCTCAGCTCCCTTTCCCTGCTCACCTTGATCGCTATTATGGCCCCTCTAATAGTTGCCTTGAAAGCGTTCCACCTAACCTGAGGAGGGGTGTCCTCCTCTGGGTTCTCAGCAAAAAAACACCCCATTTCCTCCTCTAACTCGCGCACCAATACTTTATCCTTAAATGGGGCAGCAGGGTAACGCCCTTTCCGCAGCCCCGAGGGCCTACCTATTGTTGTCAGTGATAACGTCAGGGGAGCATGGTCAGAAAAAGTAGTGACACCCAACGAGATATCCGAAGCCCTCCCCAGCAGAGTGATTGACAGTCACACATAATCAATTCTGGAATGGGACCGATGAGCATGAGAATAGAAGGTATACCCTCCTGCCTCCCCCCGTAGTTCTCGCTAGACGTCCACCAATGCCAAATTGCTGAATTTCTTCTTCAATTCATGCGAGGGTCCCCCCAGAGAACCCACCCCTCCCGCCGACCTGTCGGTCACTGATTCCCAAGCAATGTTAAAGTCCCACGTAAGGATAATGGGTGACGTAGCAAACGTCTCTAACTTTCCCAGTGAGGCTCATAGGAAACTATCTTGCGCCACATTCGGAGCGTATACCGTTGCTACCGTAATTGCCAACCCCTCCCCCACCAGAGAGACCCCCAACAACCTCCCTTGATCATCTACCATTTCCCCCGCGACATACAGATCCAGCCCATCTCTAAGGGCCAACAGGACCCCTGCTCTCTTTTCGGGTTGAGTAGATTGTAATAGTCTGGAGTAGCCCCAAAACCTAATCCTACCCCTATCCGCCGTGCGGATATGCGTCTCTTGGAGCGTGATGATGTCTGGTCGTTCGCACCTAATGTAGCGCTCAACTTTCTTACGTTCAATTGGGGAATTAAGACCATTCACATCGAGGGAGAAAATCCTCAGTTCCCGTTGACTCGACATGACATCCTGACAAACATGGGCCGACCCTCCCACTCAGCTTGGTTAGATTCCCAAAGAGCTCTGCTGAATCTCCCTTTTTGGTGGAATTGCGAAGAACAGCTACTAGCTACTGAAGCTCCGGTCTTCCCCCACCCTTCCCACCCCCTAATCCCCCACCCTCCCTCTGACAATGTGGGACGACTGGCCTTGGCCCCCCTCGAATCTGAACCTCGAGAGTCGTCCCATGCATTGCCCCCCAACTGTTCCAACGCGGGATCACCCAATCCCATTCCAAGACATGAGACCCAATCCCTCCCCCCTTAGCTGATACAAACAGTGCTAATGACAATGGCCTTAACAAGACATACTCTCTGCTTTTATGCCCTCCCCAGGCTTCCAATGAAGGATCCATCAGGCAAGACCCTGCGCGCACCCAATCAACTCTGCAGATGATGCTCGTCCTCCGCCGGTGGGTCCCCCAGTCGCAATCAGTTACCATTTTTCTTCTTTTTATTAGAGCGGCCGTGGATCATTTCCACCCTCTGCGAATGGGAGCCTGTGACAAGGGAGGGGTCGATGAGGTCGACGCATCATCTTGCAGCCCCAGCAGGGCAAGACCCTGCTCACAGGTGGTGACCTTCTGCATCTTCCCCTCCCAGTCAAACGCCAAGCCAAAGGGATGGAGCCACCTATATCTGATGCCTTGAGCTCTCAAATGAGACAGCACCGGAGCCATACATCGGCGTTTGATCAGAGTGAATTGCGCCAGGTCCTGATACAGCGCTATCTCTTTCCCATTGTATGTCAGACAACTGGCTTTTCGCGCTGCAGCCAGAATTCGCTCTTTCACAGTGTAGCTATGCAGGGCCACAAGGACATCCCTGGTTCTCGCGCCTGGGTCCGCACGCTTGGGGCCCACTCTATGTATCCTATCGAAGGCAAACTCCTCGGAACCAGGCTCGTCCAGGAGGTCCGCGAATATGCCCTTCACAGTTTGGGAAAGATCCAGCTCCTGAGCGGCCTCCGGGAGGGATTTAAGGCGTATATTCGAGCGCCTGGACCTGTTTTCCAAGTCCTCCACCTGGAGCTCCAGATTATGCGTCGCCGTAGCAAATGATTCCAGGAGGGAGTCCGTCTTCCTTGCATCTTCCGCTAGGTCCTGGAGCGCCCTCTCATTAGTATCCACCCTCTCTTCTATCTTACTAATGTACCTTTTAAGCTCCTGGAGGCCCTCTGCCAGGTCTTCCCTAAGAACGTCCATTTGCTTCTGACCAGCCACAGTAATCTTCTCGGGCATGTCGGCCAACAGGAGCTCCAGCGAAGATTGAGTAACCGGTTGTTGGTGAACGGAAGAGGGCAGGACCGTCGCGGCCTCCTTTGGAGGGCAACCATTAGTAGATGTTGCCTGAGGATCCTCCACGTCCTTAGACCATATTTTGGTCAAGGCATTCTCCTGCACCTTCGTCATAGACCTCTTGAGGGACTGCAAGTCCTTAAGCTTATTTTTTGACCTGGTGCCCAGAGGGCAGTGCAACGAGCGTGACAGACTGAGTTCCACAGAACCCCTACACCGCGGGGGCTCAAAACTGTCCAGTGCGCGCCAATGCACTTCTCTGAGGGCAGAATGTATTCAAAGCAGTGGATATGGGGTACCATGTCACTGCTCCTCCTACAAAGCAGAGCCAAGTGAAGTGCAGGTCCCGCGGGGGATGGCGGACATCTAAACCAGGAGATTATAAGCACCTCGCCACCCCCCGCAGCATAAGACTCCAATGAAACCATTCAGGATCCGCCGGGAATGCGAAGCGCAGCCATGTACTGAAGACCCGGGGATGAGACTCAGCAGGGCCGGTGCCTGTACAGCGCAGACATCAGGAGTGCTTCTCCCGTCGTGTGTTACGGCCAGATCCACTAGGCACCCTACCAGCTTGCTGGGAGCTGTCCCAAGCTCCTACAGGACGTCCTCAATAGATTTGGGACAGATAAACCAATGCGCATTGGAGCATGTCTCTCCCAATGGCGGGAACTCCGGTCCTCCTCCGAAGTATGCCAGCTGAGATGGCCTCCCCGGCCTCGCGCTCCTGAGATCCACAAACAATTGGGGGGGCACAGACCCCGACAAGGCACTGGCCCCCACTGCCCCTGGGCCCCGATCATGCCAAAGCTGGCCCCCGGCACGAGCCACCACAGCCCGCCAAAGATGCGGGGCACCAGGCTCTGGGACCGCCTCTACGCACCAGTAGGGTCGCCGACAGCAGATCAGGAGCGCTGCACGGGAGATGGGGCGCACCGCTCCGCTGTCTGCCCACGCCACCCCTGGCACAATTCGAGGCCCGGCCTGGCTACCAGTGCCTCCTCTGCACCCCAGGCGGCAAGGACCGCAACGGCCGAGCACCAAGCAACCGCAGTCCGCCTCCTCCAACGAACCCGGGGCCGTCAGGACCCCGACTCCGCTTCGCTGTTGCTTCACCCCTGATGGCTCGCCGTGCCGCCGCCTGAGGCCCACAGCCGCCACGAGCCCTAGCCCCCAGAGAAAGCACCACCAGGGGAGGGCGAAGTTTTTCTTTCTTTCTTTCTTTCTTTCTTTCTTCCTTCTTCTTTCTTTCTTTCTTTCTTTCTTTCTTTCTTTCTTTCTTTCTTTCTTTCTTTCTTTCTTTCTTTCCTTCTTTCCTTCTTTCCATTATCAGAGGCGTGGGCGGACCCACGCAGGCGCTTCCCCATCCTAAAGGATGATGTGCACCAGACCCACCAATCAATACTTAGCTTACATAAACTCACAACTCCTCCCACCGCCCCGTCTGCCTCACAAAATCCAACATCACACTGCTCCTCCTCCTGCCTCTCACCCCGTCACCTCCCAGCAAAGTCCTCCCACTCAGCTCAGCCACACCTAGCGCAGTCAACCGAACCCTCATCAATTCTCTCTCTTCAACATGTCTCTCACACCTAAGCAAAAAATGTCCCACAGTCTCAGGCACCCCACACACCGCACAGTCCCTCGACTCACGCTTCCCCACTCGAAACAGACAGTCATTCAGCCCCACATGCCCTATCCTCAACCGATTCAGCATCACCTCCTCCCCCCTCCTCCATTCCAGACTCCCCGCATCCACCTTCACCGACACTTTTCCACGAACACCAAACATCCACCTGCCCTTCACCTCACTCACCCACCTCTCCTGCCACTCATCCATGACCCGTCTCACCATCACAGCCTTCACCTCATCCACACTCAAAGGCAACCTCACATCAACCACTCCCCCCTCATACCCTCACCCACCGCCAGATCCACCAACTCATTACCCAAAATGCCACTGTGACTGGGGACCCACGCCAACTCCAAATCCATTCCCCCATGCACACACTGATCAATCTTCCTCCTGATATCCAAAATCACATCCTTCCTATCAACATCCCCTGCCACAATCGTCTGCAACCCACTCAATGAATCCGAGAACACCACCACCTTCTCATACCCCAACTCGCACACCCTATCAATCGCCAATGCAATCGCCACCAACTCAGCCATACAAATAGACACATCATTCGTCAGTCGCCCCACTTTATACTCCCCAGTGTTAGGAGGGCGAAGTCGGCCTGGGTACACGGGACAAGGGCCTCGGGAAGGGAGCTCAGTGGCCCTGGTGTGCACAGCATTGCGGCCATCTTGGAATCCCCGGTTTTGGCAAATCTTTAATTTCACCAGTAGGTTCAGCATTGCAGTCTGCTTCAAGCATGTCCACACTAGGCGACAATTGAGATGGCTTAGTGAGTTTCGCGAGGAAGGATTTGGTTTTGGATTTCTTGGTTTGATTTTTGGGAGGGGATGAAACATTTTCACTTAAATTTTTTTAATGTTTGCTCGTTTGATTGTTGTGAGTGGAAAACGCATTAGACATTAAGGAAGTGCGTTTTTGATTTCTTTTAGTTTTATCTTATTTTGTCAGAGGCCCGAGGGCATAACACATCATAGAGCGGAGGAGCCGAAATAGACGGAGGAGACGGGTCTGAATCCGGACAGTCTGATGGAGGTTGAACAGAGACGTCGACCTCGATGATTGACTCTGTCGGGGTTGAGATTACCAATTTGGGCTCTTGGGATCTAATGTTTCAAACAGTTTTGTTAACATGAAAACACTTGTAATAATGGCCATTAAAGAGTCTGTTGCAGGGTTCGAGGACAAGGGGAAGCCAAACGAGGGACGTGGAGTGGGTTTTGCAAAAGATGCCACCATTGAAGAATCAGATTCTGCTGAGGGAGGTGTATATTGCCATTTGATAGCTTGTTATCAAATAGAACTGGGGACGTCAATAGTCTTGGAGAAGCAGAAGGAATGGGGGAAAGACGAGTGGGAGCAATATTTTGGTTGGTTTGGTTAGTTCTCAGTATTTCAGTTGAATGAATTTGTGAGTCAGGTCCCTGAATGGTTGGAGTGATATTGTGGGACGTGCTCAAACTTCGGCTTGCGGATGGAATGTGCAGAGGGGGAGATTTGTCCGCAGAGGAGTGTTTGACCGCTTGATAGTATAAAGGCGGTATGATAGATGAGTCAACTGCATGAATGATAGCTAGAAATTGAACAGTGTTTGCATTTTGAGCATCAGGGTTTGGGGTGTAGAATTCTTCTGTGTCGCTGATAGGCACTGACTCTAGGAAACATGAATGCATAGTCGAATCCGACAAGAGGGGGGTTGAATCACAGTCTTTTACAGCCAGTTGCAGGGGAGCTACATAGTCAAAAGATTGTGACGGTGCTTGCAAGTTGATACGCTCGGGCGGCGCCATGCTCGAAGCAGCGTCGTTTAGGCTTAAGAATGTTCTAATATCTTGTTTGGGATTTGCTGCTTTCAGTTGGGCAAATGAAGGGAAAGGAAAATGTTTCCCAGGTGTAGCAGCTATCGTATTTTTTAAAGGAAATCAGTTGCCATGGGGAGGCATGTTAGTCGTTAGGGGATAGTATGTCATGTTAGAACGGGTGTAGAAAAGATTGAGTATTAGCTGACAGAGTTTACTCAACTCTTACAATAAAACAAGACGTTGAGATTCAGCGCCTGAAATATTAAAATATAGAGAGCACATTAATGATTCGGGTGAAAATCCAAGGCAACAGTAAAGTGTAAAATGAAGGAACAAACACAGAAGAATACCTTGTTCTTAATTCCCAGCGAATAGAGTGAATTGAATTGGAGTGCTGGATGGCGGCACTGTGGCGGCACCGAGGCGCAGCGGTCAGCAGTCAGTTCTCTTTTGGTACTCTGCTTGGTGCGCACGCGCTTGTGCGCATGCCTGCTACTTTTGTAGCGAACACGAGGCTGGGGACGTGTCTGAAGTAAACAGAAAGTTTATAGAGTATTAGTATAGGTATAACATAGGATTTAAGTCAAGTTAAAGTCCAGAACGAAGTCAGCTTGTGAATCCAAGTTAGAAGAGCTGTTGTACCCAACAATGAAGTCCAGCAGGAATGTTGAGGGTGCGTGAGACAGGTCCAACACAGCAGGTCAAACGGAGCAGTACAGCAGTCAGTACTCGTTTGGTGCTCTGCTTGGTGCGCTATCATGCAGGTGCTGTGTGAATGTCTCCCATCCCACTAGTTCAGAGTGTCTTGTGTTCCTTTCGCTGTGGTGATGACCAATTACAGGCTAATAAAGAACCAGAGGTCAGCACAAATGTTATTACTAATTGCAAAACTGTTTTCTGAAGGAGTGGAAAGAGATGTGGTGCCACATGGGAAGGAGATGAGCTAAGAGAGGGCCCATCTGCTTTCTCCAATCACGTTTGACTAATGTATGCCAAGCTATAAGGGAACAACGTATCTTAACCAGTAGACTTCATGGGAACTGCAAAAGATGCGAAGCTTGAAGTGCAACAGTTTCCAACATTGTAACCATTGTATTAGTAGTATTAAACTGATGTCCGCTGTATGGCAGTTTGTCAGCTCTCATCAATCAGTTCGGATCCACTGTTCTTTTTGATCTGTACTCGCCCAGCTGTAATGAACAGCGTTTCTTCTTGCATGGTGTGCACTCCTTTTTGGACTTATTGTGGTAATTATTCATTACGAGCCTTTGGATAGCCACTAGTTATTTTCCCCCACTATTATCAACATAGTAGGGGCACCCATCCACATAGACTGTGGGTAACCCCTGACACGTGTCTTCTTCGTAGACCTTGTGCAGGGATGTTAAGTACGCCTCCATATTGTTTTTAGTTATTAGACATTCGTCTTCGAGACCTTGTTGTGGTTTTGGTGCAATACTGCTGTTAGGCAGGTATCAGAGAACCCCATCTCCAAGAAGAACTCCTTATCCTTGATGGGGTAGGTCAAACAAGGAGCTTGGGAAAGGCTTCTTTTCAGTTGTTAAACTGCCTCAGATTGTTCTGCACCCCACTCGACTCTGGCCTTAAAGAAATGGACGAAGGGTCGCGTAACGTCTGCGTAGTCGTCAATTAACTTTCGACTATAATTAGTGAGTCCAAGACTGCTTCTCAATTCTCGCACAGTACTGGGGTCTTTTAATTTCAACAAGGCTTCCACTTTCTTCCCCTGGCGGGTTGAGACCTTCAGGGGTGATTTTGTACCCTAAGCAGTTCACTCAGGTATAACACCATTGTGCCTTCCGATAGGAAAGTTTTGCTCTGGATTTCTGCAGCTGGGTCAGAACATAGCAGATTTCTGTTATACGTTCCTCCACAGTTGAGCTCTTGATCAGGGCATCACCAGGTTTTCCTTTGCGCTCAACTCAGGCATGGCCTTATGCAGAACGATGTTGAACTCCTTGCCAGAGTTTATGTATCCAAAGAGGGTTCGAGTCCATGTGTATTGTTGCCCCCCAAAAGTAAAGGCAAGCTTGTATTGGCCTTCCCTACTCACGGGTACCGTCCAGTAACCGTTGGTCAAGTCAATGGCTGCGTACACTTTTGACCCATAGATCTGTGCCAGCACTTGATCAATGTAAGGAAGTGGCCATCTTGACGCGTGGACCCATTTGTTTAACTCCCTCAGGTCTGCACATAGTCTCCAATGGCTGTTGGGTTTTAGTATCCCCAGTACTGGGTTGTTAAAGATATTGTGGATCGGACGACGAATTATCCCATGGGATTCTAAGTTCTTAATAATCTCTGTGAGTGACTCACAGTGTCTTCCCTGTTGTAATGCAAGGTACAGGGAGGTATACATTATAGTTCAAAAGCGAGGGTGGGTGCCTTTGGAGCTGATGATGTGATCGGGAATGAGTGAAGTATGTGTGGGTCGGTTTAATCTCGAGACTCCCCCTGTGCCAGTCTTCGAGCCTGGCAGGTGCACTGTATAATGATAGAGTAGCATTGTTCACAAAATGTAGCTAATTGCTTCTTTTTCGGCCTTGGTTCCTTCGAGACAATGAGCCCAGCATAACCCATGTGATGGAAGATGGACGGGCTCGGCTGGGACCAATGACCCGGCATCCCCTATGGAGCAGGCCGACCATGTATAGGGTCGCACCAACAGACACACAGGTTTTCACTGTATATGATGACATCACCTGTGACGTTGTGTCTTCTTATAAGATTCTGCGTGCACCCTTTTTTGGCAGAACGTTCCATGGCAGCAGAGTTCTTTGCAGATATACCCATGTTTTGTAGAAATAAATCCTTGCTTTCACTTGCATGAGCATATTGAGTCTTTCTCACTGGTAGGGTGGATTTTTTCTGGTGTGAACGTTTAGGGGCGTGCCTTCTCTTATGACAGGGACCTGGGCATAGTTCTTCAATGGGCCCCCTTTTTTCATCAACTAGACACTCATCTCCTCGGTCTGGCCCTCACGTTTTTCCGGGAGGCAGTCCAGGATGTCAACGTCTGGAGGGTGCTGTAATAGGATGGACAGCAGTTATTCTATGTACTCCTCGGAGGGACCTCCCTCCTTCTCATAGTAAATCTGAAGCTGCAGGGAAAGGGACCTGAGCTCTGTCTCGGCTTTTCCTCTGGAATAATCTTTCCCTGGTCCATTTTGGTTTAGAAGAGTTCCTCTGGTTGTGCGATCTCGGTCTCTCGTTGGGGTTTCCTCTTTTGTTCTTATCCAGCGTGACCTTTCTGCTTCGAGCTGATACCCTCATCCATCTGTCCCTTGAGTCTGGGATTTTAAAGGGGTTGTCTCTGGCTATTCCTCTTGTTTGGTACATGCACATGACTCTCTGTTCCATAGCTTCTAAATTAGCCCCCTACAACCAGGTTGTCCTGGGGTCTCAACAGCGCCATGTAGTGGGCACACCGGATCCTCTTCACCTTCCTTCCAGGTGTTATATCTGCCACCGAGCCTTTTGGGAAACCTTCTGATTCTCATGATCTGGTCCAGGCCCTGGAATGGAACTGAGTTTCCCCTGGGGGTGGCCATTACTTTCCAGAGATGTCTCCTCTCTTTCGCTGAATGGGCTGGGGGGATTGTTTCACCATAAGGAACTGTTTGTTACTGGGGTGCTTCAAATGACTTATCTCAGTAAATAGTTTATATAGTAGACTTGTATGTTTTCAGTGTGAAGGGAGAAACTACCCAATGCAGTCACTGGGTAGGTCCAATCAGATCTGTCTCCACCCTCACTTTCTCAATAGCTGGGACCCAGTAAGTATGTACGTGCCTTACCTCATTAGCGCTTTTCAACTTAATCATTGCTCAAAAAAACCAGTATACCCTGTGCCAGCCTACTGGCCTTGTCACACACCTCCTCCCTTTCCCTGAAGTCCCTCAGTTATGGAAGTGGAGAGAGAGAACAGCGGTCTGATTGGATAGAAAAGTAGAGGGCGAGTGTGAGGCCTGTATAAGTATAGTTCTGCCCACTTCCCTAGTGGCCAACAACTGATGTCTCATCCTGATACTGTGTATCAGTTACATATGGATTAATTTTTTTAATGCTTGTAGTTCTGTAAATCTTGATTGTTTTATTATTTAGTAGTTGAGATGGAACTCGTACTGTGGTATTGTGTTTCTCTAGTTGCTAGTTATAGTTCTGCTACACTAATATATCGTGAACCTCTATCTTTCGGAATTTTTTAAATATAATTTATTGTGCTTTAGCCAAAATTGATGACTTTTTACACTTTTCCTTACATACAAAACATTTAGAAAAAAGAAAAACACATATTTCCTCAAAATACATTTCAGCATATATCAAAGAAAAACCAGAGAAAAGGCTAAAATAATAATAAAATTACAACTATCACCTGAGTTTCCTTTCTTGATAGTTATCTAACTTTAAATCTCTCAACAATCTTACCGTTTCAGCTGTTAAAAAAGTTTCCACCCCAGAAGAGGCTCTAAACCAAAATGTCTCCATGTCTAGCCAGCTGATATCGTAAACAAATCTTCTCAGTCTCAAGACTCTCAACTCTCTTGTGCCTGTGCACTTGATTACCAGATGTTTTAATGTTTGGTATTCATTAGCATCACATTTCATACAGCAATTACCTGATTGAATTAAATCTCTGGCTGTTTGAATTTCCAGAGTAGGGAGTAAATTGAGTCTGAACCTCAAGAAGATGTCCCTAGAGCATGGGTCTGGGTATTTTTTCAAGTATGGGGGAAGAATTGTCCTTTTTTTGCCCATGCTGGAAAAGGATTGCGATATGTAGAGGGTTCTAGAGGGCCACCCAAAATGGCCGCCAAGGCTTGAGCTCCCGCATTGCCCCGGATTAATCCGAACGAATCCTGCTGTTCCAGGTTTGGTTATACCCAACCAAGAAGTGTCCCCGGCTCCCAAACTCCTCGTCTCCCCTCCCTCCAAATCCAGAGGAAAATCGGCTCTGCTACACACCAATACGACTCATCAGGCGCTGGGGCCCGGCTAGTCGCGTGGGCCTGGCGGGCTGCCCCGGTGTGCAGGCGGCTCCTGCGGTGCGGGCGTTCCTGGTGCCCCGGACCCGAGGCGGCTGCGCTGCCCGGAGCGCAGACGGAGGTGAACCATTGGTGCGAGCCCCCAACGAAATCCCAGCAGCCCCTCCTCCCCGTCGCCCACTTCGGCCGGCCTCAGCCGGGGGGTCGTTGCTGGAAGTGACACGGGCTGATAGCCCGCATCGGTGGACCAGCTGGTGCGGCGGGCCCCGGGGCAGCGTAGGGCCTCCTGTCGAGGTGCGGTAGGCAGAGGCGGTGAGCCGCGCTCCAGAGGGCCCGACGCGACGAGAGGCCAAGTTGGCTCATAAAGTGGGAACCTGACGAGAGAAGCGACGGGGAGCGAAGCCCCGACCGGAGCCAAGACTGAGGTATGGGCGGCTGGAGGCGGGGGCAGGGAGAGGTGGCTGTTCACTCTTAACATCCTGCTTCATTAGGCCCTCTCCGTCCCGCAGACGAACTCCAGCAGCCCCCGCCCGCTTCCAGCGGCCCTACTCTCCGGCGCCACAACGGAGGGGCCCCCGCGTCTCTAGGGACCCAAGACTAACACAATCCGCCCGCTGCCCCCTGTGAGTTCACTTTGCCTGGGCGGAGCACCCATACGGATGGAGGTGCGGCGGAGGAGATAACGCTGCCGGGGAGGATCCACCAGCCGGGGCTTCCGCGAACTCAGTACCATCATCGACCTGCTCGCTCTGCCTGCGGATGTTCCATGGCGAACAACTTTTAGACTGAAAGTGTGAAAGTGAGCCAGCCCCACTCCTGTTCCTCTCCATACCGACAGAGCGGGCTTGGCACGACCGCATACTCACTGCAGAACCCTCTCAACTACGCCAGACAGCGCCATATCAGAAGGCATCCTCACCTGCCACCAACCTTGGCTTCAATACCTTCTATCATGGCTCTTGCCCCTCCTAAAGGCTCCACGGGGAACCCACTTTACAGCAGACCTCCAGTCAAGGCCTAGGAACTCCATCCATCCAGCAAATTACGATGGGGAAAACAGATAAAATGCAAAGGAAACTGACCTTTGAAATTGGCACAGCTTCAGAAACACCCCGCCTACAAGACGAAGATGAACCCACACCGAGAGGCTCGCAGCAAATGGAACCGGGGAGCAATTCGCTGGAAATAAAAGAACGCCTCCTTGAGCTGAAGGTGGGAATCGGCAGCCTGAACAGTAAAATGGACGGCCTATCCTCTAAAGTGGACCAATTACAACACTGCATTGACACCCACACAGAGCACCTAAACGAAGTCGAACAACGGGTCTCTGGCTTGGACGATGGCGCGGCATCCCTGTCGAGCAAGGTATCCAGGCTTGAGAGCCAAATGACTGCAACTCTGGCCAAGTGTGAACTTGGAGGGCCGATCTAGACGGAATGATATCTGCATCATCGGAGTAAGAGAACAAGAACCCCAGACGAAGATGGAAGAATGGGTTGAGTCACTCTGTGTATCTCTCTTTGGTCGAGAAGCCCTTTCCCATCTGTTCATAGTGGAGAGAGCGCACAGAATCCCATCTGCCAGACTGGCCCCTGGAGCTCCTCCCAGACCGATTATTGCGAAACTACTTAATTACAGAGACCGGGACACCATCCTCCGGCTATCTAGAGAAAAGGGAGAGCTGCTACACGACGGGGACAAAATCCACCTCTACCACAACTTCTCTCCAGCGGTCCAAACACAGAGAAGAGCATTCACCAACGTCAGACAAAGGCTCAGGGATAACCAGATGGCCTACTCAATGCTGTTCCCAGCACGGCTCAGAGTGGAGCACAACGGAAGAGTCCACTTTTTCCAATCTCCTGAAGAGGCCCACACATTCCTCGACCAGAACGGATGCTCTGACCAACACCCTCATCAACCCCGTCCCCAAAGAGAAAGGAATCCTAGGAACCCCCCTTAAAGAACCGGAGACCAATACACCCTAATGAACCACAACAAACCCACCGGATCAAGATCAAGATGGAAAGAAAGCGAGGCAGGGACATATGGGATGCCACAAGCGCCCCTTACACAGTATTTTTTACCTAATTCAAGTTGGGGGGGGGTCCCGACGGACAAGTTGGGGGTTGTCCACGTAATGTGAAAAGTTCTAAGGTTATATGGGGGAAGATCGCTACAGACAGCCTGGAGACCCCGGGGAAAGTCTCCGGCGTCAGTTCGTTTACGGGCCAGTTGGGGGTTGCTCATGGAGAAAGTTCACCAAAGGCAGAGGGGGGAAACTGCGCCACCCACCCACTGCCGCTCGCCGCCCCACCATCTCTCATCTCATCGCTAGTACTACTGCACCATCCAACAAGAATTTCACAAACAGTAATCAAGGCGATGAATCAAGGTTAGCTTCGAAGATCCTGGTCGATATAGGCCAATCAAAAGCCAAGATATACCTTAACTCGCTCCGTTCAAAGTTGCAACTTGGAACATAAGGGGGGGTAACATCCCGTCCAAAACACGGAAAATCCTACAGTACCTGAGAAGACACGAGGTCGATGTGGCTATGGTCCAAGAAACACATCTAATCCCAGGGAAAGACCACACATGGGCCAAATCCTGGGGTTGCCACAGGTACTTCTCATCATACTCGTCCTACTCCAGGGGAGTCGCTATCTTAATCCACAAGAGGACTAACTTTCGCCTAATCAACACAACAAAAGACTCCGAAGGTAGAGCCATCTTGGTGAGTGGCATTATAGCAGGCAAGAGGATAACCTTTGTTAACTCCTATGCACCTAATGTGGACGGCCCGAATAATTTTGGCTGGGTACTATCACACCTCTCCTCACAAGAACCGACTACAATAATCTGGGGAGGAGACATGAATACGGTTCTCGATCCAATTAAAGACAGATCGAGAGCCATACCTCAACCTAAATCTAAAGCCAGCCTGCAAATAGCTGAGATCTGCAGAGCATTCGATTTAAAAGACGCATGGAGAGCGACCAACGGAGAAAGGCGAGACTACACATTCCACTCGACGGTACACAACTCGAGCTTGAGAATCGATTATCTGTTCATCTCAGCAAATGGTCCTCTAAAGAATGGCCCTTGCCACATACTTCCAAGAACCCTCTCCGACCACTCCCCGATAATCCTAAACCTCAACTCCTGCCATCCTAAATCCATGCTGCAACGCTGGCGCTTCAAAACCGGCTCCATGCAAGACGAGGTGTTCGCTACCGAATTGAGAGAAGAGATTGACACATTCTTAGAAGCCAACATTGGCTCAGTCCCCTCTGCCAGCATGATCTGGGAATCTCTAAAGTGCTTCTTAAGGGGAGTTTGTCAAGCCAAGGAAAACGGCATCCTCAAACTCATTAGACGAGAGCTGGCAGCCAGTGAAGACCTACTTAAAAACCTCGAACGCCAGAATACGAGCTCAGATGACCCGAGAGTAAAAGCCGCTCTGAGAGAGGAACTACAGAAATTCAACGCCACGGCAGAGCGAGAAATAAAATTCCTAAACCGCGGCTGCCAAATCAGACAGTACGGCGAAGGTCAAAAACCCGGAGCCCTACTAGCAAAATGAATAAAAGCCGACCGCAAGCTAACTCCAATCGAAGGCATCCACAATACGCAGGGAGTGCTAATACACCCAGACGAGGAAATGGCAGAGGAATTTAGACTCTACTACCAAAACCTCTATAACACCAAGCATAATGGAAACTCAAATCTACCACTCGAGTATTTAGAAGACACAGAGTTGTTTTGGGTCGAAAGTCAGCTACGGGAGCCTCTCAACGAACCAGTCACGCAAGAAGAGATCCTTGAAGCTATCAAGTCTCTTCCAAACTCCAAAGCCCCTGGCCCGGACAGCCTCACCGGAGAATTCTATAAAGCCTTTGCGAATACTCTGGCCCCTCTCATAGCAGCTGTGTACGAGGAAGCCCTAGAAAAAGGCACTCTCCCCCAGTCTACCTGCGAAGCCAACGTCGTCCTCTTGCATAAACAAAACAAACCTCCAGAGCAATGCGCATCCTACTGTCCCATTTCCTTACTAAACCTCGACAATAAAATACTAGCGAAAGTTCTCACGAGCAGGTTAATGCCACTGATGCCCGCCCTGGTACTTGTAGACCAGGCAGGGTTCATACCAGGCCGCAACACGACCTTTGGAATCAGAAGGCTATTCGGCGTCATGGAGGCATTGGATCCATCCCAGCAAGCAATCGCAGTCCTGCTCGATGCTGAGAAAGCGTTTGATTCGGTAGAGTTGCCATTCCTGTTCGCAGTGCTCACCAGGATGGGACTGGGAGCATGCTTCATTAAACTAGTATCTCTCTTATATACCAATCCATAAGCCAACATCATAGTGGGGTCAGCAAAGTCAGCTACCATCAATCTGCGGCGCGGTACCAGGCAGGGCTGCCTGTTATCAGCTCTTTTGTTTGCCTTGGTAATGGAAAATCTGAACCTGGACATGAGAGAGGTGATCAAATTTGGTGCACCCTCCGGGCTGAAAATCAACCAGTCAAAATCCATAGTGTTCCCACTGACCTCAGTGACCAAACCATTTGCAGACGACTTCCAGCTTACGTGGAAAACATCCAAAGTCCGGTACCTAGGAATACAACTGTCACGAAATCACCAAGAAGTGTTCCATGACAACTACGAAGTAGTCGCCAAATCACTGCAGGAGAAGGTGGCTCGTTGGAAAACCCTACCGCTAACCCTCTGGGGAAGAGCCTCCCTAGTTAAGATAGTGATCTTACCTAAGCTGTTATACTTATTCACCAACATTCCCTTATTACTGCCGCAACCCTTCCTGAAAAAATTGAAAAGCATGGTCCTCGATTTACTATGGGCAGGCAAACCGGCCAGAGTGGCGCACTCAATATTGACTCTTCTAGTGACAGACCTGTAGAAATACTTCTGGGTGACATAGGCGCAATTTCTCGGCTATTGGTACTCGACACAGACAGTCAGACCCCACGTGCAGGTGGAGCGAGCCCTAGTGACGCCCAACTTACTGAGGGCGGTCATCTTGAGCCAGATCCCTGTCTCCAACAATACCATGAATGTAGTACTTTCGACGTATAAAATCTAGAAGAAACTCGCTCAAAAATGTGAGGTACGAACGAGATACTCGCCCCTCCTCCCCGTCAAATTCATACCGGGGATCCCGCTGACGTCTGAAAGGGTTTTCCATCAATGGTTGGAAAAGCTTCATATAAATACCTTGGGGAATGGGAATGGCACAAGTTAATTCCACCCTAATGTGGGTGAGAAGTTGTATTGTGTTTCAGAACAAAACAAAAATAAAGGTTTTAAAAAAAAGGATTGCGATATTCTGTCAACCTCATCCTCTCTCCTGTGATCACCCAATCCCACCTTTTCAGGTGGTCTTTCACTTTCATCGGGATTTATATCAGAAGATCTGATGTACAATCTAAGTTGTCCAGCAGCTCTCGGCATTTCAACCTTAGTTTTTCAAGAAATGTATTCGTATTGCCCTGGAGAAGGATGGACAAATCCTCGTATAGAGACCCCTTTAGAGGAAACAATAGGGACCTATACAAGGAGATCCATTTCCACTCCAGCCATGATCTTAAAGAAGAAAGCCCCAACTCATACCTCACACATACAATTGGGACACAATTCGGGAGGGATAATGTTGTTTTCCAAAGTTTTGATTCTATCGAATCCCAATTAACATCCAATGCAAGTACATATGTATCCATGCTATACAGAATAATTGGGACCACCTTTCCTAAATAGAATTTTACCAGTGGAAGTATAGAGAATTTACTAAATTTTGTTTTTATCCTTTTCATCTGAGCCCCCAACTTAATCATTTTTAAATGGATCATTTCTAGCAGATGGATCTTAGTTGGGTATGATTTAATTATGGCTCCCAAATAAGTAAGCTCAGACACAATCTCTATTTTTCTGTGGTCCATATCCCAGGAATACGTCTTGACTATTTTCTTCGAATGTTTGAAAATAAGAATCCTAGATTTCTCCGGATTTATCTTGAGGTCATTATTTTGAGCATACAATTCAAGTGCAGAGAGCGATCTCTGTAGGCCTACCAGTGAGTGGTCCAGTACCACTACGTCATCGGCATAAGCCAACCAGTCAATTTTAGTTGAGCCGATGTGCAGTGATATTAGCCCACTATCTTTCAGGTCCATACCCAAATCGGCCATAAAGAGAATTAACAGGAGAGGCGCGATCAAGCAACCCTGGCGCTCCCCTCTATCCACCCATATTGGGTCTGTTAATCGTCCACTTTTAGAGAGTCTTACTCTCATCCTAGTATTTTGATGGAGTTCAATTAGGATAGAGAGTAAGTGTGGTGGGACTCCCCATGCATACAGTTTTTTCCACAGAAGCGCCCGATTGACTGTATCAAATGCTTGAGTAAGGTCAATCTATGCTCCAAAAAGGGGTATGCCATATTTATTTCCCACATCTCCATTCAAGCAGCTGAGAACCAGACCATTCAGGGAGGTGGATAGCCCCTTTCTGAAACCAGTTTGCTGTTTCGGAATTATGCCCTTTAATTTGGCCCACTCTTCTAACTCCCTTAGAATTAAGCCGACAAAAATGTTACTGTCAGCATCTAGTAGTGAAATTGGTCTGTAATTCACTGCTAGGAGTCTGTCTCCTTTTTTAAAAATTGGAATTGTGATTGAATTTTTCCATGACTCTGGGAGACGTTTTCATCTAATTATTTGGCCGAAAAGTAGTTTAAGTACATGGGCCCACAGTGATGGATTCATTTTCAATGTCCAGTTACTAAGCCCATTCTGGCTGGCCGCTCTCGATGTAAAGGAGCTCCTTATTAAATGCTCTATGTCAGCTATGGTATACAAAAGGGACCAGTGAGCAGTTTCCCAGTTGATATGTACGTAAGAACCTGCAGATCCAAATACCACCAAAAAATGGTCCACCCACGACTGTTCTTGTAATACAGCATCTTGGTTACCCATCTGCCTGCTGATCTTGCTTTCCCCTAAAATAGCCCAGAAATGTCTTGAGTTTCTCTGACTCAGCGACCTGAGCATAGCTTCACCCTCTTGCTGAAAGATGATTGACTTAATTGATCTTTTCCAATTTCTATAGTAATTATTAATGGAGGTTAATGCTATCTCAAAGGACTTCCTATCGAAATTAGCTCTTCTTAACTCAGCTTTTTCCGATTTTATAATCCTCTTCTGTTCCATTATCTGGCAGTTAAAGGAATGCTTATGAAACACTTTCCGTGTTTGGTTATTCTTTTTCTGAGGATCCAAATCCATTAGTAACAAATGAAAACTAGATGTACTACGAGAATCATACATTTGAAACTCAGGAACATTATCCACCATATTTTGCAATTTATTGGCCAAACTTTTTTCACCTCTATCAAATTTTCTAATGCAGTTACCAGCCGAGTTCACAGTCAGTTTACCTGTATATATAGGGACAGTTGTGGACAAGTTGACATCTATTAATAGTTTAAGCATTGCATGGTCATCAACATTACCTTCTTCTATCAGTAATGTAACACAGTTTTCAAAAAAAATTCCAGAGGCAAACAAATTGTCAATTGTAGAGAAAGCTGATCCCCTATGCCAGGTTGGATTACTCGGGATATCACCCATAATATTTCCATTAAGCATCCAATAATCCCAACCCTTCATGAAATGTACCCACATTATACCATTATGTGTTTGATGGCAGATTTTTCCAGTGGCTTGATCTTTTTTTGTTAGGCATTGGGAGTTTAGATCTCCTGCTATTATTAATACTTCGTCCATGGGAAAGAGAGAGAATATATCAACCAATAGATCAGAAAGTTTTGATAAAAAGTCCAAGAGACCTCCCTGACTAGGGTTCCAAAATAGATTTACCAGAATCCAACTCTGACCCGTATTTCAGGCTTTAAACTCCATCCTCACTATCAGTATACCTTGTTCCTCATTTGATAATAACCTGGTTTCATAGTAAGCATTATTTTTACAACTTGTCGTCAGTCCCCCAGAAGGTCTCCCTCCTTCTGACATTACTGCTAGTTGATGAAACGTGGTGAATTCATCTATTCCAATTAAACATGTCAACCAGGTTTCCTGAAGTAAGATCAAGTCAAAAGATCCAAAGATGTAAGATTTTCTCGGTTCTAGGACAAAGGAGTTATATCCTCTGGAGTTCCATAATAATACCTTCAAGTTGTTTTTTGCTAGAGGCTCTTCTGTTGAACACCCATTCTAAGGAGGACTTGTGTAATTATCTCAGGAACCATTCCCCGTGCAGCTGTTGGAACTACACCCATACTGTTGTTACTATTTTGGATTTGATTTCAAAGGTGATTTCCTTCCACCTGGGGAGATGGGGTCATCAACATCGGGCATATCTTAGAAACTTTGAAACCCCTTATTTCCCAGGCTTCATCCTCCCCCAGAATGGATTCCAGACCCAAGTTAGATTTTAATAATAGTTCAACAGTATTTGTGTCTGGAGAAAAGGGAAATTCTACCGCTTCAATATCATCTGAGGAGAAGTATTTCAGACCCGGGATAGATTTCATTTCTGATAGGATCCTGGAACGATTCAACGGAGCCCTCATTTGGGAGTTTGGAGTCAATCTTTTTTTTTTATATTGCATTTTATTGAATTTAAACAACAACACAATCAACGAAAACTACAAGAAAAACAAAATCAAAACATACGCATTCAAGGAACGAATCAATAAGTGAGGGCACGATAAGAGTCAAATGATCTCCATTTGTCACCCTTTCCATCTGCAGTTCAGTCTAGCGTCTTAGGGCCGCATGAGGTTACTGGGATTCTCTCTCTTTGGTCGGGCAGCCTCTTGCTTTATAAACTCTGCGCTCTAACATTGCGAGCGTGCCCATATCATCTGCCCATTGTTCCAGTGTTGGGGACTCTGGCGCTCCCCATTTTTGTGCAATGTTCCGCTTCATCAGTCCTGCGGCCGTAGATAGGAGCAATCCTTCCCATTTATCAGTAGTGTTCTCATCGGGAGAGCCCAACAGCAACACCTTTGGGTCCATTGTTATATTGCGGCCTAGCACCCTGGACAGTTAATTGCAGCATTTCCCCCAGAAAGTCTGGATCCGTGGACATTCCCAGAGGATGTGTATGAATGTAACAACCTCCCCCCCACAACGGAGGCAGTTCGGGTTTGGGGCACGTTTCCAGCCATGCATCATGGTTCTTGGGTAATATATTCTGTGAAGGATTTTAAGTTGGACCGAGTCTGGAGGAGATAGCAATCTCCCTGGGATGCATTAGGATCTGGATCCGGTCCTCCGGGTCTATGGCTCCCACATCGTCCTCCCATTTGGATTTAAGATGGGGAAGTTCCGGAGTAGCAAAGGAGGACATGGCATTATACAGTATAGAAGTGACTCTAGTAGGGATATGTGCTGGGAGTATATTGCGTTCTATGGGTGTGTACTCGGGAATAGCGGGGTCCAACTGGATATGTGTTTGTAGGGCGTGAGTCAGTTGAGTATAGTGATAGCATTCGGTCGCTGGGAGGTGGAATTTCCGCTGCAATGCTACAAAGGAGGTGATTTTCCCATCTATCAAAACATCCCCAATCCGTGTGATTCCGGCCTCCACCCATTTGGGCCATGGTCTGAGTTTCCCCAGTTCGGCCAGGTTACTGTTGTGCCACAGGGGTTGTGCCGTGGTGATCTTGTCTTTCCATCCCACATAGGCGTGGGCCCGTCTCCAGACCCTTGAGACATGTGTTGCCATTGTTTGGGGTAGGGGTCTGTGGAGGGGCTGGTAGAGCAGGGGTAATGGGTCAGTGTCGTGGATGGCTGCAATTTCTGCCTTTATGTGCAGGAGTTCCCTATCCCCATGCAATAGGTCGTTAATCACCGCCAGTTGGGAGGCCCACTAATAAGCTCGGAGACAGGGGACACCGATACCCCCCTCCCAAACCAATTTCTGGAGTGTAACTAGTGCAATAGGAGGCTATCCCCCTCCCCATATGAGGTCTCTAAGGAGTGAGTCAAGGCGGTCAAATTCGGTGTCCTGAATCTCCAGTGGTGCATTTTGTAGTACATAGAGGAATCTGGGCAGGGTGATCATCTTAAAGAGGGCGGCTCTGCCCATTAGTGTCAGGGGGAGAAGCCTCCAGTCTTTAAAACGGTCCATGATCGGCTGGAGGTTATGGGCTGCTTAGCGCGTCAGGTCCTCCGATATCCAAATCCCAAGATACCGGAAGCCGCTTGGTTCCACCTTGTATGGGCATTCCCGGGGGACGGCTAGTGTACCACCCTTTACCGGGAACAGGATAGATTTCTCCCAGTTGATTCTCAGCCCACTAAATTCTCCGTATCGGATGAGCATTTGCGTTACTATGGGGCAGGTTCATATCGGGTCACCCAAGTATATTAAGAGGTCGTCCGCGTACAGAGACGCCCTGTCTTCGTGCCCCTCCGGCCACTTGAATCCCAACCATTCCTTGCTCTGGCGGAGCCACAGGGCGAGTGTCTCTATCGCGAGGGCGAAGAGAAGGGGGGACAGGGGGCATCCCTGCCGTGTGCCCTTGCCCAGGGGGAAAAGTTCAGAGGGCCACCCAATTACCTTCACCTCTGCTTGTGGGTCTGTGTAGAGAAGTTCAACCCATCCCAGGAAGTTGTCCCCAAATCCCATTCTTCGCATAGTTTCCCAGAGGCTGTCCCAGTGAACCGAGTCGAACGCCTTTTCAAAATCTATGGCAAGTAGTGCAAGCGGTTTGTCTATGATAGGGGCCCTTTCCAGCAATAGGTGGAGGTGCCACAAGTTCATACATGTCGATTTATGTGGCATCAACCCACATTGGTCCGGGTGGACCAGGGAGATAATTACCGCTTGCAACCGGTTGGCCAGGATCTTGGCAAGGATTTTGGTTTCGCTATTGAGTAATGAGATAGGCCTATAGGAGGCACATTGCTCGGGTGGTTTACCTGGTTTGGGAATAACGACTATCGTGGCTTTACGCAGATCCGGCGGGAGAGCGCCCTGGTCGCGGGCCCCGAGAAACATTTTGTGAAGGTATGGTGCCAGTTTCTCCCCACCCAATTTCTCCCGTTGGGGCTGTAGTGATACACGAAATTGCAACCTTGCCAATCAGGGCTTTAGATGACAGCATTAGCCGCTGAAAGCCAATAGTGTATTCAAAGTATGTGCTAAAAATGCTGACAGTAGTCTGTTGTAGCACTTCCATTATGCAGTAGTGAGCTACAAGGAATATGCAGGCCTAGTATGAAATAGGTCACATTATGCATTGTTGATAGACAGGCAGGGAGAGGGCCCCAGCTATGTAGCTAATAGGTATTTTTGGAGTGTTTGGAACATCATGGCACCTATATAGCGCTTAGATAGCCAGTCTTAAGCGCTATAAACACTAAGCTATGAGTGCATGCCTTTTAGAGCTTGCAGATGGGGTTAATACATCCCTGCTTCCCTTAGAATATTCAGCCTCACTAACGGTAGCCCTGGCTCCAAGCTAATCTTCCTTTTCTCTGGGAAGGTACTGATAAGACATTCCTCAGCCAGCGCAGATGGGAACCAAGGGAGGGGGTAGGAGCGAGCAGGGAGCATCTCAGAGAGAGCTGGGTTTTTTCCATGAACCAGCCCATATTTTTGCACAGGGAAAGTTCTGGAACTATGCGTCATGGTGACTGACAGCAAGAGATTATAAAATATCCATGCACACATGGGATCAGGGGGAGATCGTCCTGTGGACTTGATTCGTGTACAGTCAGGTGCCCGGAATTGGCTCTCACGGTGTCCTCCAGCATTGTTTTTCTATGAAAAACCCATGGTCTCCCAGTGCTGATTAAAGGGACGTAAGACTGTGTTTCTCTATGTTTCTCTATATTTCTCTATGTTTCTCTATGTTTATCTAAGTTCCATGTTTCACTATATTTTGCATTGCTCTTTGTTTTATGCTTTGTAATATTCTCTAACTTGAATCCCAAATGTATATGAAATTCACTGCTTAGAATAAATATGCTAAAACTTTGAGGGTGTCATTTGTCACTAGCATGAGATCACTGCTCAGCACAATAGAACCTGTATTTTGGGCTGAATTGGGTATTTTTGCTCTCAAAGGGCTGGCCCCGAGGAAGATTTTGCCCATATCAAGACATTTGGTGGCAGCTTTGTGGGATTTGTGAAGAGCAGTGCCATGCTGACATGACAAATGGTGTGAGAGAACACAGTGTAGAGTGGGGAGCAGGCTGTCGCATTTCCTTGATGGTCTCACTGCAGCTCTGAGACTTCAAAAGGCAGCAATGTTGTGTCGGCTTGCCGTGGCCGATAGCTTGTGTGGTTAAGACTCCCTTCAGTAAATCAGTCGTGACTGACTTATTGCATGGGATTGGTGCCAGGGAGTACAAGGCGATAAACGAGCGGGAAATGGCTTTGTTTAAAGCACTCCGATGAATGGTTAAGAAAGATGTATGCTCAATTAGAAAAAGAATTTTATCATGCGGTTTCCCAAGTTTAAAGTTGTAATTTGGAATGCATAGTGAGACGGAGTTCTCATCTCTATTCTGTCATGAGGGCAGGAAAAAAAAATAATTGCAGGGATTTGACATGCAAATTGTGAATAGTGATTTAACCATTGACTCAGCCCCAGTGTGCTAGCGAGTGGGGGCTGTAATGTTCGGAGGCGAAGGTTCGTTTTTTGATGTATGCTTTTGAATGTTGGCATTCCTGAATAATGAGGAGCCATGCTTAGGAGAATGAGTAACATCTGTGCTGAGAGCCTAAAGAGTTTTTTCTTTCTTTTGGCAACTGTAAAATTCCATGTGCTAATGGTGGCAAATTCTGTTTAAAGGAAACACACTAAAATGGTTATATTGCATTTTAAGCTGTGCCATGCTTTTAATGGGTGAGAGACTCACTTAAAAAGAAAGTGAGTGAATGTTATTTGGATTTTCGATTTTGTGTATTGATTTGAAATTGCAGAATCAGTTTGCAATGGTTGGGGGGAAAAACAATTTATATTTTTCTAAATTGCCCCTGGAGTATTTTTGACTGTCCCCATGCTATGCCATGGATTTGTGCTGTTGCCTTATAAGTGATGTATGATTTGGAAATAGTGTCCTGTTGACTGTGATACATGGGGAAAAATGTTGTTGACACATTAAACAGCCCACAAGCAATAGAGTGTGGGTTGGTCTTGCAAAAAAAAAACGTGCAGGGAGCTGCACTAAACATTGGCATTTTTATTTTTAAATGCACTGAACTGAGTGGTTATAGTTTGGCAATGGTACAACAGAATTGACATCTGTGTGTGATAAGATAGCACAAAGATTTAATGGGTTGTGAGTTCTCTTGAAAGATCGCACATTACAAAAAAAAAGTGCCGCTTTTGAAAACAAGAGTCTTGCTGTGTGTGCAGAGCTTGTGCCTTGAAGCTGTCTTGGGCGAGGTGCGCGAAAGGAAGGCAAACAAAAGCAGAAACAGTACAAGAAAGAGTTAATCTGGATGAACTGTCTGAAACGAGTGCTTCCCATTGAAGCCGCCACAGTATAAGAGTTATAGGCAAAAGAGATAAGCTGCGTGCTCATGGCGCTGCCAGGTGCACACGAAAGATAAACATGCCTGCATTCCTGAGGAAGGGGGAGCAAAAAGAGAGAGCTGTTCAAAAAGTAAAGAATTTGCCCAGTAAACTGTGGTAGGGAACAAAGGCTTCATGCAGGATGGCAGACGGGCACATCACATCTGAACATTTACCTATGCATCTGTGAATGGGCCAAGAAAAGACAGCTGCCCATTCCAACAGACATTACTGTGCAAACCGCATTCCCATGTGATGTGAAGTGAAGTGAAACGCTATTGCTGTGCAAGCTGCATTCCAATGCTCCATGTGATGTGAACTGAAGTAAAGCGCTGTGCACTGGAGAAGAAACCTCTAGGCGCTTTGAGAAGAGAAAATACACATCTGGCAAACTGCAAGCTACATTGCCAGGGATGGAGTAACTGACAAAGACATTATGGCATTCCAGATGGAAGCAAAACTGACAAAAGTGCTTAGCCGTTTTGCAAGAGACAACATGCAGAGCGGGGCTTTGAAGTATAACATGAACACTGCACATTAGCCATGATCCAGAAGCCACACGGCTTAGTGCAAGAATGAATGATTTGTTGAAGCAACAAAAGAAACTGACTCAGACTATCGCACTCAAAGGGGTGGTTCAGGAAACAGCAAACACCCTTTGGAAAAAATGACAAGTGAAAAAACCAGAGGCCTGAAAAACACTGCCTGTATGAAGAATAAACAGCTGCTTGTGCAACTGTAAGCGGTATTGGACTGAAAGACTTTACCTTTGAAAAATGGAGTGATGCCAGCAGGGCAACCTAAACCAAGATGATGGGACACTGGAAGCAAGTTGGCGCCTGGCATTTGTGATCGCTTTGGTGAAAAAAAAAAAGCATTGTGCGACCTGGGTACTTACTATATGGCTTTGTAAAAGCACAGATCAGTCTGAGGTACCATTGACCAGCTATGATTGCATTGCACAAATAAGTTTGTGATTAGGCAGTTACACCCCGTATGGTTGAGTGTAAATAAGCCCCCAGAAACATGCAGAAGGGTGATAAATAATTGCAGTAGCAATGATAAAGTGTGTAGTTACCTGATGAGACTTTTTGAAGGAGGGGGTGGTATTATGGGAAGGGGTGGATAACGCTGATATTGAAGTTTTGATGACATCCTAACATGAAGAATAATGATATTGAACTTTTGATGAAATCCTAACATTTCTGTTTGTATTTTGCCTAGGCAAAGCACGACCAGGCATTTCACAATATCAGAAAGTTAATATGCAGTTTGTGGGTGACACTGATCAAAGAAGGGTCAGACGCATTCTCAGAGAAAGCGAGCCACTGCGACATGCTATTTCAACTTTAACGTGCCCTGCACCGCACAACGCTGCTGCAACCTGCGAAAAGTGTCCAACAGAGTAATAACTTTTGCTGAACTGGCACGGTGCAGACTTGGCTAATTATCAAGTATTTGATGCTACACATTCAAATGACTCAGTTGCTGGAAATAACTTAATTGACATGTTTTGCCCTTTCTTGTTTAAAGGACCATGGACAATGTATTGTGGACTGTAACATCAGGCACCACATACAGCTGTGTGACACAGCAATTGAATGCTAACACATTGAAAAATGGTTTTTAAATGCACGGTTGAGATGAATCTGAAAAAACCAAATGGTTTTACTCTTCCAACTGAATGGCTTTAACCAGAGATGTTTTGTTTTTTGAAAAAAAAAAAATATTCTACATTGCACGTAGGCAGGAGAATGATTTATGAACTGTTGGGGCAGCAGAATTATGCAAGCAGGAGCGTAATTTATTTTGAGATAAGATGAGTGCGCACATCAAAGTCACCTGTGCGTAGGTTAAGATTCTTAATTGAAGTAATGCTGCCAAGTGTGTGAGCTATAATTTGAAATGGTAATCTTTGAAACACTGGATACTTTTACAGCCAGCTTAAGGCAGGTAAATGAAACCATGACTGACTTGATGTTTGATTTTATGACACAGAATGTGACACGGTTTTTGTTAAACCAACCAGTTTCATGTTTTTGTGGGGACAGCTGTCTCCAGCACACTAATGCAAAGAGTCACCTTTTGATTGTAGACATTTGGAATAATTCTTTGGAAAAGCGCTACAAATGAGTATCCACATGGAATTGCTAGTGTATTGGCCAGGCACATTGTCGGGCATCTTTTGTCACTGAATGGATACCATTTGTTTAATTTGTCTAATGTGATGTTTTTCTGACCAAGAACTGCAGCGAGTTTCTCGCCAAGATTTTATGGACTATAACTTGACTAAAGGCATTTTACCATGGTGTGATGAAACAGCCACTGCCGGATAGTAGTATGGTGTTTGTGGCTAAAATTAATATTGTATATGGTAGATATCCCACTTGAAGAAGAGTATTCTCCAAGTCACAATAGGTAGACTGGTAATGCACACCTTCATTATTACAGTGATACACTTAGACATAGGTTTATCATGAGGCAATGTTTCCTTAGTACTACCAAGCTGCTACAAATGGAGTCCATTTCTATGGCCCATCACTAGAGTGCGCGTAGCTAGGGAGCTAGATTCATTAATTGCAGGAGCAGCGGGGAGTAACAGGAGCTTTATATGCTTGTGACATAGAAACTGTGCACAATAAGCTAGCCACTATGGGTTCTGATGCCAGCTCTGCTATAGAACTTCTGGCCTAGTGGGGCCCATTGATATGCCCAGCACTGCTACAAGTATTGACAGCCAATTGAAGATGACAGAATTTTAGACATGAAGACATTTTTGTCTGCCTAGGGCAGGTCAACAAGACTGCTAAATACACACAATGCATTGTATGGCAAACATTGTTTAATCAGCAGGTGTTGGCTTTTTACTGGGTGGGGGCGACCATCCTCCACACACTGACACGCAGAGCTACAGTTACCAGCATACATATGGATTGAATTGCTTGCTTTTGATTGCATGAATAACACATGCCATGCTTGATGTAAATTAGTAGAATTGTTTTTATTTAGATAACCTGGTGCCCATGGGTTCACCTTGTTCACGAAATTAGATGGTTTCTGGTTGGGATCCACCTACCTGGGGGAAGTGTCTAGTCACACAGCCCATAGTCACGCTTGAATGCCCTGGGATCAGGGGGAGGGTAGGCCCTTAGGGTGAAAGGCTGCCAGGTTTTAGAATTGGTAACCATACATAAATGCAATAGTGCATTGTAGATTAGACTACACTGGATTGCCTTGACATTTTAACTGCATGCTGCTTTTTAACTGACAATCAGTTATACAAAATTGATTTAGGTATTTTTGTGTAGGCCAGGTTTTGGCTAGAGTAAATGTCCATGTTCACTTGGCGTAGGTATTTTTGTGTAGGCCAGGTTTTGGCAAGGGTATATGTCACTGTTCACTTTGTGTACATTTTTGTTTAGGTAGTGTTTTACCTTGCATGCCACGCTAACTAACCGCTAGAAGATAGTTTGCTTAAACCTCTTGCAAAGCCCCAAGGTCTTTATCACTGCACTAAATACTATATTGATAGGTATTAGTCAGCATTGTGTCGCACACACGTTGAATAGGGGTGGAATGTAGTGATACACGAAATTGCAACCTTGCCAATCAGGGCTTTAGATGACAGCATTAGCCGCTGAAAGCCAATAGTGTATTCAAAGTATGTGCTAAAAATGCTGACAGTAGTCTGTTGTAGCACTTCCATTATGCAGTAGTGAGCTACAAGGAATATGCAGGCCTAGTATGAAATAGGTCACATTATGCATTGTTGATAGACAGGCAGGGAGAGGGCCCCAGCTATGTAGCTAATAGGTATTTTTGGAGTGTTTGGAACATCATGGCACCTATATAGCGCTTAGATAGCCAGTCTTAAGCGCTATAAACACTAAGCTATGAGTGCATGCCTTTTAGAGCTTGCAGATGGGGTTAATACATCCCTGCTTCCCTTAGAATATTCAGCCTCACTAACGGTAGCCCTGGCTCCAAGCTAATCTTCCTTTTCTCTGGGAAGGTACTGATAAGACATTCCTCAGCCAGCGCAGATGGGAACCAAGGGAGGGGGTAGGAGCGAGCAGGGAGCATCTCAGAGAGAGCTGGGTTTTTTCCATGAACCAGCCCATATTTTTGCACAGGGAAAGTTCTGGAACTATGCGTCATGGTGACTGACAGCAAGAGATTATAAAATATCCATGCACACATGGGATCAGGGGGAGATCGTCCTGTGGACTTGATTCGTGTACAGTCAGGTGCCCGGAATTGGCTCTCACGGTGTCCTCCAGCATTGTTTTTCTATGAAAAACCCATGGTCTCCCAGTGCTGATTAAAGGGACGTAAGACTGTGTTTCTCTATGTTTCTCTATATTTCTCTATGTTTCTCTATGTTTATCTAAGTTCCATGTTTCACTATATTTTGCATTGCTCTTTGTTTTATGCTTTGTAATATTCTCTAACTTGAATCCCAAATGTATATGAAATTCACTGCTTAGAATAAATATGCTAAAACTTTGAGGGTGTCATTTGTCACTAGCATGAGATCACTGCTCAGCACAATAGAACCTGTATTTTGGGCTGAATTGGGTATTTTTGCTCCCAAAGGGCTGGCCCCGAGGAAGATTTTGCCCATATCAAGACAGGGGCCTGGTGTTTTCCCCGACTGCAATTGAGCTACAGCCTCAGCGATCTCCGCTTCGGTGAGAGCCGAGTCCAGTTGTGCCCTCTGTTTTTCCGATAGGAATGACAGGGTGATATTATCTAGTAGGGAGGGATCCAGAGGGGACACTGGGGCAGCATAAAACGTAGCATAGAAGTCAGCAAAAGCTTGTGCTATATCCCTGTCTGAGTGGCATTTCCCATTCTGCGGGGTTATGATCTCTCTAACGTGGCGTTGACCCTCATCTCGTCTCTCGAGCCAGGCCAACATTTTCCCAGCTTTGTCCCCGTGTTCATATACCCTTGCCCTGGAGTCTTGGTGGGCTTGCCTGGCGTTTTCTAATTCGATATGTCGAAGGCATTCTCTAGCACCCTTAAGGGATCTGAGAGACTCCGGGCTTGGGTCACAAAATTATTTGGCTTCCCAGTCGCCCACATCAGTTTCCGCCTCCAGCAGCTTCCGAAGTCGCTCCCTTTTGTTACCCGCTACCCAGGAAATCGCCTCCCCCCTCAATACCGTTTTGTATGCTTCCCATATCGTGACTGGGTCATCGACCATAGGGGTATTCATTTCAAAATATTTATTAGTTACTTCCGTGAGGTGGTCAACAAGATCAGGGGAGCCCAAATAGTAGCTATTCAGCCTCCATGATCGGGGTGGGGTTTCCCTTTGTATGCACAGTACCGCCATGAGGGGTGAGTGGTCTGAGATGGGTCTGCAGTGGACGTCCTGTGTATATCGGTGTTTGGGAGGAAGAGGTAGTCTAGTTTGGACATGGACCTGTGTGCTCCCGAGTGGAACGAGTAGGCCTCGTCCACAGGGTGGAGATGCCGCCACACGTCCCGAAGGCCCAGGACCAACGCAAATTTTGCTAGTTTGGTGGGAGTGTTCGGGTTACGGTCCCTGATGTGAGTGCGATCTTTTATATTACACATGACATCATTAAAATCGTCCCCCAAAATCCACGTATCAGGTTGGTGTTTTGCCATAAGGGTGACCAACTCCTCCAGGAATTCCTCTCCCAGTCCTGGCGGGGAGTACACTGACGCAATGGCCAGTGTTTCTTGTCCCAGTGTTCCTATAACCACCACATAGCGACCCCGGGGGTCTTGTTCAACTATTAGCGATGTGAATGGGACACGTTTATGTATCAGGATAAGAGTCCCTCTGGATCCCATAGTGTATCCCGCATGTGGTGCCAGTCGGTAGTTGGTTCTACGAAACAAAGTGCAATGGTCCCAGCTAAGTGTGTCTCCTTTATCAGGGCGACGTCGGGAGAATGTCTGTTCAAGAACTGCAGAACAAGACGTCGCTTGATTCCGGACCCCAGCCCGTCCATGTGATTATTTTGAGAGACCTGGGGCGCTCAGGGGTTGATGCGTGGGTCAGTGTGGTCGCCATTGTGTACAGTATCAGGTTCGCAGACATTATGGGTTGTTTCATGGAGTTGCCATATTTCGGGTGTGTTGGGTGGCGTGATTCATTAGTTTCGTGAATGCGTAATAAACGTGTATTAGTACTATAACAAAAACAACATAAACTCATCCATCCCCCCTCCCTATACTCCACCCCAACACGGAGTACCTGTCGCCCGAACATCGTTGGCATTTGGAACTAGAGTGTCAGCTCAAACTTGGGGTCCTGGCTGGCAGGCGAACAGAGGGGGTGCCCTCTGGTCTGCAGCTCCTACCGCCTTTGAGCATTCCGTAGTTCTTAGGTTCCACTTATGAGGTCGGCCTCTCTTCGATTCGATATTCCATCGCTTCCTAGTGTTTGTTGGTTTCCCTTGCTTTAATTGGCGGGGTTTGCCGCTTGTTCCAGGATCGCTGGTTCCTGGGCCTCCGGGTGCCCCCCGGGATGGGGGGTGATCGGCCCCAGGCCGGGGTCTCCTTCCCCGATCAGTCGGTCTTGCCGTCCAGTCCCCTTCAATGTGCGTTTCCGCCCATCTCCAGGCCTCCTTCGGATCCGTGAAGTGAACTGTGGTTCCCTTGTGGTGGATCTTGAGTTGGGCCGGAAACAGCAGTCCGTATCTTACTTTCATGTGGAATAGTTGCCTCTTCAGTGGTTCAAACGACTGTCTTGCCCTCGGCACCTCCCGGGTGTAGTCAGGGAAAAAGGCGATTCGGGAGCCGTTATGGGTGATTGTACCCTTAGAGCAAGCCATTTGAAGGAGTGCATCTCTGTCCCGATAATTAAGGAATCTTGCAATGATCGTTCTGGGTGGTGTGCCTGGTATAGGCCTGCCCGATGGCATTCTGTGAGCTCTCTCCACCGAGAAGAACTTAGAGAAGGGGTGGGGCGCATAGATGTCCGCCAACCATTGTTCCAGGAGGAGCTCCATACTGGGCCCTTCCTCCCCCTCCGGGAGGCCGAGGATGCGTATATTGTTGCGGCGCGATCTTCCTTTCCCCTCATCCACACGGGCCTCTAACATTTTCAGACGATTTAGTGTCTGGGAGAGTTGTTGATTTATGCCTCTAATGTTATCTTCAGTCCCCGAGATGCGCTGTTCCGCCTCCCCCGTACGAGCGGAGAGTTTCTGTAAGTCGTGGTGCAGAAAGGAGACATCCGCCGCTATACTGTCAATTTTCATCTCCATCGAGGAGCGGGAGCTGGCAATGGCGGCCATCACGTCTCTCAGGGAGAGGGCAGTCTCGTCCTCGGGGGGGGAGTGTCTGTGGTGTGTGAGACTGCGAGGCCTGGGCCTGTGCCACCGCAAATTGGTCCATCTTGCTTTGCGTAGAGGCTTTTCTCAATTTGTCTTTGCCCATCCTTGGAGAGAGGCAGTTTCGTGGGGTTATGTGCGCCCGGGAGGGACGGAGGCTTGCTGTGGATCGGGTAGGACAGCATGTGCGACGGCAGTCCCGGTCAGGCGAGTTTTTCAGCCGAGGTCTCTCACAAGTGTGGCTCGGAGAGGGGCTACCACCTCGGGTTTACCAATGCGTGGGTTTGGGCTGGTGACTGGGGCCACTCACCGGCCTCGCTGGATGTCGCGGTAAGAGAGTCTTCCTAGCTCGGCCGTCGAGCTCCTCGTGGGCCAGAGATTTTCCGGCGATTTCCGTCAAGTCTGCTTGCATACTGTCGCTCCCCGTAGCCCGACAGTCCCCGAATTGCATCACGCGCCAGCGGCAGCCCTCTTGGGAGCGCGGGAGCCGTCTCCGTTTCGCTCTTCACTCACCTCGAGTTTGCTCTTGGGGCTCCGATTTTCCCTGAATTTTGCATCCGATGGTGCCCCAGTGCGTCAGCTATCGATGCAGATGTCAGAAGTGTATAGAACTCTCAGGAATCAGGCTATAAAAGACAGGATATTTGCAGCGGTCACAGAGCCGATCAAACTCACGTCCGCTCCATTGCGCTGCTGGCCACGCCCCTGGAGTCAATCTTGATATATATACTCTAAGGTCTTTAAGCTGATTTGTGTAATTTAAGCTTTTGTCACACGCATTTGGTTTTGGCTCCCTCTGAGGTTGAATTAGCATGTTTTTTTTTTGGCTCAGAACCCTCACCAAAACAAAGAGGCCTTTGGGGGACTTCTTTGATGCCTCCAGACACCAGATTCACCAGTGGTGCTGGATGTGAACCTGCATTTGTCCCTGTTATATATATCTCGCCACTTGCTGCAGGAATTAAGCCCAATCCCCCAGGACCCATCTCTTGAGGTTTAGTTTTTAGAAAAATTGGGGCTATCTTTATTGCTGGATTCATCACCTTTGGTTTTTTTTTCGCAAGAAGGAAAATTGGGGCAATACGCTTCAGGGGTTCGACTATGTCTGTTTGAATGCCCACTGTCATTTTCTTTAGGTCCGCCTAAGGGAACTCTTTTGTTTGTTTCTTATCATTTTCTTTAATGTTTTTTTCTGTTTTTTCCCTTTTCCTCTCTTTGGCGGATTCACTTTTTCTTCTATTACCACCACTCCAACCTTTGCTTTAAGAGACTTCATAAAGCGATTAGTATCAGTTATCAGATGTTTCCTTTTGATTTTACACTTCCCTTTCAACTCCCCTGTTAATTTTGGCATGTCTTCCATTGTCATTTTTTTCTTTTTCTTTTTCGCTTTGCCTGACAATTTCTTCTTTTTTTTCTCTACTCCCTGTTCCTCAAAGTTTATAGTAGGCTTTCCAGGCACTGTGGATGTTACATCTAGATCTATAACCTGTGCCATTCGGAGAAATTCCTCCATCACTGATTCTGACAGGTGAATCATCTGGCAATGGCTCAGGGGTTATTAAAGGTTGCTCACAATTGCAACTCTCGTCATTCAGTTTCGAAGGTGACTTTGAGGTCTTCACCAGAACACCTAGATCTATTTTCACCAGGTCACATTGGTCCGAAAGTTGTTCCAGTTTTGTCACTTGAACTCTTGACCTTTCCCGAAGTTACTTTTGGATAGCTCCCATACCTTCATTGACAGCTGTTTTCAATGCCGTCGCCATTATATCATTCAATTCCAGTTCCTTCGATATGTCCAACATTATCCCTGTGTGTTGCTGTACGTCCAACTTAATTGATTCGAAGACTTTCACTAATGAGCTTAACACAAAGTTCAGAGCAGTAATTGTTGGGGGAATTAGGGTAGGATTTGAATCGATTTGCCCTTGTTGCTGGATGTTTGCAAACAAGTCAGCCAACCTAATTGGTTCATAGAATGTGGACTCCTTTTCCAAATTATCTTGTTGTTCTTCCGGTATTTTATTTAATTCATAAGATACATTCATTGGTATTTGCATTTCTAGTTCCAACAAATCTTCATCACAAGGGCCAATCCCAGTTGTAAGCACTGGCACATTTACCTCATTTATTGGAGGACTCGCTACGGAGCAGAAAGTTGTTGATTGTGTGCCTTGCGAAAAATGAGTTAATATTGCATTTTTCATTGTGGTCGTCCTCAAAGTGTAGTCTAAGTTGGAGGGCAGTGAATCACGAATGAGATGATTGACTGGTGTCGAAATTCCCACTTCCTGGCCTTGCAGGGATCGAAGGTCCACAGATGAGTTCAGAAAGCCGGAGGTTGAGGGAATTTGATTATCCAAAGAGAACACCCTAGGCGGTGGACGCAATATGCCCCCACCTGTCTTGTAGCATTTAAAACAAAATCTACTTTGCATACCTTGCACGTTCTCATCCGGATCCTTACCCAATCCCTCTATAATGATCTTTTTCAAATGGAAATCATCAGGATTGGCAGAACTCCGCAGATTATACATTATGCAGATGTCTCACAATTATTGATTAGTTCGGCACCAGCACACCACCCTTGGTCAAAGGCTCAATGGCTGGCAGGACAAAAAAAAAGAAAAGAAAAAAAAAGAACAAAAGAAATATATAGGTGCCGCATTCAACAGCCCCAGATAGCTACGATCCAGTGATCTAGTGATATGGGGAGCAATCAGCCTTGCATATCAATCATTCATACGGCCTTATCATAACCAGGAAAGACCGAAAATAGTTCACAGTACCTTTTTTGTGACCAGGGAGACGAGCGCAGCGGACGTGCGCGTTCAACTTCACTTGGGATTTTATTCCCCCGTCCTGCATCCAGCGCACAGCACAGCCAAACAGCCTTCACAAAATCCACGCCCTTGACTCCGCGGGCTTCACGGCGACGGATTGCTGTTTAAATCTACTTCCTGGTCGAGGATCAGTGGGCAGAGCTAGGGAGCTCACAGTTCTTCAAGGCATCCTCAAAATTCGATTTTTGCTTCAAGTAGAAATGCAGGTTAAAAAAGAAAAAGCATCACAATCCACTACGGTACGTGCTCCACGTCCACTCTTCCTCGTCCCAGTACTTACCTCATGAGCATTATTAAAATAACTCCTCACTCTTTTTTTCATTTGCTATTTTTAGTATTGGGATTAACAAGTCCCTCTCCTGCCTGTACAAAATAAAACACCAATCTTTTCTGAACTCTGTATGGACCTGACCTGGGTTCTCTTCAGTTCATGAGACCCTTTTCCTCTGTAGACTAAGGCCTGGATGCCCAAGGCATGGGGCACGTAACCATTCTCCAGACAAAACAATATGTTAGTTATCACTGGCTCCAGGTTGCTGCAGGGATTAAATTCAAATCTCTCTGCATCATCCACAAGGCTGTCTGGAGCCTGGGACCACACTATCTGCAACTTTCTCTAACTAAATACTCTCCCTATAGACCTCTACATCTGGCACCAACTCTATGTGTGTAAAGCATTTCACTAAACAGAGGGCCGGAGGCCGATCACTTTCTTCAGCTGGCACCCTATTATGGAACAGCCTCCAGCATCCTCTTTGTCTTGAGCAGGATTTACTCAAATTCCGGACGCTCCTGAAGACTCTCCTTTTCACTTCCTCCTTCCCTCCTCTGCTAATCTTACAGTCGCTGTAATTGGTCACCAGGTCCCTTATGCATCCTCGGGGTCCTGTCCTCCCACACTCAATCGCCCCGGCCTCTTCCTACCTTTCAGCACTTGCCTCAGCACCCACCGACCTTCGTCCTGTGGGCTTGCACTATCCACCCAATGCGGCCCTAAGCCGCATAGCACTTACCATATTAGGCAGTTCATCTGCTGCTCACTCATGAGCACGGACATTCCAGCACCTATCCCCACTCTCACTCTTCTCGCTGCACTTGCACGTTCTGAATACTCACAAGGCATAGTAGGTTCATTTTTTTGTCCTCCACTGTACTATTGTTTTCAATCCCCTGTTCCCTCCCTGTTGCCCTGTGGGTGCTTTGAAACGGAATTGACTTACTGTATAAGTGCCTGACCAATGCACAATAAATAATAAATAAATACATACATTTGACGCAATATAAGTCCCTTGTCACTTAACCTATCATAACTCTCCCACAGCAACAAGGTTAAGAGAGATTGCATGTAATATGTGCCTCTGCTGTTGCCATAAAATCACTTTTGTGGAGATGAGAGCATCCTTGTTGCTAGGGAGCCTTGTGGTCTATGCCATCCTATATTTTAATTGTATAACATTACCTGTAAGCTAACTACATTTATGATTTTCCTCCTAATAATTATGCATTTTATTTCTTGCTCACAATACACTAATTCCATGACTCTTCTTTTTAATCCAACAGGAAAACTATCCACAGTAATGGAAACTGTTTGAATGGAGTCCTGTGCAGGGATAGCTCTGAGAATGTTTGTGAAAGAAGCCTTTTCCCAGGACGCCTAATGGCTCAAGCAGCAGAGAATCATTCCCACTTATCAACCTTTTTGAAAAGCTTATCGTCAGAAAATCTCTGAAACCAAATTACCTTTTGAACACGGTGGATGATATTAACTGTCTAATTAATAGGACTGCATTCACCATAATGGGGATGACGATGTGCATAGGGAACAGCTCATGTAAATGTACTGAATGTGTCAAATTGTTATTGAATTGCATGTAGCACAGGATGTACGAGCCGCACAAAAGTCTCTAAAATGAACTGCTAGGCACTATATTAAAATCTGCACAGTTAACCCTAATAGTGAGCCATACCATATTCATATGTTGAATGTTTCCTCGCTGTTTCAGTGAATGCAACTCAAAGGCCAACAAACTACAAAGCAGTGGAAAAGACACAGAAGAGGACATGTAAATGTAGACAAGGTCACATAAAGACTCACAAGCCTATTCATCGGAACTTTGCATGGTGGAAATCCTGGTACAAACTGATCCCCAAATGTCGGCAAGTTGAAGCCACTCATACCCTGTGTCCAGCATAACCAGCTAATCACCACCTTCTCTGGCCCTGGGGATGGCTGACGTGGTTGCTGAAGTTCATGGTAAATGTTGATGACGGCGCAGCAGCACCTGCCAGAGTAGCATCTGAAGACACTGAGCTGCACTTACGGAGGCTAAAAGGGAAGTATGTGATCATACAGAGCGTTGCGCTGGCATGCCCTGCCATCTTAATAATGCTCATTCCAGTCATTACTGTTATGCAAAGAAATACCTGCCCTAGTGATGCACTATCCTGTTGAGTGAATGTACTGACTGTAAGAAAGTGTCTTTTATAAGGAGAAAAGGATTCTGGAGCCATTAGCTAATGAGATAGCTCTACGGGTTACGCACTGACTGTTGAGATACATGTGCATTCTTCAGGACAGAGGTTAGAATCCTGGCAAAGCCAGCTCAGTTTCTCAAAATTCTGAGGTTATTAAGTGAAAACCAACTTCACATGGGTAATATTAATTATGTATATACATTTTCCATGTGCAGCGCTGTAGTGAAGAAAACAATATAAATAACAAATTATAATTATTACCCTAGGGAGTGAACATAAAAACTCCAGGACTTTTTTGAATGAGGTAGCCGATAAGCTGAATGCCCACTCAATGGAGTAGATTGTGTACATGTTCCGAATGTGGCAGAGGATTTTGTAACACTTCCCATTTAATAAGACAACACGCAGGACACACCACATACAGATAATTTAAATTTACTACAGCAAATGATACAGCTTTAACAATGCAGGAAAAGGAAGCAGAGGCATCACACTGAGAAAAAACAATGCCCCAACACAATGCCATCAAAGTGACACCAGGGACACTGGAGGCATCAAGGCTTTCATTATAAATCAAAGGTGATCAGGCACCTCACAACTAACACTGTGGAAAATCCATACAAAGGACAGAGTGTGGCAAGGATTTCTTTTCAGATAGAAAGCTGAGGCTACATCAGCCAACTCACATTGTTGTGAAACACTACACATTCACTAGGGTTGGCAACACTTTCATTACAAACTCAGAGCTAATGCTACATGAGAACTAGCATACTGGCAAAGAAACATTTAAATGTACTGAGTGTGACAAGACATTCATTACAAATAAATAGCTCATAATTAATCACAAAATACACACTTGCGAGAGAACATGCAAATGTTCAGAGTGTCACAAGCATTTCATTAGAAAGAGCCTGATGATGCTACATCAGGCAGTTCACACTGGAGTGAAACCATATACATGTACAGAGTGTGACAAGGCTTTCATTACAAAGAGAGAGCTGATGCTACATCAGGCAGTACACACTGGAGTGAAACCATATACATGTACAGAGTGTGACAAGGCTTTCATTACAAAGAGAGAGCTGATGCTACATCAGGCAGTACACACTGGAGTGAAACCATATACATGTACAGAGTGTGACAAGGCTTTCATTACAAAGAGAGAGCTGATGCTACATCAGGCAGTACACACTGGAGTGAAACCATATAAATGTACAGAGTGTGACAACGCTTTCGCTAGAAAGAGAGATCTGATGCTACACCAGGCAGTACACACTGGAGTGAAACCATTTAAATGTACAGAGTGTGTCAAGGCTTTCATTACAAAGAGAGAGCTGATGCTACATCAGGCAGTTCACACTGGAGTGAAACCATATAAATGTACAGAGTGTGACAAGGGGTTCGTTAGAAAGAGTGGGCTGATGCTACATCAGGCAGTACACACTGGAGTGAAACCATTTAAATGTACAGAGTGTGACAAGGCGTTCACTACAAAAGGAAATCTGATGCTACATCAGGCAGTTCACACTGGAGTGAAACCATATAAATGTACAGAGTGTGACAAGGCTTTCATTACAAAAGGAAATCTGATGGTACATCAGGCAGTACACACTGGAATGAAACCATATAAATGTACAGAGTGTGACAAGGCTTTTATTGCAAAGAGAGAGCTGATGCTACATCAGGCTGTACACACTGGCATTAAACCATATAAATGTACAGAGTGTGACAAGGCTTTCAGTAAAAAATCACACCTGATGCTGCATCAGGCAGTACACACTGGAGTGAAACCATATAAATGTACAGAGTGTAGCAAGGCTTTCATTACAATGAGTCGGCTGAAGCTACATCAGAAAGCACACACTGGCACGAAACCCTATGTATGTACAGAGTGTAGCAAGGCTTTCATTACAATTAGTCTGCTGGAGCTACATCAGAAAGCACACACTGGCGTGAAACCGTATGTATGTACAGAATGTGGCAAGGCTTTCATTACAATGAGTCGGCTGAAGCTACATCAGAAATCACACACTGGCGTGAAACCATATGCATGTACAGAGTGTGACAAGGGTTTCATTACAAAGGGAAATCTGATTGTACATCATGCAGAACACACTGGTGTGATGCCATATAAATGTACAGAGTGTGACAAGGCTTTTATTACAAAGAGAAAGCTGATGCTACATCAAGCAGTACACACTGGCGTGAAACCATTTACATGTACAGAGTGTTGCAAGGCTTTCATTACCAAGAGAGAACTGATGCTACATCATGCAGTACACACTGGTGTGAAACCATATAAATGTACAGAATGTGACAAGGCTTTCCTTACAATGAGTACGCTGAAGCTACATCAGAAAACACACACTGGTGTGAAACCGTATGTATGTACGGAGTGTGACAAGGCTTTCATTACAACAAGAAATTTGATTGTACATCAGGCAGTACACACTGGAGTGAAACCATATGAATGCAAAGAGTGTGACATGGGTTTCATTAAAAAGGGAAATCTGATGCTACATCAGACAGTACACACTGGTGTGATGCCATATAAATGTACAGAGTGTGTCAAAGCTTTCATTACAAAGAGAAAGCTGATGTTACATCAGGTAGTACACACTGGGGTGCAACCATTTACATGTACAGAGTGTGGCAAGGCTTTCATTACCAAGAGAGAACTGATGATACATCATGCAGTACACACTGGTGTGAAACCATATAAATGTACAGAGTGCGACAAGGCTTTCACTAGAAAGACACACCTGAAGCTACATCAGGCTGCACACACTGGAGTGAAACCATATAAATGTATAGAGTGTGACAAGGCTTTCGGTAAAAAGGCAGACCTGTTGCTACATCAGGCAGTACACACTGGCGTGAAACCATTTAAATGTACTGAGTGTGACAAGGCTTTCGCTATAAAGGTACGCCTGAAGCTCCATCAGGCAGTTCACACTGGATTGAAACCATATAAATGTACAGAGTGTGGCAAGCCTTTCATTACAATGAGTCGGCTGAAGAAACATCAGAAAGCACATGCTGGCGTTAAAGCATATGTATGTACAGAGTGTGGCAAGGCTTTCAGTGCAAATGCAGATATGATCAGACATCAGAGAATTCACACTGGTGAGAAGCCATATACATGTACTGAGTGTGGCAAAGCATTCACTCAATCAGGTCAACTCTCAGCACATCTAAATTACCACACTGGCATGAAACCATATGTATGTACAGAGTGTGGCAAGGCTTTCATTAGAAATGCAAATCTGATTAGACATCATAGAATCCACACTGGTGAGAAACCATTTAAATGTACAGCCTGTGACAAGGCTTTCACTAAGAAGACAAGCCTAATGCACCATCAGGCAGTACACACTGAAGTGAAACCAAACGTATGTACAGAGTGTGGCAAGGCTTTCATTAGAAATGCCAATCTGATTAGGCATCGGAGAATCCACGCTGGTGGGAAACCATGTGGCAACGATTTTATCACAGAGAGAGAGCTGATGCTACATCAGGCAGTACACAGTGGAGTGAAAACATATAAATGTACAGAGTGTGAAGAGCGTTCTATCGTTACATCATAATTGCTTCACTCTGTGAAACCATGTAAGGGTTATAAAGTCCAGAAAGACTTTCAATTAAAACAGTAACTAATACAGCACCATCACGGCCACACTGGTGAGGATGAATGGGAATGTCATTATGGTGATCAGGTTTACAAGAATAATATATTGGTACATCAGAGAATTCATACAAGTAAGATGCCATGTGAATGTTCTCACTGTAAATCTACTCAGTGTGTCCAGGCTTTTATCTAAAAGGAGATCCGACGCTGCATAAAATCTCTCCCGTAGAGGAACAATATACAATTTCTTGATGTTCGAAAGCTTTCTAGCATATTTTTGCTCTATTGCAACATCAGAAATACTGCACTGTGTTATGGTAGAAGAGGAAATAGTCTGTTATCAGCATAGGAATTTGAGAAAGTAGTACGGCTGATTACTGCAGGTAAAGCGGTGAGCAACGGGTAGTGTTATTTGATTGTATCGGTCCTCTGCCTAAGTGACTATTTTAGAACTGATCCATTCTGCACTGTGCTCCTGTTTTCATTTTAGGAATGGATTTAGGATGTGATTTGTATTCATTTAACTGGCTTTCAATGCAGATTCACATTTTATTCAGCGGTGTGAGCTCTTAAATAAAAATTATAATTTGGAATAAATAAATACTACACTGGTGTGAGACCCTTTGAATTTTCGGCATTGCATAAGGGACAGCTGCTGTTGTAGCCATGAGACATCATTTCATTGTATGAAGTGTTACCCAGATTGTATTAAAAGAACGTATACCACCCTTAATCACTTTAAATATACTGGGTGTAACAAGTTGTTAGGCAGAATTATATGCAGTACCCTTTAGGAACACCACACACAATTAAGACTACAAGTGACAGTACAAATTCACCTTTGGTACAAGCCTGTACTACAAAGTAAAGTGCTAGCGATGGCTGAGCAGCCAGACTTATCTCAAGAGTAAGTGAGCAGTATCAATAGTTACACAAAGGACAGCAATTACTATGATTCAAACAAACACCGACTCAAGGTGTCGGAGTAAAAGAATATACATTTATTTACACATCAGTTGTAAAATATTTCACTAAAGTAGAGCAATTGAAAAGTCACACTCTTAATACACTACACCACACCCAATAGATTCTGGACACGTTAGGCTCAAAATGAAGTGTGAGCAAAATGGCACTCCAGCAATTTAAAAAGGAGGGAAAGACAAAGTATAGGCAATAATTGAACAACACCAACAAGTAAGTAAGCAGGGCAATCTAGAAAAAGGAACTACAGTGAAGAAATCAGATTCAAACCGGGCCTGGCCCAAAGTCAATGGGTCAGAGTCTTTTGCTCAAGATCACACAGTTCAGGGTAGTTCACGGTTAAGTCTTTGCCAAGAGTTCGAGAAAAAGTTGGTTGGCAGAAAAGTTAGTTTAAAGAATGGAGAAGGACAAGCCCTCGGATTGGCAAAAGGTTTCACACTCTTTTACCGCGGCTGAACGAAATGGACAACCGGATTTGAACAGTACCTTAAATGGAGAAGAAGGCTGTAGCTGAGGCGGATGTTCCTGGCAGGTCCTGCAGGCTCACGGTTCATGAAGCAACTGTTGGACTGACACAAAGTAGGAAGACTGGAGGGTCCTGCACTGCCCAGGGAAGAAACCAGCAGCAGAGCAAAGCAATGAATAAAATGTGTGCTGCTTAAAACACAAGCAGGGTCTGTTCCTCCTGGCTATCCGGTTCACTGTAGCTCTGTACAGCAAATTCGACCAGAGAAGGGAGACCTGACGAGCAGCTTGACAAACTGGTTGTTCCCACCAGCTCGAGGGGAGAATATTCCTTGAAGATCTTCCCTGTCGTTGGAGTATGAAGATTCAGACAATGAACATGTCCCCTCAGAAGGCAATTTTAAATAACAGCCGCTACACCAATATAGGCTGCATTATGTATTCTCAATGGACATAAAGCAGTATTGTCAAAATATATCATTTTTAATATATTAATCTCTAATTCAGCACAAGTAATACAAAAATTGTTTAAAACATATACACATAACATAGTCATATACATGTTAAAAACATTCCACCTCACAGTTAATCTTTTTAAAGGTAGAACCCAAGACGAAATCAATAGAAAATTGATTAATTTGGAACAGAAGCTGATTTTTCTTACCAATAGTCACATTATAGGATTAAATGAAAATATAGAGTGGCATAATATTAGATAAGAGAGCTTGGTGTCACAGTGATAGGGCTCACAACATCATTGGAGTGTTGCACTTACTGGGGGTTCCAACTGTGGGAGAATATCAATCTCTATATGTAGAAACAAAGAACTATATATCTGGTGGTGAATTAATGATTGCACAAACCTGTTGGTGTATTTCATCGGTGATTGCTTCTAATTTGGTAAATCCTCATTGAGAGAGGTGACTCTGTGGTTTCTCTTTGACCGTTGGACATGATCGGGTCAGGGGTTTTCCCGCTGTAAGTGTGACTAGAATCACCCAGATGGTTGGCCTATAGTCTTTTTGACTTCTGTGATGGTCATTGGGTCAAAGAATTTCGGTAAGTTAACCCGTTTTCTTTCATTTTGGTGTTGCTACTTTTGAGCTCTAGATGTACCTTTGAGGTTATTGTGGTAGGCACTCTGTTGGCCCGTGTACACGTGGGGTTGTTGTGAGATCCCCATTTGTTTTCCCCGTAGCAATGGTTGCTTGGCAACCTCGCTATCGCTAGGGATTTTTGAGCCCGGCCCTACTTTTGTGTGAAGGGTGCGTGATGACGTATTACGTCACCGCGCGACAACTAGCGTGATGACGTCATCACGGTATGCCACTTACGCGTAAGGAGGATTCGTGTACGGTTGTTGGTAGAACTGGCGGTGGACGCATCCGCCGGCCCCTGATCTCGAATTTCTATACGTGGCTGCCTACTAGGAGTGTATCCATCAAATTGTAGGTAAGAGCTAGGAATGTTGTCTAATTACTCGAGTCCTATATGGGGATACTCCTTTACATTTTGCTGATCTAGCATTGTACTATTACAGAGCGAGAGGTTTACATCCGTGAAGAGGAAGAGGCCGTATTCAGATGGACTCTGATTAGAACATATATTTGTTGGCTTACAAGAGCCTGAGATAGGTAAGAACTCTCCTTTGAGTTGGATGAGAGGAATAATGGATATTTGGTGGGATAATGAAATCTATCTTCCACTCCCTGTATTTTAGGCACCTGTAGGTCTAGAGGAATTGGAAAGGGCTACCACGACTGAGACTTGGTTGGATCTATGAAAGGAACAGCTTCCACATCCCATGGTGAGCAATCTATATAGTAGAACTTCTATTTTTGGGTTGTATTAGTATCCTACTGGTGATTGAGATGCTAAGATTCCTTTTACTCAGGGGAAAGAACGGCTATTATGAGTCAGAGAGATCTACATTTTAGCTTTGGGGTAGGTTTTTCGTGGTACTTAATGCTGAATCCCTCTTGCTTTTGCAGTGAAGAGCCATAAATGGGTTGGCTTTTGAGGTCCAAGTTAGATATTTCTTGAGACCCTTGACCAGGTGTATGATTTACTGTATACTTGGTACCCTATTGGTGATTATGGTGTGGCTATGGTGATTAATTAAACCGATTATGCCGGTGTTAGTGATACATGTTTGTCTCTTTTTTTCCCTTAGAAATAGCAAGTTGTTGGTTGAATAGGAAGAATCTACCTGAAGCACAGGATTACCTCAGCCCCTGATGAATGTCCGGTTATTGAGAACACAGAGGACAGAAACTTATATAAGTTGGGCTGTGACACACAATGGGAAATGAGATCAATTAAGTTGCCATTGTTGTGTTATGCTGATCTATTTGTCGGCATAAATGTTTCTATACTGTGAGGTGGAATGTTTTTAACATGTATATGACTATGTTATGTGTATATGTTTTTTAAACAATTTTTGTATTACTTGTGCTGAATTAGAGATTAATATATTAAAAATGATATTTTTTGACAATACTGCTTTATGTCCATTGAGAATACATAATGCAGCCTATATTGGTGTAGCGGCTGTTATTTAAAATTGCTTTCTGAGGGGACATGTTCATTGTTTGATATAGTTTGTTGTATATTCCTTCCTTTTGTTGAAATACATGTTATACATCCTCACTTAGTAGACTGCTCTGGGGAATTCCTCTGTAACTGTGACTGCTCGATCCAACGAGTTATATATTGGTTACGGCCATCACGGCTTGGACTTGACACCAGCGTAATACTTATAACGCGCTGCTTCTTGTGGGATTTCCCACTTATTGATTTCTTCGATATACTCTGTGTTCTTGTGCCTTGAAAACGACCTGCGTGTCGAAACACGTGTCGGCTGTTTCTACAACAATTAAAGCATCAATTTTATAATTAGTGCTCCTTATTCATATGGTGTTCAGCGCATCTCCACCTCAACTCCCCTCTTGTACATATTTTCTGGTACCAGCCAGGGTGGACTGGCTGGCGTAGGTGGTAGTGCAGCTCACACTTCAATTTCTCCAGTATCAACACCAACAGTGAATACTAGCGCACAGACCTCGAATGCGATAATCCACATCTACTTTGTTTTACTCTATTTAAGATAGTTTGTACTGGGTCTGTGAGTTTTAAAAGGGAGACTAGTAAAGTCAATGGCAACTTTACATATTCTGGGAGACAGTAGTCAGCCCTAGAAAATGGAGTTGGAGTTGGGAAGCCAAAAAGACAACCCTGTGTCACTGCACTGAAGGTGCTGTCTAACACACAGTAAAAAGATGATGCCTATGGAGTAGGTGAGGCTCCACAGTCTATGAACACAAAAAATGTTAAACACACACAGCAAAACACATGTAAGAGTGGGAAAAAAGGCTCACATTCTTACCAGGTGAAAGAAATAAATCCTAGAAATCCAGCAAAGCTGCCGAGGGACTCAGTAGGTAAGAGAAGTAAGCCATTTTGGAGAATTCTCCCTAACACAAGTCTTTCATTATAGAGAAACATCTCATGATAAGGTTGAAGCACCTTCCTGGTGAGAAAGTATGAGGGTGTCCTGGATGTGATCAGGCTTTTTAAAGCACAAAACAAATCTGTTACATCCGCATTCAAACTGTTAAGTGTCCCAGTGGGTGGGGGGAGAAAGGTATGGCTTTCTAGCCACGGTGTCAAAATTCCACAGTTGAATAAAAACACATATTTTATTTTATTTATTTTTTACATTTGTATAGCGTGCATACAGCCCGAAGGCATTATGGCGCTGTTACTTGTGGCATACTTAGTTACGCAATGGTTACATACATAAGGTTACATACATAGGTTACATGTCAGCTGACGGTATATGCTGAGCTTGTAGTACATTGAGAGTTTGTTTCACAGTATTTGTTACACAATCATTCAAAACGATTTTATGTTTAGGGCACCTTGAAAAGTTCCAGTGAATGTGGTGTGCCGGCTAGGTTTACAAACGTCAGTTGAATAGCATGGTTTTCATAGATTTTCGGAATGCTAGGTGAGAGACCTCTGCTCGCACGGTTGGTGGTAGGGAATTCCAGTGTAGTGCAGCTAGGTATGGGAAGCTGGCCCCACCTGCTCTGGCTCTCTTGACTCTGGGGATCGCGAGCATGTTTGTGTATGGGGTTCTGGTAGGCCTGGATGATCTGGTGAGGTGCATCCTGTCGGAGAGATAGGGTGGAGCAGTGAGATGGATGCATTTGTGGGTGATGGCAAGTGCTTTGAATACAACTCTTTCTCTTACTGGGAGCAAGTGTGCCTGTTTTCTCACCTCTGTGATGTGCTCTTTTTTGGGTATTCCAATGGCTGCTCTGAGGGCGTTGTTTTGTATCGTTTGAAGTTTAGCTAAGTTTTTGGAGGAAGTGCCCAGGAAGAGGGCATTGCAATAGTCGAGTCTTGACCCTGTTATAGCTCTGGCAATTGTGATGTAATTTTCCTTTGATAGAAAGGGCCTGGCTGCTGTGAGCAGTTTAGCATGGTAGGCTGCTGTCGAAGGCGATGGCGTTCACCTGTCTGGTCATTGTTAAATTTGAGTTCAGATAGACACCTAGTCTTTACCGCGTTGGCCGCTGGGATTTTTATGCTGTCGATTGTAAAGTGGGTGAACTGTGAGTCAAGGTTCTTGAGTGTCTCTTTGGAGCCAACTATGAGAAGTTCAGTTTTGTCTGAATTGAGGCATAGGCCGTTGGTTGCCATCCATGCTTGAATTGTGTTGTAGATGTTGTTAAGCGTTTTGGAGTCGGTGTCATAGTCTCCTGTTAGAGTGAGGAGGATCTGGGTATCGTCAGCGTAGGTAGTGTACGAGATACCCAGGGACTCGAGGATGAGGAATAAGGGTCGAGTGAAGATGTTGTAGAGGGTAGGCGAGATGCAAGAGCCCTGTGGAACACCGCATAGGATAACAGTGGGTGAGGCTGAGGCAAGGTCTGAGAAGACTTGCATGGTCCTTTCCTTGTAGGAAAGAGGCGATCCATGTTGTGGCATTAGGAGAGAGGTTAGCTGTGGTGGATAGGTGGTGGCATAGGACCTGGTGGTTGACAAGGTCGAAGGCTGCCGATAAATCTAGAAGGAGGAGTAGAGCGGGTTTCTCTCTTGCGTCATCCATTTGGTTTTTTAGGTCAAGTAGTGCAGACTCAGTCCCGTGACCTGGGCGGAAGCCTGATTGGCGTAGCCCGAGAAGTTTGTTTTCCTCAATGAATTGTTGTACCTGTATATATGAAGCCTTGTCCAAGATTTTGAGAAGGAAGGGGACCGTGGTAATAGGTCGGTAGTTGTTGGGTATGCAAGGGTCGAGGGAAGTTTTCTTTATGAGAGGGCGGACCCAGGCTTCCTTTAGGCAAGAGGGGACTTTGCTTGTGGCAAATGAGGCGTTAACAAAGGCTGTGAGGAAGGGGGCAAGTTGGCTGGTGCAGTCTTTGATGATTGTGGCTGGGCATATGTCTCCTTTGCAATTAGATGGCTTGATGGTTTTCATAATGCTGATTAGATCAGTTTCTGTTATGTCCTTAAAGGAGAAAGAGTTTGATGCCGTAGGTGGGGGTGGTGGTGTGTTGTTGGTGCTCGCGATGTTGAGTGTTTGCCTAGTTCTTTGAATTTTGGTTTGCAGGGTATTGAGCTTATTGTTCATGGCTGAATGGATGTCATTGCACCAGGTTTTATCTTTGGTGAAGTTCTGTGGTGTGGGTGTGGGAGTTTCTAGGTCTCTGAAAATCGAGAAGATTTCTTTTGTGTTGGATTGTGCCTCTCGTATTCTGGCTTCGAAGGAGATGGCTTTGGCTCTAATTATAGCTTTTTTATATTCTTTTGTCTTAGTTTTGAAGTTGAGTTTAGCTTCATCTGTGCATGTGATTTGCCAGAGGGTCAATGCTGCCCGCTTCTCCAAGCGGAGTACAAGGAGGTCTGGGGTAAACCAAGCGTTGGTGTGGTTTGTGGGCTTGGCTTTGTGTGGTTTGAGTGGTGCAATGGCTTCGACAGCTGCTTTAATGGCTGTGTTGTAGGATCTGGCTAGGACGTCGGGATCAGCTGAAAAAGGGGGTCTAAATGCCGGCCCGGCTAGGAGTGGGATAAGGTTGTCCTTGGTGAGCTGTCTGGAGCTTCTGGTCAGCGCTTTGGGCATGGGTGGCTCAGGAGTTTTGTTATTACTGGTGGTGGAGGTGTTAAAGTGAATAGCATGGTGGTCTGACCATGGGATGGGGGTGTTCGTAGTGATGGAGATAGGACAGTTATGCTGAGCTATCCAGTCAAGGGATCGACCTTGTATGTGTGTGGGAGTGGTGATGGTGTTGGTAAACCCAAGGGTTTCGAGTGCTGTGTTGAGTGTTTTGGCTGCATGATCGTTGTCATCATTGAGGCCTAGGTTGAGGTCGCCTAGTAGTATGTCTTTGGTGTGGAGTTTCAAGTTATCGGAGAGGCGATCAGTCAGAGTAGTTTGGAAGTCGCCTATGGTAACATAGGTTGGGCTACTGCTGCACTCATTGCAGCAACGCAGCCCAGTCCAACGTGGCACCTGCCGAACATGCTCAGTGTAATGGGGCAAAGCCTCTGGGGATGTCGGGCTCACCCAGGAAATAAATACTGCCTGGAATCATGTTCCCTCTAACACGTCGATCATGCTTCCATGCACTTTCTATTTGAGAAGTGGAGTGGGTCTTGATGGGAAATGGCATGGAGCAGGTAAGTGAGCCTGGTCCTTTCTGCTTTCAGGCTGCCCCACCCCCGAACTTTTTTGCGGAAGGTGGCCCTCACTTCAAGCCTCTATCTTACTGGCCTTCATTTTGTTAGAGTGCAGGGCTCGCCCCCGTGACCCAAATATTCCTTTTGCAGGCTTTCCAGTGCAGTGCCCCACCCCCTGTAAATGAAATTATTTGTGAGGCAGAAATGCTGCATCAAGCAGTTACACAGATCAAAGCCTATAAATGTGTATCAAGTGGCAAAAGGTGTTCATTGTAAAGAGAAATCTGATTATACGTTGGAGAAAATAAACTACAGAGAACCCATATCAAAGTTTTGAGTTTGGCAACATTTTCTTTGCAACAGAACCACTGATATTACTTCCAAGAAATTGCATTACCACAAAAACCCTATAACTGCTCAAGGTGTGACAACATTTGCATTTCATATGGACATCTGATGCTAACCCAGAAAGATTCCAGATATTCCACACAGAGAAATCATATAAAAGCTCTTATGATTGAGGTTGTATAGAGCACAACGTTAACTACCAGAGTGATCTCTTAGCCCTGTGACCAAAATGGTGAGGGGAAGCGGCAGGACCGCTATTGTTTGAAGAGCCAGGTTATCAGAACCTGTTCTGAATGTGATTAAGCAGAAATGCTATGAACTGCCCCTCCACCTTACCAGATAATATCAATGTGGAACTCACTAAGACACTGAACATTATGATGCTATGAACTGCCACTCCGCCTTACCAGATAATATAAATGCAGAACTCACTAAGACACTGGACATTATGATGCTATGAACTGCCTCTCCACCTTACCAGATAATATAAATGCAGAACTCACTAAGACACTGGACATTATGATGCTATGAACTGCCTCTCCACCTTACCAGATAATATCAATGTGGAACTCACTAAGACACTGAACATTATGATGCTATGAACTGCCTCTCCGCCTTACCAGACAATATAAATGTAGAACTCACTAAGACACTGGACATTATGATGCTATGAACTGCCTCTCCACCTTACCAGACAATATAAATGCAGAACTCACTAAGACACTGGACATTATGATGCTATGAACTGCCTCTCCGCCTTACCAGACAATATAAATGCAGAACTCACTAAGACACTGGACATTATGATGCTATGAACTGCCTCTCCACCTTACCAGATAATATAAATGCGGAACTCACTAAGACACTGGACATTATGATGCTATGAACTGCCTCTCCACCTGACCAGATAATATCAATGTGGAACTCACTAAGACACTGAACATTATGATGCTATGAACTGCCTCTCCGCCTTACCAGACAATATAAATGCAGAACTCACTAAGACACTGGACATTATGATGCTATGAACTGCCTCTCCACCTTACCAGATAATATCAATGTGGAACTCACTAAGACACTGGACATTATGATGCTATGAACTGCCTCTCCACCTTACCAGATAATATCAATGTGGAACTCACTAAGACACTGAACATTATTGTATCAACGAAACAGAAAGGAATAAAAACTATGACCAGAACAACAACAAATGGTTCAGTTACAAACGTGCAGCACTCACAGGGCGGGTCGCAACGTAAAAGGCTCACAGAGAAGGTCTCCCAATGGCAAACTACTCTGTAAAATGCATAACAAGGGCGAACAGAGAACTATTGAAAGAAAGAGAAATCAAAAGCGCATCCATGTTGCACAATGGAACAGTAAAAACGTCATTCACAGCTACAGGGAGTGAAACCCAGAACAATACATTATTCAACCCAAACCCCCTAGAGGTTAGGCCTCACACTTGCTCAGGCCTCCCTGGATAGAATGGCTGCTATCCAACCCAACATTAATCACCAGAAACAATGAGATAGAACAGCAATCCCAAACGCCTGGCCGCTCGCCAAGATTTCTGGAGTTTAATTCTTTTGATCAAAGAACTCCTAGTTAATCTGGCAGAATCACTGACTGATTTCAGTAACATATCATTTGCATCAGGTAACATTCTTGAGTACGTCACCATGACAACCCTCCAAAAATAACAGCACTGGGTTGGAGATACCTGAATCAACAGGTCCATTCCAGCGAATACAATTGCATGCCTGCTGAACAGTCTGTTTTTTGCTCTCACAGGAGTACGGACATAAGTCTCCCTGCATCCCATTCAAAATAAAGCAACAAGACGTATTCTGAGGCTCTAACTCTGGGGTCCATGTCTCATCAGGTCTGAAATCCTAAAACTGTCTCTCCATTATTGAAAATGCTCAACGTCACCTGCATTACTTTCCCATACATGCCAACATTCTGTGACCAAAAATCTGTAGGAATCTTAAAGTTTCAAAAATTGCCACTAAATCGGTAGGCGGTAGGACTGCTTAAAAAGCGGTATCCTACTGCCTAAATCGGTAGGGTTGGCAAGTATGTAGCAGGTGCCGGAGAGAGGGGTGCTGCGTTGTGCAGCTATGCTGAAGAAATAGCATATTGCACTTGCAGGCGGGTGGATGTGGCAAGACTCGCGCTGGGCTGGGCTGAACCGTGTGGTTTCCCCCCGGTTCCTGGCGCAAGCTCACACTTGCCAGAACTCATTAGGAGGAGTGGCTCTCCATTGCGGCTCACCCCAGCATATAGATGACTGGCACTGGGGAGCTGAGGTACAGTGAACCATGTGGCTGTTGATATCCAGAAGTGCTGCAGCGGATCTCACGGGTGCCTCTGACAGTCTGGGGAGGTTGCACTGGCCTGCTAACTGCTGCCAGTAAGAACACACCATTATAAAAGCAGCAGCTTGGACACATCCCCACTGAAGTACGTTCCTCGGATTCTGTGTACTTGTGCACCTTGCAACCATGGCTGAATAAGCTGCTAAATCCAGCGCAAAAAAAATAATAATCATATTTGACGTCACATCAAGAGTCACATATAAGAATGTCCCCAACTGGCATTGAGATCTCGTATGAGACTGTGAAAACATCTCCATTGTACTCTGTGGCAACAAGGTGGATATTAAAGACGTGAAGGCGAAATCCATAGTCTTTAGGAAGAAGAATTTCCAGTACTACGATATTTCTGCCAAGAGTAACGACAACTTTGAAAAATCCTTCCTGTGGCTTGCAAGAAAGCTAATTGGTGATCCCAACGTGGAGTTTGTAGCAATGCCTGCCCTCGCACCGCCTGAAGTTGTTATGGACCCATCATTGGCAGCACAGTATGAAAAAGATTTACAGATTGCCCAAACCACTGCACTGCCAGATGAAGACGATGATCTGTGAGGGCGTGCTGCTGGAGCCCAGCGTCAGAAGGCAACTGCCCTGTGACGTCGATGGTGCAGTGTGTTTGCCACTTTATTATCCAGCTGAGCAGAACATGTGCTTAATCTTTCGGATGCTGAAGGAGATGAATGGGCTTCGGAGTGAATGTGGCAGTAAAATTAATTCCTTCATATTTTGGACCTGCGTATTTAGCTGTTTTGGACTGCAATTACTTTACCCCTCGAGTTTCAAATCTAGTTTAAAGACTGCTACAGTCACATCACTTCAGTGGTGAACCCTGTTTGTTACTGTCATTCCCGTTCCTTTTTTCATTTAGAACATAATGAAGTTGTATTTCAAATACCTAAGCAAGTGAACTTGTATACACTGTAAGTACTTCTTTTAAGGATGCAGTTCTTGTGGAACCACCAATACTGTTTTCTGTTTGTTTTAATTGATTTTATGGTTCTGTGGCACTGTAAAGACACTAGTGCATTACCCTGTGTATTGAACATGCTGCTTGAAAGGACGTGTTGCTCTGCTGGTTAGTGTGAAAGTGACTCCATGTTGGCCGGTTAAACCATGCTGAAATGTTGCTCTTGTCTGCAACTGCAGATGTTAACTATTTGACAAGTCATTCCTACTCCTGTCTGTCTTTTGGACCTCCGCTAAGAAAAGGGGCACCGCTAGATACTATATAGCAGTCTAAAACATTACTGTTGGTGCTATCCAAGTTGGTGCAACCGCTGCCTTTGTTATCTTTGGAACATAGCATACAAGTTGCAGCTGGTTCATACGTGTCCGAACGAATGCCACTTTTACACGCCAATTCTAACTTTTCATTTTGATTGGTTTGGCAAAATGATAATTTGGGTGCTTTCAGCTGTAATCCGGGGTGTATACGGAGATGGAATATTGAGCAAAATAGATTGCGTTGTGAATGGTTTGTAATATGGGAATTAAAATGTTGGAGAGCTTGGACTCACACGGACCCAGTGTCCACATATTGGCTAATAAAATATTTAAAACCCCAGATTGCTCCAATTGCTTGACCTAAAGGTTTGCTTAAGTTTGATACAGTGCCCACCCTCAGAGTCCGTTTGAGTGCAAAACCATTCCCACCCTCAGAATTCTCATCATGTGCAGGTTACTAGATGCCCTCTTGACTCCTACGGATGAGGGCGGTGGCTCAGGGGAAGGTCGCAGGGGGCATAGCTCAGAAAGATAAATCAGAGACAAGGCATGGTAGCTGAAAGGCAGATAGGTGGGAGCCGGGGTCTGGCTGCTGGTTGGTGCTAGAGTCTGTGGGGAGCGCTGGGGGGTTCAGGATGCATGAGGGAACAGCCAGGTGATCCATACTGAGATGGAGAGACAGGGGAAGTGAGTTCCAGAAAGTGGGTACAAGGACGCAGAAGCAGGCTCCTCCTAGTCTGGAGAACTTGAAGTGGGGGGACTACCAGCAGGTGTGTTGAACCTGATCTGAGTATTCGGGTGGGGCGGGAGCATGCGAGTTTGTTTTGGAGGAAAGCAGGGTCTTTCTTAAGGATGGCACACATGGCTTTGAAGGAGGCCTGTCGGCTGACGGGCAGCCAGTGAAGTACCCTGAGTGTGGGGCAGATGTATTCTCTAGGGGAGAAGCCATGCTGCAGAGTTTTGGATATGTTGGATCTTTCTGAGTTGAAAAGCAGGCACCCTAGATAGAGGGTATTGGAGTAGTCTAGGTGCCAGAGGATGATGGCCATGATTGCAGAGACTTTATTGGGGTAGAAGAGCTATGGAAAGATCTGCTTGAGAATGCAGAGGTCGACGGTGCATGATCTGGAGACAGCATAGAGGTGGTGCGAGATGTGGCGCGAGAGGGTCAAGTACGAGCTAAAGGTGCATTCTAGGTTTTTGACAGAGGGCGATGTAGTGGCAGGGGTCCTATGGAAGGCGGCCATGAGGTAGGTTGGGGAAAGAGAGCTGTTTGGCCACAGATTAGGATTTCAAGTTTCCCAGGATCGAGGAGGAGGTGGTTGTTCATCATCCAGCGGTCTACGTCTGAGAGGCAAGATGCAAGATCTGGGAGGGGTGAAGACGGGGAGTTGGGGATCTTGAAGGTGATTTGAGTGTCATCGGCATAGCTGTAACAGGGGAGATTGTGGGAGCGGATGAGCGCAGGAGGGACAAAATGTAGAGGTTGAAGGGGAGAGGGAGGCTCCCTGAAGGACTCTGTGGGGGGCAGAGGCGAAAGGAGGGAGGAAAATGATTTGGGAGAAGCCAGAGAGGAAAGAGGAGATGCATCTAAGGGCAGTGTCTCTGATGCCTAAGTCAAAGAGTCTGTTTGTGTAAATGGAGTGGTTGATCCTGCCGAACGCTGCTGAGATCTGTGTACTGCATTCCACAATCCCTAGGCACAGGTGGTCATAGTGGGCACTGCATGTGAAGGGCAACCAGTAACCATCCAGATGTTTTGGCCTACAACCCCCATGATCCTTCACCTATGACACTGCTGGTTAGAGCTGATGGGAATTGGTGGCCAAAACACCTAGTGGGTCCAATGGGCTAGCCTTTTACATACATTTTCCTCTCACAGAGAAACCAATATAGGTTCTCGTGTCCCCCCGCTGAGAGGATGAGTGGAAAGGCCCAGTGACTGTTGGAACTTAAATGAATGCATGGGGATAGATATCAGGAGCAGTATGAATCCTCAAATGCATAACACCTGGATTGGCCTTTGGTCTGATTTCCAAGCAATGCCTCAGCAAGAATCACTGTGAGGAAAGATGAAGCCCCAAGATTCACTGAACCTTTGCTGCAGGATGAGCGAGCACATGGAGTCTCAATTGGGTGACATAAGGTCCTTCAATCTTCAATCCTCACCAGAGGAGGGGCTTTAGATGTACAGGACATAGCTGAGACAATGCTAGTTCCTTGTTTTGCAACAGGACTAGATGTCAGAAGAAGGACCAAAGGCTCCCTACTAGCATACTTGCCAACCCTACCGATTTTTGTAAAAAAAAAAAAAGAAAAAAAATGTTTTTTTTTTTTTTTACAAAAATTGGTATTTGTTGCCACTAAATCGGTATGCGGAAGGACTGCTTAAAAAGCGGTATCCTACCACCTAAATCGGTAGGGTTGGCAAGTATGCTTTCCTGTTCCTCAAAAACAATGTTGCTTAATACCTGAACTCGTACATAAAGACATTTTCAGGGAAAAAACGTGATTTGCAAGGGCGTTAAGGTAAAGATTTAACGCAACAAAACACATGAAATACGGCAAAGCTGCCGTTACTTTCTGCCCCCCTGTTGCACAGGATATGACCACAATGATGATATCAGATAGGACATCACTGATTACATCACTGATGACACCACTGGTGACATCACTAATTATATCATATATGACATCACTGATTACATCACTGATGGCATCAGACATAACACCTCATATGGTTTAGCTAATGAAAGATTTGATTAAATAAATAAAATTTTGAAATTGTAGGACTATTTTATTGCACATAAAACACATATACATTATTTTCTACTGTAATTATAAGGCACATTTTATTCAGCTGTAATTTCTTTAAATGTAGTGTATCCTCTACAGCATGAGGTATGTACAAAACTGAATGTATTAAAAAATAGGACAGTATTTAAAAATTCTTCTCCTTTTGCAGTTTATCTGTTTCTTTAATAGTAAGTTATCAATTTAGAGAATTAAAACGGAACATAATAAACATTTAATTGCATGTTTACAAGTAATGTTTTTATTTATAAACATAATTTCTTTTGTCTATATATATGAAAACATTTTGTTAAAGGGACGTTATATTTAAGTTGCACTAATAAAAACCTATGAAATTCAATGAAAAAACTTTACTAAAGGGATGTGTCACGCTCACCTGGTATCCACGGGACGCCACCCTACCCTGGTTGGATGATTTGCATTCGAATCCTCTCCCGGCCCCTTGGTAAGGTCTCTGGTTAAAGATGGGTCTGCAATATAGGAGAGCTGGATTCAATACCAGATTGTCTTTATGATTTCCCACCTCCCTTGGCCTCAACTCTTTCCTCCCCCTTGGGCCCCCTCTTCACATTAATATTGTAAAAGGTTGATTCTCTGTCCTGCTCCTCGTGGCAGGGGCGCATAGATGTGGGGGGCGAGCAGCGACCAAGTTACTTCACTGGTGCAAGCCCCTCTGCAGTAATCCAGGCCTGCTGCGACTCCTTAGGTTTGCTGCTTTACAGTCTTTATATGCAGTTCTTATGTTCCTCTTAGTTCGAATAATAATGTCTTGCTTCTTTCCTTTTAGGTATGGAAAGGTATTTTGGTGTTGTCATACAGTTTGAAGATGAGCATGGGCCGGTAGGCGAGAGCACGGTGTGTGCGATGCTGTCCGGTGAGTAATGCGCGATGTGCAGCGCTGTTTCACCTTTTATATTGCTAACCTGTGTCTTTTCTCTCCTTGCAGGTTGCGATGTTCCTTGCCGAGCGCTGTAATGTTCCAGCGATGATACTGACCAGGAGATGACTACCCAGGTAAGAATTGTGTGGCTTTCTTCGATCGGGAAGAAACGTGAGTAAATGCTTACTAATGCTGTCTTTCTTTCTCCTCTTTCCAGGTTATGGTATTCCAGGATGCATGCGGTGCCGGATGATGGAGTTCGTACCTCAGGTGAGTGGAACTGAAGTCGGCGATGGATTGAAGACAGGATACTGGGCCAGGTAAGTTTCGTAGTGTTCTTTCCCTCTCTGCAGGTCCTTGGTTTCAGATAAGCTGGCATCAAAGAACTGGACACGGTGAGCGTTACGCTGCCCACAGCGGAATAACGCGAAGCATGTTCTGCTGTTTGGGTGCGGTTTAAGTAGTCTCAGGTAAAGTAGTCCAGGTAAAATAGTCCCAGGCCTGCCACACCGAAAGTAGTCCATGTAAAGTAGTCCCAGGCCTGCCACACCCAAAAGACTAGACCGCATAGCTCAGTTCCTTGTAACTGAGCTATGTGTGTGCCTCCATGTTGGCTGAGCCCCCCCAAGTTAAATAGTCCGAAGTACATAGTCCCATTCTAATGTTGGTCTTCATGATGGTCATGAGCCTGGTGCCAAAGGCACCAGGACTGACTCCAAGAGAGTCTTGGATGAGGTTTTAAGGCCTTTGACCTGGCCCTAACTGGAAGGCTGACTTGCCAGTGAGGGCCAGGGGTAAGGGTAATGACAGATGTTATGGTTATGGTTACAAGGAAAACCAAAAAACCTCAAAACTTGCCTGTTATGATAAGCTAAGCAACCATAACTCGCGCCACCACTGTGCACTGCTAAGACTAACACACAGGACACCAAAGATGGGCGGCTTATAATTTTGTTCCCCCGGATGAACCTCAGTCTCCATCTGGGACGACCTGAAAAGAACAGCTGATGCAGAAGGCTGCGCTGTACTCATCCTGCTGGACCTCTACGTAGCCTTCGATACCATTGATGACACCAACCTACTAAACAGGCTACAAACACTAGGAATCAGAAACACAGCTCTCTCTTGGATCTCCTCACATCCACATCACTACTGGTAAGGAAAGTGTCCCACAAGGAGCATCCCTATCTCCCCTAATTTTCAACATCTACCTAAAACCCCTGCCCGCAGTCAAACGCTCATACAATCGTACCTGCTACAACTACGCAGACGACACCAGATCTTCCTCAAAATCTCAAGGCTACGGCAGTCCGGACATGTCGTCATGCCTCTCAGATATTGACCAATGGATGACGTCCAACCACCACATCCTCAACCCTGGGAAAACTGAAATCCTAGTTTGCGGGAAAACAGCCCTCATGCCCCAACCGATTTTGTGGCCTCAACCCCTAGGACAAGCAACAGCAATCTCTAGCATGGTAAAAAACCTTGGATGCACATTGGATTCAGATTTAGCCCTCACCCAACACACCACTACCATATCTAAAACCTGCTTCTTCCATCAACGGATTCTCAGGCGTATCTTCCCTTGCCTCACCTACCCCCACCATTTCTCGGCCATCACCTCCATCATCCAGGCCCCCCTAGATTATGCAAACTACCTCTACCTAGGTGCACCGGCATCGCAACTAAGGAAACTCCAAAGAATCCAAAAAGCGGTAGCGCACCTGCTCATTAGACTACCCGCCAGAGAACACATCAGCCCTACACTAAAAGTCTTCCATTGAAACTAGATTGGTCGACGCACCACCTTTAAAGGCTTGTGCATCACCCACTGCGCCATCCAAAACACCAGACCGGAATTCCTCTGAGACAAAACGTTCCCTACCAACCCTCAAGGGATCTCAGATCTCGCACATGCTAGTGGTCCCACCTCACAACTCCTCCAGGCTGGGTGGTTCCTCCATCTCCATCCATGCGCCAATCATCTGGAACTCCCTACCCCTACACATTTGCAACACTGAAAACCACCTGAAATTCAGAAAGGCCCTGAAATCATGGCTCTTCCCATAATATCCCCTTGAATCCTCCCATCTCGAAACCACACTGCCAAAGCCAACTTTCCCTTACACCGATTATAACAGAGTGGCCGGCAGCATATGTAGCGGCTCACTTGACATACTGTCGCACCATGCACAACAACGTTCCTCCCTAACGAACACACTAGGAAAGCCAGCAGCACCACAACAAACTCTCCCGCCCTCACCACTCTGACCATCACACCAGAGGGACCATGAACAAGGAGACCACTCTGTCTGCACTGGACAAAGATGGTTCCGGACGAACAAATTCAGAGCATACGGTACATATACCTCACACCACGTCTGTGGACACAGGCCGCAGGCACGGCCAAACATCCATGCACCGTAGAATGCAGCTATGGCTATGTTCCTCTGGTCTAGCATCTCATATATCCATCCACACTCAAACACCTGACGTAGCTCAACACCTCTGCCACTAGCATACAGCGGCTACCAACGAAAAGAAATTTGGTATAGATGGTCACACATCGACTCACTCAACAATAGCAATTTATCACCAACCACCAACAGCGCCCACCCATGTGCCTGACCGTTTTGGGGCCGCTAAGTCGAGCCTAGCCCGCCACCTAATTACTAGACATGGCAAAAATCCACACATGCATCTCCTAATCTAAAACTCGTAGCACTCCCAGCACATTGACTAAGGTCACTGAGGGCGTTCCAACCACAAAGCACATTGAGGCCATACAAATGTGGAAAGAGCGCTATATAAATAACCAAATACAATATAATACAATTTACAAAACAATACATGTACATATTTCTTTATAATAAGCACATCTAAACATTTAAATCTGTACATTTAAGATGTATGAAACAATCATCGCGACATATAAACGACATATAAACGACCACCTGCTCTCTTACTGCCCTGATGCTCCAGACCACTATGTTTGTAAATATGTACATTTAGGTTGTCACCTGTTTTGACGTAGACATCGGTCATGTGACAACCCACTCCTTGTATATAATATTGCCTATATTGTTCTTCTCTGTAAGTTATGCCTCCTTGGCATGCATTGTTTCCATGTTTACGCGTCCAGCACTGTAACCACAGCCGGACCGCGTACCTTGTATCTAACCAAGCTTTGCAAACCTCTTGTTGCCTCTGCGCCTTGCTACCTCCCGGTTAGGTGCACAATATAAATAAATAAATACTAAATACTAAATCAGGTTTCAACATCTTTCTATTTCTATTTAATTCTATTGATATTTTTGTACTAATGTATCTGCATATTATATTATCTTACAAATGTCTTACATATATTTGCCATAATCAGGTACATTCTATACAATGGACAAGTAAAGATATTTATGAAATAATACATATGTATACTTTAATTGTAGTATTTTACGAAATACTACAAATGAAAGCTTCACAAATAATGGTGTCATGCATGTGTAGACATTTTTTATACAATCTTCTCATTGTTATTAAGTACACTGAAAGCACATGTATAGAGAGGTCCTATAAATATTGTAACATAGCCAATGTCTGATGCCATCAGTGATATATGATGTAATTAGTGATGTCATCAGTTATGTCATCAGTGATGTCATATGATTTAATTATTGATGTCACCAGTAATGTCATCAGTGATGTAATCTCTGATGTCATCATTGTCTTCATATGCTGCACAACAGGGGGTGGCAAGTTAAGGTGGCTTTGCCTGAATTGTCTGCTGAATTTCAGGGGTTTTGTTGAATTTCATTTTCACCTTTACGTCCCTGCAACAAACGTTTTTTCCCCCCATTTCAAAGGTTTTGCTACAATGTATTGCTCACTTTTACATCCCTGCAACTAAATTATTTTCCCTGAATTTCAAAAGTGTTGTTACAATTTATTGCTCACCATAACCACTGTGCAACTAAAGTTTTTTGCCTGAATAATAATATAATTGTATATTGTAGTGGGACCGCCACACTGTAATATACAAAGAAGAATACTAACTAAGCATTTATGTACTTTGGAAGGTAATCTGTTATATTGGAATAAACTTTCATAATTTATTTTCAAAAGAAATTACTAAAAATATTATAAGTACCATTTCTATGTCTATAATAAAATATTTACTTTCTAATCTACATTTCTTTACGTTGCATATTAACCAAACCTTGAATTCTTAGATTAATCACAATGCACACAAGGACATACTTTCTTTTGTATGAGATAATTCAGAAAAGAATGTGTTCATGTAATGTTATTACAGTAAGGAGAATTGTAAATGTAAGCATTGACTATTTTCATAACACTTACTACTAAACATGCGTTACTTCTATCTATTCTTAATTTTATTTTTACTACTCGAAAAATGCATATTATATTATGTTTGAAATAACGGAAATAGATTTACCAGAATCAAGTTCTTTCCCTGCAATTAAGTATTGTAATGGTTTACTAATACCTGATATTCAAACCATGTGTATAACATTACATATTTTTATTTTAAACTTTATAAGTTGAGAAGTACTACAAATGACTGCTCCTCATGGAATCATATCATACTTCTCTATCAGTGTATTGTTCCAAGTCATGTTATTATTTTAAGTGTAATAAAATAGAATATGCATCAAAAGAGGTCAACAAATATATTCTAACTTATTTAACCAGTAATGTCACATTTGATATAATTATTTATCTCATCAGTGATGTCATGTATGATGTAATTAGTGATGCCACCAGTGATTTTATCAGTGAAGGGGGCTTGCTTGAATGTTGATTGCTGAATTTCAGGGGTTTTATTGCGTTAAGTCTGATCACCTTAACACTCTCTTCACCAAGGTTTTTATCAATGAATTTCAAAGGTTTTATTGCTATGTATTTTTCACACTAAATCTGATAACCTTAATTCTCTCCTAACTAAAGTTTTTTCACTGAATTTCAAGGGTTTTGTTATACTATAGTTTCTTCAGGACCACTAGCAATGGCATTCGGTCATGGCCACTGTGCATGTTGCACCAATAGGTTTTTTTGGGGCCCACTAGCTGTGCCCTTGGGCATGGAGATCCATAGCCCCCTAACTGGGAGATATGATCACTGCAGGTGTAAAATTACTTTGTTTTTCACTCTCTACTTGCTCCTGCAGGATTCCTCTGATGTTCCCCCAATAATGGCAACAAACTAAACATACAGCGGCATTGAACTACCCATGCCCATGGGATTTCGCCGGTTTTCCCCTGATAATGCTTGAAAATCTCAAACTATTCCCTGTTCTCACAGGCACTCGCCAAGTACCCCTCCTCTTTCCATGATCCATCCATTCCCCTCAACTGCCTTTATCCTCCCTGGCCCTCTTATGTCCATAAACCCCTATCACTGTTTGGTTCGTGTAACACATTTATTTCTCCGAGGTGACTTGAAATAGGAGTGCTGAATGTCAGGGGTTTTGTTGCATTAAATCTGATCACCTTAACTCTCTTAACTAATGCTTTTTCAGAGAATTTGAAGGGGTTTCCTATACTTTAGTTTCCTAGAGGCCCACTAGCATGGCCTACGGCCGTGGCCACTGCACATGTTCTACCAGTAGTTTTCTTTTGGGCCCACTAGCCATGGCCAGTGGCCACAGCCGAACGTGTTGCATAGTTTCTTGAGGTCTCACTAGTCATGGCCTTCGACCATGGCCTCTGTGCGTGTTGCACTAATATCTTTCTTTTGGGCCCACCTGCCATGGCCACTGGAAATGTCAAACCATTGCTTTGTTGCCAAACACTGATTGCCACCTGTCCAGTAGATCTAGGCACTGCAGATGTTAAAGGTTTTTTTTTCTAACTCCTTTGAGAAACCAAAGGTGTCTCACTGCCTAAACCTCGAGAATCTGTCATCCAGGTGACCAGGACACGGCCATCACTATTGAATCCAGTTCCTGGGGTTGGACCAGTGAGGGAGGATCACCAGGGAGTGGGACGCCGACGGGTGAGACGCGGTATCCCCCTTCGTTTAACACTTTATCCCCATCCTCTCACGTAGGACATTCTAAACCACTACCCCCCCTTTCTGACTCTGAACACTTTCGCCCAACACAAAAGACAACGGACTAATACTCAAACTGTTTCCCTGACATGTCCTGACACCAGGGTCAGGCAAAGTCAGTCAATTGATCAGAATCACACATATCTGATGACCGTTTCCCTTCCCCACAGGGATAAAAGGTGAAGCCAGAGAGCACAGTACGAGGAAAGCGAGTACGGCAGATGGCACGATGAGACGGCTACCAAGTGGCAGTTCAAGAGAAGGAGAAAGGCGGCGGGAAGTGAGAGGGTGGCGAGGAAAGAAGTGACCTTGCCCTTTTCGTCCCTGGCCCACTGAACCTTCGTGGAGGAGAATTTAAGACCGTGAACAATAGCACAAGTGTCCTGCTGCAGATGTCAACGGTACACCGGGCAAGCCTATGCAGATACGGTAGAGCAGTGGAGACTCCCGTGTCCGTGGTACCGGCCTTGACTACAACGAAGCCAAAAGCCAAGTGGTTCATCACAGCCGGTGCGGCATTGCTGCTGTAATCTCGTGAGATTCCTACGGTCTTCCTTTGTAAACCAACCTTTTTCTACCCGTAACTGGAACCCCACCCATCCCCAAATCCCCAACTTCACATGGTGTCTTCTTTCCCACTCCCAACCTCTAACCTGATGTGATTGCTATTTATATAGCACCTACGGCCAGGCCATCTAAGCACTGTGGTTTAAAACAATCAGTGTTCCCATTTCCCGAGATATCACTGCTTTAAATGGGGATGCCACCCCCGCATGAAGCCAGGGTGGTGGGGCCACTTCCTGATAGTACAGCTGGGGGTGATATTTAGCGGGAGGACCTCATGGGGAGGGAGGACCCCATTGAGGGCAGTAACCACATAGGGAGAACACAGTAACCCTTTACCTGTCCCACCTTTTCTGAAGCCCCTTCTCCATACCCTCCACCAAGTACCACAATATACTGTTGTAGCATCTCTCTAATAGAGATAACTAAGGAAAAAGACACTCACACAATAACCAATAACAGTATTGGGACGAGGAAGAGGACGTGAGTAATGAAGATTACTAACCGGCATACACTCTAGCCTTTGTGACAACGTGATTGGTCCACCGTCATTCAAAAGGAGGCCGGGGAGAGAATGATTGCATCTTCATTCTCAGCTCGGTACAGATCGAGCACATTGTGAGTGCCGCACAGACCCACATCAGGAAGAAGCGGGTGGCACGCAGGAATAAGGCAGACCTGCGGAGGACTGACAAAGCAGGTTGTGAACCAAGAAGAAGAAACTTACCTGCTGGTTACCGGGGCTGCAGTACTGAAGCCAAACCAGTAGCAAACTGCAGGGCAGGTACGCGAAGGAACACAGAAGGTCCTGCTGAACCTGAGAAGCCGCCACAACTACTGGGAGAACCTCGAACAACCAGAGTGACAAGGCCAAGGCCATACAGGTACAAGGGCGTCTAGTCTCTAAGGTCGGGAAGACTCAGAGAGCATATGGGGCACAAAGTGAAGTGAAGGAAGAATAATCACCAGGGCAGAGATCCCATTGGAGCAGATCTGGGACCCAACACAGAAATACATACCCGAAATAGTAACAGGGGGAACTACTAACTTTGTAAATATAAAAAGCACCCACAGACCTTGTCAGGATAGTAAACCAAATCTGTGGACAGAAGGAAGATGGAAGCGAGATACCATTGTGAAGAACCAAGTGAAGGGGACTGGGACCCGTATCAGAAAGGCATACCCCAACCCAAATCAGGGGAAAGTACGAACTTTGCGGAAATAAGTGAAATTCACATACCCTGCCAGGAGAGTAAACCAGGGCTGTGGAATAGAGTGAAATTCGATAAAAGGAACACTGTCAATGAGTACCTGAAGGGGGTCCGGGATCCAGGTTGGGGAAGTGCTCCCTAAATTATATTCAAGAGGAATACAATCTTTATATGTGACATCAACACTCAGAGACCTTGGCAGGAGAGTAAACCAAGGCTGTGGTTGAAAGTGAATGCAGAGAGGCAAAACTGAGAATTGAAGTCTACTTGGCAAGAGAGTGGACCAGAGAGAGGGGTATACACACCAGGGTCTGGGACCCACAAGAAGTGAGAGGAAATGTCACAGCCCAGCTTGGGAGAAAGAACCAGACTATTTTACTTTGTCGCAGCCCCTGGAAGGCGGGTCTGCTCACCAAGAACAAACTTTGGGCAACACTGGAAAGGCTCTGGGGAAAGGGAATCAACCCCCAAGCCTGGTGGAACTTTTGTTTGGTTTTCTAGACTGTTTTTTAACTTGAATTTTGGAACTGCAAAGCTGGGCTGCAGGGCGGCAGCCAAAAGACATTTCCCCTTTTCACCTTTTGTTAAGTTTAGCTTGTGAGGGATAGGCTAGGAATTGGACACAGGACGGTATATTTAATTTGGGCATTCTGACACTGATATCGCTAGTTTTGCTGAGGCAAAAAAAATAACTCTTAGAGATAGGGCTAGTTAGGATTTCCTTCAAACCCCTTTTTATTGTTGTGAATACATGTTTTTATCAATCAATATGCCACCCTTGTGCAAGTCTCTTACTCCCAGACCCTCACACTACATAAACAGAAGAGTTTTTGGTCACTTTGTGAAGTCAAGAACGTTATTAGACTCTTTAAGGTTGTGGGGAGTACATTCCAAAGTTTGATGGCATCTGTTTTCCTCCTCCAAATAGCATTTTGAGTTCTTTCATTTGCAGCTTCCCCCGGTAATATCGCGGGAATCGCTCACATCGGGCAAATAAATGGCCGCTCTTATATTCTCATATCTGAAAAGCATCTCTGCTGCAAAGCTCCAAGGCAGATTTATATAAAGGTTTTAAGGAACGGGGGGCACCCCTATGTCTCTGTTGAATATATAAAAAACTACTGGATGGCTTCACCCAAAACCAGTCAAGTAAATTAAGTCAATGCTTTGTGCCCAAATTGTTTGTTTGTTCCAAATCTGCCAGTGGTTTTCACGCTACGACTGTCTCTATGGGAAAATGAATGTGAGCATGCAGAAAACAGCGTTGATTGGTTTCAAAATAACATTTTAATTTTTTTATTTTTATTTATTTGTATATAATCAAAAAACGATTTTTACAAAGGAAGTTAATGGTGAAAGTCTGTAGGTTCAATTTAACAAATACAGTTTGTTAATTCTTAATTCGTCTCCTTGTAGTTGAACTGATTTCAGAGGTGGTTGCTCGAAGTTGGAGCTACTGCGTCGAGGAATCTTGTAGAAACATCACTTTAATGATGTATTGCATGATGTTTACTGGTGCCAGTAGCCATGAAGTTCTAACACCTTCTATCAGTTTTTGCCAGCAAACCTCCTCATCCATAAGAACGAAGTTGGATAAGGTGCCTTTTAGATATTTGGAACGAATCTCTTGTGTAGCCAGGCAAATGTTAGTTATCACTGGCTCCAGGTTGCTGCACGGATTAAATTCAAATCTCTCTGCATCATCCACAAGGCTGTCTGGAGCCTGGGACCACACTATCTGCAACTTTCTCTCCCTGTAGACCTCTACATCTGGCACCAACTCTATGTGTGTAAAGCATTTCACTAGACAGAGGGCCGGAGGCCGATCACTTTCTTCAGCTGGCACCCTATTATGGAACAGCCTCCAGCATCCTCTTCGTCTTGAGCAGGATTTACTCAAATTCCGGGCGCTCCTGAAGACTCTCCTTTTCACTTCCTCCTTCCCTCCTCTGCTAATCTTACAGTCGCTGTAATCGGTCACCAGGTCCCTTATGCATCCTCGGGGTCCTGTCCTCCCACACTCAATCGCCCCGCCTCTTCCTACCTTTCAGCACTTGCCTCAGCACCCACCGACCTTCGTCCTGTGGGCTTGCACTATCCACCCAATGCGGCCCTAAGCCGCATAGCACTTACCATATTAGGCAGTTCATCTGCTGCTCACTCATGAGCACGGACATTCCAGCACCTATCCCCACTCTCACTCTTCTCGCTGCACTTGCACGTTCTGAATACTCACAAGGCATAGTAGGTTCATTTTTTTTGTCCTCCACTGTACTATTGTTTTCAATCCCCTGTTCCCTCCCTGTTGCCCTGTGGGTGCTTTGAAACGGAATTGACTTACTGTGTAAGTGCCTGACCAATGCACAATAAATAATAAATAAATACATACATTTGACGCAATATAAATCCCTTGTCACTTAACCTATCATAACTCTCCCACAGCAACAAGGTTAAGAGAGATTGCATGTAATATGTGCCTCTGCTGTTGCCATAAAATCACTTTTGTGGAGATGAGAGCATCCTTGTTGCTAGGGAGCCTTGTGGTCTATGCCATCCTATATTTTAATTGTATAACATTACCTGTAAGCTAACTATACATTTATGATTTTCCTCATAATAATTATGCATTTTATTTCTTGCTCACAATACACTAATTCCAGGATTCTTCTTTTCAATCCAACAGGAAAACTATCCACAGTAATGGAAACTGTGTGAATGGAGTCCTGTGCAGGGATAGCTCTGGAAATGTTTGTGAAAGCAGCCTTTGCCCAGGACGCCTAATGGCTCAAGCAGCAGAGAATCATTCCCACTTATCAACCTTTTTGAAAAGCTTATCGTCAGAAAATCTCTGAAACCAAATTACCTTTTGAACACGGTGGATGATATTAACTGTCTAATTAATAGGACTGCATTCACCATAATGGGGATGACGATGTGCATAGGGAACAGCTCATGTAAATGTACTGAATGTGTCAAATTGTTATTGAATTGCATGTAGAACAGGATGTACGAGCCGCACAAAAGTCTCTAAAATGAACTGCTAGGCACTATATTAAAATCTGCACAGTTAACCCTAATAGTGAGCCATACCATATTCATATGTTGAATGTTTCCTCGCTGTTTCAGTGAATGCAACTCAAAGGCCAACAAACTACAAAGCAGTGGAAAAGACACAGAAGAGGACATGTAAATGTAGACAAGGCCACATAAAGACTCACAAGCCTATTCATCGGAACTTTGCATGGTGGAAATCCTGGTACAAACTGATCCCCAAATGTCGGCAAGTTGAAGCCACTCATACCCTGTGTCCAGCATAACCAGCTAATCACCACCTTCTCTGGCCCTGGGGATGGCTGACGTGGTTGCTGAAGTTCATGGTAAATGTTGATGACGGCGCAGCAGCACCTACCAGAGCACCTGAAGACACTGAGCTGCACTTACGGAGGCTAAAAGGGAAGTATGTGGTCATACAGAGTGTTGCGCTGGCATGACCTGCCATCTTAATAATGTACATTCAAGTCATTACTGTTATGCAAAGAAATACATGCCCTAGTGTTGCACTATCCTGTTGAGTGAATGTACTGACTGTAAGAAAGTGTCTTTTATAAGGAGAAAATGATTCTGGAGCCATTAGCTAATGAGATAGCTCTACGGGTTACGCACTGACTGTTGAGATACATGTGCATTCTTCAGGACAGAGGTTAGAATCCTGGCAAAGCCAGCTCAGTTTCTCAAAATTCTGAGGTTATTAAGTGAAAACCAACTTCACATGGGTAATATTAATTATGTATATACATTTTCCATGTGCAGCGCTGTAGTGAAGAAAACAATATAAATAACAAATTATAATTATTACCCTAGGGAGTGAACATATAAACTCCAGGACTTTTTTGAATGAGGTAGCCGATAAGCTGAATGCCCACTCAATGGAGTAGATTGTGTACATGTTCCGAATGTGGCAGAGGATTTTGTATCACTTCCCATTTAATAAGACAACACGCAGGACACACCACATACAGATAATTTAAATTTACTACAGCAAATGATACAGCTTTAACAATGCAGGAAAAGGAAGCAGAGGCATCACACTGAGAAAAAACAATGCCCCAACACAATGCCATCAAAGTGACACCAGGGACACTGGAGGCATCAAGGCTTTCATTATAAATCAAAGGTGATCAGGCACCTCACAACTAACACTGTGGAAAATCCATACAAAGGACAGAGTGTGGCAAGGATTTCTTTTCAGATAGAAAGCTGAGGCTACATCAGCCAACTCACATTGTTGTGAAACACTACACATTCACTAGGGTTGGCAACACTTTCATTACAAACTCAGAGCTAATGCTACATGAGAACTAGCATACTGGCAAAGAAACATTTAAATGTACTGAGTGTGACAAGACATTCATTACAAATAAATAGCTCATAATTAATCACAAAATACACACTTGCGAGAGAACATGCAAATGTTCAGAGTGTCACAAGCATTTCATTAGAAAGAGCCTGATGATGCTACATCAGGCAGTTCACACTGGAGTGAAACCATATACATGTACAGAGTGTGACAAGGCTTTCATTACAAAGAGAGAGCTGATGCTACATCAGGCAGTACACACTGGAGTGAAACCATATACATGTACAGAGTGTGACAAGGCTTTCATTACAAAGAGAGAGCTGATGCTACATCAGGCAGTACACACTGGAGTGAAACCATATACATGTACAGAGTGTGACAAGGCTTTCATTACAAAGAGAGAGCTGATGCTACATCAGGCAGTACACACTGGAGTGAAACCATATAAATGTACAGAGTGTGACAACGCTTTCGCTAGAAAGAGAGATCTGATGCTACACCAGGCAGTACACACTGGAGTGAAACCATTTAAATGTACAGAGTGTGTCAAGGCTTTCATTACAAAGAGAGAGCTGATGCTACATCAGGCAGTTCACACTGGAGTGAAACCATATAAATGTACAGAGTGTGACAAGGGGTTCGTTAGAAAGAGTGGGCTGATGCTACATCAGGCAGTACACACTGGAGTGAAACCATTTAAATGTACAGAGTGTGACAAGGCGTTCACTACAAAAGGAAATCTGATGCTACATCAGGCAGTTCACACTGGAGTGAAACCATATAAATGTACAGAGTGTGACAAGGCTTTCATTACAAAAGGAAATCTGATGGTACATCAGGCAGTACACACTGGAATGAAACCATATAAATGTACAGAGTGTGACAAGGCTTTTATTGCAAAGAGAGAGCTGATGCTACATCAGGCTGTACACACTGGCATTAAACCATATAAATGTACAGAGTGTGACAAGGCTTTCAGTAAAAAATCACACCTGATGCTGCATCAGGCAGTACACACTGGAGTGAAACCATATAAATGTACAGAGTGTAGCAAGGCTTTCATTACAATGAGTCGGCTGAAGCTACATCAGAAAGCACACACTGGCACGAAACCCTATGTATGTACAGAGTGTAGCAAGGCTTTCATTACAATTAGTCTGCTGGAGCTACATCAGAAAGCACACACTGGCGTGAAACCGTATGTATGTACAGAATGTGGCAAGGCTTTCATTACAATGAGTCGGCTGAAGCTACATCAGAAATCACACACTGGCGTGAAACCATATGCATGTACAGAGTGTGACAAGGGTTTCATTACAAAGGGAAATCTGATTGTACATCATGCAGAACACACTGGTGTGATGCCATATAAATGTACAGAGTGTGACAAGGCTTTCATTACAAAGAGAAAGCTGATGCTACATCAAGCAGTACACACTGGCGTGAAACCATTTACATGTACAGAGTGTTGCAAGGCTTTCATTACCAAGAGAGAACTGATGCTACATCATGCAGTACACACTGGTGTGAAACCATATAAATGTACAGAATGTGACAAGGCTTTCCTTACAATGAGTACGCTGAAGCTACATCAGAAAACACACACTGGTGTGAAACCGTATGTATGTACGGAGTGTGACAAGGCTTTCATTACAACAAGAAATTTGATTGTACATCAGGCAGTACACACTGGAGTGAAACCATATGAATGCAAAGAGTGTGACATGGGTTTCATTAAAAAGGGAAATCTGATGCTACATCAGACAGTACACACTGGTGTGATGCCATATAAATGTACAGAGTGTGTCAAAGCTTTCATTACAAAGAGAAAGCTGATGTTACATCAGGTAGTACACACTGGGGTGCAACCATTTACATGTACAGAGTGTGGCAAGGCTTTCATTACCAAGAGAGAACTGATGATACATCATGCAGTACACACTGGTGTGAAACCATATAAATGTACAGAGTGCGACAAGGCTTTCACTAGAAAGACACACCTGAAGCTACATCAGGCTGCACACACTGGAGTGAAACCATATAAATGTATAGAGTGTGACAAGGCTTTCGGTAAAAAGGCAGACCTGTTGCTACATCAGGCAGTACACACTGGCGTGAAACCATTTAAATGTACTGAGTGTGACAAGGCTTTCGCTATAAAGGTACGCCTGAAGCTCCATCAGGCAGTTCACACTGGATTGAAACCATATAAATGTACAGAGTGTGGCAAGCCTTTCATTACAATGAGTCGGCTGAAGAAACATCAGAAAGCACATGCTGGCGTTAAAGCATATGTATGTACAGAGTGTGGCAAGGCTTTCAGTGCAAATGCAGATATGATCAGACATCAGAGAATTCACACTGGTGAGAAGCCATATACATGTACTGAGTGTGGCAAAGCATTCACTCAATCAGGTCAACTCTCAGCACATCTAAATTACCACACTGGCATGAAACCATATGTATGTACAGAGTGTGGCAAGGCTTTCATTAGAAATGCAAATCTGATTAGACATCATAGAATCCACACTGGTGAGAAACCATTTAAATGTACAGCCTGTGACAAGGCTTTCACTAAGAAGACAAGCCTAATGCACCATCAGGCAGTACACACTGAAGTGAAACCAAACGTATGTACAGAGTGTGGCAAGGCTTTCATTAGAAATGCCAATCTGATTAGGCATCGGAGAATCCACGCTGGTGGGAAACCATGTGGCAACGATTTTATCACAGAGAGAGAGCTGATGCTACATCAGGCAGTACACAGTGGAGTGAAAACATATAAATGTACAGAGTGTGAAGAGCGTTCTATCGTTACATCATAATTGCTTCACTCTGTGAAACCATGTAAGGGTTATAAAGTCCAGAAAGACTTTCAATTAAAACAGTAACTAATACAGCACCATCACGGCCACACTGGTGAGGATGAATGGGAATGTTATGATGTGATGAGGTTTACAAGAATAATATATTGGTACATCAGAGAATTCATACAAGTAAGATGCCATGTGAATGTTCTCACTGTAAATCTACTCAGTGTGTCCAGGCTTTTATCTAAAAGGAGATCCGACGCTGCATAAAATCTCTCCCGTAGAGGAACAATATACAATTTCTTGATGTTCGAAAGCTTTCTAGCATATTTTTGCTCTATTGCAACATCAGAAATACTGCACTGTGTTATGGTAGAAGAGGAAATAGTCTGTTATCAGCATAGGAATTTGAGAAAGTAGTACGGCTGATTACTGCAGGTAAAGCGGTGAGCAACGGGTAGTGTTATTTGATTGTATCGGTCCTCTGCCTAAGTGACTATTTTAGAACTGATCCATTCTGCACTGTGCTCCTGTTTTCATTTTAGGAATGGATTTAGGATGTGATTTGTATTCATTTAACTGGCTTTCAATGCAGATTCACATTTTATTCAGCGGTGTGAGCTCTTAAATAAAAATTATAATTTGGAATAAATAAATACTACACTGGTGTGAGACCCTTTGAATTTTCGGCATTGCATAAGGGACAGCTGCTGTTGTAGCCATGAGACATCATTTCATTGTATGAAGTGTTACCCAGATTGTATTAAAAGAACGTATACCACCCTTAATCACTTTAAATATACTGGGTGTAACAAGTTGTTAGGCAGAATTATATGCAGTACCCTTTAGGAACACCACACACAATTAAGACTACAAGTGACAGTACAAATTCACCTTTGGTACAAGCCTGTACTACAAAGTAAAGTGCTAGCGATGGCTGAGCAGCCAGACTTATCTCAAGAGTAAGTGAGCAGTATCAATAGTTACACAAAGGACAGCAATTACTATGATTCAAACAAACACCGACTCAAGGTGTCGGAGTAAAAGAATATACATTTATTTACACATCAGTTGTAAAATATTTCACTAAAGTAGAGCAATTGAAAAGTCACACTCTTAATACACTACACCACACCCAATAGATTCTGGACACGTTAGGCTCAAAATGAAGTGTGAGCAAAATGGCACTCCAGCAATTTAAAAAGGAGGGAAAGACAAAGTATAGGCAATAATTGAACAACACCAACAAGTAAGTAAGCAGGGCAATCTAGAAAAAGGAACTACAGTGAAGAAATCAGATTCAAACCGGGCCTGGCCCAAAGTCAATGGGTCAGAGTCTTTTGCTCAAGATCACACAGTTCAGGGTAGTTCACGGTTAAGTCTTTGCCAAGAGTTCGAGAAAAAGTTGGTTGGCAGAAAAGTTAGTTTAAAGAATGGAGAAGGACAAGCCCTCGGATTGGCAAAAGGTTTCACACTCTTTTACCGCGGCTGAATGAAATGGACAACCGGATTTGAACAGTACCTTAAATGGAGAAGAAGGCTGTAGCTGAGGCGGATGTTCCTGGCAGGTCCTGCAGGCTCACGGTTCATGAAGCAACTGTTGGACTGACACAAAGTAGGAAGACTGGAGGGTCCTGCACTGCCCAGGGAAGAAACCAGCAGCAGAGCAAAGCAATGAATAAAATGTGTGCTGCTTAAAACACAAGCAGGGTCTGTTCCTCCTGGCTATCCGGTTCACTGTAGCTCTGTACAGCAAATTCGACCAGAGAAGGGAGACCTGACGAGCAGCTTGACAAACTGGTTGTTCCCACCAGCTCGAGGGGAGAATATTCCTTGAAGATCTTCCCTGTCGTTGGAGTATGAAGATTCAGACAATGAACATGTCCCCTCAGAAGGCAATTTTAAATAACAGCCGCTACACCAATATAGGCTGCATTATGTATTCTCAATGGACATAAAGCAGTATTGTCAAAATATATCATTTTTAATATATTAATCTCTAATTCAGCACAAGTAATACAAAAATTGTTTAAAAAACATATACACATAACATAGTCATATACATGTTAAAAACATTCCACCTCACAGTTAATCTTTTTAAAGGTAGAACCCAAGACGAAATCAATAGAAAATTGATTAATTTGGAACAGAAGCTGATTTTTCTTACCAATAGTCACATTATAGGATTAAATGAAAATATAGAGTGGCATAATATTAGATAAGAGAGCTTGGTGTCACAGTGATAGGGCTCACAACATCATTGGAGTGTTGCACTTACTGGGGGTTCCAACTGTGGGAGAATATCAATCTCTATATGTAGAAACAAAGAACTATATATCTGGTGGTGAATTAATGATTGCACAAACCTGTTGGTGTATTTCATCGGTGATTGCTTCTAATTTGGTAAATCCTCATTGAGAGAGGTGACTCTGTGGTTTCTCTTTGACCGTTGGACATGATCGGGTCAGGGGTTTTCCCGCTGTAAGTGTGACTAGAATCACCCAGATGGTTGGCCTATAGTCTTTTTGACTTCTGTGATGGTCATTGGGTCAAAGAATTTCGGTAAGTTAACCCGTTTTCTTTCATTTTGGTGTTGCTACTTTTGAGCTCTAGATGTACCTTTGAGGTTATTGTGGTAGGCACTCTGTTGGCCCGTGTACACGTGGGGTTGTTGTGAGATCCCCATTTGTTTTCCCCGTAGCAATGGTTGCTTGGCAACCTCGCTATCGCTAGGGATTTTTGAGCCCGGCCCTACTTTTGTGTGAAGGGTGCGTGATGACGTATTACGTCACCGCGCGACAACTAGCGTGATGACGTCATCACGGTATGCCACTTACGCGTAAGGAGGATTTGTGTACGGTTGTTGGTAGAACTGGCGGTGGACGCATCCGCCGGCCCCTGATCTCGAATTTCTATACGTGGCTGCCTACTAGGAGTGTATCCATCAAATTGTAGGTAAGAGCTAGGAATGTTGTCTAATTACTCGAGTCCTATATGGGGATACTCCTTTACATTTTGCTGATCTAGCATTGTACTATTACAGAGCGAGAGGTTTACATCCGTGAAGAGGAAGAGGCCGTATTCAGATGGACTCTGATTAGAACATATATTTGTTGGCTTACAAGAGCCTGAGATAGGTAAGAACTCTCCTTTGAGTTGGATGAGAGGAATAATGGATATTTGGTGGGATAATGAAATCTATCTTCCACTCCCTGTATTTTAGGCACCTGTAGGTCTAGAGGAATTGGAAAGGGCTACCACGACTGAGACTTGGTTGGATCTATGAAAGGAACAGCTTCCACATCCCATGGTGAGCAATCTATATAGTAGAACTTCTATTTTTGGGTTGTATTAGTATCCTACTGGTGATTGAGATGCTAAGATTCCTTTTACTCAGGGGAAAGAACGGCTATTATGAGTCAGAGAGATCTACATTTTAGCTTTGGGGTAGGTTTTTCGTGGTACTTAATGCTGAATCCCTCTTGCTTTTGCAGTGAAGAGCCATAAATGGGTTGGCTTTTGAGGTCCAAGTTAGATATTTCTTGAGACCCTTGACCAGGTGTATGATTTACTGTATACTTGGTACCCTATTGGTGATTATGGTGTGGCTATGGTGATTAATTAAACCGATTATGCCGGTGTTAGTGATACATGTTTGTCTCTTTTTTTCCCTTAGAAATAGCAAGTTGTTGGTTGAATAGGAAGAATCTACCTGAAGCACAGGATTACCTCAGCCCCTGATGAATGTCCGGTTATTGAGAACACAGAGGACAGAAACTTATATAAGTTGGGCTGTGACACACAATGGGAAATGAGATCAATGAAGTTGCCATTGTTGTGTTATGCTGATCTATTTGTCGGCATAAATGTTTCTATACTGTGAGGTGGAATGTTTTTAACATGTATATGACTATGTTATGTGTATATGTTTTTTAAACAATTTTTGTATTACTTGTGCTGAATTAGAGATTAATATATTAAAAATGATATTTTTTGACAATACTGCTTTATGTCCATTGAGAATACATAATGCAGCCTATATTGGTGTAGCGGCTGTTATTTAAAATTGCTTTCTGAGGGGACATGTTCATTGTTTGATATAGTTTGTTGTATATTCCTTCCTTTTGTTGAAATACATGTTATACATCCTCACTTAGTAGGAGGGATTATCACCAGAGCGTGGGGTTACCCCTGTAGAAGAGTATCTGTATGAAGATTCAGACCTGCATCAGGGCTTCACCGGGCGGTTTAGTTGTTGTAGGGGTCCTCTTCTGCCAGCTCTTCTTCGGTTATTTTGTTCCAGTAGCAACTCTGCCTTTCCAGACCCAGAGACCTGCTTTTTACGCAGTTTTCCCCCATTCACACAGCCTGGCTGTCAATCACACAGCAGGATGGCTGTCCCGCCGGGACAGTCACCACAGCCAATCAGATCAGAGTGCGACATGGGTCTCCAAGGAGACCCTGCGCAGGGAGTCCTAAACCCCTTCCTCACATCCTGCCCCCCCCCAGACATACAGGTACCTAAGGAGGGCTTCTGTGTAGAAGCCCACGAAAGGACGGTGAACAAAGGAACCAAACCTGGTTTGGTGCGCAGAGAAAAACACGAGAAAGACTTTTACAAAAAGAAATTGTGAATAAACCCAGCCGGAACTGTATAAAAAAGTATATGGTCTAGCGGGTTTAAGTTCGAGGCTACCAAGATAGCCTAAAAAAATAGCAGGGCTATTTAAGATAACCGCGGTAGGGAAAATAGGGTAATTACCACTGCTAACAGCCAAGTCTTAATGAAAAGGGAGCAAAACAATGCTCCAAGAGAAACAGACAAAAAGGGATAAGTATTAACCCTTTCCAGAACTCTATTTAAGATAGTTTGTACTGGGTCTGTGAGTTTTAAAAGGGAGACTAGTAAAGTCAATGCCAACTTTACATATTCTGGGAGACAGTAGTCAGCCCTAGAAAATGGAGTTGGAGTTGGGAAGCCAAAAAGACAACCCTGTGTCACTGCACTGAAGGTGCTGTCTAACACACAGTAAAAAGATGATGCCTATGGAGTAGGTGAGGCTCCACAGTCTATGAACACAAAAAATGTTAAACACACACAGCAAAACACATGTAAGAGTGGGAAAAAAGGCTCACATTCTTACCAGGTGAAAGAAATAAATCCTAGAAATCCAGCAAAGCTGCCGAGGGACTCAGTAGGTAAGAGAAGTAAGCCATTTTGGAGAATTCTCCCTAACACAAGTCTTTCATTATAGAGAAACATCTCATGATAAGGTTGAAGCACCTTCCTGGTGAGAAAGTATGAGGGTGTCCTGGATGTGATCAGGCTTTTTAAAGCACAAAACAAATCTGTTACATCCGCATTCAAACTGTTAAGTGTCCCAGTGGGTGGGGGGAGAAAGGTATGGCTTTCTAGCCACGGTGTCAAAATTCCACAGTTGAATAAAAACACATATTTTATTTTATTTATTTTTTACATTTGTATAGCGCGCATACAGCCCGAAGGCATTATGGCGCTGTTACTTGTGGCATACTTAGTTACGCAATGGTTACATACATAAGGTTACATACATAGGTTACATGTCAGCTGACGGTATATGCTGAGCTTGTAGTACATTGAGAGTTTGTTTCACAGTATTTGTTACACAATCATTCAAAACGATTTTATGTTTAGGGCACCTTGAAAAGTTCCAGTGAATGTGGTGTGCCGGCTAGGTTTACAAACGTCAGTTGAATAGCATGGTTTTCATAGATTTTCGGAATGCTAGGTGAGAGACCTCTGCTCGCACGGTTGGTGGTAGGGAATTCCAGTGTAGTGCAGCTAGGTATGGGAAGCTGGCCCCACCTGCTCTGGCTCTCTTGACTCTGGGGATCGCGAGCATGTTTGTGTATGGGGTTCTGGTAGGCCTGGATGATCTGGTGAGGTGCATCCTGTCGGAGAGATAGGGTGGAGCAGTGAGATGGATGCATTTGTGGGTGATGGCAAGTGCTTTGAATACAACTCTTTCTCTTACTGGGAGCAAGTGTGCCTGTTTTCTCACCTCTGTGATGTGCTCTTTTTTGGGTATTCCAATGGCTGCTCTGAGGGCGTTGTTTTGTATCGTTTGAAGTTTAGCTAAGTTTTTGGAGGAAGTGCCCAGGAAGAGGGCATTGCAATAGTCGAGTCTTGACCCTGTTATAGCTCTGGCAATTGTGATGTAATTTTCCTTTGATAGAAAGGGCCTGGCTGCTGTGAGCAGTTTAGCATGGTAGGCTGCTGTCGAAGGCGATGGCGTTCACCTGTCTGGTCATTGTTAAATTTGAGTTCAGATAGACACCTAGTCTTTACCGCGTTGGCCGCTGGGATTTTTATGCTGTCGATTGTAAAGTGGGTGAACTGTGAGTCAAGGTTCTTGAGTGTCTCTTTGGAGCCAACTATGAGAAGTTCAGTTTTGTCTGAATTGAGGCATAGGCCGTTGGTTGCCATCCATGCTTGAATTGTGTTGTAGATGTTGTTAAGCGTTTTGGAGTCGGTGTCATAGTCTCCTGTTAGAGTGAGGAGGATCTGGGTATCGTCAGCGTAGGTAGTGTACGAGATACCCAGGGACTCGAGGATGAGGAATAAGGGTCGAGTGAAGATGTTGTAGAGGGTAGGCGAGATGCAAGAGCCCTGTGGAACACCGCATAGGATAACAGTGGGTGAGGCTGAGGCAAGGTCTGAGAAGACTTGCATGGTCCTTTCCTTGTAGGAAAGAGGCGATCCATGTTGTGGCATTAGGAGAGAGGTTAGCTGTGGTGGATAGGTGGTGGCATAGGACCTGGTGGTTGACAAGGTCGAAGGCTGCCGATAAATCTAGAAGGAGGAGTAGAGCGGGTTTCTCTCTTGCGTCATCCATTTGGTTTTTTAGGTCAAGTAGTGCAGACTCAGTCCCGTGACCTGGGCGGAAGCCTGATTGGCGTAGCCCGAGAAGTTTGTTTTCCTCAATGAATTGTTGTACCTGTATATATGAAGCCTTGTCCAAGATTTTGAGAAGGAAGGGGACCGTGGTAATAGGTCGGTAGTTGTTGGGTATGCAAGGGTCGAGGGAAGTTTTCTTTATGAGAGGGCGGACCCAGGCTTCCTTTAGGCAAGAGGGGACTTTGCTTGTGGCAAATGAGGCGTTAACAAAGGCTGTGAGGAAGGGGGCAAGTTGGCTGGTGCAGTCTTTGATGATTGTGGCTGGGCATATGTCTCCTTTGCAATTAGATGGCTTGATGGTTTTCATAATGCTGATTAGATCAGTTTCTGTTATGTCCTTAAAGGAGAAAGAGTTTGATGCCGCAGGTGGGGGTGGTGGTGTGTTGTTGGTGCTCGCGATGTTGAGTGTTTGCCTAGTTCTTTGAATTTTGGTTTGCAGGGTATTGAGCTTATTGTTCATGGCTGAATGGATGTCATTGCACCAGGTTTTATCTTTGGTGAAGTTCTGTGGTGTGGGTGTGGGAGTTTCTAGGTCTCTGAAAATCGAGAAGATTTCTTTTGTGTTGGATTGTGCCTCTCGTATTCTGGCTTCGAAGGAGATGGCTTTGGTTCTAATTATAGCTTTTTTATATTCTTTTGTCTTAGTTTTGAAGTTGAGTTTAGCTTCATCTGTGCATGTGATTTGCCAGAGGGTCAATGCTGCCCGCTTCTCCAAGCGGAGTACAAGGAGGTCTGGGGTAAACCAAGCGTTGGTGTGGTTTGTGGGCTTGGCTTTGCGTGGTTTGAGTGGTGCAATGGCTTCGACAGCTGCTTTAATGGCTGTGTTGTAGGATCTGGCTAGGACGTCGGGATCAGCTGAAAAAGGGGGTCTAAATGCCGGCCCGGCTAGGAGTGGGATAAGGTTGTCCTTGGTGAGCTGTCTGGAGCTTCTGGTCAGCGCTTTGGGCATGGGTGGCTCAGGAGTTTTGTTATTACTGGTGGTGGAGGTGTTAAAGTGAATAGCATGGTGGTCTGACCATGGGATGGGGGTGTTCGTAGTGATGGAGATAGGACAGTTATGCTGAGCTATCCAGTCAAGGGATCGACCTTGTATGTGTGTGGGAGTGGTGATGGTGTTGGTAAACCCAAGGGTTTCGAGTGCTGTGTTGAGTGTTTTGGCTGCATGATCGTTGTCATCATTGAGGCCTAGGTTGAGGTCGCCTAGTAGTATGTCTTTGGTGTGGAGTTTCAAGTTATCGGAGAGGCGATCAGTCAGAGTAGTTTGGAAGTCGCCTATGGTAACATAGGTTGGGCTACTGCTGCACTCATTGCAGCAAGGCAGCCCAGTCCAACGTGGCACCTGCCGAACATGCTCAGTGTAATGGGGCAAAGCCTCTGGGGATGTCGGGCTCACCCAGGAAATAAATACTGCCTGGAATCATGTTCCCTCTAACACGTCGATCATGCTTCCATGCACTTTCTATTTGAGAAGTGGAGTGGGTCTTGATGGGAAATGGCATGGAGCAGGTAAGTGAGCCTGGTCCTTTCTGCTTTCAGGCTGCCCCACCCCCGAACTTTTTTGCGGAAGGTGGCCCTCACTTCAAGCCTCTATCTTACTGGCCTTCATTTTGTTAGAGTGCAGGGCTCGCCCCCGTGACCCAAATATTCCTTTTGCAGGCTTTCCAGTGCAGTGCCCCACCCCCTGTAAATGAAATTATTTGTGAGGCAGAAATGCTGCATCAAGCAGTTACACAGATCAAAGCCTATAAATGTGTATCAAGTGGCAAAAGGTGTTCATTGTAAAGAGAAATCTGATTATACGTTGGAGAAAATAAACTACAGAGAACCCATATCAAAGTTTTGAGTTTGGCAACATTTTCTTTGCAACAGAACCACTGATATTACTTCCAAGAAATTGCATTACCACAAAAACCCTATAACTGCTCAAGGTGTGACAACATTTGCATTTCATATGGACATCTGATGCTAACCCAGAAAGATTCCAGATATTCCACACAGAGAAATCATATAAAAGCTCTTATGATTGAGGTTGTATAGAGCACAACGTTAACTACCAGAGTGATCTCTTAGCCCTGTGACCAAAATGGTGAGGGGAAGCGGCAGGACCGCTATTGTTTGAAGAGCCAGGTTATCAGAACCTGTTCTGAATGTGATTAAGCAGAAATGCTATGAACTGCCCCTCCACCTTACCAGATAATATCAATGTGGAACTCACTAAGACACTGGACATTATGATGCTATGAACTGCCTCTCCACCTTACCAGATAATATCAATGTGGAACTCACTAAGACACTGAACATTATTGTATCAACGAAACAGAAAGGAATAAAAACTATGACCAGAACAACAACAAATGGTTCAGTTACAAACGTGCAGCACTCAAAGGGCGGGTCGCAACGTAAAAGGCTCACAGAGAAGGTCTCCCAATGGCAAACTACTCTGTAAAATGCATAACAAGGGCGAACAGAGAACTATTGAAAGAAAGAGAAATCAAAAGCGCATCCATGTTGCACAATGGAACAGTAAAAACGTCATTCACAGCTACAGGGAGTGAAACCCAGAACAATACATTATTCAACCCAAACCCCCTAGAGGTTAGGCCTCACACTTGCTCAGGCCTCCCTGGATAGAATGGCTGCTATCCAACCCAACATTAATCACCAGAAACAATGAGATAGAACAGCAATCCCAAACGCCTGGCCGCTCGCCAAGATTTCTGGAGTTTAATTCTTTTGATCAAAGAACTCCTAGTTAATCTGGCAGAATCACTGACTGATTTCAGTAACATATCATTTGCATCAGGTAACATTCTTGAGTACGTCACCATGACAACCCTCCAAAAATAACAGCACTGGGTTGGAGATACCTGAATCAACAGGTCCATTCCAGCGAATACAATTGCATGCCTGCTGAACAGTCTGTTTTTTGCTCTCACAGGAGTACGGACATAAGTCTCCCTGCATCCCATTCAAAATAAAGCAACAAGACGTATTCTGAGGCTCTAACTCTGGGGTCCATGTCTCATCAGGTCTGAAATCCTAAAACTGTCTCTCCATTATTGAAAATGCTCAACGTCACCTGCATTACTTTCCCATACATGCCAACATTCTGTGACCAAAAATCTGTAGGAATCTTAAAGTTTCAAAAATTGCCACTAAATCGGTAGGCGGTAGGACTGCTTAAAAAGCGGTATCCTACTGCCTAAATCGGTAGGGTTGGCAAGTATGTAGCAGGTGCCGGAGAGAGGGGTGCTGCGTTGTGCAGCTATGCTGAAGAAATAGCATATTGCACTTGCAGGCGGGTGGATGTGGCAAGACTCGCGCTGGGCTGGGCTGAACCGTGTGGTTTCCCCCCGGTTCCTGGCGCAAGCTCACACTTGCCAGAACTCATTAGGAGGAGTGGCTCTCCATTGCGGCTCACCCCAGCATATAGATGACTGGCACTGGGGAGCTGAGGTACAGTGAACCATGTGGCTGTTGATATCCAGAAGTGCTGCAGCGGATCTCACGGGTGCCTCTGACAGTCTGGGGAGGTTGCACTGGCCTGCTAACTGCTGCCAGTAAGAACACACCATTATAAAAGCAGCAGCTTGGACACATCCCCACTGAAGTACGTTCCTCGGATTCTGTGTACTTGTGCACCTTGCAACCATGGCTGAATAAGCTGCTAAATCCAGCGCAAAAAAAATAATAATCATATTTGACGTCACATCAAGAGTCACATATAAGAATGTCCCCAACTGGCATTGAGATCTCGTATGAGACTGTGAAAACATCTCCATTGTACTCTGTGGCAACAAGGTGGATATTAAAGACGTGAAGGCGAAATCCATAGTCTTTAGGAAGAAGAATTTCCAGTACTACGATATTTCTGCCAAGAGTAACGACAACTTTGAAAAATCCTTCCTGTGGCTTGCAAGAAAGCTAATTGGTGATCCCAACGTGGAGTTTGTAGCAATGCCTGCCCTCGCACCGCCTGAAGTTGTTATGGACCCATCATTGGCAGCACAGTATGAAAAAGATTTACAGATTGCCCAAACCACTGCACTGCCAGATGAAGACGATGATCTGTGAGGGCGTGCTGCTGGAGCCCAGCGTCAGAAGGCAACTGCCCTGTGACGTCGATGGTGCAGTGTGTTTGCCACTTTATTATCCAGCTGAGCAGAACATGTGCTTAATCTTTCGGATGCTGAAGGAGATGAATGGGCTTCGGAGTGAATGTGGCAGTAAAATTAATTCCTTCATATTTTGGACCTGCGTATTTAGCTGTTTTGGACTGCAATTACTTTACCCCTCGAGTTTCAAATCTAGTTTAAAGACTGCTACAGTCACATCACTTCAGTGGTGAACCCTGTTTGTTACTGTCATTCCCGTTCCTTTTTTTCATTTAGAACATAATAAAGTTGTATTTCAAATACCTAAGCAAGTGAACTTGTATACACTGTAAGTACTTCTTTTAAGGATGCAGTTCTTGTGGAACCACCAATACTATTTTTCTGTTTGTTTTAATTGATTTTATGGTTCTGTGGCACTGTAAAGACACTAGTGCATTACCCTGTGTATTGAACATGCTGCTTGAAAGGACGTGTTGCTCTGCTGGTTAGTGTGAAAGTGACTCCATGTTGGCCGGTTAAACCATGCTGAAATGTTGCTCTTGTCTGCAACTGCAGATGTTAACTATTTGACAAGTCATTCCTACTCCTGTCTGTCTTTTGGACCTCCGCTAAGAAAAGGGGCACCGCTAGATACTATATAGCAGTCTAAAACATTACTGTTGGTGCTATCCAAGTTGGTGCAACCGCTGCCTTTGTTATCTTTGGAACATAGCATACAAGTTGCAGCTGGTTCATACGTGTCCGAACGAATGCCACTTTTACACGCCAATTCTAACTTTTCATTTTGATTGGTTTGGCAAAATGATAATTTGGGTGCTTTCAGCTGTAATCCGGGGTGTATACGGAGATGGAATATTGAGCAAAATAGATTGCGTTGTGAATGGTTTGTAATATGGGAATTAAAATGTTGGAGAGCTTGGACTCACACGGACCCAGTGTCCACATATTGGCTAATAAAATATTTAAAACCCCAGATTGCTACAATTGCTTGACCTAAAGGTTTGCTTAAGTTTGATACAGTGCCCACCCTCAGAGTCCGTTTGAGTGCAAAACCATTCCCACCCTCAGAATTCTCATCATGTGCAGGTTACTAGATGCCCTCTTGACTCCTACGGATGAGGGCGGTGGCTCAGGGGAAGGTCGCAGGGGGCATAGCTCAGAAAGATAAATCAGAGACAAGGCATGGTAGCTGAAAGGCAGATAGGTGGGAGCCGGGGTCTGGCTGCTGGTTGGTGCTAGAGTCTGTGGGGAGCGCTGGGGGGTTCAGGATGCATGAGGGAACAGCCAGGTGATCCATACTGAGATGGAGAGACAGGGGAAGTGAGTTCCAGAAAGTGGGTACAAGGACGCAGAAGCAGGCTCCTCCTAGTCTGGAGAACTTGAAGTGGGGGGACTACCAGCAGGTGTGTTGAACCTGATCTGAGTATTCGGGTGGGGCGGGAGCATGCGAGTTTGTTTTGGAGGAAAGCAGGGTCTTTCTTAAGGATGGCACACATGGCTTTGAAGGAGGCCTGTCGGCTGACGGGCAGCCAGTGAAGTACCCTGAGTGTGGGGTAGACGTATTCTCTAGGGGAGAAGCCATGCTGCAGAGTTTTGGATATGTTGGATCTTTCTGAGTTGAAAAGCAGGCACCCTAGATAGAGGGTATTGGAGTAGTCTAGGTGCCAGAGGATGATGGCCATGATTGCAGAGACTTTATAGGGGTAGAAGAGCTATGGAAAGATCTGCTTGAGAATGCAGAGGTCGACGGTGCATGATCTGGAGACAGCATAGAGGTGGTGCGAGATGTGGCGCGAGAGGGTCAAGTATGAGCTAAAGGTGCATTCTAGGTTTTTGACAGAGGGCGATGTAGTGGCAGGGGTCCTATGGAAGGCGGCCATGAGGTAGGTTGGGGAAAGAGAGCTGTTTGGCCACAGATTAGGATTTCAAGTTTCCCAGGATCGAGGAGGAGGTGGTTGTTCATCATCCAGCGGTCTACGTCTGAGAGGCAAGATGCAAGATCTGGGAGGGGTGAAGACGGGGAGTTGGGGATCTTGAAGGTGATTTGAGTGTCATCGGCATAGCTGTAACAGGGGAGATTGTGGGAGCGGATGAGCGCAGGAGGGACAAAATGTAGAGGTTGAAGGGGAGAGGGAGGCTCCCTGAAGGACTCTGTGGGGGGCAGAGGCGAAAGGAGGGAGGAAAATGATTTGGGAGAAGCCAGAGAGGAAAGAGGAGATGCATCTAAGGGCAGTGTCTCTGATGCCTAAGTCAAAGAGTCTGTTTGTGTAAATGGAGTGGTTGATCCTGCCGAACGCTGCTGAGATCTGTGTACTGCATTCCACAATCCCTAGGCACAGGTGGTCATAGTGGGCACTGCATGTGAAGGGCAACCAGTAACCATCCAGATGTTTTGGCCTACAACCCCCATGATCCTTCACCTATGACACTGCTGGTTAGGGCTGATGGGAATTGGTGGCCAAAACACCTAGTGGGTCCAATGGGCTAGCCTTTTACATACATTTTCCTCTCACAGAGAAACCAATATAGGTTCTCGTGTCCCCCCGCTGAGAGGATGAGTGGAAAGGCCCAGTGACTGTTGGAACTCAAATGAATGCATGGGGATAGATATCAGGAGCAGTATGAATCCTCAAATGCATAACACCTGGATTGGCCTTTGGTCTGATTTCCGAGCAATGCCTCAGCAAGAATCACTGTGAGGAAAGATGAAGCCCCAAGATTCACTCAACCTTTGCTGCAGGATGAGTGAGCACATGGAGTCTCAATTGGGTGACATAAGGTCCTTCAATCTTCAATCCTCACCAGAGGAGGGGCTTTAGATGTACAGGACATAGCTGAGGCAATGCTAGTTCCTGGGTTTTGCAACAGGACTAGATGTCAGAAGAAGGACCAAAGGCTCCCTACTAGCATACTTGCCAACCCTACCGATTTTTGTAAAAAAAAAAAAGAAAAAAAATGTTTTTTTTATTTTTTTTTTTTTACAAAAATCAGTATTTGTTGCCACTAAATCGGTAGGCGGTAGGACTGCTTAAAAAGCGGTATCCGACCGCCTAAATCGGTAGGGTTGGTAAGTATGCTTTCCTGTTCCTCAAAAACAATGTTGCTTAATACCTGAACTCGTACATAAACAAATATTCAGGGAAAAAACGTGATTTGCAAGGGCGTTAAGGTAATTCAGGCAAAGCTGCCGTTACTTTCTGCCCCCCTGTTGCACAGCATATGACCACAACGATGATATCAGGTAGGACATCATTGATTACATCACTGATGACACCACTGGTGACATCACTAATTATATCATATATGACATCACTGATTACATCACTGATGGCATCAGACATAACACCTTATATGGTTTAGCTAATGAAAGATTTGATTAAATAAATATAATTTTGAAATTGTAGGACTATTTTATTGCACATTATAATTTCTACTGTAATTATGAGGCACATTTTATTCAGCTGTAATTTCTTTAAATGTAGTGTATCCTCTACAGCATGAGGTATGTACAAAACTGAATGTATTAAAAAATAGGACAGTATTTAAAAATTCTTCTCCTTTTGCAGTTTATCTGTTTCTTTAATAGTAAGTTATCAATTTAGAGAATTAAAACGGAACATAATAAACATTTAATTGCATGTTAACAAGTAATGTTTTTATTTATAAACATAATTTCTTTTGTCTATATATATGAAAACATTTTGTTAAAGGGACGTTATATTTAAGTTGCACTAATAAAAACCTATGAAATTCAATGAAAAAACTTTATTAAAGGGATGTGTGACGCTCACCTGGTATCCACGGGACGCCACCCTGCCCTGGTTGGATGATTTGCATTCAAATCCTCTCCCGGTCCCTTGGTAAGGTCTCCGGTCAAAGATGGGTCTGCAATATAGGAGAGCTGGATTCAATACCAGATTGTCTTTATGTTTTCCCACCTCCCTTGGCCTCAACTCCTTCCTCCCCCTTGGGCCCTCTCTTCACATTAATATTGTAAAAGGTTGATTCTCTGTCCTGCTCCTCGTGGCAGGGGCGCATAGATGTGGGGGGCGAGCAGCGACCAAGTTACTTCACTGGTGCAAGCCCCTCTGCAGTAATCCAGGCCTGCTGCGACTCCTTAGGTTTGCTGCTTTACAGTCTTTATATGCAGTTCTTATGTTCCTCTTAGTTCGAATAATAATGTCTTGCTTCTTTCCTTTTAGGTATGGAAAGGTATTTTGGTGTTGTCATACAGTTTGAAGATGAGCATGGGCCGGTAGGCGAGAGCACGGTGTGTGTGATGCTGTCCGGTGAGTAATGCGCGATGTGCAGCGCTGTTTCACCTTTTATATTGCTAACCTGTGTCTTTTCTCTCCTTGCAGGTTGCGATGTTCCTTGCCGAGCGCTGTAATGTTCCAGCGATGATACTGACCAGGAGATGACTACCCAGGTAAGAATTGTGTGGCTTTCTTCGATCGGGAAGAAACGTGAGTAAATGCTTACTAATGCTGTCTTTCTTTCTCCTCTTTCCAGGTTATGGTATTCCAGGATGCATGCGGTGCCGGATGATGGAGTTCGTACCTCAGGTGAGTGGAACTGAAGTCGGCGATGGATTGAAGACAGGATACTGGTCCAGGTAAGTTTCGTAGTGTTCTTTCCCTCTCTGCAGGTCCTTGGTTTCAGGTAAGCTGGCATCAAAGAACTGGACACGGTGAACGTTACGCTGCCCACAGCGGAATAACGCAAAGCATTTTCTGCTGTTTGGGTGCGGTTTAAGTAGTCTCAGGTAAAGTAGTCCAGGTAAAATAGTCCCAGGCCTGCCACACCGAAAGTAGTCCATGTAAAGTAGTCCCAGGCCTGCCACACCCAAAAGACTAGACCGCATAGCTCAGTTCCTTGTAACTGAGCTATGTGTGTGCCTCCATGTTGGCTGAACCCCCCCAAGTTAAATAGTCTGAAGTACATAGTCCCATTCTAATGTTGGTCTTCATGATGGTCATGAGCCTGGCGCCAAAGGCACCAGGAATGACTCCAAGAGAGTCTTGGATGAGGTTTTAAGGCCTTTGACCTGGCCCTATCTGGAAGGCTGACTTGCCAGTGAGGGCCAGGGGTAAGGGTAATGACAGATGTTATGGTTATGGTTACAAGGAAAACCAAAAAACCTCAAAACTTGCCTGTTATGATAAGCTAAGCAACCATAACTCGCGCCACCACTGTGCACTGCTAAGACTAACACACAGGACACCAAAGATGGGCGGCTTATAATTTTGTTCCCCCGGATGAACCTCAGTCTCCATCTGGGATGACCTGAAAAGAACAGCTGATGCAGAAGGCTGCGCTGTACTCATCCTGCTGGACCTCTACGTAGCCTTCGATACCATTGATGACACCAACCTACTAAACAGGCTACAAACACTAGGAATCAGAAACACAGCTCTCTCTTGGATCTCCTCACATCCACATCACTACTGGTAAGGAAAGTGTCCCACAAGGAGCATCCCTATCTCCCCTAATTTTCAACATCTACCTAAAACCCCTGCCCGCAGTCAAACGCTCATACAATCGTACCTGCTACAACTACGCAGACGACACCAGATCTTCCTCAAAATCTCAAGGCTACGGCAGTCCGGACATGTCGCCATGCCTCTCAGATATTGACCAATGGATGACGTCCAACCACCACATCCTCAACCCTGGGAAAACTGAAATCCTAGATTGCGGGAAAACAGCCCTCATGCCCCAACCGATTCTGTGGCCTCAACCCCTAGGACAAGCACCAGCAATCTCTAGCATGGTAAAAAACCTTGGATGCACATTGGATTCAGATTTAGCCCTCACCCAACACACCACTACCATATCTAAAACCTGCTTCTTCCATCAACGGATTCTCAGGCGTATCTTCCCTTGCCTCACCTACCCCCACCATTTCTCGGCCATCACCTCCATCATCCTGTCCCCCCTAGATTATGCAAACTACCTCTACCTAGGTGCACCGGCATCGCAACTAAGGAAACTCCAAAGAATCCAAAAAGCGGTAGCGCACCTGCTCATTAGACTACCCGCCAGAGAACACATCAGCCCTACACTAAAAGTCTTCCATTGAAACTAGATTGGTCGACGCACCACCTTTAAAGGCTTGTGCATCACCCACTGCGCCATCCAAAACACCAGACCGGAATTCCTCTGAGACAAAACGTTCCCTACCAACCCTCAAGGGATCTCAGATCTCGCACATGCTAGTGGTCCCACCTCACAACTCCTCCAGGCTGGGTGGTTCCTCCCTTTCCGTCCATGCGCCAATCATCTGGAACTCCCTACCCCTACACATTTGCAACACTGAAAACCACCTGAAATTCAGAAAGGCCCTGAAATCATGGCTCTTCCCATAATATCCCCTTGAATCCTCCCATCTCGAAACCACACTGCCAAAGCCAACTTTCCCTTACACCGATTATAACAGAGTGGCCGGCAGCATATGTAGCGGCTCACTTGACATACTGTCGCACCATGCACAACAACGTTCCTCCCTAACGAACACACTAGGAAAGCCAGCAGCACCACAACAAATACTCCCGCCCTCACCACTCTGACCATCACACCAGAGGGACCATGAACAAGGAGACCACTCTGTCTGCACTGGACAAAGATGGTTCCGGACGAACAAATTCAGAGCATACGGTACATATACCTCACACCACGTCTGTGGACACAGGCCGCAGGCACGGCCAAACACTCAAACACCTGACGTAGCTCAACACCTCTGCCACTAGCATACAGCGGCTACCAACGAAAAGAAATTTGGTATAGATGGTCACACATCGACTCACTCAACAATAGCAATTTATCACCAACCACCAACAGCGCCCACCCATGTGCCTGACCGTTTTGGGGCCGCTAAGTCGAGCCTAGCCCGCCACCTAATTACTAGACATGGCAAAAATCCACACATGCATCTCCTAATCTAAAACTTGTAGCACTCCCAGCACATTGACTAAGGTCACTGAGGGCGTTCCAACCACAAAGCACATTGAGGCCATACAAATGTGGAAAGAGCGCTATATAAATAACCAAATACAATATAATACAATTTACAAAACAATACAAGTACATATTTCTTTATAATAAGCACATCTAAACATTTAAATCTGTACATTTAAGATGTATGAAACAATCATCACGACATATAAACGACATATAAACGACCACCTGCTCTCTTACTGCCCTGATGCTCCAGACCACTATGTTTGTAAATATGTACATTTAGGTTGTCACCTGTTTTGACGTAGACATCGGTCATGTGACAACCCACTCCTTGTATATAATATTGCCTATATTGTTCTTCTCTGTAAGTTATGCCTCCTTGGCATGCATTGTTTCCATGTTTACGCGTCCAGCACTGTAACCACAGCCGGACCGCGTACCTTGTATGTAACTAAGCTTTGCAAACCTCTTCTTGCCTCTGCGCCTTGCTACCTCCCGGTTAGGTGCACAATATAAATAAATAAATACTAAATACTAAATCAGGTTTCAACATCTTTCTATTTCTATTTAATTCTATTGATATTTTTGTACTAATGTATCTGCATATTATATTATCTTACAAATGTCTTACATATATTTGCCATAATCAGGTACATTCTATACAATGGACAAGTAAAGATATTTATGAAATAATACATATGTATACTTTAATTGTAGCATTTTACGAAATACTACAAATGAAAGCTTCACAAATAATGGTGTCATGCATGTGTAGACATTTTTTATACAATCTTCTCATTGTTATTAAGTACACTGAAAGCACATGTATAGAGAGGTCCTATAAATATTGTAACATAGCCAATGTCTGATGCCATCAGTGATATATGATGTAATTAGTGATGTCATCAGTTATGTCATATGATTTAATTATTGATGTCACCAGTAATGTCATCAGTGATGTAATCTCTGATGTCATCATTGTCTTCATATGCTGCACAACAGGGGGTGGCAAGTTAAGGTGGCTTTGCCTGAATTGTCTGCTGAATTTCAGGGGTTTTGTTGAATTTCATTTTCACCTTTACGTCCCTGCAGCAAACGTTTTTTCCCCCCATTTCAAAGGTTTTGCTACAATGTATTGCTCACTTTTACATCCCTGCAACTAAATTATTTTCCCTGAATTTCAAAAGTGTTGTTACAATTTATTGCTCACCATAACCACTGTGCAACTAAAGTTATTTGCCTGAATAATAATATAATTGTATATTGTAGTGGGACCGCCACACTGTAATATACAAAGAAGAATACTAACTAAGCATTTATGTACTTTGGAAGGTAATCTGTTATATTGGAATAAACTTTCCTAATTTATTTTCAAAAGAAATTACTAAAAATATTATAAGTACCATTTCTATGTCTATAATAAAATATTTACTTTCTAATCTACATTTCTTTACGTTGCATATTAACCAAACCTTGAATTCTTAGATTAATCACAATGCACACAAGGACATACTTTCTTTTGTATGAGATAATTTTTTTATAAAACTTGTCATTCAGAAAAGAATGTGTTCATGTAATGTTATTACAGTAAGGAGAATTGTAAATGTAAGCATTGACTATTTTCATAACACTTACTACTAAACATGCGTTACTTCTATCTATTCTTAATTTTATTTTTACTACTCGAAAAATGCATATTATATTATGTTTGAAATAACGGAAATAGATTTACCAGAATCAAGTTCTTTCCCTGCAATTAAGTATTGTAATGGTTTACTAATACCTGATATTCAAACCATGTGTATAACATTACATATTTTTATTTTAAACTTTATAAGTTGAGAAGTACTACAAATGACTGCTCCTCATGGAATCATATCATACTTCTCTCTCAGTGTATTGTTCCAAGTCATGTTATTATTTTAAGTGTAATAAAATAGAATATGTATCAAAAGAGGTCAACAAATATATTCTAACTTATTTAACCAGTAATGTCACATTTGATATAATTATTTATCTCATCAGTGATGTCATGTATGATGTAATTAGTGATGTCACCAGTGATTTTATCAGTGAAGGGGGCTTGCTTGAATGTTGATTGCTGAATTTCAGGGGTTTTGTTGCGTTAAGTCTGATCACCTTAACACTCTCTTCACCAAGGTTTTTATCAATGAATTTCAAAGGTTTTATTGCTATGTATTTTTCACACTAAATCTGATAACCTTAATTCTCTCCTAACTAATGTTTTTTCACTGAATTTCAAGGGTTTTGTTATACTATAGTTTCTTCAGGACCACTAGCAATGGCATTCGGTCATGGCCACTGTGCATGTTGCACCAATAGGTTTTTTTGGGGCCCACTAGCTGTGCCCTTGGGCATGGAGATCCATAGCCCCCTAACTGGGAGATTTGATCACTGCAGGTGTAAAATTACTTTGTTTTTCACTCTCTACTTGCTCCTGCAGGATTCCTCTGATGTTCCCCCAATAATGGCAACAAACTAAACATACAGCGGCATTGAACTACCCATGCCCATGGGATTTCGCCGGTTTTCCCCTGATAATGCTTGAAAATCTCAAACTATTCCCTGTTCTCACAGGCACTCGCCAAGTACCCCTCCTCTTTCCATGATCCATCCATTCCCCTCAACTGCCTTTATCCTCCCTGGCCCTCTTATGTCCATAAACCCCTATCACTGTTTGGTTCGTGTAACACATTTATTTCTCCGAGGTGACTTGAAATAGGAGTGCTGAATGTCAGGGGTTTTGTTGCATTAAATCTGATCACCTTAACTCTCTTAACTAATGCTTTTTCAGAGAATTTGAAGGGGTTTCCTATACTTTAGTTTCCTAGAGGCCCACTAGCATGGCCTACGGCTGTGGCCACTGCACATGTTCTACCAGTAGTTTTCTTTTGGGCCCACTAGCCATGGCCAGTGGCCACAGCCGAACGTGTTGCATAGTTTCTTGAGGTCTCACTAGTCATGGCCTTCGACCATGGCCTCTGTGCGTGTTGCACTAATATCTTTCTTTTGGGCCCACCTGCCATGGCCACTGGAAATGTCAAACCATTGCTTTGTTGCCAAACACTGATTGCCACCTGTCCAGTAGATCTAGGCACTGCAGATGTTAAAGGTTTTTTTTTCTAACTCCTTTGAGAAACCAAAGGTGTCTCACTGCCTAAACCTCGAGAATCTGTCATCCAGGTGACCAGGACACGGCCATCACTATTGAATCCAGTTCCTGGGGTTGGACCAGTGAGGGAGGATCACCAGGGAGTGGGACGCCGACGGGTGAGACGCGGTATCCCCCTTCGTTTAACACTTTATCCCCATCCTCTCACGTAGGACATTCTAAACCACTACCCCCCCTTTCTGACTCTGAACACTTTCGCCCAACACAAAAGACAACGGACTAATACTCAAACTGTTTCCCTGACATGTCCTGACACCAGGGTCAGGCAAAGTCAGTCAATTGATCAGAATCACACATATCTGATGACCGTTTCCCTTCCCCACAGGGATAAAAGGTGGAGCCAGAGAGCACAGTACGAGGAAAGCGAGTACGGCAGATGGCACGATGAGACGGCTACCAAGTGGCAGTTCAAGAGAAGGAGAAAGGCGGCGGGAAGTGAGAGGGTGGCGAGGAAAGAAGTGACCTTGCCCTTTTCGTCCCTGGCCCACTGAACCTTCGTGGAGGAGAATTTAAGACCGTGAACAATAGCACAAGTGTCCTGCTGCAGATGTCAACGGTACACGGGGCAAGCCTATGCAGATAAGGTAGAGCAGTGGAGACTCCCGTGTCCGTGGTACCGGCCTTGACTACAACGAAGCCAAAAGCCAAGTGGTTCATCACAGCCGGTGCGGCATTGCTGCTGTAATCTCGTGAGATTCCTACGGTCTTCCTTTGTGAACCAACCTTTTTCTACCCGTAACTGGCACCCCACCCATCCCCAAATCCCCAACTTCACATGGTGTCTTCTTTCCCACTCCCAACCTCTAACCTGATGTGATTGCTATTTATATAGCACCTACGGCCAGGCCATCTAAGCACTGTGGTTTAAAACAATCAGTGTTCCCATTTCCCGAGATATCACTGCTTTAAATGGGGATGCCACCCCCGCATGAAGCCAGGGTGGTGGGGCCACTTCCTGATAGTACAGCTGGGGGTGATATTTAGCGGGAGGACCTCATGGGGAGGGAGGACCCCATTGAGGGCAGTAACCACATAGGGAGAACACAGTAACCCTTTACCTGTCCCACCTTTTCTGAAGCCCCTTCTCCATACCCTCCACCAAGTACCACAATATACTGTTGTAGCATCTCTCTAATAGAGATAACTAAGGAAAAAGACACTCACACAATAACCAATAACAGTATTGGGACGAGGAAGAGGACGTGAGTAATGAAGATTACTAACCGGCATACACTCTAGCCTTTGTGACAACGTGATTGGTCCACCGTCATTCAAAAGGAGGCCGGGGAGAGAATGATTGCATCTTCATTCTCAGCTCGGTACAGATCGAGCACATTGTGAGTGCCGCAGAGACCCACATCAGGAAGAAGCGGGTGGCACGCAGGAATAAGGCAGACCTGCGGAGGACTGACAAAGCAGGTTGTGAACCAAGAAGAGGAAACTTACCTGCTGGTTACCGGGGCTGCAGTGCTGAAGCCAAACCAGTAGCAAACTGCAGGGCAGGTACGCGAAGGAACACAGAAGGTCCTGCTGAACCTGAGAAGCCGCCACAACTACTGGGAGAACCTCGAACAACCAGAGAGACAAGGCCAAGGCCATACAGGTACAAGGGCGTCTAGTCTCTAAGGTTGGGAAGACTCAGAGAGCATATGGGGCACAAAGTGAAGTGAAGGAAGAATAATCACCAGGGCAGAGATCCCATTGGAGCGGATCTGGGACCCAACACAGAAATACATACCCGAAATAGTAACAGGGGGAACTACGAACTTTGTAAATATAAAAAGCACCCACAGACCTTGTCAGGATAGTAAACCAAATCTGTGGACAGAAGGAAGATGGAAGCGAGATACCATTGTGAAGAACCAAGTGAAGGGGACTGGGACCCGTAACAGAAAGGCATACCCCAACCCATATCAGGGGAAAGTACGAACTTTGCGGAAATAAGTGAAATTCACATACCCTGCCAGGAGAGTAAACCAGGGCTGTGGAATAGAGTGAAATTCGATAAAAGGAACACTGTCAATGAGTACCTGAAGGGGGTCCGGGATCCAGGTTGGGGAAGTGCTCCCTAAATTATATTCAAGAGGAATACAATCTTTATATGTGACATCAACACTCAGAGACCTTGGCAGGAGAGTAAACCAAGGCTGTGGGTGAAAGTGAATGCAGAGAGGCAAAACCGAGAATTGAAGTCTACTTGGCAAGAGAGTGGACCAGAGAGAGGGGTATACACACCAGGGTCTGGGACCCACAAGAAGTGAGAGGAAATGTCACAGCCCAGTTTGGGAGAAAGAACCAGACTATTTTACTTTGTCGCAGCCCCTGGAAGGCGGGTCTGCTCACCAAGAACAAACTTTGGGCAACACTGGAAAGGCTCTGGGGAAAGGGAATCAACCCCCAAGCCTGGTGGAACTTTTGTTAGGTTTTCTAGACTGTTTTTTAACTTGAATTTTGGAACTGCAAAGCTGGGCTGCAGGGCGGCAGCCAAAAGACATTTCCCCTTTTCACCTTTTGTTAAGTTTAGCTTGTGAGGGATAGGCTAGGAATTGGACACAGGACGGTATATTTAATTTGGGCATTCTGACACTGATATCGCTAGTTTTGCTGAGGCAAAAAAAATAACTCTTAGAGATAGGGCTAGTCAGGATTTCCTCCAAACCCCTTTTTATTGTTGTGAATACATGTTTTTATCAATCAATATGCCACCCTTGTGCAAGTCTCTTACTCCCAGACCCTCACACTACATAAACAGAAGAGTTTTTGGTCACTTTGTGAAGTCAAGAACGTTATTAGACTCTTTAAGGTTGTGGGGAGTACATTCCAAAGTTTGATGGCATCTGTTTTCCTCCTCCAAATAGCATTTTGAGTTCTTTCATTTGCAGCTTCCCCCGGTAATATCGCGGGAATCGCTCACATCGGGCAAATAAATGGCCGCTCTTATATTCTCATATCTGAAAAGCATCTCTGCTGCAAAGCTCCAAGGCGGATTTATATAAAGGTTTTAAGGAACGGGGGGGCACCCCTATGTCTCTGTTGAATATATAAAAAACTACTGGATGGCTTGACCCAAAACCAGTCAAGTAAATTAAGTCAATGCTTTGTGCCCAAATTGTTTGTTTGTTCCAAATCTGCCAGTGGTTTTCACGCTACGACTGTCTCTATGGGAAAATGAATGTGAGCATGCAGAGAACAGCGTTGATTGGTTTCTAAATAACATTTTAATTTTTTTATTTTTATTTATTTGTATATAATCAAAAAACGATTTTTACAAAGGAAGTTAATGGTGAAAGTCCGTAGGTTCAATTTAACAAATACAGTTTGTTAATTCTTAATTCGTCTCCTTGTAGTTGAACTGATTTCAGAGGTGGTTGCTCGAAGTTGGAGCTACTGCGTCGAGGAATCTTGTAGAAACATCACTTTAATGATGTATTGCATGATGTTTACTGGTGCCAGTAGCCATGAAGTTCTAACACCTTCTATCAGTTTTTGCCAGCAAACCTCCTCATCCATAAGAACGAAGTTGGATAAGGTGCCTTTTAGATATTTGGAACGAATCTCTTGTGTAGCCAGGCAAGCTAGAAGCAGATGGCGGATGGTTTCTATATCCGTCGAGGGTCCACAAAAATGGCAGGTGTTCGTATTAGATAGACCTCTGATAGCCTGTATTTCATTAGTTTCAAGTAGAGTTAGGCGGATTCTCATGAGAAAGTTACGCGCCATTCTATTCGGAAATAGTTTGATGTAATTTTGGAGGGTCTCTAGTTTTTTGAAGTTCTGAGGTAGATGTATCGTGAGTTTATTTGTGCTTGCGGTTTCTAATGTCTTTATCCAGTCCAGTTCTCTGATTTTTTTTAGAACTTTTACAGGATTTGATTGGAGTTCTGTAAGAGGATTCAATTCAGCACTACAGCCAAGTTAACGCCTAGTCTAGAATACTGAATGAAAACCCTTATTGATATATCTTTAGGTCCAGTTCATGCGTCCTGGATGACTACCCTTGTATAACACCCCTCTCTTGGAATCCCCCTGACCCCACTGAGCCAAGAAGTAGTTCTGTTTTGCAAGTTTAAAAGGTTTATTTGATAAATTAAAATATATATATCACACTTTATAATAAATTAATAATTGAATATCACACTTGATCTGATATGGTAAATATTAACAACGGAGAATCTGGCACTAGCACACTTCTTTATAATGACTAATGAGTTGACCTGAAATGGATAAGGTAGCACACCGGTAAATAGGAACAAAAGTATAATGTGGTAGAGGATGCTTTATGTAGGCTCAGGTGGATGCAATATTCAATGAATACAGTACAGAAAATACGCAATATGATTTCAACCAAACAATGTAATCACTTTTCTCTGGCTACTCCCTCCCCCCCTCTTTATGCAATGCAAGGAAATGGAAGGAAAACACACAGTTCTCAGAAATGCAATCAACTGTAATTCAGTTCAATCCCAGCAAGCTTACAGAAAACAGATAGGAGTTTTGAAAACACAGGCAATGCTTGGATATGTGCTGGCAATGAATGAGAAATATGCTAAATTTGCTTTTAATTCCCTTATAGAGGTTCAGGGTGAGTGGTATCTAGTTAATATTAGTCCAGGCTCACACTAGCAATGATGCAGGGATAGTTAGCAGGTTAAACGAATTTCTGGCCAATGGAAAGCAAACAGCAGCAGTTTTTACATGTGAAGAAATTGCAAATCGCGGTAAAATTCGCGGATGCGCCGAGCGCTATTACAAAGGAACCGCAAGGACTATCTCTACCGTTTTGGGGTCCTAGAAAAGCCTGGGATCTCAGCTTCCAAATGAAAGTTATTGCAAGTCTCTAGCCCAAACGGTTGCGGAGATATGAGCAATTTAGTAAAGGTCGTTTTTGGTTTTGTAAATTTTAAACGCACACTTTTTCAAAATGACAAGTGACAAATTTTTGCAGCTAGAATGACAGGTGACAGCTAGGAGGCAGTTCTACTTAGGTTAAATAGATTGAATTAGATGAATTTAAACTAAGAGATGTGTTCTGAGTTTTGCTAAGTACTCACAAGAGATTTTGAACAGGAAAGCGACTTGGTCACGGACTTCAGTCTGGTCAGGTCTTTCCGGGTTCTGCTCACAGCGCCTGGCCTCTGGAACTGCTCACAGGGGTCTGGTCTCTGCTAGGCACCGGTTCTTTGGGTCTCTCTGCTCTGGATAGATTGAAGTCTCTAGTTTGGCTTTCTGGAGTTTGATGGAGGTAAGTATGGATTTTTCCGGCAGAGCGTCCCGCTGCATATGGATTTGGAAAGTCCCTATCTGTCCTGTCTGTCTGCTTTTATGTGTTTAGAATGTGGGTGTGTTCTAGCATCACTGACCCTACCTCTCTCTCAGCTTCTAATTGGTCAAACTTCCATTCCTCCGCTTGATTGGCAAACTGAACTGTGAGTCAGATTGATGTCATTTTACAGCCTGCAGAAAGTCCACTCCTCCTGTCAACTTACACACAAATCTAGATTTGAAACAAATACATATTTGCAGAGGTACATATTGTTTTAAAATCATATGCACCCATCATGCATTACAGGAGGTATCCCCTGTTCAAACTCTGCTCTTCCTGGGAGCTTGCATTCAGAACTGGCACATATTTCACTTTTTAACTGCTTTTTCAATTTCCGACATGGACCCAACTTTACATACATGTGTGCAGGGGGTAGGGACATTAACTGATGAAGTTTCAGATTTTTAACATGCACACATTTAGAGTAATATCCACTTTTCCGCTAAAACCCCCCTGAACATACCACCGGTTCCTACCACGTCTTAAACTGTGGGCAGAAAAATCACAAGAATTATGGTATCATTTATAAAAATTTTCACATGTCCGCTCTATGAATTATCCCCCTTTTTATAAAACCATATCCTTGCTGCAGGGGTGTGTCTTTTCAGGTCACATGGTACAGAAACCAGTCTTTCCAGTTTCTGCCAAGCCAGCTTGCTTCTCACAGGCAGTGCTCCTCCCAGCTTCTCCAGGAGGAAGCCACTTTTTACGACGTCTGTAATAAAAAACCTTTGCCTGAGTGGAGAGGGCTTTGTTCACTCTCTGGCAGAGCACAGGAAATTCAATTATCAGATAGATGGCATATCCTTAGCCTGGGCAGCAAAAGGAAGGTTGGCCTGGGAACACAGTGGTGACTCAAGTTTCACTGCTGATGGGTAGTTGCTAGGCAAAATCAAGTTCCTTAAGCCAGACTTTCAGCTAACTTTTTGTTGCTTTTAAAATAACTTGTAATTTTACACATGCAGCTAGAATGCTGATTCTAAGTGCAAAACTATGACATTTCAACAGTTACAAAGGCATGTGACACCAAACATAGGTCACTCATTTAATTTAACATTTTCGATTTTGGTGGTTTTAAATCCAGTTGTAGTTAGGCTTAAGCTGCTGACTCCATAGCATTTTTGTTATAAGCATTGTTTTTGGGCTCTTCATTTCCCAGATTTTGTAGGCACACAAAACTCCATTCTGCCAAATGTCTGCTGGTGTTCAGTGAATATTTTGCACATGTTGCAAGGTTTGAAATAGGCATTTTGCTTGCCTTCAGAAAAACACACAGAGTGGTTTTAAAACGCCGGCTTTTGGATAGTGGTGAGTACTGGTACTGCACTCATTTTTGGGATTTAAGAAATGAATTCCCCACACTTCTAGGTTGCATTTGGCAATCAGCATTGCCATTCCCAATGGTTTCAGACTACTGTGCGGGTAGTCCAATGGTGGTTTTAAAGCGCTTTGAAGCTAACCGGCGCTACTGTTTTTCCTTTGGCAACCCATTTCCCTCATGGCAACCCGGCCTTTCATTCTCGCACTGGTGGGTGGCAAGTGAGGCAACCATTTTGGTGGGCGCACAACTGCGCAGCTTTCCTGGATTTCGGCGCACATGTGGGTTTTCCGCCATCTTGAATTTCCTAAGCCCACAGCACCAAATGTTGTAGCAGGGTAGCTTAAACGTGGGTCAGGACACCCTACAAGCCCCCCCACGTGACTGCACTTTGAGTTTGGGTCGATGGGGAGTCGCGTGCCCAAGGGTTTTGACCCACGCACCGGTCTGTCCGCATAATCTTCTTCCTCTTCTGTAGATGGCACAGTTCAGCATCTTCTTCTCCATCCGGTCAGATCGATCAGTTCTCCTCGCCGGTCCTGATGGGAAGATTGGGCGGTACCCCGGGCCCGTTGTGTCTTTGCTCCCGGTCTCCGGATCGTCCTTCTTGGTCATCCTTCATGGTTTCATCTCTCCTAGGATGATAAAGCAAAAGCGGCAATATCTACTCATAGACGTTTTTCCACCACTGTTGAGGTAGTGGGGCAGCATATGCATTTTATCATAACGAAACATTACATTCTTATTTTGAGAAAAAAAAAACAGTATCACTAGAGACAGTTTCATGTAAATCACAATATTTTAGAGACTAGATGTGGTATGTTTTATGATTGGACTGAATTAGTCTGAGACAGTACCCGCTAGGATTCCAGAGGATTCCTCCAGTTGTTGCAGAGTGTGCCTGGGATGGCAACATTTCAACTGGTTTATGTGGACCCACTTGTCTTCCCCCTCTGCCGAACCGCCTTTGGGGATGCGGATCTTGTAGGCCACAGGGGAGATCTTATCGACGATCTCAAAGGGTCCCTTCGATGTAGGCAAAAATTTGCGCTGCTTGGCCTGGTTCCTTTGGAAGTTGTATAGATAGACCCGGTCTCCCACCTGATATTCCTTCCTGGAAGTTTTCAGGTCATAATGGGTCTTCATGCTATCAGCCGATCTTTCTAGATTCCGCTGAGCATAAGCAAAAGCATGTTGAAGGTGTTTCCTTAAATTCTCTACATACTCATGAGTAGTGGAGGCATTTATCAGTGTCTGCTCTTGGGTCCTATAGAGCAAATGCTGAGGAAGCACCATCTTGCGCCCAGTCATCAACTCAAATGGTGACATTTTGGTTGCAGATGAAGGGGTAGATCTGATAGCCATTAGGACCAGAGGTAATCGGATATCCCAACTTGGCCCAGAATCTGCCACAAACTTCTTTAATATGCTCACAATTGTCCGGTTATATCTCTCTACTGCCCCAGAAGAAGCTGGTCTATAAGCAATATGCAACTTCCTTTTGACCCCCAGTATCTCCCACATCTTTGTCATTACTTCACTGGTGAAGTGGCTACCTCTGTCTGACTCAATCCTTTGAGGTAGACCAAAACGGGAAAAGATGTGGTTAATCATCAAGGCAGCTGCAGTTTCTGCCTTGCAATTTGGGGCTGGGAGACATTCCACCCACTTGGTAAACAAGCATGTCACAGTCAACATGTACTTATTCCCCCTAGCCGAGCGAATCACAGGACCTACAAAGTCGATTTGTAAATCTGACCATGGCAGTGTCATTCCCCTCTTTTGTAAAGGCGCCCGGTGCGTGAGGGATGATGGCTGAAATTGTGCACACACAAGACACCCCTTCAAGTATTGGTCGAGGTCCTGCCCCATGTGTGGCCAGTAGGCAACCTCTCTTAAGATTTCCAATGTTGTGTGAAACCCCCTGTGACCGGCCGTGGCCGCATCATGGGCGTGACTTAACATCAGGCTTCGGAATGAGGTAGGAACCACCCACTGATCGTGGCCAGCTTTGGATTTCCTTACCAGCAAACCGTCTTGGATTCGGAACATTTTTGGACATTTCATCAACACTCTTAGGTCCTCTTTCCCAATGTAATCGGTATCCGTCAGGGGAAAGTTCTCAGGGTCCTCAAGGTGCTGGTAAAATTTACCAATTATTGGATCCCCCTTCTGAGCGGTAATCAAATCAGCATCAGGGGTCTCCTTACTCCATTGTGCAATTGAAAGGTCGTTGTTAGCATTTGTCTGGGACCTAGTGATAGCAGTGACCTGGATTTCCCCCAACAGGGACTCAATCTCAATTAGATCCCCTTGGATGGCCCCGGTTTTGGCCAGCTGATCAGCTAAGTCATTTCCAGTTTTGTCTGGTCCCTCTACTTTGGAATGACCCTTGATCTTCTTCCAATAGATGGTCATCCCATTCGAGGTGACCAGATCATCAATGTTTTGGATCAACTTCCCATGTTTCAAGGGTTTGTTGTTAGCACATAACATGCCTCTGGTTTTCCAATTAACCAGGTGCTCCACGAACCCGTTCCGTACATAATCCGAATCTGTGATTATGACCAGTTCGTGGAGTTGATGTTGGACAGCAGTGAGGATGGCCTGATGCACAGCCATCAATTCTGCCACCTGACTACTTCGGGGACCAATTTTGAATCCGGCGGAGGGTTCTGGGGACTCATTCACCCATGCATTCCCTACGCCGGCCACCAGTTCTTTCTCCCCGTTGTTGTCGACATGGTAAGAGCATCCATCCACATACACAGTGGGCATTCCCTCACACTTGTCTTCTTCAAAGACTTTGTGGGGGGAATTGAGGTATGCCTCCATGTTGTCCTTTATTTTTAGACTTTCGTCCTCGAGACAGTTTTCTCTGGCACAATCATGCAAGTCAGCCAGACCTTGCGCGAGGGGACTCTTCTTGTTTTGGCCATATCTGACCTCCACAGGAAAGCCTTGCATTGACAGAATCCAGGAAGTAATTCGGGAATTACTCACATTTCCGGCCCGGATTCTGTCACTTTGGAGATATTGCAGAGGCTGGTGTGGAGTCTCCACTATGATGTGTTCCCCCTGGATAAACGGGCGGTAATTCTTCAATGCCCACACCGTTGCCAGGAGTGCCTTCTCACAATCGTTGAATTTTTCCTCCACAGAGGATAAAGTTCTGCTCGCATAGGAGATTACTTTATTGACCTTGTCATGCTTTTGGTATAATACTGCCGTCAAGCACGTATTAGAGAACCCTGTCTCCAGGAAGAACTCCTTGTTTCTGACAGGGTAAGCTAGGCAAGGCGCTTGTGAGAGGCTTCTCTTGAGTTGTCTTACTGCCTCGGCTTGTTCTGGACCCCATTCCCACTTGACCCCCCCCTTCAGGAGATGAATCAGGGGTCTGGTGATCTCTGCGTAGCCCTCAATGAACTTTCTGCTGTAATTAGTCAGTCCAAGGAGGCTCCTTAGTTCCCGCAGAGTTGTGGGGTCTTTCAGTTTCTGAAGTGCTTCCACTTTCTTTTCCTGGGGACAGAGACCCTGAGGAGTAATCTCATGCCCCAAGAAATTAACACGGGTTCTACACCACTGTGCTTTCTGAAAGGAAAGTTTTGCTCCGGCGGCCCTCAACTGTGTCAGAACATAACGGATCTCCGCTATGTGTTCCTCAACAGTTGAGCTTTTGATGAGGACATCATCTACATAAGCCAGGTTACCCCTTGCACCCAAGTCGGGCATGGCCTTGTGTAGAAAAATATTGAATTCATTGCCGGAGTTGAGGTATCCGAAGGGAGTCCGGGTCCATGTGTACTGCTGGCCCCCAAAGGTAAAAGCCAGTTTGTATTGGTCCTCCCTACTGACAGGCACGGTCCAGTACCCATTGGTCAGGTCTATTGCAGTGAATACCTGTGACCCCTGGATCTGGGCCAGCCCTTGGTCAATGTAGGGCAGAGGCCATCGGGAAGTATGGACCCGTTTGTTGAGCTCCCTAAGGTCGGCGCAGAGTCTCCACTGGCCGTTTGGCTTCAATATTCCCAGCACCGGATTATTGAAGGTGCTGTGGACTGGACGGATTATTCCCCGGGACTCAAGGTTCTTAATTATTTCAGTAAGGGACTCCATTGATGCGAGAGGCAAGCGATATTGCTTCACAAACACTGGAGTCATGCCAGGGTCCGTGGGGATTGTTGTGGTGTGGATGTCGGTGCGACCACAGTCATATGAGTCTACCGCAAAGAGATCTTGGAAATCCAAGAAAACTTGTTTCAACTTTTGCTTTTGTTCCAGAGTCACACAGGCATCAGCTAGGTTGACTCTCTCTTCCACCATCTGCCTGAAGCCTGGAAAGACTTCTGGTTTGGCTATTTCAGCGGCCTCCTCCAGCTGGGTGGAGAAGTCCCTGGTCAGAGTGCTGATTTGGACCGGAGGCTTCAGGTGGGAAAGGCAGCCCTCATGGACCTGGAAAATCACCTCATCCCTCCTGAAGTCACAGGTCTAAGTAAAAGGCGGCAGTGACGTCTCGCACGACCCAACAATTATGGACTATGCTCTTGTTGCCAATGGAGATTTTGAGCATACACCTGCTTGGCAGGAGATGTTTGGAGTCAGGTGCTTCCAGGTCCATTTCCCATTTGTCTATCAGTTTGAAGGTGGGAATGGCTGGTTCTTTTGGGAGTTGGCGAAACATGGCTTCGCTGATGAAGCTCTTACCGTTGTTCACACACACTCGAGCGAGAACAGAGTCCTTCCCATCATTTAACTGAACAGGGATGAACAACTGCTCTCCAATTTGCTGAATATCAGCCAGGCTCTGAGCTGATTTCACATCTTTCTGGACTATAGGAGTGGGAGTTTCAGATTGTGGATTGGTATAGAATTTCAGAGTGTTTCCTTCCAGCGTGGAGTACCACTTTAGACTGGAAGGAAGGTTGATTTTCAGAAATAGAGAGGACCCCCCATCACCAGTCTGTTGTCCTACTGCTATTACTGTCACGTCTGGAATTTGGCTATTCTGGAAGTGAAATTCTACTTGGTCAGATTTTTGTTCAACCATGTGGCATGTGCCGTTTAAACTAACATGGTTGGCACTCCGTTTTAATTTTATGGGTCGGCTAGTCTGAGTCCAGAGGACCTTGTTTACGCAATCTATTAGGGGTGACAACCTTCTCAGGAGGTCATTCCCTAGTAACCAAGGGTTGCCCTCTGGGGTCACAACTATGACCGGGTGTTTCAACTTATGTCGCCCGATCTTAATGTCCAAGTCTGCCGTCCCCTCGACGGGAATTTCCTTCCCGTCAAAGTTCTGCAGTTGTCCAGGAAGAGAGGTGAGAGGAATTTGGTAATTCTCTCCCCTTCCTGCATTCAGTTCGTCAAAGGCCCTTCTGGACAGAAGGGTAGCTTGAGATCCAGTGTCCACCAGTGCTGAGATTGTACCCTGCCCCTGTACTTGTACCGGGGCATAATATCTTCCCTCCTTCTCCTCAAGGGGGCACAGATAATGTACATTTTTGGACAACTGGTGGGCTAATTTTCTGGTTTTGGACATCGCTAGCGAGGAGATTTGGGCAGAATTCTGTGGAGAGTCTTGGGAATCTGAAAGAAAAAATTTGCAACTGGAGATCAGAGCCATTGTGGGTTCCCCTGGCTCCGTTTCTGGGCCGCCCCCCCCTTTTTGGAGGCAGTCGCCAGGATGGGTTTGAACCAGGGGATTTTCTTGCTGTTGGTTCTGGGATGAGATGGTGGGCGGCGGTAGCTCAGTCTCCACATCTCCCCAGTCTGGATTTGCATCCCTAGGGACCCATTTTTCTTTGGGAGGAGTTCCCCCCTCTCTGAAGGAGAAGATCCTTTTCCCAGGATCCTCTGAGGATCCCTCTCCCTCAAATTGGAAGATCTGTACCTCCTCCTCAAACTGAGTCTGTTTGGGTCTTTTGTTTCTCCTACCCCCCCTCTGCTCCTTAGGAGGCAGACTTTCAGGGGCAAGAGATTTTGTTTCCGGTTCCTGGGTTTCCAGGGGCTGTTTACAAGTGAGGAAGGAAGCTTCCTCCAAGGCTTTACACCCCCCTTCCCTTTGTGCCTCCTCCCTGGGAACCGGTGAGTTATCGGGGTGCTGCCCCCGTCATTGTTCTGGAGCACCAGGTCCAGAGTTGGGTGCGTTCTGCGCCGGCACGCCCATCTGAGGGTTCTGCTGAGCCCTCAGTATGTGACCCAGATCCCGCGCCATGTTTTGAACCTGGCGCTCTAACTGGGAAACCCGCTCAGGCTGATACGGGGCCCTGTTTTCTCCCCTGGGCCGATCCCGGGAAGGGTAGCTGTCCCTCCTCTGGTAGTACCCCTGGTTGGGAAGATTTTGGTACCCCTCCACCCTTGGCCTCCCCTCTCCCGGATTCAGTGGTCTGGGCTCAGGGAATTGAGGAAAGAAGGATGGATGATTTTGGGGTTGGAAGTCGGGTGGATATCTGGGGAAAAAGTTCTGCCCAGGGTTTGGTAAATTTCTGCCCTCCTGTGGGAAGTTTGGAGGGAAGTTCCCTGGGTTAGGTGCTTGTCTGGATCCCCCCCCTTGGGCTGGAGGAGTCCACACATAACCCAGGATGGGTCGATTACCTTTGTAGCGAGGACTTACATAGTCAGGAGAGCGAGGGACCCCATTTGTGGGGCTGCCTCCCTGGCTCCCTGTCTGCGACTGGCCCGAGGACCTTCTGGGCCTAGCATTATTAGGTGCAGGTAGGTTTTTAGGCCCCCCCATCTCCAAATCCAAAACGGGGGTGACCTTTACCTCTGCCACCTTGGCAGCAGCAGGGGTGCTGTTGGCTTTGGGGTTTTTCTGGGCATTGCTTTTATTTTCTATGGGCTTCTGCACCTCATAGATGCGGGTAGCCTGTTCTATGACCCAGTCTAAAGATCTTTTCTCGTGAAAATCCCTCACGAGCTGGGTCATGATATATTTGGGCAAGGCATGGAAAAACGTGTTTATAAATTCACGGCTATCCGTGCGCACCCTTCTTGTGGTCTGTGCAAAAGCCCGCTTTAACTCCTGCACAAATTCTTGTGGGGCCTGATCCTCCCCACATTGCAAATTGTAGGCTGCCTTGCGAGCCTCTTGAGGATTTCTGTGAACAGAAAAATGTTTCAGGATGGCCGCCTTATATGTGGACCATCTTAAATGATTTTGATCCTCCAGCCCCGCAAAGAAACTGGAGTATTCCGGGGAGAATGTCCACTTTACATATTGAATACAGCTTTGGCTGTCCTTCAAATGGAAAGTCTCCATCATTTGTTCAAACAACTCTAAGTGCTCCCAAACAGAATACTTAGCGTTCTTATGGTAAGGCGTGATGACGCTCCTGATCGCCTTAATCTGCTTTAAGGGGTCCTTGAGCAAGGCCCTTTTTGCCTTATTGGCCTTTTTGGTTCGGGTAACCCTTGTCCATTCTTCGTCGGACTCAGAGGCACTGCTCCCAGAGGTTCCCGTCTGTTCTTCCAGGTTTTCCCGGATTCTGCGAGCCTGGGAATGGCTGGCAGAATGTGGGGACCTGGTCTCCTGTGTCCTGCGCAGTTCAGAGGAGTCTTCAGATTCCTCCTTGCTGTCAGGATTTGATGGGTACCCCCTCCACTGACCTAGCTGGGCAGAGGTTTTCAGGATGCCCTTAATGGGCCTACTCTCCTGGGGTTCCCCACTGAACTGTATTGTACTTGGGTGCCCATACCCGGATGCCCACCCCTCCATTCCTGGATGGTACTGGCCTATGAGCCCCATACTCTTAGCTGGATAGTAATCTGCCATCCCTGTGGCCCTGTGCTCATGTGCGCCAGGGGACACGGGGGTGGTAGAGTCCAGGGACTGGGGAAGATGAAGGCCCCTGGTGTTAGGGCTCCTGCGGTTATGGTCAGGAGTCTCTCTTTCCCAGCGGACCTCATCTCTATCCGCCCCTGCTCCCTGTTGCAATGCAAGAGCCTGCATTTGTGCTTTCAGTTCCTCTGTTAAGGCCTTACTCGACTCTATCAGTTTCTCCTGCATCGCTACCTGTTGCTGGAGCCTATCATTGTGTTGACAGAGGGCCTCATTTTCCCTCTGTGCTTCCTGGTTGGTCCTGGAGAACTGGGCCAGTCTTTGCTGCAGGAGGGTTACCTCCTGAGCTGTGTCCCTATTGGCCTGCTCCTTTCTTGCTAGAGCATCCTCCACCCTTCTGGTGTGCTCTACCAAGTTCTGGTTTTCTTTTTGGAGGTCACCCAGCCCCTGGTGGGCCAGGTGATTTTCTTCCATTTTCCTTTTTAAATGGCAGACTTCCTGGCCTAAGGCGTCTCTTTCCTGACTAAGAGCCTGCATTTGTGCCGCCAGGTCGTCCCTTTGCCGTTGAAGGGCACCAGCTTTTTGGCGCTCCTCATCAAACTCTGCCTGGGTATCCAGGTCTTTCAAGATCAGCTTGTTGCTCTCTACCTTCACTCTATCTAGATGACTTTGCAGGGTGGCTACCTGCTCCGTGCATGCCCTGTTAAAGTCTAATTGTTGCTCCAGCTTTTTCTGGCTCTGCAGTAAGGAGTCCAAACTGTCTTGGTGCTCCTTCTGTAGGGCCAGAAATCTGGTATCCTGTTCTGACTTTTCCTTTTGCAGCACATCCATATCCTCCTTTATTTTAGTGATGTACCGTCTGCTGTCATTTTCTGACTCCTGGCTCCTCTGCAGCCTCTGCTCAGAAGAGTCCAGATCAGATTGGGCCTTCTGTAATGCCATCTGTTGCCTATTTGCCAGATTTTGGCTTTCCGCACATCTATCCTGCATGTCTCCAACGTATAGGTACAGGTATGCTGCTATCCTGGCAATCTTATTGTGTTCCTCTTTGGCTTTAGGAGCCATATATAGTTCACTCAGGGCCACATGTAAGGGACCCTGATCTCTATATATATCTGACCCTATTTCAGTGACCTGTTGTGTGATGGCCTGCAACCACACATCCTGGCCCTGTTCGGTCCATTCACCTCTCACAAATAGCTTATGCAAGAGGTGCTCTCTGGCTATTTTCATGTCTACTAAGGTCGTCATTCTAGAGATTGGTCTCTGTCCTGACTACAGAAGTTTGTATTTTATTTTTGCAGAACAGAACTTTTCTTGGAGTGTCCCTTTTGAGGAATGCTTCACAGCGTAATGCAGCGTGGTGATCCGACCGGATGTATGTATCCCGTCAGTTAGCACACTGTATTAAGCTGCACAAGTGGTAAATCTAACCCCACGTCTCGGCTCGAGCCCCCACTTTGTAAGAGGATTCAATTCAGCACTACAGCCAAGTTAACGCCTAGTCTAGAATACTGAATGAAAACCCTTATTGATATATCTTTAGGTCCAGTTCATGCGTCCTGGATGACTACCCTTGTATAACACCCCTCTCTTGGAATCCCCCTGACCCCACTGAGCCAAGAAGTAGTTCTGTTTTGCAAGTTTAAAAGGTTTATTTGATAAATTAAAATATATATATCACACTTTATAATAAATTAATAATTGAATATCACACTTGATCTGATATGGTAAATATTAACAACGGAGAATCTGGCACTAGCACACTTCTTTATAATGACTAATGAGTTGACCTGAAATGGATAAGGTAGCACACCGGTAAATAGGAACAAAAGTATAATGTGGTAGAGGATGCTTTATGTAGGCTCAGGTGGATGCAATATTCAATGAATACAGTACAGAAAATACGCAATATGATTTCAACCAAACAATGTAATCACTTTTCTCTGGCTACTCCCTCCCCCCCTCTTTATGCAATGCAAGGAAATGGAAGGAAAACACACAGTTCTCAGAAATGCAATCAACTGTAATTCAGTTCAATCCCAGCAAGCTTACAGAAAACAGATAGGAGTTTTGAAAACACAGGCAATGCTTGGATATGTGCTGGCAATGAATGAGAAATATGCTAAATTTGCTTTTAATTCCCTTATAGAGGTTCAGGGTGAGTGGTATCTAGTTAATATTAGTCCAGGCTCACACTAGCAATGATGCAGGGATAGTTAGCAGGTTAAACGAATTTCTGGCCAATGGAAAGCAAACAGCAGCAGTTTTTACATGTGAAGAAATTGCAAATCGCGGTAAAATTCGCGGATGCGCCGAGCGCTATTACAAAGGAACCGCAAGGACTATCTCTACCGTTTTGGGGTCCTAGAAAAGCCTGGGATCTCAGCTTCCAAATGAAAGTTATTGCAAGTCTCTAGCCCAAACGGTTGCGGAGATATGAGCAATTTAGTAAAGGTCGTTTTTGGTTTTGTAAATTTTAAACGCACACTTTTTCAAAATGACAAGTGACAAATTTTTGCAGCTAGAATGACAGGTGACAGCTAGGAGGCAGTTCTACTTAGGTTAAATAGATTGAATTAGATGAATTTAAACTAAGAGATGTGTTCTGAGTTTTGCTAAGTACTCACAAGAGATTTTGAACAGGAAAGCGACTTGGTCACGGACTTCAGTCTGGTCAGGTCTTTCCGGGTTCTGCTCACAGCGCCTGGCCTCTGGAACTGCTCACAGGGGTCTGGTCTCTGCTAGGCACCGGTTCTTTGGGTCTCTCTGCTCTGGATAGATTGAAGTCTCTAGTTTGGCTTTCTGGAGTTTGATGGAGGTAAGTATGGATTTTTCCGGCAGAGCGTCCCGCTGCATATGGATTTGGAAAGTCCCTATCTGTCCTGTCTGTCTGCTTTTATGTGTTTAGAATGTGGGTGTGTTCTAGCATCACTGACCCTACCTCTCTCTCAGCTTCTAATTGGTCAAACTTCCATTCCTCCGCTTGATTGGCAAACTGAACTGTGAGTCAGATTGATGTCATTTTACAGCCTGCAGAAAGTCCACTCCTCCTGTCAACTTACACACAAATCTAGATTTGAAACAAATACATATTTGCAGAGGTACATATTGTTTTAAAATCATATGCACCCATCATGCATTACAGGAGGTATCCCCTGTTCAAACTCTGCTCTTCCTGGGAGCTTGCATTCAGAACTGGCACATATTTCACTTTTTAACTGCTTTTTCAATTTCCGACATGGACCCAACTTTACATACATGTGTGCAGGGGGTAGGGACATTAACTGATGAAGTTTCAGATTTTTAACATGCACACATTTAGAGTAATATCCACTTTTCCGCTAAAACCCCCCTGAACATACCACCGGTTCCTACCACGTCTTAAACTGTGGGCAGAAAAATCACAAGAATTATGGTATCATTTATAAAATTTTCACATGTCCGCTCTATGAATTATCCCCCTTTTTATAAAACCATATCCTTGCTGCAGGGGTGTGTCTTTTCAGGTCACATGGTACAGAAACCAGTCTTTCCAGTTTCTGCCAAGCCAGCTTGCTTCTCACAGGCAGTGCTCCTCCCAGCTTCTCCAGGAGGAAGCCACTTTTTACGACGTCTGTAATAAAAAACCTTTGCCTGAGTGGAGAGGGCTTTGTTCACTCTCTGGCAGAGCACAGGAAATTCAATTATCAGATAGATGGCATATCCTTAGCCTGGGCAGCAAAAGGAAGGTTGGCCTGGGAACACAGTGGTGACTCAAGTTTCACTGCTGATGGGTAGTTGCTAGGCAAAATCAAGTTCCTTAAGCCAGACTTTCAGCTAACTTTTTGTTGCTTTTAAAATAACTTGTAATTTTACACATGCAGCTAGAATGCTGATTCTAAGTGCAAAACTATGACATTTCAACAGTTACAAAGGCATGTGACACCAAACATAGGTCACTCATTTAATTTAACATTTTCGATTTTGGTGGTTTTAAATCCAGTTGTAGTTAGGCTTAAGCTGCTGACTCCATAGCATTTTTGTTATAAGCATTGTTTTTGGGCTCTTCATTTCCCAGATTTTGTAGGCACACAAAACTCCATTCTGCCAAATGTCTGCTGGTGTTCAGTGAATATTTTGCACATGTTGCAAGGTTTGAAATAGGCATTTTGCTTGCCTTCAGAAAAACACACAGAGTGGTTTTAAAACGCCGGCTTTTGGATAGTGGTGAGTACTGGTACTGCACTCATTTTTGGGATTTAAGAAATGAATTCCCCACACTTCTAGGTTGCATTTGGCAATCAGCATTGCCATTCCCAATGGTTTCAGACTACTGTGCGGGTAGTCCAATGGTGGTTTTAAAGCGCTTTGAAGCTAACCGGCGCTACTGTTTTTCCTTTGGCAACCCATTTCCCTCATGGCAACCCGGCCTTTCATTCTCGCACTGGTGGGTGGCAAGTGAGGCAACCATTTTGGTGGGCGCACAACTGCGCAGCTTTCCTGGATTTCGGCGCACATGTGGGTTTTCCGCCATCTTGAATTTCCTAAGCCCACAGCACCAAATGTTGTAGCAGGGTAGCTTAAACGTGGGTCAGGACACCCTACAGTTCCTCTTCACGACACTCAACAGAGAGTAGCAAAGAGACATTCGTTGCGTTCCATCTGGTCAGCATGGTGCAAGTAGAGGCCGACAATTCTTGGTTTATCAATCTATAGACATATGGATTCTCCTTTATTATGCATTTTCTGTATAGCATTAAGGTGCTGCAATCTACCGATGACTTTAATGATAAAAGACTAAGTTCTCGTCCGATCGTTGCTATAGATGTCAAGAGGGAGATTAGGCATGGCATCTGCGCCGTAAGTTAGAGAAGGAATAACCTTTTTTTGTAAAATTCTCTTACCGGAATTGCTGAAAATCGACCATATTTAATGTCAATTGCTTTCCCCTGAGCTGCAAGCTTTTTTGTTTTGTCGTAGAGGACTCCTTGCATAGCTTCTTCCTTCCCAGAACTATCCTGAGTCACCCCCAAATATTTCAGGTCACTCACTCTTTCTACTATGGCTGTTCCCAACCTAAGGGAGGTCTTTTCGTTCTTCATGATAGTTTTTTCAATTATCATAATTTTTGTTTTTCTTTCGTTGATGTCAAGGTTGTTGTCTGCCATGTAGGACTGTAGGTTATTTAATTGATGCTGGAGGCCTATTGGAGTATGGTCCAGCAGGATCAAGTTGTCTGCATATAGCAGGCGACTTATCTTTTCTCCTCGGATTTTTGGTGGAAAGGAACGGATGGTCTTTTCAGATTCTTGAAAGTCACCTAAGTACGCCCAAAACAGAGCCGGTGCCAGGGGACAGCTCTGTTTGACACCTCTTGCTGTGGTAATCTCCTCCGAGAGGGTCCCTTGACGGTTTAAACGGACTTGCATAGTGGTATTTGGGTACAGGACTGTAATTGGATTCAAGATCTCATTATGGCACTTCCAGGCTATGAGTTTCGACCATAATCTAGATCGATCCACTCGGTCGAAGGCCTGAGAGAGGTCAATGAAGGCAACAAAAATACTTGGACTGCCTTCTAGGACCTTACTTTAGGTTACTCAAGCTCAATATGTTTGCGCTTGTGCCCATGTTGTTTTTTAACTCTGTTTGGAGGTGATCTTGGCAAGGGGCTTTACTTGCCCATAGTGTAAAGTGGTGTAACAATAGGGGTCCAAATACTTTACCTATTGGATCCAAAAGGGCAATTGGGCGATAGTTTGCTGGATCGCTATGCTCCCCTTTTTGTGAATAGGTACCACATTTACTGTATTTCATGACGGCAGGATAGTTCTTGAATTGGCACATCGTTCGAAGATCTTGCTTAGCAGTGATGACCATGCTTCCGGATAGGTTTTCAAATCTAGATTAGTTATACCATCAGGTCCTGGGGCACGTGAGACTTTCAGTTTCTTTATTAGGTCAAAAATATCTATTTCGGAGTCCAACCTAATCCATGGAGAATCTGGCATCTTAATCTCAATTTGGGACTTTTTTGGTTTTTGGAAAAGGTTTTCAAAGTAGATCTCCCATGTTGCTTCGCCTATTCCGTTTTGTTGCGATGGTAGGGCTCTTGTCGATGTTGAGTGTAATAAGGACCAGAAATCTTTAGCGTGGTTACCATTGATTGCTTTCAGGATATTTTCGGCATCTTGTTGCTAGAGGACTGCTCGATGAGCACGTATCCATGCTTTATAAGATCTTGTCACTTCTGTAATGACATTTCCGGCAGCAGACGGATCAAGTTTTTTAGTGTGTCTCTCCTTACTTTGCGTCTTTTGTCTACAACCAGCTTGTCAAAGGCGTGTTTAGTTTGAGAATGTAGTGCCGTCTTCTTCCGAGATGGTACTTTGTAGGTGGTTAGTAGAGAGATGTAATCAACCTGTACATGGCCTTCACTGGCTGCTAGAATGCTACAATTAGCTGTCAGGGCTCTTATTGCGGCCTCTGTCATTTTTAATCATGTTCCTTGGTTATTTAGCTCCAGGTCGGGGGTCATTTTCTCATAAGAGGGTGTTTTTGAAGACCAGCAAGTTAATAGAAGATTGTGATCACTTGCTGCCGTCCTCACCACTTCAAAAGCCGTTATCAATTCTAGTAGCGGGCATGTCACGAAGATATTGTCGATTGTTGATTGTGAATCTGCTCGTTCCCAGGAAGGGATTCGATTAGCATCAGGGAAAACTGCGTCAAGGTGAAGAAAGTCTCTTGATTTCATTAGTTTCATCCATTGAATGGCACGTTGATCTGCCGGTGTTTTATTACTCTTTAGTTTGTTTTCAGCTCCTTTGTTTTTGCACCCAATGTTTAAATCGCCACATATAAGAATGTGGTCCACCTGATAGGTAAATTGCACTGAATCAATTTCAGTCTTTATCATTTCCAAACATTTTTTGGTTCAATTGAAGCTGGATTCCAATATGTATTGATGATTATAAGAACCTTTGTCTTGTTGTCTTTTTTCTTAGCTATAGCTACTGTCCAATTTAATTTTACCACTAGCATAGATTGATTTTCTTTCAGTTTTTGGTCGAGCATGATTCCACAGCCTTTGCAGATGGCCATCAATAAGCCCGAGGTAGGGCGACCTGCAATGCCTTTTTTAGCCGGTGCTACTGCAATTTCGTAGCCATCCAGGGAAGGACTTTGTAAGAGCCATGTCTCCTGGAGGCATATGATTTCGTAGTCCCCTAGCTGTATGTCCCCAGGGATGGTTAGATGCAGAAATCCATGAGTGTTCCATGAGCACATCCTAATTAATTGTTGATCAGTTGGCGGGCGAAGTTTGCTTTCCTGGGTGTGCTCTTGGAGCCTGAGTGGCTATCTTTGTCGTTGGAGGGTCAAGGCTTTCCGAAGCCAGGACCACATGGCCTGAAGTGAGAGGCCGGTTTCCGCTCTAGTTGTTGCTGGGTGCATGTCATTCCACACACTTCTTGAAAGTTTAGGGGATGACCCATTGTTTAAATCTTGAGTTTGCTTGCTCAGCATCTGTGTCTCCTCTTGAATGTCTTTCATATTAGGTTTAGGTTTGTTTTTATTGCCCACAGTGTGGGGCCTTGTAGGTTCCTTGGAGTTTACTGCAGATGGCATGTAGAGGTCGTTCGAGGCAAGGTTTGCTCTACCGGACGAAGAATTTATGGTTTTCTTGTTCGATCTACTATGTTCAGATGGGTTCTCTTTAAACCCGTTATGACGTGAATGTATTTTCAGGTCGTTTTCCTTTTCTCTGGGTCTGGTCTCTCTGATATTTCTGGTTGATTCGGTTAGGTCATAACCCATAATTAGCAGATCTTCAGTTGCTGCTCTCAAGAGATTGTTCACTGTAAATGATGTGATGTAAAGATGGCTAATGGCCTTTTGATGATGATGACTTGAATCAACAATTTTCAGGTCCAATGTCTTTACTGAGCGCAGTTTTGGGATATGATGGAATAATTCTATCACCGCTCTTCTGTTTAAAGTGACTTCATAACGGTTTCCAGGAATCTGTTCCAACTTGAGTATCCATCTTGTTTCTCATTATGTTTTTTTTTATGGTAGACATCTGTTCTTGATTTATACTGGACTATTTTCGCTGCCTTATCTTGCTCCAACTGGTAGTTTCATCTACTTGACGCTACTTCTGGGGGTAGTTGTTTAGATCTGGGAAGCCTGTTGTAGTTGGACTCAACTAGGCGCTTTCTTACGGTGTTTGATTTTTTTGTCACTTCATTTCGATGGGCACCTACAGATTCAGAGGAATTCGGTGGGGAGTGTTTCCGGGATTGAAACTTTTTTTTGTGTATCTCCATTAGGTGGAGTCTCTTTTCCTCCAAAGTGCAAAATATGGGCTCTGTTAGAGCTGAACCATCCATGCTGGACTGTACAGGTTGGAGGACTGTGTTATGTGTTTCCAATTTTCCACTAGGGCCCGGCTGAAGACTAGGTATGGCGTCACTTATGTGTTGCGTAATGTTCATCATATCTGCGTTTCAAAGAAAATCATCTATTGATCTAGGAGACCAGGTATCTCGGTCCGTTGACCTTTGTTCGAATTTCTAATACTTCTTTTGGGATTGTTCTTGGTGTAGGTTCAATCGTTTGCACCTTTAAGAGGAGTGGAGGTGAAGTAGTTTTGCATTTTGTTTGCCCCAACTGCTGAAAGATGGGCTCTAATAATGGTTTAGCACCGCTTGATGCATTCATTCCAGACGTGTGGTTAGCAGATAAGATGCTTACAGTTGTTGATGGCGGGGTGGCTGTTGAGTCAATGAAGGGTAAGGTTTGTGTTCCTTCTGTCTTATATGTTTTCTCCACGTCGGCAAAGTCTTTTGGGGCTGCTAGGCCTTCTTGTGAGTTGAGGGCCAAGCAAGGCTGTTGGTTAGCAGGGGTATAAGCAGACTTTGTTTTTGACTCAACAGCCATAATGTACCCTTCTAAGAAGATGAGTTTGGTTAGCATCATTGCTTGAATCGATGTATGATCCTTAAGAGAGTCGCTGATTGACTCATATAGTTTAGTGAAGAGTGGGAGGGCAATGGTTATTGCAGACATCAATGTGCACATGTCCGTTTTTTTCGATGGCGTTTCTCTTGCAGGTGTGAAGTTTTGAGGTATGGGTCTAGTCATGGGAGATGGAGATGTCCGGGAAGTTGCTGATACTCTCCCTTGATGGCAACTTCTGTTGGGCAAGTCTCTTGGAGGTTTTTGAGGAGGGCTATAATGAGAGGGGTTTGAAAGTGGAGAGTCGATCGCTTTACCAGGTAGTTAATTGATTCCAAGGATGCTTTTCTCAGGTGTATTTCTCTTCCTCCCAGGATGGTAAGAAGAGCAAGGGTCTTCCTGGCTTTCGTCGTTGATTTCTTTTGTCAGGTCTGGGTCCAGATCTATTAGGTGGTCGACAAAATCACATTTAGAAGGAAGAAGAGTTTCTGGGATTTTTTGACATTGACCCGGCTTTCTTATAGATGTTGGGGTCTTCTGCGCTTGAGGTTAAGTTGCAAGGCTCTTTGACAAGAGCGTCATAGTGCTATTCCCTTGTGGGTTGTCATCATATACAGTTCTTGTTTCATGTTGAGCAACTTGACTGTCCATATTATTATAACAATGTATTTCAGTTTTGGAGCTTTCAGCAGTGCATTGGGCCCCTGATTCTTTCGTGGTCTTAAGGAATGCTGAAAGATTCATAGGTGATTGGCTCGACGCTATTTCTTCCTCCATAGGAGAGGAATCCCTTGTTGGAGGGGCCAGAGGAGCCAGTTCTCCGTCACTAGACTGCCTTCTCAGCCTTTCTGTGGGCAAGTTCAATGGGTCCGGCCTTTGTTGGATGTAAAGGTTAGACTTCCGAGTGGCTACAGCAAGTTTACGCTGTTTGCACTGCTTCAAGCATTTCGGCGTCTGTACGTTCTTTGGATCTTTCTTGAATGACTTTAGAATGTTTGGCAACAAAAATCTGATAAAGGTTTTAGCGGTGGAAGCATTTTTTCCCACTTATTTTTGCTGAGGTAATGCTCGTACCACGACCTCTATGAGTATTAGAAGATTTGGTACTGTGGGCTTGCCTCAGAGAGGACTTGGCTGGTTTCTTAATGATTAACTGTATTTCATCAATTTCTTGTAAGGCATCTCTCAAGTTTCTTTGTCTTTTTTTGTGTTAGGGAAATCACTTAAATCTTCCTCTTCTTGGACAGAGTCCAAGCTGTAATTTCTGCCATTTTTTGCTAAGTGGCTAGATCGCTCAGTTGGGGAATCAGCGGGTTAACATATATCAGCGCTTTTACTGAGACAAAGTTTGGGGGCGGGGCCACAAGTTGTGGGCTCAGCGTTGTCCGGATGGTCTCTTGAGAGGACTCGCACAAGCTTAGCTGCCGCTCAATCTGAGGCAGCCCATCGGATACTCTGTCCCTATCCTCGCCCCCCTCCTGCACCTCCGAGCCTCTCGCAGGATCGTTCGACTCGCCGCCATCGAGGGCAGCGTCCCGCAAAGCGCCATGCGGGGAATCGGCTCCACCCCCAGCGGACGCCACAGACGCCAGAGCCGGCCGAGCCGAAGGACCCAGAGCCGTCCCCCCTCCGGGAGACGACGGTGAATTTGGCTGGGCGGGACAAACTGGGGTCTGCTTAAAGGCTGGGGGGTCAGCATTGTTGTAATGAGTAGCCCATTGTGGGGGTGACTAGAGAGGGGTTTTGGCTCCAAAAACTTGTCATTGATACCATCAATTGACCCTGGTTTACAGTGGGGTGGGTCTAAATTGCTCTCCGGATAACTGGCAGCCTCCAAGGCACAAGGCCTTGATTGGTCTGGGCTTACTACGGTAGTGACGCCCGTCTCTGGGGTAATGGAGCAACAGGGGGTTTCAAGTACCTGGTGAAGTTCCGCTGGTTGATGCTGCCAGAGACGGGAGCTTTTTAAACAGCGTTGGGCATCTTCTTCCAATAGGGGTGCAGGAATAGGCGAGAGGGCCGTCTTAGCAGTCTTTGCCGTCTTGCCTGTCATGACTGCAAGACTGCCACTCTCCGCCACTCCATGTCCGCTCCGCAGACTGAATAGGCTTATGTAGGTTCTAGGCACACCTCCTCTGTGCTAGCAAGGGACAACAGACTCTGGATAGCGGACTGCAAGACTGCCACCCTCCGCCACTCTGCGTCCGCTCTGCGGACTGAATAGGCCTTTGTAGGTTCCAGGCACACCTCCAGGCACACCTCCTCTGTAGTAGCAAGGGACAACAGACTCTGGATAGCAGACTGCAAGACTGCCACTCTCTGCCACTCCGCGTCCGCTCCGCAGACTGAATAGGCCTTTGTAGGTTTTAGGCACACCTCCTCTGTAGTAGCAAGGGACAACAGACTCTGGATAGTGGACTGCAAGACTGCCACCCTCCGCCACTCTGCGTCCGCTCTGCGGACTGAATAGGCCTTTGTAGGTTCCAGGCACACCTCCAGGCACACCTCCTCTGTAGTAGCAAGGGACAACAGACTCTGGATAGCAGACTGCAAGACTGCCACTCTCTGCCACTCCGCGTCCGCTCCGCAGACTGAATAGGCCTTTGTAGGTTTTAGGCACACCTCCTCTGTAGTAGCAAGGGACAACAGACTCTGGATAGCGGACTGCAAGACTTCCACCCTCCGCCACTCTGCGGACTGAATAGGCCTTTGTTGGTTCCAGGCACACCTCCAGGCACCCCTCCTCTGTAGTAGCAAGGGACAACAGAGTCTGGATAGCGGACTGCAAGACTGCCACTCTCCGCCACTACGCGCTTTAATTATTTAACAAATTGGTCCCAGAATTACTAGTTTGTGGGGAGAGGGGTCCCTGAGAACCCTTTGGTTTAGAACTGTTCATCCAAATCCAACCAACAAGTGAAAAGTTAGTAGCCTCTCTCAACCCCACCGCTGCAAAGCACCAACCCCCATATTAAGGTTTTAAGGCGCAGGGGGCATCCCCTTCTCTGTTGAATATTTTTAAAGCAACTGGATGGATTTACCCCAAACCAGTCAAGACATTTAAGCCCACACTTTGTGCCCACGTTGTTTTTTATCTGGCCCAAATCTATCCAGCAATTTTCGCGCTACTGCTGTTCAAAAACAGCACTTTTTCTCTATGGGAAATTGATTGGGCTAAAAACTGTGAAACTGTGGCATTTTGTTTTCTTTATAATTTTTCCATTTCAAAAGTTTTGTTCCCAAAATGTGCCTTGGCAAACTTTACGTTTTGAAATATTTCATTCAAATCCATGCAGCAAATGAAAAGCTTTTAGCAATCGAATTTTGGGAGAAAATGGCTGCTTTTTCACTTCTGAAATGCCTTTCAGCATCTCTGCTGCAAAGCACTATAGAAGATATCTCTATAAATGTTTACTTTGGGAGAAGGGGACACTGCCTTCTCCATTACATTTAAAAAAAGTGCTGGAGACAGTAACTCCAGACTTCCAATTGATCGTGAGTCAATGCTTCGTACCGAAGTTGTTTCGGACCTAGTCCAATTCCGTACATGACGAAAATTGCCCTTTTTTGTCTATGGAATATTTAATGGGGAATAGGCCGAAAATCCTTTTTTTTGTTTCCTTTATAACTTTTTACTTTTTAACGGATCTTTCCTAACATTCCTGTATGGGTGTATATAGGGGGGGGGGGCGTTAGGGCGGGGCTTGTGCGTACAAGCATGAATGTTCTTGCCGTTTGAAACTGCTAAGCGTTTTGCTATAATGTAAAAGGCAACATGTATTCAATGTAAGGTCTAACACATACATGAGGATGCTTTGAATATAAGGCTAACACAGGGAAGTGGAAGTGCTTTGAGTACATCTCTGCTGTTTGAGACACTATGTTGCTATGCAGTATAGACTGGCCTTTTATCTAGGCGTTATATTCTAAGTATGCCATGTTGCGCTGCTATTTAAGCGTACAGCACATTGCTTGCGTGCTTCTAACCACTATATTGTAGCACTGCTTTCTACTTGGCCTTGTCAGGTCAAAGCTAGATCACTGATATGAGGGGAATACTGACATGAAATGGTATCTCATGCGCTAATTTTACCCTGCAGAGGCAGAATGGGTCCTACCAGGACATCCCCCCTAGATGCCAGGCGATGGGAAAATGAGCTGCATCATCCCTCTACATCTACTGCCACCACAGTTTACCGCTTCTCCCCTTGGCAAGGGATACCACTTTTTCTAGGCAATTTTTGAAATAAATCAGATCTCTTTGGGGTATTCAGTGGTGCTCAGATCGGTCACTATTTAGTGCTTAGATTTCTATGAAGCTTTACACATTCTACCAATTACACACTTTAATGTGTGTCTGTCTGACGTGTGTTATAGACATGCTTTATACATGATTCATCAGGCATGTGTGTCTCTTGTCCTGATTCTTCAGGCAAGGTCATCAGTTGGCCATTTATATCCCATTGCACATTCACAGGATTATCAATAGGGCTTCCCTCTCCTCTTAAGTCCGAGGAGGACAGGGTGTCCACAGTGGCATTAAGATGTCAGAAAACAGGCCATGTTCTACTTTGAGATCTTGCAATATATCCCCTGCATCTGGTGTCCAGGGGACCCTCTGAGCCTTCAGTTCATCCTCAGCAGGCTGGCGTAGGGGTGGGCCATGCCTCCTCTGCGTAGGGGTGGGCCATGCCCCCTCTGCGTAGGGGTGGGCCATGCCCCCTCTGAGCCTTCAGTTCATCCTCAGCAGGCTGGCGTAGGGGTGGGTCATGCCCCCTCTGAGCCTTCAGTTCATTCTCAGCAGGCTGGCGTAGGGGTGGGTCATGCCCCCTCTGAGCCTTCAGTTCATCCTCAGCAGGCTGGCGTAGGGGTGGGCCATGCCTCCTCTGCGTAGGGGTGGGCTATGCCCCCTCTGAGCCTTCAGTTCATACTTAACAGGCTGGCGTAGGGGTGGGCCATGCCTCCTCCTTCAGTTCATCCTCAGCAGGCTGGCGTAGGGGTGGGTAATGCCCCCTCTGAGCCTTCAGTTCATTCTCAGCAGGATGGCGTAGGGGTGGGTCATGCCCCCTCTGAGCCTTCAGTTCATCCTCAGCAGGCTGGCGTAGGGGTGGACCATGCCTCCTCTGCGTAGGGGTGGGCCATGCCCCCTCTGAGCCTTCAGTTCATACTTAACAGGCTGGCGTAGGGGTGAGCCATGCCTCCTCCTTCAGTTCATTCTCAGCAGGCTGGCGTGGGGGTGGGCCATGCCTCCTCTGAGCCTTCAGTTCATTCTCAGCAGGCTGGCGTAGGGATGGGCCATGCCCCCTCTGCGTAGGGGTGGGCCATGCCTCCTCTGAGCCCTCAGGCTGGCGTAGGGATGGGACATTCCTCCTCTGCGTAGGGGTGGGCCATGCCCCCTCTGAGCCTTCAGTTCATTCTCAGCAGGCTGGCGTAGGGGTGGGCCATGCCCCCTCTGCGTAGGGGTGGGCCATGCCCCCTCTGAGCCTTCAGTTCATTCTCAGCAGGCTGGCGTGGGGATGGGCCATGCCCCCTCTACGTAGGGGTGGGCCATGCCTCCTCTGCGTAGGGGTGGGCCATGCCTCCTCTGCGTAGGGGTGGGCCATGCCCCCTCTGCGTAGGGGGGGGCATGCCCCCTCTGAGCCTTCAGTTCATCCTCAGCAGGCTGGCGTAGGGGTGGGTCATGCCCCCTCTGAGCCTTCAGTTCATTCTCAGCAGGCTGGCGTAGGGGTGGGTCATGCCCCCTCTGAGCCTTCAGTTCATCCTCAGCAGGCTGGCGTAGGGGTGGGCCATGCCTCCTCTGCGTAGGGGTGGGCCATGCCCCCTCTGAGCCTTCAGTTCATACTTAACAGGCTGGCGTAGGGGTGAGCCATGCCTCCTCCTTCAGTTCATTCTCAGCAGGCTGGCGTGGGGGTGGGCCATGCCTCCTCTGAGCCTTCAGTTCATTCTCAGCAGGCTGGCGTAGGGATGGGCCATGCCCCCTCTGCGTAGGGGTGGGCCATGCCTCCTCTGAGCCCTCAGGCTGGCGTAGGGATGGGCCATTCCTCCTCTGCATAGGGGTGGGCCATGCCCCCTCTGAGCCTTCAGTTCATTCTCAGCAGGCTGGCGTAGGGGTGGGCCAGGCCCCCTCTGCGTAGGGGTGGGCCATGCCCCCTCTGAGCCTTCAGTTAATTCTCAGCAGGCTGGCGTGGGGATGGGCCATGCCCCCTCTGCGTAGGGGTGGGCCATGCCTCCTCTGCGTAGGGATGGGCCATGCCTCCTCTGCGTAGGGGTGGGCCATGCCCCCTCTGCGTAGGGGTGGGCCATGCCCCCTCTGAGCCTTCAGTTCATTCTCAGCAGGCTGGCGTAGGGATGGGCCATGCCCCCTCTGCGTAGGGGTGGGCCATGCCTCCTCTGCGTAGGGATGGGCCATGCCCCCTCTGCGTAGGGGTGGGCCATGCCTCCTCCTTCAGTTCATCCTCAGCAGGCTGGCGTAGGGATGGGCCATTCCTCCTCTGCGTAGGGGTGGGGCATGCCCCCTCTGAGCCTTCAGTTCATTCTCAGCAGGCTGGCGCAGGGGTGGGCCATGCCCCCTCTGCGTAGGGGTGGGCCATGCCCCCTCTGAGCCTTCAGTTCATTCTCAGCAGGCTGGCGTGGGGATGGGCCATGCCCCCTCTGCGTAGGGGTGGGCCATGCCTCCTCTGCGTAGGGATGGGCCATGCCTCCTCTGCGTAGGGGTGGGCCATGCCCCCTCTGCGTAGGGGTGCTCCATGCCCCCTCTGAGCCTTCAGTTCATTCTCAGCAGGCTGGCGTGGGGATGGGCCATGCCCCCTCTGCGTAGGGGTGGGCCATGCCTCCTCTGCGTAGGGATGGGCCATGCCTCTTCTGCATAGGGGTGGGCCATGCCCCCTCTGCGTAGGGGTGGGCCATGCCCCCTCTGAGCCTTCAGTTCATTCTCAGCAGGCTGGCGTAGGGGTGGGCCATGCCTCCTCTGAGCCTTCAGGCTGGCGTAGGGGTGGGCCATGCCTCCTCTGCGTAGGGGTGGGCCATGCCCCTCTGAGCCTTCAGTTCATTCTCAGCAGGCTGGCGTAGGGGTGGGCCATGCCCCCTCTGCGTAGGGGTGGGCCATGCCTCCTCTGAGCCCTCAGGCTGGCGTAGGGGTGGGCCATGCCTCCTCTGCGTAGGGGTGGGCCATGCCCCCTCTGAGCCTTCAGTTCATTCTCAGCAGGCTGGCGTAGGGGTGGGCCATGCCCCCTCTGCGTAGGGGTGGGCCATGCCCCCTCTGAACCTTCAGTTCATTCTCAGCAGGCTGGCGTGGGGATGGGCCATGCCCCCTCTGCGTAGGGGTGGGCCATGCCTCCTCTGCGTAGGGATGGGCCATGCCTCCTCTGCGTAGGGGTGGGCCATGCACCCTCTGCGTAGGGGTGGGCCATGCCCCCTCTGAGCCTTCGGTTCATTCTCAGCAGGCTGGCATAGGGGTGGGCCATGCCTCCTCTGAGCCTTCAGGCTGGCGTAGGGGTGGGCCATGCCTCCTCTGCGTAGGGGTGGGCCATGCCCCCTCTGAGCCTTCAGTTCATCCTCAGCAGGCTGGCGTAGGGGATGGGCCATGCCTCCTCTGCGTAGGGGTGGGCCATGCCTCCTCTGCGTAGGGGTGGGCCATGCCTCCTCTGCGTAGGGGTGGGCCATGCCTCCTCTGCGTAGGGATGGGCCATGCCTCCTCTGAGCCTTCAGGCTGGCGTAGGGGTGGGCCATGCCCCCTCTGAGCCTTCAGTTCATTCTCAGCAGGCTGGCGTAAGGGTGGGTCACCAGCCGCTTCTGCTGGCTCTTGTAGCATTTCTCACAACTTTACGAGACTAGAGGATGCTGACATATATGTTTGTCTTGCACCCCTTGGCACCAGCCCCCTTTAGAACACAGCCTACAATGTAGTATCAGATGGGCAAAGGGTCCCTTGTTTGTCCACTTTCATCCAGTTTTTGAACCTAGACGCATGTCTTTTACCAATTAAATATAGACAATGCCACAACTTGATTTTTGTATCAAAATATATCACCATTTTATTTTCGTATAAAAATATGTAGCAACTTTCTGTTTTTTTACATATACATGAACAAAATATACACGTTTCTTTAGAAGAAAAAAATCATAAGGGAGTATTTACTTTTCACTTGTTTTTTCTCACTATTTTTCCATATTCAAGTAAAACAATTATTCTATTCTGACAACCATTCTCTAGGGCAAGTCATTCGGAAGCAGTTCATTTTCAATCTATTGTGCTATCTAAATTTCACCCCAAGATCTTCTCTGTCGATCCCATCTACTGTATGAAAGACGACCGATAGTCTGCTTTTTGTTTTCACATAGATGGTATTTCATTCATCCATTCTCCCATTACACCAACATACATACCCGACATGTTTCATTCCTCATGTCCACTCTCATACTTATTACCAGGAAATTCTTCAGGCGAAGAAAAAACACAATACACAACACACAAATCGTGTTTCAAAATTGCTGCTTGTCCTCAATATTCGCCTGGTTTCAGGTTCCTTTCTTGTCCCTTTCAAGTACTCTAGGTCAATCTCTGGATGATATTTCTGTGAAAAAACAAGATATATAAAGATGGTTCTTTTCGTAACCAGTCTTTTAAATGTAGTTCAACTCCTATATTTTTTTTTAGAAACATATTTCCTTTAATAGGTTCATTAGTCCCTATCCATCTTCTTTTTCACTATTACATCCCTTTTAAACTTGTTCGGCAAACCGTCACAACATTTTGCTGATACAGTTCTCTCTTCGTTATCATCCTCACGCTAATATTTGAAAAACGTCTAAGGGGAATCTTAAGAACACCAACTTTTTTAATTCTATATTATACTTCTGTCTCCTGAGTTTTGAATCCTGGAAAATGCTTATCATGTAATCTGTGGCTATTCTTGATGTTACACTATCACTGTAATGGACTCGTACAGCTCTCTCTTATAAGTTCCCGTTCCCCAATATTTACACCATCCTATAAATACCTGTAGGGTGCTTTTCCGATGGATTACTCGTTCACCTCCTAAGTTTGCCAGGTCTTATTCTTGAGCCTGCTTTTCTTGTTATTCAAAGTTTTTCAGGGGTATTTCACTTCTTCTTATACCTGTGTGGTAATTTGGGGAACAGAGTATCACTTGTCGTTCTAGTTAATTATTAATAACATCAATCACATTCCCTTGTTGTATCATTGTATTTTTTACCTCTTTATGAGCTATTCTTTGTCACAATGCTTAATTCCAGGGATTTATAGCCTTCCTTTTGGAGTTGTAATGGTTGCAGCAGCTCTTTAATGTCTTCTCATTTAATCTGCCGGCACGGGCTGTGGGATGGTTTTTGTATTACCTGTGTAGGTGAGATATTTAGATTTACTTAAAGAGTGTCTGTCTCTCTTATACTTTTATCATTCTAATTTGCTGGCTACCTCTAGTCATACGATTCATTCAGCTTACAATGGTTATCTCTGTGGTTCCCGTTCTTTTTTCTGTGCAGTCTCCTGCGCTCCCAAAATTTCCGCTCCTGTGTACTTTTTCATCACGCTCAATCCCGATCGGGATCCGGGTTAGAGGAGGCGAATCTTCCTCTCTCCTTGGGTCCTTCTTCCACGTCCTACTCCCGCTGCCTGCTGCTTTCCATCTGTCTAGCCTTCCGTTTGCTGTATTCTTTGTCTTCCATGTTTTCTAATCATAGTGACATCATCACGTCTCTTCCGCGTTTTTTAAGGTCCTTTCCTCAAAATATGTCCTATGTTATTCCTGTTCCCTTGGTGATTTTTTTCGGTGCTGTGCTCCCGTTCTGTGCTAGTATTCACTTACCTTTTTCTCTCTAATCAGCGGTGGGCGACGTTATACATCAGGGATTGCTGTATAATACTCCTTCTCCCTTCTCTGCATAAGGCACTCCTGATGGTTTCTAACAGAAAACTGTGTTTTCTTCTTTTTACACTTATGTTTGTTTACCGTTTCCTCGCTGCTCAGTGATGAGTAGAATACCAACACGGGATCGCCGTGTGTCATTCATTATCTTTGCCATCCCCCAGCTCATCTGTATGCTCCATATTATTCGATGTATCTGTAACTTGATGGTAACACAGGGACGCGGGTTCTTTTGGTTGATTCCTACATTACTCGGGTCTTTCATTTAGTCTGATTTCCATGCTTCTTGTCAGGAAAATGAATTCTTTTTCCTTTTTTAGAAGTCTCTTGCGGTCCATGTTGGTATCATTACTTACTTTCAGTTTAAAAATCACTGACCATCTCAACTCTTCGGCTTTGTGTATTTTTTCTATAAAGTGTCCCACTAATGGTGCTGCGTGAACACGGTTCTTGATACAGCTCTTATGTTCTGTTATCCTTGTTTTCACCTTTCTTTCTGTTTTTCCCACATATGTTTTCTCACACGGGCACCAAATGCAATATACCACAAATGTGGAATTGCAATTTGTCAGGGCTCCCTTGTTTCCATTTTGTCTCCAAGCCTAAGTCAATTCCTACTGTTTTTCTGGTCTGTTGACAGCATGTACAGCTTCGACACGGGTAATGACCCATTGGGGACTTCAATCCCCACTTTTCTGTTAATGTAGGTTGCTTTTTCTTTTGTGATGTGATGTCATTCCTCATCACTTGGTCCTTGAATGTTTTACTCCTTCGAAATGAAAACAGAGATTTCTCTTCTGGACTATTACTTTTTTCCAGGATCTTCCAATTGCGATAGATGATTTTTCTAATTCTATTTGATAGATTACTGTGTGTTAGCAAATACTATGCTACTTTTTTCATTTTTCGTTGGTTTTTGTTGGTACTCAAGGAGGGCCTCTCGGTTATTGTTATCTGCTCTCTTCATTGTTTTTTTTGTCAAGTTTGCCGGATATCCTCGATTTTGCAGATTTTTTCTCAATTTTCTCTCTCCTTCTCTGTAGTCTTCTCTATTGGTATTGTTCCGCTTGAGCCTTTAGAAATTGGCCGAAAGGCAAGTTGTCTCGTATATGGACTGGATGAAAACGTAGTGCAGAATGGCATTACGATTGGTGGGTTTTCTGTATGGTTTCACAAATAGTCTTCCGTTCGTAGCATCCACTTTTATTGTGATGTCCAAGTAGTTGATCTCTTCTTTGCTGTAGTTGTAGGTAAATTTCAGATTTTGATTTTGTAGATTTACCCATGCAAAGAACTCTAACATCGTATTTCCAAATTAGCAGCACATCATCTATATGTCTTTTCCATAATTGGATGTTGTCTATGAATGGATTACTTACTATCTTGATGATGCTTTTTTCAAATGCCTCCATATACAGGTTGGCTATACTGGGGGCTAGTGTGGCCCCCATTGCCGTTCCCTGTATTTGCTTGTAATAATTTCCATTGAAAAGTAAATAGTTCTCAGTGAGTGCTACTTCTGCGCACCAAAGGATAAACGAGCTCGGGGTCTTACTGTCTCTTGTTTCGCTCAGCAGTTTTTCCTCTACGACTTCCAATGATGCCCTCTGTGGTATGTTTGTATAAAGAGCCACCACGCCTAAGAATATTAGAATTTCTTCTTTGGGATTGAATGGTCTCCCCTCTATTTCTTTTATTAGCTGTGTCGTATCCTTTACGAAGGACTCCATCTTTTTAACCATTGGTTGCATGAATATATCCGCAAACTTAGAGAGGGCTTCTAGAACCGAATCACATCCTGACCCGATTGGTCTCCCTGGTGGTCTAGTGAGGGATTTATGGATCTTAGGGAGAACATAGAATTGCATATCTCCAGCACCTCTCTTATATGCCCCCTCTGAGCCTTCAGTTCATTCTCAGCAGGCTGGCGTAGAGGAGGGTCACCAGCTGCTTCTGCTGGCTCTTACAGCATCTCTCCAGCACCTCTCTTCTGTGCCCCTCTGAGCCTTCAGTTCATTCTCAGCAGGCTGGCGTAGGCGTGGGTCACCAGCCGATTCTGCTGGCTCTTCTAGCATCTCTCCAGCATCTCTCCAGCATCTATATTTCAGGGTCCAGGATTTCTCTTCTCATTCCATTGGTGCAGAATTACTCCATGGTTGAACTGGACATGGGGGTCCAGTATATCTCTCCACTCATGTCTCCTTTGTACTCAGTATTTGGGAGAATACCGAAGCCCTGATATCAAGGATATTCTGTGTGGGCACATGCCACAACTGCCACGCCCATAAAACCTCTGGCAACTGCTCCGTGCTGCAATGCCATGGGGTGGGTTATCTGGGTTCTCCTGATCAGGCCCCCCCCCCAAGTTCTGCATTAACCTGTTCCAAGCTGCAGGGGAAGGGCTGCCATTGCAGGATTAGCTCCATGCATTGGCAAAGCTGTGGAAAGGAGAGGTCTTTTGCAAAGTGGGCCTCAATGCACACACGTGTGTTTCTTGACTGCGTCAAATAAAAAGAAGCCCTTTCCCCTGTAAGCCTCACATCAAAGTGTAAAGAGACCACATTCTTTCGGTGTGAAACGTAGGAAAGCTCAGCTGCTTTTTTACTTGGCACACACGGATGAAGCTCATTCTCGCAGTGGTACCAACGTAACGGGGGGCAGCCTTTTCACGATGAAGGCAGATACATGCGTTGAGCAGCTTCAACGCATGGACCTGCTCACCCTGCCACCCTCCCGCACTGCCTCCGGGCCACCCCTTGCACTGGGGTGTGTATCTGTACCCATACAGCCCCCCTTTTTTCTTCCTGTACTTATCAGACCTACCCTGTCTGCTGCCTTAAACATAGGACTTGCAAATTGCTGGCTGCATTACCACTGTTTGTTGCCTTTATTATTTATTTATTGTTATTTATCTGTTTCTCCTCTGCTTTGCACTTTCCACTTCTCCCTCCTTCCGTGCACTTTTCCCCTTCCCCTCTCCCATGCACTTGCGCGTTCTCAATCTCACTGGGCCTAGTAAGATCGCTGTTTTGTTCTCCCCTGTTCCCCTCCTTTGCCTTGTCGCGCTCTGAAACACTTGTGTATGAGCGCGATAGAAATAAAATATCAATCAATCAATCAATCAACGGATGGCGATGCTTCCTTTGCCACAATGCCTTGCTTCTCGGCACTATGCTTGTTCCAATGCAGCAGGTGCTTTTCTTTTTATCACTGGTCTGGTCTGGGGATGCTCAGGCAGAGCTTGTCAGGATGCAGTCGTCTAGGTGTCTTCTGACACTGCAAGGCCTTGCTTCTTGGCGCTGTGCTTCTCAGCGCTATGCTTATTCCGATGCAGCAGGTGCTTTTCTTTTTATCACTCATCTGGTCTGGGGAGGCTCAGGCAGAGCTTGTCAGGATGCAGTCGTCTAGGAGTCTTATGACACTGCAAGGCCTTGCTTCTTGGCGCTGTGCTTCTCGGAGCTGTGCTTATTCCGATGCAGCAGGTGCTTTTCTTTTCATCACTCGTCTGGTCGGGGGATGTTCAGGCAGAGCTTGTCAGGATGCAGTCATCTAGGAGTTTTCTGACACTGCAAGGCCTTGCTTCTTGGCACTGTGCTTCTCGGAGCTGTGCTTATTCCGATGCAGGAGGTGCTTTTCTTTTCATCACTCGTCTAGTCGGGGGATGCGCAGACAGCGCTTGTCAGGATGCAGTCGTTTAGGAGTCTTTTGACAATGCAAGGCCTTGCTTCTTGGCACTGTGCTTCTCGGCGCTGTGCTTATTCTGATGCCGCAGGCGCTTTTTTTTTCATCACTCATCTGGTCTGGGGATGCTCAGGCAGGGCTTGCCAGGATGCAGTCGTCTAGGAGTTTTTTACACAATCATTTCTTTGAACTGCAGAGGCTTTACCCACTTATTGTCCCCCACAGGTTCCCTTGCACGTATAATGACCCATACTGGTTTATGTCTCCAGGAAACCTGGCTGATCTCCCCTGTTATAATGAACGGATATTCGATATATCAGTCATTAGCTAAAAAAGGCCTACGAGGGAGGCCCTATTGGGGTTTGATCATAGGAGTACTGCATGTCGTAAAAACACCAATTGCGACGATATTCTTGTTGCTGTTGAAGTGGAAAGTTATTATGGTGGTGTTATGGAAAGAATTCTGGTAATCAGCCTATCCAATCTGCCGGGGGCCAACCGAAGAGAGAGTATTTAGGAGGCCATGCATGATCTACTGGTCTTATGGACCCTGGTCCCCGGGAATACAGCTATCATAGTTACTGGTGACTTTAATTGCCACATTATAGGGGGCAAGGGGACCCTGTTAATCCTCATCTAATACCCAAGAGTGCTATGACTCACTCTCTTGATGACCCAGAGGGCCTTTGTTGGTTGGACATTTTCTGTAGTTGGGATTTGGAAATGGTAAATGGAAGGACTCTTAGTGATTGCCCCGGGAATCATACCTGGAAAAGTGGCAAAACCCAGAGGACACTTGATTATATTTTTGTCAGTCCTGAAATTGCGCCCCGAGCTAAGGATATGAAGGTAAATCCTAACTTGTGGAGTGACCACGATTCACTAACTCTAACGTTTGTTGCTGACGAAGTTTATCATAATCTTAAACCTATGGGTAATATGCGAGTTAACCATGCTGCGACTTGTATATATTGGTCGGAAAGAAATATAGCTAAATCAGGTCTGGCAGTACCAGCAGAGCCTATTCTTGATTGTAATCCATTTATGAAAATGTTGGTAAGTGCTATTGAGAAATGGTTTTCCTTATTTACTAGAACCCATGCTACTTCAATCGTGGGGATTATTGTTAAAACTAAACCCTATGATAGGAGCATAAGAGATGCCAAAAGGGAACTTAGAGCGGAAATACGTAGGGCAAGAAAAACTTGCGCTACTCATGATGCCTTCCATTCCATCTGCAGGACAATCAAGAATAGGTTTAGATCTAGTACGAAATCAAAGAGATATTTAAGAAAATCACACGATAGCAGGAAACAATCCAAGTGCTGCGCTCCAAGAACAACAGAAGTATCTGGGAGTTATTGGGGAACGCCAGGGGCAATGAGGAAATTCCTTTGATTAACTCCATTTGCGAACAACAATGGACGAGCTTCTTGGAAAGCCATAACATTCGGGCTAGTCAAGAAGGCGTGGTTGTAGTAAACTCTTCTCCCATCTTGCCCTCCTATTAAAGTGACCTGCGATCTGCTAATCTCAAAGATCAAGAGTTTAAAATCTTCTCGAGCACCAGCTCCTAACGGTTTAGCTAATATTGTACTTAAGAGCAAACTGGAATTCTTGGCAGGCCTATTAAAAATCCTCTTTGAAAAAGTATTGGCTGAGGGGAAAATACCACTATCATGGCAGAAAGCCATATTAATAGCAGTATTTAAGAGGGGTAACAAGATGGAGCCGGGTTAATTTAGACTACTGTCTATGTTAGATTGCACTGGCAAACTCTTTGCAACACTTTTATTGAAAGAGTTACAACTTTGGGTGGATAACTCAGGCCTGCTTAGTCGATTCCAGTGTGGATTCAGAAAAGGATACTGCACTACACTCAATCTTATAATTATGGATACCCTACGCATGAGAGCTAGAACAAGTAGTAATCCACCACTGTATGCTCTTTATGTGGATTTCAAAGCAACTTTCGATTCGGTATCTAGAGATAAACTATGGTTAAAATTAGAGTCAGTTGGCTGCCCAGATGCATTGCTATACTACCTGAGGTTATTACACCAAAACACTTAAGTATCCCTTAAACTTGACTCCCAGAGGAATATGACCAGACAGAGTACAAAACAGGGGAGTTAAACAGGGTTGCGTGACTGCACCTTTACTCTATAACCTGTTTGTTCATGACCTCCCTGTGACCGTATCAATTGTACATAATTGTCCCCCAATGATTGGTACTATCCATTGCCCAGTTTTGGCTTATGCTGATGATCTGATACCCAGTCGCGCCCCTGGGAGGAATCCCCAGGGTGACTGACATTCAAGCGACCATCAGACAGGCGTAACCTTGGGCCACAAGGTGCGTTCGAAGTGTCGATGAACAATGTGTCCTGCAATTCACACTAATTCTTGCAGCTAGGTGTTCTTCATGGACACGTGAGCCGAGTGATCCACTGCCAAGTCACAGGCAACGTTTTCTTTGTTCCAAACGTCAGTCTGAACCTACTGGTGCTGGAGAGGCCGTGGGAGGCAGCGCAGCTTGTCCCACCCACGGCGAGACAGCCCAGCGCCCCTCTAGCTTCCCCACTTGGGAGTCTGCCAAGACCATTGCGGTTTCAAAACAAAAACAAAATCCAGGGGCTCAGCCCGGGAAGCCTGCCCGCCGCCTGCAGCAGCATGGTGCTCCCCACAGTGATGGAGTCAGGCCGCTCTGCTGCCGGCCCACCCAGCCCAATCCACTCATCCTTCCCGACCACCTGTGGTCCCCTTTCGGGGGCAGGACGGAGAGACGGGCCAGAGACAGCATGAGCAGGGGGTCGGGTGGGACCGCTAGAGTCTTCAAACCCCAACCCGGTCACACAAGTGCTCCAGCCCTCACTCAGACCCACATGCTCCATCATTCCCTGACATGCCCCCATTATATGCCCTGTCCCTCCATTCCAGATCCACAATGCCCCCGCCGTTCCGGAATCCACCAAAAGGCCACATCCCTTCCTCCAGACCCATACCATGAAGTCCCATCCTCCCTCTACACAGCAATATAACCCATCCCGCCCCACAACCAATGAGCCCCCATTCTTCCCTCCAGACCCACACTAATGTGCCCCATCCCTCCATCCAGACGCACAACAATGTCCCCATCTCTCCCTCCAGACCCATAGCCATTTGCCCCATTCCTCCCTCTCAGAGCCTCACCAATATGCTCCATCCACCCTCTCAGACCCACACCAAGATGTGCCATACCTCCCTCTCAGATCCACACCAAAATACCACCATGCCTCTAGACCCACACCAAGATACCGCATCCCTCCATTCCAGAGCCCACCAAGATGCCACCAGCCCTCCATGCCAGACCCCACCAAGATGCCACCAATCCCCCTAGAGAACCATACCTTGATGCGCCATCCTCCCTCCACACAGGAAGATGCCCCCATCCAGCAGTCCAGACTCAAACCATGATATCCATCTCCACACACCAAGATGCCCTATCCCACCCTTCATACCCAGATACATTTGCCCCATCCCTCCCTCCAGACCAATGTGCCCCATCCCTGCCAGACCCACACCAAGATGTCCCCATCCCTCGCTCCTGGCCCACACAAAGATGCCCTATCCCACCCACACCAAGATGCCCCATCCCGCCCTCCCAACCAACACCTAGATGACCCCTGCCACCCTCAAGAACAGATGCCTCATACCTGTTCCAGACCGACACCAATGTGCCCTCATCCATTGCAGACCCCCCAGGATGCCACCATCAGTCCCTCAACACCCAGCAAGATTCCCCCATCCTGCCCTCCAGAACCACACTGTGCCCCCATTCCTCCCTCCAGACCCACATTGTGCCCCCAGACCCAAACCAATGTCTCTCATCCCTCCCATTAAACCCACACAAATGTGTCCCCTACCTTCCCTTCAGACACACACCAAGATGCCCCAGCCCACCCTCCCAGCCCACACCTAAATGACTCATGCCACCTTCCAGACCAACAGATACCCCATTCCTGTTCCCGACTGACACTAATGTGATCCATCCATTGCAGACCCCACCAAGATGCCACCATCGCTCCATCCACACAGCAAGATGCCCCATCCCGTCCTCCAGACCCACACCTAGATAACCCATCCCTCCCCCAGACCTGCAATGTGCCCCCATCTCTCCCCCAGACACAGACCAATGTCCCCATCCCTCCCATCAAACCCACACCAATTTGCCCCATCCCCTCCCTCCAGACCCCACCAAGATGCCACCATCCCTGCCTCTAGACCCACCCCAATATGTCCCATCCCTCCCCAGACCCACACCAATGTGCCCACATCCCTCCCCAGACCAATGTGCCCATCCCTTTCATCAAACCCACACCAATGTTCCCACCACCTCCCTCAAGACCCACACTGATGTCCCCATCCAAACTAGGATGCCCCATCGCTCCCCACAGACCCACACCAATGCATCCCTCCCATCAAACCGACACCAATGTGCCTTCATCCACTCACTCCAGAGCCACACCAAGATGTCCCATCTCACCCTCCAGATGCCCACAGATGTCCCCATCCCACCCACACCAGAATGCCCCATCCCACCTTCCAGACCATCAGATGCCCCATACCTTTTCCAGACCAACACCAATGTGACCCCATCCTTTGCAGACCCCACCAAGATGCCACCATCCCTCTATCCACACAGCAAGATGCCCCCATCTCGCCCTCCAGACCCACACCTAGATAACCCATCCCTCCCCAGACCCGCAATGTGCCCCCATTCCTCCCTCCAGACCCACATTGTGCCCCCAGACCCAAACCAATGTCTCTCATCCCTCCCATTAAACCCACACAAATGTGTCCCCTACCTTCCCTTCAGACACACACCAAGATGCCCCAGCCCACCCTCCCAGCCCACACCTAAATGACTCATGCCACCTTCCAGACCAACAGATACCCCATTCCTGTTCCCGACTGACACTAATGTGATCCATCCATTGCAGACCCCACCAAGATGCCACCATCGCTCCATCCACACAGCAAGATGCCCCATCCCGTCCTCCAGACCCACACCTAGATAACCCATCCCTCCCCCAGACCTGCAATGTGCCCCCATCTCTCCCCCAGACACAGACCAATGTCCCCATCCCTCCCATCAAACCCACACCAATTTGCCCCATCCCCTCCCTCCAGACCCCACCAAGATGCCACCATCCCTGCCTCTAGACCCACCCCAATATGTCCCATCCCTCCCCAGACCCACACCAATGTGCCCACATCCCTCCCCAGACCAATGTGCCCATCCCTCTCATCAAACCCACACCAATGTTCCCACCACCTCCCTCAAGACCCACACTGATGTCCCCATCCAAACTAGGATGCCCCATCGCTCCCCACAGACCCACACCAATGCATCCCTCCCATCAAACCGACACCAATGTGCCTTCATCCACTCACTCCAGAGCCACACCAAGATGTCCCATCTCACCCTCCAGATGCCCACAGATGTCCCCATCCCACCCACACCAGAATGCCCCATCCCACCTTCCAGACCATCAGATGCCCCATACCTTTTCCAGACCAACACCAATGTGACCCCATCCTTTGCAGACCCCACCAAGATGCCACCATCCCTCTATCCACACAGCAAGATGCCCCCATCTCGCCCTCCAGACCCACACCTAGATAACCCATCCCTCCCCAGACCCGCAATGTGCCCCCATTTTTCCCCAGACACAGCCCAATGTCCCCATCCCTCCCATCAAACCCACACCAATTTGCCCCATCCCCTCCCTCCAGACCCCACCAAGATGCCACCATCCCTGCCTCTAGACCCACGCCAATATGTCCCATCCCTACCCAGACCCTCACCAATGTGCCCCCATCCCCCCCAGACCAATGTGCCCATCCCTCTCATCAAACCCACACCAATGTGCCCATCCCCTCCCTCAAGACCCACACTGATGTCCCCATCCAAACTAGGATGCCCCATCGCTCCCCACAGACCCACACCAATGCATTCCTCCCATCAAACCGACACCAATGTGCCTTCATCCACTCACTCCAGAGCCACACCAAGATGCCCCATCCCACCCTTCAGCCCTACAGATGCCCACAGATGTCCCCATCCCACCCACACCAAAATGCCCCATCCCACCTTCCAGACCATCAGATGCCCCATACCTTTTCCAGACCAACACCAATGTGACCCCATCCATTGCAGACCCCACCAAGATGCCACCATCCCTCCATCCACACAGCAAGATGCCCCCATCTCGCCCTCCATACCCGCACCTAGATAACTCATCCCTCCCCAGACCCGCAATGTGCCCCCATTTCTCCCCCAGACACAGACCAATGTCCCCATCCCTCCCATCAAACCCACACTAATGTGCCTCCATGCCCCCCCTCCAGAGCCACACCAATGTCCCCATACCACCCAAATCAGGATGCCCATCCCTCGACAATGTGCCGCATCCCTCCCATCAAACCCACACCAATGTGCCCCATCCCTCCCATCAAACCCACACCAATGTGCCCCATCCCTCCCATTAAACCCACACAATGTCCGCCATCCCTCCCATTAAACCCTCACCAATGTGCCCCATTGCTTCCCTCAATGACCCACACCAAGATGCCCTAAAGCACCCGCCCAGCCCACACCTAGATGATCCACATGCCACCCTCCATACAAACAGATGCCCCATACCTGTTTCAGACCGACACCAATGTGCCCCCATCCATTGCAACCCCATCAAGATGCCACTATCCCTCCATCCACACAGCACGATGCACCCATCCTGCCCTCCAGACCCATACCTAGATGAACCATCCCTCCCCCCAGACCCACAATGTGCCCCCATCCCTCCCAGAGACCAATGTACCCAATCCCTCCCATCAAACCCACAACAATGTGACCCCATCCCCTCCCTCGAGAGCCACACTGATGTCCCCATCTCACCCAAACCAGTATGCCCCATCCCTCCCCAATGTGCCCCATTACTCCTATCAAACCCACACCAATGTGCCCCATCCCTCCCATCAAGCCCACACCATGTCCGCCATCCCTCCCATTAAACCCTCACCAATGCACCTCACCCCCGCCCTGCAGACCCATACCAAGATGCCCCATCCCACCCTCCAGACCAACAGATGCACCTTACCTGTTTCGGACCGACACCAATGTGTCCCCATCCATTGCAGACCCCACCAAGATGCCACTATCCCCCATCCACACAGCAAGATGCCCCATCATGCCCTCCAAACCCACACCTATATGAGCCATCCCCCCAGACCAACAATGTTCCCGCATGTCTCCACCAGACACAGACCAATGTCCTCCATCCCTCCCATCAAACCCACACCAATGTCCCCTATCCCCTCCAGACCCACACCAGGATGCCCCATCCCACCCTCCCAACCCACACCTAGACGACCCATGCCACCCTGCAGACCAACAGATGCCCCATACCTGTTTCAGGCCAACACCAATATACCCCCATTGTTAGGCAAGATTTCCACAGAGCTGGTAAATCTTCCTTTCCTGGTTCAACCCCAGAACTTTTTGCTTTTCTAGTGATATTTTTCATTAATACCTCAGTGAGTGGGAACCTTTTTCCACACTCACCCAATCTTTAACTCTTTTTATGGGTGTCATTTTTAAGACTCTCCATAGTGTATTTTTAAAGTTATCATTTTTAACAACTTATTGGCAATAAGTGCCTGTTGTTGCTGGGTTGCCCTAGGGGCTCCCCATTTAACTTTCCTGTGCTAACCTTGAGTGAACTACAGTTCCCAAAGGGAGAAAGGATCTTTGGATCCCTTTTACATTGTGTTAGGTGAAACCAGCACACCCCGCATTATGTGGATCCCCTTTCACACTAAAGCTGTAACAATTCTGTTACAGTGACAAGCTTACCTTTAATGGCTGGTGGCAGTGATACCTTTTACTAATTTTGTGCACCTTTACCGTGGGCTGTAATCACAGCTGCAGTAAAGGCACCTAAGGGTTCTCATTTTACCATAATGGCCCCTGTCTTCTTTTTCTGCCATTTTAGTGTTTCTTGTCGTTACTTGTTCCTTCCCCTTAGATCCAGGGCGCGAAATTCCTTTGTGTGAGTTTTGTCTTCGGTGGGAGTCCCCTAGACACCCCGCCCAAGCTCCAGTCAGTCTGTATGCACAGGAAGTGGGGGAGGAGTCCAAAAGTCCCCCTTCCTTTGTCTTACGCCTTGCTTCAACTGGGACAAATCCCAGTGGGGGGCTGGCTGTCCTAAGTGGACAACCAGACGCCCCTTTATTGTAAAATGCGGGGAGAGAATGCAGAGGTTGTGCTGTAGTTCATGATAAATACTGGTAACCTGGAAGCTGAAGTCATGTCCACCACTGGAACAGAAGAGGATGACGAAGGAAAAGCGGCAGAGATGATTTCCAGCGACCGGAGAGCTTGCTGTATAACCGGAGCCTGCAGCAGCCCTTCCTTCCAATCGACCTGGGGTCTCTGAAAAAGATGACCCGAACCGAGAGCCTGGTGAGACCCACTAGACTCAATAAGACCTGCATTTTGAGCCGTCCCACGGGTTGCTGCGACCTTGCGTTCTTGCAATACCCCAGTATCCTGAGACCTCCAGCCACTGTGTGGTGCAGTCTTCCGAGTTTCGAATCTCGCTGAAACTTCGTGGGCATCTTGGTGTATCTCCAGAGACACGAATGGAGTCCGAAAGGTCCCCTCACAAAAGTGCTGGACCTTTAAAATGACGAGAATTCAACCGCAATGTTCTGTCTTCTTCTGTGCTCCTTGAAAAGGTGCCAAATAAGCAGCACCACATTCAGCGATGAGGGAAATCTTGCCTAGAACCTTCTTCATCGATCCCTGCTGCAAAGTCCCTTCTGAGGTCTTGTGTTCAGTCTCCAGGACAAGGAACCCACTAACCGGGTATTTGGCTGCAGTCCCTGAAGTTATCCTGCTGGAATATCTTCTTCATTGCTGAGGTACTGTGTTGGCTTGGGTATATACTTACCTTAAGCCTTTTGGGATTCTGTGTAGTCCTGGGGTGTTTTCCGTGATTGGGAGGTCCCTCATCCAGTGCACCCAGCACCACTGCTAGAATCCTGCTGGGGTGTTTTCTGTGAAGCCCCTGGACCCTTTTCTAACCCTAGAAGTAAAGTACTCACCTGTTTGCCCAGTTTTCCTAAGGAACTCTGACTTTTGCTACTAAAGAACTTATTCTAACACTGCCTGTTGGTCACTAGTCCTAGTGACCCCCCTTCTGCCACTGAGAACACTCATGCTCCAAGAATAAGGGAAAGACTTTGAAGGGACTGGGACTTCTGCCTAGAAAAGAAATCAAGTGTTTTACTTACTTGTAAAGAGTTGGTTGGTAACTGTAATTCTAAGAGTGAACAGTTACAAAAGTTCTTACTGATCTTGAATGTGTGATGCACTATTCTTAAAAGTATGGTTAACATCTTTTCTTCCTTAACCACTGTTCTGCCAGTCTAATAGAAAGTAGATGTGAAGGTATTTTACTCTCCTGCGATTAGGTTGTGCCTCTTTACAAAAGTAATGTGTTGGTTTCACCAGATTATTCCTGTAGGGTAATTGTATGAGTGTCCTCCAACTGTTGGTATCACCAGGTTAGTTCTATTAGGATAACTGTATGAGTGTCCCCCAACTGGGTCTTGCCTCCCCTGACTTGCTGCTAGCCTGTTCTTAATAAGTCTACATTAGGTTGTTGCCTACCTAGAATAACTATTCAGTAAAGTGTGACATTGGGTTTTACTTTCCCTTCGTTTTGAAGTATGTGGGTTTTACTTACCTTGTGTTAGCTGTGTGCCATCCAAAACAAGTTACCAGAGTTATTGCTTACCTCAACCTGGGGTTCCCTGATTTCAAAAGCATCTGTAATTGTATTTTACATCCTTAGGTTTTACTCACCTAGTATAACTGTGTGTTATGACAAAAGTAGTTATATATTTTTACTGCACCTAGGATAAGTGTTTCACTATTCACCAAAAGTATATTGTCCAGTTGGCTGTTTATGTGATTTGTTCCAAGAGTCACTGTACAACTGGAAGGGCCTACTGCCCTTGTATTACTGAATGTAATCTGAAAGTAAACATTGCTCTTTTACTCCCAAAGAATAGGCTTGGCCTATACTTAATGTGTATAACAAGGTTTTGACTTCCCTAGAATTACTGTTAGGTGTTCCAAATAAGGTCTATACTTGGATCTGTGGATTTCAAGTGTAGTGTTGTGTTTTTATACTGTGATTTAATATAAGGGCCCTCATTACGACCCAGGCGTTGGACCATGGTGCTAATAGCACCATGGTCCATGCCGGTAACTTACCGACTCCACCATGGCGGAATGGGGAATTACCGCCCCATTCCGAGGTTGGCGGGGTGGTAATTCCCCATGCCGCCATGGCCCTTCCCCATTCCCATTTTTGCCCCATAGGGCTCAATGGGACTGGGGAAGGCGCTAATTACGGCACCGTAAACAACGGTGCCGTAATTAGCTCCTAGGTCCCTTTGCGGGTTGGTTTTTTAACGCCTGCTAAAGTGCCACCCGCAAAGGGACCTCGTAATCAGGCGTTAAGGGTTTAATGGCGCTGCCACCTTTTACGGCGCTGTTAACCCCTTAGCGCCTGGGTTGTAATGAGGGCCAATGGGCCTCATTCCGACCCATGCGGTAAGTTACCGCCTGGGTCGTACCTTTACCACCATGGCGTAAACTACGTTTACGCCATGGTGGTTGGCGGACTTACCGCCCCATTCCGAGGTTGGCGTAATTAACATCAAGGTCCCTTAGCGCCATGGATTTTAACACCTGCGCTAAGGACCTTGTAATCAGGCGTTAAGGGTCGGCGCTGTTTACGCTGCCGTAAACCCCTTACCGCCTGGGTCGTAATGAGGGCCAATGTGTTAATACTTACTTACCCCTAGATTTATCTGGGCCTACCTGTATTTAAATAAATTGTTTATTTTTACAATACATAGTGTTTCAGTGTTTCTTTGGATCATTTGTATTTTTTTTATTTATTTGTATTTACCAAAAACTATTTGGTTTTAACAAAAGTGAAGATAACTCTTGTCCTTATAAACATTGATCATCTGTTTGCACTTTCTTTTTTCATTGTAATCGCGCAACATTTGCTTTATCATTGTCCTTCTCTTTGCGCTATCAGCGTAAAAGCATGTTGCAGAATTTTTACCGTAGCAATTGTCCATGAAGTTCAGGCGTGGCCACCATGTCTCTTCCTCGCGAAGTGAAGAAGGTTCCAGGACAGTTGACAGATAAGATTGTCTCATGTTTTGTAATGCTGAGCATGATGTGAGAAGGTGTTGGACTGATTCCACGGCCTACGCGTCTTTGCACAGCCTGCAGATGTTTGTTGAGCTTAAGCCTCTAATGTGTAAGATCTCATTAGTCGGCAGTAAATTCAGCTTTGCTTTTATAAAAAGCTGTCTCAAGGGTCTGCTAGGAAATTATTTGTATATTTCCCATGGGTCATTGTATTTCCTTTGCAGAGGTGGCAGACGGCTCAGGAGTTTGTTCTTTTCAGCCATCTCTAATGTGGTGATCCAATCCAGTTCCTCTGGTTTTCTTTCTATTTTGAGCGGGTTTGAGAGCAGGTCTTCGTGTGAGCAGGCAATTGATTTTAGTTGTTCCTTTTTTTTGTACCCCAAGGTGTTAACATTTTTGAGCCGCCTGTTTTGATTTCAGTGGCCATCAGGTTATACAAGGTTGGTGACTCTGGAAGAAGGATTTTTCTGTACAAAGACTTACTGTTGTTCACTAGTGCTTTTAAAGAGATCAGCCCCAATTCTTTCCTAATTGCAGGTAGTGAGGTAGATTTGGGGACGGAGAGCAGTGATCTCCAGAAAAAGCCTTCAATCTTTGGCCAGATTTTATCTGGCAACATGGGCAGTGCCTCGACGCCGTACGTCAGGCCAGGGATGACTTTTGTTTTGTAGTATTTTAGTGCCGGTAACAGCGAAAAGCACCCACATTTATTGTCCAACATTCTCGCTTGTGTCGTCATAGTGCATGCTTTAGACCAGATGAAGCTTTGCATACCCGTTTCTTGTCTGGTATTGTCAAGCATGACTCCCAAATATTTGAACATTGGGACTGTTTCGATCAACGTGTTTTCCAAATGCCACATAGCTCTGGGGGCGCACTTGTTCTTTTTGCCCAGGATCATTATCTTCGTTTTTCCTGTGTTAATTTGGAGCTTATTTTTATTGATGCACTCTGATAAGTTTGTTAATTGGCGTTTGAGGCCGATCAGAGTCTGGTCAATCACAGTGATGTCGTCCGCATAGAGGATTCCTTAGGTGGAAATGCCTTCACGGCGTCCATTGATTCCTTGTAGTCTCCAATAAAGGCAGTGAAGAGTGCCGGAGCCAGGAGGCATCCCTGTTTTACCCCCCTTTTTTATTGGAATACTTTCCGATAGGGTGCCATTTCCATTTAGCTTTACCTGCATCGATGTTTTCGCGTATAGTGCTTTTATCGGATCCATGAAGTTTTATGGGCAGTTTCCACCTTATCGAAAGCCTGGGTAAGGTCTATGAAGGCTAAATAAGTTTTTGAAGTCCCTTCTATTGCTTTACTTTTTAAAAGGCTGAGGATCATGATGTTGATTGAGGCCCCTGAGTTCTTCTGAAAGCCAACTTGAAAAGGGTCATGTAGTGGTGCCGACTTTGGCCATGCTTGAAATTCGTGCAGTATTAGCATGCCGAAGACTTTCCCTATGCAGTCAAAAAGCGCGATCGGTCTGTAATTTGATGGATCTGCTCTGGCGCCCTTTTTAAAAATTGGGACCACCACGGATGAGGTCCATGAACTCGGGACTGTTTTTGCATCGGTACAATTTTCAAAGACTTTGCTGATGAAGGGTGCCCACTCATCTGGGAAGGTTTTAAGGTCCATATTTGTCACTCCATCCAGCCCTGGTGCACGTGAGGCTTTTAGTTTCCGTATGATTGACTTAATGTCCTCTTCGTTTGAAAGATTGCACCATGGAGCATTGCTTTCATGGACTGGTGTTTGCATCTGCCCATCTGAGCCTTGGAAGAGGGCTGAGAAGTGTGCGATCCAAGTTTCTTCGTTCACGCAATTTGCTTGTGACAGTGCTAAGTGCGCCCCTGAAGTTTTGATGAGAGACCAGAATTCTCCTGGGTTTTTACTTCCCAGTTTATTTAACATCTCTTCCGAATCTTTTTGGTACATAAAGATCCAATGGTTTCTCAGCCACACGCTATACGATTTCCCTTCATTGCTTGCTTCCTTTAAAGCTGTTGGGGTGTTGATTTTTTTTGCTGTTCTTTTTAGGCGTCTTACCAAGGCTCTTTTTGCAACTAGAATCTTGTCATATTGGTGGATGTTGGAGTCCATTCCAGTAGGTTTTTTTCTAGTCTTGATTTTATATAGGCTCAGTAATGGCTGGTAGTCAGGGGTTACTACTGTCTTCGGTCCATTGCTCTGCATTTTTTTTTGATAATTGAGGTTTAAAGTTTTTATTCTCTTTGTTGTCAATTTGAGGCGGTTTCCTTGAACGTTTGGCTCAATTTGAGATTCGCAATAGAGGGGCGCACGGTTTGGGATTTCCCATGTGGCTTTCAGAAGATTATGGTCGCTTGCTGCTGTCTTTATGATTTCGAAAGACGTTGCCAGTTTTAGCAAATTGTCTGATGCGAAGATGTGGTCGATGGTGGCACTGAAGGTGTCTCTTTCCCAAGTTGGCAATCGATTACGGTTTGAGAATGCCTTGTCAAAATTATAGCAGCCACGTGACGCCATTAGCTCTGACTATCTCGCACCTCTTTTTTCAGCTGGAGTTTTGGGTTGTTGCTGTGTAGCCAGAATAGGAGGACATCTGGCATTTAGATCACCGCATATTATAATATGCCCCACTTTTAGTTCAATGAGTAGGTGGTCGAGTGTTTTTTCGATGGTCTTGAGAAACTCATCATCTGAGATGTTTTTGGGGTTTCAGTACACAGAAATTATTGCAACTGATAACTCTTTTGTTGCCTTAGTATTCTGGTCAAACATGGTCCAATTCGTTAATACTGCCAGATGGTTTAGGGATGCTGCCAGCATTTTTTTAATGCTGACCCCGCTGCCTGATTGAACCGCCAGAAGAATCCCAACCGATGGACGGCCCAAGGCACTTTTTTTGCAGGCGAGAATTCGATGGCAAAACCATCAAGGTGGGGTTTTTCCATTAGCCACGTTACCTGTAGGGCTAAGATATCAAAGTTGCCCAAATTTACATCGCCCTTTTTCAGTAGGTGTTGGTGGCCCCGCGTATTCCATGAACCCATCTGCAAAGAGGTGAGTGGCTGCGTGTGCTCCTTCATCCTTCCTGTCACTCGAACCTCGTTGCCATGGGTTGCGGGTTGCGATTTCTTGGCATAGGCTGATAATGTTTTGGGTAACCATGCCCATAGTTGTTTCATAGGGGAGAGGGCTGTTTCTGTTTTGGCAGACTTTTGTAGGTTTGTGGCTGGTACAGATGGATTGGCTCGTGATTTGGAGATTGTTGGCGTAGGTAGCGCTCTTTCCTCCCTATTTTTAGAACTCCTGTCCATGCTCCTGGGAGTAGTTGTGGGCCCCTTTGATGAATCGTTCTGTTCCTCATTTCTTTATTCCTTTGCATACATGGCTCTGACGGGTTTCTGGTTTCTTTGATGCTTCTATCTGAGGGCTTGGCCCTGTGTCGGGGTAATCTTTGGGCGCTATATAAGTCTTCAGTTTTGGACATATAGCGAGTTGGTTTGTTGCTTGGTATATTCATCGACCCACAGTCCCTTCTGTCCGATTTGGGGCTAGCGTTGGCTATTATTGATAAATAAAAGCCACGTTGTAGGAGCTCTTCTAAAGCCTTGTTGATCGAAAAGGGCATGGCAGCCAACTTTATGGGGATATAAGCCTTTGCAATCGGCCTTCTGTGGTACGGTTCCACCCACGCGTAGTCCTCTGCTCTCAAGCAATTCAGTGTGGTGATGTTACTGAAAATGTTTCTTACCATCCTCCTATTAAGCACCATCTTCTCGTAGTTTTTGTGCGATTGTTCTAATTTCAGGGTTAAAATTTCCCAAATTGGCTCTTTCTTGCGTGATTTGTATGGGGTCTCTTGATCCTTTGATCTATATCTCCTCTGATTATGTTCTTTCACGGTCGATTCGGCCTCGCTTCGCTGGTTGATTCGTGCATGGTCGCGATTGGCCGGCATACCTATCGTCTTATTGTTATGATTGCAATGTTCTTTATGCCCTTCCTTTGAGTTCTGTGTTCCCCTTCTCCTTGGATTTGTCAGAGAGTGTGACTGATTTCGCTGCTTTTCTTTTGCTAGCTGTCTACTCTGGAGCTTTGATGAATTTTCTTGCAATTCAACCCTTTTCTCTTTGGAAATTGAGTTTTTTCTACTGTCTTCTTTTTTTGGCATCGGGTTTGATTTAAATTTTCTTGCTTTTTTCGCTTTGTGAGTAGTCAATTTCATCTTCCAAGTCGCTGTGTGAATACTGCGAATAGTTCATGGCGGTTTGATCCGCTAGAAAATGGTTAATTGTTCAAGTGGAGTTTATCACTGGTTTTCGCTGACCTTTCTCCATGATGGCCCCATTTGTGTCGTTTCTAGTTTGGGGCGTCTCTTTCTTTTTTTTCCTTTCTTATTCTGTTTCCGAAAGTGATTCTGTAATGATTTCTGATGTTGAGCACAAAGGCTTCTCTGTCCTCTTGGATAGTTTCAACAGGACTTCTTTGTTTGTCGTTTCCGGTTTGCTTATTTCTCTGTTACCTTTTTCAGATAGCCTTTCAGTGTTTTCTGCTGTAGAGCTCTTACAGAGGGTGGCTCCTTCCCTCTGACTCTTTGCCAATGTAGTGCACTTCTTGGGAGAGCTTGCTTTGAAGAAAAAGACCTTGGGTAGGTTAAACTTGGCGCCCTTGTTGTTTTGGAGGGGATTGAATATGCTAAAATTGCTTCTGTTCTGATCCTTCCGGGGAGCTGACTTAGATTGAGTTTGCTCCGTTTGCATTGATTGCGAGATCTGCAGCACCATTTTTACCGTCTCTTTGATTGTGCTAGATTTAGTGACTTTGGTTGGGCTCACTCGTTCGCCTGTCACGGTATGTCCAGGAATTTTCTCTTTGTTGCCCATAGGTTTTTTCTGGTCTGTAGCTACTATATACCCTTCTAGGTATATAAGTTTGGTATGCATCATGGCTATCATCGTCACGTGATCTTTCAAACTTTCATTTATGGCCTCGTAGAGTTTGCAAAAGGGGGCCAGCGCTATGGTGATTGCAGACATTATTGTAGTCATGTCAGGTTTCTTTGTCGGGGTCTCCTTTGTCATTGATGGCCATTGATCTCCATGGCTCTGACACCTCTGTGATGAATTTAGGGAGGAATCCTGAGAGCTCACCCTCCTAGGTGAGTAGTGTTTTGAGTAAGTTGTACTGCTCTTGCGTGGTTGCAGTATGATTTCCTCTAGGGTTCTTTCCCTCCTTTGTCTCTGTGGCGTCACGGTTTCTCTCCACTTGTGTGTTTCTTCCACGGTTGTAGGTGTTCATTACTACTCAATTCTGGGCCTATAGAGCCGGCCTTCGGATCCAAGGTTTCATTACTTGTCCTTTTGACCGGCTGAAGATCAATGTGTGGTGATTCCTGCACAGATAGTGCCTCATTTGGCTTAAGATTTGGTTCAGTCTTTTTCAGTAGCGGATCTTGAGGACTCATGGTTTCGCTGGTTAAGGTCTCTTCTGTGTTCGCGTTTAGTGAGTTTGTAGTCACAGCTGAGCTGTTTTTGCTATTTTTTGGGGAGGCGTGGCTCGCCGCTTCAATCGATGGAGTGACCCTAAACTGTTTGACTGCAGTTTGTTTAGCGACCACTGGGGCGCCTTTGTTTGCATTTTTGGGGCCGGCGAAGGTTCCTTTATGGCTTCAAGAATCTCGGCGTCAGAAAGCTCATCAAAGTGGTCATGATTTCTCTTTCCCTGATTCTTGGAGGCAAGATTCGCTGAGGTGCTTTGCACCATTTTTTGAAAGAATTTTTTGATTGAAGACACTTGTGGTTTTTTGTGCTTAGTCAATCGCCTGTGAGCTGAGTTTATTCTCCCTGACACCTGGGCGCTTGGGGCTGGTATTTCTGACGTTGGGGACTCTCTGTAAATGCCCTTTGTTGAGATCTTGCTTTCCGCCGTTAGGTTGTTTATTTTTTGGGAATGTTTCAAGATAGCCGCCTCCGGTGTCGTGTCTTGAGATTTATTAATAGCGCTGTGGATTTCTACGTCGCCATCTCCAGACTCGGACTCGTGTATTGTTGGCGAGTCTGGAGCAGGGATGCAACCGTTTCTAGACGCCTTACGGTCCTCTTTACAGTTGCTGGCCCCTCCCTGCAGACTAGAGCCGCGCTCGCTGGATGAACTCGCAGCTTGTGGAACAGCTGCAAGGGGCTGCAGAGCGGAGACCTGCGCTTCGGTGAGCAGAAAGCTTGAGCTGGTGAGTGTGGCGTCGGCGGCCTCTGGGATGTCAGGGCTCATGTTTTGCTGAATCTCCGATATCTCCGAAGTCGGAGGTAGCTTTGCTGGATTGATTGAGTGGGTGGTAAGTTCAGAAGAGAAAGCGTCCTCGGTGATCACAAATGCCTCAGCTGAGTCGGCCTCAGGGTTTCTCCCCGTCGACAGCCCTCTGGCTGCCGATGGAGAGGATTTACCCGCTGCTTGATTTCGCGGACAATCGTTTGACGCATAGTTTTCTTCCTCTTCTTCCGCACATTGTAAGGGCTTCAGCTGAATTTCAACTTGGCTGTTCGTGGCTGCCAAGCCGCCATTGATCTGTGCCGTAGTTTGTAGTTTTATGTGCGGCTGTGTTGAAAACGGAACTTCTCCATTTTGTAGATGCCGATTTTCGCAGAGCCTTGATGATGCCGACTGAAGTTGGTTTCTGGCAGCTTGCTGTCCCGCTGGCGGTTCTTTCATGTCCAATTGTATTTTGGAGCTGCGTAGGTGCCGTTTGTCGCCCTCCCCTTCAGTGTGTAAATTCTCTGGATTTTCAAGTGGGGTAGTCACGGTCGCGGTTGGAGACATGTCTAGTAGTCCTGCCGGCCTGACAAAGACTGCAAAGTCTTCTCCAACCTCAGCGACAAGCTCTGCGGCCGCTCCGCCGTTCACAGCAGTTTTTATGGGTCCTCCCACAAAAACTAGACAAAGTAGAAAGCAGACTCAAGGCTGGAAAGGAGCTGGGACACGAGGAAGAGTGCTGACTGCAAAGACAGCCTCCAACCTCAGCGACAAGCTACCTGTATTTAAATAAATCCTTTATTTTTACAATACATAGTGTTTATAGTGTTTCAGTGTTTCTTGGGATCATTTGTATTACAATTTCACTTGTACTGTGTCTACTGCCCTTTCTCCCTCCTAATATAAGCCTGGCTGCTCTGTCTACGCTACCCTGAACTCAAGTGGTACAGCCTTATACTAAGAGTGGAGTCCTGTACTGCCTCAGTTGAATGGTTTTGCTAAGCCCTTAGTTGGACTTCAGAAAAACTGTCCTAACACCCATCCATTGCAGACCCCACCAAGATGCCCCTATACCACCCTCTAGACCAATACCATAGTGCCCCAGCCTCCCTCTACGTAGCAAGATGCCCCTTCCCCCTTGCAGACCCATACCAGGAAGCCCAGGTGCCCCTCCCGAACCACAGCCGACCCCCCCTAAAACCACCCATCCTAAACACACACTCACCATACATTACACGACCCTATTAGCCCCCTTTTATCAGTTAAACAGCACCACCCAGTGTCCCTGTTCCCTTTCCTAGCCCTCCATACCTGTCACGGTGAAGGGATGAACAGTATTGTTAAAGTCCATGTACTTTTCCGCTCCCCGTCTCCCTCTGGAGTCTTGCAGAAACTTTCCCAGTATCCCGAATAAAATTCCCACCGTTACCGCTGCAGATTCCGTGGCACTCGCAGTGGCAGCCGAAGCCTTCCCTTGCACTAAAAGTGCTCACATAAATCACAATGATGACGTCGGAAGTCACGTGAAGAAGAGTAGGAGTGGCCTTGCATTGCTCCGTTCCTCGATTGGTAACTAGACACTACCCTGCCCGCTCCCGGGTGTGGCGCTGCCCGATGACGGGACGCACATGCGGCGGCATGACATTGCACGCTGCCGCGTGCAGTATAAATAAACGGGGCGTTCCCGGCCGCGGGAGTGCGACCGGGAAGCCCGAGCCCGAAGGACGTGTGTGTGTGTGTCCTTTGTGCGCTGGGGGCTTACGGGAATCGCCGGGGGTCTGGACACACCCCCAACAGTGGCGACGAGTGGGGAGATGATGCCTGGGCCCGGCGGTGACGAATCTGCAATTTTTCTCTCTGAAACGGAGTATTGCTGAAACTTCATTTCGTGCCGTAGGCCGTGCATCACCCACGCGGCTGGCGGCCATTTTGAATACAAGGCCGTGGAACTTCACAGAGCTCCGGTTTGGGCGATGAGTGGCATCCAGGCCTAATTTTTGGACACACTGCTAGCAGGCAGTTATACCTGCATGCCTATGCCCTAAATTTTGCGTCGAGTGCAAGCAAGAAGGAGGGCTACAATGGCTGGGCCTGCATAGCCCACAATTCCTTCTTGACTAAATTTTTGGGCCAGCTGAAGGCTGGGGCCTTCTATATCCTCTTCATCATCAGATTGGTGGCCCTGGTGGCCCTGTTCTTCTTCATCTTCTTCATCTTCTTCATCAACACGGAGGTGTGTTGCAGTGGTGTTTTTTTTCACTCATCAGACTGGTGGGTCTGCTGTTTTTGGTCCTCTTCATCATCACGAGGTGTGTTGCAGCTGTTTTCTTCATTGTGCATCCTGGGAATCGTCAAGCCCGGTGGCTGGGGCTGGACTGTTGGTGTTTGCTTGTGAGGGGAGAAATGTACTCCTTCCCATCTTTACTCCACTGGTGAACTTTCCTTTCCCTGGATGGGGTCGAAGTTTGAGTTGCAGCCCCCATTTCACATGCTGGGGGTGCCTGTGCGCTCAGACTCATGAGTGACACTGAGGATTTAGACGGCGGACAAGCAGCAGCGGTGCAGCAGCCTCCCATTCAGCAGCCTCCAGTGGTGCAGTGGCCTCCAATTCAGCAGCCTCCACGTGCTCAAGCAGGCTACCTCCAGCGCAGCCGGCGGTTGCACCTATTGTCCAGCCAGGACTTCCTGCCATGTCCCAGGTACGTGCTCATGCGGCTTTGCAGCCCATCCCGGACTTTGATGTCTCGGACCCGCCTTCTAGCTTGGGGCCCAGATGGAAGAGGTGGGTGGACCTCCTGGACATGTACTTTCGAGCTGCTCAGGTGGCAGATGACGACAGCATGCTGGCAACCAGGCTGTACTCGGCAGGGCCCTCAGTCCAGGAAATCTTTGAATCACTTCCACCAGGGGATGGGTCATACGATCAGGCAAAGGCCGCGCTTCAAGCTCATTTTCTGCCTCTTGCCAACGCGGACTATGAACGTTTCGTGATGTTGTCCACCAAACAGAAAGAGGACGGAACTTTGGACACTTTTTATGGATGCCTGCGGCGTCTGTCGCTGGCCTGTGCATGGGGAGATGCGGACCACATGGTTAGGACCATGCTCATTCAGGCGTGCTCCTCAGGCAAGCTCAGACGCCAGGTATTAAGGGAGCCCGGACTCACGCTCCAACGTATCCTCGAACTGGGGCGGTGCCATGAGGTGTCTGAGGCAAGGGCAGCCAGAATGGAGGCTGGGTCGCGCTCCATCAAGACCGAGGAGGTGTGTGCCATGTGACGTGGCGGCAGAGGTACCAGAAGGCCTGGCAGTGGACCCCGTGACAGAGCTGGAAGGACAGGGCAGGGGAGCCTGCCAAAAGTGTGGGTATGACCTGCCCCGCGGCAGGAAGAACATGCGGAAGGTGTGGGCTGCGGATCACTTCTCGAGGGTATGCAAGGTGCCATGCCTGTGATGGAGCCGCGAGGCCCGCCCCGATCCGGGCTTCTTCGTCAGGGTAGACCGCCGAACGTTGACCAGGTGGACCAGGGTGAAGAGGATGCCCAGGCAGAAGAAGCAGACGAAGAGGAGGAAGAGAACGTTTTCTTCGTCTCCAGTGTGGCGGTCCTGAAAGGAAAGAACAGGAGACAGCCGAGGTGCATGGTGGAGGTCAACCGGTCTCCAGTCCCAGTCTTGGTGGACACAGGGGCGTCAGTCAACGTAATGGCCCGGGGAAACTACGACGCCATGGTCATGCCCCCCAAGCTGGTTGCACCGAAAGCGCGCATATTCGCCTTCGGTGGTCTGGACCCCATCCCTCTGGACGGTGCTTTTGTGGCGAAAGTGGAACACGACGGCTCGCAGATCATGACACGCTTCTACATGAGCACCAACACCCTGCTAAGCTGTGCAGCGGTGGAGGCCCTCGGCATCGTAAGTTTTGCGTACTCCGTCTATCTGGAGGACATTAATGACCTGCTGGAGAAATATGCTGCATTGTTCAGTGGGATTGGACAGATGGCTGGTGATCCAGTAAGACTGCATATTGATGAATCTGTGCAGCCCATCGCCCTGAAACATCGCAGGGTACCCTTTCACCTTCGTGAACATGTGGACAAGGAGCTGGACAACTTGGTCGATTTGGACATAATTGAGAAGGTGGAGGGTCCAACTCCCTGGGTGTCCCCGATTGTGGTGGCACGGAAGCCCAAACAACCAGATGCCGTCAGAATCTGTGTCGCCATGGGGCTGCCGAATAAAGCGATCAAGAGAGAGAGACACCTCACCCCGACGATTGACGACATCATTGCGGAGGTGCAGGGCGCTTGCTTCTTTTCGAAGCTGGACCTCCGTGCAGGCTATCACCAGGTGGTTCTTCACCCCGAGTCGAGGTACATCACCACCTTTACCACACACTGAGGGCTTTACTGCTACAAAAGACTGAGCTTTGGTGTGTCCTCGGCGGCAGAAGTTTTCCAAAACATCATCCGGGGCGCCCTGGCAGATCTGCAGGGCGTCTTGAACATCAGTGATGACATCCTGGTGTTTGCAAAGACTGAGGTGGACCACCTGCGGCGGCTGGCGAAGACGTTTGAGAGGTTGCAGTTACTGGGCCTCACCCTCCACAAGGAAAAATGCGAATTTCTGCGACCATCGATAGAATTCGTTGGCTTCGTGTTTAAAGAGGGCTGGGTGTCACCAGATCCAAAGAAGGTCCAAGACATTAAAAAGGTGCAGCCTCCGGAATCCGTGTCCGATGTGCGGAGCTTCCTGGGTATGGTTACATACTGTGGACGGTTCATCCAGAATCTCGCCTCCAGGTCAGAACCGCTCAGAGCACTGACAAGGAAAGAGTCCACCTGGAACTGGGGCCTGCTTGAGCAGGCGGCCTTTGACGACATCAGGGGTGCGCTAACTGCAGAGGACACCATGTCATTCTTTGACCCTGTGTTACCATCGGAGATCATTGTCGACGCCAGCCCGTTTGGCCTGGGAGCCGTGCTGATGCAGATTGATCGCGATGGGGGTGTCCGCCCGGTGGCCTATGCCAGCAAGGCACTGTCGGATACCGAGCAACGATATTCGCAGATTGAGCGTGAGGCAGAGGAGACCGCATTGTTGTGCCTCAAGCCAAGGTGAATGATGTGATCACTCTTGCCCACCGTGGCCACCAGGGTGCCGCCAAGACCAAGGCCCGCCTCAGACTGAAAGTATGGTTCCCAGAACTGGAACGGAAAGTGGACGACTTTGTGACGGCCTGTGTCTGGTGTCAGGCAGCGTCTCCTCTGCAACGTGAGCTAGTCATCGAAGCGATGCCTCGAGGGACGCGACCATGGGAAATCGTTCATGCGGACTTTGGCTCCACCACGATGGAAACCCACTTCCTGGTTTTGGTCGACGAATACTCTCGATACCCGGAAGTGGAGTTTGCGGAGTCAGTGGCATTTGAACACGTCGTGATGGCCGTGGAAAAGGTGTTTGCGGCCCATGGATTCCCCCACACACTGTGCTCGGACAACGGGGCACCGTTTCAGAGCGAGCGGTTCTCGGAGCTGATGGAGAGCTGCGGGATAATCCACCGGAAGATCACACCCCTCTGGCCAAGGGCCAATGGAGAAGCCGAGCGGCTAATGAGGACTCTAAACAAGACCTTTAGAATCGCCCAAGGCCAGGGACAGTCCCTCCATAGAGCTCTCTATCAATTCCTGAGGGTATACCGCACAACTCCACATGCCTCCACCGGGGTGGCACCGGCTTAGGCGTTATTCAAGCGGTGCCCTCGTGGACTGTTACCAGAGGTGGGTGAGAAAGAACCGGGGGTGATAGACAACCAGCAGGTCGAGGCAGACCGGCGAGTGAGGATCGAGCAGGAAAAACATCCAGCGAGGGCTTCGACCGCAGCGGCTGGAGCCGGGCGATGAGGTCCTCATTCGAAATAGACACCCCCATGGAAAGCTGTCCCTTCCATATGAGCCGGAACCGCTGGACGTCATTGCAGTCAAGGGATCTATGGTGACTGCCTCCGACGGAAGGTCCGCAGTAACACGCAATGTGAGCTTCTTCAAGAAGCTAGGGGACCCAAGGACTGACCCGCCCCCAATCCGGACTTACTGGTGGTCCCTGAGGACGGAGGAGATGCACCTTGCCTGCCTGAGTCCCTGGCCCGGGAAAGGCCATGGACAGATCACCCGTGCCGCAGGTGAGCGGGAGGTACCCCCAGAGGGCTGGGCGAGGGAAACCCGCTCACCTCAGCGACTACGTGTTGGGATACTTATTTGGTCGGCCCGAGGCTGATGACAATTAAGTAAGGGGACCCGGGGGGATGCGAATAAAGGGGTGTTTTGAAGTTGGGTGTTAAAGTTGTATTGTTGTTTTGGTTTGCAGTGTGTAGTTCTTAAATGCTTTGTTGTTTGTCCTCCCGAAAAAGGAGGAGTGTGGCGCTGCCCGATTGGGGTACAAATAAACGCGGGAGTGCGACCGGGAAGCCTGAGCCAAAAGGACGTGTGTGTGAGTTCTTTGTGCACTGGGGGCTTACGGGAATCGCCGAAGGTCTGGACACACCCCCAACACCGGGGGTCAGACCCCATGAACCAGCCTCCCACAGACCCCCGCCCTGCATGCCACCCCCACAGTGATCCCAGGCTGGGGGTCCTGAATGCCCGCACTCTGGGCTGAGGAGACCCTCTATCCTGCTGCCCCTCCCCTTTTCCTGCCTGAGCCTGTGTGCCCGGGTCTAGCTGCCTGCTGCTCCTGATCACTGTGTTCCTGCCTGTGTGCCCGGGTCTAGCTGCCTGCTGCTCCTGATCACTGTGCCTGCCTGTGTGCCCCGGGTCTAGCTGCCTGTGTGCCCCGGGTCTAGCTGCCTGCTGCTCCTGATCACTGTGTCCCGCTGCCTGTGTGCCCCGGGTCTAGCTGCCTGTGTGCCCCGAGTCTAGCTGCCTGCTGCTCCTGACCACTGTGCCTGCCTGTGTGCCGGGGGTCTAGCTGCCTGCTGCTCCTGATCACTGTGTCCCTGCCTGCGTGCCCCGGGTCTAGCTGCCTGCTGCTCCTGATCACTGTGCCTGCCTGTGTGCTGGGGGGGTCTACCTGCCTGCTGTTCCTGATCACTGTGTCTGCCTGTGTGCCCGGGTCTAGCTGCCTGCTGCTCCTCATCACTGTGCCTGCCTGTGTGCCCTGGGTCTAGCTGCCTGCTGCACCTGATCACTGTGCCTGCCTGTGTGCCGGGGGGTCTAGCTGCCTGCTGCACCTGATCACTGTGTCCCTGCCTGTGTACCCCGGGTCTAGCTGCCTGCTGCTCCTGATCACTGTGCCTGCCTGTGTGCCGGGGGTGTCTAGCTGCCTGCTGCTCCTGATCACTGTGTCCCGCTGCCTGTGTGCCCCGGGTCTAGCTGCCTGTGTGCCCCGAGTCTAGCTGCCTGCTGCTCCTGACCACTGTGCCTGCCTGTGTGCCGGGGGTCTAGCTGCCTGCTGCTCCTGATCACTGTGTCCCTGCCTGCGTGCCCCGGGTCTAGCTGCCTGCTGCTCCTGATCACTGTGCCGGGGGGGGTCTACCTGCCTGCTGCTCCTGATCACTGTGTCTGCCTGTGTGCCCGGGTCTAGCTGCCTGCTGCTCCTGATCACTGTGCCTGCCTGTGTGCCCTGGGTCTAGCTGCCTGCTGCACCTGATCACTGTGTCCCTGCCTGTGTACCCCGGGTCTAGCTGCCTGCTGCTCCTGATCACTGTGCCTGCCTGTGTGCCGGGGGTGTCTAGCTGCCTGCTGCTCCTGATCACTGTGTCCCTGCCTGTGTGCCCTGGGTTTAGCTGCCTGCTGCACCTGACCACTGTGTCCCTGCCTGTGTACCCCGGGTCTAGCTGCCAGCTGCTCCTGATCACTGTGTCCCTGCCTGTGTGCGGGGGTCTAGCTGCCTGCTGCACCTGATCACTGGGTCCCTGCCTGTGTACCCCGGGTCTAGCTGCCTGCTGCTCCTGATCACTGTGCCTGCCTGTGTGCCGGGGGTGTCTAGCTGCCTGCTGCTCCTGGTCACTGTGTCCCTGCCTGTGTGCCCTGTGTCTAGCTGTCTGCTTCACCTGATCACTGTGTCCCTGCCTGTTTACCCCTGGTCTAGCTGCCAGCTGCTCCTGATCACTGTGTCCCTGCCTATGTGCCGGGGGTCTAGCTGCCTGCTGCACCTGATCACTGTGTCCCTGCATGTGTGCCCGGGTCCAGCTGCCTGCTGCTCCTGATCACTGTGCCTGCCTGTGTGCCGGGGGTATCTAGCTGCCTGCTGCTCCTGGTCACTGTGTCCCTGCCTGTGTGCCCTGTGTCTAGCTGCCTGCTGCACCTGATCACTGTGTCCCTGCATGTGTGCCCGGGTCCAGCTGCCTGCTGTTTCTGCTGCTTCTTCCGCACATTTCCTGCTCTGCAGCTTGATGAGCTGCTCTTCCAGAGACCAGCGAAGTCGCCCCGCAAAGGCTCGCCAACTATATCACCCCCCTCCCCAGAACTCCGGTGTACTTAAAATGTCCCGCGCGATTTCTGATGGGTTTATATGCAGTTTAACGAAATTAGTCATAACATTTTCACACACGCACCATTTGGATAGTTGCCAACATGATACATTCCAATTTTCTTTGCATTCTGGGACTTGTAGTCCGAGTTTTATAATGGGAAAATCTGAACTACAAGCCCCAGAATGCAAAGAAAAAACCAGGACTGGATAGGCACCTACAGATTGGAATTGCTCATTTTGGCAACTGTGCATGTGTGCAAAATGCAAGTACTTGCCACACTTCAGGGAAACGCACTTGGAGTTGGCATTTGAATTATAAAGAAGCTGCATCACCCAGGATGGTAGGGAGGGGGCGGGGGTGTGCTGGGGGTTCACCCTCACCATGTGCCTGTGTGGGGGATACCTGGGGGGTTTGTGCCACAACTACTTCCTTAGTGGGCGATGTAAAAGGGGCACTGACTCGTGGGGTCCATTTCCTTTTTCCAAGTGCTTGCACCCCCCACCCCGCTCGCCCCCTCCTCCCCCAGGCACAGCCTTTTATAATGCAAGGCTGCCCATCTGTGTCATGAGACAGCTACAGGGCGTCGCCCACCCACCATTTATGTTTATATAGCTCCATTAAAACTTTCCCATGGATAATCTGTAGCTCCTAGCAGATAAGGGGTGCATGTTGGTCTCCTATTTTATCGGAACGTGCAAGTGCTGAGCAAGAAGTGCTGTGGGGGGGGGGGGGGAGTCCCGGTCTGCGCTAAAAGAAGTGCTAAGTAGGGAAGGAAAAGGGGAAGAGGCAAAGTGCAAGTGCTAAGGGAAGACCAGGGGCAAGTGCTAGGGAATGCAGGTAAGTGCAGGGAAGGGGGGACTGGACTGGTGGGGGGGGGGGAGGCTGGAGCCCTGTAGTACTCAGGGGGAACCAGACAACAAGTCAATGAGACAGAAGAAGGTATTGGCAGGGGAGGGGGAGAGTGAAGGAGGAGGTGAAAAAGAGGGTCTTGCGGAGCTTCCAGAATTTAACGAGATCCGGCTCAAGCCTGAGAGGGGCAGGGAGACAATTCCAGAGAAAGGCTCCTGCAGAGGACAGACATCTGCCCCCCCGCCCTCCATCCCCTGCGCTGTCTGCCTGGAGAAGCATCTGATTAGCAGAGAGTTGGAGCTAGCAGACCGAAGGGACCCAGCGGCTAAGTATTTAGGGAAAGAGAGTTGGATGTAGCGGGGTCCCAAGAAGCAGAAAGCCTTGTAGATGATGCAGAGGGTCTTGAATTTGATCCTAGCAAAAACCGAGAGCCAGTGGAGAGAAATTAGGGCTGGTGAGATGCCGTCATATAGTGGCATAGATATAAACATAGCACAGCGAGGAAAAGGAACTATTGACTCACAAAAATATGCATGCAGGGGTGGACTGGCCTACAGAGGTGCATGCAGGGGTGGACTGGCCAACAGGCATACATGTGATGAATCAGCTTCCAGGGCATCAGTGGTCCAGGGATGAATATCGGTTTCTAAACCATCAATCAGCCCCACACCTCTAGTACACCAGAAGCGATCCAAACAGATTGGAACACAAGTCAATTATAAACCTCTTTGTCTAATTTTGGTAACCTGGACGGAACGGCAGGCTTATCTCTGCTTGGTTGTGGATTGGTGGTTAGTTGCAACACAGCGAAAAAATGCAATTATTACCCAATGATAAAAAAGACTGTCCAGTCAAGGTTGTATAAAAATATCTACTTTATTATTATCACAACAGACAGTTCTAGCACACTACAAAATACAACCCACCCTGTAAAGGAACACAGAGGACAGAAAGTTTCACGAAGGAAAGGGTGGCACTCTGGACACTGACAGGAGGGTAATCGGTAAAGAAATCGGTCTTAATTGTTCAAGGTTATTTGGTTTCAGCACCAAGGGAGCAAGGGGTCGTAAATGTGACTAGTGGCCTTCGAAGAAGGACCAGGGGGACAGAACCACAATGTACCTGGTGATTCGAATGTTTGTGATGCTCGACAACATTGAGTCGGTTCCTGGACGCTTTGCAGGTTCTGCGACAGAGTTCAAGATGGAAGACAGCTGCGAGTATCAGGCGGCAGGCAGTTCTGAAATCTATGCTGGATGGTCGGCTGCAGGCTGGCCTACACGGCGGCTCAGCGTCAAGAATCAGTGCCTCTGTGCTGGTTGGCAGATCTGCAATGCTGGTCGACACGTCTCGAACGGCTTGAGTGACTGCAGCGTGACAAGTCAGTGGTGCCGCCACTCGCGGTTCGAGGGCTCGACTGCCTCGAAAATGTCCTTTAAAGATGGACGCTGGTTGAGGCTTTTGTGGCACTCCTCCTCCTAGCTTCTTCAAAGGGCTTGTGTCGTCCTTTCAAGGCGGACAGCCCAAAGCTGAGGAGAGTGTTTGCAGGCAATGGCTTTGTCCTTTGTTTAGAGACTCTCTGGCACTTCCCACCTAGGAAGCTTGCTAGCAGAACCTAGCAGGGCACGCTGTGTGCTGGCTGGCTACTGCTTCTGCAGCTGCTGGATGGGTCCTCTGAGTTTGGTATCTCCCTCTGTTCGCTGGGAGATGTTTAGGGGAGGAATCTTGCTTCCCTCTTGGAAATCCTGGCCTTCCTTCACTGCTGGAAGATGTAAGGTAGAGTGTACCACATGGGCCCCAGTGATTGGTGCAGGCTAAGCCTACCATAATGAACCAGTCCTGGATCCCCACCAACAATCTTCTGTTATGCATGAGGTCAGACACAGAGCGCTCTGCAACAGGAAAGGTAAGGGTTGCCAACATATACTCCTAAATCCCACCCATCTTCTTGTCTGTTGTAGATCAAAGTGGCTCTCTGGTTAAAGGAGCCCTCTGAGACTCTTGATCAAAGCACAGGTCCCCCTTGAAGTTTTTGATGAGAGCAGACTTCCTGTCTACCTTAAATCACATACTTCTCCCTCTGAAAGGGGTCCACTCTGCAGGGGTTGCTTACGGTATTAGTGTACCAAGACATTCAATTCACTATCCTCCATAAAGAGGGGTTTGAACTAGCTTCAAGTTGATACATTATGTTTCAAAGAGTTGTTAGCCGTGCCTTCCTGTTGTCTGTCCTGCGACCAAGCCCCTTTCACAGGCGTGCCTTAATTATTTCTCATTAGTATGCACTGCCACCAGCCCATCTAGACTAGGAGGCAGATCCATGGGGCCTTTTGATATTTTAATTAGTCTGCCCATGGCCAGCGGAAGATGTGCCTTTCCCCTTCTTGAGATGCTTTGATGTACCCGTGTCTGTCACATTCCAGATGAACATGACATGGGAGGATGGCGCCTGTAGGCTGTGCCCTCCTGGAGTACACGTGACTATGTGGTTTGTGCAGTGAGCAGGGAAAATGTGTGCAGAATGGCCTCACACATATTCGGAGGTTGAACTCCCATCATTCAGTTTCATTTAAAAAAAATCAAAACGCCAAGGCGAGCGCACACTCCCCGTGCAGCTGGTCGAATTCCTCACAGTGCATGCAGGGGTGGACTGGCCTACGGATGTGAATGCAGGGGTGGACTGGCCCTCAGGGCACTCTGGTGATTTCCCAGTAGGACTCTGCGTCGCGGGCCTCTTTTTAGTGTGGTTCTTGGGAAAGGGCATGGGATGGCTCAAAATGTATAATATGGGGCCCTTTGAAAATGGTTTCCAGACCCTCTTTTGCTTCCCAATGCACCCTGTGTACGTGTTGCCGCATGTGTGTTCGATTAAAAGGATGGACCTTAGAGCTTCCAGGCATTCTGCACTTGGGGCATATAGTATTTGTTGCATTAGGGGAGTTCTATAGCACATAGGTAGGAACCAGCAGAGTGCTGTACATATCATGGAGGTTAGCATATGAGGCGGTACTGTATGTGGCATGGGATGTTCTAGCCATGTGGGTGGGGTGTCATGTGGGAACGCAAGGAGCCTATGTGGCTGCTGTGTCCACGTGAATCTGTGCTTTGTAAATCATTTATGCTTAATTAAGAAAGATAGCAATTCCTTCCTTCACATTTTTAAGAAACCAAGCACGCATATATGAATGCAATTTGTAAAGCGTAAGCCTCGCTGAGCAGAAACAGAGCGTTGTACATAGGGTGCGCCCCAGGGGTTACAGGTGGGGTCCTACACATCTAGGGTAGCCAGTCATAATGTCGAATGCAAAAAGTCGAATCCAAAAATGTCGAAAAAATAAAAATGTAGAAAAAATTAAAATGTCGAAAAAAAATGTGAATGTGTTTTTTTTTTATTTGTATGTTTTTTGGGCTTTAGCTAGTAAAAAATGAACGGGGGGGGGGGAGGTGGGGGAACCCACCCATTAAAAAAAATAAAATAAACATTCAAAAAAAAAAATTCCGACATTTTTGCATTCGACTTTTTGGAATTCGACTTATTCACTATAAACCCACATCTAGCAATGCTGCACCACTGGCTGTATTGGGGCCATGGACACACCCTAGTGGGGGCACTGTTCATCCCGTGGGGCTGACGAGAGTCCGGGGTTCGGAGACCATTTTTTGACATTTTTTGACTTTTGTCAAAGGGCACTCCTCCTTCTCAGTAGGTCATTCGCCTCCTTATTCGGTCATCAGTATATGCATCATTAACACCAGTGTTGCCAGGGTCATTCCACTGCTGGTGTTGCCAGGGTCATTCCACTGCTCGTGTCTCGGGGGTCATTCCACTGCTGGTGTTGCCGGGGTCATTCCTCTGCTGGTGTTGCCGGGGTCATTCCACTGCTGGTGTTGCCAGGGTCATTCCACCGCTGGTGTTGCCAGGGTCATTCCACCGCTGGTGTTGCCAGGGTCATTCCACTGCTGGTGTCGCCAGGGTCATTCCTCTGCCGGTGTTTCAGGGGTCATTTCACTGCTGGTGTTGCCAGGGTCTTTTCACTGCTGGTGTTACCAGGGTCATTCAACCGTTGATTTTGCCAGAGGCATTCCACCACTGGTGTTGCCAGGGCCATTCAACTTTTGGTGTTGCCAGGGTCATTCCACTGCTGTGTTGCCATGGTCATTATTCTGCTGGTGTTCCCAGGGCCATTCCTCTGCTGGTGTTGGCAGGGTGATTTCACTGCTGGTGTTACCAGGGTCATTCAACCGTTGATTTTGCCAGAGGCATTCCACCACTGGTGTTGCCAGGGCCATTCAACTTTTGGTGTTGCCAGGGTCATTCCACTGCTGTGTTGCCATGGTCATTATTCTGCTGGTGTTCCCAGGGCCATTCCTCTGCTGGTGTTGGCAGGGTGATTTCACTGCTGGTGTTACCAGAGACATTCAACCGTTGATGTTGCCAGAGGCATTCCACCGCTGATGTTGCCAGGGCCATTCAACTTCTGGTGTTGCCAGGTTCATTCCACTGCTGTGTTGCCAGGGTCATTTCACTGCTAGCTTTACCAGGGTTTCTGAGTTGGCCTTAGAATGGTTTATATCTTTTCTGAAACTTAGAGTTGAGGTGGTGAAACTAGAAAACGTGACCTCTTTCCCAACTACATGCAAAGGTGACTTGCCACACCCAACAGAGTTCATGGCATCACTCATGCCACACAAGACAAACCAATGCAACATCACCACACTTCACACTGCCACTCCCTAACAGGATAATTTTGAAAATGTAGTTGCTACACAACTACTCGCCAGAATCAAACAACTCCACCTCCTGAATGACTATCAGTCAGTGTCTGCCAAAAGTTTTAGCATCGAGACAGCCCCCATCCAGGTGGTGGCTGATGCCCTCCAAATCATGGATAAGGGTGACCCATGCCTCCTCGTCCTCCTTGACATCTCAGCTGCATTCAACACCGTCGACCACTGCATCCTTCTGTGATGCTGGAAATGTATTGGAGGGACAGGGCCTCCCTGTCCTTGTCCTGTAGTCCTTTTTCATTTGTGTTCTGTATTATTTTCAGCACAGGAGTCCATGTGGGACTCCTGGCAGTGCAGCTCTTCCTGTTTTTGGTTTGGTGTACAGACCCATGGGATACCCTTATGGCACCCATGGGTGGGGGTGCAACCCGGTACCTCTGGTGTATGTTTTTGGGCACCTGTGTGTAGCCCACAGAGCAGGGTATGGGCTGGTGGCACCTCCATGCTGAATTTGACAGGTGCTCTGAGTATCCTTGATTTTGGGATACCCAAGCCCTGCCATTGGAATCAGTTGATTCCTGATAGGAAACAAGATGGCCCCTGTGGTCCCTTGCCTTCTATTGCCTGTTACCTTGTTTTCCCAAAGTCCTGGGAAGCCCTGACTCTGTCCCTCCCCCCTGTCTGGCTGTTAGGTGGAAGTTCCATATATGGTGTTGTTGTGAAGTCCAGGCCAGACTGGCTGGAGCCTTCCCAGTGACTGTATGTTGTGGGTACACCCTGTGGGTGGGAGCTGGGTGAATGAAGTGTGTGACCAATATGCACTTCTTGTTGTGGATGTCTGGTTTCTGGTATGAGAGACACAGACTGAGACAGCCCTGCTCAAAACTGGCATGAGTGCAGTGTGTAGTGTTGAATGGCTGGGTACTTGTCCCAATCCACATTCCTTGTTGTGAGTGTCTGAGAGGGAGGCGTATGGCCTGAATGCACTGTATGCCTGATTGGCTGACTGACTGCATGAATGCCCTTCTGTATGATTGGCGGCTGAGTGTGACCCAGAAGTGTCAATGAGAGACAGAATAGTATATCTGGGACCTCTCATCACTCGAAATAGTTCAGAAGCTGAGTTGACACTTGAAGAGTAACTGGAACTGATTATCCTCAACACCCAGCCGGAAGAAGAAGAACTGCTGCTGCATTTGCTTCGACCCGATCCGAAAGCTGTCAAGTTCGTCGAGGACTGATCCGAAAGAGGACCTGGGCATGCGCCCTCTTCCTGTGTTCCGAGGGACCATTGAGCACCGCCAACCTACGCCAAAGCTCCCTGGAAGTCAGAACCTCGAAAGGCTGCCGACCGGAGACGGGGACCGCAGAGGAGAACGAAGTGAAGCACCCAGATATCGACGCTGTCGAAGTCCATTGCCGTCGACCAGGGTTCAGAGTATCGCCGTAACCGCTGGAGGCCCGTCAAAGCCGTGTTGCCTAGAAGAGGGGACCGCTTGCCACCGTGCCGCCGACAACCGGAGCCGCCTGCTCCTTTGCCCAAGACTGTTGAATCGACTCCCTTGTCCGCACAACGTCGACCGCTTTATCCCGCTTTATCGAGAAAGTCAAGGACGCCGACGCCCTGAGGAGAATCCGCCAGCGGGTTTTCCACCACCCAAAGATCACAAAGGCTTCAACGACTCGATGCCCTTGTCGGGCCACAGTTCTTCAGAAACTCTTTGCGGTCCTGACCTATCAAACCCCGAGGTGCCCCGCACACATCATCCTGGCAAGACGTCGCCGACAAGTACCGCCTGGACCGATGCTGGGGTCTCAGCACCCTCGAACCTTTCATCAATGCTGTCGACGCCAAGTTCACCTTCTTCAACGCCTCTTGAAGATCCGTGGCTCCTGCTTTAAAGGGAGTCACACAAGAAGGATCCATCAATGCCTCTTCGAAGAATTCTGCTCTACCAGGTTCATTGGGGGGGGGTAGAAACATTATAGAAAGAAATAAGACTTATAGAACAATATATGGACTGGGCTTGTGATACATCTTTATTTTACAGGTTGCCCAGGTGGGGGGATCTCCACACAGAACTGTGTCTAGTGGTAGGGGCCAGTATTCTGCCCATTGTTCTCACCAACTGCTTTCCTCCTATGTCTATTGTTGGTTGCCTTTATTAAGTGATCTGTGTGACATTTGACCAGAGTATAGTTGATGCACTTTAATGAGATCTGATAATAATTGTGTTACCACTTTCGAACTGTATATATCTACCATTGTTGATTTTCTGAGCACAAAGTGAGTTATTGTGATAGTGTACATAACCTGGAATATTAATTATATAAAGACTGTGGTTTAACTAATACAGTGTGTGGACATTCCTTTGTGGGGGCTTGGGGACTACACTGTACTTGCATCACCTCCTGAGAATCTAGGCCTTGATTGCTCGACTACGTTACCAATAATAGAGAATCTTGGCTGGGGTCCTCTTGTTAAACGGAAATCATATAGTGCCTCCTTTTGATTTATATTGGCCTAAGCCTAGTCGCTCTATGGGGAAAATCGCATTGCAAAGTTCCGATTTTGGATCGACTTCGCCACCATTTTAAGAGTCATCTGCCATTTTGATTTCTGTTTGTATATTCTCTGTTCTAAAATGGTGGACTGTGTTTTCAACTTGCAATCAAGCCTCCTGACCTTTGAGTTCTGTTAATGTTTAGACAGTCCAAGGGCCGACTGTTTAGACTAGGTAATGAGGCCTTGTACTATACATGAACTGTTGTCCTAGCATTGTCTACGCTAACAAGCCTCATCCATGAATACACATCTGGAACAATGTAATGTAAACTCCAAGCGCGGACATAGGCTGAATTCGATTGAATGCAACTTGTAAAGGGAGCTTGCTGTAGGATTTGGGAACATACGTTGCCATTGTATCACTGTGGAAATACAAACATGTATAATCTTTTGTAAAATATTATGTGAACCGAATGTGAACTAGGCACACACTCTCGACCGCAGATTATTAACGTGAAGAGGGGCTGGACAATATTACTCAAAACTGTATAAAAGCACGAATGTTTAGATGTCCAGCACTCTCTCTCCTCTCTTTGACGGGCTGGTACTCATTGCGGGGTGTTGAGAGCCAGATAGCTATCTGTGTTTCTTTGTAACTGTGCAGAATAAAAGATCTGTGAATCTTTTCAGCCCGTGATTGGTGTATTTCATTTGTGCTACTCAGCCTCGATATTTCTTTAATCTTACAGATGGCACCCAAATAGGGACCCTCAAGATTGATGCCATCTCGTTGAAAAGTTGACACGGCTATCGGACCGGGATCTGACAGTGAGAAAGGGGGCCCCTTCTTGGATGAGACGCGACACCTCAACAGTACTGCACGACCCGATCCCTGGACGGTGAGCATGCGGTCCGAGACAGCATCTTGACGAGGGTCCATAAATCGAGACGGGCAGTTTTGCCAAAATCACCAACCACGAGGGTCCTTTGTTGTCCTTAGTAATCTGATCGGAACTCCTTTGTCCTTTGATCACGTGAGTCGTGCCCCGATTCCTAAGTATCCTGATATTTGATTTGGCACATTGTTCTCGCGAGTACAATTATTGACCAGGTAACACCAGTAATCTGACATGCCTGGGAAAATAATTTGGCCATCCGGCACCACAGGAGGGGTAGCCGGCATGTACTATGTACTGTAAGTACGGTATTGGTAGTATAGTGTTCAGCGATATTTGGCACAGACAAACTAGACATGCTTCCGAACTTCAGTGGCCAATCAATGGTAGCTTTGAGGTTTCTCGTATAGAATATTTAGAATCTATATTGTTAAAGAAAAAAGCTAGACCTGCATCATTTGATATATTACAAAATTGGAAAAAAGAAGCTATGAAGCAGCTTAAAAGTAGAGAGAAACATGCGCACCGACATATGTTGAACACCGAGAAAGCGTTATTGTATGATCAACAAAAACATTCAGAGTCAGTTAGAAAGATGGATAGGGCTTTTCAATTTGGTATACAGAAAATATACCCATCTAAAGATTTTCATGCATCAGATGAATTGATTGATAAACCTTTAAATGAACGAAGACCTGATGCTACTGCACCTCCACCTTATGTACCTATTCCTGTTGCTTTACCTCTTCCTGCTATTGTTCCTCCTCCCGTAGTAATTCCTGCTCCTCTTATTACTCCTTCGTCACTAGCTATTGCTCTACTTCCTATTGTTGCTCCTCCACCTTTGCCTGCTGCCATGGGTCCGGTAGATTTGTCTTTGACACCAGTAATAGCACCTTTGTTACCTATTGTACAAGATTTGTCTACTCTTTCTCTTCCAAGTGGTTCTGTTCCGCTTGTAGTTGATAAGGGAGCGGAATTGAAAATTGTAACTCGCAATACAGTTTCTAAAGAAAGAAAGCGAGATCTGAATGCATGGGCTAGACAGTGCATGGAGAAAGGTGAACAATCTGATGTCTTAGCTACACTCTCTAACCTAGATAGTTTTTCTGAGAAAAATGTCTTTATTGAAGGGGTGGGAGTTCATTTATCCATAATGTGGAACAGACTGAATGATGTAGATATCCCACAAGGGTTAAGGGATCTGAATGTTTTAGCATATTCAAGAGATACTGCAGAGAAAGTATATGAGCACGTCGAGAGGGTATTTGAGTTTATAAGGGAGTTAGAAAGGTTACAGAATGATGAAATAAGTGGTGATAGTTTGGGTGCTATTTTTGTACAGAAACGGTTCCTTCCTCTTTATAAATCGATGAGTGAAGAAACGCGAATTTGCACTAGAGATGCACTTAGGTGGATTTCAGACATGTCGATATCTCCCGTAGAAGTATATGACACATACTGTCAGTATACGCCAGAAATAAGTGATACAGGTAATGGTAGAATACCTATAGGATGAATGTATAAAAAGAAAGATTTGTTGTCCCACAGAATTATTGAATATCTATAAGAGAGCTTTTTCGTCTGACACTCCTTCCGCTGCTTTAGCACTCGATTTAGCTCTGTTGCTCAGTAAGCGTTCGGAGTTGCCTGTTTCTCAGTTACCTATGAGAGTAGTTCCTCCGACATTTGTTCCTAAAGTTGAAGTTCCGGCTAATGCCGCAACAGGCATTGCCGCCTATGACATTGACGCACATTATGTATCGCAGTTTGTTCACGTCCTGTTCTCAAGACAGGAAGTGAATACCATTAGACAATCCATCCCAGATATTAGAAAGAATCCAACAGGGTTTTATAAAGAGATAGAATCTGTCTTACAGTTGTCAGTGTTCACTCTGGGTGATATAGATTTGCTATTTCCTGTGCTCCTACCTGCTGATTTGTGGAAACAGATTAGGACTGTAGACGATGCAGCAGGGCTGGGTGACACATGGGATAATTTGGTCAGACAAGATAGAGATAGGCCAGCTTGTGAAAGACCACCGCAGGTAATACTGACTTTGCCTGATAGAATAGTGGCAAAATTAAAGACTTTAATTCCCGAAAGAAGGATAGTTTGGGACAAACTTACTGCTTGTGTTCAAGGAAAATCTGAAGGTGCTACCGAATTCTTTAATCGGTTCGAACAAGTATTTTCAGATTTTAGTGGACAAGATTTAGGCTCAGAGTCTGGAAAACTATTATTTGTGGACACATTTGTACGTGGATTGCTATCTGACATCTAGTCGCAAATTATGACTTCAGAGAGCGCATGGCAAGCTAAGTCTCAGTCTGAAGTGTTGCATATGGCTCAGTATTATGAAAACCGAGTCAATAATGAGAAGGAAAGGATTGAAAAGAAAAAGGGAGACTTGAAAACTAAGGTGTTGCTGCAACAGATTGTTAGAGGACCTAGAGGGGGTAGTACACTGTTTCAGGGTCAGTATGTCCCACAAGGTACTGTGCCGTTGGCTCCTGTACACGCAAACCAATGTGCTTATTGCAGACAAGAGGGTCATTGGCGAGCACAATGCCTTATCCTCCAGCAGAGGTCGAATAACACATATGGTATCATGGGTAGATGATCCAGAGGCCACCCTGGGGCAGGGGGTCCTGGAAGAAGCCAGTTTTCTCCGAATTCTCAGTCCTTTTCGCAAAACAATCAGCCACTGAGCGTGGATAATAGAAACATTTTTTGATAATCCTCTGCTGCTTATCTCTCTGGAGACCTTTCCTTCGATGATATATTGTTCCGCTAGGATTGCCCGAAGCAGGGCCTGGAACCAATGCCTATTCCCGTTAATCAGAGAGGTCCCTACGTAGAGATTATGGCGGGAAATAGGAAACATCTATTTTTGATAGATACAGGAGCACAGAAGTGTTCCATTGATCATTCATGGGTTCCAGACATTCCACTGTCAGGGCAGACTAACGTTTCTGTAGGGTTTTCTGGTACGCCAGTGGTTAGTCCGGTTTCTTTGCCAGTACTGATTTCACTGGGTCCATTCACAGATCACTGTCCGTTTCTTTTGACAACAAACTGTGGAGAGAATTTGTTGGGGTTGAATCTGTTGAAGGAATTAAATGTAGTAATTCATTGTTCTTCGGATGGAGTGCATTTGATGATTTCACCACAGCAATTTTCTGCCTCACAGTTTCTGACTAGACTTTTGCCGCCGGAATTTAGTGACGTTCGAGTGTTTATGGGCGATTGATGACAATGATGTCGGTGTTTTACAGATTGAGCCTGTTAAAATCATTTTTAAACCAGGAGAAAAGCTGCCACGAATTCCACAATATAAGATTTCGGTTGATGGTGAGCAAGCTTTGAAGTGTATAGTTTCTGATTTTGTACACCATGGGGTAATTGAAGATATTGCAGGTAGTTTGTGCAATAGTCCGATTTTACCAGTGTATAAGAAAGGGGATAATGCAATTCCTTTCCGTTTTATTATTGATTTACACGCTATCAACAAGATTGTCGCTCCACAATTTCCTATTGTGCCTTATGTGACGACGATATTAACGATGATCCCAGCTTCTGCTACTCATTTTAGTATCGTAGATCTTAAGAATGGCTTTTTTAGCATTCTTATACACAAGGATAGCAGATACCTGTTCGCGTTCACCCTAGGGGGACGCTCGTATACATTCACCCGTGCGCCACAGGGATACATGGAAAGTACGAGCATTTACAGTAGGGCTTTGAAAGAGCAGCTCGATACACTTGAGCTGCCTACTACTTGTACATTGCTTCAATATGTCTCTGACCTTCTTTTAGCTGCAGATTCAGAAAGTGCTTGTAAAGAAGGCACTGTGTTATTGCTTATTCATCTAGCAAAACATGGACATAAAGCTTTGTTGAAAAAGTTTCAATATTGTCGACAGGAGTTCGCCTATTTAGGCTATCTCCTGTCAAAGGAGGGAAGAAGATGGACACCTGAATGAATTAAAATCATTTCTAGCATGTCTGTCCCAAATACACAGAAGGAAGACAGAGCCTTGATAGAAATGGCTTCTTACTGTAGACAGTGGTTCCCAAACTTTTCGCTAGTGATCAAACCAATGTTGGCGTTGACAAAGAAGGGCATTTCTTTGCCATTGCCGTGGAACTTGGAACACCAGAAAGCTTTTGATTTACTCAAGACTGCATTGTATTCAGCATCGGTTTTGGGCACACCAAATTAGGAAAAGGCATTCAAGTTGTATGTGCATGAACGTGATGGATGTGCTTTGGCTGTGTTAACGCAGGAACATGGGGGGAAGAATAGGCCGGTGCAGTTACTTTTCTCCACCCTTGATCCTGTTGCATGCGCTTTGCCTAGATGTCTGAGAGCGGTCGCTGCTGCGTCTGTAAAACAGAGCGAGGGTATGGTCCTAGGCCATGCTTTAACATTGTTGGTACCTCACTCTGTAGACGTTCTATTAAACAGAACGCAAATGCCACATCTCACTTCCCCACAATTAACGAGATACAAATTGATCTTGTTTGCCCCGCATATTCAAATTAAGAGATGTTGTGTACTGAATCTGGCTGAATTATTACCTCTTCCGCAAGATATCGCTTGCAGTGACGAAATGTCACATGACTGCCTTTATTCCACAGAGCAAGAAACTAAAGGCAGGATTGATTTGAAAGATACACCTTTGAGCAATCCTCAAGGGGGGCTGTTTTGCGATGGCTCCTGTTTCAAACTTCCGGATGGTACATCCACTGCTGCTTATGCCATCACTACACTAAGAACGATTGTGGAAACCAAAAGAATTTCGCATAACTCCGCACAGGCCGCAGAGATTATTGCATTGACTCAAGCTTGTCAACTTTCTGAAGGGCTTAGAGTAAATATATATACTGACTGTCAGTATGCCTTTGGGGTTGTTCACAACTTCGGTAGACTTTGGGCAGAATGAGGTTTCTTGACCTCACATGGAACGAAGATACAATATGGCACCTTGATAGTTCAGCTACTCTCAGCGCTTGCACTTACCACTCAGCTAGCAATTATGAAGTGCGCGGCACATCAGAAAATCATAGACGATGTAGGAAAAGGGAACGCTTTCGCTGACCAGATAGCTAAACAGACTGCTACTGATCACTATTCAGATATGTACACTACAAGGGAAGCCACAAATGTCTGTACTATAGATGAAGGAATGGATTCCATAAAGAATATCCAAGCAGATGCCACTCTAGAGGAAACTAAGCAATGGGCTGAGGGCTTGGCGAGGTTGGATGATGATGGGTGCTGGGTGGATAACTTAGAGGGAAAATGGATGTTGCCAGACGCATACATGACTATTATGGTTTCAATGGCTCATGGTCCCACTCACATATGCGCTAGGAAAATTTGCAAAATGTTAGAAACTGTTTGGGTAAATGTTAACATCCCGAAAACTGCTGAGCGTTTTGTCCAGACTTGTATGGTCTGTCTACAGCACAATGTAGGGAAGGGTACATCAACACCAAGGGGATGTTTTGGTCCACCTTCTGTCCCTTTTGAGATAATCCACTTTGACTTTATTGAAATGGAGTGTTGTAACAACCTCAGATATGTTCTGGTAGTTATTTGTGCTTTTAGTAAATGGTCGAAGCCTTTCCTGTGAAAGATGCCTCAGCATTGACGACAGCGAAAACCATGCTCAAGGAATATTTTCCTAGGTTTGGTTTGCCGAGGGTCATCTGGTCGGACAATGGTCCACATTTTATCGCTGCTGTTATCCTACAAATATGTGTGGGATTACAGATCGATAAACGGTTCCATTCAGCCAGACATGCTCAGAATGCTGGATTGGTATAGCGGCACAATGGAATTTTGAAAAACAAACTCGCTAAAACGTGTTCCGGCACCAATTTGAAATGGCCGGACGCCTTACTGATAGTGTTACTCTCTATGCGCACAACCCCACAGACTAGGACTGGGCTCTCCCCGTATGAGGTTGTGATGGGGAGGCCAGCTAACATTTGGAATCTTCCTAAGCCTAGGGCTTTGAGGGATATAGAGCATGTACTTCTTTCTGAATATTGTGTACGGTTAACTCAAAATCTGTATTTGATTCATTAAAAGGTGCGAAAAGCCCTCCCAGCCAAATACGAGGGGCCAGGTCACAGCATCCGACCTGGTGACTGGGTGCTGACTAAATCGTTTGAGAGAGCATCCTGTCCTGCACCACTTTGGAGAGGGCCCCACCAGGTCCTATTGGCCACACAGACTGCCGTATGAGTAGAGGGGAAGCGTCATTGGATCCACGCTTCACATGTCAAGAGGATACCTTTCCCTTTGCCACACGACGAAGAAGACAAGGAGAAATTTACTTGCTCTGTTACCAGCGATCAACCAGCATTACGCAGCACAGAGGGTTTTTCGGAGACACTCCCCGAGCCCGCAGGACCTGGGGAAACTGCTGCTTCGTCTCCACACTCTTCTACAGATCCTTTTGCACCTTTGTCTGGTTCTGTTGCAAATGCATCTCTTCCTTCAGGAAGAAACGACACACTGTTCGCAGATCACATGGTACCATGAGTCACAAGGTACAATCTGCGTCCACAGCACTAGTCACACTGCATGAATACGACTGTGCCCACTGAGGAACAACTTTGCCACTTTCTCCACTGAAAGAAAGTAGGTGGCTGGGGACTGGGAAAGACTAAGAAATCACGTGATCAGGAGATCACCAGCAAACGGACTATGGAGATTTTCTCAGGAACTTTTCAGAGGAGAGCTTCAAGGAACAATGCCTGTTATCGACGCTACTCGTGCAGTACAAACAATCACTTATGTGGCTATCAATGACAATAGACAATCAAACACATGGTCTTTTAAGACGTATTGGCCCTCATTACAACACCGGCGCTAAACCATGGCGCTATTAGCACCATGGTTGCTGCCGGTATTGTAACGAGTCCGCCATGGTGAAATGGGGAAGTACCACCCCATTCGAAGGTTGGCGGGGCGGTACTTCCCCATTTCACCATGGCCCTTCCCCATTCCCATTTTTTCCCCATAGGGCATAATGGGAATAGGGAAGGCGGTAATTACGGTACCGCAAATTGCGGTACTGTAATTAGCACCAAGGTCCCTTTGCGGGTCCATTCCTTAATGGCTGGTAGAACCAGCCGTTAAGATGGGAACCCGCGAAGGGACCTCGTAATCAGGCGCTAAGGGATTACTGGTACCGGTACCGGTAATCCCTTAGTGCCAGGGTCGTAATGAGGCTCATTGTCTTCTTGTAATTGTGTTAACCAGTTTCATAGTATTAGCTGCCTTAGGATTTTGGTAGATGGAAGAAGTATGCTCACTTGAAACATTCTTGCCGACTGAGTATGTTCCTACTGTATCCACACCTTTTGTGCACCTGCACACTCTATCTCCTAGGGACTCTCAACATAGACAGAGCTATCATAACAATACATTACTGCTAATAATGAATGCAACTCATGCCATTTTGAACAGAACGAACTTCTGGATATGCTCTCATTTGCCGCAACATGGGGGAAAAGGGTTGGGCTGGTTGATTCATCCTTTGCCTTTAACTACTGCATGTTATGCTTCTCTACGGGCACTATTCTTTGGCCGGTGGAATGATAGCATCTCAGGGAATTTTGATGGGACGAATTTGAAAGGGGAGTCCTAACGCCTCTGGGATGCTCACTCTTCGCAAATAGGAGCAAGCTTAATATTGCTTCTATTAGGCCTTCTGATAGACTGTCCCGACCTTTTCAATCTCTGATTTCTTTTAAGATGCTCCTATAGGTAATAGGGATGCCATGCCACCTTCTTACACTGTTAACCATAGCCCCATCTCTATTTCCTTCTGCATACAAAGGAATGGTACTCAGTCAATGGGCGATTTCAAGGGTTGCACCAGTGTTGCAAACTTGACCAGTGAGGACAGACCTTTGTATGTAGGCGAACCTGTCTACTTCGTTTGCGGTAATTAAGCTTATCCATGGCTACCTAGGGATTGGCAGGGAACTTGTTATTTGGGAATACTGCTACCAGGGGTATATGTCACCAGTACCACTGAAATCTCTAGGGCTCGTCCTAGGCGGGACGAGAATGGCGATATGCCTTAACAAGTTCTGGGCAATGTAGCAAAATCCTTTGTACCTTTTTGGGGGCAGATTATGAATTCCGAGGACATTAGAAGACTAGCAAGAGTACTGGAGAGAACCATCAACCGGACCACTGACATACTTTATAACATGACTCTAGAACAAAAGGCAATCAGATTAGTGGCGCTACAAAACCAGATGTGGATAGACGTCATCTTGGCTGAGCGTGGTGGAGTATGCAAATTAGTGGGGTCCACTTTTTTGCGTTTTCGTACCAGATTCCTCCCCGATCAACTTTAAGGCAATACATAATCTGCACGTCCTGAGTTCAGAAGTACATGTTCCTGAGGGAAATTGGGATCTTAGTGCTTGGTTCTGGGACTTCTTACGATCTTGGGGATGGAAGCTTCTCTCGGTCTTATTGATAATTCTGGGTATTCTTTTGTTTTGCTGTTGCTGTATACTATGTCTTCCTGCCATATGTTCAATGTTAGGGGGATGTTGTGCACAGACTATGGGAACATTAGGATCAAAGGTACACGCACCGGGAAGAATGACCAACAAATTTGTGATGAAGGAAATTTCCGCCGCAGATCTTATGGTGATTGATATATCTGATGAATGTGATTCAGGATGTATGGACATTGAAACGTGGTGTTACTCGTGAAGCGACTAATTTTTAGTTTAGCACTTGGCTTAGGCCAAAAGGAGGGTTTGTTAAACAGAAATCATATAGTGCCTCCTTTTGATTTATATTGGCCTAAGCCTAGACGCTCTATGGGGAAAACTGCATTGCAAAGTTCCGATTTTGGATCGACTTTGCCGCCATTTTAAGAGTCATCCGCCATTTTGCTTTCTGTTCGTATATTCTCTGTTCTAAAATGGTGGACTGTGTTTTCAACTTGCAACCAAGCCTCCCGACCTTTGAGTTCTGTTAATGTTTAGACTATCCAAGGGCCGACTGTTTAGACTAGGTTATGAGGCCTTGTACTATACATGAACTGTTGTCCTAGCATTGTCTACGCTAACAAGCCTCATCCGCGAATACACATCTGGAACAATGTAAAGTAAACTCCAAGCGCGAACATAGGCTGAATTCGATTCAATGCAACTTGTAAAGGCAGCTTGCTGTAGGATTTGGGAACATACGTTGCCATTGTATCACTGTGGAAATACACACATTTATAATCTTTTGTAAAATATTATGTGAGCCAAATGTGAACTAGGCACGAAGTCTAGACCGCAGATTATTAACGCGAAGAGGGGCTGGACAATATTACTCAAAACTGTATAAAAGCACAAATGTTTAGATGTCCAGCACTCTCGCTCCTCTCTTTGACGGGCTGGTACTCATTGCGGGGTGTTGAGAGCCAGATAGCTATCTCTGTTTCTTTGTTACTGCGCAGAATAAAAGATCTGTGAATCTTTTCAGCCTGTGATTGGTGTATTTCATTTGTGCTACTTAGCCTCGATATTTCTTTAATCTTACACTCTGTGCCTCGCCTCTACAATATAGAGAGCAGAAGTACAGACCCCCCCTCCCGTCTTTACACCTTCTCTCCCTCGTTGCTGACAGGATGGGATTCTCTGGCACTGTCCTTAATTGGTTTACCTCCTCCCTCTCGGGCAGACACCATGCTGTCTAGTTGAACTCTTTGCATTCTAAATGCCTCCAGGTCTCCTGTAGAGTCCCACAAGGCTCCATACTCTCACCAATCCTTTGCAACCTTTACATGGAGCATCTGGGTACTCTCTTCAAAGATCCAATATAGCCATCCACAGATACGCAGACGATACTCAGTTGTACATGAGAGTAAATTGCGTGCAGGACATCATTTATCTCCGCGATTACCTAGCCATCATCCCAGTCCTGGATGTCGACTGCCTACCTCAAACTAAACCCATCCAAGACTGAATTCGTCCTCATCGGACCGCATGCTCAAAAACAACTTATGCACCTAGGATTTGATCTACAACTCTCAGACTCAGTAAATTTCTTTGGCTTCACAATTGACAGAAATCTGCCCTTCCAGAAACACATAGCCAAGAAGGCCCAAATAGCCTGGCTCAGAATCTCTACCCTTCAAAACATCAAACCCTTCATCCCGACTCAGGACATCTGGACCGTAATTCAGGCCCTTGTGTTTTTGCACATCGAAAGGGGAAATGTTCTACTGACAGGGCTCCCAGCTGCTCACTTAGCTTCCCCAAAAGCAGTCCACCACGGTGCAGCACGTCTTGTTACGGGAGCATGGAAATTTGACTGAATTACCCTCGTCCTACGCGAACTGCATTGGCTTCCACTCCAAGCCAGGATACTGTTCCAGACTGCATCCATCATCTCCAAAGCAGTCACGAGTAGTACACCAGCGTGCTTGGTGGCTAAGCTCCCCAAATCTGGTGGCGCAAGCTCCTCTTGCAGCAAAACGATCAACCGCCTTGAATCACGACTCGTCCGCAAAGAGAGGACCCGCAAACAATCCTTCTCTTGCCATGCACCCACCCTCTGGAACTCGATCCCGGTGTTGGCTGGGAATGCCCCCCACAATTCTCCAATTTCACAAATCTCTGAAAACATGGCTCTTTCAATAACACCTGACAAAGGACTAATTCCAATGGATACACATACTGTTGTGATCCTGATTTCATGCATATCTTCCATAACATTAATGATGACGCTGAGACATGGATTAGGTCTTACTTCTTTTAATGTCTCATATTAACTCTCTCACAGCTGTCCCCAGCCCTACCTTCCACATTCCATTCTCCAGGCTCCCTTGCCTACATTCCACATTCTATTCAGCCACAACATCCCCCCCTTACGTATCATCTGAATTCATCATACCCAACTGTTCAAGGTGTCCACAATTCACAGTCTACTTCTGTTAACTAATAGACCGTTGAATAATACACAATTTGTGCTCTGCAAATAAAATACTCCCATCAGAGCCAGGCCTCTCACATTCCTGTGTCATTGAATCGCCTCTGTTATTCTCTTGTGAAGGTTCCTTCCTCACAAGGCACATTGTGATGTAAAGTTAATGCTGTGACAGTCAACCAGCGTGCTTCCACTGACAATATACCCACCCTGTACACTTTTACCTTGGCATCCCTTTTTTCTTGGTATCATTGTATGGTACAGCATAACCAATGTGTTTCTCCTTATTTCCAGTTCTGTTTGAGTTTTTTTTAATGCAGTCTGTGCCTGAATTTCTCCTTCTCAGTTATTCCTTAATCTGCCTCCATGTTCTCCACTCAGCTGGGTTATTGTATCTGGAATGAGTTGTGTTGTCATCGTTATTCAGTCACAGTTTATCACATCCTGCTCTCCATACAGGTAGTGAGAGCTACTGTCACTGTAAACTCATTACTGCTGACTTCAGGAGCCTCCCTGTTACACCCCTCACACTTTCCACTGCATCCTTCACTTCATCATATCTCCCCTTTCCTTCTCTTTTTCCTTTTTTGTTTTTTTTTTAGTCTTTCTTCGTTGAGCTTTTGCAGGCTGTCATTATTGCTTTGTTTTATTTTGTAATGTATTCCACGACTTTCAAATTACTCTGTCATTGCAGAAGCAATCTCCAAAATTCTGAACATCCATCTTGTATTACATACCAACATGCATCTAGACGGCTGTCACCCATTTGAGAAGCACGTTGCCAATAACACACAAGTTCATCTGCCAGAGATGAGAAAATTGAGTCATTTGGCTTTCCATCCACCAACATTTGACATTTCGGAAATGTATCATAGAAGTTCGAGAAAGAAGTTGACACAGAGAAGGGAAAGCAGCATTCAAACTCGTCTCCTCTCCCCCAAGTGGATGTTTTTTTGTGAACCGCTGGATGTCTTTGAGTGGGGATGAAACACACGTGAGGAACTCCAGTGTTTGTGCAGTATTTCAGCAGAGGAGTTCTTTGGCATGAAAGGGCTCAACTTCTCAGTGCTGGCACTTCTCATATTGTAGTCCTTGCACAGCCTGTGTCTATTAAAGTATTGTTTCAGATTATTAAAGTGACCTAGACTGTGGCATGCCATCTGTTATATTTCATCACTGTTTCTTCCTTCTTTTGATGTTTCTCCTCCAACTCATCCTGGAACATTTCATGGAAGAGCGAAGCATCCCCTGTTGCTACGCCAACACCTTTCACATTAAACTGCAGCCCTCTTCTCTCCATGCCCCCCCCCCATTTTTAAAGTTCTTTGTGGTTAGACCTTCTTTCATTTGGCTTTACTGCCTTGACAGACTCTCTTTGATATAATTCTCTTCTCTTTGTACAACAGCATTTACATTTGCACCCTTTGTATTCCTTTCATTTCCCATTATTGCTCATTTTAAATTGGCAGTTTTGCCCTGCGTTGAAACAGTGCTGCTATATTGACTTCTTTATTGTTCAGGAGCAAGTGCCACTATTTTATCCTCTTTCACACTTCGTTCCTCCCTCTTTCCTGCTTTGATGTGGTGTGCATTATTACATCCTCTATCTCACTGCATTGCTATGCCAACCTTTCATTTCCTTGTCATTTATTTCCTCTCATTTCATTCTCCACTAGTGTCTTTATTTTGTATTATTTCCATTGAATTCACTTTCATTTCATTTTCATTTGTATTTTGAATCAGGTGACCTTTTGCCTTTAATTACTTTGCTATGTTTTCTTTTCAGATTACTGCATTAATAGATTGAACACGCTAACACCAAACACGCACGACCTTTACAGTTCAGGGTCCATAACAGTTCACCAGCTGTGCCGCATCTTCACATTGCAGCAATCTTACGTTTTCAATTTGTACCCTCTCTTTATTTAGCAGGTAGTCCTAATGCTGATTGCACCAAATGGCAGGTTTGAGTCAAAGTTGTAATTTTTAGTTAGGCAACACATAACTCAAAATGGTGCATTGGCATTAATGTAAACGAAAAATACATGTTACTGTTCAAAACACGGTGGCAAGTTTTCAACGTTTTGTTTATTTGCCAGATGATCGAGTGCAGTGGACTCTCATGTATTCCAACATTATTTCCCTTTCTTCATGTTAACCTGTTCAAGTTGGCAGGAACACTGTTAGTAAATGTAACATTACAGTTTCCTTTAATCTTGTAATGTTATCATGAAATGTTATCTTTCATCACAATATTGTAATATGTGATTGTTTGGGCCGTATACTCCAGATTACAATAGCATTTTGTTTCTAACTTCATTCACCTCATTTCATAATATGGTTAGGAAATTGCTTGTATTTGCACTTGCTGGGTTGCCATGGTAACCTTTATGACTTCACTCAATGTGGCCATGCTTCCTTATGACCATTATCTTTTCAAGCAAAACAAATACAAAACAAAACACTGGTCCTGCGCTCAGTGAGGTTTGTTTACATTCAATTTTAATTTAAAATAAAATGCTTTCCTGATGGAGCGGCTCTTTCCATTAATGAATATACAGCACCATACACAGTGTTACTTAATAAATTGCAGGTTTCAATGGCCACACACCAGCTTACTATTAATCACAACCATACACACGCTGCATCGGCATAAATTCATAAAAGCCAGCTTAATACATTGCAGCATAATGTTCATTTCTCCTTTGGGTTTGTTTACTCTATGGGCTTAAAAGCGCAGCGCATCTTACCTTCTCCATGACTGCTGCAGTTTTCTTTTCCCAACTGATGTCACTTCCAACTTTGTCACGTTACCTTTATTTTGCTTGTTCCTTGTTGTTTTTCTTTATTTTATTTTTTTGTGCAACCTCCTCCTCAGGTCACTTTGGCCCCTTCCTTGGGCAATATTTCTTTTGGCCTCCTCCTTGGGCAATCTTTCTTTTCCTTTGGCCCTCTCCTTGGGCAACATTTTTTTCTTAGGCCCTTCCTTGGGCAACCTTTTCCTTGGCCATTCCTTGGGCAACCTTTTTTCCTCTGGCCCTTCCTTGGGCAACCTTTTCCTTGGCTCTTCCTTGGGCAACATTTTTTTTTCCTTTGGCCCTTCCATGGGCAACCTTTTTTCCTTTGGCCCTTCCTTGGGCAACCTTTTCCTTGACAACCTTTTTTTTTTTCTTCTTTGGCCCTTCCTTGGGCAACCTTTTTTTTTTCCTTTGGCCCTTCCTTGGGCAACCTTTTTTCCTTTGGCCCTTCCTAGGCCAACCTTTTTTCCTTTGGCCCTTCCTTGGGCAACCTTTTCCTTGGCCCTTCCTTGGCCAACCTCTTTTTTTTTTCTTTGGCCCTTCCTTGGGCAACCTCTTTTTTTATTTCTTTTTTTATTCCAGCCATCTCCTTGGGCTCATCAGTGTCCTTTCAGCCATCTCCATAGGCTGATCATTAGTTCCTTATTGTCCAGCTCTTTGAGCCATACTTTTTTTTAATCATATGCATGGGTCGGTCATCTCCTCGTCGCCAACTGTTGTGATCCTGATTTCATGCATATCTTCCATAACATTAATGATGACGCTGAGACATGGATTAGGTCTTACTTCTTTTAATGTCTCATATTAACTCTCTCACAGCTGTCCCCAGCCCTACCTTCCACATTCCATTCTCCAGGCTCCCTTGCCTACATTCCACATTCTATTCAGCCACAACAGACCTCAGACCTCACAGTACTGCGCTACTGTTAAAAGATGCCAACCCAAATGCCAACTACCCACACTCTGTACAGCGCTTCGCTGCTCTCGAGCTAGGTCCAGGCTTTAAACAATAAAATAAAATGAAAATAAATCAAGCACTCCCGTAGCTGTGTACACAGATCACCGCCTTCCCTCCATACCACATGCAGCACCCAAGGCAAACGCATTGAACTGACCCAGCTCCCTCGCGTTGCTGAAGGTCACTCAATAATCTGCTCAACTGCACCCACATTTGACTGGCAAAGCCACCAGTCCTGACCTTCCCAAAACACCTCTCAATACACACCACACACACCTCAGTCGATCCCAAAGACGCTGTCAGTGGTAATCCTTGATGCCACCATCCACCTTACAGAACCGGGTGGCCCCAATTAACGTGCAGTCCTTTCTTGATGTTCATTAAGTGAGACCAACCATTGCTATAGTTACCTAGACACCGTTCCAGCGTCTTGGAAGTTTCCTAGGAAACTGCGACCATTGTGAGGGATGCCTCGCCCGCATCCAGACACTCGCAGCCGCAGCCTCCCACCTTCTAAATCCATGAAAGACAGAACGCTAATACATTCTGTGACCGCAGCTTTCGACTCTGTAAATCCATGAACCGCGGATTACTGACTTCGTGTGCAGCACGGACATCAGTATCAATACTAGGTAAGACCAAAATCAAAGAATCCATTTCTATTATTGAATCCGATAGTGCCCCGTCATGGCGTTATCACGATACATTGCATGACTGTGAACCACATTATCTCTTTAGGCTCCAGTCTTGAAAGCACCGCAAGTTATGACTGCGTTTCTAGGACACATGAACCGGTGAACACTTTCTTCGGTACGCGGCGCGACATTTACAACTACGCTTCCTACGCGGTCCCTGTTTCGCGTCCATTGAGAGGTATGCTTGGCGCATTAACTTTTGTAACTTTTCTTCCTATTATACTCGCCTGACCATAATTCTAACCATTTCAACATGTTACCGATCTGATACTTACCATCTGTAACCCTTTTGAAACACTCTGCCTGAGCAAACCTCCATACTCGCATTAATCACATGTATTCTTTGCTCCCATGTAGGTTGCCGACCTGGCAACAGGGAGGTTGACAACCTCATTGAAGTTTGAAGACCTATATTATCACTACACGCCTCACATGCTGTCACGTATCTGTTTTCACGAGTGTCATTAAGGTATGTAAGTTTCCACCTCTACTGAATATGCCGTGTTTGGCAACAATATTCGTTCAAAATAATAACCAGTCATATTTGGAGATTATGCCCGGGTTATTAGCACTTCTTAAATGCAGATTTACTGATGGGGAGGATTATATATTGGTCATAATGACGATTCCCCGTGTGGGGTAGGTGTTTATTGGATTAAATGAAACCTTAATAATGATCATGAACCATCCTTTTACTTGTGATTAGGTAGTTTATCAACCTGCATCAAGGGGTGTTGCCTATTCGTATTGAATTCATGCTCCACGAGCACTTAATCTATGATTATTTACTATTCAGAAATTTGATATGCTTTTTCATTTTACTGTTTTGCAGTTTACACTTTGTTTGGCTCAAGAAGAAGGGATTTGGATCTCGAAACGCGTCAGCCATTTTACTTGAATTGTAATTGTATATACTGTATACTCATAATGTACATAACACTTGGCATTTAACTTTGCTCTCAGCATCGTAAGATTCATTGACAAAGATTGAGCCTTAGTAATTCAACTTTTTGTTTTTTAAATACATGACTGCTATAAACATTGTTTGATTGAATATTTACCTTACCAAGTACTCTACATCTATATGTTGTATGAAGACTTATACTTAACCGTTACTACACGGTATACCAATAGTGTGCAGGGGACGGCAGGCTCCTACCTTCAGATCCTCTTTTCTCTCATTACGGATAGGTATTTGTGGTCCAGTGCCAGGGTCACGTTTCTTCCCCCGCACCATAGGTATTTGTGGTCCAGTGCCAGGGTCACGTTTCTTCCCCCGCACCTTAAAAGAATATTTATTTTACTTACATATGTTTCTAATAACTTAACATACTAGGCGAGTGCATCTACAACCCTTCCTACCCATAATCTAAAGAACACACCCAGCTCTACACCTGGCACCCACACTCTCCCCACCAACAAATACTTCACACCGCATGGGACATACACACAGATCACTTCCCCCTCTCCAACACTACGCAGCACTTACTACACTGTACAATACTTTAATATGTAACACAACTCACCACACAAGACACACATCTCCCCCATCCTTCCACACCACCCAGGTGAGCTCTCTTGATAGCATCTCTTCTACACAACCACCCCTTTCTACCATCAATCAGAAGGCTCTACTTGCTATTCACCTCCACACTAAACATTTTCCTCTCATCAACCCTGCACTGCACCTACCGAACCTTAAATATTCAAATATGTAAAATTTTCACCATTCCCTACCATCCTCCACACACAACACACGCACACTCACGCGTGCACACACACACGCTCAAAATAATACTTCTTCTCTATTACATTTGTATTTGAATTGCGTTTTATTTCTTGGTTTGGGGGACATTTACATCAGAGATACTGTGCATATAACACATACAGTTTGTAGAGGGACTTCATAAGGAGGGTGCCCTGACCAGGTTACAGCTAACACCCAGAAATGGATTATCAGTGATGCAAAGAGGGCCCTACGCTTAGACAGGGACTACTTGATTATGTGCAACACACGAGCAATGATAGTTGCATAATACATAACTACATTTAAGCCATAAACTGATTTCATAATTCAGTGTTTATTACACAGTATGCCAAAAAGTGTTTCGCACCCAGCGAGCTTTCTCAAGGCCCTACATGCAAAAAGACAAGCATTTGTAACATGAAGACCAGTGCATCATTGAATGGAATGAAAATCTAGCCCTGTAGTGTAACATATAGCAACAGTAGACGTGTAACCGGATTTGCTAAGAGGAAACACTAACACATGTTATTCAAATTGCTTAATAGTTTTGTACAAAACAAAATGATCTTTGCCAGCCAGACTGCAATAAGGTTCTTCAGCTGCATATACATGTTCCCTTTCAGTGCCAGTGTCCTTTTGCATAATCATTATACCTCCTATTCTAGCTGAGTGGGTTCTGCAGGTGCTGTGGGACACATGAGGCAGCAACCAAAGTATTCCAGCACATGTTGGAGCGGAGCAGAGGGGTCTCATTGCTTAGCACCTGTGAGTCTTTCATATATATTTTGCTTATAGTTGGGTAGTGGTTGTTCATGTGCCTCTTTTTACCAGAGTTAAATTGCAAGTAAAGCACACATGTTTTACAGGTATGATTGTAGCCTGTGGGTCATCCTCAGCCCTATTCTGATGTACATTATAGATGGTGGGTAGCTAGGTGGTGAGGGCTAATGCCTACGAGGGGGATGGGGACAGTGACTGAAGGCCAAATATAAATATTATAGAGCTTTTTTTAAATTATTGTTACTGTGTTTCAGCCAAAAATAAAAAAATGTACTTTTCATTAAGTTGACACTTTACAAAACAAAGTCCATTTCATCATACATAAATGAAACATGATTTACCGCAAGTTTCAGTCCACCAATCCTCGGGTAATCCTGCTTGCCACTTCACCCATTAGGTGGCAAGCTCAAGAGTTGTCAGTACTTTTAAGACTTCGATTGATATAAATGTCTCATTACCCGAGGAAAGTCTCTGCCAGAATTCCTGTGTCTCTAACCATTTTTCACAGTGTACAAAGCGAGAAAAGGAAGAAATCGTCACATCTCTAATCCCCAGACATCCATAAACAGGGGGCGTAAGGACTGTTTTCTGGAGCGCCCACATGCTGGACAGGTATCGATTGAATCTTTCTGCTTGAGTCTGCTGGTTATGATTTCTCTCATTGGTAATCGGTTTAGACGAAATCTTATTAAAGTATCTCTTCCGCACGGATCTGGGAATTTTACTGGAACAACTCCTTTAGGTTTGTCCAAGAGAGAATGACTCTTATGGAGTTTTAAGCCACATACTTTGTCCATGGTCTTGATCCAGTCAGACTCCATTAGAGCTTTCTTCATCTTGGCAGGATCATCCATTAAGTCTTTCAATGTTTTAGAGGTCTCTGCCAGGATGTCACCAATGGTCTTCTACAGTTTCTTCAGATAGATATTTGGATGGTTTAATTCGTCCATTGATATCTCTTCAAACAGTGTGTTTAACATCAGGCTCTTAATGCAACAATACAGCTGTATTAGTCTCCAGTGCATAAAGGCCCTTAATGAGTTTAGGCCCAGAACGTAACGGAGGGCAGCCAATTGTAGTGTTAGGGAGAATTCTCTTCTAGAGCTAATTTCCCTTACCTATAGAGTCCCCCAGCAGCTTTGCTGGATTTGAGGGGTTTATTTTTTTCTCCTGCTAAGAGTGAGACCCTTTTTTTGCCACTCTTAGACAGATTGCTAGTGTATGTTTTAGGTTATCTTATGTGCTTATGGTCTATGGGGTTTTCTCACCCTCATAGGAATCATCTTTTTAACATGTGTGTTACACACCACCCTCCGTGCCGTACCACAGGGATGTCGTAGCGACCCCCAAACATAGACTCCATACCCTGGGACTGACTACTGTCTCGCAGGGCATGTCAAGTCCCCATCGACTTTACTAGTCAATAATTATGAACTAAACCAGTACAACCCATTTTACTATGGAGGTACTGGGAAGGGTTAATAGTTTTTGCCTAGTGTTTATTTCGAGGGGGTACCGTACAGTCCCTCTCTCAAAAGTTTCTGGCTGGTGGCAGTGGTTACTACCGTAAATATTCGACCCCAAATATTTCCTTATGGGATTTTCCCAATTATTCGAGGCTACCACTTTTAAAGACATTCTCTAACGTACCGCCGGTTTATTTTAATATTAACTTTACTCCAGTAGGCTTTTATTGCCAGAACTTTAATAATATTTCTTTCTCGTGTCTTTCTCTGAAATCCTAACCCGGGTCGGGAATCCTTTGTTCGTCCTTTTGGCAGGCTTCTCCACAGAAGCCCTCCTCTCGGCACCACTGAGTCTGGGGTAGACAGGATGTGTGGGTGGGGGAATAGACACCCTGGACAGGGTTACCTACGCAATCCAAGTTGCACTCTGCACTGTGTGAGTGACAGCTAGGCTGTATGAATGGGGGTCTTGCTGCATAAAAGCAGGGTCCTGAGGACTGGAGGACAAGACGTCATCCCTGGAACTAAGAAGCTGAAGAGGAGAGAAGCCAAAGACATCTGCAATGACTGAACCACCAGTGAAGCCCTGCTGCAGATCCTCACCACTTTTCTCCAACGACTCGAGAAGATCCTCACCTGCAAGAGTCTTCTTCCCTTGAGCTGGTGGGGTCAACCAGTTCGCCAATGGTCTTCGAGGACCTACTTTGGTCGAATCGCCAGTGCCAAGCACTAGGAGACCGGATAGCCAGGCACCCGTCCACCACGACTGCGATTTAAAGGAGCGTACCTTTTTTTCCGTTTGGGCAGCACCGCGGCTGATTTCATCTCTGGGCAGTGCAGTAACTCGAACCTTCCTCCACGACGAGAGCCTCTCTTCCTCTGCTGGATCTCCCGAACTGCAGGAACTGCCAGGAACCACCGCCACCGTAGGAGCCTCTTCCACGTTTTAAGGTACATTGTTCCGCCAGGCCTCCCGTTTCATTGGGTATTGCTAAAGGTGTTTTAAATCCTTTACTTACCTTCTGGGCTGGCCGCCTTTTCGTCTAACATTATCTTTCTACGTCCTGCAACCGCCTTTTCAATTGTTTAACAAAGACTTGACTGCAGCTACTAGAACATTTTGAACCTAGGCACTTTGCCTTGTACCACTGAGTCTGGTACAGGCCTATTGACTTTGGCAAAATCTGTTACAAGTGCCTTCTCTAGATTGTTTCTCTTCAGGAAATGTGTTGGTGCACCTGAAACTCTTATAACCACCTTTTCTTCCCCTATATGTATTGCTGAAGTGCCATTTTGCTCGGTTTTCACCAAAGTATTGCTGATGCTAAAGTACTGCCTTGCTTAACTTGTTCACAATCCAATTGGGAAGTGTTGCTGGTGTGTTTAGGAGTCTAACCCTGTATAACTTGTTCTTTCCCTCCCTCTGAAGAAATTGTTAGAGTGCCATTTCTGCTTGGTTTTCACTGTGCCGTTTTGCTCGGTTTTCAATCTTGCTCAAACTTGTCTACAATTTAAATAAGGGAGTTGTGTATACTATTCCAGAGTGTTTTAACTCACTTTATGAATAGTGATTTGTGTGTGAACATCAGAGTGTGTAAAATAAATATATATATTCTTTTTGATACAAAGCTTTGGTCAGTGTTTCCTTGTTCCATAGTACTGTTGTCCTATTGTGTAAACCCTGTATACTGCTCATCTCCCTCTTGAGATAAGTCTGACTGCTTAGCCATAGCTACCAACTAAATCATTGTGGTACAGACGGATACCAAAGGGGATTTATTGCATATACCTGTAGTCTTAATCGTCTGTAGTGCTCCCTAAGGGAACTGCAACGGATTCTGCCTAACAGGTAGTGACAGTAGAAGGCTCAACAACTTCTTCCATAGTCTACCTTCTAGCCGTTCCCAGTTCAGTCCCCAGGCCTGCGACTCAATGCCCATGCCGTACAGCAGAGATGGTATCGCTTTGCCCTTGTAATACCTAATGAAAGGCAAAATTGAAAACTTACAATGCAAATTCTTAATCAGTTTCATTTGGGATAGAGCTTCATCCACATTTGCTTCCAGAACATCTTCCACCCATTTCTTATTAGGGCCAGCCAATATGCAGAATCCAAGGTAGATGAAATCCCCACTCTGTTTTATTCTCTGCTTTTGCACAGACCAGCAAAGATCAATCTTGTTTGATTTGAGAACCTCATAAGCTGGATTTTCCCAGGGTTGATGAGATGTTTGTTGCCCTCTGCATACAAGCGTATGACTGACATCAATTGCTGTATTCCTCTAGGGGTAAAATCAAGCAAAACAATGTTGTCAGCATATGCCAACCAAAAGATCTTTTTCCTACCAATTTTAGGGCTCGCCTTGTCCCCTTAAGAACCTATCTCTGTCCGCAAGATAAAGGTTAAAAAGGAAGGGGGCTAGGAGGCATCCCTGCCTTACACCCCTCTCTGTGTTTATCATAGTAGATAGGTGACCATCAGCATCCAGTTTTACCTGGATCGATGTATTCTCATGCAGATAAATAATTGCTGCCCGGAGTCCTTTAGAGAAACCCCAATATCTCGACTTAGCCCCTGGGGCGGGACCTATTTATGATGTCGAAAGTCTTATAGAGGTCCACCATGGCCATAAACAATGTGCTCTTTCCTACTTCCCATACGTTCTCTTGAAGCATATTTACAATTAAACCATTGGGGAGAGTGGACATGCCTTTCCTAAATCCTATCTGACATTTTTCCAGAATATTATTCTTTTCAGCCCAGTTCTCCAGTTCCAAAAACGATCTTACTATCTGTGTCTAGAAGGGCAATTGGACGATAGTTGGTAGGATCGGTCAAATCACCCTTCTTGTGTATTGGTACAATGATTGCAGTCTTCCAACTTTCAGGGCACTTTCTTAGGGCAATGATGTTTTCAAAAAGGGTGTGCAGGACATCCTTCCAATTGCACGCATCCGATTTCAGAATTTGGTTTGTCAACCCATTAGGACCCAGAGCTCTCGACAAAGATGACTTTATCAAGAACGCCACTGTTTCCTTTGTCAAAATCATATTTATGATTACTTGAGCATATGGTCGTCTCCATCAGGGGTTTATTTAGTTCTCATATGAATGATTTGAAATGGACTGGGTCGCAGTCAATACTTAGCTGTACTTCTGTTATCGACCCGACCATTCCTTTTACTCTACTATTGAATTTTCATCCACTCCTTTTGAACCTTACCAGTCTATTCCCACTCTGATTCAACTCTAGACTGCAGGAATATACAGGCTTGCACTCCTCCCCAGGGAACATTAGTTCTGGAGTTACCATATTATGATCACCTTTATTTGTGGTTTTTACAACCATTTTGCCACATTTCTCAAAGATATCTCGAGATACAATTATATAGTCAATAATCGAACATTGGTCCCCATTCTTCCATGTAGCCACTGGTAATAAATCCCCCTTTACACTCCCGTTGCAAAGGAGAAGGTCTTGGTCGGCCAGAAATTGTAACCACTTTTTCCCATTCTCATGTGCAAAGGAGTTTTTAATTACCGACCTTGATGTAGGCAGAAGGTTTCAATTTGGATCTCCAGCTGTTAATATATATGTGCTGTTTCTTCATTATCTAAATCCTTGTCAAGCTCATTAGAGATCTTCCTCAAAAACTCTCACAGCGCTCGGGGTTGTAATACAAATTTACCACCAGCAGGCATCTTCTCTTCTCCCTCCTACCCTTCCTTTCGCTCTTCTCTAAAATCTTATCTTTTCCACTCCCCTCCCTAACACCCTTCGCTTCCACTCCTTCTTCTCCCACCCCCTCATTCCTCACCTCTTACTCCTTCTCTCCCTTACCCTCTCCATCCTCTCTAACTCCTTCCTCCCCACCCCCTTGCTCTCATCTAGTCTTACTCTTTCCTCTCTTCTTCCTTACACATTCTTGCCTTGCCTCTTACTTCCGCTCTTACCGCCACTAATACCTCCCCCTCCCTACTCCCTACTGCCTCCTCACCTCAGCAATATGTAAATTGTCCTTTATACGGTTTTCGAGTTGTGATTCAATTGCCATCTTATCCTTGTTCTATTTTTCCTTGTTCTCATGTAAACCACTTTGGATTGAAGGGCTATATAAATTCAATCAAATACAAATGCATCTCAGGACTCCTTTTGAATTAAACTATAATTTGGCTGCTAATATACCACGCTGCTCACACTTTAGGCTAGTCACTTTTTTAATTTTAGCCTTTCTAGTGGCCATGATAAGGCCTCCAGAGGGCTGACCCATCGCATTGTCAGTTGCCAATTGCTCCAGTGTATTGAAACCATCTAATCTTAACTTATCCAGCAGCCATGTCTCTTGCAATAAAACTATATCGAAAGTGTCAGAGATATCTTTCCTGGTGGCTTCGTTTGTAAAACTCCTGAATCCTCTGTTGTTCCATCTAAGAACATTTATATTAACATTTGCTAAATATTTCAGTCCGGATCTCTGGCAGCATTGACCACACATTGCTACTAGTTTTCTGTGAGTTTTTTTAGCCTTGTGCGCTCCAACTTCCAACCTTTCCAAATCTGTGTCTACCGAGCCACGCTGCCCCCACTTCTAATGTTATCAATGCCTCTGAACATTGTTTTTTTTGTAGTCACTTTATAACCTTTAGCTAAAAGATTGTTTTGTGCGGCTAGGAATGCATTCACCCCTAGATGCCATCATAATCCTATTTCCACTATGTTTGTGCAACGTTCATAAGGGAAATGAAGAAAGTCTAGATAGTGAGAAGATAACAGATATAAGTCTGGTTTCTCTTCTACTAGCTTCAGGATGGCGTTTCTATTTAAAGTGCATTGTTTGATTTCCAGGTCACTCTGTTCCCCCCAGGCGTGTGGACGTGTGAAAAAAGAGCTGGAAAATTCCTCATCGACTGGAATCGCTCCTGATTCTTTTGGAGCGCTAGCTTCAGGGACCCTCCATTGCTGAAACCTGCTCATTTCCATTGTGATCTCCCCGTTGCGAAGTCAGTGTGTTCTCTGATAAGGGAACGGGGTCCTCAGATGCTCGCGATGTTTGTAAAGGATTAGTTGTGGTTATTTCTTGGGGAACTTTTCCTGTACATGGTGTACTTTTTGTTTTTTTCCCGTTTGGAAGATCGAGGCCCAACTAACCACTGTTTTTATCTGTTGTTGGTGAGTCTTCATATTCTTAGAAGATTGTCCCGCCTGGGTTTCAGCGTTGGCCCTCCCAATGTCTTATGAAGAGTGCATTATTTGAGGTTCACTGTCGGTTTGTTGCCCTGCGTTCCTTGTCGTTGGCATTTATCTGTTTTGATATTCTGATTTTCTTTTGCGCTCGATGGTGTATCTATATTTAGTCTCAGGGGAGGAGACGCTGTACAGGTGTCCGCTTCCACAAAGTTTTCTTTCATAACCTTATTTTCCAGTAGATCCTCCACTTCATTTATGGCCGTTGAACGACCCCTTATGTCATTGTTTCTATCTGGTGTGACATTAGAATCCGCTGAAGGGGGTGCATCTGGGACTCTAATTCTTCTATAGGAGGTATTTTGGGCACCGGTTGTTCTTGCGGTCCCCTACCTGTGTCTGGATTTAAGGGTGGGATATGTAAAGAGCCCTCCTCTGTCCTAAATTCGGGTGGCAATTGGTTCATGCTTTCATTGTTTCCCTCTTTTTGGACCTTTTGATGCTGCTGTGTTGCACTGTATTTCTGCAGGATAACGAGTATTATTGATGCAAAGTCTCCAACGAGTCTGACGTTGTTTGAGGGAAGTTCAGGGTTGATCTGCTCTGTTTTTTCAAATATTCCTGCAGCATACACACTGATTTTTTTTTTGTAAAGTATTTTATTGGCATTTATATAAATACAACACAACCATCAAACGGTAACACAACAAACAAACTAAATCAAATTAACTAATTAACTACCACAGTCTTCATAGGTCAATATATTGTTCGTAATTGTGGGGGCGGGCGAGGGGCTGGTGTGCGGCACACCCAAGTTCACGGGGGCTTGGTTATCAGGTTGACCATTCTTGGGGTAAGTCAAAAGCTAGTCTATAGTGACGGTGAAAGCTCAGGGGGGTTTTTGGTCGGAGGCAAATTGGATGTCACGCACCAGGGCCTTCCATGAGTCTAGGGTGTCGTTGGAGTCATCATCGTTTGAGCGGGTTCCATCCTGCCAGGCCCTGGTCTCTGCCTCCGTCCACTTTTCCAGGTCCATAAGCCAACGTCCGTGCCTTGGGCCCCTTGGGGATTTCCATGCCATTGCAATGGAACGTTTTGCAAGGATGCAGGCTAGGTCCATTAGCTTGACCAGGTGTTTGTGTTTGCTAGGCCTGGGATGAGCTCCCAATAGGCATTCCTTTGGGTTCCACTCATATCTCGTGAGTCCCGCTGCGGTGCAGGTACGTTCCACCATGGACCAGAAATTTGCTGTTTTGGTGCAAGTCCAAAACATATGGACCATGTCCGCTTTGTCATTTCCGCACCAGGGGCAGTTCGGCGGTGCATGTTTGTTGAAGGTAGCAACTCTTAGTGTGGTCATGTATGTCCTGTATAGCACGTTCAATTGAACCTGTTTAAATCTAATGTTCCTCGACACCTCCTTGGGGTATAGTAGTATTCGCTCCCATTCACTGTCGGTTAGCGCGATCCCTAGTTCGGATTCCCATTTCTGTCTCAGGGACGCGCTTTTCGGGTTGGGTCTATCGTTTAGTTTGGTGTACAAGCGGGAGACCGGTTTCCAACCGTCTGCTAGATCGTACATCTCCTGGAGGAGGGGGTCCGGTGGGGGTTCTTCTGGCCAGTCAGGCCACTGTGCCTTTGCTGTCCGCTTGAGGCGGTGGTACCACAGGAACTGGGTGTTCGAGATGCCTTCGTTGGCTTGTAGCGATTCGAGCTCTCTGAACGTGCCGTCTTCAAACAGATCTCCCCATGTATAGATTCCGGCTCTCTCCCACCTCCTGGCTGTCGCCAAGTCCGCCTGAGTTTTGCACACATCCGCCAGGATGGGAGTATTGGGATTATAGGGATGTTGCAGTTGTCGAAGGAAGCCAATTCTGGCCCATACCTGCCTGCCCAGGTTGACAATCATGGGGACTCCAGAAGTTTGTTTCGTCGGGTTCCAAAGCATTTCTTTAGGGAACAGTTTGGGAGTCGGATGTCGCAGGAGCCCTACTTCTGCTGAGAGGTCGTCAGAGAGCCATTTCGTTGTGTGGCTGAGCTGCGCGGCTAGGTAGTACCTTTGCAGATCGGGTAGTTGTATCCCACCTTCTTTGTACGGGAGCGTGAGTGTGGGTAGGGAGATCTTGTGTCTAGACGACCCCCATATAAAGTCCTTGATCAAAGAGTCTAGTTTTTTGAAGAAAGGAGGTCTGATGTAGAAACATAAGTTCGTGAAGTGGTATAAGAGACGGGGGAGAACTATCATCTTGACTATTGCCGCTCTACCCATAACTGCCAGTGGTAACTTCGACCAGAAGTTCATAGATTTACGGAGGGCTCCTACTGCTTTTTCGGTGTTGTGATCGTGCGTGAGCGCTGGGGTATGGCACACCTTGATTCCCAGGTATTTGAACTGCTCTGGTTGCCATTGTATCCCAACATCTGGGAGGTCGGGCGCATCTAGACCCCTGAGTCTGGCCAGTGGAAACGCACACGACTTTAGTTTGCTGAATGTTATTCCAGAGTATCGAGCATAGTTGTCGAGGATGTCCAATGCGACTTGTGCATTGAGCTGGGGATTATTCAGATATAGGAGGACGTCGTCCGCATACATGGATATTATGGCGTAATCACTGCCCAGTCCAATGCCCGCGTCGAAGTGTTGTGTCCTGAAATAAGCAGCCACTGGATCCAGGCCCAGTATGTATAACATTGGGGATAGCGGGCATCCTTGCCGCGTGCCCCGCTGTATCGGCCAGGCTTCGGACAATATCTTGCCAGTCTTCACTCTCGCTGTCGGTGTGTTATACAGTACCTCGACCCACTTTACAAAGCTCTCGCCAAAGCCGAATTCTTTTAGCACTTTGATCAGCCACTCCCAGTAGATTGAATCGAAGGCTTTTATGGCATCCAAGGAGAGCACCGCTAGGTCCTCGTCCCGATCATAGGTCTCTGCCATGATGTGTTGGAGCCTCCTCAGGTTCGCGGTGGTGTTGCGTCCTGGCACAAAGCCGTTCTGGTCCTCATGAATCAAGGTTCCAATCACCCTCGCCAGCCTCTTAGCCAGGATTGTCGTCAGGATCTTGCAGTCGTAGTTTAGCATGGCAATCGGGCGGTATGATTCGCAGTTATTGGCGGGTTTGTTGGGTTTGAGTATAGGGATGATAATTGTCTCTTTCATGGTGTTGGGTAAGTTTCCGTTTTCGTATGCCTCCATACACACCTTGTGGAGGGTCGGGGCAAGGGTCGCATCATACGCTTTGTAAAATTCAGGCGGGAGCCCATCGCTCCCTGGGGTTTTTGCAGGTGGTCAGCGATTTAATCGCGTCTGTCACGTCCTCTATAGTGATTTCCGCATCCAGTAACTCTCTTTGGGCCTCCGTCAGTCTTGGGAGCTCAATCTCGGCCAGTGTGGCCTTTATGTCGTCCACTGGTATTTTGGTGTCGTGGGCGTACAATCTGGAGTAGAAGGCCGCAAAAGCTGAGTTGATGTCTAGCTGCGTCCGGTGAGTTATCCCCCTTTCATCGGTTATTTCAGTTGGGAGATGTCTTGGGAACTCGCGCCTACATAGCCAGGCCAACATTCTACCAGGCTTATCCGCTTCTTTGTGAGCTCTGGCCGTGTAGGTCGCGTAGTCAAATTTGGACAGTCTGTTCCCGGCCAAAAGGCACTCCTCCCGGGTGCTCTTTAATTCTATTTCGGCGTCCGGCTTGATATTGATTCCGGATTCCAGGTGGGTGATCTTGTTCTCCAGTTCCTCCAGTTCCAGTCTCAGGAGCTTACGGATACCAACGGCACCTGATATTACTTCACCCCTTGTTACAACCTTCATGGCCTCCCATAGTGTGTTCCAGCTTGACACTGAGCCTTTGTTAATGTCTAGGTATTCCTCAAGTTTGGTGCCAAGTTCCTCCCTAAATGCGTGGTCTGTGAGTGCTGCGGGTGGCATTCTCCATAGGGGAATAGGCGGTCTGGGACCTCTCGGGGCCCATTGCATGATCAGCGGTGAGTGATCGGATATGGTTCTGCCTAGGTAGAGTGTGTCGTCCACTTGTTGAGCCAGCTCACGATCTATGAACAGATAGTCTATCCTCGTGTGGACCTTGTGCAGGGCAGAGTAATAAGAGTAGCACCTCTCGGTGCGATGTTGTTCCCTCCAAATGTCCACCAGGTCGAGCTGTTCTATTGCAGTGTTTAGCGCGTTGGATGCAGGGCTGTTTGAGAGACGGGGGGGTCTGATCTGTCCACAGCGCCGTTTCTGATGGAATTGAAGTCGCCACCCCATATGAAAGCGCCCTCTCTCCGAGGAATCATTTTGGCACTGAGCATTGAAAGGTGTGAGGGTATTCCATGTTGCGGAAAGTATGAGTTCACCAGGCAGATTGGCGTGGATTCAATGGTACCCCATAATATTAGGTATCTGCCCTCTTTATCAGCTTCATAGCCCAATAGGTGGAAGGGCACAGTCGGACTCACCCACGTAAACACTCCTCTGGCGAATTTGGAGTATGGGGCCCCTTTCCCCATACCTCCCCATCTATCAGATAATTTGGCCGTGGTTTCTTCCGTGAGGTGGGTTTCTTGAAGCATCGCTATTGACACCTTTTTCCTACGCAAGTAGGAGTGGATCCGGTTCCTTCTCAGATACGTGCCCATGCCCCTCACATTCCACGTAATCACCTTAAGTTGGAGTGCCATTGGGCCTGCGTCTTGGTTTCATCTTCCCTGCCGCCCCCATCTCCAGGTGGTGTGGCTTTCCCTCTAGGTTCTGATGTTTTCTCTTCCGCCTCCCCCAAGGGCCTCCGGCCCCATGTTTCTTCTCCGCTGATATTCTGAAGACTGTGGTGTGAACAAAAACAATTAACAAAACTGTAACTGGTGCGCCCAGCAACAACAGGGTCTTGCTGGTGCTCAGGCGCTCTCGTACCGTCAGGACCCATCCGGGTGTCGGGCACGAGGGGGGTCGGTCAGGCAACGGGCCTGACCTGTACTGTTCGTGGGAGGCGGGGCCCTGTGCCTGGCGTGGGCCGAGCGAGGGCCGTATCATCATTGCTAGCTGTTGGGTGATTTTACCTTCTCTTAGGTCATTTGCGTTACGTCCAAGTTGGGTTTATGAGTCACGGTATCTTCGATGTCTCAGGCGCGGGGGGTTCATCAATTTTCAGTAGGTTGAGGGTCTTTATCTGCAGCTAGATTGTTGTCTTCTAGCCACATGTTTGCGGCTGCCGGGGATTCCAAGAAGATCGCCCTGCCCTTGTGGATCACTTTCAGTCTAGAGGGGCATAGTAACATATACTTCAGGTTCAGTTGCCTGAGTCGGGCTTTAATCGGCACAAATGAGTTCCTTTCCCGCTGGACTTTCGGGGTGTAGTCGGGGTAGATCGTGATCTTCGAGCTCCCACGTTCGATGGGGCCCTCCTCTCTGGAGTGCCGGAGGATGGTCTCTCTGTCCTGGAAGTTGAGGACTTTAGCAATTATAGGGCGAGGGTGTAAGCCTGGCGGGGGTCTCTTCTGTAGCGATCTGTGCGCCCTTTCAATCGAAAATCCTTGCGTCAGTTTTCCAGCGCCCACCTCCTGTTGTATCAAGGATTCTATATAGGCCGTCGGGTTCGGGCCTTCAATTCCCTCCGGTACCCCCAGTATTCTGATGTTGGCGCGTCTGGCTCGGCCCTCGGCCTCCTCAGCCCTGGCCTCGAGTGTGAGCACCTTCCGTTCTAAGTCCAGGACCTTGACTTTCAGCTCCATTGTATCTCCCGACGTCTCCTTTATGGTTGATTCGGCGGAGGTTACTCTTTCTGTCAGATTGCGGGCATCCTGGCGCATGAGTTGTAGCTCGGATTTGAACTCTCCGATTCTGGAATCTATAAATGCGCGCAGTGATGCAATTGCCTCCAACACTTGGGCTTGATTTTCGGGAGGGTCTGCCGGTTTTGTTCGGGGAGGTTCGGGAGTGGAAGCGCATGGCTGCGGAGGAGCTGTAACTTTAGCGGACACATACGTGTCCATGGTGGTTGCCTTCGTCTTGTTCCTGGCCGCCATGATGGGCGTCACTCGGTCGTGTGAAGGCGAATGACGGCGGGCGAGGTTGGGGAGCTTATGGTTCCGAAAGCAGGGTGATCCGGTTCGGGCAGAGTTAGTGATCAAGTTCTCGGGGGAATATACAATGGCACATGTTCAATTAGTTTACGCCCTCGCCCAGCGCTCTCCTCACCTCTGCCTTCCTCCGCTGTCGATGGCAGGGGTCCCCCGCACCGGGGGTCGGGGCGGCCTCACTCGGTGCCGTAGTCCAGGGCACGGGCCCGGTCGGGAGCCCCCAGTTGGCTCCCCGCTGCAGAGGTGGAGGCTCTTCTTCCCCGCGGCAGCAGTTTACAAGCCGGTTTCACTGCGAAAGCGGCTGGCGTTCTCCTGCGACATCAGCTCCGAAAGATGGCCGCCATCTTGGGTCCCGCCATGGGGGGGACCTTTATCGGGAAGAATCCGTGGGTTTGGAAGTCCGGGTCCAGGGGAGGACCACAGCAACGTATTCGGGGTCGGTTCCCCTTCCCTTGGAATCGGTTCTTTCCGTCTCAGGTGCAATTTTAGGCAGGCAAAAGGATCAGGATACGGCACCTCGGCCAGAGCACGGCGACTCAGCTCCCACTCGCCATGAGCTCCAGGCCACGCCCCCTGCAGCATACACACTGATATTTGTATTTCACTGGATTGGAAGATATTGGCAGAGATAATATCCTTGATATTGTCATAAAGTTTCACAAAAGAACTTATCACTGTATTTAAGGCCGCGATAGAAGGAGTTGTCAACTTAATCCTATCATGCATTCCTTTTAAGCTTTCATGCAAGGTTTGCCTCGATGAATCTCCGGAAATAGAACAGAACTATTCACTGGGTGTTCGGTCAAGATGGAGTCATGATCTGTTTTAAAAGCACCCCGTGAATCTCCTCTGGTATTTAGCTCAATGGGGTTGATAAGGCTTAAGCCTGGAAGAAGCAAAATGGGAACGTCCATTCTTGGCAAGGCTTCCAGTATGCTTCTGTCTGAAATATCCACGTCTGAGCCGCCTTTTCCATTCTTTAAGAATTCCCTCCCTGTAGTTGAAAGTGTTCCTAATTTTTGGAAAAAGTTCTTCATTTACTTTTGGGATCTTCTCATATCCTAGTTCACATCTTGGTAGGAAAGCTTCGTAAGAACATTAGTATGAATGACAGCCGAGGGAGGGAAAATAAGAAAACTATCGTCATCGAGCGGTTCTGGCGCCGCTCAAGAACTTTTCCCCATGTTCTGTGGGGTTTCCTTTGGGGGTTGAAGTAGAAGTTTTCTCCCTCTCTTTAACTCCAACAGCTTTTCCCAATTTAACCAATAGATCTTTATTTTCTGAGGTTTGACTTGCTAAGGGGCAGACCGTTCTTGTAGCCTCCTCCGTGCCATGTCTATCTAAAATTGATCCCTGGGGCAGGGAGGCAGCGGCCTCTGAAGACATCATGCCGCTGACATCCGCCCACCTACACTGGTGAGTAGATTGGCATTACACGATGACAACAATACCAGCGGTTCTTGCTGGGCAGTGGGTAATTCATTTAGAGCATTTGAATTGCTTACATCACTGTTCCTCTCCTCATGGAACTCCATAAATGCCGGCTCTGGACCTGAACAGTAGGGCGCTGTCTTCCTTGTTACTTGTGAGCCGCCCTCCGACAGATCTTTGCTACTTCGAAGATTGTACATGTGTGCATACGAGAGCTTTTACTGATGTTTGAAATATTCGGATTGCCAATTCTCGTGCACTTTATTCAGGAGTTCAAAGGAAGATCCCGCAGTCACCCGGTGACAAAGATAGGACCCCAACTTCAAAGGTTAATTGACAGCAACTCTGTTAGTTAGAGAAGATCAAATTCTGGTGCTCACACAGACCGCAACATACTTGGGGGAGACAACATTGCCACGACTCCCACAGCCAACACTTTCGCCTGCTTACCACTATGTGTACTATGAACACCCTTGGTGTGCCAAAAGTGGTCGACAGAACTGTTTCACTGCAGCAGTAGTAGTATAAGCCTGCAAAGGGTCACGTGATCCGTCACGTGACCAGGGCAGGCACCGCCTCCTCCAGGAAGTCTTTAGCGCCCAGCAAGAGCCTCACGCTGCTCGAAGTGCTGAGGAAAACAATAGCTGCCAAATGAACGTTCTGCACACAAAAGCACTCCTTTCAAGACTGGTAACACTCTTTCAAGAGTCTGTACCTCCAGCAGAGAGGGACCAAGGATGGCACTCCTCTTACTTCTTGATTCCCAAAAAGGACAGAGGACTGCGATCCATCTTGGACCTGAGAGGTTTGAACAAGTTCCTCAGGAATGACAAGTTCAAGATAGTCACTCTTTTGCAGATCCCCCAGGCCCCTCAGCCCCAGGATTGGATGGTGTCATTAGATCTTCACGATGAATTCTTCCATGTGCCAATACATCCAAAACACAGGAGGTACCTGAGGTTCGCCGTTAGCAGTTCTCACTATCAATTTTCAGTTCTGCCTTTCGGGCTCACCTCCTCCCTGAGGGTCTTTACCAAACAGATTGCAGTGCTGACAGCAAATCTTAGAAGGGGAGGGTTTTGCATCTACCCCTACCTGGATGATTGGCTGTTCAGGGCTTGATCAAGTTCTGGAACATTTCAGCAGCACCTGCCACTCCCTTCACAGACTAGGCTTCTTCTCCAATTTCAAGAAGTTCCACATGACAACTTCCCAAAAACTTCATTTTATCAGAGCGGTCCTGAATTCTTCCTCTGGGAACGCTTCGCCCCCCGAGGTAAGGGCTCAGCGTATTCTGCAGATGGTCATGAAGTTTCAAAATGCCCACCATCTCAGGGCCTTCAACCTTCCAAGGTTGCTCAGTCTCATGGCATCCTGCATTTTTCTGGTGTCCGAAGCCCATCTGATGATGAGATCCCTTCAGTGGGCCTTCGGGTCGCAATGGTCAGTTCTCTGGCAGGATGACAGATCTTCTTCAGGTTCTGAGAAAGGTTGCGCAGAATCTTCAGTGGTGCGCCTACAGGGAGAATGTGATGAAGGGGGAATCTTTTTGGAAACCATGGTCGGAGGTGACGGTAGTCATGAACGCCTCTCACAGGATGGGGAGCCCACATGAACAAACAGACAATCAGCGATCCTTGAACTCCATCGTAGTCCTGACTTTATAGACACCTTTTGGAGCAGAGAGCAATCAGACAGGCGCTGATGGCCTTTCTGCTTTGTGTACGGGAAAAGAACGTCCTATAAATGATGGACAACACAGTGGCAATGCATTACCTCAACAAGAGAGGAGGTGTAGGGTAACTACTACTGTGCAGAGAGGCAATGCAAGAAGGAATCTCTCTGGCAGCCGTTCACCTAGCTGGAGAAGAGAACACAGTGGCGGATGCTCTGAACAGGCAGAGGACAGCCTCCCACGAGTGGGAGATGGCTCAGGAAGCCCTGCAAGACATCTTCAAACCCTCAAGTGGATCTGTTTGCGCCCAGTAGGAACAGGAAGTGCAACCTGTTCTGCTTTAGGGAATTTCCTCAGAAAGGTGCTCTGGGGTACGTGTTCGTAGTTGAATGGGAATTTCCACTCCTGTATACGTTACAACCAGTCCCCATCATTCCTCAGCTGGTTCAGAAAGTCCACGATCCTGATTACTCCAGGTTGGTCCGGGAGGATGTACCCCCAACTTTTGCACATGTCCACCTGCCCTCCCATTCGTCTTCCTCAAAGAGCAGAGAAGGAAGACTGCCTTCTCCACCCAGAGATCAAAACCCTGAACCTTCATGCCTGCTTTCTGGGAGGTTAGGTTCAGAGATTGGGATCTCCTGGAGGATGTAATGGAGGTGTTGCTTTCGGCCAGAAGGCCAGTAACAAAGGCTCTATAGCGCTGCCGTTGGAACCGATTTTGCAGCTGGTGCAGATCTAAGGATATGGTCCATTCTACTTGTGACACTATCGGTGTTCTCTTTCTTGCTACATCTGGCCCATCAAGGGCTACAGGTTTCCACTGTGAAAGGATATCTAGCGGCGCTATCCATTTTCAAGCACTTGCCTGAGCAGGGTTCTTATTTTAATGTTCCCATTCTTGTCCAGTTGCTGAAGGGACTGCCAAACATCTTCCCAGCGATTCCTTTTAAAGTTCTGCTTTGGGACCTTAAATTAATGATGCCATTCTTAATGGTGGCTCCTTATGAGCCTCTTCATTTGTGTCCGCTTAGGATGTTGACTCTGAAGATTGTCTTTCTGACAGCGATCACTTCGGCTTGCATGGTGAGCGAGCTTCTTTGAGTTGCAAGCCACTGTTTACTACATTTTATAAGGAGAAGGTTGTTTTGGGGGCTCGCCCTTCTTTTCTGCCTAAGTTGGTGTCAGAGTTTCACCTGGCACAGAAGATTATCTTGCCATCATTCTATCTGCCCCCTCATTCTTCCAAGGATGAAGAGAGGCTTCATCGCTTGGACTCCAAGAGAGCGTTGGGCTTTTACATTAGCAGGCTCGCTAAAGTTAGACAGGAGGTCAGCTCTTTGTGGGATATGCTGGTCATAGGTCAGGACAGGCTGTTACTAAACAGGTGCTGTCTCGGTGGATCATTTTGTGTATTACAGAATGTTACACCTTGACTGGTAAAGAGGTCCCTGGTGGTCTGAGAGTGCATTCCACAAGAGGTGTGGCTTCCTCTTCAGCTCTTCAGAGAGGGGTGCTGGTGCAGGACAGTTGCAGTGCTGCAACCTGGTCTTCACTGCACACGCTTTACAAGACATAACTGCCTTGATTCTGTATCGGGTACGGAGGCTACATTTGGCAGAGCTGTTCTTCACGGCATAAATCAAAAGTACATTCTCTTTCCCCACCTCCTTCTGCATGCTGCTATGGAAGTCTATCAATTTATTTTAACTTCTTTTTATTAGCATTTATATAGACATATCACATTTGTGTCCGATTACATTGCCACTGTTTCAGAACATTTACACATGTTGTATTTCCGCCTCCATGGGACAATGTTAGCTTGACAACCACAGCAAATCAAAAAAGAAAAACTAAACTATAACAAAAACAACAACAAAAACAAAAACTTCTACTCATGTAGTGGATCCAACTTCACCGGATCCAACTTCACAGGATCCAGCTTCACAGGATCCAGCTTCACAGGATCCAGCTTCACAGGATCCAACTTCACAGGATCCAGCTTCACAGGATCCAGCTTCACAGGATCCAACTTCACAGGATCCAACTTCACATAGCATTAACACATGCTCAGGTCAGGGCCATGGTGTGGCTTTTTAAATGTTTCTGCTCCCCCCCTCCATGGTGAACAATCCAACTGTGTGGTGCAATCAACCATTGCTGGGCGCCGACTTGGGTGCACAGCCACAACCAGTTCAGATGTTAGCGTTATAGTGTACAGTGGTTCTTTGCTTTCAAGGGGGTTCATCATCCGAGGGGTGCAACATATTGCATACCAGTGCTTTCCAGGACTCCTATGTAGCACTGGCCAGCACCTCCTGCCCGTTAATTTCATTTATCCATATTGTAGTCTCAATTTCAGACCAGGACTCAAACTCCCTGTACCATCGAGTATACTGTGGACCACCTGCACGCTTCCACGCCATGGCAATGCTTCTTTTGGCTAGGATACAGACCATGTCTATGAACTTTACTATATGTTTACATTTACTAGTCTTAGGATAAGCGCCCAATAAACAAATTTTTGGGGTCCAATCATACCTTGCGACATCCGCACTCCTACAGGCTTGTTCAATTTGTGCCCAGAAACTCTGAACCTTCCCACAACTCCAAAACATGTGCATCAAATCTGCCCCCATGTTGCCACACCAAGGACATAGTGGTAGGGCTTTGCTGTTGAAGCTAGCCACCCTGCTCGGTGTCATGTAGGTGCGGTGCAACACATTTAGTTGGAGCAATCGGAAGCATGGATTCCTAGACGCCTCCCCAGGGCAGCCCATCATCAGATCCCATTCTTTCTCTCCAAGTTCCTCCCCAAGATCTAGTTCCCATCTGGCCCTCAACTCAGTGCTCTTAGAATTGGGCCTATCCACCAAATTGCTGTACAGTCTAGACACTGGTTTCCAACCGTCTTCTAAGGTATACATCAGGGTCCAGAATGATGTTGCCCCCGCCTACTCCGGCCATTTCGACCACTTCCGCTTCGCAACTGCCCTCACCTGTAAATACCACAGGAACAGACACTTAGGCACCCCCACCTGTTTAGTTAAGGTGTCCATTTCCTTGAACACACCATCCATATACATGTCTCCCCCACTTTGTGAGGCCCCTGTCCTCCCAACGCCTTGCCATCATAAGTTCACTGTTAGTTTTGCAGACATCTACTGCCATTGGGACATCGGGCGAATATGGGTTCTGCAATTTTAGTAGTTTCTGTGTTCTATGCCACACACGACGGCCCAGAGTCACTAGTGCAGGCACACTGCTGAAGCAGCCTACTGGTAGCCATAAAATCTCCTTCAGTTATGCGGGGGCCACCAGTTGTTGCAGTACCAGTGATTCCGACGTTGGTTCGTCAGAGAGCCATTTGGTGACGAAGCTAAGTTGCGCTGCCAAATAGTATCTTTCCATGTCTGGCAGCTGCACCCCACCGCCTTGTAGGGCAGGCGTAGTATTGTTAGTGCCATTTTATGCCTCTACATGCCCCAAAGGAATTCCCTGAGCATTGCTTCTAATGTGCAGAAAAACGGGTGTCTAATGTAGTGGTGGACATTTTGGAAAAAGTACAAAGATCTCGGCAGGATTATCATTTTCGTTATGGCAACCCTGCCCATTAGTGACAATGGTAATTTCGACCAGCATGTCATAGACCTTCTCAGTCGCTGTACCACACCCCCTGTGTTGCAAGCGTGCATGGCATCAGATGTGTGCATAATGTGCACCCCTAGATATCTGAAAGATTCCAAGCACCAAGGGAGTCCCAGTTCCGGCAGGTCACACTTGTTAATCCTATCAGCCCAGCCAATGGGAACAAACAGGAGTTCCCTCTGCTAAAGCATATTCCCGATAACCTAGCAAAATTATCAAGTACATCCAGTTCCAGCGGTTGTGTTGCGGGTTCCGAAGAGAGCAGGAAGTCGTCCGCATATAGCGAGATCAGGTGACCAACACCTCCACGCATATGCCTGCCTCCAGGAACTCCTTGCGGAGATAGATTGCTATTGGTTCAAGCGCTAGCACATATAGCATGAGTGACAGAGGGCACCCCTGCCTCGTACCTCTCTGTATGTCCCAAGCCTCAGACACCTGCCTACCCATTTTTTACACGTGCCACCTCCGAAGCCTTGAGTAACCTCACGTTGATGAATTGTTCCCCAAATCTGAATGCCCAAAACACTTCGAACAACCACTCCCAGTACAAGGAGTCGAAGGATTTAATAGCGTCTAGTGACACCACCGCGTACTGTTCGTGGCCATGAGCGGTCTGTGCCACAATGTGTTGCAAACGCCTCGGGTTTAACGCAGTACTGCTGCCCGGTATAAAGCCGTTCTGGTCTCCATGAACCAATCCTCCAATCACTCTGCAAAGCCACCTAGCCAATATTGTCGTTAGAACTTTCATGTCATAGTTGAGCATGGCTAATGGGCGGTAGGAATCGCAGCTATCAGTGGGTTTCCCTGGTTTGGGGATCAGGATCACTAGCGTCTCCCTCATGGTTTGAGGAGCACACCCTTTGTATAAGCCTCTGTGTATACTTTGTGCAGCACTGGGGCCACCACCTCCGCGTATGTTTTATAGAATTCTGGGGGCAGACCATCGCTGCCGGGGGTTTTACTAGTGGTCAGCGAGCTGATTGCCTCCTTCACCTCATTTAACGCCTCTTGCTGCACGGTTCCCAGCCTAGGCAGTCCTATCTACTTAAGGGTGCCTAATACTTCTACCTGGGGTACCAAATTCTCATGCCTGTACAACTTAGAGTAAAAGTTAGCGAACACATCGTTGATGTCTGTCTGCGTTCTGCATAGATTGCCTTCCCCGTCCCTCAATTCTGTAGTTGGGTGCCTAGGGTTTTCCCTTTTGCATAGCCACGATAGGAGCCTACTAGGTCTGTCCCCTTCTGCGTGGGCCCTGGTGCTCTTAACTCTGTGGTCACATTTCGATAGCCTGTCCCTTGCCTCCCGGCAGCGTCCCCTAGCATCTGCTAATTTAGTTTCTCCAGCCTGCTGCCCATTCTCCCGCGCCTCCAGCTGCTGGATTTCCTCCTCCGGCCTATCCAGGTCCGCCCTCAGAGTCTTTCGTATGCCTCCCGCGCTAGCCATTACCTCCCCTCTAACGACGACTTGTTTCCCAGATAGCTCCCCACTCCTTCACACTACCCATATTGTGTTCCAAGAACTCCACTATTTTCACTTTCAGCTCATCTTTGATCTGTTAAAGCGTCATTGGGCATGCGCCACATTGGACGGGAGGGGGTCGGGGTCCTCTCATGGTCCATTCCATCACCAACGGGGAGTGATCTGAGATTGATCTGCCCAGGTAATGGACTGCTCCCATTTCCATCATTTGGGTCCTGTCCACAAAGAAATAATCTTTCCTAGTATAGAGGCCATGAGGCGAAGAATAGTATGAATAGCTCCTATCCTAAGGGTGAGTTTCCCTCCACAAGTCCACTAGGTCCAAATTCATTAGTGCTGTGGTGAGCGCTAGGGATGCAGGTCCCGCATTGCTTTTGGTGGGATTGATCGGACCAGCAGCGGGTCCCTGGCACAATTAAAATACACCCTGCCCCCATATGACAAAACATTCCCTGTGTTGTGCAATTCTAGCCTAGCGCTTACCATGTGGACATGCGACTGGATACTGTGGTTGGGGAAATAAGAGTTTACTATGCATACTTCAACCTGATCTATGTGACCTCGCAGTATCAAGTACCTCCCATCAGTGTCTGCTTCCATGCCCAGCAATCAAAACGGCACACTAGGATGGAACCATGTGAACACCCCTCTAGCATGCCTGGAGTATGCCACCCCCCCATCTCTCATTAATCTTTGTGAGCTCCTCTGCCGCCAGGTGGGTCTCTTGCAGTAATGCAACGGATATTTTTTTCCTATCTAAAAAGGATTTGACTCGGTTTGTGCGTAGGTACGTGCCTAGTCCCCTCACATTCCACGTCAGTACCTTGATGTCAGACGCCATGTGATTGCTTAGTGTACGTGCACCACCCACCACTTTCTGCTACCCAGCATTGCGCTATGGCATTCACAGTGTCCCCCGCCCTTCTGCATGAACCATATTTACTAGTGTGCGACCATCCGCAGGAGGACTTTACAGACAACAACTCAACAAACAAAACTACCAACTTTTGCCCAGCGACTGCAAATTGTAGATAGTTCTCGGGCGCAACCGCACCTCTGGAGCCTGTCCAGGCCATTGGTTGCGGTTTAACAGATGCCGGCAACAGGCCAACACCTACCTGTGTATGGGATTGGTCTATGAACCCAAGACAGGAAGGTAAACATTGCTCCCATCTAAGTTGGTCAGCAAGTGGTACCGTGCCACTCACAGCCTGCACACATTCACAAAACACCTGCTGCCATATCAAACAAGTACATGGTTACCCCTTCTTGTGGTTCTTGTGCACCCCCACCCCACTCCATCAGGCAGTAACTCAAATGATGGGTTCTGCTCCATCCCTAGATTGTTGTGTTTCAGTCACATGTTGGCTGCAGCCGGCGTTTCCAGGAATTGTGCTTTGCTCTTGTGATAACCTTAGCGTGCCGGATACATAAGCATGTACTTAATGTTAAGGTGCCGAAGCCTGGCTTTGATTGGTACAAATGAATTTCTTGCTCGCTGTGCTGTGGGCGTGTAGTCCGGATAAATGGCAATTTTTGAATTATCACGTTGAATCTCACCTCCCTCCCTGGAAAACTTCAAGATTACTTCCCGGTTTTGATGTTTTGAAAGTTTAAGATTTTTGCTATCATTGGGCGCGACACCGGGGTGGGCGGGGAGGGGGGCGTTTCTGCAGGGACCCACTGTGGGCCATCTTCACCACAAATCCATGCGACAGGTTGCCTGCTCCAACTTCTTGAAGTAGTAAGTTCTCTACGTATCTAGTAGGGTTCGGGCCTCCATTCCTTCTGGTATTCCCAGCAGACGCATGTTGTTCCGTCGGGCTCTCTCCTCGACGTCCTCAGACCTCGGCTCCAACACAGTGTTTCTCCTCTCCAGCTCTTTCACCCTAGATTCAAGGTCTCTCGTGGACTCTTGGGTTTCCTTCAGGCTCCACTCTGCTGTTGTCGCCAGGTTGCGGACATCCTGTTGCAGCAGCTGCACATCTGTTTTCACTTCGGCTTTTTTGGTTTCCACTGAGGTTCTTAACGCTGCTACTGTCGCCAATACCTGGTCCTCCTTCCCACCAGGATCCGTCGACTCTGTTTCCTTCTGCACGATGCTGGTACTCTGTGAGGAGTCGCTGCGCCTACGAGATCCATTAAACGAGTCCATGATTGTTGGCTTGTTTTTCCCTTTGGTGGGGGACATTTTCTGTGGCTGTGAAATTGCTTCCTATCCGCCTTAGCAGCACAGCACCAGATTTTGTTTGGTGTGTTTATGCAGAGAACACTATCGAGGGAGTCTGCAAATTGCACTTGTCCGCACCTTGGTCCTCCAGCCGAGGTCGACTGTGTGACTTAGAAATCTATATCCGTGGGGCAGTCACCAATCTGCCTCCCCTGTGTTGCACAGTCTGGTATTCCTGTAGTGACCAGTGGCCCTGTTTCGGAGCACTCCTTTTCTAATTAAGCGCTTGGATTTACGTAGTTGCTTTGGAACCACACTTCTGTACACCACATTTGGTTTCCTGCGTAAGTCCACAGCTCTAATGTGGATGTACCAATTTATACTGTTAAGTTCAGTGCTTTTTTAGCTGGTCAATCAACTAGCGGTTTCCGGCTTTTGTGCACCCCTGTCAGCACTATTATACTTTGCAGTGTCTTCGGTATCAACAGGTGAGCTTCCCCACAGTGCTCCTGTGTGCCCCCAGTGCTTTTCAGCCGTGCGCCTCCCGGGCACCGTTTCTGCAAAAGTTTGTATCAGTGCTCCATTGATCGGGGGGGAGGGTCTCCTGATGGTGTTGTCCACCTCGACTGGCAATACTCCAAGTCTCAGAGTGAAGCTCATGCCAGTCTTCCTTGATCTACTCAGGCAATGATGTTATCTTCCAGGTTCACCCCCTCTTTTGCAGTCGTGTGGCGCAACCCGCTGCAGTTTGCCTGATTTACGCTGTCCTCACCCCGTTCCGCCGTACTGTATAGCTCTTTGTCCGTATTAATGTTTCAAGGGCAAATCGCCGTTCTCCCAGCACTTTCACCATGACTGCAGGCAGCCAGAGCCATAGTGTTTTCTGGCCCTCCGAACAGCCATGCCGTTTCTATTATTCTAGGGCTCCCGGGCTGCTTATCTGGTGCGTGCGTTCCTTGTTGATGGGCCCTGACCACGTACCTTCTGGAGCCGCCTCCTCCGTATCACACTGCAGCCCTTCCTGCTGTAGTCCGTTGTGTCCTTGTGCCTCCTCACGGTCGCGACCTGACAGCGTAGCTGCTGCTTCACTGCTCGTCTGTCATCGGCTGGGCTTTACCTCGCACTGTTGAGTGTTCTCATCCTCCTCACGAGTCCCACCGGCACCGCTGCTGCGCCAATCTCTCCGTTTTTCTTGGTGGTCGGTCAAAAGGCCGAAAAAAAAATCTCGAATAACAAATCTCGAAAAAAAAGGCCGAAAAAAAAATATCGAATTTTTTTTTATTTTTTATATATGTATTTTTTGGGTCAGGTAAGTAAAAAAAAGGGTTACAATAAAAAAAAATAGAAAAAAGGGGCGTTGGGGGGGAACCCCCCCATTTCGAAAAAGAAACGTCAAAAAAAAATTCGATATTTTTTTTTTTGGCCTTTTTTTTCGAGATTTTTTTTTTTAGTTTTATAAGTTCGGTATTATGACTATAAACCGTTTTTCTTGCCATCAGGATCTTTGCCGGCACTCCACTGCTCTGCTCCCTGTTGGGACTTTATGCTGGCACCCTGCGTTATCAGCGCTAGCCTGCCACTGTACTCTGCTGTTATCCCCTGCCATTCAGGGAACAGCCTACTACAAGTGTGCCTTGTCTCATTGCTTCCCACAGCTGCAGGCTCAGCGTGCTGTACCGCTGATCACAGCCCCTCCTCTTCTTCAGCATCGATCTGCGGCTGCATCTGCCATCTTTTAGCGCTGGGTCCCCTGCATATAACCGTTGTTTTCCCTGCAAAACTACTCCAATTCTCGCTGGTGTCTCGCTGCGGGGCTGGGGAAACGCTTCCTACGTTTGCAGATGTGTTTCAATTCTTGCAGTTCGAAGCAATCTGCTGCATTTCAGGATCTTTGGTAGGATCACGAAGAGAACACCATTCAAACTCTTCCTCACTCCATGGGCTCAGGCCACGCCCCCATGGGAGTCTATTAAAGGTGAGGAATCCGTGGGAGGACACGATCCATTGTAGGAACACATTTCTTACCCCAGTAATGTTCTTTCTACTGAATGTTCCTCCCACAGATTCCTCATCACCCTCCCAGCCTGCCCCTCCATCTTTGGGAAAATGTCCTTATCTTACATCTTCCTCTGTTTCAACATCTTGGTTCTGTAATCTTCAAGACAGCAGTGCATTAAGAGGGGAACAGCATGAACCGAGTCAATGGGTGCAGTCTGTGCTACTTATACCAGTGTCAACGTCATGGGCGAGAGCGGGATGGGAGCCGCCAAGGAATAACGAGTCGACGACGCACAGCACCCTCTGCTGTCAAAAAGATCTCCGAAGCTGCAAGTACAGTATTGTATATATAAAAGATGAGGAATCCGTGGGAGACATCCAGTAGAAAGAACATTTCTATGGGTAAGTGATTTGTCTCGATGTTGCTGTAATGGGATGGCTAGCAGTTGTTCTATGTACTCCTCTGAGTAACCTTATTCCTTCTCAGAGAAAATCACAAGCTGCAGGGAAAGTGGCCTGGTGTTTGCCTCTGGTTTTCCTCTGCAATTACTATTCTCTGGTGACACTGGTTCCATTTTGGTTTTGTAGAGTTCCTCTGTTTGTGAGATCTTGGTCTCCTATTGGGGGTTTCCTCTTTTGTTCTCATCAAGGGTGGCCTTCCTGCTTCCACCTGACCCCCTCATCCGTAAGTCCCTTGCGTCCTGGATTTTACAGGTGTGGTCTCTGGTTCTTCCTCTTGTCTGGTACGGGCACCTGACTCTCTGCTCCATAGCTGCCAAATTAGCCACCTCCTACCATGCTTTCCTGGGGTCAAGCCTTCTGGGAAACCTTCAGATTCTTATGCTCTAGCCCAGGCCCTGGACTGACTTCTCCCTAGTGGTGGCCATTAGTTTTCAGAGATGTCTCCTCTCTTTCGCATTTTGGAGCTGAACGGGTTCGGGAGATTGTTTTACCATGAGCACCTGGTTGTTACTGGGGTGCTTCGGATGACTGATCACAGTGAATAGTTTGTATAGTAAACTTTTATGGTTTCGTTGTGCAGGGAGAAATGACACAATGCAGACGCTGGGTAGGTCCACTCGGAGATCTGGCGCTGCCATCACTTTCTTGTTTGTGGAGACCCAGTAAATATGTGTGTGCCTCACCTCATTAACGCTTTCCCACGGAGACCGTGGTCGTGATATCAAGGCCTGCTGAAAGTATAGAAGACCATTCCTGCGACTCATGTTTTTGGTGGTAGTTCCTGGGTGGTGAAACCCCCGATGTTCATCTTCTGCTCTCATGTTCCCATGTCATTGAGACAATGGGTGATATACATATTACACGGTCTGCGGTACACGGCCCTGTAGTTATGGTTAAGTTGCTCAACTCCTAGAAAGAGTACTTTTTGGGTGACTTATAACGTGCCCCCCCCTGAACGAATCCTCATCAAACTTTGCAATAAAAGTACATATGGCCCACTCAGAATGATTTTGGGATGTTTGGTGCTGTGTCGACCTGGGGGGAGGGGGTTACTGGAGGTATCCCAACATTTTTTAAATCCTCATAAACGCAATGTAAAAAAGATTTTCCTCGCACCTACAGCCCAAACCGCTGGACCGATTTTCATCAAATTTGCGCCAGGAGTGGTGACTTGGTCCCGAAAGCGTGCTTTTGTAAACTTGGTTTAAATCGATCCAGTCATTTTTTTAAAAATGGCTAAAAAGTAGAAAAAGTAAATTAGTGATAACTGGGTCTGGTCTGCGGACTCATTTCCTGATTCAGAGTGATATGGACACCCCCTGGACCAATCAGAGAGCAGCGTGATATTCGCGGACATAATATACACCCGCTAACTGGATGTTTAAAAACATGAGGTGGGTCATATTTTTTTAAACGTCACTATATTGGATCCGCGGGCAGCTACCATTTTCTGCAGACATTGCGGTAAAAACATATTAAATAACACAACATTGCACTTGGTAAACTAATCAAACAGTCTCTGGGGAGGTGATGGATGATTATGTGGATGGGATATGGCATTAAATGTCCGTGAACACCCGCAAAAACACATTTCTTTTGTATGCTTCACGTGCATGTTTGCTACAATCCTGTCCAGCACTTCCGGTTGCAGATGCACGCAGATTTTTTTTCCCATTTAAACCTAGGGCTTCGGCCATGCCTCATGCCCCAATAAGCAAATTGGAGTACACATTTGTCCTTGCTCAGGGCCAGGCACACTGCCCAGGCACCAAAGTTATATCACAATTTGTTGTACTTACGTTTTGACACTTTTGAAAAATAAAACACATGACAGATTTGCAAATCCATGCTTTGAGGTCCTTGCTGATGCTCCTCGTGAATGTTTGCTGCAATCCTGTCCGGCACTTCGGGCTGTAGCCACGAGCCCATTTTATTTCCCCATTCAAACCTATCCTGATTTCCATAAACTTTACCACATAGCCTGTCCCTAGTGGCCATGCCCACTTAAGCCCCATTGCCGGTTCCAAGTGTCAAACTTTACGTACAAACAATAGTCATATTGCTTAGCCCCCACTTGACAAAATCCATTCAGACTATGCACAAACATTCAAGGTTGGGTCTATAATCTTTCGTAAGACTTTTGTGCAACAAAGTTATAAGCCATCTAAAAATGATGACACCCCCCTCTAATTTTGCCCCTCTTGAAATAATCTCACCAAACTTTGCAAAAACATTAAAATCTGGGTCTAAAATATTTTTGCAACTTTTGTACTGATTCGTCAAACAGCACTACATTTATAAGCCTTTCAAATATTTTGGGACCCACCCTCTAATTTTGCTGCCTCTGGCCGAAACAACGGCAAACATTGCATAACCGTTTAGGGTCTGATCTAAAATGATGTTGCAAAATTCCATGGAGTAGTAGTCGCTGGCGCCAAAGTTATAAGCCGTACAAAAACTGCTTTTTACCAAACCTGTAATGCAGAAATATGCATGGATGTCCCCTAACATGAGTTGTTTGCCAACATCTGAGATGGTCGTGGACATCGGAGAAGAAAAACCCTGATTTTGGTATTTTTATGGCCATATTCCATCCCATCCTCATCACCCCTGACCTCCACAGAGATAGTTTCATTTGTTTGACAAGTGCAATGTTGTGTTTTTTTATGTTTTTACTGCGATGTCCACAGACTACAGGCTATATCTGCGAATCCAACATGGCGTCCGTTTCCAAGGTTTTGATGCACCCCCCGTCTTTAACTGACCAATTAGCGGACCCATACGATGTCCGCAAACGTCACACGGCTCTCTGATTGTTCCAGAGGTGTCTGCATACTCTGAATCAGGAAATTAGTCCACAGACTGGACTCAGATATCACTATTTTTTTAACCTACTTTTTTGACATTTAAATAAACCTACTGGATGGATTTACACCAGATTTACAAAAGCACACGTTTGGGACCAAGCCGCAGCTCCTGGTGAAAATTTGGTGAATATCTTTACAGCGGTTTGGGCTGTAGGCACAAGCAAAACATGTTTTCCATTGCGTTTATGAGGCTTTCCACACATTCCCTAAAACATTACCCCCTCCGGACAAAACCGCACCAAAGTTCAGAAAATCATTCTAAGGGGGCCAGATACTTTCTTTGCAAAGTTTGGGGAGGATTCATCCTGGGGGGGCAAAGATATAAGCCACCCAAAAAGTGCTTTTTCTATGAGTTGAGCAACTTAACCATAACTACAGGGCTGATACCGCAGGCCCTGTAATATCTTTATACCCTGTGCCAGCGTACGGGCCTTGCCACACACCTCCTCCCTTTGCCTGAAGTCCTCCAGTTCTGGAAGTGGAGAGAGAGTACAGGGGTCTATGTAGATGGACAAGTTGAGGGCGAGTGTGAGGCCTGTATGCGTATAGTTCTGCCCACCTCCCTAGTGGACATCAACTCATCTTGATACTGTATCAGTTACACATTAAATATTGTTTTCGTGCTTGTAAATCTGGTTTGTTTTATTATTTTGTAGTTGAGCTGGAACTCTTTCAATGTGGTATCGTGTTCCTCGTGTTGCCATTTATAGGTCTGCTACACGGATCTACCATGAACCTCTATCCTTAGGAGTTGCTGAAATAACTCCTCAGACCTTTTTTCATTTGCTGTTTTAATATTGGGATTAGCCACTCCCTCTCTTACCTGTCCAAAACAAAACCCCAATCCTTTCTGAACTCTGTGGGGTCCTGAAAGATTCTGGGTTCTGTTAAGTTCATAAGACCCTTTTCCTCTGTGGACTAAGGCTTGGGCACAAGAAACCAATCTCCAGACAAGCCAAGCTCTCTAAGACCAATAGGTTAGTGATTTGATGCAATATAAAAGCATGGTCATTTAACCTAACATAACTCTCCCACAGCAAATCGTTTAAGAGAGATTGCATGTATCATGTGCCTGTGCTGTTGCCATAAAGTAACTTTTGTGGGGGTGGGGGGGAGAGGATCCTTGTTGTTGCTAGAGAGCCTTGTGGTCTATGTCATCCTATATTTTAATTGTATTACATTACCTATAAGCTAAATATGCATTAATGGTGTTCCACATAATAATTATGCATTTTATGTCTTGCTCATAAAACATTAAATCCAGGATTCTTTTCTTCAATCCAACAGGAAAACTATCCACAGTAATGGAACTTTTTTGAATGGAGTCCTGTGTAGGAATAGATCTGGAAAAGTTTGTGCAAGAAGCCTTTTCCCAGGACACCTAATGGCTCAGGCTGCAGAGAATCATTCCACATTCTCTACCTTTTGGAAAGCTTATTGTTGTCAGAAATCTTTGAAAGCAAATAACCTTTGCTAGACAGTCGATGATATTAACCGTCATAACAGGGAATGACTCACTGTTTCTGTGAATGCAACCCAAAGGCCAAAAAACTACAAAGGAGTGGAAAAGCCACAGGAGAGGACTTGTAAATGTAGAAATGGCCACATAAAGACTCACAAGCCTATCCCTCAGAACTCTGCATGGTGGGAATCCTGGGAGAAACTGATCCCCAAGTGTCAGCAAGTTGAAGCCACTGGTACCCTGTGTCCAGCATAACCAGCTAACCTCCACCTTCTCTGGCACCGGGGATGGCTGACGTGGTTGCTGAAGTTCATGGTAAATGTTGACGACGGCACAGCAGCACCTGCCAGAGTAGCATCTGAAGACACTGAGCTGCACTTACAAAGGCTAACAGGGAAGTGTGTGATCATACAGAGCGTTGTGCTGGCATGACCTGCCATCTTAATAATGTACATTAAAGTCATTCCTGTTATGCAAAGAAATACCTGCCCTAGTGATGCACTGTCCTGTTGAGTGAATTTACTGACTGTATGAAAGTGTTTTTTATAAGGAGAAAATGATTCTGGAGCCATTAGCTAATGAGATCGTTCTACTGACTGTTGAGATATGTATACATTCTAAAGGACACAGATTGGAATCCTGGCAAGGCCAACTCAGTCTCTCAGTATTCCAAGGTTATCAAGTGAAAATCAACTTTATATGGGTAATATTAATTATGTATATAAATGTCCTATGTGCAGTGCTTTAGTGAAAAAAACTATATAAATATCAAATTATAATTATTACCCCAAGGAGTGAACACATGAACTCCAGTTGTGGAATGATTTTGTTAGGATGAAATAGCTTTATGAGCCGAATGCCCACTCAATGGAGTAGACTGTATATATGTTCCGAATGCAGCAAAGGATTTTGTAACACTTCCCATTTAAAGAGGCATCACTCAGGACACACCACACCGGGAGAACTTAATTGCACTAGAGCAAATGATACAGCTTTAATAACGCAGGAAAATGAACCAGAGGCATCACACTGAGAAATAACAATGCCCCAACGCAACACCATCATAGTGACACCAGGAACACTGGAGGCGTCAAGGCTTTCATTATAAATCAAAGGTGATCAGACACCTCACAACTCACACTGTGGAAAATCCATACAAAGGACAGAGTGTGGCAAGGATTTCTTTTCAGATAGAAAGCTGAGGCTACATCAGCCAACGCACATTAGTGTGAAACACTACACATTCACTAAGTGTGGCAGTGCTTTCATTACAAACTCAAACCTAATGTACATCAAAACCCTAGTACTGGCGAAAAACCATTTAAAGGTACTGAGTGTGACAAGACATTCATTACAAATAAACAGCTCATCATGGACCGCAGAAAACAAACCTGCGAGGGACCACACAAATGTACAGAGTGTGACAAGAATTTAATTAAAAAGTCACACCTGAAGCGCCATCAGGCAGCACACACTGGAGTGAAACCATATAAATGTACGGAGTGTGACAGGGCTTTCCCTACAAAGCAACACCTGAAGCACCATCAGGCAGTACACACAGCATGAAACCATTTAAATGTACAGAGTGTGAAAAGGTTTCACTACAAAGACACGCATAAAGGTACACCAGGCAGCACACACTGGAGTGAAACCACATGAATGTACAGAGTGTGACAAGGCTTTCATTACAAAGAGGGATCTGATGCTACATCAAGCAGTACATGCTGGAGTGAAACCATATGAATGTACAGATGTGACAAGGCTTTCATTACAAAGATGGCGCTGAAGCGCCACCAGGCAATACACAATGGAGTGAAACCACATGAATGTACAGAGTGTGACAAGGCTTTTGCTATAAAGAGTCAGCTGACACTACATCAGGCAGTACACACCGGAGTGAAACCATATGAATGTACTGAGTGTGACAAGGCTTTCATTACAAAGATGGCGCTGAAGCGCCACCAGGCAGTACACAATGGAGTGAAACCACATGAATGTACAGAGTGTGACAAGGCTTTCATTACAAAGAGAGAGCTGATGCAACATCAGTCAGTACACACTGGTGTGAAACCCTATAAATATACTTAGTGTGGCAAGGCTTTCATTGCAATTAACCTGATCAGACACCAAAGAACTCACACTGGTGAGAAACCATACATGTGTTTTGTTTGTGGCAAAGCTTTCGGTCATTCAGAGGGTCTCTCAATGCATCAAAAATACCACACGTGTGAGAATCTATATACATTTACTGAGTGTGAGAAAGATTTCATTACAAAGAGACAGCTGATCAGTCATCAAAGAATTAATTTTAACTAGAAAACATATATTTGTGCAACGTGGAAAATCTTTCTGCTAAAAACGTTCTATCATTACATCAGAAATGCTTCACTCTGTGAAACCATATATGTGTTCTGAAGTGCAGAAAGACTTTCATTTAAAACAGTAACTAATACAGCACCATCACGGCCACACTGGTGAGGATGAATGGGAATGTTATGATGTGATGAGGTTTACAAGAATAATATATTGGTACATCAGAGTATTCATAAAAGTGAGACGCCATGTGAATGTTCGCACAGTAAAAAAAACTTTTCAGAAAGAGTTGACTGCTAAGCCTTTACCATATAAATCTACTGAGTGTGTCCAGGCTTTCATCTAAAAGGAGATCTGAATCGACATCAAAACGCTGCTGTAGCAGAACATTATACATTGTCTGGATGTTCCAAAACTTTCTGGCAGAGGTTTGTTCTATTGCAACATCAGAAATACTGCACTGTGTTATGGCAGAAGAGGAAATAGGGCTGTATCAGATTAGGGATTTGAGAAAGTAAAGTGTAGGTAAAGTGGTGAGCGACAGGTAGTGTTTCTTAATTCTATTGGTCCTCTTGCTAGGTGGCTATTTTATGACTGATACATTCTGAACTATGCTGGGCATGTTCTGCCGCTCTACCTGCTTCTCATCGTTTTCCGGAAGCCCTCACTAGATTCATTCCTGAAAGATGTTCATGAGAGCACAAGGTTATGAGGGTGCCGTTGAGTATATTCATTTCTGAGCAAGGTTCATGACACCATGTGGTTCTGGCTGCCCCGTGGGTGTAATATTGCAGTATCTCCCAGAAGCGCATACATATCTTCCTGGGTATGTGTTGTAGATTTCCTGTGCTTTGCTGTTGGAAACAAAGAAACAGCAGATTCTAAAAGATTTGAATATGGGCCATAAACCAATATTCAGTGATTGGGTCAAAGTGATCCAGTATGCAAAGTGCAAACAAAGATGCAACATTAGTACCTGGCACGCGCGGCTGAACAGGAATACTGTGGTGATTGGCACATTTGCGAGCCATACCACACGGTATTCCCGTCCACACCGTGCGTGCCGGCTACGCTGTTCCTGGCGGGGGCGTGGCAGCCCCTCAGCCAATGAGGAGGCTCGAAACGGGGCAATCCCCGCTCCGAGCTTCCACACGGCTGGAGGCTTCCATCGTCCCCCGCCGGAGACTGCGGGAGGTTTATTTATTTATTTTTTTCTTCCTCCCCATCCCCTCCCTTCCGCCCTCCCGACCCCACTTACCTTCTTTTTTCTTCTGCTCTTGGAAGCGAACGCGCTGGGAAGACTTCTGTTTCCAGCGCGTACGCTCCTGATGGCCACCATGGAAAGGGAAAACGGACTACGTTTTCCCTTGCGGCGGTCATTTTGTTTGCCGTTTTTTTTGTTTTGTTCCGAAACGTGTTTCGGAACAGAAAAAAAAGCAATTAGTACCCCGGTCTAACGGGCCAGGGTACTAATGGCAATAAGCCCCTCGGTGGCAGGCCAATACCGCCCAAGTTAATGGCCCCGGGGGCATTACCTGGGGCGGTATTGGCCCGCCACCTCGTGGCTTATTGCCACAGTATTTGTTTTTCCATTAATTAGCTCTGTATTTGATGATACACTGTGTGTCCTTCTCCCTTTGTACATTTATCTCTTGTGCATCTTTTTACTCAAAACATAAGATTTTTAAACTGTGTTTATCCTCCTGAGTAGACAGGTTTTCATTTTAGGAATGGATTTAGGATGTGTATTGTATTCATTTTATTTGGCTTTCTATGTGGATTCACTTTGTATTCAGCCGTGTTAGCTCTTAAATATGGAATTAAGAAATCCTACACTGGTGTGAAACCATATCAGTTTTCTGAACTGTATGCGGGACATCTGTCGTTACAGCCAGGAGACACAATTTCATTGTATGAAGTGTGACACAGCTTGCATTAACACAATCTACACCACAGAGAATCACTTTAAATGTACTGGGTGCAACAAGTCTTTCATCATCCAGAAACATCTCATGATGAGGTTGAAGCACCTTCCTGGTGAGAAAGCATGAGGGTGTCCTGGATGTGATCAGGCTTTTTCAAGCAAAAAACTATTCTGTAGTAGCCGCATTCAAACTATTTAGTGCCCCAGTGGGTGGGGGGAGAAAAGTATGGCTTTCTAGCCACGGTGTCAACATTCCAGTTAAACCAAAAATGGATAATTTGGGCTACTGCTGCACTCATTGCAGCGAGGCAGCCCAATGCAACATGGCCCCTGCCGCACATGCTCAGTGTGATGAGACAAAGTCTCGGGGGGTGGGGCTCACCCAGGAAATACACACAGCCTGGAATCATGTTCTCTCTAGCACTTGGATCCTGCTTCCATGCAGTTTCCATTGGAGGAGTGGAGTGCATCTTGATGGGAAATGGCACGGAGCAGGTGAGTGTTGTGAAGTGCTTGGTGTGAGTGTCTGGTAAGGAAGGGATGTATATTGTGAAGTACTTGGCTCACTGGCAGACTTACACCTCCTGGGAGCCTCGCAATCTGGGACAGCACCTTTCCAGGCCCATTTCAGTGCCAGCGAATATCGCGAATCAAGACAGGCACCTCAGGTACCTCTTGCCCCCTGGCACTCATCTCGGGCAGCCACTCTTTGGTGCCCTGCAGTCCAAACAACAGTGCAGCACCTGGCACAGCAGCTTGACCTTTTGCCCTGAGTTTCATGTGCCTTCATTTAACCATACAGCAGGGCCTTACTTATTTCCTTCCCTCCTCCTGTGGTCCGCTGTGCAGGAAGCCCTGGGTGATGGGTCTACTTTTAGGAGCAGTGTGTCCTCTCTCTGCACCCCCCACTGCAGCTTACTTGTGTTTCTCTGCTTCCTGTTCCAGATCGGGAACAGCGCACTTGAGTCCTTCTCCGAGACCAACTCGTCGCCAGTGTTGTAAAGGGCTCTCCATGACACTTCTGGTGTGTTTCTCCAGAAGATCCTTTATTACTTAATAGGAACCCACTAGCTCCCACCACCTAGGACCACATCTTTCCAACTGTCTGTGCTGGAACCCTCACACAAACAATCCCTCACTCTTACACAGGTGTCCAGATAAGCATTGTTGTGTACGTGGTACACGAAGCGCGCATGCGCGGCCCAGCGGGCCGGCGCATGCGCGCCAGTTAATAAAGGCGGCGCCCGGGGCAGTTCGCGCCGGAGCACCGGAACAGGCAGACGTCTCCGGTGTGTGTTCTTGCGCGCCGCATACGCGCGCTGGTGCCCAGACCCAGGGGGGCCCACACTCCACCACAGTGCCTCCCCCAGGTTACAACACTGGCGACGAGGAGGTACGGTCCGCTTCCGTGCCCGACTACCTCGGAGAGACGGAAGTCTGCCGTATTACGGACCCGCGGAGCGCCGGCGGCCATCTTCTTTTCACTCGCTCCCCTTCACACGTGGCGACAGTGGTTGCGGCCCGACTGGGTGCTCGTGCGCCACTCGCCAGCGGTGTTGGAGAACACAGAAAAATAATTTTTGGAAAGCCCACAGTCCTGCAGGCGCAGGGCTGTGGCAATTAAGAAGAAAGAAGTGGGTTTTACACCCCAACCCTACTACGAGACCAGGACAAGCCACCCTTCCCTCAAGACAGCCAACTGTGAGTACGTGGCGCTGAGATGGGTGAAGAAGCTGACGATGAGGGTGCCGCCGCCCCAATCCCTCGCAGAGCTCGTAGCTCCCTAGCCCCCATGCCGGAATTCGACACTACTGGCCCCCCTTCCAAGCTGGGCCCGAAGTGGCTATTGTGGGTCAAAGGACTAGATATGTTCTTCAGGGCAGCTGGGGTGGACGATGATGACACCAAAATCGCAACCATGATCTACTCGGCAGGCGCAGAAGTCCACAAGATCTACGACTCCCTCGTCATCCCCGTGGTCACGTATGACGCAGTCAAGCAGGCACTCAAAGACCATTTTCTCCCCATGGCTAACGTGGATTTTGACAGGTTTGTCATGGGCGCTGAGAGACAATTGGACGACGAGCCCCTAGACAAATTTTGCGCCCACCTGAGACACCTGGCGACCTCCTGCAGATGGGCCAACGAGGAAGAAATGGTCCGCAACCAACTACTGCAGGGGTGCAGCTCCGGTAAACTTCGGAGGCAGGTATTGAGAGAGCCTGGCCTGACCCTCCAGCAAATTTTGGACCTGGGTAGAGCACATGAGCTGGCGGAAGCCAGAGGTGCGAAAATGGACGCTGCCACGTGACCAGGGAATAACGAGGACGCATTTGCAGTAGGACGGTCAGCTGCGGGTAGGTCAAGATGGGCGCCGAGAAGGCCCGATGCCACTCCCACACCAGGCAACGCCCCATCGTGCTCGTACTGTGGGTATGACCTCCCCCACAGCGGTGACTGCCCGGCAAAGTCGAGAACATGCGCCCGGTGTGGCACACCGGGGCACTATGCCAGGATGTGCCGAGCTGCTTCTCCCGTTGCAGCAGGAAGGGGACCAGAGAGAGTTGGACGAGGAGGCACTCGCAGAGTGAGAGGCATCTCCTCGATCGATCAGGGCCTGCAGGACCTGGATATCGCAGAAGAAGAAGAGGAGGAGGAAGAAGTTTTCTTCATCTCCAGCATCGCGAAAGGTCCCGGCACGAGGCGCCAACCCACATGCACTGTCAACATCGCTGACGTTCGCACCCCCATTCTCATCGACACTGGGGCTTCGGTCTGCGTGCTAGCCACCAAACATTATGTGGCCCTGCCAGGCCCGCCGGAACTGTCAGCGTCCACGGCAAGAATATATGCATTCGGCGGGGAAACACCCTTACCCATCCAAGGCGTGTTTGTTGCCCCAGTCTCTCATGGACAAAACGCCATCAAAGCAAGATTCTTCGTCACCAACGTCAGCCCACATTCCTTGTTGAGCTGTGCGGCGTCAGAAGCGCTCGACATTGTCCATTTCACGTTTGGGGTATACCACGCCGATCTGAAATGCATGCTACACAAGTTCGAGTCTCTCTTCAAGGGCATTGGCAAACTGAACGCAGAGCCCATTCGCCTGCACATCGACAAGTCCGTGAGGCCGACAGCCCTCAAACACCGCCGGATCCCTTTTCACTTAAGGGCCCAAGTAGAGGAGGAGCTGCAACAGTTGGTCGACCGAGACATCATCGAAAGAGTGGAAGGCCCCACCCCTTGGGTTTCGCCTATCGTAGTAGCCCCAAAGCTGAAACAGCCGGGGGCAGTACGCATCTGCGTGGACATGAGGCTCCCAAATGCCGCCATCAAAAGGGAGCGTCACCTCACACCCACTCTAGATGACATCGTCGGAGAACTTCAAGGCGCCAAAGTCTTCTCCAAACTGGACCTCAGGTCTGGGTACCACCAGCTGGAACTGCACCCCGAGTCGAGGTACATTACGACGTTCACTACGCACGAGGGGTTGTACCAGTACAAGAGACTTAACTTTGGGATCTCGTCCGCGGCTGAGGTCTTCCAGAATGCCATCAGAGGAGCCTTGTCCGGTCTGAAGGGTGTCATTAACATGTCCGACGACATCTTGGTCTTCGCCAGGTCGGAAAGTGAACACCTTAAACGGCTAGAGTGCACGTTTGAGAGACTACAGGCGGTAGGCCTAACCCTGCACCAAGAAAAGTGCGAATTCCTCAAAGACCGGCTGGAATTCTTCGGGTTCACCTTCCATGCGGGAGGCATATCCCCGGACCCTGGAAAAGTGAAAGACATAAGAGATGCGCCGCCACCCACTTCACCGGCGGAGGTTCGGAGCTTCTTGGGGATGGTCAACTACTGCGGCCGATTCATCAAAGACCTGGCCTCCGTGTCAGAACCACTGAGGGCACTTACGAGAAATGACGTGGCTTGGCAGTGGACGGTGACTGAACAAAGATCCTTCAATGCCATCAAAGAAGCCCTGTCAGAACAGGAGACAATGGCCTACTTCAACCCCAGCCGGGAATCAGAGATTGTGGTCGATGCCAGCCCAGTAGGACTGGGGGCAGTCCTCATGCAGGCAGACGAACTAGGGGCCATGAGACCCATAGCATACGCCAGCAAAGCCCTCACCGACACGGAAAGGCGGTATTCCCAGATTGAAAGAGAGGCCCTTGCCATCCTGTGGGGGTGCAAACACTTCAGAATCTACATCCTCGGCAAACCCGTCGTCGTGGTTACAGATCATAAACCCCTGATTCCTATCCTGTCTGGAACATCTTCCAAGCCGCCTCCCCGTATCGAGAGATGGATGCTGTCCCTCATCGAATACGGCGTCAAGCTGGTATACCGCCCAGGCACTCATAACCCCGCTGACTACCTGTCTCGCCACCCAGGCACGAGGAACGCCCAGAGTCCTGTAGAGGTGTCAGACGCTGGGGACGCTGTGCATCTCGTCGTTGAATCAGCCCTGCCAGTGGCCCTGTCAAGAGAGGACATTGCGGACGACTCGAACTCTGACGAGGCATTCCTGAGAGTGAAAAAGGCGGTGGCTACAGGGGAGTGGCGGGACGTCCTCCTAAACAATGCCAGAAGAAACCCAGAGGTACAAAGGGACCTACAACTGCTGTGGAAAGCTCGACACGAGCTCTCGGTGTCCACGGACGGCCTGCTGCTGCGTGGGGACCAGATCGTGATCCCTAGATCACTGGTCACGAGAGTCCTCCAGTTGGCCCACACAGGGCACCAAGGCATGGCGAGGATGAAGGCGCGCCTTAGGCTGAAGGTCTGGTTCCCCGATCTGGAACGCAGGGTGGCCGAATTCGTGAGGACCTGCATCCCCTGCCAGGCCACGAGTCCTGCGGAAAAGGGTCCGCCCATTCAGGCCATGGAACGGAGCGACGTGCCATGGGGAACAGTGCAAGCAGATTTCGGCTCGACCGGGAGAGGTCTACATTTCTTGGTAGTCACAGACCAGTGGTCGAGGTACCCGGAAGTGGAACTCGTGGAATCCACCGCCAGCGATCACACCATCCTGGCCATGGACAAAATCTTCGCCACCCATGGTTTCCCACTTGAGATCTGCTCAGACAATGGAGCGCCGTTCCAAGGGCAGCGGTTTGCCAGATACTGCGCGGAACGAGGCATCAAGCACCGAAAGGTGACCCCGCTGTGGCCAAGGGCCAATGGAGAGGTTGAGCGTTTCATGCGGACGCTTAACAAAATTTTTCGTATCTCTGTCAATGGAGGGGAGGACCTGCGCCACAACTTAATCGACTTTCTCCGGGAGTACCGGTCCACCCCACATCGGTCCACCGGAATCGCACCCGCCGAGGCGCTGTTCAGGCGAATACCCAGAGGGCTGATACCAGAAGCGGGAGACCGACGCCCAGGAATGATCGACGGCGCACAGGTGGCAGCAGACAGAGCCGCGAGGAACGAGAGCGAGACAACAACACGGAGGCTGCCGGAGAAAGAGATAGCAGTAGGAGACACCGTCCTTGTCCGGAACAGGAAACCGGAAGGAAAACTCTCAATGACTTACGAAACCCAACCAATGGGAGTAACTCACGTCAAAGGCTCCATGGTCACGGCGGCGAACGCGCGAGGGGCGGTGACCAGAAATGTGTCCTTCTTCAAGCGCATAGGACCCGTGGCAACGGAGGAAGATCCCGATCCTGACCAAGGACTAGCGGCAGAGGCGCCGCCGGAAGGCGTTGAACCGCCCGAAGATCCTGGGAGGCCAGAGAACCTCGAGAGGAGCTCGCCCAGGTACCCATGCAGGGAAGGGCGCCGCCCCCCACAAAGATTCCAAGACTTCATCATGGACTCGGCAGCCTGAGTAACTAAGTCTGTTAAGTATAAGTTGTTTTGAGCCATGTTGGCTCCCCATGTTTAATGTGTTTGTTGTTTGAGGGGGAAAAGGAGGGATGTTGTGTACGTGGTACACGAAGCGCGCATGCGCGGCCCAGCGGGCCGGCGCATGCGCGCCAGTTAATAAAGGCGGCGCCCGGGGCAGTTCGCGCCGGAGCGCCGGAACAGGCAGACGTCTCCGGTGTGTGTTCTTGCGCGCCGCATACGCGCGCTGGTGCCCAGACCCAGGGGGGCCCACACTCCACCACAGTGCCCCCCCCAGGTTACAACAAGCATCATGTCAGGCCTTCTTACGCTTTCAACACCTTCCTCTAACATGCGCCTTGCGTTAGGCAACACGCTCCACACCTTTTACTCCAGTTTTCCCCCAGTGTTGGCTTGGCTCCCACTCAATCCATGCCCATGCTTTCCTGATGTGGATGTGTTGGATCATAATCAAGAATGTCTTATTTTATTATACAGGAGGCGGGTGTTTGGGGGTGCAGACGGGTATAATTAATGCTGAAGGCGATATCTGACTATAAAAGGGACTGGTGCATTCTTGGGCATTTCGCATTTTTAGCAATTGGCTGCTCCCTAACTCACATGGCTAGTCTGGGCATCAGGCTCCAGTGGCGGCTGCTATCATGGGGCGGCCGGGTGCCGCCCCCCAGAAAAAAAGAGAGAAGCTAAAAGAGATTCAATCAGAGAACTTCTCTGATTGAATCTCTTTTAGCTTAGAAGATGCTGCATTTCCGTTGCCAACAGCACGGGGGAGCTGTGGCAAGGAAACAATAGCGTATAGGCCGGCCCGGCTTTCACAGCGGGGCACGTCCCAACTTAGCATATTTATTTCTATAGTAGAGTGCGTGGAGCTCCTAGCTCCACACACTCCACGTAGCCCCTTTAATTAGAAGCCTGGTGGGGCGCTTCAGGGGTGGTCCCGCCATTATAAAAAATGTGCGCAAACAGCGCACTTATTCCCTCGCCTGCCATGGATACAGTAATGTCATTGGCCTGCAAACAGCCAATGACATTACTATATCTATGACTGGCGGCGCAGGGTGTGTGCGTGCGCCTGCACCGCCTTCACACGTCTGTTGACTGTTTCTCTTTCTTTTCTTTCAGCCCGACGACGAGTCAACAACAACACACGAGTGTGCTGCTGCACAGTGACCAGCCCAGCGGCGGCGTGGTAAGTACCCCATTGTTTCTTCTCTGTTTGGGCCCGGGGACTCGGGAGTGTTACACTTACACTCCCCTCTCCGGGCCCAAACTATGTGGTTCACCATGGCCCAGGCCCAGTCAACACTGAACGACGTGTAGGCCAGGGCCTGCACGTCGTCCAGTGTTGCTGCCGAGCTGACTGCCGTCAACTTGGGGCGAGCCTTGGTGGTAGCAGGTCACCCGCTACCACCAAGGCGGGGGCCACCTGGGCCAGGCGGCCCCCGCCTTGGTGGTAGCGGGTGGCCCGCTACCACCAAGGCCTGGGCCTAGCCTACTTTGTTTAACCCCGGTCCGTGCGTGGCCCAAGGGCCTTGCCTTGGGCCACGCCGGACCAGTACGCAAGCAAGGCCCAGGGCAGACAGGTGTGCGCTGCTGCTGCCCATACTGCAGTAGCGGCCCGCGACCACTCCCACATCTGCTAATTGTGCCGTTTTATATTTTCTGCATTTTTCGACAAAAAATGCAGAAAATATAAAACGGAAAACGGCACAAGTCACCAGGGAGAGCGCTGGCAGGGAGGGGGCCTCTCCCTGCCAGGGGTCTCCCTGGTGACTTGTGCTGTTTTATATTTTCGGCATTTTTTGTCAAAAAATGCAGAAAATATAAAACGGCACAATTAGCAGATGCAGGAGTGGTCGCGGGCCGTGGCTGCTCAGGACCAAAAGGATCGTTTGAGGCAGCCCTTGGAAATGGGGTCAGTGTTGGAGCAATGACTGCATCAGTTTACCTCGCTGAAAGGGCTGCAAATTGGATTGGCCAACGTCTTGGCTTCCGATCCCTGTCTGAGGACATGATTGGTTATTTATAATGCACGTAATACCCAGAGGTTTCTAAGCGCGGACCTGGGGATCGAACCTGTGTTGCTCCACTCGTCTTGCTTTTAAGACGAGCACGGTGTCCCTGAGCTATCCTCCCGAGACAACTTCTCTTGGACTTAATGAACTTGCTCCACACTGATTGAGTCTGGTTGATCAGAATGCAATAGAGATGTTGGTCGACAGGCGATTAATTCTCTGGGAAGTCTGGACCCGAGCGCAGGAGAGCAGCGTAAGGGGAGCGCATGCAAGCTGCTAGGCGCACATGCACAGAATATCTCACAAGAGCTCTGTGAGGTGGGTGAAAAATATAGGAAGTGTGAGAAATTCACCTCAGAGGTTACGGGCTTTTTTGCGGTGCCAGAGGTCTTTGGTTAGTTGCTCAAATGCGGGGGGCACGGTTTGTCATGGATGTCCTTTTCTTGTTGGTTTAATCTGTTAAAGGTGGGGTGGCATGTTTCCCTACTCTGCACTTCTGAAGTCAGAGCCACGTGGCTGGGATCCCCTCAGTAATTAAGCAGCAGAACAATTTGCAAGTTCATGGTCCTTACAATGAACATTTGCAGTGAGTAATGTGTGATTAACATGTGGCCCAGGAATGCTTAAAACCCGTCAGTGTGTATTATTTACTGGGCTGTTTCTGTCACGATGCACTGCTGACAGATACACCTCAGACACCCCAACAATGAATGCAACCAAACATTGCCATCCTCATGGTAGATGCATCTGCTCATGTGCGTGTGTGCATAAGCAGAGCTCAGATGTCTCCCATGGCCATGCAGTGAGAAGGCCATTGAGTCCTGTTTTTGCTTGGAATTCTGGGACTTGTAGTTTTCGTACATTTCAAATGGGTAAGAAAGACAATTTCCAGAATCCAAAGGGAAAACGCAAGACTGGTTGTCCTTCTCGTGCACAATCACACGGAAGCTTGAGAACGAAGTAGAAGAGATGCTCATCGTCGTTTTATTTTGTGCATTTTTGTCTTGTGGTATGTTTTTTCCACCAACCATACATCTGTAACTAAAAGTCCCAGAATGCAGAGCAAAAGCAAGGACTAGATGAGCAATTCCAAAACAAGATGGCAGATGTTGACGTGTATGTTGTAAGTGCTTGTTTGGTTGCTTGTGAGCATCCCTCTGTTACTCGGGGGCGATGTAATGCGAGGTGGGAATTTCCACACCACCACAGTGGGAGAGCATCACCCCTCAACAGTCACAGGCGACAGACTGGATCAGTTGCTTGGGGCAAACATTTTACAGCGTGCATGTAGGTTTGTTTTCTTCCATAGATATTTGCGTACAATTCATATCGGAGGCGTAGTGAGGGGAACACGAGATCCAGAAGGGGCGATTTCTCCGCCAGTGCAGGTGGCACACATTTCACTTGGGGACTCTCGCAGACTCTTTAGAGAGGATGCGTTTTCTCTGCCGCGTGAAATGCTAGCAGGGAGCGGGGTAGTCCCTATGAAGCATGCGTCCTCCAATGAAAGAATGCCCTGCACTTCAGGAGCAGTGGCTGCCTGCCTGGGGCACGGAGGAATGTCATGTTTTCGTGGTACCATTAAGGGTTCAGGCAGGTACTTCCTCCAGAATTCAGCTGTAAGGGATGCCCGAGGGGGGTTGCGGCGGGGTTGTCCCTTTGGAGGCGCAGCTCATCCACCACTGATGTCACATATTTTGCTGCTGAATTGTCAATTACTAGCATAACCTGAGAACAGTGGGCTAAGTCTGTGAAAAGACATACAATCTTATTGCATAAAAGTACCTCTAGGGACATTAAAAGTGACTGTGTCAGCCGCTTCTGTTTACTTAAGCCCTTGTCCTCTAGACAATAAGAAGCAGGCCCTATAAGGATGAGACAACAGTATCAGGGCAGACATGAGTGAGCGCAGGAAGCTTAGACAATCAGCCTGCCCTCCCTAACTGACAGCTGATATCATTTTTAAGGACGCTTGCTGAGAGCGGTGAGTCTGAAACGCTTGAGTGGTAGCCTGCTGCTCGTGCTCTATGGTAGCTTGTGAATGCATGGTTTTTTAATGTTCTGGGAGTGTTTGAGGCACATACAGAGGAGAGCCTTAAGGTTGCTGATTAGGTGGGCACAGCGTAGACTCTGCTACTGCTATTGTAATCGACAGCCACAAACTTTCCGTCAATGGACCCCAAATGCCAGGGTGACGCAATGGCTGTGTAGAGTATGGATGCTACTGTCCAGGCTGGCCATTCAGACCTACAAGAAAATCATGTTACTGCCGCCATACTCAGCGCATCAGCCATCCATCCTGCATGTGCAGAGACCTTTAGGGCCTAATTCACAGAAGCGTTTCATAATGGCAAAACCCCATTGGAAAACGTTCTGTGAATCAGGGCCTTAGAGTAAGTGGCTGTGTGTGTGAATGCTTCAGATGAGTCTAGTCAGCATGCAAGTCCGTTATCTCTCTCTTTGGAACACAATGTTTAAATGGCTGCGCCCCAGAAGCAGCCTGTGATCAGGTATTTCTCTGCAATAAATAGCCTGTTTAAAAGTTGATGAAACACACTTTCCATTTGCAGGCTGCCAGCCACTCCCAGTAAAGGGGCAGCGAATGTGCATACCACGTGTTGCACAACTTTGAGCAACTGAAGCAATGGCAACTCAGCAAGGCATACAGCCATTAGAGGTAGGACAAATGTCGCATTAATTAAGTGGTTAAAAACTAAAGTAATATTTTAGCTTAGTTTCCCCCTTTCAGAAAATGCCTAAAATCCCACCTTACTAAGAGGATGAACGCATGTGAATGCCAGTAACAGCATGACAAACATTTGTTTCCATCATTACTGACTATATAATGAATGTCTTTATGCATGCACCATAGTACCAGCTATTCTCAATACAAGCTGCTGTAAAATACACCATCACACGTAAGAATAGAGTACCACCATTAATATGTAAAACCGAATGCTTTTTTCATATTTCGGTGGGTTTTTGGACAGTAAATTGCACATTTTGTAGGCCATTTTTCCAAAGATTTTGCGGGGGGAAAACCCCCCCGCAGCCTCCTTGGGGAGGTGGGCTCGGGAAATTTACACCCCACCAGCTTTCAAACTCACCAGCCGCCACTGTCAGGCTCTCTGGGGGCTCTGTGCCACAGTGGCTGGGCTCGGCTGATTGGCATTGTGTGCCCTCTGGCTGGCAGAAGTCTGCATTAATCCCCTGGTGGCCTGGCATTCTAGCACATCTGTAAAAATAGGCTGTTTCAGCCCCTGCAAATGGCAAGATGTCGGCCAAGAACCGCATTCATAAGTGCTTCTGGGTTCTGCGTTTATTTTGTTTCAGTATATAATGTGCAGTTGCCTCTTTTAGTGTCATCCCTTCGTGCAGCACGAGAAGGTTTGGAATATAAATGTATGCAGTCTTCGCTTGATCTAGTGTTCATTGTGTGCATTGCTGTCTCTAGGCGCTACACCAAGGAAGGTGCCGCTGTACTATGCGTCCATGTGCATCAAATTCATCATGCTCTCCCTTCCATGTCACCTGTCCATGTGGCCAGGCTCCTCACACTGCCTATGTGCCCAGGGGCCCTCACACTGCGCTCAGCTCCACACCCTCTGCTTTGTCTACAAGTATGCCCCATTAGTCCTCAAGTTGTATCAATGTCCACCCCAGCCCAAATACACCCCCCCCACATGCTCCAGACTCGCTCCTTGACCCCAAATCTGGCCATTCTCCCCCTATTATCACGACCCTCAAGGTACGCACATGGCACTGCCCCAAAGGGCTTGAAGCGCCAAGGCATAACAGGGCAGAGGAGCTGAGCCCCCACCCCGCCTGCTCCGTCACTAGTGAGGCATGGGCAGGAAAAGGTAGTGGGGCCATATACCCAGATAGCTAGTAATTATAATTTTTTTTATTGTGATACAGTCAAAATTAGACATTGAATTATACTAAAACGTTCATTACATCCTTGTAAAATACAATACATAAAATAGGAGACCAACATATATTTCACAATCAGTAGGTCCCTTCAACATACAAATGTTCTCGTATGAACTATTGCTCAGTCTCTTATAACATAAAACCATTCAACTGGTTCGCAACCCGTTTTTATACATTGAGCCAAAACATATTCAAATCTTAATCAGTTTATCGTTCTCTTTCAGAAATGTCAAAACTTCCAGCAACAAGACGTCTCCTTCCCTTACCAAAGTCTCAACCAAAAATCATCCAATGACAACCAAGGATTGTTACGGACAAATCTAGGCAGGGTCAGACTGGTCCATAACATTGTCTTGGCACCAATGAAAAAGTGGCCCACAGTTGCAAATGGCATGTCTGAATAGTACCCAAGTGTGACGTCCCAGTGGTGTTAGTGCACATGCGCGGGCCTCGTTACGGTCCCGCGCATGCGTGGTTGAATAAAGTGCGCCCATGCGGCAGTTCCCGCCGGGACGCGGAGCAAGCAGCATCGCGTCCCGTGTCTTCTTGTGTGGGTCTTGTGGCTGCGTGTGTGTGAGGGCCCCGCGGCCATATACAACATCTGGCGACGAGGCGGGATCGGCGCCACAGCGCTCGCCCCACGAACGGGGGCGTGTGACACACGCCTCCGGCAGCACGAGAACGCAGGACGAAAACATTCGGTTGTTTCAAGGCAGTAGCGGCCTGCACAGGTGCTCGTGCGCTGCCACGAAAAACAAAATCAATTTTTGGAACTCTTGTTATTCCCAGCAACCTGGGGACAACCCGAAAAAAAAAAAGAAGAACCGGACACGCGGCCAGTGACGGGACACAGCGGAAGGTGTGCGGAACAGTGCGTCAACCAGGTTAGCGGCCTCTATTACACCGAGAGGTGCCTGTGCGACCTGTGAAAATGTCAAGCAGTGAGGACGATGCAGCAGTGGCGACAAGAGTGGCGAGGACACAACGGGGTTCGCTGCTGCCCATGCAGGAGTTCGACATGTCGGGGCCCCCGTCCAAGCTGGGTTCCAGGTGGCTCCTATGGGTCAAGAAGTTGGAAATGTACTTTACTGCGACGGGGACGTCGAATGACGACGCAAAAAGGGCGACCCTTCTGTATTCAGCTGGCCTGGACGTTATGCGAATCTATGAATCATTTGCCCTACCGGTGGTCACGTATGACACGGTCAAGACCGCGCTGGAGAACCACTTCATCCCACAATCAAACGTCGACTACGAAAGATTCCTCTTCTGCAAGGAAAGGCAGAGGGAGGAAGAATCTCTCGATCAGTTCTGCGCCAGACTGAGAGTGATTGCCAGCACGTGTCGCTGGGACAACGACGAGCTGATGATAAGAAACCAGGTGCTCCAGGGCTGCAGTTCGGGCAAATTGCGACGTCAAGTGCTGAGGGAGCCAGGATGGTCACTACAACAGATACTTGACAGTGGGAGGACGTACGAGCTAGTAGAGTACAGAGGTGCGAGCATGGACGCAGCGGTCAGGCCAAATGTGAGGGAGGAGGCCTTTGCCATATCCAAGAGAACAAAGCAGAAAGAAAAGTGGGCCTCGAAGACATCGGAGACCAGGCATCCGTCCGTGCCTGGGACGATTTGTCCGGACTGTGGATATGATATACCTCACGTGGAGGAGTGCCCCGCCAAGATGTGGTCGTGCGGGCGATGCAATGGTCTGGGGCACTATGCTCGAATGTGCCGCGCACCGGCCCCTGTTCCCACGCAGAGAGGCCCCGCAAGAGCGAGAGGCGGCGGATTCAGAAGGCAGCGCAATATTGCTGCCCTCGAGCAGGAGATACGGAGACTGCAGCTCGCGGAGGAAGAGGAGGAAGAGGACGGGGACGAGGAAGAAGTTTTCTTCATCTCTAACATTGCCTCAGGGAACAAAAGAAGGAGGCAGCCCAGGTGCGTGGTGGACATATTGGGTGTGCCGACCCAGATACTGATAGATACAGGCGCGTCGGTGTGTGTGCTGGCCGAGGAAGACTATCGGAAACTTCCAGGCCCGCCGCCACTGGACATGTCCACGGCGAAGATATTTACTTTTGGAGGGGACACCCCGCTACCACTCAAGGGTGTGTTCGTGTCACCGGTGTCAAAAGGGGGCAGAAACATTAAGGCCAAATTCTTTGTTACGGATGTGAGTCCCCACTCACTTCTCAGCTGCGCGGCGTCGGAAGCCCTTAACCTGGTTCATTTTGCATATGGGGTGTACCAGATTGACATTGAAACACTGCTGGACAGGTTCTCGAGCATCTTCGAAGGCATTGGGAAACTCAAAGCACCCCCAGTGCGCCTCCACATCGACGAGTCGATCAGACCGACAGCCCTCAAGCACCGCAGGATCCCATTTCACCTGCGGGAGAAAGTGGAGGAGGAGCTCCGATCACTAGTGGAGATGGACATCATTGAGAGAGTGGAGGGGCTAACGCCCTGGGTGTCCCCGATAGTGGTGGCCCCCAAGCCAAAACAACCAGGGGCCGTGAGAATCTGCGTGGACATGCGCCTCCCAAACACCGCTATTAAGAGGGAGAGGCACCTTACACCCACTCTGGATGACATCATCGGAGAGCTTCAGGGGGCGAAAGTGTTCTCGAAGTTAGACCTACGAGCGGGCTACCACCAGCTCGAACTACACCCGGACTCTAGTTTCATAACGACGTTCACAACGCATGACGGCCTCTTCCAGTTCAAACGTTTGAGTTTCGGCATCTCATCAGCCGCCGAAGTTTTCCAGAACACCATTAGAGGAGCGTTGGCTGGTCTCAAAGGGGTGCTGAACATGAGCGACGACATTTTAGTCTTCGCGGACTCGGAACCGGAACACATGAAGAGGTTGGAGGACACGCTCCGGAGGTTGAAAAACTTGGGGCTCACCCTCCATCAGCAAAAATGTGAATTCTTCAAAGACCGCATTGGGTTTTTCGGGTTTATATTCCACGCAGCTGGTGTGTCGTCCGACCCAGCCAAAGTGAAGGACATCAAGGAAGCACCCGCCCCCCAGTCACCTACGGAAGTGAGGAGTTTCTTGGGGATGGTAACTTATTGCAGGCGCTTCATCAAGGGGCTGGCGTCGCTGGCGGAGCCACTCAGGATGCTGACAAGGAACGATGCTGAGTGGAAATGGGGGGCCAACGAGCAGGAGGCGTTCCAGACTCTAAAGAATGCTCTGTCGGATGGAGACACCATGGCCTATTTCAACCCCAAAGTAGAGTCCGAGGTGGTGGTGGACGCTAGTCCGGTGGGAGTGGGGGCGGTGCTTATTTCAACCTGACGCACGTGGAGACATGCGCCCCATCGCGTATGCGAGTAAGGCCTTCTCGGACACGGAAACAAGATACTCACAGATTGAACGGGAAGCGCTAGCCATCCTGTGGGGCTGTCGCCACTTCCGTTTGTACATACTGGGCAAACCCGTAGTGGTGGTGACGGACCACAAGCCACTCCTGCCCATTCTGGCAGGGGGAGCCTCCAAACCTCCCCCCAGGATCGAGAGGTGGATGCTGGCCCTAATGGAGTACGGGGTGAAACTCGTATACCGACCAGGCACAAACAACCCGGCCGACTACCTGTCGCGCCATCCCAACAAGGAGAGCGCTGTCACCGACATCGGTGCGAATGAATGCCACGGGCTGCTGTGTCAGGTGGTGGAAGGGTCCCTTCCGATGGCAATATCGAGGCTAGAGATGGCAACGGAATGTTCCAAGGACGAAGTATTCACCATTGTCAGGAATGCCGTGAGAAGCGGCGAGTGGAGGGAAGTGCTGCAGGACAACTCCCGCCGGCAAGCGGAGGCGCAGAGTGACCTTCAAGCGCTCTGGAGGGTCAGGGATGAGCTCTCAGTCGCGGACGATGGACTCATTCTTCGAGGGCGGCAAATTGTAATTCCGCGAGCACTGCGGTCAAGGATCCTCGAACTTGCCCACATTGGACATCAGGGGATTGTCAGAATGAAGGCTCGGCTGAGAAACAAAGTCTGGTTCCTGGACCTGGAGGGGCGAGTGGAGAGTTTCGTAAGGAGGTGCATCGCATGTCAAGCGGCGGCCCCGGGGGACAGAGCTCCGCCGATAAGGTCGATGGAACGCAGTTGCCGTCCGTGGGAAACCGTCCATGTGGATTTTGGCTCGACCGGTCGGGGGATGTACTTTCTGGTGGCAGTGGACCAATGGTCCAGATATCCCGAGGTGGAGGTGGTACACTCGACGGCGACAGAGTTCACAACGAAGGCACTGGACAAAATGTTTGCCTCCCATGGATTCCCAGACCTCCTGTGCTCGGACAATGGACCACCTTTCACTGGCAGCCAATTCGCGACCTACCTCCATGAAAGGGGAATCAGGCATCGCAGGGTGTCCCCGCTCTGGCCGCGGGCCAACGGGGAGGCCGAAAGAATGATGAGGACTCTCAACAAGGTCCTGAGGATCTCCGCCTGCGGCGGTGAAGACCTGGAGAGGAAGCTCGTGGAATTTCTCAGGGAATACCGCACGACGCCCCACCAGTCCACGAGAGTGGCCCCAGCCGAGGCACTATTTGGGCGATGCCCACGGGGAATGTTGCCGGAGGAGGATGGCCGGCTGCCCGGAGCAATAGACGATGATGATGTCCGGGACGTACGGGCCAGGCGCAATGATAAAGAAAGTGAAAGGAGGGGCCTGCAGGAAAAGGAGGTGCAAGTAGGGGACGCAGTACTGGTCTGGAACAGGCACCCCGAGGGGAAGTTGTCCCTGCCCTTCGAGCCGCGCCCGTGGAAGGTAACACACGTGGTGACGGCAGCCTGCGACCGAGGGACAGTCACGCGCAACCGGTCGTTCTTCAAACGCATTGAAAGACCGGCAGAGAATGGACCAGCAGAGGAAGGCGCAGGGCAGGCTGGTCCACCAGAAGATCTGGAGAGCGGGCAGGCGGGCCCGACAGGCGGTCCAAAGAGGGGGAAAGATGAGGAAACATCGAGGCGGGAACATGGAGACTCTCTTCCGCCCCCCGCCCCACCAAGATACCCCACCCGCCGTGAAAGGCGATTGCCCGGGCACCTCAAGGACTATGGACTATGTCCTGGACTCACGTGACTGGACTGAATGAGGCAAGGTGAGACTCAGGTGGTCATGTGGCCGCCCGGAATACCTGGCGTGCAAGGTGATGTGAGTTTGAACTGTTTACGTTGTTTTGGTTAAAGTTAAAAAGGGATGTGACGTCCCAGTGGTGTTAGTGCGCATGCGCGGGCCTCGTTACGGTCCCGCGCATGCGTGTTTGAATAAAGTGCGCCCGTGCGGCAGTTCCCGCCGGGACGCGGAGCAAGCAGCATCGCGTCCCGTGTCTTCTTGTGTGGGTCTTGTGGCTGCGTGTGTGTGAGGGCCCCGCGGCCATATACAACACCAAGGTTTTTTTTGGATACAATGTGATGCAAATTGGCCATTTTAAAGAATATTTGTTCAGCAACACTGGTCAAACCTACTAACTGCAGAGTGAAGTAGTTCATCAAACTGGCCCACATTGGACAAAAAAGTGGCCCGCAGCGGAGGTGCTTTATAGTGGCTGGGAACAGGGGTTTCTGATCGAGCGCTGTTTTTTCCTGAATTTGAGTGCATGCATGTTAGAATTGGTCTAGTGCAGGTCAAGTTTTTCCTGTGTAGTTTTGCACCTCTCCAGTTGTGCTGTTGTCGGAAGTGTGGCTGTACGTTGTAACAGCGCTGGGGCGTAGGAGACACATAAAATCTGGGTGGGACAGGGGGCACCGTGGGGACTTTGCTAATGTGAATATTGGAGAGGTGGCTCAAGACAGACACCCAGCTCATCTATGCAATTCGGGATGCAAGCGATGCAAAAGACAGACCAATGAGAGTTTTAACATGATGATCCCACATCGCATAAAACAGGTGTTTCAATTGCCAAAGGTTATTCACGTTCGCAATGGCGGTGTGTTTTTAATCAGAGCACATGCAAATTGCACATGGAATAAAGTATATTGCAAGTCACCGACCGGGGAGAGCCATAACCACATACAGGAAAGTAGTCAAACCTCGAATCAAGGTCAAGAAACATGCACTATACTTTTCCTTTGTGTCGCGGCAGAGTAACAACCGCTTAAAAAGCGTGGCCACTGTACTATCTGCTTTAATATTTGCCAACAAATTTTAATGGTGGCAGAGAATCTGGCAGGTAGAGCCAGAGCACATTGGGGTCTTGAGGGGTGGGCGTGGGGCGGGGGTCAGTTCCTCCCTGCCGTATTCTCATGGGTCACTGCACGAGTGAGTGACAGGCAAGGCAAGCAATTCAGGTGGACCCGCCAGCATGCTTTCACTAGTACCTGAGGGGGATGCAGTACCCGTCCCCGGGTCATATGGGAGCACCATTTTAAAATGTTTAAAAAACTAAAATTAGGTGAGAAGTTTAAAAATGCCACAGATGTGCTAGTTCTTTCCACCTGAATATTTAGGAGGGGTTTATCTACTATTTCAATCCAGTCCTTGTAATGTGGGAAATTTGTATCGCAGGGGGTCGGGTGCCATGAAGTACCCAGAGGAACTTTTGAAAGAATACCATACTAAATTGTAGTGGCACTGTCCGGAGGAGAAAGCAAACATTATCTGCAACTTTGGTTGTAAGTAACTTGTAAGAGGAGCTTCTCTGCGATTTAACTGAACATTATGATGCTATGAACTTCTGTCCGCCTTACCAGAAAATATAAATGTAGAGCTCCCTAGGACACTGACATTATGATGCTATGAACTGCCCCTCCACCTTACCAGATAATATAAATGCAGAACTCACTAAGACACTGGACATTATGATGCTATGAACTGCCTCTCCGCCTTACCAGAAAATATAAATGCAGAACTCACTAAGACACTGGACATTATGATGCTATGAACTGCCTCTCCGCCTTACCAGATAATATAAATGCAGAACTCACTAAGACACTGGACATTATGATGCCATGAACTGCCTCTCCGCCTTACCAGAAAATATAAATGCAGAACTCACTAAGACACTGGACATTATGATGCTATGAACTGCCTCTCCGCCTTACCAGAAAATATAAATGTAGAGCTCCCTAGGACACTGACATTATGATGCTATGAACTGCCTCTCCGCCTTACCAGAAAATATAAATGTAGAGCTCCCTAGGACACTGACATTATGATGCTATGAACTGCCTCTCTGCCTTACCAGACAATATAAATGTAGAACTCACTAAGACACTGTACATTATGATGCAATGAACTGCCTCTCCACCTTACCAGATAATATAAATGTAGAACTCACTAAGACAGTGGATGGTATAGTGCTATGAACTGCTTCTCCGCGTTACCAGATAATATAAATGCAGAACTCACTAAGACACTGGACATCATGATGCAATGAACTGCCTCTCCACCTTACCAGATAATATAAATGTAGAAATCACTAAGACACTGGACCTTATGATGCAATGAACTGCCTCTCCACCTTACCAGATAATATAAATGTAGATCTCACTAAGACACTGGACATTAAGGTATCAAAGAAATAGAAGCTAATAAGAACTATGACCAGAACACCAACAAATGATTCAGTGGCAAACATGCCGCACTCAAAGGGCAGGTCGCAACCTAGAAGGCACACATAGAAGCTCTCCCAATGACAAACTAGTCTGTAAAATTTATAACAAGTGCAACCGTAAAACTATTGGAAGAAAGTGAAAGATATACTATCAAAACTGCATCCATGTGGCACAACGGAACACTAAAGAAGTCATCATTTACAAGGGGATAAACCCACAACAAACCATTAATCAAGCAAAACCCCCAGAGGACAGGCCTCACACTTGCTAAGGCCTCCGAGGATAGTATAGCTGCTATCCAACCCAACATTAACCACTAGAAACAAAGGCAGAAAACCCCAAACCCCCCAGAGGACAGGCCTCACACTTGCTAAGGCCCCGGAGGATAGAATAGCTGCTATCCAACCCAACATTAACCACTAGAAACAAGGGCAGAAAACCCCAAACCCCCAGAGGACAGGCCTCACACTTGCTAAGGCCTCCCGGGATAGAATAGCCGCAACCAAAACCAATATTAACCACCAGAAACAAGGGCAGAAAACCCCAAACCCCCAGAGGACAGACCTCAAACTTGCTAAGGCCTCTGAGGATAGAATAGCCACAAACCAAACCAACATTAACCTCCAGAAAGAAGGGCAGAAACCCCAAAACCCCCAGAGGATAGGCCTCATACTTGCTAGGGCCTCCCAGGATAGAATAGCCGCAACCCAACTCAACATTAACCACCAGAAACAAGGGCAGAAAAACCCCAAACCCCCAGAGGACAGGCCTCACACTTGCTAGGGCCTCCCAGGATAGAATAGCCACTATACAACCCATTAACCACAAGAAACAATTAGATATGGCAGAAAAGCCAAAACCCTAGTCACTCGCCAAGGTTTCTGGAGTTTAATTGTTGTGGTCTAGGAACTCATAGTTAATCTGACAGAATCACAGACCATAGTGCATCATTAGAATGAGGTAACATCCTTGAGTACATCACTAGCACGTCACTATGACAGCCCTCCTAGAAACCCCAGCACTGCCCTGGAAATACCTGAAAACTTCAGACCAATATCTAACAGTCCTTTCATAGCTAATACACTGGAAAAGACAACTGCCAATCAACAGGTCCATTACAGTCAAAACAATCGTATACTTCATGAACACCAGTCTGGTTTTTGCTCGCATGGGAGTATAGAAACAAGTTTCCTTGCATCCTTTCCAAAATAAAGCAACAAGACGTATTCTGGGACTCCAACCCTGGGGTCCACGTCTCACCAGGTCTGAAATCTGCTGCACTTGCCGATTCCTCGAAAACAACATTCCCTAATATCTGAACTCACACATAATCAAATATGTACCAATACAGTCCCTTCTCATTGCACTTAAGAGCCACCCACTGGCAGCACTTACTGAGACACCTGCACTTCTAGTCACCCCCTAAACCCCCTTGGCACTTCTTCCTTTCCCTCTTCCCCGCACTTGCACGATCTGATTGACACAATGCCTAGTAAAATCGTTGTTTGTCCTTCTTCTGTTTCCCCCTCCTTGTCTTTTCGCGCCTAGGAACACTTGTGTACAGGCACGTTATAAATGACTTATATCATATAAACCATTGTTGGAATTTGCAGGTATATTTAGGTTTAAGACAACCCTTTCTTGTAAAGAAAAGAGCCATCGTCTCCACCGCTTCATTATGAAAGTCGATGTAAGAGTGTGTAGTGGTGGAGACGATGGCTCTGAGCTGGCAAATTATTCTGAATCCACCACTACACACAGTGGTGGATTCAGAATAATTCGCCAGCTCAGAGCCATCGTCTCCACCACTTCATTATAAAAGTCAATGTGAGAGTGTGTAGTGGTGGACTCAGAATAATCCGCCAGCTCCAAGCCATCGTCTCCACCACTTCCTTATAAAAGTCGATGTGAGAGTGTGTAGTGGTGGATTCAGAATAATTTGCCAGCTCAGAGCCATCGTCTCCACCACAGTATAAAAGTCGGTGCGAGTGTGTGTAGTGATGGACTCAGAATAAATCACCAGCTCCAAGCCATCGTCTCCACCACTTCATTATGAAAGTCGATGTGAGAGTGTGTAGTGGCGGACTCAGAATAATCCTCCAGCCCCAAGCCATCGTCTTCACCACTTCCTTATAAAAGTCGATGCGAGAGTGTGTAGTCGTGGACTCAGAATAATCCACCAGCTCCGAGCCATTGTCTCCACCACTTCCTTATGAAAGTCGATGTGAGAGTGTGTAGTGGTGGACTCAGAATAATCCACCAGCTCCGAGCCATCGTCTCCACCACTTCATTATAAAAGTCAATGTGAGAGTGTGTAGTGGTGGACTCAGAATAATCCGCCAGCTCCGAGCCATTGTCTCCACCACTCCCTTATGAAAGTCGACGTGAGAGTGTATAGTGGTGGATTCAGAATAATTTGCCAGCTCAGAGCCATCGTCTCCACCACAGTATAAAAGTCGGTGCGAGTGTGTGTAGTGATGGACTCAGAATAATCCTCCAGCTCCGAGCCATCGTCTCCACCACTTCCTTATAAAAGTCGATGTGAGAGTGTATAGTGGTGGATTCAGAATAATCCGCCAGCTCCGAGCCATCGTCTCCACCACTTCCTTATAAAAGTCGATGTGAGTGTGTGTAGTGGTGGATTCAGAATAATTTGCCAGCTCAGAGCCATCGTCTCCACCACAGTATAAAAGTCGGTGCGAGTGTGTGTAGTGATGGACTCAGAATAATCCGCCAGCTCCAAGCCATCGTCTCCACCACTTCATTATGAAAGTCGATGTGAGAGTGTGTAGTGGCGGACTCAGAATAATCCTCCAGCCCCAAGCCATCGTCTTCACCACTTCCTTATAAAAGTCGATGCGAGAGTGTGTAGTCGTGGACTCAGAATAATCCACCAGCTCCGAGCCATTGTCTCCACCACTTCCTTATGAAAGTCGATGTGAGAGTGTGTAGTGGTGGACTCAGAATAATCCACCAGCTCCGAGCCATCGTCTCCACCACTTCATTATAAAAGTCAATGTGAGAGTGTGTAGTGGTGGACTCAGAATAATCCGCCAGCTCCAAGCCATCGTCTCCACCACTTCCTTATAAAAGTTGACGTGAGAGTGTATAGTGGTGGATTCAGAATAATTTGCCAGCTCCGAGCCATCGTCTCCACCACAGTATAAAAGTCGGTGCGAGTGTGTGTAGTGATGGACTCAGAATAATCCGCCAACTCAGAGCCATCGTCTCCACCACTTCCGTATAAAATTCGATGTGAGAGTGTATAGTGGTGGACTCAGAATAATCCGCCAGCTCCGAGCCATTGTCTCCACCACTCCCTTATGAAAGTCGACGTGAGAGTGTATAGTGGTGGATTCAGAATAATTTGCCAGCTCAGAGCCATCGTCTCCACCACAGTATAAAAGTCGGTGCGAGTGTGTGTAGTGATGGACTCAGAATAATCCTCCAGCTCCGAGCCATCGTCTCCACCACTTCCTTATAAAAGTCGATGTGAGAGTGTATAGTGGTGGATTCAGAATAATCCGCCAGCTCCGAGTCATCGTCTCCACCACTTCCTTATAAAAGTCGATGTGAGAGTGTGTAGTGGTGGATTCAGAATAATTTGCCAGCTCAGAGCCATCGTCTCCACCACAGTATAAAAGTCGGTGCGAGTGTGTGTAGTGATGGACTCAGAATAATCCGCCAGCTCCGAGCCATCGTCTCCACCACTTCCGTATAAAAGTCGATGTGAGAGTGTATAGTGGTGGACTCAGAATAATCCGCCAGCTCCGAGCCATTGTCTCCACCACTCCCTTATGAAAGTCGACGTGAGAGTGTATAGTGGTGGATTCAGAATAATTTGCCAGCTCAGAGCCATCGTCTCCACCACAGTATAAAAGTCGATGTGAGAGTGTGTAGTGGTGGACTCAGAATAATCCACCAGCTCCGAGCCATCGTCTCCACCACTTCATTATAAAAGTCAATGTGAGAGTGTGTAGTGGTGGACTCAGAATAATCCGCCAGCTCCAAGCCATCGTCTCCACCACTTCCTTATAAAAGTTGACGTGAGAGTGTATAGTGGTGGATTCAGAATAATTTGCCAGCTCCGAGCCATCGTCTCCACCACTTCATTATGAAAGTCGATGTGAGAGTGTGTAGTGGCGGACTCAGAATAATCCTCCAGCCCCAAGCCATCGTCTTCACCACTTCCTTATAAAAGTCGATGCGAGAGTGTGTAGTCGTGGACTCAGAATAATCCACCAGCTCCGAGCCATTGTCTCCACCACTTCCTTATGAAAGTCGATGTGAGAGTGTGTAGTGGTGGACTCAGAATAATCCACCAGCTCCGAGCCATCGTCTCCACCACTTCATTATAAAAGTCAATGTGAGAGTGTGTAGTGGTGGACTCAGAATAATCCGCCAGCTCCAAGCCATCGTCTCCACCACTTCCTTATAAAAGTTGACGTGAGAGTGTATAGTGGTGGATTCAGAATAATTTGCCAGCTCCGAGCCATCGTCTCCACCACAGTATAAAAGTCGGTGCGAGTGTGTGTAGTGATGGACTCAGAATAATCCGCCAACTCCGAGCCATCGTCTCCACCACTTCCGTATAAAAGTCGATGTGAGAGTGTATAGTGGTGGACTCAGAATAATCCGCCAGCTCCGAGCCATTGTCTCCACCACTCCCTTATGAAAGTCGACGTGAGAGTGTATAGTGGTGGATTCAGAATAATTTGCCAGCTCAGAGCCATCGTCTCCACCACAGTATAAAAGTCGGTGCGAGTGTGTGTAGTGATGGACTCAGAATAATCCTCCAGCTCCGAGCCATCGTCTCCACCACCTCCTTATAAAAGTCGATGTGAGAGTGTATAGTGGTGGATTCAGAATAATCCGCCAGCTCCGAGCCATCGTCTCCACCACTTCCTTATAAAAGTCGATGTGAGAGTGTGTAGTGGTGGATTCAGAATAATTTGCCAGCTCAGAGCCATCGTCTCCACCACAGTATAAAAGTCGGTGCGAGTGTGTGTAGTGATGGACTCAGAATAATCCGCCAGCTCCAAGCCATCGTCTCCACCACTTCATTATGAAAGTCGATGTGAGAGTGTGTAGTGGCGGACTCAGAATAATCCTCCAGCCCCAAGCCATCGTCTTCACCACTTCCTTATAAAAGTCGATGCGAGAGTGTGTAGTCGTGGACTCAGAATAATCCACCAGCTCCGAGCCATTGTCTCCACCACTTCCTTATGAAAGTCGATGTGAGAGTGTGTAGTGGTGGACTCAGAATAATCCACCAGCTCCGAGCCATCGTCTCCACCACTTCATTATAAAAGTCAATGTGAGAGTGTGTAGTGGTGGACTCAGAATAATCCGCCAGCTCCAAGCCATCGTCTCCACCACTTCCTTATAAAAGTTGACGTGAGAGTGTATAGTGGTGGATTCAGAATAATTTGCCAGCTCCGAGCCATCGTCTCCACCACAGTATAAAAGTCGGTGCGAGTGTGTGTAGTGATGGACTCAGAATAATCCGCCAACTCCGAGCCATCGTCTCCACCACTTCCGTATAAAAGTCGATGTGAGAGTGTATAGTGGTGGACTCAGAATAATCCGCCAGCTCCGAGCCATTGTCTCCACCACTCCCTTATGAAAGTCGACGTGAGAGTGTATAGTGGTGGATTCAGAATAATTTGCCAGCTCAGAGCCATCGTCTCCACCACAGTATAAAAGTCGGTGCAAGTGTGTGTAGTGATGGACTCAGAATAATCCTCCAGCTCCGAGCCATCGTCTCCACCACTTCCTTATAAAAGTCGATGTGAGAGTGTATAGTGGTGGATTCAGAATAATCCGCCAGCTCCGAGCCATCGTCTCCACCACTTCCTTATAAAAGTCGATGTGAGAGTGTGTAGTGGTGGATTCAGAATAATTTGCCAGCTCAGAGCCATCGTCTCCACCACAGTATAAAAGTCGGTGCGAGTGTGTGTAGTGATGGACTCAGAATAATCCGCCAGCTCCAAGCCATCGTCTCCACCACTTCATTATGAAAGTCGATGTGAGAGTGTGTAGTGGCGGACTCAGAATAATCCACCAGCTCCGAGCCATTGTCTCCACCACTTCCTTATGAAAGTCGATGTGAGAGTGTGTAGTGGTGGACTCAGAATAATCCACCAGCTCCGAGCCATCGTCTCCACCACTTCATTATAAAAGTCAATGTGAGAGTGTGTAGTGGTGGACTCAGAATAATCCGCCAGCTCCAAGCCATCGTCTCCACCACTTCCTTATAAAAGTTGACGTGAGAGTGTATAGTGGTGGATTCAGAATAATTTGCCAGCTCCGAGCCATCGTCTCCACCACAGTATAAAAGTCGGTGCGAGTGTGTGTAGTGATGGACTCAGAATAATCCGCCAGCTCCGAGCCATCGTCTCCACCACTTCCGTATAAAAGTCGATGTGAGAGTGTATAGTGGTGGACTCAGAATAATCCGCCAGCTCCGAGCCATTGTCTCCACCACTCCCTTATGAAAGTCGACGTGAGAGTGTATAGTGGTGGATTCAGAATAATTTGCCAGCTCAGAGCCATCGTCTCCACCACAGTATAAAAGTCGATGTGAGAGTGTGTAGTGGTGGACTCAGAATAATCCACCAGCTCCGAGCCATCGTCTCCACCACTTCATTATAAAAGTCAATGTGAGAGTGTGTAGTGGTGGACTCAGAATAATCCGCCAGCTCCAAGCCATCGTCTCCACCACTTCCTTATAAAAGTTGACGTGAGAGTGTATAGTGGTGGATTCAGAATAATTTGCCAGCTCCGAGCCATCGTCTCCACCACAGTATAAAAGTCGGTGCGAGTGTGTGTAGTGATGGACTCAGAATAATCCGCCAGCTCCGAGCCATCGTCTCCACCACTTCCTTATAAAAGTCGATGTGAGAGTGTATAGTGGTGGACTCAGAATAATCCACCAGCTCCGAGCCATTGTCTCCACCACTCCCTTATGAAAGTCGACGTGAGAGTGTATAGTGGTGGATTCAGAATAATTTGCCAGCTCAGAGCCATCGTCTCCACCACAGTATAAAAGTCGGTGCGAGTGTGTGTAGTGATGGACTCAGAATAATCCTCCAGCTCCGAGCCATCGTCTCCACCACTTCCTTATAAAAGTCGATGTGAGAGTGTATAGTGGTGGATTCAGAATAATCCGCCAGCTCCGAGCCATCGTCTCCACCACTTCCTTATAAAAGTCGATGTGAGAGTGTGTAGTGGTGGATTCAGAATAATTTGCAAGCTCAGAGCCATCGTCTCCACCACAGTATAAAAGTCGGTGCGAGTGTGTGTAGTGATGGACTCAGAATAATCCGCCAGCTCCAAGCCATCGTCTCCACCACTTCATTATGAAAGTCGATGTGAGAGTGTGTAGTGGCGGACTCAGAATAATCCTCCAGCCCCAAGCCATCGTCTTCACCACTTCCTTATAAAAGTCGATGAGAGAGTGTGTAGTCGTGGACTCAGAATAATCCACCAGCTCCGAGCCATTGTCTCCACCACTTCCTTATGAAAGTCGATGTGAGAGTGTGTAGTGGTGGACTCAGAATAATCCACCAGCTCCGAGCCATCGTCTCCACCACTTCATTATAAAAGTCAATGTGAGAGTGTGTAGTGGTGGACTCAGAATAATCCGCCAGCTCCAAGCCATCGTCTCCACCACTTCCTTATAAAAGTTGACGTGAGAGTGTATAGTGGCGGATTCAGAATAATTTGCCAGCTCCGAGCCATCGTCTCCACCACAGTATAAAAGTCGGTGCGAGTGTGTGTAGTGATGGACTCAGAATAATCCTCCAGCTCCGAGCCATCGTCTCCACCACTTCCGTATAAAAGTCGATGTGAGAGTGTATAGTGGTGGACTCAGAATAATCCGCCAGCTCCGAGCCATCGTCTCCACCACTTCCTTATAAAAGTCGATGTGAGAGTGTATAGTGGTGGACTCAGAATAATCCGCCAGCTCCGAGCCATTGTCTCCACCACTTCCATATGAAAGTCGATGTGAGAGTGTATAGTGGTGGACTCAGAATAATCCGCCAGCTCCGAGACATTGTCTCCACCACTTCCTTATGAAAGTCGATGTGAGAGTGTGCAGTGGTGGACTCAGAATAATCCGCCAGCTCCGAGCCATTGTCTCCACCACTTCCTTATGAAAGTCGATGTGAGAGTGTGTAGTGGTGGACTCAGAATAATCCGCCAGCTCCGAGCCATTGTCTCCACCACTTCCTTATGAAAGTCGATGTGAGAGTGTATAGTGGTGGACTCAGAATAATCCGCCAGCTCCAAGCCATCGTCTCCACCACTTCCTTATAAAAGTTGACGTGAGAGTGTATAGTGGTGGATTCAGAATAATTTGCCAGCTCCGAGCCATCGTCTCCACCACAGTATAAAAGTCGGTGCGAGTGTGTGTAGTGATGGACTCAGAATAATCCGCCAACTCCGAGCCATCGTCTCCACCACTTCCGTATAAAATTCGATGTGAGAGTGTATAGTGGTGGACTCAGAATAATCCGCCAGCTCCGAGCCATTGTCTCCACCACTCCCTTATGAAAGTCGACGTGAGAGTGTATAGTGGTGGATTCAGAATAATTTGCCAGCTCAGAGCCATCGTCTCCACCACAGTATAAAAGTCGGTGCGAGTGTGTGTAGTGATGGACTCAGAATAATCCTCCAGCTCCGAGCCATCGTCTCCACCACTTCCTTATAAAAGTCGATGTGAGAGTGTATAGTGGTGGATTCAGAATAATCCGCCAGCTCCGAGTCATCGTCTCCACCACTTCCTTATAAAAGTCGATGTGAGAGTGTGTAGTGGTGGATTCAGAATAATTTGCCAGCTCAGAGCCATCGTCTCCACCACAGTATAAAAGTCGGTGCGAGTGTGTGTAGTGATGGACTCAGAATAATCCGCCAGCTCCGAGCCATCGTCTCCACCACTTCCGTATAAAAGTCGATGTGAGAGTGTATAGTGGTGGACTCAGAATAATCCGCCAGCTCCGAGCCATTGTCTCCACCACTCCCTTATGAAAGTCGACGTGAGAGTGTATAGTGGTGGATTCAGAATAATTTGCCAGCTCAGAGCCATCGTCTCCACCACAGTATAAAAGTCGATGTGAGAGTGTGTAGTGGTGGACTCAGAATAATCCACCAGCTCCGAGCCATCGTCTCCACCACTTCATTATAAAAGTCAATGTGAGAGTGTGTAGTGGTGGACTCAGAATAATCCGCCAGCTCCAAGCCATCGTCTCCACCACTTCCTTATAAAAGTTGACGTGAGAGTGTATAGTGGTGGATTCAGAATAATTTGCCAGCTCCGAGCCATCGTCTCCACCACTTCATTATGAAAGTCGATGTGAGAGTGTGTAGTGGCGGACTCAGAATAATCCTCCAGCCCCAAGCCATCGTCTTCACCACTTCCTTATAAAAGTCGATGCGAGAGTGTGTAGTCGTGGACTCAGAATAATCCACCAGCTCCGAGCCATTGTCTCCACCACTTCCTTATGAAAGTCGATGTGAGAGTGTGTAGTGGTGGACTCAGAATAATCCACCAGCTCCGAGCCATCGTCTCCACCACTTCATTATAAAAGTCAATGTGAGAGTGTGTAGTGGTGGACTCAGAATAATCCGCCAGCTCCAAGCCATCGTCTCCACCACTTCCTTATAAAAGTTGACGTGAGAGTGTATAGTGGTGGATTCAGAATAATTTGCCAGCTCCGAGCCATCGTCTCCACCACAGTATAAAAGTCGGTGCGAGTGTGTGTAGTGATGGACTCAGAATAATCCGCCAACTCCGAGCCATCGTCTCCACCACTTCCGTATAAAAGTCGATGTGAGAGTGTATAGTGGTGGACTCAGAATAATCCGCCAGCTCCGAGCCATTGTCTCCACCACTCCCTTATGAAAGTCGACGTGAGAGTGTATAGTGGTGGATTCAGAATAATTTGCCAGCTCAGAGCCATCGTCTCCACCACAGTATAAAAGTCGGTGCGAGTGTGTGTAGTGATGGACTCAGAATAATCCTCCAGCTCCGAGCCATCGTCTCCACCACTTCCTTATAAAAGTCGATGTGAGAGTGTATAGTGGTGGATTCAGAATAATCCGCCAGCTCCGAGCCATCGTCTCCACCACTTCCTTATAAAAGTCGATGTGAGAGTGTGTAGTGGTGGATTCAGAATAATTTGCCAGCTCAGAGCCATCGTCTCCACCACAGTATAAAAGTCGGTGCGAGTGTGTGTAGTGATGGACTCAGAATAATCCGCCAGCTCCAAGCCATCGTCTCCACCACTTCATTATGAAAGTCGATGTGAGAGTGTGTAGTGGCGGACTCAGAATAATCCTCCAGCCCCAAGCCATCGTCTTCACCACTTCCTTATAAAAGTCGATGCGAGAGTGTGTAGTCGTGGACTCAGAATAATCCACCAGCTCCGAGCCATTGTCTCCACCACTTCCTTATGAAAGTCGATGTGAGAGTGTGTAGTGGTGGACTCAGAATAATCCACCAGCTCCGAGCCATCGTCTCCACCACTTCATTATAAAAGTCAATGTGAGAGTGTGTAGTGGTGGACTCAGAATAATCCGCCAGCTCCAAGCCATCGTCTCCACCACTTCCTTATAAAAGTTGACGTGAGAGTGTATAGTGGTGGATTCAGAATAATTTGCCAGCTCCGAGCCATCGTCTCCACCACAGTATAAAAGTCGGTGCGAGTGTGTGTAGTGATGGACTCAGAATAATCCGCCAACTCCGAGCCATCGTCTCCACCACTTCCGTATAAAAGTCGATGTGAGAGTGTATAGTGGTGGACTCAGAATAATCCGCCAGCTCCGAGCCATTGTCTCCACCACTCCCTTATGAAAGTCGACGTGAGAGTGTATAGTGGTGGATTCAGAATAATTTGCCAGCTCAGAGCCATCGTCTCCACCACAGTATAAAAGTCGGTGCGAGTGTGTGTAGTGATGGACTCAGAATAATCCTCCAGCTCCGAGCCATCGTCTCCACCACTTCCTTATAAAAGTCGATGTGAGAGTGTATAGTGGTGGATTCAGAATAATCCGCCAGCTCCGAGCCATCGTCTCCACCACTTCCTTATAAAAGTCGATGTGAGAGTGTGTAGTGGTGGATTCAGAATAATTTGCCAGCTCAGAGCCATCGTCTCCACCACAGTATAAAAGTCGGTGCGAGTGTGTGTAGTGATGGACTCAGAATAATCCGCCAGCTCCAAGCCATCGTCTCCACCACTTCATTATGAAAGTCGATGTGAGAGTGTGTAGTGGCGGACTCAGAATAATCCTCCAGCCCCAAGCCATCGTCTTCACCACTTCCTTATAAAAGTCGATGCGAGAGTGTGTAGTCGTGGACTCAGAATAATCCACCAGCTCCGAGCCATTGTCTCCACCACTTCCTTATGAAAGTCGATGTGAGAGTGTGTAGTGGTGGACTCAGAATAATCCACCAGCTCCGAGCCATCGTCTCCACCACTTCATTATAAAAGTCAATGTGAGAGTGTGTAGTGGTGGACTCAGAATAATCCGCCAGCTCCAAGCCATCGTCTCCACCACTTCCTTATAAAAGTTGACGTGAGAGTGTATAGTGGTGGATTCAGAATAATTTGCCAGCTCCGAGCCATCGTCTCCACCACAGTATAAAAGTCGGTGCGAGTGTGTGTAGTGATGGACTCAGAATAATCCGCCAGCTCCAAGCCATCGTCTCCACCACTTCCTTATAAAAGTTGACGTGAGAGTGTATAGTGGTGGATTCAGAATAATTTGCCAGCTCCGAGCCATCGTCTCCACCACAGTATAAAAGTCGGTGCGAGTGTGTGTAGTGATGGACTCAGAATAATCCGCCAGCTCCAAGCCATCGTCTCCACCACTTCCGTATAAAAGTCGATGTGAGAGTGTATAGTGGTGGACTCAGAATAATCCGCCAGCTCCGAGCCATTGTCTCCACCACTCCCTTATGAAAGTCGACGTGAGAGTGTATAGTGGTGGATTCAGAATAATTTGCCAGCTCAGAGCCATCGTCTCCACCACAGTATAAAAGTCGATGTGAGAGTGTGTAGTGGTGGACTCAGAATAATCCACCAGCTCCGAGCCATCGTCTCCACCACTTCATTATAAAAGTCAATGTGAGAGTGTGTAGTGGTGGACTCAGAATAATCCGCCAGCTCCAAGCCATCGTCTCCACCACTTCCTTATAAAAGTTGACGTGAGAGTGTATAGTGGTGGATTCAGAATAATTTGCCAGCTCCGAGCCATCGTCTCCACCACAGTATAAAAGTCGGTGCGAGTGTGTGTAGTGATGGACTCAGAATAATCCGCCAGCTCCGAGCCATCGTCTCCACCACTTCCTTATAAAAGTCGATGTGAGAGTGTATAGTGGTGGACTCAGAATAATCCGCCAGCTCCGAGCCATTGTCTCCACCACTCCCTTATGAAAGTCGACGTGAGAGTGTATAGTGGTGGATTCAGAATAATTTGCCAGCTCAGAGCCATCGTCTCCACCACAGTATAAAAGTCGGTGCGAGTGTGTGTAGTGATGGACTCAGAATAATCCTCCAGCTCCGAGCCATCGTCTCCACCACTTCCTTATAAAAGTCGATGTGAGAGTGTATAGTGGTGGATTCAGAATAATCCGCCAGCTCCGAGCCATCGTCTCCACCACTTCCTTATAAAAGTCGATGTGAGAGTGTGTAGTGGTGGATTCAGAATAATTTGCAAGCTCAGAGCCATCGTCTCCACCACAGTATAAAAGTCGGTGCGAGTGTGTGTAGTGATGGACTCAGAATAATCCGCCAGCTCCAAGCCATCGTCTCCACCACTTCATTATGAAAGTCGATGTGAGAGTGTGTAGTGGCGGACTCAGAATAATCCTCCAGCCCCAAGCCATCGTCTTCACCACTTCCTTATAAAAGTCGATGAGAGAGTGTGTAGTCGTGGACTCAGAATAATCCACCAGCTCCGAGCCATCGTCTCCACCACTTCATTATAAAAGTCAATGTGAGAGTGTGTAGTGGTGGACTCAGAATAATCCGCCAGCTCCAAGCCATCGTCTCCACCACTTCCTTATAAAAGTTGACGTGAGAGTGTATAGTGGCGGATTCAGAATAATTTGCCAGCTCCGAGCCATCGTCTCCACCACAGTATAAAAGTCGGTGCGAGTGTGTGTAGTGATGGACTCAGAATAATCCGCCAGCTCCAAGCCATCGTCTCCACCACTTCATTATGAAAGTCAATGTGAGAGTGTGTAGTGGCGGACTCAGAATAATCCGCCAGCTCCGAGCCATCGTCTCCACCACTTCCTTATAAAAGTCGATGTGAGAGTGTATAGTGGTGGACTCAGAATAATCCGCCAGCTCCGAGCCATTGTCTCCACCACTTCCTTATGAAAGTCGATGTGAGAGTGTATAGTGGTGGACTCAGAATAATCCGCCAGCTCCGAGACATTGTCTCCACCACTTCCTTATGAAAGTCGATGTGAGAGTGTGTAGTGGTGGACTCAGAATAATCCGCCAGCTCCGAGCCATTGTCTCCACCACTTCCTTATGAAAGTCGATGTGAGAGTGTGTAGTGGTGGACTCAGAATAATCCGCCAGCTCCGAGCCATTGTCTCCACCACTTCCTTATGAAAGTCGATGTGAGAGTGTATAGTGGTGGACTCAGAATAATCCGCCAGCTCCGAGCCATTGTCTCCACCACTTCCTTATGAAAGTCGATGTGAGAGTGTGTAGTGGTGGACTCAGAATAATCCGCCAGCTCCGAGCCATCGTCTCCACCACTTCCTTATAAAAGTCGATGTGAGAGTGTATAGTGGTGGACTCAGAATAATCCGCCAGCTCCGAGCCATTGTCTCCACCACTTCCTTATGAAAGTCGATGTGAGAGTGTGTAGTGGTGGACTCAGAATAATCCGCCAGCTCCGAGCCATTGTCTCCACCACTTCCTTATGAAAGTCGATGTGAGAGTGTGTAGTGGTGGACTCAGAATAATCCGCCAGCTCCGAGCCATTGTCTCCACCACTTCCTTATGAAAGTCGATGTGAGAGTGTGTAGTCGTGGACTCAGAATAATCCGCCAGCTCCGAGCCATTGTCTCCACCACTTCCTTATGAAAGTCGATGTGAGAGTGTATAGTGGTGGACTCAGAATAATCCGCCAGCTCCGAGCCATTGTCTCCACCACTTCCTTATGAAAGTCGATGTGAGAGTGTGTAGTGGTGGACTCAGAATAATCCACCAGCTCAGCTCCGAGCCATCATCTCCACCACTTCATTATGAAAGTCGATGTGAGAGTGTGTAGTGGGGGACTCAGAATAATGCGTCAGCTCTGGAAGCAAGCCCTTATAAATTGAGGGAAGACATTTTCTTGAAACCACAGAGGACCAATGCTGACCCCCTACCATTTGCAAATTCTCAGCGCTATAGCAGAAAGAACCCTGAGTGCTCCCGTCCACCCCATAGAATTCGAATGAGATATGTTCCAACCCTTAGAAAGAGACTAGGGCATCCCAATGAGTCATAGATATCCGAATATAACCCATACGACTGCTCCAATGCTGAGGTAGAAAAGTAACATGAGCCGGTGACTCCTCAGCGAACCTCCCATTGCAAGCTCGCAGGCCTTGAAAATATAAAATAGAAGGCACCCTACCTGCCAGGGTATAGGAAGATGAGGGAGGAGGAACAACAGGCGCTGGGATGCCCCAATGTTCATCCTCACCTATTAGATCACCTGGGAGTTGATTTGAAGCCTCAAACTGACAATTAAGATCGCCAGGCAGACGACAAACCGTAGTCGAGGACCCAGCAATACCAGTGCATTCATCATGAACGCTAGCTGAGCAACATGTTACCTTAAATATACATTCAGTAAGGGTATGCTGGGGCCTCCATTGGGGCCTCCCTTGGGCCTCAGCACCATACAAAACATCTCTGGGGATCCCAATTCCAAACAACTGCAAGAGACCTTCAGACTTATATGCACCAAAATTAGGAGACCCCCCTTCGGGCGCCCACCTTTGGATTGCTCTGCTGGCTTGACCAGTAAGCCACGTTTCCTGCAGGCGGACGACCTTATAGTTCTCAGTCAAAGCGTGCCAATCAGGATCCGGTAGCTTACTAGCCAGACCACTCACATTCCAGGACAGAATAGCACACAAATCAGCAGGCGGGGCCCTTCCTGATTGAATAGAACCCCCACCCTCAATGTAACGACTAATACAAGGGAGGACTGGGGAATTAATCACTTCAGAGCCCAAGCCCAAATCCCCCCCTGGCTCACTTTGCCCGGCAGGTCACCCTCAAGAGGGGGGATCACATTCATGCAGAGATAAACACTCCCTAGAGCACCCCTTGAAATAACTCTTGCAGCATCCAGAGGTGGAGCCTTTAGTACTGAGTCTATGGTTGCACTAGGTCAATCCACAATCAGGTTCATGTCCCCAGACTGTGGACCACGGCCCCCCTTTCCGGCCCATCCAGGGCCACTAATGCAGAAAACTGGCCCAAAATTGGATCATGGCAGGATTCACAAAGATGCCAAGTTTTAAATGCTGCATCTAAGCACACCACAATCCCTTTGCTTGCCAGAGCAGCCTTACAATTCAATATACAAGTTCTGACGAAAGGATTGATCAGTTCAAACCTAACATTACACCCCTCCCCCCGCAGAACAAACATACCAAGAGTATTCGGCAAGTCGAAAAAATAGCACTAGTGATGTCATTAACTTCTAGACTTCCGAGAGAGCTTCCACCAGAACGCGTTTATACGCACTCTTGTTCCCAGGGGTCCTGCCCTTGAAGGTAAATATAAGGTTTGTGGACCGCCATCCCTGTAGCGGATCCGATGCAGACTCCTTAAGTGGGGCGGCCCACAGCACCACAGGCAGATACTTCTCCAGTGGGCTCCCACGCAGTGCCTCATCAACTTCAAGATGGAGAGCTGGTTTTGCGACCAGACCACTCCCATTCACAGACTTGCTGGTCTCGCGAGCTTGGTCACCCACCTGCCAAAGATGAAAGCTCCACAAAGGGGATACTCAAGTCTCTTCCTGCGCTCACTGGAGTTGGAACTAGTGGCAACTGGTTTGCCTGGCTCACCGGCGACCGAATAATCACCTCTTGAACTGTTCGGCGGACTTCAGCCCTAAACCAGTCACCTGGATTTTGTGATGCTCTGTCCACCGTTTGGTGCCTTGAACGAGCAGGTTCCATTATCTTGGTCATTAAGGGGCAAGAACCATTATTGGAGCAGGGTCCCATTTAAAAGTCTCTCAATAATACTCAGACATTTATCAGCACGACCCCCACCATGCCTCCTGGCTTCACTCTGCTCCCAGACCACATCCTCCAGTTCCTGTAAACGTTGCCCAATGTTCACCATAAGGGCGAAAAAAGGCGATAAAGAAATGACCCTTGGGCTCCCTTGTGCTACACCAGAGCCTGAACCAGGGCCATCCTCCCCATCACAACCATACGGAGCATGGTGAGCATGCCAAGCTCAGCCTGGGCAGCTCCACCCCTGGGCTCAAGGCCTCTGGCAGGGGATCCATGCTACCCCCATTATTAGGTCGAGGGAGACCATCGTGAGGGCCGTAAGCAAGTCCTCAACACTATACCCCTGGTGTGAGCCACAGGCCTCTGTAATTATTTCTCTAACCACAGGGATATCCCTAAAAACTCAACAGTGGGGCACCATTCACACCAGAGTAACGAGCAGTAGAACAAGCAGTCGCTACATGCAACAGTGGACCCTCGCAGGCAATGCAATCCACCACACCATTCTCCTCCCTAGACTCCGTAGCCTCCATTGGATCTCCTTCCAATTCAGTCAGACGATGCCATGACCAGAGTTTGAGTTGACAGTTATCCAACTATAGATGATCAATTGGGCGCTCAAGAGCCTCCAGAGTAGATCGATCTGAGGGCTCAGGAGATTCTAGATGGGTTATAGCCCGTTGCAGTTGCACCCTTCGGCGCAACACTACTGCTGATGCTACTGGCACTACATCCTGGCAACATAAGCAGCTCCTCAACTGGACCTGGGTACCCTACTGGCACCCCCTGAGAGCTTACCTGGGCCTCCCTCAAATGTGCATTGAACGTGACACCGGCATGATTCCTGCCCCACACGGGGCCCAGAACGTCACTTGAGTCTCTAACATTTCCATTCACACCCCTGGTGGGATGTTCCAACAGCCACAAAAGTGAGTTATTAGCAGCCTCCAGAGGCACTCCTTGGACTGGAGCCAATACTTTCTGGCGTCTCAGGGCCCACCTTGCGGTAGATTGCAAACGTTTATTCACCCCTTGTGTGCTCTTAACTTCCCAAGACCTGCCCTTTTGGTTTTTGACATGGAGAACCATCTCGGCCTATTCTAGGCCAAGACCACGGCTAGAGGAAACTCAGCGCCCTTGCAGAGAGAAGTAGGTGGTAGGCTCAACCGTATCTAGGCATATTTTTTGTAGGTGCACATATTCCAGACCCAACGACCTCAAGGCCTACCTCGGCCCACCAGTAACAAGACACCCTCAGAGGGTTTGATCTCGTAAAACCATAGCTGAAGAGGAAAAGAGGGAAAGTGGGAACAGAGGAAGGAGCAGCTCCACAACACAGGGAGCGCCCCACGTCCCACCCCTCGTCACCCTGTGCCTGTGCCCTTGAAGGCTGAGGTGTGCAGCGGTGGCGGATGCCCTAATAATGCAGTTTTGATGCTGCTACTGGAGTGATAATTGCAGCCAGTTTAGTGAGCCACACTGAAACTCACAGCAGCTCATACTATTGCAATTCTGTCACCGCTGTCACTCCTATCTCCTGCGATGAATCCTACAGATCCCTCACTGAAACTCTGCCTAACGTCTCCTCCCAGGTGGCCAGGGAAAGGCAGGTGCTTCCTGATCCTGACTTCGGGGGCCAAGGAAAGGCAGGCGCTTCCTGATCCTGACCTCGGGGCCAAGGAAAGGCAGGCGCTTCCTGATCCTGACCTCAGGGGCCAAGGAAAGGCAGGCGCTTCCTGATCCTGACCTCGGGGCCAAGGAAAGCAGGCACTTCCTGATCCTGACGTCGGGGGTGGTGTACTGCAAGAGGATCACCTGGGAGGAGACAGGGCCCAGGGTGGTGAGGAGATGCCGTGGCATGAGACGCTGTATTTCTCATTGAAAGGGGATAATCTTTCAAAGATGCCAACATGTCATGGCCTATTGCTGTTGTGATATATTTGAACCCCATATTAAATCTATGGATGTGGGCAAAGTGGGTGTGACATCTTTAAATGCCACCAAGAAGAGAAACCATATGTCTTGTACGGTTAAACCTCCCCTCCCCCCATTCCCAAAGGTGCAGTGAAAGGACAGCTGTAAAATAATAGTATAAATGAACTGCCTTCCCCTTCTAAAATAAAACATGGTGAAGAATCCCTAAAAATACATGAAGGAAGGGATTCTGCAGTTAAAAGTAGCAAATTACCAATGGAACCTCATTTTGCTACTTGGGCCTTCAAGTCCCATAATCGCAAAGGTACTGGGACGAGGAAGAGGGCTAAAGGGCAATGCAGGCATGAAGGTCAGGCAATTACGCCTAACAGCCCACACCTGAGAGAGGCTGAGAGGCTCAACAAGCTCCCTCAGGGGCAGGCTTTTAGTAGCAGTTGGAGTAGCAGTTGCAGTCGTTGTTGGAGATGGAGCAGTAGAAGCAGTTGGGGCAGAAGGAGAGTGGCAGAAGCAGGAACGTGGCCATCAGAGTCAGCAGAAGTGGGATGAAAGAAAGGGCGCCGGGACTACAGACCAGCAAATTCCAATTGCCAGTCCTATGAGGTCCTTTTCCGCCAAAGTCTCAAGTGCAGAGGTTGTGCAGCGGGAAGCGTGAGAATCAAAGGATTTCCCATCTGTGAACCTCATTGCAGAGATCTCGCAGCTAAGAGCGTACCACAGAACGTGCCCGGAAGCTGGGATGCTCCAGAGGGTCGTGAGCTGCAAACTCAGTGCTCCTGTGGCCAGGCTGAAGACCGCTTGTGATGAAAAGTGTGTCCATTCGGGAGAGCCAGCAAAGAAGTCCTGCATTGTGTAAATGGATTTCAGAGAAACCGGTGTGTGTTACTGAACATTCTGTTCCCTTTGCGTATTGTTAAAGCAGGCAACAGTAGCAGCTGGGTTCACTCTCGGAGTGAAACTGAAGGAAATACCTGGGGTACTCTGGTGTGAGAGTACCCCGGGTAGAAGTTGAATATGCTGTGAAGTTATCCTTACAAAGAAGCATTTGTTGTTCACGGTGTTAAGAAGGAAACACTGTGCCATTACTCTGAAGCAGTTGTTGTCCATGGTGCTAAGAGGGACACACTGTGACATAATGCTGGCAGAGAGTCAGTTGTTGTTTGTGGTGCTTAGTAGAAGAAAGTGGAGTAAGCCAATATCAACAAATAACGTTCTATGAATCTTATAATTTGTGGCAAAACTCATCCTGACCGAGAACATCATTGGTGCTATTTGGTGAACTTAAACATATGCATTTCAAGGTGAAGAAGGATCTTTTCTGTGTTTAAGCGTGGATTGTTGGAACCTTTCTTTAACAAACTGACTTTGTCAAGAACTATATTAGAATCTGGATTTTCTTGTTTCTTTTTTGTTGAACAGTGGAACTGAATCCATCTTAAAACCTGGGAAAGGGAAATTCACCTGGGTTGTAAAGAGAGACTATGAATGTGTCATCAGTACAAGTGGTGTTGTTTTGAATTGCCATATTTTTTCTTTTGTATTTTATGTATAAGTGTGACGGCCAGATATCCATTTTTAGAGTGTTTTCTGTAGTTTATGTTAGGCAGGGTATGGATAGTGAGGTGTTTGTTGAACTTTGTATTTAAATAAAATTACATGTTTGGAAAAATCATCTAAAAGTTGTCCGCCTCACATTTCTGACCCCTCACATATGGTGTCAGGGTGGGATCGGAATCAGTTGATACAAACTGGGGTTCCACTATGTATAGGGCAGATTCTGATCAGACGGAAATTGAGTCAGAAGAGGATTGGCCTGGCCATGCTCCTCTTTTTCTTGAAGCTTATACTTCCCCTCATGCCCCTGGTTCTGTTACCTCCCTTACTGGGGAGGAAATTAATTAGAACACTTTTTCCATCAAAGGAACTGGGGGGATAAGAGAAATTCCTTGTAATCAGTGGCCTCATAAGATGAATGGAGGAATGCAAAATTTTAAAATCTCAGCCCAAGCTATTTTTTCAAAAAGACACCCAGTAGAGGGAAATACCTATTTTTTGTATTTTCCCCAGAATTACATTATACCTGGGAAAGATAAACATTTGTGAGTAGTTAGATGGTGTTGCAGGACCAAACTATCCCAAGTCTCAACAATACAACATCAATTGGCAGCTTATGTACTTTTTGCAACAATTTAAAACACTACCAGATACTTCATTACAACTGTAACAAAGGCATGGTATCAAACAGTAAGAAAGACACAAGTGACCACAGTTCAAGGGTGTTTATTGAACTTCAATTGGGTTTGAAAAACGCTTATCTATTCCTAAATCTAAAGATGGGAGCAAGCTACAACCCTCAAATAATAATAACGCAGTCGTAGTGGTTCTTGTTAAAAATAAAAGGGCCTATACTATTAAACCTTCTGCCAATCCTTACCTCTAAATACAAATAGTGTGACAAACAATGTTTATGCAAAAGAAAAGTGTTCAAGAAATGATATGTCAGGATATTCAAGCCGTTGGCTTCCCTTCCCCACGTTTTCAGCACGGGACAAGCCGGGACACTCAAGCTTAGCACAGTCTCTTGCTTCTCTAGCACATGAATGCCATTCAAAACTTCAACATCAGAGGACCTTATGTGCCAACGTCTCTTTGCCATTTAAAGTGTCTTATTTCAGGGGGCCTGATGCAACATGACAAACATCAAAGTTCCTTTCTTCATAGGATTTCACATGTACAACTTCTCGGGTGATTTACTGTTCACCCCGGGTCCCCCTATGCAGGGTTCAGACCCACTTTAACACAAAACCTTCAATTGGTCTCCCTCTGCCGGGCTCGGACCAAATTCACGTACTTTTCCAAACGTTCTCTATTTCATCAAAATCAAAGGCTTTCGATTGTGCGCAGGATTTTGCTTGACCCGTCACAGGACTACTTCGATTCACATTTATTCGTTCTCTTTTATTTTATTTATTTTATTTTATTTTGTATTTATAAAGCACAGAAAGCCCTGAGGCATATAGGCGCTGGTTACACAAAGTGCATGGTACAGTACATAAAGTGCAAGAGCAGTCATGTGGTTACATTGTCGAAGTAGGTGGTGTAGGCCACACCTCAGGGAATGGGGGCAACATCAGGCATGCATTCAGCATTACAGACAGAGTAGGTATGTGTGCGAATACTGGAATAGCCTCATCTCATGTTACAGGGGGCTACATCCGGCATGCAAACCGCATTAGTGACAGAGTAGGTATGTGTGCGCAGACTGGAAAAGCCTCACTTCATGTTACGGGGGCTACATCAGGCATGCAAACAGCATAAGAGACGAAAACCAGAAGGACATCATTACAGCAAGGATGCTACGTAAGGTCAAATCAGGAAGTACAAATCAGGTACATAAGGTCAAGTCAGGTGAGTTGCAGGAAGCATCCATTTGCAGTAAGATGCTACTTAAAGTCAAATCAGGTATATATGTATTAACAGCTGGATTGCAGCAGTGTTCTAGAATACAAGGATACATAATAAGCTTTGCGATGAAAAGCATAAGGAGGCATGGAAACAGTAGGAGCACATGGAGCGTTAATCATTTGTGGATTGAGGTTAGCCCATCTACAACAAGATCAACATTTTCAATTGGTCTCCCTCCGCCGGGCTTGGACCAAATGTATCTAATGTTATTACTTCTCAGCTGGATACCTTACAGAGGCCTTCAATTGAGCACCCACGCAGTGTCGGTGTACCGCTCACCTTGTATCCACAGGGACGCCTCTCGACAGGTCTGGGACTTCTCTGGGAACACTGCACCTTCTCCGGGATTCGTGATGCCAATGGTCAGTTCTAGAAGACAGGAGGTGGGTTTTAGCTACTACACTTTCCCTTCGAGGCCCACCTCTCCGTGCTCCCCTTGCGGTTCCCCTTGGGACTTCTCTCACCTTGGTTTTTGTTAAGGTGCGCTCTCCGTCCTGCCGTGCTGGGCAGGGGCGTGTCATCGCTGGGCACGGTGCCGCCGAGTTATTTCACTGGTGTGGGCCTGGAGTCCAGACCGGCTGCGACTCCACTTTTGAGCTAAGTCTTTCGTATTAAGAATGAATGCCTGTAATTGTAGATGTCCCAAATAACCTTCACCTTCTTTATTGCAGATGCCTAAGGGATGATGGTGAAATCGAGCTGATACAGGAGGCTGAGCTCGAGAAGGTGAAAAGTGCGCAAAGCGCAGCGCTATGAGCGTCCTTGAAAGTTGGCTAACCTGTGCTGTTGTTCCTTGCAGGTCGCGGGAGGAATCCTGGAAGAAGGTGATCGAAGGGACCAGACGCCGGATGGACGATGTTGGCGTGGTGATGGACTTCCAGGAGAGCTTGGTAAGTAAGCTTACTTAATGTCTTATTCTCGTCCTTCTTCCCAGGGATGTTGCTGGAGGAAGATAGCGAATGTCCAAGAAGACTCCGGGCGGATGGCGGAGCTGGAAGCTGGGCAGGTAAGGATGACTGTGGTTCTTCTTCGCCTCTCACCCGTGCACGCCAAGATGCTGAGCAGGACCCGGTGAACGTCACGCTGCAAGAGCACAAATAACGCGAAGCCTCGGGTCGGGCGTGGTTTAAATATCCAGCAGGTATCCCAGGTGTCTTCGGCGCGGGCCCCGCCCTGGATGCTAGACTGCTTGTTGCAGTTCCCCATTGATCCTTGTGGGGGCAGCCATGTTAGTCCATTGTCCATTGAAACCCATACCTGCCATGTGAGCCTGATGCCAACGGCACCAAGACTGACTCCAAGGGACCCGAGAGGGGCAGAATTGGGCCCTTCGGGCCTTGTTAAAATACTGTGGCGAGGGCCAGGGAGCCCGAGTTCCTTGGCCTGGTGCTCGGGTCGTGACAGCTCTCCACCCTAAGTCCCCTCTCAAGGTGGTTCTCCTGTCAGGTCCCGGTTTGGTGGGGTACTCTTGATGGAAACGCTGAAGCAGACGTGGAGCATGGATGTACTCACTGGGTTCCCATGTCCTGTCCTGTGGACCGTATCCCTTCCAGTCCACTAAATAGTAGAGTTTTGGTCTCACATACTTGAAGTCCAGGATGTCCTTTACTTCGTATACGGGTTCCCCATGAACGATTACGGGCCCTGGTGGAGTAGTTAGTTAAGTTCCCAGCTTCACTGGCTTTAGAAGAGATACGTGAAACACCGGGTGTATCCGCATGTGGGCTGGCAGTGTCAGCTTTACTGCAGCTGGGTTAATGATGGACTCAACAGGGTACGGTCCTAGAAACGGTGGGCGAAATGTCCGAGTACCCTTTAGAGGTATATGTTTGGAGGCTAGCCACACCATATTCCCTACTTGGTAGTCAGGGGCTTTGGTGCAGTGCTGGTCCGCGTACCTCTTCTGGCGCGCCTTAGCTTGTTGCAGGTGTTCGTGAAAGCCTGCGAGTTGGTCGTGTGGAGGGTTGTGACGGCCGGCATTTCTAGGGTCGTAGGGACGTCTAGCTCGGAAGTGCGAAGGTGCCTCCCATATGCCGTAAAGAACGGCGTTTGCCCAGTGCTGCTGTGCAACAAGTTATTATAGGGGTACTCGGCGATCCATAAGAGATCCTTCCAGTCTCCTTCCACCCGGTGAAGCATGCAGCGCAGGTATTGCTCGAGAGTCTGATTCGTTCTCTCCGTTTGACCGTCTGTTTGGGGGTGATGGCTAGTGGACAATCGAATGTCTATTTGGGCCAACGAGCAACACTTTCTCCAGAAGTTTGACACAAATTGGGTACCACGATCCGAGATTAAAACTGATGGGAATCCATGCAATCGCACCACGTGTTCGAGGAAGACTCTGGTGAGACCGGAGGCATTAGGCAGACCCTTGAACGGGAAGATGTGGGCCATCTTAAGTCCACGATCACCAGGATGGTGTTATAACCTTGACAGGTGGGTAGATCGGTAATGAAATCTAGTGATAGCGATATTGTAGGAGTCCAGCAGGTCTTTGCTTGGAGGATTTGTTCTGGGCACAGATACCGCAAGAAGAAATGAAATCAATTACATCCTTACGCCACGTTGGCCACCAGTAACTTATTTTCACCTTAGCCAAGGTTTTAGCAATCCCCGGGTGGCCTTCCATTAGGGAGTCATGATACTCCGAGATGACCTGTTTTTGAAGTTCTTTCACCGGCACAAACAGCCGGTTTCGGTAACAAGGCAATTGGTCCTTAATACAGTACTGTTCTCCTCTGGAACCCCATTCTCGCAGTTGCTCCTGGGTTAAAACTTGCCAGACTTCGTATAGCAGCTCGTCCTGAGTCATGGTGGTTGTGATGCCCAAGATTCTGTCCCCTGGAATGATGGCCACGGGGTCCAGAGTTATATGCGCCACCTCATCGGTGCCCATGTGAGAGAGAGGATCAGCCTTGCCATTTTTACGGTACATGATCACATAGTCGTAATCTGCAAAAAAGGGCCCAGCATAGCTGCTGAGATGATTGAGCCTTTGCATCCTTCAGATATTGGAGATTTCGGTGATCCGTTATCACGGTGATGGTGTGTCTGGCTCCCAACAGGTAGTGTCGCCAAGCCTTGAAGGCGGCCTTAATGGCCAGTAACTCTTTATCTGTGATGGCGTAATTGAGCTCCAGTGGCAAGAACTTTCGTGACTAAAAGGCCACTGGATGCAGTTGGCCAGTTGTCAAACGGGAAATTATATTGTGCCTCCTATTGCAATGAATATATGTATATTGGCCTACGCCAAGCTGCTTGTAATCCACTTGCAAAGAAATCCGTGTTGCTTCAAATCAATGTAAACCTTAGAATCAATGTAAACCGCCATTTTAGGTCAATCCGCCATTTTAGGTTCTCTCTGTAAAGTCACCCTGTGAGTTAAAATGGTGGACGATGCCATCCCGAAATACAACATGGCCGTCTTGACCTCTGCGTACAACTAATATGTAACTTGCCTGCAGGCCACTTGTTGGGGTCGTGAACTGAGACCTTGTCCTTCGTTGACCTGTGCGTAAAGGATTACTCGTGCCAATTAAACTAATCCGCAAGCATATGTTAAGAACAATGTATCCAAATACTGAACTGAGAACACTTGTTTAACTACATTGTATTAATGTTTGAGAAGACTCTTTAAGGAATCCTAAAATACACTGTTACTGTGTAGACTTGTTGGCGAATGCATTAAAGGCAAACCCTAAGCATATAGATGTGTGAACTCGGCATGAACCCTAGATCAGTAATGTATTAGAGGAATATTAACCCACAGTAGTGTTGGACATCATGTTCGCAAAGGGTATAAAAGTGCGACTAATTCTAATGTACAGTCCCACTCGCTGAGCACACCAAACCATGCTGGAGTTCGCTGTGTTGTACTGAGGGCCGATAGCGATCTGATTGTTTTGTCCTTTGAAACTGTTCAATACAAATTAAAGATCTTTGTATGTTCCTTTGTAACCTGTGTTCGATGTATTTCCTTTTGGGGTACGCAGCCCCAATATTTTCTCTTTGTTTTCACAGTTGGTGCCCGAATAGGGACCCTCAAGATTGATGCCAGACTGTTGAAGGTTGACACGGGCTATCGGACCGGGATCGGACGGTGTAGGGGGCCCCTTCTGAACGAGACACGACACCTCAGCAGCGCTGCATGACCCAATCCCTGGACGATTAGCTTGTGGTCTGAGGCGGCATCTTGACGAGGGTCCACTTATCGAGGCGGGCAGTTTTGCCGAAATCACCAAACACAAGGTAGTATTTGTTAGAAAAAGAATTTGAAATCCGATCGGACCTCCTTAGGATCGATCAGGTGAGTCGTGACCCGATTCTTAAATATCCTGATTATTTGATTTTGGTGTATTGTATCTGCAGACACAATTATTGACCAGGTAACACCAAACATTTGATATGCCTGGGAAATTGTCTACCTGCTACAGGGCATTATTCCGCAGCGATAGACAATCTTTGGAATTTAGTCGTCCGGCACCACAGGAGGGGTCGCCGGCTTGTACTATGTACTGTAAGCATGGCATTGGAAGTATAGTGTTTAATGATATTTGGCACAGACAAACCAGACATGCCTCCGAACTTCAGTGGCCAATCAATGGTAGTTTTGAAATCCCTCATATTGAGTATTTAGAGTCAATTCTATAAAAGAAAAAGGCTAGACCTGCAGCCTTCGATGTTTTACAGAATTGGAAAAAAGAAGCGTTACAGCAACTTAAGAGTAGGGAAAAATATGCACGCCGTCATAAAACGAACGCCGAAAAAGCATTGTTGTATGACCAAGATAAACAGTCTGAGTCAGCGAGGAATATGGATAGGGCTTTCTCACTTGGCATTCAGAAAATCTATCCTTCTAAAGATTTCCATGTTTCTGATGAATTCATTGACAAATTGTTAAATGAGCGAAGGCCTGGTGCCACTGCGCCACCTCCGTATGTTCCTCTTCCTGCTGTTGTGCCTCTTCCTGCTGTTATTCCTGCTATTCCTGCTCTACCTGTTGTTCCTGCTCCTCCTAATGTTCCTCTTCCTCCAGTTGTTGTTCTTCCACCTGTTCCTGAACCTCTTACTATTGCACCAGTAACAGTACCTCCATTGACTTTTGCCTGCTCCCCCTCTTCCAAGTGGTCTTGTACCGCTTGTAGTCGATCAGGGTACGGGGTCAAGGGTTGTCACTCGTAATACTGTACCTCCAGAGAAGAAACATGAATTGATTGCATGGTCTAAGCATTGTATGGAGAGAGATGATCAAGCTAACGTTTTCGCCACACTTTCTAATATGGATAATTTTCCTGAGAAAAATGTTTTTATTGAGGGGTTAGGGATACACTTATGTGTAATGTGGGGCAAATTAAATAATGCAGATCTTCCACAGGGATTGCGAGATCTAAACACTTTAGCGTTTTCAAGAGACACTGTGGAGAAAGTAAATGAGCATGTTGAGAGGATATTTGAGTATAGAAAGGAGTTGGAAAGGTTACAGAATGAGGATGACAAGGGGGAAAGTATCTATGTACAGAAACGGTTCCTTCCTTGTCGAAAACCGATATCTGAGGAAGTACGGATGTGTACGAAAGACACGCTTAGATGGATCTCAGATATGTCGATAACTCCAATTGAGGTATATGACACATACAGTCAGTATACGCCAGAAATGCAGAGGAAAGTGATACAGGTAATGATAGAGTACCTGCAGGATGAATGTGTAAAGAGAAAGATTAGTTGTCCCACAGAGTTATTGAGCATTTATAAGAGAGCTTTTTCACTTGACACTTCGACTGCTTTAGCGCTCGACTTGGCTCTGTTGCTTAGTAAGCGTTCGGAGTTGCCTACTTCTCAGTTGCCTATGAGAGAGGTTCCTCCGACATTTGTCCCGAAGGTTGAGATTGCGGCCGATGCTGCGGCGGGTATAGTTGCTGTGAACATTCCTGCACATTATGTATCACAGTTTGTTCACGTCCCGTTTTCAAGACAGGAAGTGAACACTTTTAGACAATCTATTCCTGACATTAGGAAAAATCCGACAGGATTCTATAATGAAATAGATGGAGTCTGTCTTGCAGTCCTCAGTATTCACCCTGGGTGACATTGATTTATTATTTCCTGTACTCCTGCCCGTAGATTTGTGGAAACAAGTTAGGACCATAGACGACATACCAGGGTTGGGAGATACATGGGCTAACATAACTAGACTCGATGGAGAAAGGCCAGCTGGTGAGAGACCGCCCCAGGTGATACTAACTTTGCCTGATAGAATCATTGCAAATTGAAAACCATAATTCCCGAAAAAAGAATTATTTGGGACAAGCTTACGGCCTGTGTCCAAGGGAAGTCTGAGGGTGCTACTGAGTTCTTTAATCAGATCCAACAGGTATTCTCGGATTTCAGCGGACAAGACTTAGGCACAGAGTCTGGGAAAAGATTATTTGTGGACAAATTTGAGCGTGGATTGCTGCCTGACATCCAGACACTGATTATGTCTTCTGAGAACGCTTGGCAGGCGAAGTCCCAATCAGAAGTACTGCACATGGCTCAGTACTACGAGAATCGTGTCAATAATGAAAAAGATAGAGTTGAGAAGCGAAAAGGTGATTTGAAGGCTAAAGTATTACTACAGCAAATTGTTAAAGGCCCCAGAGGGGGTAGTTCGCAGATTAGAGGTCAGTACGTTCCACAAGGAAATGTGCCCTTGGGTCCTGTGAACATTAACCAGTGTGCCTATTGTCGACAAGAGGGTCATTGGCGTGCACAATGCCCCATCCTTTGACAGAGGTCGAATAACACATTAGGAAATATGGGTAGACGATCCAGAGGTCGCCCGGGTGTCGGGGGCCCTGGTAGAGGTCAGTTTGCACAGGATCCTCAGCAAACTTTTTCGCAGGATAATCAGACTCTGAGTGTGTATACTAGAAACATATTTGATCATCCTTCTGCTGCATATCTATCTGAAGAGCTTCCTTTTGATGACATTTTGTTTCGGTAGGATTGCCCGAAGCAGGGTTTGGAACCTATACCTATTCCCGTTAATCAGAAAGGCCCCTACGTCGAAATGGTAGTGGGAAATAGGAAACATCTGTTTTTGATAGATACTGGAGCACAGAAGTGTTCTATTGATCATTCTCGGGTTCCAAACATTCCACTGTCAGGGCAAACCAATGTTTCTGTAGGGTTTTCAGGCACACCAGTTGTTTGTCCAGTTTTTTCGCCGGTACCTATTTCTTTGGGTCCCTTCATGGACCACTGTCCTTTTCTGTTGACTTTGAATTGTGGAGAGAATTTTATGGGGTTGAATCTGTTGAAAGAATTAAATGCGGTAATTAATTGTTCTTCTGATGGAGTGCGTTTGACGATTTCACCACAGCAACTTTCTGTCTCTCAATTCCTAATCAGACCTTTGCCGCCAGAATTCATTGATGTACCAGAGTGCTTATGGGCAATTGACGACAATGATGTCGGTGTTTTACAGATTGAGCCTGTTAAAATAGTCTTGAAACATGGAATTGAGCTGCCACGCATTCCACAGTATAAGATTTCAGTTGAGGGCGAGCAAGCTTTGAAATGCATTGTTTCCGATTTTGTGCATCGCGGGGTGACTGAGGAAATTACAGGTAGTTTGTGCAATAGTCCGATTTTACCCATGTACAAAAAAGGCGATAATGCAATTCCATTCCGTTTCATAATTGATTTACATGCCATGCAGAAAGTCGTTGCTCTGCAATTTCCAATTGTGCCTGATGCGACAACAATATTAACCATGATTCCAGCTACAGCTACTTACTTTAGTGTTGTGGATCTGAAGAATGCTTTCTTTAGTATTCCTATACACAAGGACAATAGATACTTGTTCGCGTTCACCTTAGGGGGACGCTCGTTTATATTTACTCGTGCACCTCAAGGTTACACAGAGACTCCTAGCATCTACAGTAGGGCTTTGAAAGAACAGCTTGATACTCTTGAATTGCTCTCTACTTGTACATTGCTTCAGTATGTTGATGACTTGCTTTTAGCTGCAGACTCCGAGAGCGCCTGTAAGGAGGACACTGTTTTGTTGCTTATTCATCTAACTAAACATGGTCACAAAGCTTCGCTTAAAAGGTTTCAATATTGTTGCCAGGAGGTCGCCTATTTAAGCTATCTCCTGTCAAAGGAGGGAAGAAGATTGACACCTGAAAGAATAAAACACATTTCTGGCATGTCTGTCCCAAATACACAGAAGGAAGTTAGAGCCTTGATAGGTATGGCTTCTTACTGTAGGTTGTGGATCCCAAACTTCTCACTAGTGATTAAACCAATGTTGGCTTTGACAAAGAAGGGCATTTCTTCGCCATTGTCGTGGAACACGGAACACCAGCAATCATTTGATCTGCTCAAGACTGCATTGTGCTCGGCACCGGTTTTGGGCACACCAAACTATGAAAAGGCCTTTGTGTTGTTTGTGCATGAATGTGATGGATGTGCTTTGGCTGTATTAACGCAGGAACATGGAGGGAAGAATAGGCCGTGCGGTTACTTTTCTTTCGCCCTTGATCCTGCGCTTTGTCAAGATGCTTGCGAGCTGTCGCTGCTGCTGCTGCGTCTGTAAAACAGAGTGAGGGAATGGTCCTAGGCCATGATCTAACCCTGATGGTACCTCACTCTGTAGATGTTCTTCTGAACAGAACCCAAACGCAACACTTCAATTCCGCAAGGTTGACGGATATGAATTGATCTTGTTTGCTCCTCACATCCAAATGAAGAGGTGTTGTGTTCTTAATCCGGCTGAACTCTTACGTTTCGCGCAAGGTACTGCTTGCGGCGACGAAGAGTCACATGACTGTCTGTATACTACCGAACAAGAGACAAAGGGTAGAATTGATCTAAAAGACACTCCTTTGAACAATCCACAAGGAGAGCTGTTTTGTGATGGCTCCTGCTTCAAACTTCCGGATGGTACATCCACAGCTGCTTATGCAATCACCACATTGAGCACGGTCGTGGAAACCAAAAGAATCACGCATAACTCTGCGCAGGCCGCAGAGATTATAGCATTGACCCGAGCTTGTGAACTTTCCGAAGGGCTTACAGTAAACATATATACTGATAGTCAGCATGCCTTTGGGATGGTTCACAACTTTGGGCAGAGAGAGGGCTCTTAACTTCGCATGGCACAAAGATCCAACATGGCTCCCTAATAGTACAACTGCTCTCAGCGCTTGTGCTCCCTACTCAGTTAGCTGTCGTGAAATGTGCAGCACATCGAAAGATTATAGATGATATAGGAAAAGGGAATGCTTTCGCTGATCAGATAGCTAGACAAACTGCCACTGATCTCTTTACAGAGATGTATGTTTCAAGGGAGACTGTAAATGCTTATGCAATGGACGAAGGTGTTGGGTCTGTACGGGATATCCAAGCCGATGCCACGTTAGAAGAATCCAAGAGGTGGGCTGAAGGCTTGGGGAAACTCGATGAGGATGGGTGTTGGGTGGACATAGTTGAAGGGAAATGGCTACTCCCTGACGCATATGTGATGATATGGTCGCTATGGCCCATGGCCCTACACATATATGTGCCAAGAAAGTTACTAAAATGTTAGAGAAAGTTTTGGCAAATGACAACATTTTGAAAATTGCCCAGCGCTATGTTCAGGACTGCATGATGTGCCTACAACACAATATGGGAAAGGGGACACCAACTCCAAGGGGAAGTTTTGGGCCACCTTCGGTCTGCTTCGAAGTCATTCACTTCGATTTTATTGAGATGGAACGTTGTAACAATATGAAGTATGTGTTAGTTGTCATCTGTGCTTTTAGTAAATGGGTCGAGGCTCTCCCTGTCCAAGATGCTACAGCCATGACTACTGCGAAAACCATGTTAAAGGAATGTTTTCTTCGGTTCGGGCTACCTCTGGTCGGACAATGGTCCACATTTTGTCGCTGCTGTAATTCTGCAGATATGTGCGGCATTACAGATCGACAAACGGTTCCATTCGGCCAGACACGCTCAGAGCGCCGGACTAGTAGAAAGACACAATGGTATCATCAAGAACAAGCTCGCTAAAACATGTGCCGGCACCAAACTAAAATGGCCGGATGTTACTCACCACTCCGAATAGGTCGAAGATGCGGAGAACACGACCTTGGAGGAGTTGGTAGTATAGAATTCCGAATTCAGCCTTCCATCCCAGCTCCCCTGAGTACAAGACTCAGGCTTCCTCAAAGAGGGGCTCTTTTCCACAATGTACCTCTCTGCTGTTTCAGTTAGAACAGACAGAGATGTCAATTGAGTAAAAGAGCGGGGAGAACACACACCGCCAATACCAATGCTGCAAAAGAATACCAAGATATTAGACAGTGTTGATGTGTTGATGTTAAACAAGTGATTAGAACAGTTAAAATGATTGGACAACTACCTATATGGATATTGGAGTGGAGTTGCGTTTCCCCGGGATAATCCACAAAGAATAACACGAATGAGTGGAATAAATCTAAATCAGTATCGGTTCCCACTTTAGCTATAGAATTGATAACAACTGACCTGAGTAAAGATAAATGGAGTAAGAGGAGTCCAGGATTGTAAGAGGAGTCCAGGATTCTGAAGACAACGACAGGAGAAAATAAACAGGGAAGTTAGTATAGGTAAGTAACCCCGAACGGCACGAGGGACGCACTAGGGTCGGGTTGGTGCAGTTCAGGAAAGCGTTCATATGCACTGAAGAGCGAAGAGCAATCTCACAGGAAAGTCACTCAATGTCCCAGAATCCAACAGAAAACAATGTTCATGGAAGACAGTAGATATGTACCTGAGTACACGAGTATAGTTGAGTAGTTGTTGAGATGATCCGGATGTAGACAGCAAAATTGATGTGCAGAGCGGCAACCAGGGGAGAACCGCAAGACACAGAAGAGAGCCGTGTCCAGTAGCGTTCCTGAGTCCAACAACCAGACGATCACAACAAGAACAAGGGAGAAGACGAAGCAATCCAAAATTCAGGCAAAAAGGTCAAAACCAGGAGTTCAGATAAGGATTCGTGTAGGGAGACACGAAGAGGAAACGGATGAAACCGCGTGTAGCTGGTAACGCTAATTAGCAGCAACGAGCCCCTTGGAAGACGGTGGTTTTATAGTTGTAAGAGGGGCGTGGCTTGCTGTACGTCTTCCACGTACAAGGCGTGTCAGGTGACCTGGAGTGCGTCGACGTTTGTACAGACGCCATGGTAGCTTGTACCTGGACCATAGAGGAGCCTTTAAAGAAGTTGTATTCTGCAAGGATGCTGGCGGGGAAGTCTGAAGTGTAACAGCGGACGCCTTACCGATCGTGTTACTAGCCATGCGTACAACCCTTCAAACTAAGAATGGGCTCTCTCCATTTGAGGTGGTAATAGGGAGACCTGCCAATATCTGGAATCTTCCGAAATGTAGATCCTTTAAAAATGTTGAAAATGTACTTCTTTCAGATTATTGCAGCCAGTTGACTAAAAACCTGTATTTGATTTATCACCAAGTGCGAGAGGCTTTACCTGTGCGATACGAGGGCCCGGGCCACAGCATTCGGCCTGGGGACTGGGTGCTTACCAAGGCATTTGAGCGTTCTTCTGCCTTGCACCTCGTTGGCGATGTCCATTCCAGGTCCTGCTGGTCACACAAACGGTGGTGCGTGTCTCAGGCAGAAAACATTGGATCCATGCGTCGAACCTCAAGAAACTTCTTCACCCAGTGCCACACGATACAGAAGAAGCAGAACCCCTCGCTAACGCTGCAACCAACGATCCCAAAGCAATAAATAGCGCTGAGAGTGCATCAGAGAATCTCTCTGAGCCCGTGAGGCTTGGGAAACCCGTCATCTTGTCTCCACACTCTCCAAAAGTTTCGCTTCCGGAAACTGTCATTTCGAATTCTGCATCTTCACTTGCTCTTGATACGTTGCTTCCAACGGGAAGTGACGACACATTGTTTACGGATCAATTAGTAGCGGGAAAAGCAAGGTACAATCGGCGTCCAAGGAAATAGACTTACGGCACGGTTTTGCTGTGCATCTGATAGACTTACGGCACAGTTCGGCTGTGCATTCGGAGAAGGAAAAGAATTATCGAGGGCTTGCTTTTTGCCCAAATAATTGTTTGAGAAAAGGGGATTCTGTTGGCTAGGGTTGTAGAAGGACTAAGAAGTCGCGCGGCCGGGAGGTCGCCAGCAACGAACATTGGGGGTTTCTGTTTGAAGACTACAATGCCTGCCACCGCTACCGCTCGTATGGGACTTGTAAATGATCGTGTGACCAGCCGGAATAATGGACAAAGCACTTGGGCCCCAAAAATGTATTGCTGTGTTTTTATAATAATATTTGGTTTTATAATAGTCAGTGTCTTAAGCCTATGGTACCTCAAGGAAACTCATCCTTTAGAGTCCTTGTTACTGACTGAAAATGTACCCACTGTTTCTACTCCCTTCGTACATTTGCATACTCTGTCCCCTAAGGACTCCCAGCATAGACAAAGGTATCATAACAATACTCTGTTACATATCATGAATGCTACGCATGCCATTTTTAATAGGTCCAACTGTTGGGTCTGTTCGCATTTACGGCAACACGGGGATAAGGGGCTAGGTTGGTATATACATCCTTTACCTTTGACAACTGCTTGTTATGCTTCTCTTAGAGCACTGTTCTTTGGCCGTTGGAACAATAGCACCTCTGGGAACTTTGATGGCACTAATTTGAATGAGTTTGAGAAACGTGTTCTGACTCCCCTGGGATGCTCGCTTTTCGCAAATAGGAGTAAGCTCAACGTTGCTTCTATCAGGCCTTCTGATAGACTGTCTCGTCCCTTTCAATCTTTCATTTCCTTCAAGAAGGCTCCAATAGGCAATAAGGATGCCATGCCGCCTTCCTACACTGTTAACCATAGCCCCGATTCAGTTTCCTTCTGCATACAGAGGAATGGTACTCAGTCAATGGGAAATTTTGAAGGTTGTGCCAACGTTGCAAATTTGACTGGGGAAGACAGACCTTTCTTGGCATATTTGTATGTAGGCGAACCTGTCTACTTTGTTTGCGGTAATGTAGCATTTCCATGGTTACCCAGGGATTGGCAGGGAACCGGTTATTTAGGGATCCTGTTGCCTGGGGTGTTCATAGCTAGTACAATAGAGGTTTCAAAGGCTTGTCCACAGTGCGATGAGAACGGTGATACTCCAGCACAGGTTTTGGGAGATGTGGCAAAATCATTCGTGCCATTCTGGGGACAGATAGCGAATGCCGAAGATATCAGAAGACTAGCGAGAGTACTGGAGAGAACATCAACCGGACCACGGACATACTCTATAATATGACATTAGAACAGAAAGCGATAAAACTAGTAGCGCTCCAGAACCGCATGACATTAGGGGGGTAATTCATAGAATGCAGCGCACAAGTGGCGCACGCGGCTGGCGCACAGTGTGCGCGTGTGAATCCCTGCGCCACCCGTGTGCGCTAAAATCCATTTCCGCGCACAGCGTATTCATGAATTCCAGCCACCAAAACCAGCCGTGGCGCACAGTGGCGCAGCGACCCTGCAGCAGCGCCAGTTACGCCCCCAAGAACGCCTCTCGTGCAGGGAAAAGCCATCAAAATCCCCAATCCAGCGCAAAGGGCTGCGCTAACCCTGTACCAGCACGGCAAGCGGGCTACGTGTATCACTGGGGTGCGCGGGAAGTACCTCACGCGATTGACCCCGTGCGAGCAGGATACGCGTATTTCAGGGGTGCGCGGGAAGTTCCACATGCGATTGCCGCAGGGTATGTGTATTTCAGGGGTGCGTGGGAAGTTCCACACGCGATTACAGCAGGGTACATGTATTTCAGGGGTGCGCGGGAAGTTCCACACGCGATTGGCCCCGTGCGAACAGGGTACGTGTATTTCAGGGGTGCGTAGGAAGTTCCACACGCGATTCCAGCAGGGTATGTGTATTTCAGGGGTGCGCAGGAAGTTCCACACGCGATTGGCCCCGTGCGAGCAGGGTACGCGTATTCCAGGGGTCCGCGGGAAGTTCCACACGCGATTTCAGCAGGGTACGTGTATTTCGGGGTGCGGGGGAAGTTTCACACGCGACATCAGCAGGGTACGTGTATTTCGGGGTGCGGGGGAAGTTTCACACGCGACATCAGCAGGGTACGTGTATATCAGGGGTGCGCGGGAAGTTCCACACGCGATCTCATCAGGGTACGTGTACTTCGGGGTGCGGGAGAAGTATCACACGCGACATCATCAGGGTACGTGTATTCCAGGGGTGCGCGGGAAGTTCCACACGCGATTCCATCAGGGTACGTGTATTACAGGGGTGCGCGGGGAGCACCACACGTGAATTGCACATGTGGGTCCTCCCAGGTGTTCCCTCTACACCCTCCACGGCCCCTGCAGGTGGCTCACACCACAGGGGCCTACCCTGCACATGTCCTGCAGGCACCCCATCCACCATGGCCATGCCCCCCAGCCAACCCACATGTCAACTTGCACTACTGCCCACCAACGCATGTCCCCCTGCACCCCCAGCCACCAGGGGCACCCTCCACCAGGCCCCCACCCATGTCTCCCACCCCCCCACCCCCCAGCAGTGCAGGGGCACCCTCCACCAGGCCCCCACCCATGTCTCCCACCCCCCCCCCCCAGCACTGTGGGGCACCTGCCAGAAGGCCCCCAACCATGTCCAACTCATGTTCACCACCACCCCCACCCCCCAGCACTGTGGGGCACCTGCCAGCAGGACCCCACCCATGTCTCCCACCCCCCCACCCCCCAGCAGTGCAGGGGCACCCTCCACCAGACCCCCACCCATGTCGCCCACCCACCCACCCCCCAGCAGTGCAGGGGCACCCTCCACCAGGCCCCCACCCATGTCTCCCACCACCCCCACCCCCCAGCAGTGCAGGGGCACCCTCCACCAGGCCCCCACCCATGTCTCCCACCACCACCCCCCCCAGCGCTGTGAGGCACCTGCCAGCAGGCCCCCACCCATGTCCAACTCATGTTCCCCACCCCCCCCACCCCCCAGCACTGTGGGGCACCTGCCAGCAGGCCCCCACCCATGTCCAGCTCATGTTCCCCACCCCCCCACCCCCCAGCACTGTGGGGCACCTGCCAGCAGGCCCCCACCCATGTCCAACTCATGTTCCCCACCCCCCCACCCCCCAGCACTGTGGGGCACCTGCCAGCAGGCCCCCACCCATGTCTCCCACCCCCCCCCCACCCCCCAGCACTGTGGGGCACCTGCCAGCAGGCCCCCACCCATGTCTAACTCATGTTCCCCACCCCCCCACCCCCCAGCACTGTGGGGCACCTGCCAGCAGGCCCCCACGCATGTCCAACTCATGTTCCCCAGCCAACATGTCATCACAATCTAGATCCCTGGTCCCTATGGTCAGCCTCCAAATGCAAAACACCCACCCGAATATTGCATCCACCCACTCATAATTGGCAATTACATCACAGAACACCAAGTTCCGAAACAAACACATTTCCCTCAAATACACCCAATGGGTATCAGTGAATCTCAAAACCCATATCATGAAATGCATGAAACCAATGAGATACCACACATTGAAGTTCACTAAAAAAAATATGTATTAAAGGAAACATAAATAGAATCAAAAATAAAGAAACAGAAATGTGAATGTACAAAAATGAAAAGAAGCATGTCCGTGAAAAAAGCAAAACCAAAAATCAAATTCCAAAGTAATGGTGTCCAAAGTCACTGTCCACAAAACAAAATCCAATGGGAAATAAAAAAGAAAGCCATTGCCCCATGGTTAAAATGTGAAAGAAAAATACAATCCAACAGTGAACTATGTACATGGAAACAAGCCAGGGTCCATTATCCCAACAAAAGAAAGGAAACCTATCTAACTACACTAACTAATAAAATAAACTATATACACAAATGTGGCCAATGTCCGAAAGGTCCAAAATAAATCCCAAAAAAAATGAAACCTAACACTACCTACATAACTATGTACAAGGGCAACGGGCTAGTTTGACGGCTCACTTGTGGATGTCCCGGGCCAGGGCATCATCGAACTCCTGCTCAATGTCCCGGAGGCGGTCCTCCTCCATGGCCCTGAGGGTCCGCAGGGCCGTCGCCGTGTCCACCTCCAAACCCCTCCGGATTGCCCTGAGGCACTCGGCCCGCCTCAGGGCCCTCCGCATGGAGTTCTCCGCCCTGACCATTGTGAGCCGTGCCTCTTCCGCCCGCTGCTGCTCAGCATCTATGGCGTGGCCCAACCGCTGCCACACGGAAGACACTCTCTGTCCTGGGTCCTCCTGCCCTCCGGCCGATGCCTGCCCCTCCGATGTTGAAGGCCCCGAGCCTTCATGGCTCCCACCACATTGCTGCTGCTGCTGTGCCTCTGCCCGTGCACTGCCTCCTGCTGCCTGCACATCCTCCGCCGGCTGTGGTGCAGTCGTTGATGTGGCCACCCCTGCTGGACGTCCGACTCCCGACTGTGGCAGGGATGCCTCCTCCACCAGCCTGGCCGCACCGTCAGAGGCAGCTCCACAGGGCACCCAGGTGACTGATGGGTGGGAAGATGGCACGGAGGACGACTGGCGCGTAGGGGGTTCAGTTGAGGAGGGGGTTGTAGCAAGCCCCAGCAAACGGAGGAATCCGGCCTGGGTGACCTGTCCCAGCAGGCTGACGTGGTCAACGAGCCATTCGAGATGACGTGCAGTCTCCTCATGAAAAGACTGCAGGTCACCTCGCATGGCCCGTTGACGCAACGCCACACCAGTCAGGACAGGCTCAACCCGGACCCGGATAGCCACATCCGCAGGCAGAGGAAGGCCAGTTGACGTGAGCTCATCCCCTGCCTGAAAAAGTGTCTGGACATAGGCATCCCTGCTGGTGCAAGATGATGCAGGGACAGGATCAGGGACAGGATTGCACACAGGCACCTCCGCGGCGGCCTGTGCTGCCTCCTGTCCCTGGTCCTGCACTGCACCACTAGCACCAGTGGGATCCCCACCTCCAGACCCCGTCTCTGGTGCTTGCACGGCCTCCTCCTCCACCAAACCCCCCACCAACCTGGATGACTCCGTGCCATCTTCCCCTGTTGGGCCCTGTGGGGTCCCAGCTGCCCCTTCTGCTGCCGAGGAGTCCAACTCCAACCTTCGCCTCTTGGACCTCCCCCCGGCAGCTGTGGCCTGGGACGCAGCACCGGACTCCTCACTCCCCGACAAGATGACAACATGGGAGGGGAGCCGGGCCTTGCGTCTCCGGCTGGCGGTGGGGTCCCCGCCGCTGTGCTCCACAGCACCTTCTCCGCCCTCTTCATCAGTTGACGCTGCAGACAGGGAGAAATAAAACACAGGCATCAGGGCACTGTACAATGGACACATACACACATGACAGTTGTACATGAGTGGCATTGGCAAACCTCAGACATGTCATCACAATCCCCAACACACATGTCATTTCAACTCGCGCACAAGAGCCATACCACAGTCATATCGCAACTGCCAGCACCATCCATACACATACAACAGCATGAGCAGGCAAAGGTGAGCCAGACATCACATGCAACACAGGAAGTGCACCACACATGTACACACACCACCACACTTGCATGCATGTGTACACCTCTGCCAAGTGTCGCAGTGTTCAGATGGGCATCCATGTCACATCTGCCGATCAGGCTTCCACATACCGCTGTCACATGCATCCATGTTGCATCACTGTTGCACCCTTGTCAAATACACACACATGCACATGTACACAGTGCTGATACATGCAGCCAAAAACAACATACATGCGTGACTTCACGGACATGTCTACTTACATACACATTCATCCAAACATGTGTGCCCACACAACTGCATTTGGCATGCAAGCCTACACACACAAGCACCATCCATGTCTCACACATTCCAGCCCTCGCATGTGTTAGCCCCACGGCCCTGTACACCCCCACCCATACTCGACCCCATACAAACAGATGTGTAACCTGCACACTACTGAAAAATCACCACACGCACATCTCACAATCAGGATGCATGTACACTTACCGCTCGACTCCAGACGGGTCTGCTTCTCTAGGACCTGGATATGGAGCGCTGGGGATATGCGTTCCAGGACCCTCATCTGTTCTTCTGACAAGTGGCCCCGGCGCCCCTTGACATCCGCTGCCTTCAAGAGGCGCCGGGCCTTGTTCAGGGTCCTGGACCTGAAGTCCTCCCAGCGCTTCTTGACATGTTGTAAGTCGCGGACTGCCACCCCCTCCGCGTTGATGGCAGTCACGATGTCAGTCCAGATCCGAGTCCGTCCTTCCTTGTCGGCGCGGGAACTTCCGAAGAGGGCATCATACTGCCCCAGGACTTGCTCCACCAGGACACCAACTTCAGTGGCACTGAAGCTGGTGCCCCTCTGCCTCTCTGGCCAGGGGTTGTCAGTGGTCTCAGATGGTGTTTGCCCCGACATGACAACCCCAGAGGCAGGAGTGGGTGGGCAACTGGGTCCTGGGGCTGGTCTGTGGAGCGATGGAATCCCAGTCGGGAGTCTTCGGTTCCAGCAGGGGTGGTCACAGCAACAGCACCCCTGGCTGATGTGCAGGCAGCAAATGGCAGGGCACGTGGGCAGCAGGCAGTCAGGCAGCAGCAGATGGCAGGTGGGAGTGTGCTCGGGCCTCTGGGGGGCAGTAGTTCGGCCTTCTGGGCAGGAGCGTGGTCTTCCGTGTGCTTAAGCGTGGCCAGCTTGATACGGAGTGATTTGGCATGTGAAAAATCTGCACGTCAGTGTGTAATTTGAGGAAAGGCCCTTAGCGCGTAAGCGCGTCTGCACGCATACGCATTTTCATTGGACAGAAGGCCCCTCAAGCGCAAGCGCCCCTGTGACGTGACGCGTACAGGCGTGCATGGGCATTTCAGCGCGCGTGAAAAACTGCACGTCCGCGTGTAATACGAGGAAAGGGCCCATGCGCGTAAGCGCGCGTGAAAAACTGCACGTCCGCGTGTAATACAAGGAAAGGGCCCATGCGCGTAAGCGCGCGTGAAAAACTGAACGTCCGCGTGTAATAGAGGAAAGGGCCCATGCGCGTAAGCGCGCGTGGAAAACTGCACGTCCGCATGTAATACGAGGAAAGGGCCCATGCGCGTAAGTGACGTGATGCGTGCGTGTTAAAGGTGAGCGGGCCCAGTAGTTCGCTGTACGTGCCTTTCGTGGAGACTGACGTGTGTTGCTGCTTCCTGTTGTTTCGCGCGCCATCACAACTTCACAGCTATCAAGGACGTATCTCTTCTTTTGGCGGGGGTATTGGCTATGCGTGTTTTTCTGCATCGCGCTAGTCAGACGGTGAGTCGCACACGCTCTTTTTCCCACTGCGGGTGCCCCTGTGTATCGCACCCATTTTCGATGTCATAGTAGCCTGCGTGTCCCACGCGTACGCGTTATTCGTGTTACTGGGTGCCACCGCGTACTGTGGGAGGTTGAATCCACGCACGTAGGCTGCAGGGTTGCGTGCACGGTTTTACTGCAGTTTTGGGGTGCCTGAGCATTGCGTGACCCGTCACCACATCACCAGGGTCACATACAGCCTTGCAGGTGCAGGGGGGCTGTTAACATCTTGCTTCCCACCCCTTCACCCCAATTGCCCAGGTCAATTGTGGTGTACACCTCCCATTGGCACCACTCCATCTGTGCCAGCACTTCTACATCAGTGCCATGGTTGGGAGGCCACCAAAGGTGAGGGGCGCCTCAGCTGGGCGTCCTCCTTGTGGCGGACGTGGTCGGGGATGTGGCCGTGGTGACCAGGGAGTAGGGGGACTCCAGGGTATCCAGGGCAGCCACAGAGGGGGAAGAGGCAGGGGTGCGCCACTTGAGCACAATGTTGTGCCATGTGTCGGTGCAGTCATGCCACCACCCCCTGTGGTTCCGGGGGATGCAGCTCCTGCATCTGGCACTGGCACCCGTTCGACCCGGCAGTCTGTTCCATCGACTGCCACGGGCCCAAGGGTAGTGGTAGCTGCAGGTGCAGCTGTGGACACCGACACCCAGGCTCAGGGTCTGCCAGCGCACCCTGCTGATGTTGCTGCGCAGGGTCCATTAGTGGGCACCCAGCTGCCACTGACATGAGTCAGGCCTTTGGTCATCCCTCCACCTGCCACTCCCTTGGCTCAATCCACCGAACCCACTGGTCATACTGGTCAGGGCGGCATTAGCAAGGCAGGGTCTGCGCCACAGTCCAAGAGGAGGAAGGTTGCACCTGCAGCACAGGCTGGGACCCCACACACAGCCACGACCTCCTGCACGTCGAGGAAGAAGCCTTTCTGTAAGCAGGAACTGGACTTCCTCGTGGACTACGTGCGGGGCCACAGCCGTGACATGCTAGTGGGTGCCAATAGTCAGACTACGGCTGCCCAACATGACACCCACTGGAAGAATGTTGCGGAACATGTCAGTTCATTCGGCCATGAGGTGCGCACAGCGCAAGAGTGCAAAAAGCGTTGGAATGACATCAAGCGCAGCACTAAGGCTAAGCTTGCCTCTAATTACAACTTGACTCTGGTGACTGGCGGTGGGCCTGCACCAGAGGAGGAAGAGCTCACTCCGCATGAGGCTCTCGTTGCGGAGTTCATACCACCTGAATTGGTCAAAGGAGTGGGAGAGATGCTGGACTTTGATGCGCAGTCCAGTGAGTGTTGATGCGTGTTTGTTGAGGACGTGTGTGTTTCACTTGTGAGATGTGTTGTGCATGATTGCTGCTACATGTGACGTGTACATGGTTCTGAGGTGTAAGTAATGCTTCCGTCATGCATGTCTCCTCTGCCTGCATGCGGGACTCCATGTAGGCATGCTCCCTTGCCCCTCCTCAGCCACTCTGCACCCCAGTTCCACCTTTGCACTGGTCTGCTTCAATCTTGCCAATGTGTAGTTTCTTGTTCATGTGTCCTGTGTAGATGCTAACTTCCAGCGTAGAATCTGCCAGACATATGCCGTGTGGTACAGCCTTAGTACTTGATGCAGGGTATCTCACTTGTACTGTGCATGGGTCAGATGTCCCGCAGGGATATGAGTGCCCATTCATGCTCCATGTGCATTGCACGCATGCCCCTATGTGTCCTTGACTGGATGATCACTGTAATATAAGTCCTTGGTTACATACATTGCCTGCCATCTCATCAGCCTTCCCATGTCAACTGTGGCTCAGTCCTGCGTTGCACACATGTTTAGGCTCTGACAATCTGTGTGGCTCACAGGCCTCAGCCTGTTCAATGGCCAATGACTCTGTCCAACTCTTGTTGTGTCTTCTTCACACGTGGGCGGCCTCCAGAGTTTTCATCATGTGTCCTGCCTACTGTCCCAGCATCATTTGCAGTGTTGTCATTTGAATCACATTAAGCTGTTGATGCCAGTCAACACTGCCTGTCAATACACAAGTGTATGGTCAGCCTTTTCATACCATGCTAGGCATCCCTGCTTTGGTACTGGGGTGGAGGGGTGCTTGGCTTCTAGATATCGTACACATTGAATGCACAAATCACGTGATGCGTGAATTTCACATTGCACTGCCTTCACATTTCCTGGCACACACCATGGAGTGCTTGTACATGTAGGTAGTGAGTGGCGTACACATTTTCTGCACTGCATAGACCCACTTCCATGGAAACTGCCACCTTTCAACAGGTCTGATCACAGAAGCTATTCAAAGTAGACCCAGCATGCATGCCAGGTTATATGTTGTGTGTCACATGTCTGCCGGATGCGTTTGCTGTTGGTGTGTGTGTGTGTCATGTGCTTCTGACATGTGTAGTGACCTTTTTTCTCTCTATTTTTCAGGTGATGACGCAATGGAGGCAGAGGATGGTGTTGTCATGCCAGACACAGGGTTGGTAATACCACATCAACCCGGCACTAGTGGGGGTTGTGGGGTGGTAGGCCACGAAAATCCCCAAGTGCTGCAGTCCATCTTGTCTCTGGCTGCCTATGAGTCCAGCCCTGATGACGACTCTGACGTCCATGTTGAGTTGGATGAGCATCAAGTCCATGTGTCAGGGGTGAGTGATTCTGATGTGGACACTCCTCTGTCTGCGACACCTGCACTGAGGGATCAGACAGTCTTGGTTCCTCCGCCCGTGGTGGATCAGGACGCAGGGTCACCCTCCACACCAGTCACTGATGTGCCTGGGACATCACGTCGACGGGGGCATGTAGTCGTGCAGCCGCGGGCGGTGCCAACACAGCGAGGACCCCCGGTCCTTGGGTCCCACAGGGGTCAAGCCCGGCAACGCGGTCGCCGCGCGCAACCGCTGTATACTGAGTGGGAGCAAGACATGACTGCCAATTCCGAACGGCAGGGGGCAGCAATGGAGAACATCGCTGAGAGCATGGAGCATGTGGCCCGATCTGTGCTCCCCCCTGCTAGGCAGGTGCTTCTCCAGCAGCAGGCGGCACAGTCCATGGCCCGCTCGCTCAGGTTGGGCATGTTGGCCTCAGATAGGGCACGCCAGGCTGAAATGTCGTCTCTGCGTCAAGCAATTGCTGCTCATGCACAGGCGCACATGGATGCCCTGAGATAGGAGTATGCTTCCCTCAGATCCACTCTGGGTGTCCTTATGATGTCCCAGAGGCAGCAGGCAGAGGAGAGGTTTGCACAGCTTGAGCGTACCATCTCGGCTGAGCTACAGGCTTGCCGGGAGGTGCAGCGGTTGTCCATCCAGGCGTTGCAGGAGGAACTCCGTGTTACACGTGCTACCTTGCAAGAGGAAGCACGTGTATCACGTGAGGTTCTGCATGCAGACCTATGTCACATCGCCACACAGAACCAGGCTCACCCGTCCGACAGACTTGCTGCCGACGAGGGGCAAGCTGTGGCTAGGCGTGGCCAGGCTACTGTGCCACGTCCTCCTTTACAGGATGAGCCAGACTCGGACGACCATCTATCTCCCACATAGGTCGGGCTGTGCAGGCGTTGAGCCCATGGAGTTTTTTTTTTGGCTCAGCATCATCGCATGTGGATGTTGAGCAGCACCCTGTACCTCCCCCCTCCTGGGTGCCTCCCCTCCCCCCCGGGTCGTATGTGGCCATTTTTGATTTTTCTTTTAGTTTACTTAGTTAGGTTTCTGTTTGATAGTTAGTTTAATTAGGTAATGTAGGTTTTCCATTGTTAGTGTAATTAGTTAATAGTTGATTTAGTTTAAAATTGCTAGTCTATTGTGCTTTCATGTGACGGTGCGGTGCTTTGTGGCTTTTGAAGGCATCCACTGTCTGTTCCAGCTGGGCCCTTCAGGCTTGTCTTGTGTATGTGTTTGCTGCTTGGGGTCCTTGACTCACATATGCCACTCCTGCCTCCCTTATCCATGGGCTCGCAAGGATGGTTTGGTGTTACAGAATATTACACAAGGGCTTTGGACTGTCATATCTGTGGCATGTCTGGTGCTGTGTGACTTGTGTTGACACCCCTAGTGGGGGTGATTTTGGTGTTATTGTCCACTGTTCAGCTTTTGCTAGATGGGGTGTGTCATGATTAATGTGTACATTGATTGCTATGCATTGTGTAGCATGTTTCATATCTTTCCTGTACATGTGCTTGTTGCAATTCATGCTGTAGATAGTGTTCCACACTTTGGATGTGAAAGACGGACTGATGGTGTGATTTGTGATGTGACTCTCTGACATGGTCAAGTAATGAGATGCCTGATGAGACACACAGAGATGACTTTGAAGCATTAATCATGTGTTTCATGCCCTTTCTGCAGGGGGGATGTGCCTCCAGGGCACCTTTGCCAGCAGACATGGTTCATTGGACTACGGAATTCTGGACCCGTTTGTTGGTGCCCACATGCACATGTGTGCACAAGCAGATGCACAGGGATTGCAGACCCACATCCTAGAACTGCTGACATGTTCCAAGGAACTCCAGGCAAGGTGAGCAGCACAGGGGGGCCACGACACAGCAAAGCTTGCACCAGGCGAGTTGCACATGCAGGCTTAGTCACAGCACTGAGGGTGATCTTAGACGAATATTGGTGTTGGAGCACACAATGCAGCTCAGATGTGTTGGTGGACTGATGGCTGTTGATAGTAGGGTTGTCTGGGACACATGCAGGGGCAGTGGCACATACCCTCCGGTACACCAAGGTCCATTGAGGCACTTGTATCAACCATGTAGCCTTCCGAGACATGGAAAGGGGCAGCTCACAGGAACATACAGCAAGGGACATACTCGGGTGCAGTGCATGTCTTTTCCATGTACTTTATGATAAATGCACTGCCAACTTTGTTTCGGTCATGGTGGTACGCAACTTGCTCTGAAGTCATGGCTTGCTATATGGGTCTGTCTGCTTACCCAGGGAACATTGCATGTTGTGTGAATTGTGACACATTGGTGTTCCATTTGCCACGCACCCACCAGCGGCTGACTTCCTGCATTGACTGTGTATGACCCGTCACAGGGGTGATGTTATATATGGGTACGAAGCATCGACACCAGATTGTCTGTTTGTAGAGTAATTTGTTGCTATGGGGCATGTTTGGTGTTGTGTTTTTGTGTAACTGGCCCGTACAGGTTGTTGACTGTGGCTCTCTCTTTGCAGCATTGCAGTGCTCCTGTAACCGGACCTGAGAGTGCGCAGGCAGGAGGCCAGCACTCAAAACCAGAGCTAAGTGTCTTGTTTTTCTTTCGAACTGCTCTGCATAGGCTTGCTGGGGAGTGTACTAATGCATGGATGTATGTGTGGTTCAATTTGGTATGTTTTTTCTCCCTAATCACCCGTGATCCTATGCAATTTTGAACCCTGTACCCTCTACCCGGTGTTCCTGCTTCCCGTACCTATCCAAGCAACGTTCCCTGACCCTCTTTCCCCACTGGGGTTGCGGATGCCTGTGTAAGCCCCGAACTTGCAGGTGCCAAAACCCTAGAGGGGGTGGTTGGTTCGTACCACTCCTGAGCCTGGACTACAGAAGGCCATGACAATGATGTCCAAGTTTGTTTGGATTGTGTATGTGTTCATGCAGGTAGTACATTTTCGTGCATTCCCTAGTTTCATGTGTCATTCCTCCTCCCCTCTCCTGCCACTCATTCCAGTCATCCAGTGTGTCAACACCTGTCCCGACTGCATATCCCTGAACCTCCTTCCCCACCAGGGTCTCAGGGGCCTGTGTGAGTTTGACCTTGCAGGCACCCGGGACATGGTGTGGGTGGTTGTTTTGTGACACTCCCGCGCCTGTACAGGGGACCTGTGACAGTACACATCCGTTCATGGTGCATCATCCTATGTCATGTACCACACATGTTTCACATCCTGTCGTGACATTGTTTTGCTGTGCTACCTTGGTTGTTGCATCATTGTGGTAGTACTTGGCTTTTGTGAGGTACTGCTATGTCAAGTCATCTACTGGAGGGTGTTCTGGTTCGTTTTTCTGGCTTGGGTTTTGTGATTTTGGACATTGAATATGAGGGTGCAGGCACCTTTTTACACACAAGGTGGGAGATGGTGACGAAGGGTAAAGGTGATCCTGTGGCCAGGTGGAATTGAGGTTTGAAGGCTCCATGACCCAGGTGTAGTTGTTCAGTGGGTCATGGTCATTTGTGAGGGAGGGGGGGTTGTTGTTGATAGTTGCCTTGCCCTGCAGTGTGATGGGAACTCTGACATTGTAATGGTGGTATCCTATGTACATGTTGTGTTCTGCTGATCAATGCCTGTTCATGTGTTGTGTTTTCCTTTCAGGTGCGAGGGGATAGTTGTGGTTTGACATGCTGGGGTGTACACATGGTGAATGTTCACATGTGATGTGTAGAGAACACTAATGGTCACTTGAGTGCACATGCATATGTGGGGTGCATGTCCTTGCAGAACCACACACTTGCACTCTGATTCACTACATGTACTCCCACCCTTGCATATCCACATGTACACTGTTTGCCTTCTGGTGCCCACTGTGTCCCTGCAGCACATGTTCTGTGACCGATTATGGATCCTGTACATGCCTAATTTGCTGTTTGATGTGGTCTGTCACTTAGATGTGATGCTCAGGGTGTGCATCACACACAATGGCTGTTCACTGTGCTGTGCGCTAAGCAGTGTGTTGCAGGAGTAGGACACTGCACACCTGAGCTGCAGGGTTGATTTAGCAATGCACAATGTGCATGTAGACAGGCATTCATTGTTATGTTACGTCTACGACTCTTGTAATGCATTTGGAAATGACTTATTTTGGGTGGGAGATTTTGTTGGTCTGTCATTTCATCTGATTCCGGGTCAGGCATCATTGTCTGATGCCACTGTACATTTAGGACATGGCAATGTGTACCTTATCGTTACTGTGTTGGTGTATAGGTATTGCTTGCCATGTCATGTTGTGGTTTGGGAGGGTTTGAGTGACATGACAGTGATGGCCATGGCCTGTTTTGCAGGTGTGTGTGATGCACACCTTGCATGTCAGGGTCATCCGCTTCTCAGAGCAACTAGCTGGGGGTAGATCTCTCTCCGCGGCAGGGCCCTCCCTCTGGAACAGACTTCCTGCCTCACTTGAACTTGAGGGGAACCATCTCCAGTTCTGGAAGCACCTCAAGACCTTCCTCTTTGCTTCTGCTTTCTCTCTGCCTCTCTCTTGCAGAATTCTTCACTGGAACTGCACTGGAGCTGCAACTGGGCCACTCTCACTGACCTCGGTCCCTGGCCCAGCCACTCTCCACTTGCACTGCCTCCCTGGCAACCCCTGCACTGCGGTACTTTCTCTCTATCCCTACAGCCCACCCTTCCCAGCACTTGTCTGCACTTACCATTGCAGTTGCCACCAGCCGACCTATGTATTTCTTTTTTGGGCTACTTCCCCTGTACTGCACTCCCCCCCCCCTTGCCCTTGCACTTTTCCCTTCCCCCTACCCCTGCACTTGCACAATCTCAATGACACCTGGCCTAGTAGTACCGTTGTCTGTCTTCCCTTGTTCCCCCCTCCTTGCCTCATCGCGCCTTGAAATACTTGTGTATAGGCCATATCATGTCATATGTCATATGTGTGCCTTTTGGTCACACAGGATAGCTTGTGTTTAAGTAGCTAGGGATGCAGACGATGTGGCACTTCCATGGCAACTACCTCAGGGTGGTAGGGTTGTGACAGTTGACTGTCTCTTTGTCATCATCGATTGTCACCTGGTATGTGCCAGGCCTGTGTGCACTCCGCAGGGGTGGGAGTTTAGGTGAAAAATGTGGCCACAAGCTGGGTCCGGGCTTCCTCGCCACGTGCCCTGTCCCCTCCCATGAGCAGCGCCTGTGCCTGTGGTTGGGGATGTGGGGGCACCACCATGTCCACCGGGACGCCCTGCCGTGTTGCAACATTGTGCAGGACACATGCTGCCACAATGATCCTGCACACTACTGGTGGTGCATAGAGTAGTTGCCCACCAGAGCGGTCAAGGGAGCGTAAACGTGACTTGAGCACTCCGAATGTGCGCTCCACTATGCCCCTGGTTGCAATATGGGCGGCGTTGTATCTTACCTGGGGTGGTGTGGTGGGGTTCCGGATTGGCGTCATCATGTGGTTGCTCAGAGGGTAGGCACTGTCCCCTGGGGAGGTGATAATAGTTGAGATTATTAGGGTTTGGATATTTGTCTGTGTGTGACTTGCATGCATGTGCAAGGGCATTTGTACTGACCTAGGAGCCATGTGTCGCCATGCTGCCCAGCTTCCAGGGCCCGGCTCAGGGCGGACATTCTGTATATGAAACTGTCATGGGTGGAGCCTGGGTAGTTTGCATAGACAGAGGTGAGGATTCCCTTTGCATCGCATACCACCTGTACATTGATGGAGTGCCAGTGCTTGCGGTTTCGGTAGATGTGCTCAGTGGCCCTAGGTGGACGTAAGGCCACATGGGTGCAATCTATGGCACCGAGCACTTTGGGGAAGTGTGCCACCCTGAAAAAATCCAGGACAACGGCCTGCGTTTTGCGGGTCTTCAGGGCATGTATATGTGCCTGCGGACTGAGGGGCGCGCTGTCATGATTGCCAGTGCCTGGTGTAGGCAGCGTGACTGCGTGGCCTTTGAGACCCCCCCACTATGGCAGTGGTCCGCTGAAATGACCCAGTGGCCAAAAAATGCAGGACATTGAGCAGCTTCTCCAAGGGGCTCAATGCTTGGGAGCAAAGGGTGGGGGATGTAAGGTCATCTTCCTACTCCCTGACCAGGTCTAGGATGATATGGGGTGGAAACCTATACCTGCCGTAGACCTGGTCATCAGGCATCCCAAAAAGGCTTGTCCGTGGTGCGAAAATGCGTGCCCTGGCTATTCTCCTCCTCCTGCGGTGTCCCACGATCAGTGCTGCGACAAATGGGGCATTCATCATTGCTGTATATACGCGTTTGTTGTTTGCGCGCACTTTTATGCTGTGCGTGGGGACGCTTCCGCCTGCCTTCATGTGGCGGACGCGTTGACGCCTGTGCACGTCTTTTGCCGTGCGCGGGTTTCCCGTATTCGGATACGTGGTAAAACTGTACGTCCGAGTGTCATCGCGTGTAATCGGAGGGAAGTGAGCGTACACGCGATTGGCCTGGGCACGTGGTTTCGGGGTGCGCGGGAGCTTTCACACGCGATTGGTGGAAATCCACGTGTGCTCTGTCATCACGTGTAATGAGGGAAACACCCGCGCGCGTCACGTCACAGACATGCTCACGCACTAAGGTCCGTTGGTCCAATGATATTGCATATGCGTGCTGCCGTGCATACGCGCTAAGGGCCTTTCCTCGAATTACACGAGGACGTGCAGTTTTTCACACGCGCTGAAATGGCCATGCACGCCTGTACCTGCCACGTCACAGGGGCGCTTGCGCTTGAGGGGCCTTCTGTCCAATGAAAATGCGTATGCGTGCAGACGCGCTTACACGCTAAGGGCCTTTCCTCGAATTACACGCTGACGTGCAAATTTTTCACGTGCCAAATCACTCCGTATCAAGCTGGCCACGCGTAAGCACACGGAAGACCACGCTCCTGCCCAGAAGGCCGAACTACTGCCCCCCAGAGCCCCGAGCGCGCTCCCACATGCCATCTGCTGCTGCCTGACTGCCTGCTGCCCACGTGCCCTACCATTTGCTGCCTGCACATCAGCCAGGGGTGCTGTTGCTGTGACCACCCCTGCTGGAACCGAAGACTCCCGACTGGGATTCCATCGCTCCACAGCCCAGCCCCAGGACCCAGTTGCCCACCCACTCCTGCCTCTGGGGTTGTCATGTCGGGGCAAACACCATCTGAGACCACTGACAACCCCCGGCCAGAGAGGCAGAGAGCACCAGCTTCAGTGCCACCGAAGTTGGTGTCCTGGTGGAGTAGGTCCTGGGGCAGTATGATGCCCTCTTCGGAAGTTCCCGCGACGACATGGAAGGACGGACTCGGATCTGGACTGACATCGTGACTGCCATCAACGCGGAGGGGGTGGCAGGCCGCGACTTACAACATGTCAAGAAGCGCTGTGAGGACTTCAGGTACAGAACCCTGAACAAGGCCCGGCGCCTCTTGAAGGCAGCGGATGCCAAGGGGCGCCGGGGCCACTTGTCGGAAGAACAGATGAGGGTCCTGGAACGCATATCCCCAGCGCTCCACGTCCAGGTCCTTGAGAGGCAGACCCGTCTGGAGTCGAGCGGTAAGTGTACATGCATCCTGATTGTGAGATGTGCGTGTGGTGATTTTTCAGTAGTGTGCAGGTAGCACATCTGTTTGTATGGGGTCGAGTATGGGTGGGGGTGTACAGGGCCGTGGGGCTAACACATGCGAGGGCTAGAATGTGTGAGACATGGATGGTGCTTGTGTGTGTAGGCTTGCATGCCAAATGCAGTTGTGTGGGCACACACGTTTGGATGAATGTGTATGTAAGTAGACATGTCCGTGATGTCACGCATGTATGTTGTTTTCGGCTGCATGTATCAGCACTGTGTACATGTGCATGTGTGTGTATTTGACAAGGGTGCAACAGTGATGCAACATGGCTGCATGTGGCAGCGGTATGTGGAAGCCTGATCGGCAGATGTGACATGGATGCCCATCTGAACACTGCGACACTTGGCAGAGGTGTACACATGCATGCAAGTGTGGTGGTGTGTGTACATGTGTGGTGCACTTCCTGTGTTGCATGTGATGTCTGGCTCACCTTTGCCTGCTCATGCTGTTGTATGTGTATGGATGGTGCTGGCAGTTGCGATATGGCTGTGGTATGGCTCATGTGTGCGAGTTGAAATGACATGTGTGTTGGGGATTGTGATGACATGTCTGAGGTTTGCCAATCCCACTCATGTACAACTGTCATGTGTGTATGTGTCCATTGTACAGTGCCCTGATGCCTGTGTTTTATTTCTCCCTGTCTGCAGCGTCAACTGATGAAGAGGGCGGAGAAGGTGCTGTGGAGCACAGCGGCGGGGATCCCACCGCCAGCCGGAGACGCAAGGCCCGGCTTCCCTCCCATGTTGTCATCTCGTCGGGGAGTGAGGAGTCCGGTGCCGCGTCCCAGCCCGCAGCTGCCGGGGGGAGGTCCAAGAGGCGGAGGTTGGAGTTGGTCTCCTCGGCAGCAGAAGGGGCAGCTGGGGCCCCACAGGGCCCAACAGGGGAAGATGGCACGGAGTCATCCAGGTTGGTGGGGGGTTTGGTGGAGGAGGAGGCCGTGCAAGCACCAGAGACGGGGTCTGGAGGTGGGGATCCCACTGGTGCTAGTGGTGCAGTGCAGGACCAGGTACAGGAGGCAGCACAGGCTGCCGCGGAGGTGCCTGTGTGCAGTCCTGTCCCTGATCCTGTCTCTGCATCATCTTGCACCAGCAGGGATGCCTACGTCCAGACCAGTTTTCAGGCAGGGGATGAACTCATGTCAACTGGCCTTCCTCTGCCTGCGGACGTGGCTATCCGGGTCTGGGTTGAGCCTGTCCTGACTGGTGTGGCGTTGCGTCAACGGGCCATGCGAGGTGACCTGCAGTCTTTTCATGAGGAGACTGCACGTCATCTCAAATGGCTCGTTGACCACGTCAGCCTGCTGGGACAGGTCACGCAGGCCGGATTCCTCTGTTTGCTGGGGCTTGCTACGACCCCCTCCTCAACTGAAACCCCTACGCGCCAGTCGTCCTCCGTGCCATCTTCCCACCCATCAGTCACCTGGGTGCCCTGTGGAGCTGCCTCTGACGGTGCGGCCAGGCTGGTGGAGGAGGCATCCCTGCCACAGTCGGGAGTCGGACGTCCAGCAGGGGTGGCCACATCAACGACTGCACCCCAGCCGGCGGAGGATGTGCAGGCAGCAGGAGGCAGTGCACGGGCAGAGGCACAGCAGCAGCAGCAACGTGGTGGGAGCCATGAAGGCTCGTGGCCTTCAACATCGGAGGGGCAGGCATCGGCCGGAGGGCAGGAGGACCCAGGACAGAGAGTGTCTTCCGTGTGGCAGCGGTTGGGCCACGCCATAGATGCGGAGCGGCAGCGGGCGGAAGAGGCACGGCTCACAATGGTCAGGGCGGAGAACTCCATGCGGAGGGCCCTGAGGCGGGCCGAGTGCCTCGAGGCAATCCGCAGGGGTTTGGAGGTGGACACGGCGACGGCCCTGCAGACCCTCGGGCCATGGAGGAGGACCGCCTCCGGGACATTGAGCAGGAGTTCGATGATGCCCTGGCCCTGGACATCCACAAGTGAGCCGTCAAACCAGCCCGCTGCCCTTGTACATAGTTATGTAGGTAGTGTTAGGTTTAATTTTTTTTGGGATTTATTTTGGACCTTTCGGACATTGGCCACATTTTTGTATATAGTTTATTTTATTAGTTAGTGTAGTTAGATAGGTTTCCTTTCTTTTGTTGGGATAATGGACCCTGGCTTGTTCCCATGTACATAGTTCACTGTTGGATTGTATTTTTCTTTCACATTTTAACCATGGAGCAATGGCTTTCTTTTTTATTTCCCATTGGATTTTTGGACAGTGACTTTGGACACCATTACTTTGAATTTGATTTTTGGTTTTGCTTTTTTTCACGGACATGCTTCTTTTCATTCTTGTACATTCACATTTCTGTTTCTTTATTTTTGATTCTATTTATGTTTCCTTTAATACATATTTTTTTAGTGAACTTCAATGTGTGGTATCTCATTGGTTTCATGCATTTCATGATATGGGTTTTGAGATTCACTGACACCCATTGGGTGTATGTAAGGGAAATGTGTTTGTTTCAGAACTTGCAATTGGTGTTCTGCCAATTATGAGTGGGTTGGATGCAATACTCGGGTGGGTGTTTTGCATTTGGAGCCTGACCATAGGGACCAGGGATCTAGATTGTGATGACATGTTGGGGAACATGAGTTTGATATGGGTGGGGGACATGGGTGGGGGCCTGGTGGAGGGTGCCCCTGCACTACTGGGGGGTGGGGGTGGTTTGGAACATGAGTTGGACATGGGTGGGGGCCTGCTGGCAGGTGCCCCACAGTGCTGGGGGTGGGGAACATGAGTTGGACATGGGTGGGGGCCTGCTGGCAGGTGCCCCACAGTGCTGGGGGGTGGGGGGGCTGCAGAACATGAGTTGGACATGGGTGGGGGCCTGCTGGCAGGTGCCCCACAGTGCTGGGGGGTGGGGGGGGGTGGAAGACATGGGTGGGGGCCTGCTGGCAGGTGCCCCACAGTGCTGGGGGGTGGGGGGTGGGGAACATGAGTTGGACATGGGTGGGGGCCTGCTGGCAGGTGCCCCACAGTGCTGGGGGGTGGGAGGGAACATGATTTGGACATGGGTGAGGGCCTGCTGGCAGGTGCCCCACAGTGCTGGGGGGTGGGGGCGGTGCGGAACATGAGTTGGACATGGGTAGGGGCCTGCTGGCAGGTGCCCCACAGTGCTGGGGGGTGGGGGGGAACATGAGTTGGACATGGGTGAGGGCCTGCTGGCAGGTGCCCCACAGTGCTGGGGGGGGTGGTGGTGGTGGGTGACATGGGTGGGGGCCTGGTGGAGGGTGCCCCTGCACTGCTGGGGGGTGGGGGGGGTGGGAGACATGGGTGGGGGCCTGCTGGCAGGTGCCCCACAGTGCTGGGGGGTGGGGGGGGGTGGGGAACATGAGTTGGACATGGGTGGGGGTCTGCTGGCAGGTGCCCCACAGTGCTGGGGGGTGGGGAACATGAGTTGGACATGGGTGGGGGCCTGCTGGCAGGTGCCCCACAGTGCTGGGGGTGGGGGGTGGGGAACATGAGTTGGACATGGGTGGGGGCCTGCTGGCAGGTGCCCCACAGTGTTGGGGGGTGGGGGGGGTGGGGAACATGAGTTGGACATGGGTGGGGGCCTGCTGGCAGGTGCCCTACAGTGCTGGGGGGTGGGGAACATGAGTTGGACATGGGTGGGGGCCTGCTGGCAGGTGCCCCACAGTGCTGGGGGGGTGGTGGTGGGTGACATGGGTGGGGGCCTGGTGGAGGGTGCCCCTGCACTGCTGGGGGGTGGGGGGGTGGGAGACATGGATGGGGGCCTGCTGGCAGGTTCCCCACTGTGCTGGGGGGTGCGGGGGTGGGGAACATGAGTTGGACATGGGTGGGGGCCTGCTGGCATGTGCCCCACAGTGCTGGGGGGGTGTGGGACATGAGTTGGACATGGGTGGGGGCCTGGTGGATGGTGCCCCTGCACTGCTGGGGGGTGGGGGGGTGGGAGACATGGGTGGGGGCCTGCTGGCAGGTGCCCCACAGTGCTGGGGGGTGGGGGTGGTTTGGAACATGAGTTGGACATGGGTGGGGGCCTGCTGGCAGGTGCCCCACAGTGCTGGGGGGTGGGGGGGGGTGGGGAACATGAGTTGGACATGGGTGGGGGCCTGCTGGCAGGTGCCCCACAGTGCTGGGGGGTGGGGGTGGTGGGGAACATGAGTTGGACATGGGTGGGGGCCTGCTGGCAGGTGCCCCACAGTGCTGGGGGGTGGGGGGGTGGGAGACATGGGTGGGGACCTGCTGGCAGGTGCCCCACAGTGCTGGGGGTGGGGGTGGTTTGGAACATGAGTTGGACATGGGTTTGGGCCTGCTGGCAGGTGCTCCACAGTGCTGGGGGGTGGGGAGTGGGGAGTGACCAACATGAGTTGGACATGGGTGGGGGCCTGCTGGCAGGTGCCCCACAGTGCTGGGGGGTGGGGGGGTGGGAGACATGGGTGGGGGCCTGGTGGAGGGTGCCCCTGCACTGCTGGGGGGTGGGGGTGGTGGGAGACATGGGTGGGGGCCTGGTGGAGGGTGCCCTGCACTGCTGGGGGGTTGGGGGGGTGTGAGACATGGGTGGGGGCCTGGTGGAGGGTGCCCCTGCACTGCTGGGGGGTGGGGGAGGTGGGAGACATGGGTGGGGGCCTGGTGGAGGGTGCCCCTGTACTGCTGGGGGTGGGGGGGTGGGAGACATGGGTGGGGGCCTAGTGGAGGGTGCCCCTGCACTGCTGAGGGGTGGAGCGGGGTGGGAGACATGGGTGGGGGCCTGCTGGCAGGTGCCCCACAGTGCTGGGGGGTGGGGAACATGAGTTGGACATGGGTGGGGGCCTGCTGGCAGGTGCCCCACAGTGCTGGGGGGTGGGGGGTGGGAGACATGGGTGGGGGCCTGGTGGAGGGTGCCCCTGCACTGCTGGGGGCTGGGGGTGGAGGGAGACATGGGTGGGGGCCTGGTGGAGGGTGCCCCTGCACTGCTGGGGGGTGGGGGGCGGTGGGAGACATGGGTGGGGGCCTGGTGGAGGGTGCCCCTGCACTGCTGGGGGTGGGCGGGTGGGAGACATGGGTGGGGCCTGGTGGAGGGTGCCCCTGCACTGCTGGGGTGTGGGGGGGTGGGAGACATGGGTGGGGGCCTGCTGGCAGGTGCCCCACAGTGCTAGGGGTGGGGGAGTGGGGAACATGAGTTGGACATGGGTGGGGGCCTGCTGGCATGTGCCCCACAGTGCTGGGGGGGTGTGGAACATGAGTTTGACATGGGTGGGGGCCTGCTGGCAGGTGCCCCACAGTGCTGGGGGGTTGGGGGGGTGGGAGACATGGGTGGGGGCCTGGTGGAGGGGGCCTCTGCACTGCTGGGGGGTGGGGGGATGGGAGACATGGGTGGGGGCCTGCTGGCAGGTGCCCCACAGTGCTGGGGGGTGGGGGTGGTGGGGAACATGAGTTGGACATGGGTGGGGGCCTGCTGGCAGGTGCCCCACAGTGCTGGGGGTGGGGGGGGTGGGAGACATGGGTGGGTGCCTGCTGGCAGGTGCCCCACAGTGCTGGGGGGTGGGGGTGGTTTGGAACATGAGTTGGACATGGGTGGGGGTCTGTTGGCAGGTGGCCCACAGTGCTGGGGGGTGGGGGGGTGGGGAACATGAGTTGGACATGGGTGGGGGCCTGCTGGCAGGTGCCCCACAGTGCTGGGGGTGGGGGGGGTGGGAGACATGGATGGGGGCCTGGTGGAGGGTGCCCCTGCACTCCTGGGGGGTGGGGGCGGTGGGAGACATGGGTGGGGGCCTGGTGGAGGATGCCCCTGCACTGCTGGGGGGTGGGGGGGTGGGAGACATGGGTGGGGGCCTGGTGGAGGGTGCCCCTGCACTGCTGGGGGGTGGGGGGGTGGGAGAAATGGGTGGGGGCCTGGTGGAGGGTGCCCCTGCACTGCTGGGGGGTGGGGGGGTGGGAGACATGGGTGGGGGCCTGGTGGAGGGTGCCCCTGCACTGCTGGGGGGTGGGGGGGTGGGAGAAATGGGTGGGGGCCTGGTGGAGGGTGCCCCTGCACTGCTGGGGGGTGGGGGGGTGGGAGACATGGGTGGGGGCCTGGTGGAGGGTGCCCCTGCACTGCTGGGGGGTGGGGGGGTGGGAGACATGGGTGGGGACCTGCTGGCAGGTGCCCCACAGTGCTGGTGGGTGGGGGTGGTTTGGAACATGAGTTGGACATGGGTTTGGGCCTGCTGGCAGGTGCTCCACAGTGCTGGGGGGTGGGGAGTGGGGAGTGACCAACATGAGTTGGACATGGGTGGGGGCCTGCTGGCAGGTGCCCCACAGTGCTGGGGGGTGGGGGGGTGGGAGACATGGGTGGGGGCCTGGTGGAGGGTGCCCCTGCACTGCTGGGGGGTGGGGGTGGTGGGAGACATGGGTGGGGGCCTGGTGGAGGGTGCCCTGCACTGCTGGGGGGTTGGGGGGGTGTGAGACATGGGTGGGGGCCTGGTGGAGGGTGCCCCTGCACTGCTGGGGGGTGGGGGAGGTGGGAGACATGGGTGGGGGCCTGGTGGAGGGTGCCCCTGTACTGCTGGGGGTGGGGGGGTGGGAGACATGGGTGGGGGCCTAGTGGAGGGTGCCCCTGCACTGCTGAGGGGTGGAGCGGGGTGGGAGACATGGGTGGGGGCCTGCTGGCAGGTGCCCCACAGTGCTGGGGGGTTGGGAACATGAGTTGGACATGGGTGGGGGCCTGCTGGCAGGTGCCCCACAGTGCTGGGGGGTGGGGGGTGGGAGACATGGGTGGGGGCCTGGTGGAGGGTGCCCCTGCACTGCTGGGGGCTGGGGGTGGAGGGAGACATGGGTGGGGGCCTGGTGGAGGGTGCCCCTGCACTGCTGGGGGGTGGGGGGCGGTGGGAGACATGGGTGGGGGCCTGGTGGAGGGTGCCCCTGCACTGCTGGGGGTGGGCGGGTGGGAGACATGGGTGGGGCCTGGTGGAGGGTGCCCCTGCACTGCTGGGGTGTGGGGGGGTGGGAGACATGGGTGGGGGCCTGCTGGCAGGTGCCCCACAGTGCTAGGGGCGGGGGAGTGGGGAACATGAGTTGGACATGGGTGGGGGCCTGCTGGCAGGTGCCCCACAGTGCTGGGGGGTTGGGGGGGTGGGAGACATGGGTGGGGGCCTGGTGGAGGGGGCCTCTGCACTGCTGGGGGGTGGGGGGGATGGGAGACATGGGTGGGGGCCTGCTGGCAGGTGCCCCACAGTGCTGGGGGGTGGGGGTGGTGGGGAACATGAGTTGGACATGGGTGGGGGCCTGCTGGCAGGTGCCCGACAGTGCTGGGGGTGGGGGGGTGGGAGACATGGGTGGGGGCCTGCTGGCAGGTGCCCCACAGTGCTGGGGGGTGGGGGTGGTTTGGAACATGAGTTGGACATGGGTGGGGGTCTGTTGGCAGGTGGCCCACAGTGCTGGGGGGTGGGGGTGTGGGGAACATGAGTTGGACATGGGTGGGGGCCTGCTGGCAGGTGCCCCACAGTGCTGGGGGTGGGGGGGGTGGGAGACATGGATGGGGGCCTGGTGGAGGGTGCCCCTGCACTCCTGGGGGGTGGGGGCGGTGGGAGACATGGGTGGGGGCCTGGTGGAGGATGCCCCTGCACTGCTGGGGGGTTGGGGGTGGGAGACATGGGTGGGGGCCTGGTGGAGGGTGCCCCTGCACTGCTGGGGGGTGGGGGGGTGGGAGAAATGGGTGGGGGCCTGGTGGAGGGTGCCCCTGCACTGCTGGGGGGTGGGGGGGTGGGAGACATGGGTGGGGGCCTGGTGGAGGGTGCCCCTGCACTGCTGGGGGGTGGGGGGGTGGAAGACATGGGTGGGGGCCTGCTGGCAGGTGCCCCACAGTGCTGGGGGGTGGGGGGGGTGGGGAACATGAGTTGGACATGGGTGGGGGCCTGCTGGCAGGTGCCCCACAGTGCTGGGGGGTGGGGGTGGTTTGGAACATGAGTTGGACATGGGTGGGGGCCTGCTGGCAGGTGCCCCACAGTGCTGGGGGGTGGGGAACATGAGTTGGACATGGGTGGGGGCCTGCTGGCATGTGCCCCACAGTGCTGGGGGGGTGTGTGGAACATGAGTTGGACATGGGTGGGGGCCTGATGGAGGGTGCCTCTGCACTGCTGGGGGGTGGGGGGGTGGGGATCATGAGTTGGACATGGGTGGGGGGCTGCTGGCATGTGCCCCACAGTGCTGGGGGGTGGGGGGGAGGGTAGGAGACATGGGTGGGGGCCTGCTGGCAGGTGCCCCACAGTGCTGGGGGGTGGGGGTGGTTTGGAACATGAGTTGGACATGGGTGGGGGCCTGCTGGCAGGTGCCCCACAGTGCTGGGGGGCGGGGGGGTGGGGAACATGAGTTGGACATGGGTGGGGGCCTGCTGGCAGGTGCCCCACAGTGCTGGGGGTGGGGGGGGGGGTGGGAGACATGGATGGGGGCCTGGTGGAGGGTGCCCCTGCACTCCTGGGGGGTGGGGGCGGTGGGAGACATGGGTGGGGGCCTGGTGGAGGATGCCCCTGCACTGCTGGGGGGTGGGGGGGGTGGGAGACATGGGTGGGGGCCTGGTGGAGGGTGCCCCTGCACTGCTGGGGGGTGGGGGGGTGGGAGAAATGGGTGGGGGCCTGGTGGAGGGTGCCCCTGCACTGCTGGGGGGTGGGGGGGTGGGAGACATGGGTGGGGGCCTGGTGGAGGATGCCCCTGCACTGCTGGGGGGTGGGGGGGTGGGAGACATGGGTGGGGGCCTGGTGGAGGGTGCCCCTGCACTGCTGGGGGGTGGGGGGTGGGAGAAATGGGTGGGGCCTGGTGGAGGGTGCCCCTGCACTGCTGGGGGGTGGGGGGTGGGAGACATGGGTGGGGGCCTGGTGGAGGGTGCCCCTGCACTGCTGGGGGGTGGGGGGGTGGAAGACATGGGTGGGGGCCTGCTGGCAGGTGCCCCACAGTGCTGGGGGGTGGGGGAGGTGGGAGACATGGGTGGGGGCCTGGTGGAGGGTGCCCCTGTACTGCTGGGGGGTGGGGGGCGGTGGGAGACATGGGTGGGGGCCTGGTGGAGGGTGCCCCTGCACTGCTGGGGGTGGGCGGGTGGGAGACATGGGTGGGGCCTGGTGGAGGGTGCCCCTGCACTGCTGGGGTGTGGGGGGGTGGGAGACATGGGTGGGGGCCTGCTGGCAGGTGCCCCACAGTGCTAGGGGTGGGGGAGTGGGGAACATGAGTTGGACATGGGTGGGGGCCTGCTGGCATGTGCCCCACAGTGCTGGGGGGGTGTGGAACATGAGTTTGACATGGGTGGGGGCCTGCTGGCAGGTGCCCCACAGTGCTGGGGGGTTGGGGGGGTGGGAGACATGGGTGGGGGCCTGGTGGAGGGGGCCTCTGCACTGCTGGGGGGTGGGGGGGATGGGAGACATGGGTGGGGGCCTGCTGGCAGGTGCCCCACAGTGCTGGGGGGTGGGGGTGGTGGGGAACATGAGTTGGACATGGGTGGGGGCCTGCTGGCAGGTGCCCCACAGTGCTGGGGGTGGGGGGGGTGGGAGACATGGGTGGGGGCCTGCTGGCAGGTGCCCCACAGTGCTGGGGGGTGGGGGTGGTTTGGCACATGAGTTGGACATGGGTGGGGGTCTGTTGGCAGGTGGCCCACAGTGCTGGGGGGTGGGGGTGTGGGGAACATGAGTTGGACATGGGTGGGGGCCTGCTGGCAGGTGCCCCACAGTGCTGGGGGTGGGGGGGGTGGGAGACATGGATGGGGGCCTGGTGGAGGGTGCCCCTGCACTCCTGGGGGGTGGGGGCGGTGGGAGACATGGGTGGGGGCCTGGTGGAGGATGCCCCTGCACTGCTGGGGGGTGGGGGGGTGGGAGACATGGGTGGGGGCCTGGTGGAGGGTGCCCCTGCACTGCTGGGGGGTGGGGGGGTGGGAGAAATGGGTGGGGGCCTGGTGGAGAGTGCCCCTGCACTTCTGGGGGGTGGGGGGGTGGGAGACATGGGTGGGGGCCTGGTGGAGGGTGCCCCTGCACTGCTGGGGGGTGGGGGGGTGGGAGAAATGGGTGGGGGCCTGGTGGAGGGTGCCCCTGCACTGCTGGGGGGTGGGGGGGTGGGAGACATGGGTGGGGGCCTGGTGGAGGGTGCCCCTGCACTGCTGGGGGGTGGGGGGGTGGGAGACATGGGTGGGGACCTGCTGGCAGGTGCCCCACAGTGCTGGGGGGTGGGGGTGGTTTGGAACATGAGTTGGACATGGGTTTGGGCCTGCTGGCAGGTGCTCCACAGTGCTGGGGGTGGGGAGTGGGGAGTGACCAACATGAGTTGGACATGGGTGGGGGCCTGCTGGCAGGTGCCCCCACAGTGCTGGGGGGTGGGGGGGTGGGAGACATGGGTGGGGGCCTGGTGGAGGGTGCCCCTGCACTGCTGGGGGGTGGGGGTGGTGGGAGACATGGGTGGGGGCCTGGTGGAGGGTGCCCTGCACTGCTGGGGGGTTGGGGGGGTGTGAGACATGGGTGGGGGCCTGGTGGAGGGTGCCCCTGCACTGCTGGGGGGTGGGGGAGGTGGGAGACATGGGTGGGGGCCTGGTGGAGGGTGCCCCTGTACTGCTGGGGGTGGGGGGGTGGGAGACATGGGTGGGGGCCTAGTGGAGGGTGCCCCTGCACTGCTGAGGGGTGGAGCGGGGTGGGAGACATGGGTGGGGGCCTGCTGGCAGGTGCCCCACAGTGCTGGGGGGTGGGGAACATGAGTTGGACATGGGTGGGGGCCTGCTGGCAGGTGCCCCACAGTGCTGGGGGGTGGGGGGTGGGAGACATGGGTGGGGGCCTGGTGGAGGGTGCCCCTGCACTGCTGGGGGCTGGGGGTGGAGGGAGACATGGGTGGGGGCCTGGTGGAGGGTGCCCCTGCACTGCTGGGGGGTGGGGGGCGGTGGGAGACATGGGTGGGGGCCTGGTGGAGGGTGCCCCTGCACTGCTGGGGGTGGGCGGGTGGGAGACATGGGTGGGGCCTGGTGGAGGGTGCCCCTGCACTGCTGGGGTGTGGGGGGGTGGGAGACATGGGTGGGGGCCTGCTGGCAGGTGCCCCACAGTGCTAGGGGCGGGGGAGTGGGGAACATGAGTTGGACATGGGTGGGGGCCTGCTGGCATGTGCCCCACAGTGCTGGGGGGGTGTGGAACATGAGTTTGACATGGGTGGGGGCCTGCTGGCAGGTGCCCCACAGTGCTGGGGGGTTGGGGGGTGGGAGACATGGGTGGGGGCCTGCTGGCAGGTGCCCCACAGTGCTGGGGGGTGGGGGTGGTGGGGAACATGAGTTGGACATGGGTGGGGGCCTGCTGGCAGGTGCCCCACAGTGCTGGGGGTGGGGGGGGTGGGAGACATGGGTGGGGGCCTGCTGGCAGGTGCCCCACAGTGCTGGGGGGTGGGGGTGGTTTGGAACATGAGTTGGACATGGGTGGGGGTCTGTTGGCAGGTGGCCCACAGTGCTGGGGGGTGGGGGTGTGGGGAACATGAGTTGGACATGGGTGGGGGCCTGCTGGCAGGTGCCCCACAGTGCTGGGGGTGGGGGGGGTGGGAGACATGGATGGGGGCCTGGTGGAGGGTGCCCCTGCACTCCTGGGGGGTGGGGGCGGTGGGAGACATGGGTGGGGGCCTGGTGGAGGATGCCCCTGCACTGCTGGGGGGTGGGGGGGTGGGAGACATGGGTGGGGGCCTGGTGGAGGGTGCCCCTGCACTGCTGGGGGGTGGGGGGGTGGGAGACATGGGTGGGGGCCTGGTGGAGGGTGCCCCTGCACTGCTGGGGGGTGGGGGGGTGGGAGACATGGGTGGGGGCCTGGTGGAGGGTGCCCCTGCACTGCTGGGGGGTGGGGGGGTGGAAGACATGGGTGGGGGCCTGCTGGCAGGTGCCCCACAGTGCTGGGGGGTGGGGGGGTGGGGAACATGAGTTGGACATGGGTGGGGGCCTGCTGGCAGGTGCCCCACAGTGCTGGGGGGTGGGGGTGGTTTGGAACATGAGTTGGACATGGGTGGGGGCCTGCTGGCAGGTGCCCCACAGTGCTGGGGGGTGGGGAACATGAGTTGGACATGGGTGGGGGCCTGCTGGCATGTGCCCCACAGTGCTGGGGGTGTGTGTGGAACATGAGTTGGACATGGGTGGGGGCCTGATGGAGGGTGCCTCTGCACTGCTGGGGGGTGGGGGGGTGGGGATCATGAGTTGGACATGGGTGGGGGGCTGCTGGCATGTGCCCCACAGTGCTGGGGGGTGGGGGGGAGGGTAGGAGACATGGGTGGGGGCCTGCTGGCAGGTGCCCCACAGTGCTGGGGGGTGGGGGTGGTTTGGAACATGAGTTGGACATGGGTGGGGGCCTGCTGGCAGGTGCCCCACAGTGCTGGGGGGCGGGGGGGTGGGGAACATGAGTTGGACATGGGTGGGGGCCTGCTGGCAGGTGCCCCACAGTGCTGGGGGTGGGGGGGGTGGGAGACATGGATGGGGGCCTGGTGGAGGGTGCCCCTGCACTCCTGGGGGGTGGGGGCGGTGGGAGACATGGGTGGGGGCCTGGTGGAGGATGCCCCTGCACTGCTGGGGGGTGGGGGGTGGGAGACATGGGTGGGGGCCTGGTGGAGGGTGCCCCTGCACTGCTGGGGGGTGGGGGGTGGGAGAAATGGGTGGGGGCCTGGTGGAGGGTGCCCCTGCACTGCTGGGGGGTGGGGGGGTGGGAGACATGGGTGGGGGCCTGGTGGAGGGTGCCCCTGCACTGCTGGGGGGTGGGGGGGTGGAAGACATGGGTGGGGGCCTGCTGGCAGGTGCCCCACAGTGCTGGGGGGTGGGGGGGTGGGGAACATGAGTTGGACATGGGTGGGGGCCTGCTGGCAGGTGCCCCACAGTGCTGGGGGGTGGGGGTGGTTTGGAACATGAGTTGGACATGGGTGGGGGCCTGCTGGCAGGTGCCCCACAGTGCTGGGGGGTGGGGAACATGAGTTGGACATGGGTGGGGGCCTGCTGGCATGTGCCCCACAGTGCTGGGGGGGTGTGTGGAACATGAGTTGGACATGGGTGGGGGCCTGATGGAGGGTGCCTCTGCACTGCTGGGGGGTGGGGGGGTGGGGATCATGAGTTGGACATGGGTGGGGGGCTGCTGGCATGTGCCCCACAGTGCTGGGGGGTGGGGGGGAGGGTAGGAGACATGGGTGGGGGCCTGCTGGCAGGTGCCCCACAGTGCTGGGGGGTGGGGGTGGTTTGGAACATGAGTTGGACATGGGTGGGGGCCTGCTGGCAGGTGCCCCACAGTGCTGGGGGGCGGGGGGGTGGGGAACATGAGTTGGACATGGGTGGGGGCCTGCTGGTAGGTGCCCCACAGTGCTGGGGAGTGGGGGGGTGGGGTATATGAGTTCGACATGGGTGGGGGCCTGCTGGCAGGTGCCCCACAGTGCTGGGGGGTGGGGGGTTGGGAGACATGGGTGGGGGCCTGGTGGAGGGTGCCCCTGCACTGCTGGGGGGTGGGCGGGTGAGGAATATGAGTTGGACATGGGTGGGGGCCTGCTGGCATGTGCCCCACAGTGCTGGGGGGGGTGTGGAACATGAGTTGGACATGGGTGGGGGCCTGGTGGAGGGTGCCCCTGCACTGCTGGGGGCGGGGGGTGGGAGACATGGGTGGGGGCCTGGTGGAGGGTGCCCCTGCACTGCTGGGGGGTGGGGCGGGTGAGACATGGGTGGGGGCCTGGTGGAGGGTGCCCCTGCACTGCTGGGGGGTGGGGGGGTGGGAGACATGAGTTGGACATGGGTGGGAGCCTGCTGGCAGGTGCCCCACAGTGCTGGGGGGTGGGGGGGTGGGAGACATGGTTGGGGGCCTGGTGGAGGGTGCCCCTGGTGGCGCAGGGGGACATGCGTTGGTGGGCAGTAGTGCAAGTTGACATGTGGGTTGGCTGGGGGGCATGGCCATGGTGGATGGGGTGCCTGCAGGACATGTGCAGGGTAGGCCCCTGTGGTGTGAGTCACCTGCAGGGGCCGTGGAGGGTGTAGAGGGAACACCTGGGAGGACCCACACGTGCAATTCACGTGTGGTGCTTCCCGCGCACCCCTGTAATACACGTACCCTGATGGAATCGCGTGTGGAACTTCCCGCGCACCCCTGATATACATGTACCCTGCTGATGTCGCGTGTGAAACTTCCCCCGCACCCTGAAATACACGTACCCTGATGGAATCGCATGTGGAACTTCCCGCGCACCCCCGAAATACACGTACCCCGCTCAATCGCGTGTGTAACTTCCCGCGCACCCCCGAAGTACACATGCCCCGCTCAATCGCGTGTGTAACTTCCCGCGCAACCCCGAAATACACGTACCCCGCTCAATCGCGTGTGTAACTTCCCGCGCACCCCCCGAAATACACGTACCCCGCTCAATCGCGTGTGTAACTTCCCGCGCACCCCCCGAAATACATGTACCCCGCTCAATCGCGTGTGCAACTTCCCGCGCACCCCCGAAATACACGTACCCCGCTCAATCGCGTGTGTAACTTCCCGCGCACCCCCGAAATACACGTGCCCCGCTCGCACAGGCCCAATTGTTGTATGTTGCCACTTTTGTAATGCGCAGGGAAGCTACCGCCTGCCTTTGTGTGGCGGACGTGTTTCGGCTTGTGCGTGTCTTTGGCTGTGCGTGGCTTTGCCCTATTCGATTCCATGAATACGTGTGGTTCGAGTGCATGTGGGCGTTCCGTCTGCTTCCCTGCAGTACATACCCAGTTACGCCCTTATTTTTGCGCGTTGCTCCCCATTCCGCGCGTTACGCCCCGTGTTCCGCCCACTTTCTGGTGTATGCGCCGAGGTTGTGCGCTTTCACTGTGCGCGTCCCTGCACGGGTTTGGCGCACATCCCGAGGTAAACACGCGCAGGGACTTCCATGAAACGCACGCGTGCGCGTGCGCCTCTTTTTTTGCGCTTGCGCCTGCTTGCGCAAAGATTTTCCCCGCACGTTTGGTCCATGAATCGGCCCCCGAATGTCATTCTGGCTGAACATGGTGGAGTGTGTAAATTAGTGGGGTCCACTTGCTGTGTTTTCGTGCCAGATTCCTCCCCAACTATCTTCAAAGCAATACAGAATCTGCAAGTCCTTAGTTCAGAAGTGCATTTTCCCGCGGGAAAGTGGGATTTTAGCGCTTGGTTCTGGGACTTCTTGCGATCTTGGGGTTGGAAGGTACTTTCGGTCTTACTGATCATTTTGGGAATTCTGTTGTTTCTTTGTTGTTGTATCCAGTATATGTTCAATGCTAGGGGGATGTTGCGCACAAGCGATAGGTACAATAGGACATAAAGTGTATGCCCCAGATAAAACCTCCAAGGAAAATGTGTTAAAAGAAATTTTAGCGAATGATCTGATGGCAATAGATATTTCTGACAGTGATTCAGGGTGCATGGACGATGATGCAAGGAGCTCAGAAGTAGTTTAGCACTTGGCATATGCCAAAAGGAGGGTTTTTCAAACGGGAAATTATATTGTGCCTCCCATTGCAATGAATATATGTATATTGGCCTAGTCCAAGCTGCTTGTAAGCCACTTGCAAAGAAATCCGTGTTGCAAGGTCCTGACCTTAGAATCAATGTAAACCGCCATTTTAGGTCAATCCGCCATTTTAGGTTCTTTCTGTAAAGTCACCCTGTGAGTTAAAATGGTGGACGATGTCATCCCGAAATACAACATAGCTGTCTTGACCTCTGCGTACAACTAATATGTAACTTGCCTGCAGGCCACTTGTTGGGGTCGTGAACTGAGACCTTGTCCTTCGTTGACCTGTGTGTAAAGGATTACTCGTGCCAATGAAACTATTCCGCGAGCATATGTTAAGAACAATGTATCCGAATACTGAACTGAGAACACTTGTTTAACTACATTGTATTAATGTTTGAGAAGACTCTATGAGGAATCCTAAAATACACTGTTACCGTGTAGACTTGTTGGCGAATACATTAAAGGCAAACCCTAAGCATATAGATGTGTGAACTCGGCATGAACCCTAGATCAGTAATGTATAAGAGGAATATTAACCAGTAGTAGGGTTGGACATCATGTTCGCAAAGGTTATAAAAGTGCGACTAATTCTAATGTACAGTCCCACTCGCTGAGCACACCGAACCATGCTGGAGTTCGCTGTGTTGTACTGAGGACCGATAGCTATCTGATTGTTTTGTCCTTTGAAACTGTTCAGTATAAATTAAAGATCTTTGTATGTTCCTTTGTAACCTGTGTTCGTTGTATTTTCGATATTTTCTCTTTGTTTTCACACAGTATGTGAGTCCCTTTGCGATAATACTGCACCCATTGCCATACTGGACGCATCCGTTCCCACTCCATAAGGAAGATCTGGGCGTGGATGTCACAAGATTGGAGCAGAGGTAATCTTCGCCTTGAGTTCCTGGAAGGCCTTTTCAGCCTGTTCTGTCCAACAAAACGTCTTGTTGCACTTCCTCAATAATGAAGTAATCGGGTGTACTATTTGAGAGAACCCGGGAATAAAATGGCGGTAAAAGTTCGCAAAGCCCAACATACTCAGGACTCCCTTGATTGAATTCGGCGCTGGCCAGTTGAGGACGGCGTCGACCTTGTGAACGTCCATTCGTATGCCTTTAGGGGAAAGGATGAAGCCCAGGAACTCTACTTCCGTAACATGGAACAAACACTTCTCCGGCTGGCGTAGAGATGGTGTTGATGGAGCTTGGTCAGAACTGCCCGGACGTGCTTAACGTGATCTTGTTCTGATGCCGTATACACCAGGATGTCATCGATGTAAACTAAGGCACAGACATCAATTAGCTCTCTCAGAACATTGTTCATGAAGTATTGGAACACGGCTGGGGCATTGCACAGGCCGAAAGGCATCACTTGATATTCGTATAAGCCGTACTTGGTACGGAACGCCGTTTTCCACTCGTCCCCTTCTTTAATACGCACTAGATGGTAGGCACCTCTAAGGTCCAACTTGGTGTAAATCTGGGCTTCCTTGACCTGATCTAATAACTGTGGGATCAGAGGCAGGGGATAACGGTTCTTGACGGTGATTTGGTTCAATGCACGGTAGTCGATGCACATTCTCAATTCTCCTTCCTTCTTCGGTACGAAGAATAACAGAGCCACTGCCGATGACTTAGACGGGCGGATGAAGCCGTGGGCTAGGCATTGTTTCAGGTACGTTTTCAGGTATTGGTTTTCAGGTTCAGTGAGCATGTAAAATCGCCCACATGGAATTCGGGCTCCAGGTAACAGATCGATCTGGCAATCGTAGGGCCTGTGGGGTGGCAAGGTGTTCGCTTGCTCCTTTTGGAAAACATCTTGAAAGTCCTGGTATTGCATTGGTAGAGTAGCGACCCCCCCAAGGACACTTACAGTACCCTCTCGAACGGAAGAACTAGCATGCTTCCCCTTCCGTCCTTTTGGATAGCAAGTGTGCGTGCAGCCATGGGCGAAGACCAATTCGCGAGCACGCCAGTTGATCCGTGGGTTATGTGCGACTAGCCACGGCATTCCAAGGAGTAATCAGAACTGCAGTGCTTTCATAAAATCAAAGGTGATGATTTCGCAGTGACCATCTTCACACAGGAGAGTGAGTTCTGTGGTGCATTCGGACACAGGATCTGAGGCGATCTCAGTGCCATCGACAGTGGTTACAGTCTCAGTGGTTGGCTTAGGGCAGAGTCGTAGCCCCATCTTTGCTGCAAGCTCCTGATCTATATAATTCCCCACTGCTCCGCTATCAATATAAGCTTCCAATGAGTGAATGTTTGATGGCTGCTGGTGGGTGATTAAGATCACGGGTAGAGCAAAATGGGAGATCTGTAGTAACGCTCACCTGGTATCCACGGGGACGTCACTCAGCCTGTTCTGACCTCTTACGACCTCAAACCCTTCCCTGGAGCCTACTCGACTGGAGACTGGGACTGAAACACAGGATTGGTAGAGTTTAACTCCCTATTGTCTCTGTGTGCTTGAACCCCTTCTTCCCCAGGGTCCAACCCTTCCCTTTGATCCACAGCTCACCTTGTTTTCTTGGAAAGTGTGCTCTCCATCCTGCTTTCAGCGCAGGGGTGCGTTGATTGATGCAGGCTCGTTGCTGCCTAGTTACTTCACTGGCAAGAGTCCAACAGGTAAGTATAATGAGTCTTTTGAACAGTTCTCCAACTTCGTTTCTTTCCTTCCTTAGATGATGGCCGGCATCCGGGGATGGTGACCTGCTGCTGAGATGAGTAGCGCTGAAGGTGAGTGAGAGCGCGATGCGACCCTTTCGTATTTGTATTGAACTGAGTTCTTTTTCTGTGTCTTTTAGGTGCCGCGACGTTTTCAGCATGGATGCCGGTTATGAAGAAGAAATGAGGTGAGTAAGCGCGGTATGTGGCGCCTCTAGATGTTTCCACGTAACCTGGAATGTCTTTTCCCTCTTGCAGATGGATGAGAAGTTCCGGAGACAGAGTTCCCCCAGAGCGGCTGGGATTCAGGTAAGCGTTTGAAGCTCGTACAGTCTTTAAAAATAAGCAAAGATTTGCTGAATGCTTACTAATGCCTTTTTTCTGTTCTTTTCCCTTTTTCTTAGGAAGCGGCGTGCCAGGATGGGAATGACACCGCCGAAGATGCCCGCAGAACAGAAGAAGCGATGAATGATGAGCAGAAGCGCTGCAAGGTAAGGCTGTTCCTAACAGTGTTCTTGTTCTTGCAGGAGCTGAGCGCAGAAGAAAGATGCAGGCCTACTGGAGACCGATCCGAACACGGTGAGTGTCACGCTAGAGGTGCAGAAAACACAAGGCATGTTTCTCAGCCTGGGCGTGGTCTAAATAGTTTCTGGGTATCCCAGCTGTCTCTGGGCTGAACCACACCCAAAAGACTAGACTGCACATGCAGTTCTGGGAACCGAAATATGTGGGGGCATCCATCTTGTCCCCATCAATGCACTACAAGTCCAATCCCCAATGTTATCCTATGGGAGTGAGTGAATCTGGTGCCACAAGTGCCAAGTCTGACTCCAAGTGGGTCTTTGGAGGGATGGAGAGGCCCTTGAGGGCCATGTAGATGATCGTGGCTGGCTCCAGCCTGACATCTTGGAGGGCTGGGGACATGAGGGGCAGGAATCATGACAGTAGTTGAATCTCCTCGCTCGACAATTGGACCCCTACAATTGCCGGGCTTGGCAGTTTTCCGACTCCTCACTAGGGGTCTCCTTATCTGTAGCTCTGACGGTTCTTCTTAGCGGCTTGACAGGACATTCCTTAAGGAAGATTCTGGCTTTCCCACAGTACAAGCACAACTGCTGCTTTCTCCTCTTTTCTCGTTCTGCCTTGGTCAAGGGAGGCCTAACTCCTCCTAGTTGCATGGGTTCAGTGGCACCTTCGGATCCCCGCTGGGCTTGATCTTTGGGCCGCACGAACATGGGACGAGAATCCGGCTTACTACGGTCATTTTTCTGATCTTGCAATCGCCGGTCCAGTTGCACCACCAAGCTAATGAACTCGGCACAATCCCGGGGTGGATCCACCACTTGGGCCAAAATGTCCTTTAGCTCCCCTCGCAAACTCCGGTGGAACAAGGTGGTCTGTTTGTCCTCCGGCAAATATGCTTCGACCACCAGTCTATTGAAAGTGGCGATGTACGCCAACAGATCCTGGCTTACTTGACGAAGGGAAAAACGTTCGTTATCTAAAGCCTGCCCATGGGAGCGCCGGGCGAAGAGCTTTTCCAGTTCCTGCTGAAAACCTCCGAAGTCTTGTAACAGGGGATCATCCCAGCTGATAAACAGCACTTCCACTCAGGTAGGATAAAACGAAGGCCACACGCGATTGGTCATTGGGAAACGCCCCAGGTCTGCACAGAAAATGGAGGCGACACTGATTCATGAAGGTCGTGTATCGTCGAGGGTCCCCCGAGAAACGCTCCGGTGGAGCTAGTGGTACTGTTCCAGGTAGGTTGATCTGGACCGGATTATTTGTTGGAGTTGGCGTTGAAGAGTCGATTCCCGGCAACGGGGCTTGCCCGGCTTGCGATTGAAGGAGTTGTCTGCCAAGATCATCAGTTCGTTCTTTGGCCACAATTAGTTCTCTCCGCAAGGTGTTGGTTTCTTGTCGGGCTGAGTGGACCTCTGCACATAACTGCCCCAACAATTGGGCCAACTGGTCTGTTTCCGAGGTTTCCATACTAGGCGCCCGGGTACGGCTTCGCGTTCTGTAACGTTCACCTTGTATCCACAGGGATGCCTCTCGACAGGTCTGGGACAGTTCTGGGAACACTGCACCTTCTCCGGGATTCGTGCAGCCAAGGGTCAGTTCTAGAAGACAGCAGGTGGGTTTTAGCTACTACACTTTCCCTCGACGCCCACCTCCCCATGCTCCCCTTGCGGTTCCCCTTGGGACTTCTCTCACCTTTGTTTTCGTTAAGGTGCGTTTCCATCCTGCCGTGCTGGGCAGGGGCGAGTCGGCGCAGGGCACTGTGCCGCCGAGTTACTTCACTGGCTTGGGCCTGGATTCCAGACCGGCTGCGACTCCACTTTTGAGGTAAGTCTTTCATATTAAGAATGAATGTCTGTAATTGTAGATGTCCCAAATAACCTTCACCTTCTTTATTGCAGATGCCGAAGGGATGATGGTGAAATTGAGCTGATACAGGAGGCTGAGCTCGAGAAGATAAAAGGTGTGCAAAGCGCAGTTCTATGAGCGTCCTTGAAAGAAGGTGATCGAAGGGACCAGACGCCGGATGGACGATGTTTGTGTGGCGATGGACTTCCAGGAGAACTTGGTAAGTAAGCTTACTTAATGTCTTATTCTCATCCTTCCCAGGGATGTTGCTGGAGGAAGATAGCGAATGTCCAAGAAGACTCCGGGCGGATGGCAGAGCTGGAAGCTGGGCAGGTAAGAATGACTGTGTGTCATGCGATGAAGTAGTAGTGGCTTGACAAATACCCTCTTTGGTTCCCTTCTCCTCACCTGCACTTGGTTCTTCTGATGAACTGTCTGTGTCTATGGCTCTCCTTTCTCTCCACAGGTCCAGTCCTTTCCTGTTGAGTTTGGGACGAGCTCCACTGGAAGCCACCCTGCCCGCTGTCAAACAGCAAGGCAGAAGGGACCCTCAGGGAGTCCGCCCCCGATCCCAGGGAAAAGCGTGGCTGAAAAACCCTGGTGTGCTTGGATGTTGTAGCACTACGAATATCGAGGCTGAAGGCTTTCCGTTGATTAGGATGAGAGGACTTCAATTCCCAGAAGACACCGCTGGAGTCAAGCTAACGTACGTAGCTCTGTTTGGATGAAGACCGTAGCCGAGGAACGAGGAAGAGGTCTGCAGAAGGCTGCGATGGGAAGGAGCATACAATCGTAGATGTATGTACAACAAGTTAGTAAAGAGCATTAGAGTGGTAGAAGGATCAAGGACGACAAGGTGGGAGGAACTGAGGAGTAGAGGAATCACCAAGAGAGATCAAAGGCTCAAGTGGGGAAAAAACAAGGGGAGTCAGGGAGGAGCACTAGCGTACAAAACCTGGCGAGGAAAGCAAGGTTGCAACGCCACGATTACCGCGAATGACGCCTATATATATGCGTCATGACGTTAACGTGCAGTACGTGGGAAACTAGACCGCTGGTGGAGGAACGGAATCAGCCCTTCCATCGGCTCCATAGCTTCCATGGAGCGCGCGTCATGACAGTATAACCCCTTCGCTAAGGCCGTCCTCCAGGCTTGCCCGGATGGTGTCTGTGGAATATGCGTAGGAGTCTGGAGGCATGTAGATTTTTGGCTGGTTCCCAAGATCTTTCTGTCCAAGGGTATCCTTTCCACAGTACGAGGTATTGTAGGACTCCGTGTTTGTAACGTGAGTCTAAGATGCGTGAAACCTCATACTCTTTGGTGTCATCATCCACACTGGGTATCCTTCTTCTGGAGGTTCTCAGAAAAGGATCAGGTATATATTCCTTAAGAAGCGAGGTATGGAACACTGGATGTATTCTTCGAAGAGAGTGCGGGAGGTTTAGCCGAAAGGCCACAGGATTGATCCGTTGATTTATGGAAAACGGTCCAATATATCTCGGAGTGAATTTACCTGAGTGGACTCTCCGGGGAAGGTATTTAGTGGATAACCATACCTTGCTTCCTTTCTTCCAATCAGGATTAGGTCTTCTGTCTTTGTCAGCCCATCTCTTGTAAGTCTGGCGACTGGCTAACAGGGTTTCTAGAGCAGACCTATGAGTTTGTTTCAGAGTGTCCAGTAGTAGGTCTATAGTAGGGACATTAGTGGGTTGAATAGCAGGAAATGGGATGTGTTTGGGTTCGTACCCATATGTACATTTGAAAGGACTCATTCCTATTGCAGTATGCTTGGTGTTGTTATACGAGAATTCTGCAACCGATAAGAGATGATACCAGTTATCCTGAGTCTGGTTGCAGTAACATCTTAGGTACTGTTCAAGTGTCGCGTTGAGCCGTTCGGTCTGTCCGTTTGTTTCTGGGTGAAAGCCAGAAGACAACGCTCTCTGAATCTGCAACTGTTTGCACAAGGTTGTCCAGAACCTGGAGGTGAACTGGGTTCCTCGATCAGACACAATTGAGGAAGGCAAACCATGGAGACGGACTACCTCCTTTAAGAACACGTCTGCTGTGGTAGTGGCAGAAGGAGTGCCTTTAAGAGGAATGAAATGAGCCATCTTACTGAAGGAGTCGACCACTACCATGATGGCAGAACATCCTCCCGATCTGGGTAACTCAACGATAAAATCCATAGATATGTGTTGCCAAGGCCCAGCAGGTGGTTCCTCTTGTTGTAGCAGCCCCAATGGTTTAGCCGAACTGTGTTTGCTTTGAGCACAAACTGGACAGGAAGAAACGTACTCCACAACATCCTTATTCATCTTTGGCCACCAGAAGTTCCTCTTCAATAGTTCTAGTGTAGCAGTACGGCCTTTGTGACCAGCCATGGGAAGATCATGGCACCACGAAAGAGCTTGGTTCTGGAGTTCTTGGGTGGGTAGGTAAAGCAAGTCATTTTTAAACAGGTATTCTCCTTTGTAGGATAGAGAGGGGTCTCTTGGAAGAGAGGTGGCTTTCTGGGCTTGCAGAACCTGTTGTAAATAATTATTTACTGTTCCTATGAATCTCTTCCCATTGAGCAGCCATTCCTGTTCGGGGTGATTCCCTGATCCTTCTTGATGGCTGCGGGAGAGTGCATCAGCTAAGTGATTGTCTTTACCCGGTAGGTATGTGAGTATGAAATCAAATTGGGAGAAGTAGTAAGCCCAACGAGCATGACGTGAGTTCTTGCATTCCATCTGTTGGAGAATACTTAGGTTCCTGTGATCTGTTCGTACCTGAAACGGGTATTTCGCTCCTTGCAACAAATGGCGCCATTCCTCACAAGCCTGTTTAATTGCTAACAGTTCCTTCTCGATCACCGAATAGTTTCTTTCACTGGAGGTGAGTGTCCTGGAATAATAGGCAATGGGATGTTCAAGTTGATCCTCCTTCCTTTGTAGCAGAGCTGCTCCAATAGCCCCTTGTGAGGCGTCGGCTTCTACGATAAAGGGTTGAGACTGATCTGGCTGCCTGAGGATAGGTGCCGAGGTAAATGCTTGTTTGAGCTGATGAAAAGCGTAATCTGCTTCTGACGTCCAACGGAACTTCACCCCTTTCTTTAGCAAAGCTGTGATAGGTAGGACTATGTTGGAGAAGCCTGTGATGAATTTACGATAGAAATTTGTCAGCCCCAAGAACCTCTGGATGTCCTTGACAGAGTTGGGAACAGGCCAATTGTTAATAGATGTAGTCTTGTTAGGGTCCATCTCAATGCGGTTTTTTGACAGTATAAAGCCCAGATATGAAACCGTAGAAACCTCAAAAAGACATTTCTCTGGTTTGACTAATAGGTGGTGGTCTCGAAGTCTCTTGAGCACTTCTATTACGTGTAGACGATGTTGTTCAATAGTGTGAGAGTACACTAAGATGTCATCCAAGTAGACTACAGTGGATTTGAACAGAAGATCACAAAAGACCTTGTCCATAAATCTTTGGAACTGGGCTGGCGCGTTAACCAAACCAAAGGGCATTACCTTGTACTCGAAATGACCTAATGGAGTACGAAAGGCGGTCTTCCATTCGTCCCCTTGTTTGATTCGTAGGAGATGATAAGCCCCTCTGAGGTCTAGTTTGGTGAACCATCTTGCCCCTTGTACTGCTTCCATGATCTCCTTTATCAGAGGCATCGGGTATCGATCTCGGATGGTTTGACTATTCAGGCCCCTGAAGTCAATACAAGGTCTGAGTTCCTTGGTTCCCCTCTTTGGTATAAAGAACAGAGAAGCACCAGCTGAGGAAGTAGATTCTTGTATCAAGCCATTCTGGAGATTGCTGGCTAGGTAGTCTCTTAATGCTTCCTTCTCCGGGAGGGATAAGGGATACATTCTCCCAAATGGAACTACCGCATTAGGTATAAGGTCGATCTTACAGTCCTCGGCTCGATGTGGGGGAAGAGGTCTAGGAATAGTGTCAGCAAATATGTCGGTAAATTCTTGATAGGCTACAGGAATGGAGTTAATACTCCTCGCTGGCACTGTGTCACCCTGATGTGAATGTGGCCCTTCCTCCCTCAAACAGGACTGCATACAAAGGTCAGACCTGAACTCTATAATGTTAGTTACCCAGTCAATTCCCGGATTGTGTTTTCTTAACCAGGGTATCCCGAGTATCACGGGAAAGTGGGCAGCCTTAATCAGATCAAATATCACGGTTTCATGGTGAGTCTTCATCTTAACCTTGACTTCTGTGGTTTCTTGTCGGATAAGACCGGAAGACAAGGGGGTACCATCCACTCCTTCTACCGGTATGGGTTGAGGCTTTTCTCTCCTAGGAATAGCGTATTTACTGGCCCATTGGTCGTCCATAAAGTTCCCAGCTGCACCACAATCAAGCATTGCCAGACACTCCACTGCTTGGGTAGAGGTCCATTCCAGAACGATCTTTAGGACCATAAGTTGGTTTGAGGGAGTACATGTTATAGGTGGATTTGTAACACAGGGATTAGCAAGAGAAGCCCCTTCCGTGTCCCTGCTCAGGGTCGGGGTCTGTCGTTTCCCGATCTTCGGGGAGGTACTTCCGGACAATCTCTTAGAAGGTGCTTCTCAGAACCGCAATACATGCACAAGTGCAGGTCTTTTCGTCTCTTTCTTTCTGCTGCACTGAGGGGACCCCTCGCTGCACCTATTTGCATGGGCTCTTCAGTCTGGGAAAGAGATCTGTCTGGAGTGGCAGGTGTGTATGAGGACGGTGTAAAAGGCGGATTGGATCTGGTCTTCCTTCGTTCTGCTCGTCTCTCGGAAATTCGAAATTCCATCTGGAGAGTCAGAGCGACCAGTTCTTGGAAGGAGGAGGGTCTTGATACTCGAGAGAGTTCATCTTTCAAGTCTTCATGTAGTCCTCTCCTAAAGAGAGTCTGCTTAACTGAGTCAGGCCATCCTGTCTCCAATGCTATCCTCTGGAAGTTTGAGGCATAGGTTTGAACATCAACAAGACCTTGTTTGAGGTCTAGCATGTTTTCATATGACGTGTACAAGGTCTCAGTCCTTTCAAAGCGTTCTCTGAATTGTAGTACAAAGGCATTGTAATCATTCAGAACAGGATCAGTTTCTGTAACTAACGGGGTAGCCCATGCTAGAGCGTTACCCCCAAGGTTTGAGACGAGGAAGCCTACTTTTGCTTTGTCGGATTCATACATCCTTGGGCGAAAAGTGTAGTATACTCTACAGGCATCGAGGAATTCCTTAATCTTCTTGGGGTTCCCTTCATACTTCCCACAAGGTATGGGCATAGGTGGGAGATCTCCCCGAACTTCTTCTCTCAGAATCATTTGTTGTCTCAGAGCGGTATTGTCAGCCTTAAGGGCGGTATTTTCTACCCTCATGGTTTGGAGCTCAGCAGTTATCCCCTGTATGGCATTGACCAATTCTTGATACTGCTCTAAGCTAGCCATCCTTTGGCGTTGCAAACTGTCATGCGATGAAGTAGTAGTGGCTTGACAAATACCCTCTTTGGTTCCCTTCTCCTCACCTGCACTTGGTTCTTCTGATGAACTGTCTGTGTCTATGGCTCTCCTTTCTCTCCACAGGTCCAGTCCTTTCCTGTTGAGTTTGGGACGAGCTCCACTGGAAGCCACCCTGCCCGCTGTCAAACAGCAAGGCAGAAGGGACCCTCAGGGAGTCCGCCCCCGATCCCAGGGAAAAGCGTGGCTGAAAAACCCTGGTGTGCTTGGATGTTGTAGCACTACGAATATCGAGGCTGAAGGCTTTCCGTTGATTAGGATGAGAGGACTTCAATTCCCAGAAGACACCGCTGGAGTCAAGCTAACGTACGTAGCTCTGTTTGGATGAAGACCGTAGCCGAGGAACGAGGAAGAGGTCTGCAGAAGGCTGCGATGGGAAGGAGCATACAATCGTAGATGTATGTACAACAAGTTAGTAAAGAGCATTAGAGTGGTAGAAGGATCAAGGACGACAAGGTGGGAGGAACTGTGGAGTAGAGGAATCACCAAGAGAGATCAAAGGCTCAAGTGGGGAAAAAACAAGGGGAGTCAGGGAGGAGCACTAGCGTACAAAACCTGGCGAGGAAAGCAAGGTTGCAACGCCACGATTACCGCGAATGACGCCTATATATATGCGTCATGACGTTAACGTGCAGTACGTGGGAAACTAGACCGCTGGTGGAGGAACGGAATCAGCCCTTCCATCGGCTCCATAGCTTCCATGGAGCGCGCGTCATGACACTGTGGTTCTTCTTTGCCTCTCGCCCATGCAGGCCAAGATGCTGAGAAGGACCCGGTGAACATCACGCTGCAAGAGCAGAATAACGTGAAGTGCGTGCCTCGGGTCGGGCGTGGTTTAAATACCCAGCAGGTATCCCAGGTGCCTTTGGCGCAGGCCCCGCCCTGGATGCTAGACTGCTTGTTGCAGTTCCCCATTGATCCTTGTGGGGGCAGCCATGTTAGTCCATTGTCCATTGAAACCCATACCTGCCATGTGAGCCTGATGCCAACGGCACCAGGACTGACTCCAAGGGACCCGAGAGGGGCAGAATTCGGCCCTTCGGGCCTTGTTAAAATACTGTGGCGAGGGCCAGGGAGCCCAAGTTCCTTGGCCTGGTGATAAGGTCGTGACAGCCGGACCACTCCGTCAAAGGTACTGTAGCTTGCTATAAAGTTCAATCACTTATGAGCAGTTTAACTTCACTAACGTCCATTATCACATGCGTTTTAACAATGTTCGTTTCAGCGCTCGCCATACAATGTTGCTACTTGCATTCTTGGCTTCAACACAGACCGGTCTTGTACCGGTCTCCCCAACTTAGCGGCTGTGTTGACTTCACTGATGCTGCTTTGTTCTTAGAGCCAAGGACGGTACCACATTGGCTGGCGAATCTCCCCACCTTGATTACTGACACGGGAGGGCCCCGGGTATCTCCGACACATAATGCAGGATTCTTCAGCCTGGATTCCTGGTCTTACGCTTTGTATTCTCAAGGTCTCGGGAAGAAATGGTTCCTTGTCGAAAAGGTCAAGGGAATTACTATCCTTGCAATGCCCTTCAGTTTTGCCATCTTTCCCCTCTTGCTCAGATGCCACCTTGAAACTGTTGTTTCCTCGTGTGCTTTGCCTCACTTAGCGTGTGCTCTCGTGCTCTGCTTTTTATCCGTGTGGGGGGGAAGTGCAATGGAAGTCAGGTGTGAGTGATTGTCGATAATTACCTGACACGGCTCGGTTGTTAGTCTGTTTTCCCTTGTAGCAGGCTGTCCATGAGAAAGTGTTCATGTTGTAAAAGGGGGTGGCTAGAGTTCCTAAATATCCTACTGGGTAGGATGGGGTAAAGGTGTTACAGGGATACGGTGAAGGTGATACTGCGTCTCACCGTCCGGTGTCCCACTCCCCGATGTCCCTTCACCCGGGTGGATTGCTCCACCCACAGGAACTGGATCCGAAAATGATGACTGTGTTCTGGCCACCTGGATGACAGATCCCCAAGGACTAGTGGATAAGACACCTTCTGATTTCTCACACAACCCACCCCCAAATTTGATTGGACAAACCCACTTCAAAGAAATCCCATCTTTTCCCAATTCTTCCCTTTTCAATGGCCAGTCTTATCTTGATTATCATCTTTAGATCAGATTCAAAACACACCTCTACTTGAGATTTGTCCGTAGTAGGTCATGATGTCAGTGCATGGTTAAATATTAGTATTGAAAATATAATTCATTGCTAGTAATAACTGGCCTAATGCCTTTATCTTTAAGAATGGTTGCACATTGTCCTGCTGATGTATTTTAGCAAATAGAGAAGGTCTGCATAAACAGGATTTCCTTTGAACTAGAGATTACAATCTCCATTCCACAGACTCCTGTCACTCAAAAAAGACCCAATTATTCTGGCCACATACAACCTCTGATGACCTGGAAAAACACTTGACCGTCCTATCCTGACCTCGGGCCTCATGTTTATTACCACCAAACAAATGACTAATCCACCTTAAAGGTTTGAATACAAAGGGCAAGATAACATCTGTTGCCTTGCAAGGACTGTAGACCATACCCTCTTTGTACAACCTTCTAACTAGGTAACTAATTCTCTTCTCCATCAAGAATGTTCCTGCTTCTTAGAATGCATGTGTAACAGCTAATTGTGGAGAAAAGCACCCATTGTGTGGATTTGTGCTTGAGTTGCATTTGCAGTTTTAATAGTGTATCTTTCTATGTGCGTGAAGATCTAATATGTATATATTCTAAATTAATATAATACTAAAAGTAACATCCCAGTTTGCGGCCATCCCCATCATCAATATGGTGTGCACAACATGAATCCCTGGTAATAAAGGGGCCCCGTCCTTGACCACCGCTACATTCCCCCCTTTAGTTAATACTTTAACTATCAAATCCCAATCATTTTCTTGGGGAACATCTCTACAACCATATCCCACCCCGGTCTCAATATGGGCATATTCCTCCGCTGAAACAATGCAACTCGTCCCCCCACTATTTCCGCAATCCTCCCGCTGAGCCACACAAGCATGTCAATTTGGTGGAGGAAGCAAAACAGCTTCAGTTTGAGTACCTTTATGGGATGAAGTAGTGGTGGCCCTAGACTCGGACAGGGTTACTATCATCATAAACATACCTATTAGTACCTGGGCAGAGCAACAACATAGGAAGAATTGGCAGGAACAAAAAAGAATAAGTAAAAAGACAAAAATAGGCATCAGAATCTTTTCATTAAAGTTCAACCAGGGAGGTACCAATGAAAATAAATCAATCCATGAGACGTTGGTGATTGCTGTGACACCTCAGGGAACCTGGCGACTTTGGACTAAATGGAAGCTGCGTCCGCCATTACTGGTTCCTTCACGTACAACGAAGCGCAGAGTACGTGTCTAGTCTTTTTCTACGCATTCCGACGCCCGTATATAAGCCACTCACTTCCGGGGTCGGATGCGTTGCAACTAACAGTTTTTCCTGATTGCCTGCGCTGCCGTACTCCTTGCACTTCGCTCCTCAGTGTTTTGCTCTCTTACTCGCCTCGTTTCCTCCCGGCCTTCCTCCTTGTTTTTCCATCTTAACCTCTCGCCTCCTATTCTTTGACCCTTCTCTTTCTACCTTCCGCTCCCATCTTCCTCCTGTCCCTTCCTCCCGTCTTGTGTTATTTTCCCTCTGTCTTGCTTTCTTTTCTTTACTTTCCTCCCCGTCTTTACCTTAGCCGTTCCTGTGTATCGACCACCTTCTGTTCAACGGACTGCCTTGCCTCACCCTCATTGGCGTTTATTCTTGTAATTCCTGTGTACCGACTCCTGCCTGCCTAACGGATTGCCTGCCTTTTCCTGAACTGTATTGTTGCTACCCAGATTTTCTACTGGACCTACACCCAGGTTAACCATCTCTGGACATTCCTCATCCACTCATCTCTTCAACTGAAGCATTCCTTTCTGGTTTTTTTTATGCCTCTGGCTTTTTCCCCACTGCTTAACGGCTGAGGAGGGTAGCCACAGTTCACCCACTGGGTGTCACTGTGGCGTCCTTTCACGGTCGTCCTTATCTGCAAAAAAAAAAGGGAAAGACTCGAACACAAGATAACCCGAAGCTTGCATTACATCGGAAAATCAGAGGTGAGGAGGAAGGGGAGGACAGGGGATCAGACTCTTCACAAGCAGAAGAGGATATAACAGATTTATCTGACAGATTGCAACGCCCGCAAATCATTATGGCCACTCCGCAACAGGTGCAGGAGTTCGTAGCAGCTGTCCAGAACTTGAACCTAGAAGTTCAAAACCTTAAAGGCGCTAATGCCGCTTTACAGCAGAGAGTTGCTGAACGAGACCCACCTACCACGGATCTCCCTCCATTACCCTTAGTCTCAGGGAAGTTTGATGGGACGCCCAAGAATTTGAAGGAGTTCTTGGATGCTTGTAACCTACATTTTTCATTCCGTTCCCATACATTTTCTTCGGGACATGCTAAGGTCGGGTTCATGATTACTCACATGTCAGGCAATGCACTGGCCTGGGCTACCCCGCTGGTCAACAGAGCAGATCCCGTGTTACAAGCCGTGTTACAAGACTACGAAGCATTCAAGACATTGATGAAACAGACCTTCCTACGTACTGGGAGTACGTATTTGGCCTCCGAGGACCTGTTGGACATCAGACAAGGGAACTCCGACCTAATGTCCTACATCACGTTGTTCAAACAAATAGCCGCAGAGGCGGGCTGGCAAGAACAGGCACAAAACGCCATATTCCAGAGAGGTCTGCGAGAAGAATTAAAGGACGAACTAGCACGCATAGAAAGACCTCTCACCTTCACAGATCTCATCACAGCCTCATTGCGGATAGATTTCCGATTAACCGAACGACGAGCAGAGCGTCGAAAGACAAAGATTGGGATCCCTATACCTCCTGTTTCCCTCCCTCTGACATCGCCTTCCTCGACACGCTCTACGTGAGAAGAACCTATGCAGATAGGTACTACCCGCGCCCCTCTCACGGTTGAAGAACGCAGAAGAAGGCGAGAAGGAAGTCTGTGTATGTACTGTGGATCTTCGACTCATTCACTTCGAGACTGCCCAGATGTACCCCCGGGACGCTCGGGAAACGGGTACCCTCGGTAAGTTTGGGGACTCACTACCGAGGGAATAGTCCTAGTCCCTTTGTGACCCTTTCAATCACTACCTTGGAAGGTAGTAACGATGATCGACTCATGGTGATGGCAGTTACCCTACTTATCGGCAAGACCTCTATTCAGACCCAGGCTCTCCTGGATTGTGGGGCCGCAGGAAATTTCATAGACACTCAGTGGGCCGAAAGCTACGGACTTATCCGAGTAGCCAAGACCGAAGATCAGAAGGTAGAGGGTGTTGACGGAGAACCTTTAAGCTCATGCCTGATTACTCATTCCACAGAGATCCTCACACTGTGCATTATGGAACATTCTGAACGTCTATCCTTTGACATTATCCGAGCAGCACACATCCCTCTCATCCTGGGCATAGGTTGGCTTCGTCGACACAACCCTTCTATATATTGGACCAGAAACCTTTTAAGCTTCCACTCAACCTTCTGTAAAAAGAACTGTCTGCCCAAACCTACCTTTACTACTATCCAAACCGCCAACGGTATAGAATCGAAGACAATACATTGTTTACCCTCCTTTCTCAAGGAATACACTGATGTAGTGACAGAGAAGATACCTCTTGAACTTCCTCCTCACAGACCTGAAGATTGCAGGATCGATCTACATCCTGGGGCTTTGGTCCCCTTTTGTCGGATGTTTTCTTTGACACTTCAAGAAAGAAGATATCTGCGAGAATATCTAGATAAGAATCTGGCCAATGACTTGATTAGGCCTTCTAGATCTCCTGCAGGGGCCTCTTTATTCTTCATCCCCAAGAAAGACACACTGGAACTGCGTCCGTGTATCAATTACAGGGGACTAAACAAGGTAACTACAAAGGACAGATATCCCATGCCTCTCATCTCAGAAATCATTCACGCCGTTCAGTCGGCCACAATATTTACCAAACTAGATCTACGGAACGCTTATCATCTGCTTTGTATCCATTCTGGGGATGAGTGGAAGACTGCGTTTAGGACCCCCTTTGGACTTTATGAATATCAAGTAATGCCATTTGGCCTTGTCAATGCTCCTTCCATTTTTCAACGCTTCATGGACAGACTCTTTTCTGATCTCTTGGGTCACTCAGTAATCATTTACTTAGATGATATCCTTGTTTTCTCTCGCACCCAAGAAGAACATTTTACCCACGTCCTGGAGGTATTTCACAGATTGCAAGAAAACCATCTCTCGGTCAAACTTGAAAAATGTGTCTTTTCGGCTAAGTCCATTTCCTACTTAGGTTACATCCTTTCCTCTGAGGGCATTGCCATGGACCCTCAAAAGGTCAATTCCATCCTTGACTGGCCGTCCCCTAAGACGGTTAAGGACATCCAGAGATTTCTTGGCCTTTCTAACTTCTATCGAAAATTCATCCCAAATTTCTCCCTACAGGTACTTCCTATGACCACTCTTCTGAAGAAATCCTTCTCTCCATTTCAATTGTCTCCTCAGGCGGAGAAGAGTTTTCAACAGCTAAAACGGACCTTTTCTTCGGCTCCTGTCTTAAGACAACCCGATCAGCACAGCCCTTTCATCGTGGAAACTGACGCCTCTTCAGCAGCTGTAGGAGCGGTCTTACTACAAGAACATCATAGTAAGGAACACCCGGTGTCCTATTTTTCCAAAACCCTAAACATCAGTCAACGTAATTACTCTGTTATAGAGCGAGAGTTACTCGCCATGAAATTAGCCTGTGCTGAATGGCGTCACCTCCTCCAAGGTGGGGAACATCCTTTTACCCTTCATAGAGATCACAAAAATCTGCAAGTTTTACGTCAATTTGAGTGCTATAATACCAGGCAGGCGAGATGGGCACATTTCTTCACCCAGTTTGACTTCGAGATCACCTATATCCCGGGCGAACAAAACCTGGTAGCTGATGCCCTGTCCCGGCGCAGCGACTATCTGTCTGAATCGGAATCCACGACGGAGTTGATGTTTCCTAGGTCCCAAAGAATTGGAGTTATTTCTACCTTTTTACAACGAGTCAGGGACGATTCAGGAGGAAGATTCGAGGACGAAATGCATGACAACCTGACGGAGTACGTCATTAAAGACGGACTTTATCTAGTAAACGACAAATTGTACTTACCCACGCCAGCTTTGAGGAAGACAGCGTTATCCTGGTGTCATGACTCAAAGTTTGCCGGACATCGTGGTATTCGTTGTACTCAGGATTTTCTAGTACGACACTTCTTTTGGCCCAACATGAGGGAAGATACCAAACAATATGTCCAGTCTTGTACCACCGGCCTTTGCAACAAATCCACCTCGCAACGACCACTGGGATTTTTGGAACCCTGTGCCATTCCTACTGGGCCTTGGTCCACTGTATCTACTGATTTCATCGTTGATTTACCAGAGTCACAAGGTTGTACCTGTATCATGGTAGTGATTGATTCTTTCACAAAGTTGGCGCATTTCTCACCCTTACCCAAAGTACCTTCTGCCTCCAGTATGGCAGAAATATTCTTGAAAGACATATTCAGGTTACACGGTCTACCTATTAAGATCATTTCGGACCGAGGCAGCCAGTATACATCCCATTTCTGGTCCGCTCTCTGTAAAGGCTTGGGTATAGAGAGAGCTCTCACCTCGAGATTCCATCCACAATCCAACGGACAGACGGAACGCCTTAACAGTACATTAGAGCAGTATCTCCGGTGTTTCGTTAACCAACAGCAAGACAATTGGGTCCAGTTACTTCCTATGGCCGAATTTTCTAACAATCACGCCAAACACTCCGCCCTCGGAATTAGTCCTTTTTTCTGTACATATGGTTACCATCCCCGCACCGTACTTCCATTAGTTCGCATAGAGAGCTCAGTTCCTTCGGCCAAAGCCTCATTGACGACCATCCGGGAGGCTCATAACCAGGCTAGGCTGGGATTGAAGGAAGCCCAAGAAAGAAACAGGACCCAAGCGGATAAACACCGCAGACCAGTTCCAGAATGGGGGGTCGGTTCTAAGGTACTCCTGTCGACCAAATTCCTACCACGTTGGGTACGTCCCTCAAAACTGTCCCCTAGATATATTGGGCCCTACAAGATCACTCGAGTCATAAACCCTGTGGCCTTTCGTCTACAGCTACCATCAAGCTTATGCCGAGTTCATCCGGTGTTTCACACTTCTCAACTAAAGTCCTTTTTTGAAGATAGATGGACCCGTAAGACAAGCAGCAACTCTGTACCCAAAGACGCTTCTAAAGATGTCTATGAGGTGGCCCAGATATGTGACTCCCGGTATCATAGAGGACGCTTAGAATACCTGATTCGTTGGAAAGGATACCCTATTTCAGAAAACACCTGGGAACCTAGATCTCATTTGAATACCCCCTTACTGTTGTACAAGTTCCATCGTAATAATCCGAGCAAGCCAGGAGGAGTGGACATTAGGAGGAGGCATACTGTCACACCTCAGGGAACCTGGCGACTTTGGACTAAATGGAAGCTGCGTCCGCCATTACTGGTTCCTTCACGTACAACGAAGCACAGAGTACGAGTATAGTCTTTCTCTACGCATTCCGACGCCCGTATATAAGCCACTCACTTCCAGGGTCGGATGCGTTGCAACTAACAGTTTTTCCTGATCGCCTGCGCTGCCGTACTCCTTGCACTTCGCTCCTCAGTGTTTTGCTCTCTTACTCACCTCGTTTCCTCCCGGCCTTCCTCCTTGTTTTTCCATCTTAACCTCTCGCCTCCTATTCTTTGACCCTCCTCTTTCTACCTTCCGCTCCCATCTTCCTCCTGTCCCTTCCTCCCGTCTTGTGTTATTTTCCCTCTGTCTTGCTTTCTTTTCTTTACTTTCCTCCCCGTCTTTACCTTAGCCTTTCCTGTGTATCGACCACCTTCTGTTCAACGGACTGCCTTGCCTCACCCTCATTGGCGTTTATTCTTGTAATTCCTGTGTACCGACTCCTGCCTGCCTAACGGATTGCCTGCCTTTTCCTGAACTGTATTGTTGCTACCCAGATTTTCTACTGGACCTACACCCAGGTTAACCATCTCTGGACATTCCTCATCCACTCATCTCTTCAACTGAAGCATTCCTTTCTGGGGTTTTTTATGCCTCTGGCTTTTTCCCCACTGCTTAACGGCTGAGGAGGGTAGCCACAGTTCCCCCACTGGGTGTCACTGTGGCATCCTTTCACGGTCGTCCTTATCTGCAAAAAAAAAAGGGAAAGACTCGAACACAAGATAACCCGAAGCTTGCATTACATCGGAAAATCAGAGGTGAGGAGGAAGGGGAGGACAGGGGATCAGACTCTTCACAAGCAGAAGAGGATATAACAGATTTATCTGACAGATTGCAACGCCCGCAAATCATTATGGCCACTCCGCAACAGGTGCAGGAGTTAGTAGCAGCTGTCCAGATCTTGAACCTAGAAGTTCAAAACCTTAAAGGCGCTAATGCCGCTTTACAGCAGAGAGTTGCTGAACGAGACCCCACCTACCACGGATCTCCCTCCATTACCCTTAGTCTCAGGGAAGTTTGATGGGACGCCCAAGAATTTGAAGGAGTTCTTGGATGCTTGTAACCTACATTTTTCATTCCGTTCCCATACATTTTTTTTGGGACATGCTAAGGTCGGGTTCATGATTACTCACATGTCAGGCAATGCACTGGCCTGGGCTACCCCGCTGGTCAACAGAGCAGATCCCGTGTTACAAGACTACAAAGCATTCAAGACATTGATGAAACAGACCTTCCTACGTACTGAGAGTACGTATTTGGCCTCCGAGGACCTGTTGGACATCAGACAAGGGAACTCCGACCTAATGTCCTACATCACGTTGTTCAAACAAATAGCCGCAGAGGCGGGCTGGCAAGAACAGGCACAATACGCCATATTCCGGAGAGGTCTGCGAGAAGAATTAAAGGACGAACTAGCACGCATAGAAAGACCTCTCACCTTCACAGATCTCATCACAGCCACATTGCGGATAGATTTCCGATTAACCGAACGACGAGCAGAGCGTCGAAAGACAAAGATTGGGATCCGTATACCTCCTGTTTCCCTCCCTCTGACATCGCCTTCCTCGACACGCTCTATGCGAGAAGAACCTATGCAGATAGGTACTACCCGCGCCCCTCTCACAGTTGAAGAACGCAGAAGAAGGCGAGAAGGAAGTCTGTGTATGTACTGTGGATCTTCGACTCATTTACTTCGAGACTGCCCAGATGTACCCCAGGGACGCTCGGGAAACGGGCACCCTCGGTAAGTTTGGGGACTCACTACCGAGGGAATAGTCCTAGTCCCTTTGTGACCCTTTCAATCACTACCTTGGAAGGTAGTAACGATGATCGCTCATGGTGATGGCAGTTACCCTACTTATCGGCAAGACCTCTATTCAGACCCAGGCTCTCCTGGATTGTGGGGCCGCAGGAAATTTCATAGACACTCAGTGGGCCGAAAGCTACGGACTTATCCGAGTAGCCGAGACCGAAGATCAGAAGGTAGAGGGTGTTGACGGAGAACATTTAAGCTCAGGCCTGATTACTCATTCCACAGAGATCCTCACGGTGTGCATCATGGAACATTCTGAACGTCTATCCTTTGACATTATCCAAGCAGCACACTTCCCTCTCATCCTGGGCATTGGTTGGCTTTGTCGACACAACCCTTCTATAGATTGGACCAGAAACCTTTTAAGCTTCCACTCAACCTTCTGTAAAAAGAACTGTCTGCCCAAACCTACCTTTACTACTATCCAAACCGCCAACGGTATAGAATCGATGACAATACATTGTTTACCCTCCTTTCTCAAGGAATACACTGATGTAGTGACAGAGAAGATACCTCTTGAACTTCTTCCTCACAGACCTGAAGATTGCAGGATCGATCTACATCCTGGGGCTTTGGTCCCCTTTTGTCGGATGTTTTCTTTGACACTTCAAGAAAGAAGATATCTGCGAGAATATCTAGATAAGAATCTGGCCAATGACTTGATTAGGCCTTCTAGATCTCCTGCAGGGGCCTCTTTATTCTTCATCCCCAAGAAAGACACACTGGAACTGCGTCCGTGTATCAATTACAGGGGACTAAACAAGGTAACTACAAAGGACAGATATCCCATGCCTCTCATCTCAGAAATCATTCACGCCGTTCAGTCGGCCACAATATTTACCAAACTAGATCTACGGAACGCTTATCATCTGCTTTGTATCCATTCTGGGGATGAGTGGAAGACTGCGTTTAGGACCCCCTTTGGACTTTATGAATATCAAGTAATGCCATTTGGCCTTGTCAATGCTCCTTCCATTTTTCAACGCTTCATGGACAGACTCTTTTCTGATCTCTTGGGTCACTCAGTAATCATTTACTTAGATGATATACTTGTTTTCTCTCGCACCCAAGAAGAACATTTTACCCACGTCCTGGAGGTATTTCACAGATTGCAAGAAAACCATCTCTCGGTCAAACTTGAAAAATGTGTCTTTTCGGCTAAGTCCATTTCCTACTTAGGTTACATCCTTTCCTCTGAGGGCATTGCCATGGACCCTCAAAAGGTCAATTCCATCCTTGACTGGCCGTCCCCTAAGACGGTTAAGGACATCCAGAGATTTCTTGACCTTTCTAACTTCTATCGAAAATTCATCCCAAATTTCTCCCTACAGGTACTTCCTATGACCACTCTTCTGAAGAAATCCTTCTCTCCATTTCAATTGTCTCCTCAGGCGGAGAAGAGTTTTCAACAGCTAAAACGGACCTTTTCTTCGGCTCCTGTCTTAAGACAACCCGATCAGCACAGCCCTTTCATCGTGGAAACTGACGCCTCTTCTGCAGCTGTAGGAGCGGTCTTACTACAAGAACATCATGGTAAGGAACACCAGGTGTCCTATTTTTCCAAAACCCTAAACATCAGTCAACGTAATTACTCTGTTATAGAGCGAGAGTTACTCGCCATGAAATTAGCCTGTGCTGAATGGCGTCACCTCCTCCAAGGTGGGGAACATCCTTTTACCCTTCATAGAGATCACAAAAATCTGCAAGTTTTACGTCAATTTGAGTGCTATAATACCAGGCAGGCGAGATGGGCACATTTCTTCACCCAGTTTGACTTCGAGATCACCTATATCCCGGGCGAACAAAACCTGGTAGCTGATGCCCTGTCCCGGCGCAGCGACTATCTGTCTGGATCGGAATCCACGACGGAGTTGATGTTTCCTAGGTCCCAAAGAATTGGAGTTATTTCTACCTTTTTACAACGAGTCAGGGACGATTCAGGAGGAAGATTCGAGGACGAAATGCATGACAACCTGACGGAGTACGTCATTAAAGACGGACTTTATCTAGTAAACGACAAATTGTACTTACCCACGCCAGCTTTGAGGAAGACGGCGTTATCCTGGTGTCATGACTCAAAGTTTGCCGGACATCGTGGTATTCGTTGTACTCAGGATTTTCTAGTACGACACTTCTTTTGGCCCAACATGAGGGAAGATACCAAACAATATGTCCAGTCTTGTACCACCGGCCTTCGCAACAAATCCACCTCGCAACGACCTTTGGGATTTTTGGAACCCTGTGCCATTCCTACTGGGCCTTGGTCCAGTGTATCTACTGATTTCATCGTTGATTTACCAGAGTCACAAGGTTGTACCTGTATCATGGTAGTGATTGATTCTTTCACAAAGTTGGCGCATTTCTCACCCTTACCCAAAGTACCTTCTGCCTCCAGTATGGCAGAAATATTCTTGAAAGACATATTCAGGTTACACGGTCTACCTATTAAGATCATTTCGGACCGAGGCAGCCAGTATACATCCCATTTCTGGTCCGCTCTCTGTAAAGGCTTGGGTATAGAGAGAGCTCCCACCTCGGGATTCCATCCACAATCCAACGGACAGACGGAACGCCTTAACAGTACATTAGAGCAGTATCTCCGGTGTTTCGTTAAGCAACAGCAAGACAATTGGGTCCAGTTACTTCCTATGGCCGATTTTTCTTACAATCACGCCAAACACTCCGCCCTCGGAATTAGTCCTTTTTTTCTGTACATATGGTTACCATCCCCGCACCGTACTTCCATTAGTTCGCATAGAGAGCTCAGTTCCTTCGGCCAAAGCCTCATTGACGACCATCCGGGAGGCTCATAACCAGGCTAGGCTGGGATTGAAGGAAGCCCAAGAAAGAAACAGGACCCAAGCGGATAAACACCGCAGACCAGTTCCAGAATGGGGGGTCGGTTCTAAGGTACTCCTGTCGACCAAATTCCTACCACGTTGGGTACGTCCCTCAAAACTGTCCCCTAGATATATTGGGCCCTACAAGATCACTCGAGTCATAAACCCTGTGGCCTTTCGTCTACAGCTACCATCAAGCTTATGCCGAGTTCATCCGGTGTTTCACACTTCTCAACTAAAGTCCTTTTTTGAAGATAGATGGACCTGTAAAACAAGCAGCAACTCTGTACCCAAAGACCCTTCTAAAGATGTCTATGAGGTGGCCCAGATATGTGACTCCCGGTATCATAGAGGACGCTTAGAATACCTGATTCGTTGGAAAGGATATCCTATTTCAGAAAACACCTGGGAACCTAGATCTCATTTGAATACACCCTTACTGTTGTACAAGTTCCATCGTAATAATCCGAGCAAGTCAGGAGAAGTGGACATTAGGAGGGGGCATACTGTCACACCTCAGGGAACCTGGCGACTTTGGACTAAATGGAAGCTGCGTCCGCCATTACTGGTTCCTTCACGTACAACGAAGCACAGAGTACGAGTCTAGTCTTTTTCTACGCATTCCGACGCCCGTATATAAGCCACTCACTTCCGGGGTCGGATGCATTGCAACTAACAGTTTTTCCTGATCGCCTGCGCTGCCGTACTCCTTGCACTTCGCTCCTCAGTGTTTTGCTCTCTTACTCGCCTCGTTTCCTCCCGGCCTTCCTCCTTGTTTTTCCATCTTAACCTCTCGCCTCCTATTTTTGACCCTCCTCTTTCTACCTTCCGCTCCCATCTTCCTCCTGTCCCTTCCTCCCGTCTTGTGTTATTTTCCCTCTGTCTTGCTTTCTTTTCTTTACTTTCCTCCCCGTCTTTACCTTAGCCGTTCCTGTGTATCGACCACCTTCTGTTCAACGGACTGCCTTGCCTCACCCTCATTGGCGTTTATTCTTGTAATTCCTGTGTACCGACTCCTGCCTGCCTAACGGATTGCCTGCCTTTTCCTGAACTGTATTGTTGCTACCCAGATTTTCTACTGGACCTACACCCAGGTTAACCATCTCTGGACATTCCTCATCCACTCATCTCTTCAACTGAAGCATTCCTTTCTGGGGTTTTTTATGCCTCTGGCTTTTCCCCCACTGCTTAACGGCTGAGGAGGGTAGCCACAGTTCACCCACTGGGTGTCACTGTGGCGTCCTTTCACGGTCGTCCTTATCTGGCCAAAAAAAAGGGAAAGACTCGAACACAAGATAACCCGAAGCTTGCATTACATCGGAAAATCAGAGGTGAGGAGGAAGGGGAGGACAGGGGATCAGACTCTTCACAAGCAGAAGAGGATATAACAGATTTATCTGACAATTGCAGCCTCAGTTTTCATGATCACTTTCAGTTTAGGCAGAGCAGCAATAGTTCTGGTGAGCATTTGTCATTGGAGACACAAATGTACAGCAGGTACTCCCGATTGTCTGGCATACTCCACCCTCCATTGCTGTCAAGACGTCCAGTATGTACCCATGGTATTCCAACTAGTTATTTTTCAAATTCACTGTGGTACCTCTGGTTTCTGCACAGGAAATGTCCCAAACCAGGTCCATCCCACATCATCGCCCAGTGCAATCGCCTTTCCACCCACCCCCTTGTTGTGGCAGGCATTTCTGTAGTCTTAGTAATCACTGGCTGCTGGACGATCAAGTGTGTTGGACAGTCCACCACATATCCTACATTCCAGATAGAGTTCTAGTGGGCACATATGAGCGTTGTTACCTCAAGGAAAAAACAATGGACTTTAAAGTTGCATTTGTCAATCTTCACTGGTTGCACAAAACTAAAGTCAGCAGATGATAGCACTCTCAGTGATGGTATGGTCGTACAGACCTTGAGCAAGTCTGACCTATTAGTGCGATTCCCAGTAAATGTAAGGGGTCCCCTGCCCAGAGTAAAGATGATTGGGTCCTTCATGGGGCTAGTTGAGTTGTGGTCTGTTTCACGTCCAGGTCTTGTTGGTTCTACTTTAGCCATGACTCCAACTTCAGGGCCCAGTAGGTTGTGGACCTCTAGCAACTTTGAACTGTTCGGCCTGTTTTGTCTGCATTCGATGGGGGCTCATCCACTAGCAACAAGCTGGTTAGTGTCCCCGGCGGCTTTGGACCCCCCCCTTTTCTTTGTTGAATTCCTCTGTGTTTCCTTTGTCTGTTTTTGATCCAGCATGATTGATGTAGAGTTTAAGGGTTATGTCAATTCCTTTTGCCCTTTGTTTAGACCTTTTCTGCTTTTTACATGTTGTCTCATTTTTGCCATTTTCTCCATATGTCTTTCCTTCCGTGTTTTGTAAACTGACCAGTCGTTTACCTCATCTACTCCGTCCTGAGAGGTTGTTGCTGAGGGGATAATAATTGCCTCCTGCTCAGCCCCTTCTTGGGTTTGCTCTCTGATTGTTTCAAGCGCAGTCCCTTCAGTACTAGTTTCTGGTGTCTCATTGTTTAGGGGATAGTTGGACATTTGGTCCAGCACTAGCCCCTGTTTTTTCACCTGCTCAAGGATCACCACGCATAATTTTAGCAAGATTTTTACCACAATGTGTAACACTCCGTCGGCCGCCGAAATGCTATTGCTGGTGTTCAAGTTGTTTGACTCCCTCATCTCATCAAATAATGCCTCTTCGTAATCCTCTGGTTCCTTCACTGTCTCAGGTTGAGCGATATTTACAGCCTCTGAGAGATTAAGTGGACGGGATGGGTATTACCTGTTTTTCTCCTCAGTGTGCCTCCTGGCAGGTCAACTGAAGGTTTCTCACACTGTCCAGGAAAATGAAATCTAGGTGTACTCCATTGTACTGTTTTTTATGCTGAAATGTCAGGCCTTTTCTCCCACTATCCAAGAAAATCAAATCCAGGTGTACTCCATGGCACAGTTTTTTAATGCTGAAATGTTAGGCCTTTTCTCCCACTATCTGGGAAAATCAAATCCGGGTGTACTCCATTGCACTGTTTTTTATGATGAAATTGTTGAAATGTTAGGCCTTTTCTCCCACTATCTAGGAAAATCAGGTCTTGATGTACTTCACTGCACTTTTTTTATGCTGAACTGTTAGGCCTTTTCACCCACTATCCAGGAAAATGAAATCTGGGTGTACTCCATTGCACTGTTATTTATGCTGAAATGTCAGGCCTTTTCTCCTGCTAGCCAGGAAAATCAAATCTAGGTGTACTCCATTGCACTGTTTTTTCATCCTGAAATGTCAGGACTTTTCTCCCACTATCAAGGAAAATCGAATCTAGCTGTACTCCATTGCGCTGTTATTTATGCTGAAATGTCAGGCCTTTTCTTCCACTATCCAGGAAAATCAAATCTGGGTGTACTCCATTGCACTGTTTTATATGCTAAAATGTTAGCCCTTTTCTCCCACTTCTCAGGAGGGTCAGATCTGGGTCTGCTCTCATTCACTGATGTGCTCTGCGAGCTTGGGTCCTAAAACTTGGGTCCTAGAACTCTGATTTCCCCCCACGTCCCAACTGGGAAATTTCATTGGGCGCATCAAATTCACTGCTGCCCCTGAAATTCAGCCAAGAGCCCTCCCATATACTCCCAGACTCCAAGATAGTCTAGCCAAAGAGAAGGACACCAAAGATCCAACACCATAAATGTATCCTGGGCCCATACACCTAACCTCTGACCCCCACAACCCAACCCCCAAAATACCCCAGACCACAACTGCTAACCGCCAAACAATAACTAACCTAAGGACACCCTTAGCAAAAACCGGAAGCTGTTGCCGGTAACTGGCAACCAGAACCAAAACCAAAAATGTAAATAAAGCACAAATTCTTAACTTACACAACAAAGGACAGCAACATGTCACGTCACAGAACAGCATGGCGTGAAAGAAAAACTGGAGAAGAAACAAATCAAAATTTACTACACCACACCACATCCTCAACACCTGAAATAATCAAGACGACGGAACATACTCCTACAAAAACAACCGAAAACAGAACAAATTCCAAGAGAAGGGAAACATCACTATACCTAACACTGTGGGCCTCATTACAACCCAGGCAGTAAGGGGTTAACGGCGCCGTAAAAGGTGGCGGCGCCGTTAACCCCTTACCGCCTAATTATGAGGTCCCTTTGCGGGTCCCTACCTTAACGGCTGGTTTTACCAGCTGTTAAGGATTGGACCCGAAAGGGACCTTGGAGGTAATTATGGTACCGCAATTTGCGGTACTTTAACTACCGCCTTCCCCATTTCCATTGAGGCCTATGGGGGCAAAAATGGGAATGGGGAAAGGCCAATGGTGAATGGGGAATTACCGCCCCGCCAACCTTGGAATGGGGCGGTAATTCCGCCATTCACCATGGCAGAATCGGTAAAATACTGGCGGTAACCATGGCGCTACTGGCGCCATGGTTACCGCATGGGTCGTAATGATGCCCCTTATCTTGCGACAGGCCAAAAACCAGAACAACCCAACACCACCTACAATGCCATACGTCACAGCAAGACACCAGGACGGCACAGAAAAGGAACAGAAGCAACAAGTAGGAACAGAACAGAAAACAACGTCCTTACTCCATACATCATCAAAACCTCAGGACACGCACACCAGCCACAACAAAATACATAAGAGGAACTGGAAGAAACCAGCAACTCAACACTCAATTTTGCGGACTTACTCATCAATGAAACTGACCCCACTGTACAAACCAGACAACCTAAGACCAACGTGGAAACCGACCTACGGGACGGAACCATTAAAAACAACAAAACAAAAACAGACTTATACAATCCACTGCAATCTAATAAACGGAAGATCTGTGTCCAAATACACCTCAGAGATCTACGGCCTGCTCTGCGATGGTTGAATCAACATCCTATTCATCACAGAAACCCTGTTGGATGACAACTACAAGATTACACTCCACAACTGCCTGCCAGACAACTTCAAATCCACACAGGAAAGAAAAAGAGGAGGAGGACTCACAATAACCTACAAGGAGCACATGAAAATAAAAACAGACGACCCACTAAACATCAGAGGCTACGAATCCCTCATCCTTCGCCTGACAGTGAACTCCAAAATGAACCTCACATTCATATTGATCTACAGACCACAGACCTACAATGCCACCTTCATCATCACTAATTCTTCACCAAAACTGCACTGATCCTGCAACTGGGCCACTCTCGCCGACCTCGGTCCTGGACCCAGTCACTCTTCACTTGCACTGCCTCCCTGGCAACCCCTGCACTGCGGGACTGTCTCTGTATCACTACAGCCCCCCCACCCCCTCCCCAGCACTTGTCTGCACTTACCTTGCACTTGCCACCAGCTGGCCCTATTTATTTATTATTTTATTTCTATTCTACTATTTGTATTGCACTCCCCCCTCCCCCTTCCCCTTGCATTTTTCCCTTCCCCCTACCCCTGCACTTGCGCGGTCTGAATGACACCTGGCCTAGTAGGATCGTTGTCTGTCTTCCCTTTGTTCCCCCCCTCCCTGCCTCGTCGCGCCTTGAAACACTTGTGTATAGGCGCGTTACAAATGCCATATCATATCATCATATCAACACCTTCATAGAAGCAATTGCAAACCTGGCCATCAAACATGAACCCCTAATCATCTTCAGAGACTTCAACATATGGCTCGATGAACAGAACGCAAACTCAGAAAAATCACAAATCGAGCAACTTGAAACAATGAAACTACGCCAGATGGTAAAAGGAGCAACACACAGAGCAGGACACACGCTCAACGCAATCGTCGCCAACAAAAAACTCATCACGATCGCACCACCAATACAGATCTCTGGAGCGACAACCTCATCATTCCCTTCATAATCAAAATACCAACAAAAACACGGGTTAAGCCCAAAAAACTTCCCACAGTCTTGAAAAGAAATTGGAAAACCATCAAAGGTAGTAATTTAATAGAACAACTGGAACTCACAAAACCACCAACCAACAGCCTGGACAAAGCAGACCTGAATGAAAAAACTGACCTAATCCAGAAATGGATCACAGAAACAAATGACAGTATCTGCCCGGAAAAAAACGTTCAAAGCAACACGCAAGCAGGCAACGGCAAGAAGGTTTACGCCCTTCCCCAATGCTATGCAAAGAACCAACAAGAAGCTTGAAATATAATGGAGGAAAAATTATGACCAGACCAAGAAATCAGAATACCAACGACAAATCCGAGCACACAATACGGAAATTCGCAAAGCCAAAAAGAATTAGTACGAAAACTGAATCAACAAAGCCACCAACACCCAAAGGGAACTGTTTAAGCATCATAAACGAAATAAGGAACCCACCTGGATGTAACAACACACCGGTACCTTCTCAAAAACTCTGCGATGATCACTTCAAAAATAAAATCACTGACATTCATCGGATCATCTTAAAGGGATAGTCCAGTAAAAAAATGTATTTTTAAAATAGATAGGCAACATAAAAAAAAATAATACTAGCACTTTTTTTAAAAAAAACTTCCTATGTAAAATTTTGAGCTATTCAAGCTCTAAATTCGCAAAAGCAAGCACATGGGCGCATCCATTTTGTGAAATGGATGCCCGCCTGTGCTGGCTTTTGCTTTTGCAGCACTAATGAAGGAAAAGCCAGCCAGCTGTAGTAAACAAAAGCTACCGCTGGGTGGCTTTTCCTTCATTGGTGCTTTACGCTGGAGGACGGGGACCGGAGACCAGAGCAGGAAAGCTGCAGCTGAATCTCAGTAAGTGCTATTTATTTTTAAAATGAAATAAGCACTAGCTGCAGTTTTTTTTCTAAGTTTTCCGGGATGGAGGAGCCCGGAAAACTTAGAAATAAAACCGCAGCTTTAAAAACGTTGTATTTATGTTTGCGGTCGCTTTTGAAGCGACCGCAAACATAAATACAACGTTGTGTTTGAAAACGCTGGGGTTTTTCTTTCCAAGTCTCTCAGGCTCCTCCGGCTCAGAGGAGCCTGAGAAACTCGGAAAGAAAAACCGCAGCGTTTTCAAACACAACCGCGTTGTGTTTCTGCCTGCTGTGGCTATCACTTTGGGTCTCCGGTGCTCCCCCAGGGGAGCACCGGAGACCCAAAGTGAAAGCCAAGGCAGGCAGAAACACAACACGGTTGCATTTACATGCCGCAGTGTTTCTGCCTACAGCTGATTTCCCATTTGAGGCTCTCGGGCTCCCCACGGGGGGCCCGAGAGCCCCAAATGGGAAATGCTAAATGCTGCAGTGTTTCTGCCTAAATTTGATTTCCCATTTGGGGCTCTCGGGCTCCCCACGGGGGCCCGAGAGCCCCAAATGGGAAATGCTAAATGCTGCAGTGTTTCTGCCTAAATCTTTCTTCCCATTTGGGGCTCTCGGACCCCCCGTGGCGAGCTCGAGAGCCCCAAATGGGAAAGCAGATTTAGGCAGAAACACAACCGCGTTGTGTTTCTGCCTGCCTTGGCTTTCACTTTGGGTCTCCGGTGCTCCCCTGGGGGAGCACCGGAGACCCAAAGTGATAGCCCCAGCAAGCAGAAACACAACGCGGTTGTGTTTGAAAACGCTGCGGTTTTTCTTTCCGAGTTTCTCAGGCTCCTCCGCGCCGGAGGAGCCTGAGAAACTTGGAAAGGAAAACCGCAGCGTTTTCAAACACAACGTTGTATTTATGTTTGCGGTCGCTTGAAAAGCATCCGCAAATATGAATACGTTTTTAAAGCTGCGGTTTTATTTCTAAGTTTTCCGGGCTCCTCCAGCCCAGAAAACGTAGAAAAAAAACTGCAGCTAGTGCTTATTTTTTAAAAAAAATAAATAGCACTTACCGAGATTCAGCTGCAGCTTTCCTGCTCTGGTCTCCGGTCCCCGTCCTCCGCGTACAGCACCAATGAAGGAAAAGCCACCCAGCGGTAGCTTTTGTTTACTACAGCTGGCTGGCTTTTCCTTCATTAGTGTCGCAAAAGCAAAAGCCAGCACAGGCGGGCATCCATTTCACAAAATGGATGCCCCATGTGCTTCCTTTTGCGAATTTTGAGCTTGAATAGCTCAAAATTTTACATAGGAAGTTTTTTTTAAAAAAAGTGCTAGTATTATTTTTTTAATGTTGCCTATCTATTTTTTAAAAAAAATGTTTACTGGACTATCCCTTTAAGCAGACCAACAAATCTGAACAGACTAAATACTCTGCCAACATTGGAACTACACAACAAACTCCGAAGCTTTGCCCAACTATCAGTAGAGACAAACTGGTAAAAAAATCTCATCCTGTAGCATGGAAAGCATTTATCTCTAGATGGTGTGACCTACAGAACTATCAAATCTCACCTTGTAGCATGAACACCGTTTAACTTGCGACTCTTCGAGCATGTACTAAAGAAGGGGGAGATACCAGATTCTTGGAAAAAAGCGATTATAGTACCGATCTACAAGAAAGAAAACAGAACAGACCCAAACAACTATCGACCGATCGCTCTGCTGGATGTGCTCGGAAAACCTTCTGCAGCCATATTACTGAAACACCTGCAGGCATGGCTCACCAAAATGGGAAAAAGAGATCCTCGGCAAGCTGGCTTTACCATGGGAGTAGGAACAGATCCTAATCTGATCTTGATCAACCTCCTAAAAATGAAGGCAATTAAAAAAGATACTGAAATGTATGTGGCCTTCATAGAACATAAAAAAGGCATTTGACAGTGTTGAGAGGCAACTCTTATGGAACAAGATGGCAAATTGGGAGCAATTAAGGCTCTTTACACAAACACCAAAATCCAGGTAAGAGTGAGTTGCGATGGATTGCTACCAAGAGAAATTCCCACCCAGAGAAGGCTAAAGCAGGGCTGCCCCTTAGCTCAGACGCTGTTTAACCTTTTACTTTCTGATCTATATGAAGACCTAAATGAAGTCAGGACATTTCCACCTTGAATCAATGGGCTTCCCTTAGCATGGTCTCTCTATGCCGACAACCTACTCCTGATGGATGTCACTGATAGGCTTACAGAGGAGACTGGCCAGTCTGCAGAAGTATGTCCTCAAAAACAGCCTGCAAATTAACAAGGGAAAAACCAACATTGTGGTTCTGAAAGAAATGAGGGGAAAATCGAAGAAACCTTTTAGATGGTCCTTGAACCAACTCGAACTTCCTTTGGTAAAGGAAATGGTCAACTTGGGGGTCTCCATAAGCTCAAGTATTGAGGACAAGCCCAGACAGCTGGAACTGAGGACTCGTGTCAATGTCCTAGCATCTCAGGGCGCAATAATTCATCAAAAATATGGCAAGTTCTCGTTACGGACGATTCTGGACTTCTATAAGATGAAAGTCATGCCAATAATCACATATGGAGCGGAAGCGTTGCTATGACTCCCTTGGAAAATGTGGAATGTACTGGAAGGCTTATTCTGGAGACGGGCTGTAAGGCTACCAAGAAGAACCCCAATAACAGCTATAAGGCATGAAATGGCCTTGATTTCTATTCATGGAATGGTAGTATGGAAAACACGGGCCTTTTATAGAAAATGCATCATGCGTGATACCCCAGACCCGTATTTGATACTAAAGCATCATGATTCCTCTGAAGATTTACCATTAAAGGCCTGGAAAGAAAAGGGAGTGCAAGGATATTATGGGCAATTCAGGAATTACAGAAAATACTTTGATTACCAACCCGAATCTAGCAAAGCGAAAGCTGTGGCAGCAGGATTGGATCCGAACAAAACAAGCAAAACGCAAGCATAACCTCTGGCTCGAATGAAACCATTCAATCATCCTCCAAAGTATTGAACAACATTTCCGAACGTGCAACATGGAAATGTCCTTCTGAAATTCCGTCTGAGCATTCTACCCACGCGGGAACCACTGGGAATATTTGCTACTACAGCCGCGGATATCAGCTGCAGATTCTGCAAAGTCAAGGAGCAACAAGAAACTCTGAAACATTTGGCCACAACCTGCGCAAGGCTCACGGCCCAAAGAACGAACTATTTGGGCAAGATCATAACGACTAAAATGTCGTATTCTATGGAGGAGTGGTGGAGGACAGTCTGTATGGGTGAAGACGTCAGACTAACCTGCGCGATATCAAACTTTATGAAAGAAGTCTTCCTTTTCACTCCAAATTCTACCAAATCGAACAAACACAGACCTTGAAGGAACCAGTAGTACTGCATGGACCAAATGGGGGACATCTCTTTCTTTCTACCTTCATCTTGACCCTGGCTGTACCTCAGTCACCAGCTCTCCTCTACTCCCTGACCACCTTTTTTGTATTCATGACAGTGTGGGACAGTTGTTTATATGTGACTAGGATGATTATCAAGGATAAAGGTTTTCTTTTGTACAAACCATAAATCTTAATTTTTTAAAAAAAGATGTTTGGTGTTGCGCCGCATCTGGATAGAATTGTGAAGGTAAACGTGCCTCACATCTGGAAAGGATTGTGGCATTTGGCCTTGAGCCATGTCTAGATAGGTTTGTGATGTTTGGCCTTTCACCACATCTGGACAGAGTTGTGAGGATGATCATGCGTCACATCTGGATAGGAATGTGAAGGTAAACGTGCCTCACATCTGGATAGGATTGTGGCATTTGGCCTTGAGCCATGTCTAGATAGGTTTGTGATGTTTGGCATTTCACCACATCTGGACAGATTTGTGAGGATGATCATGCGTCACATCTGGATAGGATCGTGAAGTTAAACGTGCCTCACATCTGGATAGGATTTGGGGCTTCGGCATTGCACCGCATCTAGATAGGATGGTGGGGTTTGGCCTTTCACCACATCTGGACAGCGTTGTGAGGATGATCATGCGTCACATCTGGATAGGATTGTGAAGGTAAACGTGCCTCACATCTGGATAGGATTGTGGCATTTGGCCTTGAGCCATGTCTAGATAGGTTTGTGATGTTTGCCCTTTCACCAGATCTGGACAGAGTTGTGAGGATGGTCATGCGTCACATCTGGATAGGATCGTGAAGGTAATCATGCCTCACATCTGGATAGGATTTGGGGCTTCGGCATTGCGCCGCATCTAGATAGGATGGTGGGGTTTGGCCTTGTGCCACATCTGCTCAGAATTGCAGAGGTGGTCATGCATCACATCTGGATAGGATTGTGCTGTTTGGCATTTCATTACACCTCTACAGGACTTTGGTGTTTGGCCTTGCGTCAGGGCCATCTTAAGCACTTTGGGGGCCCTGGGCATGGACATCTTTGGGGCCCCCTCCACCAAACCAAAGGAATGAAGGGATCAAGAATACTGGTCACGCATCCCCCCACCTCCACCCATCGCGCTCACAACCTATAGGTTGATATTCTGTCTCACAGCATAATGAGCATGTTTATTCCCTTTAGGTCCCCTTACCCTCTTCATTCTTGCTCTAATCAGAATGATAAACAAGTAGCATTTGAAGACCAAAATTAGCAGTATACAAAGAGGTTACTGTTCTAGTACATGCAGGATACTTTTTATCAATAACATCCAGGAAGGTAGATGTCGTATTAATGCAGGGCTGTATGTAAAAGGTACATGTAACCCATAATAGACAGAGAACTCACATTAGCTGCATCACAGAACGCAAATGTGCTCGTGCATGGATAGAGGAGACCAATTGAAAGGAAGGAGAAAGCATGAATAGTGGATGCAGATTAGAAACTACTAGGAAGATGTCTTTACCCAGACAGACTGAGATTAGAAGTGGGATATGGTTTTCTAATAGTGTTGCCATTAGATATCAAAGGAACAAATGCCTGTGGTGTGCGATATAAATATGCTCACTATTAAAGTAGAAGCAGCCCTATAGCCAGTTAAACAATGAATATGTCTTTTATGAAGATCATACCATGAGAAGAAAATCACTCCTGAAGGGCTGTCAATTTTGAAAGGTTTAGGGACTGGCAATATAAGACTAAATGTGATGCCCAGGATCACACACTGGTTAATGGCTGAAGGGGTGAAGCTGGAATTTGTGCCAACTCTGCAATTTCAATATTTAAACACTTTCTTTTCCAGTTCTTAACATGAACTAAAACAATTTCATTTTATAAAAACGAAATTGGAAAGTACACAAATCACATTACCAAACATTACAATTTTTTAACAAAATATTATAGAAGGGTATTATGCAAAATGGGAATGGTTCTAGCTTGATTCTCTCCGTCATCAAGGATAGTATATAAGTACCGACGTACCAATGTAATTTAACACATTTTATCTGGGTTTGTCTTTTGTATTTTAAAGCTTTAAATACTTCCAAAACAATGGCTTGTGACATTTTCATTTATAAACGTGCATAAAAACCTTTGACTTTTACCAAAAAGCAAACAGTTATTTTAATCAAACAAGCATACCTTAGAATATGCTTGCCTGAGGCCGGCAACATCTGGTTCGCTCTCTTCTGTCTACCAACCCTTCCACTCAATTGGCCTACATAAGAAGACAGATCAAGTAATGGGCTAATGCAAGAAGGCAAACCTCACAGAAGACATCAAAGTAATGTAAGATATATATTTGATGATTTGACCAGGATCACTTTATCGTCTGCTGGCAAATCCAGGATACACGCATGAACACTTTTGTTCCATAGTCTTGAATTTGGATGCTTATTCACCTCTTGGACTAACAGTTTATGCCACTGTTGGAGGCAATTGCCTAGGTTTTACAACAGCCCATCTTAACAAACCAATTTCTAGACCTTCACCATATGGAAGATATGTTAGTTTTTATAGCATTCACTATCTGGTGCAGGTACATTTGGTGATACCACCAGATTTTGTTCTGCAAAACCAAGTAAATATGTAGGCAATTTTATAAACTTCAGACATAGGAAAGGCTCAGCCAGCCTTGCTGGAATGTGATATTCTAATTTTGCATATGAACACATATCTCTGCAATGGGTGCTTCACACACTGAGCTAACTTCTGAAACATTGTAGAACTCAGTTTATCAATATGCATTCCACCATTGCCTATTGCACATGATCAACATAATTCTCACAGGAAGGAAAGAATGTTAGAGAGTTGTGCCGTAAGGAACACACAAACTATGTGTACACTATGTGTGTACCACAGTGAACACAGAAAGCAATACATGATGAATTGATCGAGGCAGAATGTTCTTGTCAAAACAGAAAGGCAATGAGTTTAGAGCCTCAGCAGCACCCCATAAAATATCCGGATGTGTGCTATTTAAGTTTGGTGAACAATGGAATCTTACTTCTTCAGATCAGGCAGCCTTGTGGGGCCCCCGTCCAAGGTGGGGGCCCAGGGCAAGTGCCCCTTTCGCCCTCCCATAAAAACGTCTCTGCCTTGCGTCACGTCCGGATAGGTTTGGGGTTTTGGCTTTTCGTCACACCTGGAAAGGGTCGTGGGGTTTAGACTTGCGTCACATCTGGATAGGGTTATGATGACTGGCCTTGCGCCGCGTCCAGACAGAATTGTGGGTGTTGACATGCGTCACATCTAAACAGTGATGTCACTGATCCTACTACAAATCTCACCTCTGCATAGACCTCTCAAACTCTAACCAAACACAACCATACCTGTAAAACCCAGCAAACCACACGCACTTCACTACAATGCAACAACAAAACAAACCACACATAGCCTCACACAACAGCACATGACGGCAACAAACCACACATAGCCTCACACAACAGCACATGACGGCTATCAACCGAAAAGTGCACCTAAGCTCAGCGAACGGTGTTAACCGAACTGATGCTGCCAACAGCACATCACAGCTTTCTTGCTCTTTTCCCGCTGAGTCCCACTAACCCATCCCACCCCCTTTCCTTTCAGACCCGCCAGAGCGCCAGGGAACCACTTTGGTGGTGATAATGCGCGGTATAAATATCCTTTAACATAACATTGAAACAGCTTGAAAGGTGGTTGGGAAATGGGCAGTTCCTCCAGTGGAGTGCATGAAATGACATGGACACTAGAGGGCGCTCGCCACTAAGCCTTGATGAAAAGCGCCGCATGCAAAATTGTAAAAAGAGGAAGAGGAGCAGTAGCAGAGGAAGGAAGCGCCTGGCCTTGCCCATGAGCCAGCCTCCCCCAGACCCCTGCCCTGCTGCCCCCCCCCCCCACAGTGATCCCAGGCTGGGGGTCCTGAATGCCCGTGCTCTGGGCTGAGGAGACCTGCCCACCCTCTCTCTTGCTGCCCCTCCCCTCTCTTCCTGCCCCTCCCCTCTCATCCTGTCCTCTGCCTCTCTTCCTCCCTCAGTCTAATCATCGTGTGCCTCTCTGTGTGCCCCTGGCATAGCTGCCTGCTGCTTCTGTACCCTGCTGCCTGCTGCTCCTGCTGCCTCTGCTGCAGGACCTGGCTGCACTTTCCCTGCTCTGCAGCTTGATGAGCTGCTCTTCCAGGGACCATCGAAGTCTCCCCAGAAAGACTCGCCAAGTAAGTCACCCCCAACCCCCCCTCCCCAGACCCCCGATGTACTTCAAATGTCCCGCGCGATTTCTGAGGGGTTTATATGCATTTTACCCAAATTAGTCATAACATTTTCACACACGCACCATTTGCGTAGTTCCCAACATGACACATTCCAATATGTAGGGGTTTATCCAGTCCTGGTTTTTTCCTTGCATTCTGGGACTTGTAGTCAGAGTTTTGTAATGGGAAAATCTGAACTACAAGTCCCAGAATGCAAAGAAAAAAACAGGACTGGATGAGCACCTACAATGTGTGCAAAATGCAAGTACTTGCCACAGTGCAGAAGCACGTGCCTGGAGTTGACATTTGAATGAAAAAGAAGCACGTGACGTGCTGCAGTTTTATTCTTACTGCAGCGCCCAGGTCAGTAGGGTGGGGGCGAGGGTGTACTGGGGGTTCATCCTTCTCATGTGCCTGTGTGGGGCATACGCTGGGGGGCTTGTGCTACCCCTACTTCCTTAGGGGGCGATGTAAGTGGGGCACTGACTCGTGTGGTCTATTTCCTTTTTCCATGTGCCCCTCTCCCTCCCGCACCCCCCCCCCCCAGGGACACCCATTATAATGCAAGGCTGCCCATCTGTGACATGAGACAGCTACAGGGCATCGCCCACCCACCATTTATGTTTATATAGCTCCATTAAAACGTTCCCATGGATAATCTGTAGCTCCTAGCAGATAAGGGGTGCATGTTGGTCTCCTATTTTATTTATTGAATATTTGTAAGGCGCCTATACAAAAAATGGTGTTTCAAGGCGCCACAAGACAAAAAAGAGGGGATGGGAAAAAGATTCCACAGCGATCCTACTAGGCCTTGTGACATTCAGAACGAGCAAGTGCTGAGCAAGAAGTGCTGGGGGTGGGGGGTGGGGGCGGAGTCCTGGTCTGCGCAAAAACAAGTGCTAAGTAGGGAAGGAAAAGGGAAAGAGGCAAAGTGCAAGTGCTAAGGGAAGGCCAGGGGCAAGCGCCAGGGAATGCAGGTAAGTGCAGGGAAGGGGGGACTGGGCTGGCAGGGGGCGCTGGAGGCGTGTAGTACTCAGTGGGAACCAGGCAACAAGTCAATGAGACAGAAGAAAGTGTTAGCAGGGGAAGGGAGAGTAAAGGAGGAGGAGAAAAGGAGGGTCTTGAGGAGCTTCCAGAACTTAACGAGATCTGGCTCAAGCCTGAGCGGGGTAGGGAGACCATTCCAGAGGGAGGCTCCTGCGGAGGACAGACATCTGCATCCCCTCCCCACCCCCCTGCTCTCTGCCTGGAGAAGCATCTGATTCGCAGAGAGCTGGAGCTAGCAGACCGAAGGGCTCTAGCGGGGAAGTATTTAGGGAAAGAGTTGGCTGTAGCGGGGTCTCCAGGCTCCAGAAAGCCTTGTGGATGATGCAGAGGGCCTTGAATTTGATCCTAGCAACAACTGGGTGCCAGTGGAGAGAAATTAGGGCTTGGAGAGATGCGGTCATATAGTGGCATAGATATGAAAATAGCACAGCGAGAAAAAGGAACTATTGGCTCACAAAAATGTGCATGCAGGGGTAGACTGGCCTACAGGCGTGCATGCAGGGGTAGACTGGCCTTCAGGTGTCCATGCAGGGGTGGACTGGCCTACAGGCATGCATGTGACGAATCAACTTCCGGGGCACCAGTGGTCCAGGGATGAATATAGGTTTATAAACCATCAATCCGCCCCACACCTCTAGTAGACAAGCAGGGATCCGAACAGATTGGAACACAAGTCAATTATAAACCTCCTTGTCCAATTTTGGTAACGTGGACGGAACGGTAGGCTTATCTCCGTAAGGTCATGGATCGTTGATTAGTTGCAACACAACAAAAATTATTTCCCATTGATAAAAGGTACTGTAAATCAAGGTTGTATCCAAATATCTACTTTATTATTATTACAACAACAAACAGTTCTAGCACACTCCAAAATACAACCCACTCTGTAAAAGAACACAGAGGACAGAAAGTTTCACGAAGGAAATGGTGGCACTCTGGATACTGACAGGAGGGTAAACAGTAAACCAATCAGTCTTAATTGTTCAAGGTTATTTGGTTTCAGCACCAAGGGAGCAAGGGGTCATACATTTCACTAGGGGCCTTCGGAGAAGGACCAGGGGGACAGAACCACAATGGACCTGGTGTTTCAGATGTTCTTGATGCTCGACAGCGTTGAGTCGGTTCGAGGACGCTTTTCAACTCCTTCAACAGATTTCAAGATGGGAGACAGCTGCAGGTATCAGGCAGCAGGCAGTTCGGAAAGCGATGCTGGACGGACGGCTGCAGGCTGGCCTACACGGCGGCTCAGGGTCATGAATCGTCTCTGTGCGGGTTGGCGGATCTGCAATGCTGGACGACGCACCTCGAATGGCTTGAGTGACTGCAGCGTGACAAGTCAGTGGTGCAGTGGGTCGTGGTTCGAGAGCTCGACTGCCTCACAAATGTCCTTAAAGATGGATGCTGGTTGGCTCTTGTGTGGCACACCTCCTAGCTTCTTCGCAGGGCTCATGGCTTTCTTTAAAGGCGGACGGCCCAAAGCTGAGGAGAGTGTTTTCATTCAACAGCCTTGTTCAGAGACTCTGTAAGTTTGCTGGCAGAAACTATCAGGGCATGCTGTGTGCTGGCTGGGTACCGGTTCTGGAGCTGCTGGAAGGGTCCTCTGAGTCGGGTACCCCCCTCTGGTCCCTAAGAGATGGTTAAGGGAGGGATCTTGCTTCCCTCTTGGAAATCCTGGCCTTCCTTCAGAGGCCGAAGATGTAAGGTACACTGTACCTTCAGCCAGGATCGAAATGAGTCCTCCTTCTTACTCATTTCAAAGTCACTGGATGATCTGCTAAGTGAGGGGTTCAGCTCTCTATTAAAGCCAAATGGGCTCCATTGATTGGTGCAGGCTAAGCCTACCTTAATGAACGAATCCTGGGTCCCCACCAACAATCTTCTGTTATGCGTGAGGTCAGAAACAGAGTGCTGTGCAACAGTAAAGGTAGAGGGGTGAAACATGTCACATCTTTCTGTCTGTTGTAGATCAAAGTGTCTCTCTGGTTAACAGGGCCCTCTGTGATCAAAGCGGAAGTCTATCTTGAAGTTTGTGACAAGAGCAGACTTCCTGTGTCCTTTAAATCACATACTTCTCCCTCTGAAAGGGGTCCGCTCTGCAGGGGTGCCTACAATACTAGTGGACCAAGACATGCCATTCACTGTCCTTCATACTGAGAGGTTTGAACTAGCTTCAAGTTGACACATTGCGTATCAAAGAGGTGTACGCCCTGCCTTCCTGTTGTCTGTCCTTTCACAGGCTTGCCTTAATTATTTCTCATTTAGTATGCAATGCCCCTAGCCGAACTAGACAATAGGAAGGCAGATCCATGGGGCCTTTGATACTTTAATTAGGCTGCCCATGGCCGGAGGAAGGTGTGCCTTCCCCCTTCTTGAGATGCTTTAATGTACCCATGGCTGTCACATTCCAGATGAACATGACAGGGGAGGACGGCACCTGTAGGCTTTGTCCTCCCGGAGTACGCGTAATTTTGCGTTCCGTGCGGTGAGCAGGGAAAATGTTTGTGGAATAGCCTCACACATTTTCAGAGGTTGATCTCCCATCATTCAGTTTCATTTTTAAAAAATCAAAATATTCCTCACAGTGCATCATGCAGGGGTGGACTGGCCTACGGATGTGAATGCAGGGGTGGGCTGGCCTACAGGGCACTCTGGTGATTTCCCGGTAGGCCTCTGCATTGCGGGCCTCTTTTGTGTGGTTACCTTATTCCAAATATGCTTGGGAAAGAGTTGGGATGGCTCAAAATTTATATTATGGGGCTCTTTGAAAATGGTTTCCAGGCCTTCTTTTGCTTCCCAGTCCAACCCGTTTACATGTTGAAGCATGTGTGTTCGATTTAGAGGATGGACCTTAGAGCTGCTGGGAGTTCTGCACTTGGGGCGTTTAGTATTTATTGCATTAGGGGAGTTCTACAGCACACAGATAGGTAGGAACCAGCAGAGCGCTGTACATGTCGCGGAGGGTAACATATGAGGGGGAGGTACTGTATGTGGCATGGGATGTTCTAGCCATGTGGGTGGGGTGTCATGTGGGAACGCAAGGAGCCTATGTGGCTGCTGTGTCCTCATGAATCTGTGCTTTGTAAATCATTTATGCTTAAATAAGAAAGATGGCAACTCCTACCTTCACATTTTAAGAAACTAGGCCTGGATGTATGAATGCAATTTATAAAGCGTAAGCCTCGCTGAGCAGAAACAGAGCGCTGTACATAGGGGGCGCCCCAGGGGTTATAGGTAGGGTCCTACACATCTAGCAATCGTTTACCACTGGCTATATTGGGTCCATGGACACACGCTAGTGGGGGCACTGTTCATCCCCTGGGACTGACGAGAGTCTGGGAGTAGGAGAACATTTGTTGACTTTTGTCAAAGGGCACTCATCCTTCTCAATAGGCCATTCGTATCTGCAGCATTTAACACTGGTGTTGCCAGGGCCATCCACTGCTGGGGTTACCAGTGTCATTCCACTGTTGGTATTGTCGGGGTCATTCCTCTGCTGGTGTTGCCAGGGCCATCCGCTGCTGGGGTTACCAGTGTCACTCCACTGTTGGTATTGTCGGGGTCATTCCTCTGCTGGTGTTGCCAGGGCCATCCGCTGCTGGGGTTACCAGTGTCATTCCACTGTTGGTATTGTCGGGGTCATTCCTCTGCTGGTGTTGCCAGGGCCATCCACTGCTGGGGTTACCAGTGTCATTTCACTGTTGGTGTTGCCAGGGTCATTCCTTTGCTGGTGTTACCAAGGTCATTCAACTGCTGCTGTTGGCAGGGTCATTCAACTTCTGGTGTTGCCTGGGTCATTCCTCTGCTAGTGTTGCCAGGCTCATTCAACTTCTGGTGTTGCCATGGTCATTCCTCTGCTAGTGTTGCCAGGGTCATTCACTGCTGGTGTTGCCAGGGTCATTCAACTTCTGGTTTTGCCAGTGCCATTCCACTGCTGGTGTTGCCAGGGTCATTCAACTTCTGGTTTTGCCAGGGTCATTCAACTTCTGGTTTTGCCAGTGCCATTCTACTGATGGTGTTACCAGGGTAATTCCACTGCTGGTGTTGCCAAGGTGATTTCACTGTAGCTTTGCCAGGGTTTCTGAGTTGGCCTTCGAATGGTTGATATCTTTTGTGAAACCTAGAGTTCAGGTGGTGAAACTAGAAAATGTTACCAGGTTCCCAGCTAAATGGCAAGGTGACTTGCCACACCCACAAGAGTTCATGGCATCACTTAAGGCAACACAAGGCAAACCAATGCAACACCATCTCATCAGCACAATTCACACCGCCACTCCCTAAAAGGATTATTTTGAAAATGTAGTTTCTACACAACTTCTAGCCAGAATCAAACAATTCCACCTCGTAAATGACTATCAGTCAGGGTCTGGCCAAAGTTTTAGCATCGAGACAGCCACCATCCAGGTGGTGGCTGATGCCCTCCAAATCATGGATAAGAGTGACCCATGCCTCCTCGTCCTCCTTGACATATCAGCTGTATTTGACACCATCGACCTCTGCATCCTTTTCTCCCTCGTTGCTGACAGGAAGGGATTCTCTGGCACTGTCCTTAATTGGTTTACCTCCTACCTCTCGGGCAGACACCATGCTGTCTAGGTGAACTTTTGCATTCTGACCGACTCCAGGTCTCTTGTGGAGTCCCCCAAGGCTCCATCCTCTCATCAGTCCTTTTTAATATTTACATGGAGCATCTGGGCACTCTCCTTAAAGATCCCAATATAGCCATCCACCAATACGTGGTCGATACTCAGTTGTACATGAGAGTACTTTGCGTGCAGGACATCATTTATCTCCGCGATTACCTAGCCATCATCCCAGTCCTGGATGTCGACTGCCTACCTCAAACTAAAACCCATCCAAGACTGAATTCGTCCTCATCAGTCCGCCTGCTCAAAAGTAACTTGTCCAACAATGGCTCAATGATATGCACCTAGAAGGATTTGATCTACAACTCTCAGACTCAGCAAAATCCTTAGACTTCACCATTGACAGCAACCTGCCCTCCCAGAAACACATAGCCAAGAAGGCCCAAATAGCTTGGCTCAGAATCTCTACCCTTCAAAACATCCAAACATCAAAGCCTTCATCCCGATGCAGGTCATCCCGACCGTAGTTCAGTCCCTTGTGCTCTCGCACATCGATGAGTGAAATGCTCTCCTGACAGGGCTCCCAGCTGCTTACGTAGCTCCCCTAAAAGAATACCCCGACGCTGCAGCACATCTTATGACGGGAGCACGGACATTTGACAGAATCACCACCATCCTACGCGAACTACATTGACCTCCACTCTAGGCCAGGATACTGTTCAAGACTGCATGTATCATCTACAAAGCAGTCATGAGTAGCACTCCAGCGTACCTGGTGGCTAAGCTCCCCAAATCTGGTGGCACATGCTCCTCGTGCAGCAAATCGACCAACCAGATTGAATCACAACTCATCCGCAAAGAGAGGACCGGCAAACAATCCTTCTCTTGTCATGCACCCACCCTCTGGAACTCGATCCCAGTGTTGCTTCGGAATGACTCCCACAATTCTCCAATTTCACACATTTCTGAAAACATGGCTCTATCAATAACACCTGACAAAGTACTCATTCCAATGGATGCACATACTGACGCACAGACCTCACAGTACTGCGCTACTGTTAAAAGATGCCAGCCCAAATGCCAACTACCCACACTCTATTCAGCGCTCCGCTGCTCTCGAGCTAGGTCCACGCTTTAAACAATAAAATAAATCATGCACTCCCGTAGCTGTGTACACAGATGACTGCCTTCTCTCCCTCCCACATGCAGCACCCAAGGCAAACACATTGAACTGACCCAACACCCATTGGCGCTGCTGAAGGTCACTCACTAATCTGCTCTACTCCATCCAAATGTGACTCGCAAAACCACCAGTCCTGACCTTCCCAAAATGCCTCTCATTACACACCACCCGCACCTCAGTCGATCCCAGAAACGCTGTCACTGTTAATCCTTGATGCCACCATCCACCCAACAGAACCCGGGAGACCCCAATAATGGGTCTGACGGGGCCCGTAATCTAAAGAACACACCTAGCTCTACACAGGGCACCCACACTCTCCCCACCAACAAACACTTCACACTGCATGGGACATACGCACAGATCACTTCCCCCTCTGCAACCCTACGCAGCACCTACCACACTGTACAATACTGTAATATGTAACACAACTCACCACACATGACACACATCTCCCCCCATCCTCCCAAACCACCCAGGTGAGCTCTCTTGATAGCAACTCTTCTACACCACCCAATTTACCATCAACCAGAAGGCTCTACTTGCTACTCACCTCCATACGAGACACACATCTCTCCCCATCCTTCCAAGCCACCCAGGTGAGCTCTATATATAGCAGATCTTCTACACCACCCCTTTTACCATCAACCAGAAGGCTCTACTTGCTATTCACCTCCACACTAAACATTTCCCTTCTCTCAAACCTGCACTGCGCAGACCGAACCTTAAATACTCCAATATGTACCGCAGCGCGCACAGCACAAATCTTCACCATTGCCTACCATCCTCTTTCTGACCCCACACCACCCAGGTCAGCTGACACACACACCCACACACTTACACACACAGGGTTAAAATAAAGATTTTCTTAGCAGGAACTTAAAGCAGCGCTTGGGTGTTTGGCATTCAGCATGGGATGCAAAATAATACTTCTTCTCTATTACATTTGTATTTGAATTGCGTTTTATTTCTTGGTTTGGGGGACATTTACATCAGAGATACCGTACATATAACACATACAGTTTGCAGAGGGACTTCATAAGGAGGGTGCCCTGACCAGGTTACAGCTAACACCCAGAAATGGATTATCAGTGGTGCAAAGAGGTCCCTACGCTGATCCAGGGACTACCTGATTATGTGCAACACACGAGCAGTGGTAGTTGCATAATATATAACTACATTTAAGCCATAAGCTGATTTCATAATTCAATGTTTATTACACAGTATGCCAACCGGTGTTTCGCCCCGAGCAAGCTTTCTCAAGGAGCTACATGCAAAAAGAAAAGCATTTGTAATATAAAAACCAGTGCATCATTGAATGGAATAAATGAAAATCTAGCCCCTTAGTGGAACATATAGCAACAACAGTAGACATGTAACCGGATTTGCTAAGAGGAAACACTAACACATGTTATTCAAATTGTTTAATTGTTTTGTACAAAACAAAATGATCTTTGCCAGCCAGACTGCAATTAAGTTCTTCAGCTGCATATACGTGTTCCCTTTCAGTGCCAGTGTCCTTTTGCATAATCATTATAACTCCTATTCTAGCTGAGTGGGTTCTGCAGGTGCTGTGGGACACATGAGGCAGCAACCAAAATATTCCAGCACATGTTGGAGCGGAGCAGAGGGGTCTCATTGCTTAGCACCTTTGAGTCTTTCATATATATTTTGCTTATAGTTGGGTAGTGGTTGTTCATGTGCCTCTTTTTACCAGAGTTAAATTGCAAGTAAAGCACACATGTTTTACAGGTATGATTGTAGCCTGTGGGTCATCCTCAGCCCTGTTCTGATGTACATTATAGATGGTGGGTAGCTAGGTGGTGAGGGCTAATGCCTACGAGGGGATGGGGACAGTGACTGAAGGCCAAATATAAATATTATAGAGCTTTTTTAAAAATTATTGTTACTGTGTTTCAGCCAAAAATAAAAAAATGTACTTTTCATTAAGTTGACACTTTACAAAACAAAGTCCATTTCATCATACATAAATGAAACGTGATTTACCGCAAATTTCAGTCCACCAATCCTCAGGTAATCCTGCTTGCCACTTCACCCATGAGGTGGCAAGCTCAAGAGTTTTCAGTACTTTTAAGACTTCGATTGATATAAATGTCTCATTACCCGAGGAAAGTCTCTGCCAAAATTCCTCTGTCTCTAGCCATTTTTCACAGTGTACAAAGCGAGAAAAGGAAGAAATCGTCTTATCTCTAATCCCCAGACATCCATAAACAGGGGGCGTAAGGACTGTTTTCTGGAGCGCCCACATGTTGGACAGGTATTGATTGAATCTTTCTGCTTGAGTCTGCTGGTTATGATTTCTCTCATTGGTAATCGGTTTAGACAAAATCTTATTAAAGTATCTCTTCCGCACGGATCTGGGAATTTTACTGGAACAACTCCTTTAGGTTTGTCCAAGAGAGAATGACTCTTATGGAGTTTTAAGCCACATACTTTGTCCATGGTCTTGATCCAGTCAGACTCCATTAGAGCTTTCTTCATCTTGGGAGGATCATCCATTAAGTCTTTCAATGTTTTAGAGGTCTCTGCCAGGATGTCACCAATGGTCTTCTACAGTTTCTTCAGATAGATATTTGGATGGTTTAATTCGTCCATTGATATCTCTTCAAACAGTGTGTTTAACATCGGGCTCTTAATGCAACAATACAGCTGTATTAGTCCCAGTGCATGAAGGCCCTTAATGAGTTTAGGCCCACATCGTAATGGAGGGCAGCCAATGGTAGTGATAGTAGAAGGTTCAACAACGTCTTCCTTAGTCTACCCTCTAGCCGTTCCCAGTTCAGTCCCCAGGCCTGCGACTCAATGCCCATGCCGTAGAGCGGAGATGGTATCACTTTGCCCATATAATACCTAATCAAAGGAAAAAATGAGAACGCACAATGCAAATTCTTAGTCAATTTCATTTGGGATAGAGCTTTATCCACCTTTGCTTCCGGATCATCTTCCACCCATTTCTTATTAGAGCCAGCCAATATGCGGAATCCAACGTAGGTGCAATCCCCACTCAGTTATATTCTCTGCTTTTGCACAGACCAGCAGAGATCAACCTTTTTTTGTGTTTGATTTGAGAGCCTCATAAGCTGGATTTTCCCAGGGTTGATGAGATGTTTGTTGCTCTCTGCGTACGAGCTTATGACCGACTTCAATTGCTGTATTCCTCTAGGGGTAAAATCAAGCAAAATTATGTCGTCAGCATATGCTAACCAAGAGATCTTTCCCCCACCATGTTTAGGGCTCGCAAGCGCATTGTCCCTCAAGAACCTATAAATTAGAGCTTATTAGGCGTTGATGCTGTTACCTCTTTTCTATTTCACGATTCAAAGCTCTGATGGAGACCAAAGGGGGCAAAAAACAGGGGGGCGATGAATCATTCACCCAGACTGTATCTGTAGGGTCAATCTGTTGCCCTGTTTCCCGTGGTGTTCTCCAGTTCCAACAAAGATCTTACTATCTGCGTCTAGAAGGGCAATCGGGGGGATAGTTTGAAGGATCAGTTCAATCGCCCTTCTTGTGTATTGGTACAATGATTGCAGCCTTCCAACTTTCGGGGCACTTTCTTAGGGCAATGATGTTTTCAAAAATGGCATTCAAGACATCCTTCCAATTGCACGCATCCGATTCAGAATTTGGTTTGTCCCATTAGGACCCGGAGCTCTCGACAAAGATGACTTTATCAAGAACTCCACCGTTTCCTTTGTCAAAATCATATTTATGATTACTTGAGCGTATGGTCGTCCCCGTCAGGGGTTTATCTAGTTTCTATATGAATGATTTGAAATGGTCTGGGTCACAGTCGCTACTTAGCTGTACTTCTGTTATCGATCCAACCATTCCTTTTACTCTACTATTCAATTTTCACCCACACCCTTTGAACTTTACCAGTCTATTCCCACTCGGATTCACCTCTAGACTGCAGGAATATACAGGCTTGGACTCCTCCCCAGGGAACATTCGTTCTAGAGTTACCATATTATGATCACTTTTATTTGTAGTTTTTACAATCATTTTACCACATTTCTCAAAGACTTCTCTAGATACAATTATCTAGTCAATAATCGAACATTGGTCCCCATTCTTCCACGTAGCCACTGGTAATAAATCCCTCTTTACACTCCCGTTGCAAAGGAGAAGGTCTTGGTCGTCCAGAAATTGTAACCACTTTTTCCCATTCTCATGTGTAAGGGGGTTTTTAAATACCGACCTTGATGTAGGCAGAAGGTTTGAATTTAGGTTTCCAGCTATTAATATATATGTGCTGTTTCTTCATTATCTAAACCCTTGTCAAGCACATTAGAGATCTTCCTCAAAAACTCTCGCAGTTTACAGCGTTCGGGATTGTAATACAAATTTACCACCACCAGGCATCTCAGGACCCCTTCTGAATAAAAATATAATTTGGCTGCTAAAATACCACACTGGTCACACTTTAGGCGAGTCCCTTTTTTAATTTTAGCCTTTCTAGTGGCCATGATTAGGCCCCCAGAGGGCCGACCTATCGCATTGCCAGTTGCCAATTGCTCCAGTATATGGAAACCGTCTAAACTTAACTTATCCAGCAGCCATGTCTCGTGCAATACAACAATAGCAAAAGTGTCTGAGATGTCTTTCCTGGTGGCTTCATTTTTGAAACTCCTGAATCTTCAGGTGTTCCATCTAAGAACATTTATATTATCATTTGCTAAAGTGACACATTTGTGGCTTCTAACTTCTGAAATATTTTTGTCAGGATCTCTCAAAGCATTCACCACACATTGCTACTAGTTTTCCCTGCGTTCTTTTTAGCCTTGTGCGCTCCAACTTCCAACCTTTCCAAATCTGTGTCTACGGAACCACGCTGCCCCCACTTCTAATGTTATCAATGCCTCTGAACATTGTTTTTTTTTGTAGTCACTTTATAACCTTTAGCTAAAAGATTGTTTTGTGCGGCTAGGAATGCATTCACCCCTAGATGCGATCATAATCCTATTTCCACTATGTTTGTGCAACGTTCATAAGGGAAATGAATAAAGTCTAGATAGTGAGAAGATAACAGATATAAGTCTGGTTTCTCTTCTACTAGCTTCAGGATGGCTTTTCTATTTAAAGTGCATTGTTTGATTTCCAGGTCAATCTGTTCCCCCCAGGCGTGTGGACATGTGAAAAAAGAGCTGGAAAATTCCTCATCGACTGGAATCGCTCCTGATTCTTTTGGAGCGCATTAGCTTCAGGGACCCTCCATTGCTGAAACCTGCTCATTTCCATCGTGATCTCCCTGTTGCAAAGTCAGTGTATTTGCTGATAAGGGGACGGGGTCCTCGGCAATGTTCCCTCTAGGCTGTGCGCATATGCGCTTGCCCAACTTCCTTCGGGGTGCCGCTCAGAGGAATTTCAGCAACGCACACAGACAATTCCTACCTATTCAAAAAGATTTAATAATGCAAAAGGCACAGCAGGTAGCTAATATTTGCTTTCTCTCAAAATGAAGCTAAATTAGATGAGCTAGTATTGATATTCTGGTCTAGTGTATTTACATGCCCTACTATGCACGCTTCACCATTAAAAACCCCACACCCTAAAAGTAGAATACATCCACAATAGGGTAAACACTAATATGAAAACGTTACTGCATTAACAGAGGATATAATTAAGAGATGTCTGCACACATTAACCACAGTATCTTCCCTCCTCACCCATGGGTACTACACTTGACACTATCACAATTATATCTTATGACTCGAACTTCCACTAAAGGCCTCATTCAGATATATGACAACCTTGACTCTGCCTACCTTGGATCTACAGAAGGTTACCAGACTTTTACCTACATGCACTTGTTTTATGTTTGTAATATGAATGACGTTTAAGCATGGCACCTTAGCAAAAGCGTCACCCACACTACGTAGCCCAGCTGTCAGCTCAAACATCAGATACTGAGTGCAAGTAACCAGGCTACTTGAATGTGCAACCGCATCCCTTGATTCCTATTCTTTGTACATGTGAAACACAAGCACTTTAAGCGGACCACCTTGCAAGTTAATGCATTCTAAAACTGAAATATTAATTTGCCCTCTAAGGATTTTTTACAGGCAGTATCATTTACCTGGCCTGCAAGGGATAATGGGTATGGACTATGCCTGCCATTATTTGTATATAGTATTAGGGCTACGGATATACAGATTACTAGAATGCTTTTCACACAATCTGCCACCTTTCCAAGTTTTCAAAGTTCCATAGGGCATAGACCGTAACAAATTATATGCTAACTCGCTGCTATGCAAAAACAGTTTCACTGAGCATTTGTATAATCCTACCCAACAATTTAAAGGTGGGGTATGTTGCAAACAATCTTGCATACACTTCATAGTAATTTTACACTCGCAGATTCGTGGCATTTTCTTCAACTGGACATACTATCATGGTGAGGTTTTAAATATGTTTTGCATTACAAAGTATTGTGAGCATGCAAATATCCCAGTTAGTGTTTTACTGCTGCAATCCCTCACTTTTTACAGAGCCCTGTCAACTGGTCTTGGAGGCTAGCACAGGAGCCGGGTTGGGGTAGAGATGGAAGGGCACAGGAGAACACTCCTTTGGGGTGGAAAAAGAAATCAGAAACGTTCAAAAATCAAATCAGACTTTTTGGCAGGGCAGGGCAGTGAAGGAAATGTGTTTGTTTTCTGAAGGATAGGATACTCTAGGAACAGTCTAGGAAACTGTGCCTTCGGTTTCTTTCTCTGCTCAGCTGCTGAGGGCTTTCCAATATGATAATGTGTTTGTGTTTATTGCCTCTAGCATCCCCATGTATTTTGTCCAACTGATAACAGTGAATTTCATAAGAGGGGTCCCTAGTTAAAGAAGAAGGCACTCAGTATGTTGTACCTATAAACATTACTGCTATTAACTTAAAAGGCAAATATATGTGATTTTCTTCAACGGTGCTCCAGACAAAACCTCAGTCAGAATGTAGTGGAATTGTGTCTAGGCTGTGGTGAGAACGGGTGGGCAGAGCTGTAAGCTGTATTATGTATCCTGTCATATCACTTCCTATGTCAGGGTTACAAGGAGGGCTCTGATATGATATTACTCCCTACTCCGAATCAATTGATTATTCAGGGAGTAAGAAAGGAATTAGCTTTGCCAGAAGGGATATTTCATGTTTAGTAAAATATGTTCTTTCCCCTTAAAATTCCTCTTGAGATTGGGCAGTAGTATTATTTGAGTTTCTACCAATGCCACTGCTCTGCGGGTCACTGATTCAAAGACAAATATCAGTGGAACTTTGTGGGTAGAAGCAGGGGGTAGGTTCTTATATGTTCATGGTTTCCTGTTTTTGTTGGGCACATTTTCCTGTTTTTAGGGAGTAACAATGGATTGTGGATATGCCTATTCACTGTAAGGCACAGGACCACTTAATGTGGATAGCAAGCAGGAATTCTGATCATCATATTCTGCGGTGCAGTTATTCAAATGAAATTATCGTCCTTACACACATTCTCCTGGCCCTTGAATTACTTCATTAAAGTGTCACATGAATTCCTATTTGCATGTTTTCTGACACATTCCTTTCAGTTGCCATTATTACATTAGCATAAAAATGTTATCCTGTCTGAATTCTTTGACAGCCACATCGGTGATAAGTGATATTTGCTTTTTTGTAATAAACATGAGTATTTTTTTCAAAAGGTTTTACACACTTTCTGCCTTGTCCATAAGCCATGTCGACAAATGAATAGCTACAACTAAACCTATTGTTTATCCCGACCATACAAAGGTTTTTTGTGCATACACATTTTTTTCTCTGCACATGAGTCATTTTGGTAAGGAACGATGGCATATCTTGAAGTCTTGGACTGATTGATGAGCCCTCCTTATAACTATTAAAAATATTTTTTTCAAGCCTGTATGTTCGGAAACAGTGATTCAATATGCACCTTTTACACTGACTCGTAAAGAATTGCAGTGGTTGGAAAGGAGACATTCTGTTCCAAACACTTTGGAGATTTTAGCTCACCAACTACACATGCTCACAAAGTAGCTTACCTTCTAATTTAGTTGCGCACATCGAAAATAAGTTGCGCACGAAAGCTAGGCATTTACGCACTTAAAATAATGAGAGGGAACTTTGGTCCTCAGATGCTTGCGATGTTTGTAAAGGGTTAGTTGTGGTTATTTCTTGGGGAACTTTTCCTGTACATGGTGTACTTTTTGTTTTTTTCCCATTTGAAACACCGGGGCCCATCTAACCACTGTTTTTATCTCTTGTTGGTGAGTCTTCATATTCTTAGAAGATTGTCCCGCCTGGGTTTCAGCGTTGGCCCTCCCAATCTCTTATGAAGAGTGCATTATTTGAGGTTCACTGTCGGTTTGTTTCCCTGCATTCCTTGTCCTTTGGCATTTATCTGTTTTGATATTCTGATTTTCTTTTGCGCTCGATGGTGTATCTATATTTAGTCTCAAGGGATGAGATGCTGTACAGGTATCCGCTTCCACAATGTTTTCTTTCATAACTATGCCATTATTTTCCAGTAGATCCTCCACCTAATTTATGGCCGTTGAACGACCCCTTATGTCATTGTTTCTATCTGGTGTGACATTAGAATCCGCTGAAGGGGGTGCATCTGGGACTCTAATTCTTCTATAGGAGGTATTTTGGCCACCGGTTGTTCTTGTGGTCCCCTACCTGTGTCTGGATTTAAGGGTGGGATATGTAAAGATCCCTCCTCTGTCCTAAATTCGGGTGGCAATTGGTTCATGCTTTCATTGTTTCCCTCTTTTTGGACCTTTTGATGCTGCTGTATTGCACTGTATTTCTGCAGGATAACGAGTATTATTGATGCAAAGTCTCCAACGAGTCTGACGTTGTTTGACGTTGTTTGAGGGAAGTTCAGGGTTGATCTGCTCTGTTTTTTCAAATATTCCTGCAGCATACGCACTGATATTTTTATTTCACTGGATTGGAAGATATTGGCAGAGATAATATCCTTGATATTGTCATAAAGTTTCACAAAAGAACTTATCACTGTATTTAAGGCCGCGATAGAAGGAGTCGTCAACTTAATCCTATCATGCATTCCTTTTAAGCTTTCATGCAAGGTTTGCCTCGATGAATCTCCGGAAATAGAACAGAACTATTCACTGGGTGTTCGGTCAAGATGGGGTCATGATCTGTTTTAAAAGCACCCTGTGAATCTCCTCTGGTATTTAGCTCAATGGGGTTGATGAGGCTTAAGCCTGGAAGAAGCAAAATGGGAACGTCCATTCTTGGCAAGGCTTCCAGTATGCTTCTGTCTGAAATACCCATTTCTGAGCCGCCTTTTCTATTCTTTAAGAATTCCCTCCATAGTAGGTGAATGTTTTCCAAATTTTTGGAAAAGGTTCTTCATTTACTTTTGGGATCTGCTCATATCCTAGTTCCCCTCTTGGTAGGAAAGCTTCGTAAGCACATTAGTATGAATGACATCCGATGCGGGAGGGAAAATTTTAAAACAATCGTCATCAAACGGTTCTAGTGCCGTTCATGGATTTTTCCCCATGTTCCGTGGGGTTTCGTTTTGGTCGAAGTAGAAGTTTTTTCTCTCTCTTTAACTCTAATAGCTTTTCCCAATTTAATAGATAGATCTTTATGTTCTGAGGTTTGACTTGCTACAGGACAGAGCGTTTTTGTAGCCTCCTCCATGCCATGTTTATCTTAAACAGTTCACTGGAGTGTCAGAGTCATTTGTGGCCAAACCCTGAACTCAACACTGGCGACGAGGATGGGATCTGGCTGTGCTGGGGGGACAGCACAAAAGGGAGACACCCACCGCCCCCCCCCCCCCTCTGAGAAGTGATCCTCTCTCAGGTAAGAGCGCTGAATGGCTGTGAGGCAATTGAGGTCCAGACAGAGGTGCAACAGAGGCAGAGGGGGCAAGAAAGGCCCAGACAGAGGCGCTACGAAGGCACTGGAATAACAGAGCAGCTATGGATGTAAAGGTGCTGCATGAGGCAGTGGAGAGGTTCTGCCAGGGCAGTGAGGCGCTACAATGGGCAATGAGATGTTGCAGAGGCAGTGAGGCGCTGCATGAAGAGGTGCTGCGAGGGCAGTTAGGCGCTGCAACAGGCAGTGAAGAGGCGCTGCAGACACAGTGAAGCGCTGCTAGGGGCAGTGAGATGCTACAGAGGCAGTGAGGCGCTGCATGAAGAAGTGCTGCAAGGGCAGTAAGGTGCTGCGACAGGCAGTGAAGACGCGCTGCAGGGGCAGTGAGGTGCTGCGTTAGGCAGTGAAGAGGTGCTGCATGAGGCAGTGAAGAGATTCTGCAAGGGAAGTGAGGCACTGCAAGATGCAGTTAAGAGGTGCTGCAAGAGGCAGTCAAGAGGCGCTGCAAGAGGCAGTGAGTGGTCGCTGCAGAGGCTGTGAAGTGCTGCATGGTGCAGTGAAGAGGTGAGGCGCTGCGAGGGCAGTGAAGTGCTGCACGGGGCAGTGAAGAGGCACTGCATAGGGAGTGAAGAGGCACTTCAGTGACAAGGGTGTGCTGCAAAGGGCAGTGGGGACAAGAAGTTTTAGTGTTGAAAGGTACAACGGTCTGCTGTAAAGTGCAGTGGGCTCTGAGACTTATGGTTATTAGAAGGAGCTGTGAAGTTCATTGGAGCAGCAAGGTTCATTCATTCATTGGCATGGTGAAGTTCAAGGTGGCAGTCTCTCATAAAGCATTTAAGAGAATTGAGACTGTACAAACATTCAGAAGAGTTGGAAGTTGTTAATGGATCTAGGAGGGGCCTGGGGCCCATGGACTGTGCAAACATCTGTTGCGCCAAGGCTACAAGCTATTGGTCATAGTGAAGGCAGCTGAGATCACTGACAAAGTTATCCGATGTCAGCGCTTACCGTTGACTGGAACCGAAGGGCTGCGGTTGGCTTGAGTGGAGTCCTGGAGTTTGGCATGAGTGCTGCAGGGGGAGGCCTGACCCAGTTATGAAGTTTGATGGGGATGGGAGCTCTGTGTTCCTCCGTTACTCTCTATGCAATGGTGAAGTAGGAGAGAATGCAGAGGTGCTGGCGATTAGAGTTGAGATACTAGAGCTGATATATATTAGTTTATTAGAGTGATGTTGTAGGTACATGTCTCTCTCTTTAATTGAGTTATGTAGTTTAACATATTTCTCTCCACAGGCGGACTACTGTCCATTACATGTGTTGCATGTGTGAAAAAGGTGCAATGGTTGAGGTGAACCGTTGAGCGGACTACTGTCCATTACATGTGCTGCACGTGTAAAAAGGTGCAATGGTTGAGGTGAACCGTTGAGCGGACTACTGTCCATAACATGTGTTGCATGTGTAAAAAGGTGCAATGGTTGAGGTGAACCGTTGAGCGGACTACTGTCCATTACATGTGTTGCATGTGTAAAAAGGTGCAATGGTTGAGGTGAACCGTTGAGCGGACTACTGTCCATTACATGTGTTGCATGTGTAAAAAGGTGCAATGGTTGAGGTGAACCGTTGAGCGGACTACTGTCCATTACATGTGTTGCATGTGTAAAAAGGTGCAATGGTTGAGGTGAACCGTTGAGCGGACTACTGTCCATTACATGTGTTGCATGTGTGAAAAGGTGCAATGGTTGTGGTGAACCGTTGAGCGGACTACTGTCCATTACATGTGTTGCATGTGTGAAAAGGTGCAATGGTTGTGGTGAACCATTGAGCGGACTACTGTCCATTACACTGTCTGTATAAAAAGGGAAATGTTGTTCCTAGACTTTGGTGCCATTGTTTTGGCATATGTTGGTAGACATGTATGCGGTGATGTGTGAGTGAAATAAGATATTAAGGTTTTGAGTGTTTATTAAATCTTCATTAGAGTTATTAAGTTGATAACAGTGTTCATCATTAGCTGTTCTATGTAGGCATATTAATATGTTCTCTCCACAGGTGGACTTTTAATTTTAATCCACAGATGGACATTGATGTTAATGTTAATAGATTTTGAAGTGGTGACAGGGTCTAAACCTTTTGGAGTTGGTTATGGTTATATATGAAATGCTTTGAATAATCTTTTGTTTTTCAGGTGGGACTTTACTGGACAAATCTTTTGATGAAATATTGATCTTGCCACCGATACTTTACTGTTCTTGTTGTTGTCCCTATAGGGGAAAGATGTGTTGTGATTAACTTTGCATTCATCCGGTGCAAGTGACTAGAATCTTGAGATGGAATGCAGGGCTTAGAATGTTTATCTATGAGGGAGTTCCAGGTTTGTTAGTTGCAAGGATGTAAGCCCTGAGAGAGGATGCCGGTGGGTGTCCTATGTCCCCTTTTACTTACCTGACTCTAAGAACTGTATTTGGTGTACCTAAACTTAAGTAAATAAGTTAACAGTTCACTGGAGTGTCAGAGTCATTTGTGGCCAAACCCTGAACTCAACAAGTAGATTGGCATTACACGATGACAACAATACCAGGGGTTCTTGCGGGGCAGTGGATAATTCATTTAGAGCATTTGAATCACTTACATCACTGTTCCTCTCCTCATGGAACTCCATAAATGCCGGCTCTGGACCTGAACAGTAGGGCGCTGTCTTCCTTGTTACTTGTGAGCCGCCCTCCGACAGATCTTTGCTACTTCGAAGATTGTACATGTGTGCATACGAGAGCTTTCCCTGATGTTTAAAATATTCTGATTGCCAATTCTCGTGCACTTTATTCAGAGGTTCAAAGGAAGATCCCGCAGTCACCCCGGTGAAAAAGATAGGACCCCAACTTCACAGGTTAATTGACAGCGACTCTGTTAGAGAAGATCAGATTCTGGCGCTCACACAGACCGCAACAAACTTACTTAGGAGAGACAGCAGTGCTGCGACTCCCACAGACCACAGCCACCACTTTCGCCTGCTTACCACTATGTGTACTATGAACACCCTCGGCGTGCCAAAAGTGGTCAACGGAACTGATTCACTGCAGCAGTAGTAGTACAGTAACAGCACAACACAGTACTACCAGCGAGAGCTCTCCCACGCCCACCCTCCCTCACAAATTGCAACTCACTGCTTCGGCAGTCTTCGACAGTCCCACCGTGTAACTATGGGCTATGGCACAGTGGGCATACAGCAGGTGCAGCTCCGCTTTTCCACACCGTCACCACCTTCACCTCGGCCGCCAATTGTTTAAGTGTGATGTTGTTAAAAGTTGTTCAAACGTCCAAACAGCATCCACCGACCTCACACTCCAGCAGGGGTCCGACCCCTAGAACGCCAACCTCTAGAACGCCAAAGTGAAGATCAGAGGATAGGACTTAGAGGATAGACACACCATGACAATGTAAATCTTCTCTTGGTTATCCAACATCTACACTGCTGTGCATCCAATATGGGGTGTGCTATCCACCTATACAATGAGATAGGGCTTTCAGCCCGTCTTGCATTGTGTTGACGCATGTCACTCGACTGCATTGAGTCTCATTGACATCAGTCATACACTTGACTTGTCACAGGCGTTCCTTGATACTCCATGACATTGGGAGTCTTTTCTCTGTTATCCATTATTTAAAGTACTGTGCATCGAATTTGTGGTGTGCCACCCGTCTATACAGTCAGACAGGGCTTCCAGTCGGTTATGCATCATGTTGACTCATTGTTTACATCGGGTGGTCATCGCGTTTGCACGATGCCGTCACGCGTGATAGTCCCGTGCTTTCCCCACTTGCAAGCATCAATGTGAGATGCTGTAGCATGCGGTGACGGTGAGTTAACCCTTTTACTGTTTGGACATTTTACATTTACTAGCAGCATGTCAGAAGAGTGGTCTCCTTGGCTTTTTGTTTTTTGCGGTTGCTTTCCTGGCATGATTTCAGGAATATGTTATCCGCTGTTGACTTGATGCTTTATAATTTATAATATAATTTGACACCCTGGTAAAGTTTTCGGCCGGTAGCCTGGCACTAAGGTTATTAATGCTGCGTGTGCACTGGCCACGTTTTCTTACTCTATGGGAGGTTGAGGCAGTGGCCGCGGAACACATTCCGGAGGGTGAAGAAAAGGATGGTTATCTCAATATTGTGCAAGTTGGCAAAGATGCTATGTGCCAGTCTCTGCAGTCAGGTCTAGGCTCATTGGATTGCCTGAGTCACGCTATGGCAGCAAGCGCTGTAAGCAGGTGTTTTGCGTGGCTGCCAGGTCAGGTTCTGCCCCGGACATTTAGGCGAGGCTGTTGGATGTGCCTTTCAATGTCTCACAGCTGTTCAGCTCTAAGGCCACCTGAAAGTCTGGAGAAGCTGCAGGCTGCTTAGGCAGCTGCAAAGTCACTGGGAGCTGTGATTCGGCAACCACATCAAACTCATTCAACATATCATAATTGGAGCAGTAGTTCCTTTCGATTTTATTAATCGATTGGAAGGACGAGAGGACAATTCTCTCAGAGGCCAGAGGAGGCTGTCTCGTAGGTCGTGAGGGTGGGTAAAGCTACTCATGCAACCTCTACCTTTTTTCCGTCCGCATCAGCCACAACACCAAAACCTCTTGATGCTTGGGCACTCAAACTGTAGCCCATGGTTACTGTCTCCCATTCCTAAAAAGGCCTCTGCATTGTCCCCCGAGCAGTCAGTCATTGAAGGATCCAGATCTGTTCCCCTTACAGGAGATTGTCACCCTGTTGGAGAAAGGTGCAATAGAGTCTGTACCTCCAGCAGAGAGGGACCAAGGATGGTACTTCTCTTACTTCCTAATTCCCAAAAAGGACAGAGTACTGCGATCCATCTTGGACCTGAGAGGTTTGAACAAGTTCCTCAGGAATGACAAGTTCAAGATGGTCACTCTTTTTTGCAGATCCCCCAGGCCCCTCAGCTCCAGGATTGGATGGTGTCATTAGATCTTCACGATGCCTTCTTCCATGTGCCTGCACATCCAAAACACAGGAGGTTCCTGAGGTTCGCCATTGGCAGTTCTCACTATCAATTTTCAGTTCTGACTTTCGGGCTCGCCTCCGCCCTGAGGGTCTTCACCAAACGGATGGCAGTGGTGGCAGCAAATCTAAGAAGGGGAGGACTTGCATCTACCCCTACCTGGATGATTGGCTGTTCAGGGCTTGTTCTCCAGATCAAGTTCTGGGACATTTCAGCAGCACCTGCCACTCCCTTCACAGACTAGGTTTCATCCTCAATTTCAAGAAGTTCCACATGACACCTTCCCAAAAACTTCATTTTATCAGAGCGGTCCTCGATTCTTCCTCTGGGAACGCTTCGCCCCCAAGGTAAGGGCTCAGCGTATTCTGCAGATGGTCATGAAGTTTCAAAATGCCCACCATCTCAGGGCCTTCAACATTCCAAGGTTGCTCGGTCTCATGGCATCCTGCATTTTTCTGGTGTCCGAAGCCCATCTGATGATCAGATCCCTTCAGTGGGCCTTCGGGTCGCAATGGTCAGTTCTCTGGCAGGATCACAGACCTTCTTCAGGTTCTGAGAAAGGTTGCGCAGGATCTTCAGTGGTGGGCCTACAGGGAGAATGTGATGAAGGGGGAACCTTTTTGGAAACCATGGCCAGAGGTGACGGTAGTCATGGACGCCTCTCTCACAGGATGGGGAGCCCACATGAACGACCAGACAATCAGCGATCGTTGGCCTCTATCAGAGTCCAGACTACAGAGACACCTTTTGGAGCTGAGAGAAATCAGACTGGCGCTGATGGCTTTTCTGCCTTCTGTACGGGAGAAGAACATACTTGTAATGACAGACAACACAGTGGTCATGCATTGCCTCAACAAGAGAGGAGGTGTAGGGTGACTACTACTGTGCAAAGAGGCAATGCAGCTCTGGTTTTGGGCACTACAAGAAAGAATCTCTCTGTCAGCCGTTCACCTAACCGGAGAAGAGAACACAGCAGCGGATGCTCTGAACAGGCAGAGGACAGCCTCCCACGAGTGGGAGATGGCTCACAGGAAGCCCTGCAAGAGATCTTCGACCCCTCAAGTGGATCTGTTTGCGCCCACTAGCAACAGGAAGTGCCACCTGTTCTGCTTCAGGGAATTTCCTCAGAAAGGCGCTCTGGGGTACGTGTTCATAGTGGACTGCGAATTTCTACTCCTGTGCACGTTACCACCAGTCCCCGTCATTCCTCATGCCTTCAGGAGGTTCAGAAAGTCCATGAGCCTGATTACTCCAGATTGGTCCAGGAGTACATAGTACCCAGAACTTCTGGACATGTCCACCTGCCCTCCCATTCGTCTTCCTCAAAGAGCAGACCTGCTCTCTCTGGAGGAAGGTTGCCTTCTCCACCCAGTGATCAAAACCCTGAGCCTTCACGCCTGGTTTCTGAGAGGTTAAGGTACAGAGTTTGTGATCTCCCGGAGGATGTAATGGAGGTGTTGCTTTCGGCCAGAAGGCCAGCAACAAAGGCTCTTCAGCGCTGCCAGTGGAACCCATTTTGCAGCTGGTGCAGAGCTAAGGATATAAGCCCTTTGACTTGTGACTCCATCAGTGTTATCTTTGATGCTACATCTGGCCCATCAAAGGCTACAGGTTTCCACTGTGAAAGGATACCTACCAGCGCTATCCGTTTTCAAGCGCTCGCCTGAACAGGGATCTTATTTTAAAGTTCCCATTGTTGTCCAGTTCCTGAAGTGACTGACAAACATCTTCCCACCGGTTCCTTTTATAGTTCCGGTTTGGGACCTTAATTTAGTGTTGAAATTCTTAATGGGAGCTCCTTTTGAGCCTCTGCATTCGTGTCCGCTTAGAATGTTGACTCTGAAGACTGGCTTTCTGACAGCGATCACTTCGGCTTGAATGGTGAGCGAGCTTCAGTCTTTGAGTGGCGAGCCACTGTTTACTACATTTTATAAGGAGAAGGTTGCTTTGGGGTTCGCCCTTCTTTTCTGCCTAAGTTGGTTTCAGAGTTTCACCTGGCACAGAAGATTGTCTTGCCATCATTCTATCTGCCCCCTCATTCTTCCAAGGATGAAGAGAGGTTTCATCGCTTGGACCCCAACAGAGCATTGGGCTTTTAGATTAGCAGGCTCGCTAAAGTTAGACAGGAGGTCAGCTCTTTGTGGGATATGCTGGTCACAGGTCGGGACAGGCTGTTACTAAACAGGTGCTGTCTCGGTGGATCATTTTGTGTATTACAGAATGTTACACCTTGACTGGTAAAGAGGTCCCTGATGGTCTGAGAGCGCATTCCACAAGAGGTGTGGCTACTTCTTCAGCTCTTCAGAGAGGGGTGCCAGTGCAGGACATTTGCAGTACTGCAACCTGGTTTTCACTGCACACCCTTTCTAAGACATTCCCTTGATTCTGTATCGGGTCCGTAGGCTAAATTTGATAAAGCTGTTCTTCACGCCATAAATCAAAAGTAACTTCTCCTTTCCCACCTCCTTGTGCATACTGCTATGGAAGTCTATCAAAGGTGAGGAATCCGTGGGAGGACACGATCCATTAGAAGAACACATTTCTTACCCCTAGAAATGTTCTTTCTACTGGATGTTCCTCCTACAGATTCCTCATCGCCCTCCCAACCTGCCCCTTTATCTTTGGGAGAATTTCCATATCTACATCTTCTGCTCTTTCAACATCTTGGTTCTGTAATCTTCAAGACGGCAGTGCATTAAGTGGGGAACAGCATGAACCGGGTCAATGGGTGCAGTGTGTGCTACTTATACCAGTGTCAACGTCATGGCCGAGAGCAGGATGGGAGCCGCCAAGGAACCACGAGTCGAAGACGCACGGCACTCTCTGCTGTCAAAAAGATCTCCGAAGCTGCAAGTACAGTATTGAATATATAAAAGATGAGGAATCCGTGGGAGACACATCCAGTAGAAAGAACATTTCTATGGATAAGTAATTGGTTCTTCTCGATGTTGCTGTAATGGGATGGCTAGCAGTTGTTCTATGTACTCCTCTGAGTGACCTTATTCCTTCTCAGAGAAAATCACAAGCTGCAGGAAAAGTGGCCTGGTGTTTGCCTCTGGTTTTCCTCTGCAATGATTATTCTCTGGTGACACTGGTTCCATTTTGGTTTTGTAGAGTTCCTCTGTTTGTGAGATCTTGGTCTCTCATTGGGGGTTTCCTCTTTTGTTCTCATCAAGGGTGGCCTTCCTGCTTCCACCTGACTTCCTCATCCGTCTGTCCCTTGCGTCCAGGATTTTACAGGTGTGGTCTCTGGTTCTTCCTCTTGTCTGGTACGGGCACGTGACTCTCTGCTGCATAGCTGCCAAATTAGCCACCTCCTACCATGTTTTCCTGGGGTCACGCCTTCTGGGAAACCTTCAGATCCTTATGCTCTGGCCCAGGCCCTGGACTGACTTCTCACTGGTGGTTGCCATTAGTTTCCAGAGATGTCTCCTCTCTTTCGCATTTTGGAGCTGAACGGGTTCGGGAGATTGTTTTACCATGAGCACCTGGTTGTTACTGGGGTGCTTCGGATGACTGATCACAGTGAATAGTTTGTATAGTAAACTTTTATGGTTTCGTTGTGCAGGGAGAAATGATGCAATGCAGACGCTGGATAGGTCCACTCAGAGATCTGGCTCTGCCATCACTTTCTTGTTTGCTGAGACCCAGTAAATATGTGTGTGCCTCACCTCATTAACGCTTTCCCACGGGAGCCGTCATCATGGTATGTAGGCCTGCTCAAAGTATAAAAGATCATTTCTGAGACTGAGGTTTTTGGTGGTAGTTCCTGGGTGGTGAAACCCCTGATGTACATCTTCTGCTATTGGGTTCCTATGTCATCGAGGCTATGGGTGATATATTACACGATCTCCGGTAGAAGCCCTTTAGTTATGGTTAAGTTGCTCAACTCATAGAAAAAGGACTTTTTGGGTGGCTTATAATTTCGCCCCCCCCGAACGAATCCTCCACCAAACTTTGCAAGAAAAGTATATGGCCCCCTCTGAATGATTTTGCAAAGTTTGGTGCAGTGTCGTACAGTGGGGTGGGGGGTGGGGGGAGCAGAGTTATTGTGGGTGTCCCAACATTTTTTAAATACTCTTAGATGCAATGTAAAAAAGATTTTGCTCGCACCTACAGCCCAAACCGCTGGACAGATTTTCATAAAATTTGAGCCAGTAGTGGCGACTTGGTCCCGAAAGCGTGCTTTTGCACATTTGGTGTAAATCGATCCAGTTGTTTTTTTTAAAATGGCTAAAAAGTAGAAAAATAAATTAGTGATCTCTCGGTCCGGTCCACTGACTCATTTCCTGATTCAGTCCACGGACACCCCCTGGACAAATCAGAGAGCAGAGTGATATTCGCATACATCATACACGCATGGTAATTGGATGTTTAAAAACATGAGGTGCGTCATATTTTTTTAATATTGGATCGGCGGACAGCCACCCTTTTCTGAGGACATTGCAGTAAAAACATATTAAAAAACACAACATTGCACTTGGCAAACTAATCTCTGGGGAGGTGGGAGATGATGATGGGATGGGATATGGCCATAAAATGCCAGCGAACATCCACGAAAACAATGTTTATTTGATGCTCCTCGCGCATGTTTGCTGCAATCCCGTCCAGCACTTCCGGCTGCAGATGCAAGCAGAATTTCTTTTCCCATTCAAACCTAGGGCTCCGGCCATGCCGCATGCCCCAATAAGCAAATCAGAGTAAGTTTTTGTCCTTGCTCAGGGCCAGGCACACTGCCCAGGCATCAGTTATATCACAAATTGTTGTACTTACATTTTGACACTTTTGAAAATAAAACACAGGACAGATTTGCAAAGCCATGCTTTGAGGTCCTTGCTGATGCTCCTCGTGAATGTTTGCTGCAATTCTGTCCAGCATTTCGGCCTGTAGCCACAAGCCCATTTTGTTTCCACATTAAAACATATCCCCATTTCAAAAAACGTTACCACATAACCTGTCCCTGGTGGCCATGCCCATGTTAACCCCATTGCCGTTCCCTCGTGGTCATGGCGAGTAACCAGATTGTCCGGGTCATGGCCCGGACAATCTGGCCACTTCTATACCTCATTCACCAATGGTCTATCACTATTTCTTGTACCTACATTATGACAATTTTCAAAAAATAAAACACAGACACAATTGCAAAACCATGCTTTCGGGTCCTTGTTAATGCTGCTTGCCTGAGTTCGCTGCAAATCCGTCCATGTTTGATTTTTGAAAATGGTCAAAATGTACATACAAACAATAGTCACATAACTTAGCCCCCACTTGCCAAAATCCATTCAGACTGTGGACAAACTTTCAAGGATGGGTCTATAATCTTTCTGAAAACATTTGTGCATATTCGTCAAACGGCAACAAAGGTATAAGCCATCTAAAAATGATGAGACCCTCCCTCTAATTTTACCCCCTTGTGACAAAATCCCACCAAACTTTGCAAAAACATTCAAATCTGGGTCTAAAATCTTTTTGCAACTTTTGGACAGTTTCATCAAACGGCACTAAATGTATAAGACTTTCAAATGTTTTGGGATCCCCACCTCTAATTTTGCCCCACTGGGTGAAACAGCACCAGACATTGCACAACCACTTAGGGTCTGATCTAAAATGATAATGCAACATTTAATGCAGTACATTGGGTGGCGCCAAAGTTATAAGCCACCCAAAAACTGCTTTTCACCAACCCTTTAATGCAGATATATGCATGGATGTCCCCGAACATAAGATGTTTGCGAACATCACAGGAATGTCCCTGAACATCTGAGATGTTCGAGGACATCGGAGAAGAAAAAAACCCATATTTTTGGATTTTATGGCCATATCCCATCCCATCCTCATTCCCCCTCACCTCCCCAGAGATAGTTTCATTTGTTTGACAAGTGCAATGTTGTGTTTTTTAATATGTTTTTACTGCGATGTCTGCAAACTTTGGGCCCTGACTGAGAATTCAACATGGCGTCCATTTAAAAAATGTTGACGCACCCCGTGTTTCTAACCGAACAATCAGCGGACCCATATGATATCCGCAAACGTCACATGGCTCTCTGATTGGTCCAGAGGTGTCTGCATACTCTGAATCCGGAAATTAGTCCGCTGACCGGACCCAGATATCACTATTTTGTTTTACCTACTTTATGGCCATTTTAAAAAAAAGCATTGAACAGATTTACACTAAATTTGCAAAAGCACGCGTTTGGGACCAAGTCGCAGTTCCTGGCACATATTTGATGGAAATCAGTCCAGTGGTTTGAGCTGGAGGCGCGTGCTTGCGTTTATGAGGATTTCCACAAATGTTGGGACCCCTTATAACGTTGCCCTTCCTGGAGGAAAACGCACCAAAGTTCAGAAAATCATTCTGAGGGGGCCAGATACTTTCTTTGCAAAGTTTGGGGAGGATTCATCCTGGGGGGGCAAAGATATAAGCCACCCAAAAAGTGCTTTTTCTATGAGTTGAGCAACTTAACCATAACTACAGGGCTGATACCGCAGGCCCTGTAATATCTTTATACCCTGTGCCAGCGTACGGGCCTTGCCACACACCTCCTCCCTTTGCCTGAAGTCCTCCAGTTCTGGAAGTGGAGAGAGAGTACAGGGGTCTATGTAGATGGACAAGTTGAAAGCGAGTGTGAGGCCTGTATGCGTATAGTTCTACCCATCTCCCTAGTGGACATCAACTCATCTTGATACTGTATCAGTTACACATTAAATATTGTTTTCGTGCTTGTAAATCTGGTTTGTTTTATTATTTTGTAGTTGAGCTGGAACTCTTTTCATGTGGTATCGTGTTCCTCTTGTTGCTATTTAAAGTTCTGCTACACGGATCTACCATGAACCTCTATCCTTAGGAGTTGCTGAAATAACTCCTCAGACCTTTTTTCATTTGCTGTTTTTAGTATTGGGATTAGCCACTCCCTCTCTTACCTGTCCAAAACAAAACCCCAATCCTTTCTGAACTCTGTGGGGTCCTGAAAGATTCTGGGTTCTGTTAAGTTCATAAGACCCTTTTTCCTCTGTGGACTAAGGCCTGGATGCCCAAGGCCTGGGCACAAGAAACCAATCTCCAGACAAGCCAAGCTCTCTAAGACCAATCGGTTAGTGATTTGATGCAATATAAAAGCCGTGTCACTTAACCTAACATAGCTCTTCGACAGCAGCATGGTTAAGAGGGATTGCATGTAATATGTGCCTGTGCTGTTGCCATAAAGTAACTTTTGTGGGGGTGGGGGGGAGAGGATCCTTGTTGCTACTAGAGAGCCTTATGTTCTATGTCATCCTATATTTTAATTGTATTACATTACCTATAAGCTAAATATGCATTAATGGTGTTCCACATAATAATTATGCATTTTATGTCTTGCTCATAAAACACTAAATCCAGGATTCTTTTCTTCAATCCAACAGGAAAGCTATCCACAGTAATGGAACCTTTTTGAATGGAGTCCTGTGTAGAAATAGATCTGGAAATGTTTGTGAAAGAAGCCTTTTCCCAGGACACCTAACGTCTCAGGCTGCGGAGAATCATTCCACATTCTCTACCTTTTGGAAAGCTTATTGTTGTCAGAAATCTTTGAAGGCAAATAACCTTTGCTAGACAGTCGATGATATTAACCGTCATAACAGGGAATGACTCACTGTTTCTGTGAATGCAACCCAAAGGCCAAAAAACTACAAAGGAGTGGAAAAGCCACAGGAGAGGACTTGTAAATGTAGAAATGGCCACATAAAGACTCACAAGCCTATCTCTCAGAACTCTGCATGGTGGGAATATTTGTAGAAACTTGTCCCCAAATGTCTGCCAGTTGAAGCTTCTGATACCCCATGTCCAGCATAACCTGCTGAACACCACCTTCTCTGGGCCTGGGGATGGCTGACGTGGTTGCTGAAGTTCATGGTAAATGTTGACGACAGCACAGCAGCACCTGCCAGAGTAGCATCTGAAGACACTGAGCTGCACTTACGGAGGCTAAAAGAGAAGTATGTGCTCATACAGAGCGTTTCGCTGGCATGCCCTGCCATCTTTATAATGCTCATTCCAGTCATTACTGTTATGCAGAAACATACCTGCCCTAGTGATGTACTGTCCTGTTGTGTGAATGTACTGACTGTATGAAAGTGTCTTGTATAAGGAGAAAATGATTCTGGAGCCATTAGCTAATGAGATCGTTCTACGGTTTACGCACTGACTGTTGCGATATGTATACATACTAAAGGACACAGATTGGAATCCGGCAAGGCCAACTCAGTCTCTCAGTATTCCAAGGTTATCAAGGAAAAACTAACTTCACATGGGTGAAGAAAACTATATAAATAACACATTATAATTATTACCCAAAGGAGTGGACATATGAACTCCAGTTGTGGTAGGATTCTGTTAGAATGAGAGAGCTTTATAAGCCAAATATCCCATCAATGGAGTAGACTGTGTACATGTTCCAAATGCGGCAAAGGATTTTGTAACATTTCCCACTTAAAGAGACATCACGCAGGACACACCACACCGGGAGAACTTAAATGACCTAGAGCAAATGATACAGCTTTAATAACGCAGGAAAATGAAGCAGAGGCATCACACTGAGAAATAACAATACCCCAATGCAACACCATCAGAGTGACACCAGGAAGAACCAATTTAAGTGTACTGGAGGCATCAAGGCTTCCATTATAAATCAGAAGGTGATCGGGAACCTCACAACTCACACTGTGGAAAATCCATACAAAGGACAGGGTGTGGGAAGGATTTTTTTTCAGGACAGAAAGCTGAGGCTACATCAGCCAATGCACATTCACTAAGTGTGGCAGTGCTTTCATTACAAACTCACAGCTGATGCTACATCAGAACGCTCATACTGGTGTAAAACCATTGAAATGTACTGATTGTGACAAGACATTCATTTCAAATAAACAGCTCATCATGAATCGCAGAATGCAAACTTGCGGAAGAACATACAAATGTACAGAGTGTCACAAGGATTTTATTAAAATACACACCTGAAGCTACATCATGCAGTACACACTGGCATGAAACCATTTAAATGTACAGTTTGTGACCAGGCTTTCATTCCAAAGAGATAGCTGATGCTATATTCGGCAGTACACACTGGAGGGAAACCATTTAAATGTACAGAAGGTGACAAGGATTTTGTTACGAAGAGTCATTTTTTGTTACATCAAGTAGTTCACACTGGAGTGAAACCATATAAATGTACAGAAGGTGATAAGTCTTTCATTGCAAAGAGCGAGCTGATGCTACATAAGGCAGTACATACTGGTGTGAAAACATTTAAATGTACTGAGTGTGACAAGGCTTTCACTAGAAAGACATACCTGAGGCTGCATCAGGTACTACACACTGGAGTGAAACCATTTAAATGTACAGTTTGTGACCAGGCTTTCATTACAAAGAGAGAGCTGATGATACATTCGGCAGTACACACTGGAGTGAAACCATTTAAATGTACTGAGTGTGACAAGGCTTTCGTTACAAAGAGTCAGCTTATGTTACATCAAGTAGTTCACACTGGCATAAAACCATTTAAATGTACTGAGTGTGACAAGGCTTTCACTAGTAAGACAAACCTAATGTGCCATCAGGCAATACACACTGGAGTGAAACCATATGAATGTTCAGAATGTGACAAGGCTTTCAGTAAAAGGTATTTACTGACGCTCCATCAAGCAGTACACACTGGAGTGAAACCATATAAATGTATGGAGTGTGACAAGGCTTTCATTAGAAAGAGAGACATGATGCTACATCAGGCAGTACACACTGGAGTGAAACCATATATATGTACAGAGTGTGACAAGGCTTTCACCAGAAAGACACGCCTGATGCAACATCAAGTAGTTCACACTGGAGTGAAACCATATAAATGTACAGAGTGTGACAAGGCTTTCAGTGGAAAGGAATACCTGAAGCTCCATCAGGCAGTACATACTGGAGTGAAACCATATAAATGTACTGAGTGTGACAAGGCTTTCATTACAAAGAGAGATCGGATGCTACATCAAGAAGTACACACTGGAGTGAAACCACATAAATGTACAGAGTGTGACAAGGCTTTCATTGCAAAGAGCGAGCTAATGCTACATCAGGCAGTACACACTGGAGTGAAACCATGTAAATGTACTGAGTGTGATAAGGCTTTCAGGAGAAAGAGTGATCTGTTGCTACATCAGCGGGTACACACTGGAGTGAAACCATTTAAATGTACAGTTTGTGACAAGGCTTTCATTACAAAGAGTCAGCTGATGCTACATCATGCAGTACACACTGGCGTGAAACCATTTAAATGTACTGAGTGTGACAAGGCTTTCACTAGAAAGACATACCTAATGCAGCATTGGGCAATACACACTGGTGTGAAACCATTTAAATGTACAGACTGTGATATGGCTTTCACTAGAAAGAGTCATTTGATGCAACATCAGACAGTACACACTGGAGTGAAACCATTTAAATGTACTGAGTGTGACAAGGCTTTCACTAGCAAGACACACCTAATGCACCATCGGGCAGTACACACTGGTGCAAAACCATTTAAATGTACTGAGTGTGACAAGGCTTTCATTACAAAGAGTCAGCTGATGATACATCAGGCAGTACACACTGGAGTGAAACCATATAAATGTACAGAGTGTGACACAGCTTTCATTACAAAGAGTGATCTGATGCGTCATCAGGCAGTACACACTGGAGTGAGACCATATAAATGTACAGAGTGTGATAAGGCTTTCATTGCAAAGAACGAGCTGATGCTACATCAGGTAGTACACACTGGAGTGAAACCATGTAAATGTACGGAGTGTGATAAGGCTTTCAGGAGAAATAGTGAACTGTTGCTACATCAGGCAGTACACACGGGAGTGAAACCATTTAAATGTACAGTTTGTGACAAGGCTTTCCTTACAAAGAGTCAGCTGATGCTACATCATGCAATACATACTGGGATGAAACCATTTAAATGTACTGAGTGTGACAAGGCGTTCACTAGAAAGACACACCTAATGCAGCATTGGGCAGTACACACTGGAGTGAAACCATTTAAATGTACAGACTGTGATATGGATTTCACTACAAAGAGTCAGCTGATGCTACATCAGACAGTACACACTGGAGTGAAACCATTTAAGTGTACTGAGTGTGACAAGGCGTTCACTAGAAAGACACACCTAAGGCAGCATTGGGCAGTACACACTGGAATGAAACCATTTAAATGTACAGACTGTGAAATGGATTTCACTAGAAAGAGTCAGCTGATTCTACATCAGACAGTACACACTGGAGTGAAACCATTTAAATGTACTGAGTGTGACAAGGCATTCATTACAAAGAGTCAGCTGATGCTACATCAGGCAGTACACACTGGAGTGAAACCATATGAATGTACAGACTGTGACAAGGCTTTCATTACAAAGAGAGATCTGATGCGTCATCAGGCAGTACACACTGGAGTGAAACCATATAAATGTACAGTTTGTGAGAAGGCTTTCATTACAAAGAGTCAGCTGATGCTACATCAGGCAGTACACACTGGCGTGAAACCATTTAAATGTACTGAGTGTGAGAAGGCTTTCACTAGAAAGACACACCTAATGCAGCATTGGGCAGTACACACTGGACTGAAACCATTTAAATGTTCTGAGTGTGACAAGGCTTTCACTAGAAAGACACACCTAATGCACCATCGGGCAGTACACACTGGCACAAAACCATTTAAATGTACCTAGTGCAGCAAAGCTTTGAGTTCAAAAGAAGGTCTGAAGCAACATCAAAGAATTCACACTGACGAGGATTCGTAGAAATATACCAAGTGTATAACCAGACAGCTGATGCTACATCAGGCTGCTCACACTGGCATGAAAACCTTTAAATACTCTGAATTAATGTTAAAGGATATTTGTACCGCACACTGGTCCCCTGGTGTTCTGGTGGATCTGAAACAAAGGCAGGTAGGTTAGGCGTGTTAGTAGGATAAAGTTTGGAGAAGAGCAAGGGAGCTGTAAAGTACTGTTGGCAGCTTCGGTTCGGTTAACACCGTTCGCCAGGCATATTGGTGTGTTGTTGGGTTCCGAGTCCGTCGTGTGCTGTTGCTTGCAGGTCTGTGTGGTGTGGTTGTTGTTACAGTGTGGTAAAGTGCGTGTGGGTTTCTGCAGTTTTAAGGGGTCTGGTTGTGTTTGATTACAGTGTTAGAGGTGTGTGAGGAGTGGTGAGGTTTTTAGTAGTTTTTGGGATTGGTTAGGATCATGAGATATGCATATTCCTATTGCGTCTCCTTCATGATTTAGAGAAGGTAGCTTCCTTTCGGTGATTAAGTTTCAGCGTCATAAGGCTGTCTCATCTCTCTGTCGTTATGCTAAGTTATTTACTTTCGTGTTTCCATCTTTGTATTTGGCCAGCCCTTTTATCCCAGTTTGTCCTTGCTGTGACTTAGTTTGGAGTGATTTATTTGCAAGCTAGGCCAGTATCCTATGTCCTTTCTCAGTGGGTAAGGTTGTTGGTAGTGTTGGGCATGTATGCTAATTTTGTTCTCTTGGGGTTGTTGCATATGTTCTATTCCACCTAGCGCTGTCTCTCTTGTTCTTGTAGGGGTTACCCTTAGTCGGGCTTGGGTGTTGTCTGTGCCATCATATAGTCAGTCAGTCTGACAATACTTTCATTACAAACACAAACACATATAATACAACATCTGAGCACTCACACTGGTGTGAAAGCGTACAAATGTACCGAGTGTGACAAGACTTTTATTACAATTAACAACCTGATCAGACACGAGATAACTCACACTGGTGAGAAACCATACATGTGTTCTGTGTGCGGCAAAGCTTTCGGTCATTCAGAGGGTCTCTCAGTGCCTCTAAAATACCACACGCTTTAGAAACTATATACATGTACTGAGTGGGACAATGATTTCATTACAATGAGACAGCTGATCAGTCATCAAAGAACTCATTTTAACTAGTAAACATATATTTGCAATGTGGCAAATCTTTCTGCCAAAAGTGTTCTAACGTAACATCAGAAATGCTTTACTCTGTGAAACCATATATGTGTTCTGAAGTGCAGAAAGACTTTCAAATAAACAGTAACTAATACAGCACCATCACGGCCACACTGGTGAGGATGAATTGGAAGGTTATGATGTGATCAGGTTTACAAGAATAATATATTGATATGTCGGACAAATCATACACGTGAGACGCCATGTGGATGTTCTCACAGTAAAAAAGACTTTTCACAAAGAGTTGAATGCTATGCCCGTACCATATAAATCTACTGAGTGTGTCCAGGCTTTTATCTACTTATGACGCTACATCAGAACTCTCCCGTAGCAGAACAGTATGCATTTTCTGGATGTTCCAAAGCTTTCCGGCAGATGTTTGCTCTATTGCAACATCAGAAATACTGCACTGTGTTATGGCAGAAGAGGAAATAGGGCTGTTATCAGTTTAGGGATTTGAGAAAGTAACGTACAGGTAAGGTGGTGAGCAACAGGTAGTGTTATTTGATTCTATTGGTCCTCTGCCTAGGTGGCTATGTTATGACTAATCCATTCTGAACGGTTCTGGGCATGTCCTGCGGCCCTTCGTGCTTCTCATCTTTTTTAGGAAGCCCTCAATAGATTCATTTCTGAATGAGGTTCATGACAGCACAAGGTTCTGGCTGCCCCATGGGTGTAATCCTGCAGTATCTCCCAGAAGCGCACACATATCTTTCTGGGAATGTAGATTTACTGTGCTTTGATGGTTAGAACTAAAGACGCAGCAGATTCTAAAAGATTTGAATATGGACCATAAACCAAAATTAAGTGATTGGGTCTTTAAACAAAGTGATCCAGTATGCAAAGTGCAAACAAGGATGCAACAGTATTTGTTTTTCCATTAATTAACTCTGTATTTGATAATATATGGTGTTTCTTCGTTTGTGTCTCTCCTCTATCTCTTGTGCATCTTTTTTTTCATAACTTAAGATTTTTAAACTGTATTTATCCTCCTAAGTAGACAGGTTTTCATTTTAGGTATGGATTTAGGATGTGTATTGTACTCATTTTATTTTGCTTTCCATGTGGATTCTCTTTGTTTATTCAGTCGTGTTAGCTTTTAAATGAAAGTTATACTTTGGAATAAAGAAATAACGGACAGCTGTTGTTGCAGCTAGGAGACACAATTTCATTGTATGAAGTGCGACGCAGTTTGCATTAACACAATCTATACCATAGAGATTCACTTTAAATGTACTGGGTGTAACACGTCTTTCATCATCCAGAAGTAAAGGTTGAGGCGCCTTCCTGGTGAGAAAGCATGAGGGTGTGCTGGATGTGGTCAGGCTTTTTCAAGCGCAAAACTATTCTGTTGCAGCCGCATTCAAACTATTAAGTGTCCCAGTCAGTGGGGTGGGGGGGTAGGGGGTTAGGCTTTCTTAACAGGGTGTCAAAATTCCATAGTTAAACACATACTCAGTGTGATGAGACAAAGCCTCAAGAGGTGGGGCTCACCCAGGAAATAAAAACAGCCTGGAATCATGTTCTCTCTAGCACTTGGATCCTGCTTCCATGCAGTTTCCATTGGAGGAGTGGAGTGGCTCTTGATGGGAAATGGCACGGAGCAGGTGAGTGTTGTGAAGTGCTTGGTGTGAGTGTCTGGTAAGGAAGGGAGGTATGTTGAGAAGTACTTGGCTCACTGGCAGACTTACACCTCCTGGGAGCCTCCCAATCTGGGACAGCACCTTTCCAGGCCCATTTCAGTGCCAGCGAATATCGCGCATCACAACAGGCACCTCAGGTACCTCTTGCCCCCTGGCACTCATCTCAGGCAGGCACTATTCGGTGCCCTGCAGCCCAAACAGCAGTGCAGCACCTGGCACAGCAGCTTGCCCTTTCGCCCTGGATTACATGTGCCTTTGTTTAAACCATACAGCAGGGCCTTACTTATTTCCTTCCCTCCTCTCTTTCTCTCTTTCTGCAGCCCCCACTGCAGCTTACTTGTGTTTCTCTGCTTCCTATTCCAGATCCGGAACAGCGCACTTGAGTCCTTTTCTGAGACCAACTCGCCGCCAGTGTTATAAAGGGCACTCCTTGACACTTCTGGTGTGTTTCTCCAGAAGGTCCTTTATTGCTTAATAGGAACCCACTAGCTCCCACCCCCCAGGCCCACATCTTTCCAGCTGCCTGTGCTGGAACCCTCACACAAACAATCCTTCAATCTTACACAGGTCTCCAGATAAGCATCGTACCAGCTCTTTTTACGCTTTTAACCCCTTCCTTTAAAATGCGCCTTGCGTTAGGCAACACGCTCCACACCTTTTACTCCAGTTTTCCCCATAGTGTTGTCTTGGCTCTCACTCAATCCATGCCAATGCTTTCCTGGTGTTGGATCATAATCAAGAATTTGATTGGGATAAACATGCCAGACTCATGTTGGGGCGGGCCCTTAAATGCGGTGGTAATAGCGTTAGCGCCGTATTTGAGGGCTACCGCCCAACTCGTAATTAGGCTGACAGTCTTTTAGGTGGCGCTTGGCACAGGCTGCTGCCAGTGGACTCTAAATTCAGAGGGGATAAGGATGCAAACACGCTGCCCCCCACCCGGGGTGTCCTCACTCAGACTGTGCAGTCCATGGCATGTGGTCATTGGGAAACATAGGGGTGTGGCTTGAGGCAATGAGGTACTGCTCCACTCTGATTGGTTAGAGGTGCCGGAAGATCTTGTATCAATGGAATGGTGCCGAAAGAACAAACAATACGCAAGTCTGATATTTTTGTGTGTGCTGAACCCCAAATCTGCAGCCGATTAGCACATTATCTAGGTTGGTCTTTATTTTTTGGCATTAATTTACACCCCTACTTGAGTAGCTCTGGGGTTTGGAGGCTTTGGCTCCTCAGATGTTCCTGACTACTTCTACCATCCATCCTAGCCAGTATAGTCGATGGTGGGGGATCATAGGAGTTGTAGTCCAAACCATCTGCAGAGCTGCAGTACACCGACCTTTGATCTTTCTCTGTGAAGATGATTCTCCAGTAAAATGCTTCGTATGTAGTGATAATTATTTCAGATCATGCGTGTGCATGACTAGCAAGCTGTAAAACTCTAAGTGTTGCATCAATTACTTCATATGTAAATCGGGGCCCAGCCGAGGCACCTAGGAGGACAGCCTCTTTTGCTCCCCTGTATCCCAGTACTAGCTGGGACAAGGCAAGGTGCCGTGAATTTTAAGTCTGACTGTATTCTCGTAGTCTGTGAGCCGGTTTGCAGCAGGCTTTCAGAAGTCATTTCTCGTTTTGGCTATAAGGTGGTGCTTTGCCCATGGCCAGGCTAATCCCTATGATTATTCCCACCCACCTCTGGCCCCCTCCCCCCCTAAAACACCTCCTCCTGGGATCTCTTTGAGCTACCTTTATCAAGACTTAAAGTCAAACTTTGCACTCAAAGTACCTGCCAGGGTTTTTTTTCAAAGCAGTCTTCTGTGAGCTAACAGTTTAATTGTTGGTTACTGGTGTAATAAACATGTCTTAACCAGTTCTGCCTTTTGCCATTTGATTTATAAGCAGTATGCATGTATTTCAAAGAAGTTCTTTTGAAAACAAGCATTACCAAAGCCAACAGTTTTGGCTTGTGCATGGGTATTAGATAGGCATTTGCCAGCCACTAGTCTTATATACCCAGGTACGTGCACCACTCTCAAACTGCTACTATTCATCTACGGTTAGTACCATTATGGCAGTGCCTGGAAATACCTTTCCCATATCTACACAAAAGCCAAAACTGTTGGCACTGCCAATGCTTGTGACTCCCTTGAAGTTGCATTTACTCTCACAGTTTAAATGGGGTGTAAAATAATCTGACTTGGAGGACTGCTCATGCATCAACATTCTCATATCACAGCATCTCTCTGACCTCACACATTCCATCCATCCATCCATCCAAGCACTTCACCTTCACAACAGTAAGCAAACCCAGTCCTTTCTGATTTTAGTCTGCTCCCTAGAACCATTACCACAAAATCCCTGTACATGCACAAAGTGTGACAATACTTTCATTTCATAAGGACATGTGATGCTGAACCAGAAAGATTCTACACAGAGAAATCATATAAGAGATCTTATGATCAAGGCTATATAGAGCGCAGCATTAACCACCAGAGTGATCTCAACTCTGTGACCAAAAAGAAGGGAAGTGGCCGGACCGCTATTGTTTGAAGAGCCAGGTTATCAGCACCTCTTCTGTATGTGATCAAGCAGAAATGCTATGAACTGCCTCGCCACCTAGAACTCACTAAGATACTGGACATTATGGTGCTATGAACGTCTTCTCCGCCTTACCAGACGATATAAATGTAGCACTCACTAAGACACTGAACATTATGGTGCTATGAACTGCCTCTCAGCCTTACCAGATGATATAAATGTAGAACTCACTAAGGCACTGGACATTATGATGCTATTAACTGCCTCTCCACCTTACCAGATAATATAAATGTATAAGTCACTAAGACACTGGACGTAATGATGATATAAACTGCCTCTCTGCCTTACCAGATAATATAAATGTAGAACTCACTAATACACTGGATGTTATGATGCTATGAACTGCCTCTCCACCTTACCAGATAATATAAACGTAGACCTCACTAAGACACTGGACATTAAGATGTTATGAACTGCCTCTCCAACTTACCAGATAATATAAACGTAGACCTCACTAAGACACTGGACATTATGAATCTATGAACCGCCCCCCCACATTACCAGATAATATAAACGTAGAACTCACTAAGACACTGAACATTATGGTGCTATGAACTGCCTCTCCGCCTTACCAGATGATATAAATGTAGAACTCACTAAGACACTGGACGTTATGATGCTATGAACTGCCTCTCCGCCTTACCAGAAGATATAAATGTAGAACTCACTAAGACACTGGACATTATGATGCTATGAACTGCCTCTCCGCCTTACCAGATAATATAAATGCAGAACTCACTAAGACACTGGACGTTATGATGCTATGAACTGCCTCTCCGCTTTACCAGACAATATAAATGCAGAACTCACTAAGACACTCGACGTTATGATGCTATGAACTGCCTCTCCGCCTTACCAGACGATATAAATGTAGAACTCACTAAGACACTGGACATTATGATGCTATGAACTGCCTCTCCGCCATACCAGACGATATAAATGTAGAACTCACTAAGACACTGGACATTATGATGCTATGAACTGCCTCTCCACTTTACCAGACGATATAAATGTAGAACTCACTAAGACCCTGGACATTATGATGCTATGAACTGCCTCTCCGCGTTACCAGACAATATAAATGTCGAACTCACTAAGACACTGGACATTTTGATGCTATGAAATGCCTCTCCACCTTACCAGATAATATAAATGTAGAACTCACTAATACACTGGATGTTATGATGCTATGAACTGCCTCTCCACCTTACCAGACAATAGAAATGTAGAACTCACTAGGACACTCAACATGATGACGCTATGAACGTCTTCTCCGCCTTACCAGACGATATAAATGTAGCACTCACTAAGACACTGAACATTATGGTGCTATGAACTGCCTCTCAGCCTTACCAGATAATATAAATGTATAAGTCACTAAGACACTGGACGTAATGATGATATAAACTGCCTCTCTGCCTTACCAGATAATATAAATGTAGAACTCACTAATACACTAGATGTTATGAAGCTATGAACTGCCTCTCCACCTTACCAGATAATATAAACGTAGACCTCACTAAGACACTGGACATTAAGATGTTATGAACTGCCTCTCCACCTTACCAGATAATATAAACGTAGACCTCTCTAAGACACTGGACATTATGAATCTATGAACCGCCCATCCACTTTACCAGATAATATAAACGTAGAACTCACTAAGACACTGAACATTATGGTGCTATGAACTGCCTCTCCGCCTTACCAGATGATATAAATGTAGAACTCACTAAGACACTGGACATTATGATGCTATGAACTGCCTCTCCGCCTTACCAGACGATATAAATGTAGAACTCACTAAGACACTGGACGTTATGATGCTATGAACTGCCTCTCTGCCTTACCAGACGATATAAATGTAGAACTCACTAAGACACTGGACATTATGATTCTATGAACTGCCTCTCCGCCATACCAGACGATATAAATGTAGAACTCACTAAGACACTGGACATTATGATGCTATGAACTGCCTCTCCGCCTTACCAGATGATATAAATGTAGAACTCACTAAGACACTGGACATTATGATGCTATGAACTGCCTCTCCGCCATACCAGACGATATAAATGTAGAACTCACTAAGACACTGGACATTATGATGCTATGAACTGCCTCTCCGCCTTACCAGACGATATAAATGTAGAACTCACTAAGACACTGGACATTATGATGCTATGAACTGCCTCTCCGCCTTACCAGACGATATAAATGTAGAACTCCCTAAGACACTGGACATTCTGATGCTATGAACTGCCTCTCCGCCTTACCAGACGATATAAATGTAGAACTCACTAAGACACTGGACGTTAAGGATGCTATGAACTGCCTCTCCGCCTTACCAGACGATATAAATGTAGAACTCACTAAGACACTGGACGTTAAGGATGCTATGAACTTCCTCTCCACCTTACCAGTTAATATAAATGTAGAACTCACTAAGACACTGGACATTATGATGCTATGAACTGCCTCTCCGCCTTACCAGATAATATAAATGTAGAACTCACTAAGACACTGGACGTTATGATGCTATGAACTGCCTCTCCGCCTTACCAGATAATATAAATGTAGAACTCACTAAGACACTGGACGTTATGATGCTATGAACTGCCTCTCCACCTTACCAGATAATATAAATGTAGAACTCACTAAGACACTGGACGTTATGATGCTATGAACTGCCTCTCCGCCTTACCAGATAATATAAATGTAGAACTCACTAAGACACTGGACGTTATGATGCTATGAACTGCCTCTCCGCCTTATCAGATAATATAAATGTAGAACTCAATAAGACACTGGACGTTATGATGCTATGAACTGCCTCTCCGCCTTACCAGCTAATATAAATGTAGAACTCACTAAGACACTGGACGTTATGATGCTATGAACTGCCTCTCCGCCTTACCAGCTAATATAAATGCAGGACTCACTAAGACACTGGACGTTAAGGATGCTATTAACTTCCTCTCCACCTTACCAGATAAAATAAATGAAGAACTCACTAAGACACTGGACATTATGATTGTAACGCTCACCTGATTCCCACGGAGGCGCTGATCCCGGCTGGGCTGCTATCGTTTCTTCAATTGAGAAGCGTAGAGCTCGGATGACTCTCAGGTCTGGGCTTCCTCTTATCGAATGTCTGACTTGCAGGGTAAGTTTTCTGCAGGTGGAAGAAAAAGGGTTAATCACCGTTTGATGGGATTCCTTCTCCCACCAATCGCCAGTTTCTCCCACAGCCTAGCTTTCTACTTGTCTCGGCGAGCTCTCACCTTAGGCGTATAAATGCTGAGCTCTCCATCCTGCGTCTGGTGCAGGGGTGCGTGGATTCCAGTTACGTCACTGGATGAGTTCAGTGTTGAGGCTCAAGTCTTTTGCGGCCTTAGTTGTGGATCTGGTGCTGGGATGCCGAAGAGCGATGCCGCCGTTACTGCACGAGCGGATGCCTGTAAGTATACTGTAGTCTTTATGCTTTAAAAGATGGGCACCTCAATAATGTCCCTTTTCCTTTGTTTCAGGCCTCGGGATGCTGTGGGCGTAGTTTTCCGTTGCCGCTGCACGTGCCGATGCACGTAAGTATAATGTTCGTTGGCCGCTTTTAATGGCACCTCTAATAATGTCCTTTTTCTAGTTTTCAGGTGCCGGGATGCTGCGGTTGAAGCGGCCGCTTCTGCGCGTGCAAAAACTGGTAAGTTAAGATGAATGCGACTGCCTTCACCCGAACCCCTTTTTAATTATGTCCTTTGCCTTTCAAGTGCAGAGAAGCGGCCGAAGAGAAGGCCGCGGTTAGCTCCATTGCAATCACGGATGGATCAGGTAAGCGGGTGCGGCTGCGAGCGAGTTGCACTTTTCTAACCTTATGTTTATTCTTTGCAGGTTTTGCCGGTGACTGGATTCCGGGATCTGGTAAGTATTGTGCTGTGTCTTTCTTCATCCACAGGTTGCTGCGCGGAAGCTGAAGATGACTCTGGACCTGGAATGCAGGAGCCGACTCGGTGAGCGTCCTGCTGCTGCTGCAGAATAACGCGAAGCACGTGTTTTCCATCGGGCGTGGTTTAAATAGCAGAGAAGTGCTTCCAGTGTGTGTTCTTCCACCGGTTCCACCCAGGTAAGAAAAGAGCTCCTGAATGGAGGGAATAGTTCCTCCCAGCCCTGATGGCTGGGGACTTCAACCAGACTGGATTGTTCTGGGTAAATATGCAGCATGATCTGCCTCAGGTAAGTCCACCCAAGCATTATTACACTGTTTATCAATATGAGACAGGCGCCTATGGCGCCGGGACTGAAACCCTTCATGAGCCTGGCGCCAAAGGCGCCAGGACACGGTCCAAAGGGCCCCTGTAGGGGTCTGCTGGGTCCGGAGTAGTGGAAGACGGGTCTGCTTCCGAGGGCGCTGGGCCAGTCCTGGCCCCTCGGGAGTAGCGCCCATGACGGCACCCCCCTTCAAGGCCCCTACCAAACTTGTCCTCCCCGGGGGTTTTGGTTTATCGGGAAAGGTTCGGTGAAATTTCTGGACTAGACGAGGAGCATGGACGTGGTCATAGGGTTCCCATGACCTTTCCTGAGGTCCGTAGCCTTTCCAGTCGATTAGGTAGAATAGCTTCGATCTGATGATTTTAGAGTCCAAAATGTCTTTTACTTCAAATTCGGGCTCCCCATTCACTTGAATGGGCTCTGGAGGATTGGTCAATCTGGTTCCAGGTTGCATGGGTTTCAAAAGAGATACGTGAAATACAGGATGTATTCTCATATGGGTTGGCAATTCTAATTTAACGGCCACTGGATTAATTATGGCCGTAATTGGATATGGTCCCAGGTATTTGGGGTTGAAGGTGCGAGGCCCTTTAAGCGATAAATGTTTGGTGGACAGCCAGACTTGATCCCCAACCTGGTATTGAGGGGCATTGCTTCGGTGTTGATCTGCTCCTTTTTTGTACCTTTCTTTAGCTTGTAGATGTGCAGTCGCTTCCTTAAAAGCTTGGGTAATAACGGTGTGCAATTGATCCACGGCGGGTGTTCCAAGATCTTGAGGTGGATCAAGGTTGGAGGTTCGAGGATGAATCCCATACAAGATGTAGAAGGGACTCTTCCCGGTACCCGAATGAACTGAATTGTTGTAAGCATATTCAGCTATCCAAAGGATGTCCTTCCAGTTACTCTCCGACTGTTGTAGCATGCATCGTAAATATTGCTCGAGAGTCTAGTTTGTTCTCTCGGTTTGCCCGTCGGTCTGGGGATGATGGCTGGTCGAAAGTCTTACATCGATTTGAGCTAATCGACAACAGCTATGCCAAAAGTGGGAAATAAACTGGCTCCCCCTATCTGAGATTAGTACTGACGGGAAGCCGTGTAGCCGGACGATGTTTTCAAGAAATACTTTGGCTAGGACTGATGCTGAAGGTAAGCCTTTTAGCGGAATGAAGTGGGCCATTTTAGAAAACAGGTCCACAATAACAAGAATGGTATTGTACCCGGAACAGGAGGGTAAGTCTGTGATGAAGTCCATGGAAAGGGTATGCCAGGGACACGGTGGGATGTCTAATGGTTGCAGAAGACCAGCCGGCCTCTTCTTCTGACCCTTGTTTTGAGCGCACACACCGCAGGACATCACAAATTCCTTTATGTCTTTTCTCCACGAAGGCCACCAGAAGTGTCTCTTCACCCTTTCTGTGGTTTTGGCAATGCCAGGGTGACCCTCAATTAATGAATCATGATAGCAGGAGATTACCTGTCTTTGTAAATCGGCGTGTGGTAGGAACAATCGTCCTTGGAAATAAGGCAAGTCATTGCTTACGGTGAAATCTTTTCCTTTTTGTAACCAGTTCAGTAAGTCTGGTGAGGTTACAAGTTATTTAGTTTTTTCTTCAATATCCTCAATGGATTGTGAAGAAATCAGACCCACGATCCTTTGTTCAGGAATTATTGGTACAGGTTCTGGATTGGCAACGTTATCTCCCATTCCAATTCGGGAAAGAGCATCCGCTTTGCCGTTCTTGTTGCCGGGCCGATAAGTGATCACAAAGTCAAATTCAGCAAAGAATAGAGCCCAGCGAAGCTGTCTGGAGGATTGAGCCTTGGCGGTTTTCAGATACTGCAGATTTCGATGATCGGTGATCACTGTGACGGTGTGTCTGGCCCCGAGGAGATAATGCCGCCATGCCTTAAAGGCTGATTTAATCGCTAAAAGCTCTTTGTCTGTGATGGTGTAGTTGATCTCAGGCGCCGAGAACTTCCGAGACCAGAATGCCACAGGATGCAGTTGGTTAGTCTCTGGATCTCTTTGTGATAGGACTGCTCCCATTGCTAAGCTGGAGGCGTCGGTTTCAACAATGTAAGGGAGGTCCGGGCGTGGGTGTTTCAGTATTGGCGCCGAGGTGAATTTAGCCTTTAGCTCTTGGAAGGCTTGTTCTGCTTCTGCGGACCATTCAAGCGTTTATTTTTTCTTAAGAGGGCGGTGATGGGTTGTACCACTCGTGAAAACTCTGGAATAAATCTACGTTAAAAATTGGCAAAGCCTAGCATGCTTTGAACGCCTTTCACGGAAGTAGGAGACGGCCATTTGAGGATAGCGTCTACTTTTCTCGAGTCCATGTGGACTCCTTTGGGTGTCAGAATAAATCCCAGAAATTCGACCTCAGTGACATGAAAAACACATTTTTCGAGCTTGGCAAACAGTTTATGTTGGCAAAGTTTTTCAAGGACCGCCCTAACATGATTTCGATGTTCAGCTTCTGAAGATGAGTACACAAGAATGTCATCTATGTAGACGACAACGCAGACATCAATGAGCTCTCTGAGGACATCATTCATAAAATATTGGAAGGCGGCCGGTGCATTGCATAGTCCAAAGGGCATCACTTGGTATTCAAATAGCCCATACTTAGTGCGAAAGGCCGTCTTCCATTCATCTCCTTCCTTGACCCGTACCAAGTGATAAGCTCCCCGGAGATCAAGCTTAGTATAAATACAGGCGTTTTTTACCTGGTCAAGGAGTTCCGGGATCAGAGGTAAGGGGTACCGGTTTTTTACTGTTATCTGGTTCAGAGCACGATAATCTATACGGGTTCTGAGGTCACCTTCTTTTTTTGGTACGAATAACAGAGCCGAGGATGCAGGGGACTTCGACGGACGGATAAAGCCATTGGCCAGGTACTGGTCTAAATACTGTCGCAGATGAAGGTTCTCAGGCTCGGTAAGGGCGTAAATCCTACTGCAAGGGGGAGTTGCACCGGGTAGCAAATCTATCTGACAATCGTATGATCTGTGGGGTGGAAAGGTGTTAGCCTGTTCCTTTTGAAAACCATCTTGGAACTCTCGATACTCTAGAGGTAATTGTGGACCGTCAGCCGTTACTGACGCTAGGCCAATGTTGGGTCGTGGATAACAAGTTGGTGTGCACTCTGGGAACTTTATCGTCTTTGCTCGCCAATCAATCTGAGGATTGTGATTCTCCAACCAAGGAATCCCTAGAATTACTTGGAATTGAGGAGCCTTGATCACGTCGAACACAATTACCTCCTGATGCCCGTCTTGGCCTAGTATCGTCACTTCAGTAGTGGTATGGGTCACTGGTCCGGAGGCGATTTCCGTCCCATCCACAGTGGTAATGACGTCTTTAACCACCTTTGGACAAAGAGGTAAGTTCATCCTGGAAGCCAATTCGCGGTCCACATAATTTCCAACTGCTCCGCTATCAATGTATGCCTTAATTGCATGCAAACGATCCGGTTGCTCTGGGTTTACGAGGACCATTGGCATTATGAAGTGCGAGGTGAAAGAACTGGTTTTTACGCTCGGCAAGCGGACCTCTACACTTGTCGGGCGAGGTCGTTTCCCGGCTCAGGCTTTTCAGAACTCTTATCAGAAGCTCCCACTGTCTGCTTAGGTGGTTTCACCGGGCAATCTCGAAGAAAATGTCCTGAATTTCCACAATAGAGACATAGTTGCATTTGTCGTCTCCTGTCGCATTCTTTCTGGGTTAGGGGACCCTTTACAACCCCAATTTGCATAGGTTTGACGGCTTCAACTCCTTTGGTGTGACTTTGAGGCTTAGGGAACATTTGTGTTTCAAACATGGATCGATCCGCCTTTCTGTTTTGTAGTCTGTGATCCAATTGGACCACCAAATCAATGTACTCTGAACAATCCTGAGGAGGATTCACTACCTGGGCAAGGACGTCTTTGAGTTCGCCACGCAAACCCCTGTGAAAAAGCGTGATTCTTTTGTCCTCAGGCCATCTGGTTTCCACGATTAGCCTATTGAATGATGCAATGTAGGCCAAAAGATCTTGATTGCCCTGTCGTAGGGAAAGGAGTTTGTTGTCCAGGGCCTGCCCCTGGGAATGCCTTGCAAAAAGTCTTTCCATATTTGCCTGGAAGGTCGGGAAATCACGAAGGATCGGGTCATCCTGTGTAACCAGAGGGATCGACCAATCAGCGGCACTGCCGCTAAGATACGAAAGCACAAAGGCTACCTTAGTCTGGTCAGTTGGAAAGGCTGCAGGTCTACAAAGAAAGTGCAATCGGCATTGATTTATAAACACAGCAAACCTTTTAGGGTCACCAGAGAAGAGTTCAGGCGGTGCCAATGGCACATTTCTGGGTAGGTTGAATTGAACAGGATTGGCTGAAGCTGCTGGGATATAGCTCCGTCCTGAATTAGGTAGCGGGTTTGCCCCGCTTGCGTCTGTAATAACTGTCTGGCGAGATCATCAGTTTGTTCTTTTGATATTATCAATTCCCTCCTAAGGGCATTCGTTTCCTGGCGGGCAGCATGAACTTCAGCTCTTAATTCCCCTAATAACTGGGCCAGTTGGTCTGTGTCGGAAGTTTCCATAGCGCCTGGGTAGGAGGTTATTGACGTGCTTCGCGTTCTGTAACGCTCACCTGATTCCCACGGAGGCGCTGATCCCGGCTGGGCTGCTATCGTTTCTTCAATTGAGAAGCGTAGAGCTCGGACGACTCTCAGGACTGGGCTTCCTCTTATCGAATGTCTGACTTGCAGGGTAAGTTTTCTGCAGGTGGAAGAAAAAGGGTTAATCACCATTTGATGGGATTCCTTCTCCCACCAATCGCCAGTTTCTCCCACAGCCTAGCTTTCTACTAGTCTCGGCGAGCTCTCACCTCAGGCGTATAAATGCTGAGCTCTCCATCCTGCGTCTGGTGCAGGGGTGCATGAATTCCATTTACGTCACTGGATGAGTTCAGTGTTGAGGCTCAAGTCTTTTGCGGCCTTAGTTGTGGCACTGGTGCTGGGATGCCGAAGAGCGATGCCGCCGTTACTGCACAAGCGGATGCCTGTAAGTATACTGTAGTCTTTAGGCTTTAAAAGATGGGCACCTCAATAATGTCCCTTTTCCTTTGTTTCAGGCCTCAGGATGCTGTGGGCGTAGTTTTCCGTTGCCGCTGCACGTGCCGATGCACGTAAGTATAATGTTCATTCTCTGCTTTTAATGGCACCTCTAATAATGTCCTTTTTCTAGTTTTCAGGTGCCGGGATGCTGCGGTTGATGCGGCCGCTTCTGCGCGTGCAAAAACTGGTAAGTTAAGATGAATGCGACTGCCTGCACCCGAACCCCTTTTTAATTATGTCCTTTGCCTTTTAGGTGCAGAGAAGCTGCCGAAGAGAAGGCCGCGGTTAGCTCCGTTGCAATCACGGATGGATCAGGTAAGCGGGCGCGGCTGCGAGCAAGTTGCACTTTTCTAACCTTATGTTTATTCTTTGCAGGTTTTGCCGGTGACTGGATTCCGGGATCTGGTAAGTATTGTTCTGTGTCTTTCTTCATCCACAGGTTGCTGCGCGGAAGCTGAAGATGACTCTGGACCTGAATGCAGGAGCCGACTCGGTGAGCGTCCTGCTGCTGCTGCAGAATAACGCGAAGCACGTGTTTTCCATCGGGCGTGGTTTAAATAGCAGAGAAGTGCTTCCAGTGTGTGTTCTTCCACCAGTTCCACCCAGGTAAGAAAAGAGTTCCTGAATGGAGGGAATAGCCCTGATGGCTGGGGACTTCAACCAGACTGGATTGTTCTGGGTAAATATGCAGCATGGTCTGCCTCAGGTAAGTCCACCCACGCATTATTACACTGTTTATCAATATGGGACTGAAACCCTTCATGAGCCTGGCGCCAAAGGCGCCAGGACACGGTCCAAAGGGCCCCTGTAGGGGTCTGCTGGGTCTGGAGTAGTGGAAGACGGGTCTGCTTCCGAGGGCGCTGGGCCAGTCCTGGCCCCTCGGGAGTAGCGCCCATCACAATGATGCTATGAACTGCCTCCCCACCTTACCAGATAATATAAATGAAGAACTCACTAAGACACTGGACATTATGATGCTATGAACTGCCTCTCCGCCTTACCAGATAATATAAATGCAGAACTCACTAAGACACTGGACATTATGATGCTATGAACTGCCTCTCCGCCTTACCAGATAATATAAATGCAGAACTCACTAAGACACTGGACGTTATGATGCTATGAACTGCCTCTCCACCTTACCAGATAATATAAATGCAGAACTCACTAAGACACTGGACGTTATGATGCTGTGAACTGCCTCTCAGCCTTACCAGATAATATAAATGCAGAACTCACTAAGACACTGGACGTTATGATGCTATGAACTGCCTCTCCGCCTTAACAGATAATATACATGCAGAACTCCCTAAGACACTGGACGTTATGATGCCATGAACTGCCTCTCCGCCTTACCAGATAATATAAATGCAGAACTCACTAAGACACTGGACGTTATGATGCCATGAACTGCCTCTCCGCCTTACCAGATAATATAAATGCAGAACTCACTAAGACACTGGACGTTATGCCATGAACTGTCTCTCCGCCTTACCGGATAATATAAATGCAGAACTCACCAAGACACTGGACGTTATGATGCCATGAACTGCCTCTCCGCCTTACCGGATAATATAAATGCAGAACTCACCAAGACACTGGACGTTATGATGCCATGAACTGCCTCTCCGCCTTACCGGATAATATAAATGCAGAACTCACTAAGACACTGGACATTATGATGCCATGAACTGCCTCTCCGCCTTACCGGATAATATAAATGCAGAACTCACTAAGACACTGGACATTATGATGCCATGAACTGCCTCTCCGCCTTACCGGATAATATAAATGCAGAACTCACTAAGACACTGGACATTATGATGCCATGAACTGCCTCTCCGCCTTACCAGATAATATAAATGCAGAACTCACTAAGACACTTGACATTATGATGCCATGAACTGCCTCTCCGCCTTACCAGATAATATAAATGCAGAACTCACTAAGACACTGGACATTATGATGCCATGAACTGCCTCTCCGCCTTACCAGATAATATAAATGCAGAACTCACTAAGACACTGGACATTATGATGCCATGAACTGCCTCTCCGCCTAACCAGATGATATAAATGCAGAACTCACTAAGACACTGGACATTATGATGCCATGAACTGCCTCTCCGCCTTACCAGATGATATAAATGCAGAACTCACTAAGACACTGGACATTATGATGCCATGAACTGCCTCTCCGCCTTACCAGACACTGGGCATTATGATGCCATGAACTGCCTCTCCGCCTTACCAGACGATATAAATGTAGAACTCACTAAGACACTGGGCGTTATGATGCCATGAACTGCCTCTCCGCCTTACCAGACGATATAAATGCAGAACTCACTAAGACACTGGACGTTATGATGCCATGAACTGCCTCTCCGCCTTACCAGGTAACATAAATGCAGAACTCACTAAGACACTGGACGTTTTGATTCCATGAACTGCCTCTCCGCCTTACCGGATAATATAAATGCAGAACTCACTAAGACACTGGACGTTATGATGCCATGAACTGCCTCTCCGCCTTACCGGATAATATAAATGCAGAACTCACTAAGACACTGGACGTTATGATGCCATGAACTGCCTCTCCGCCTTACCGGATAATATAAATGCAGAACTCACTAAGACACTGGACATTATGATGCCATGAACTGCCTCTCCGCCTTACCGGATAATATAAATGCAGAACTCACTAACACACTGGACATTATGATGCCATGAACTGCCTCTCCGCCTTACCGGATAATATAAATGCAGAACTCACTAAGACACTGGACATTATGATGCCATGAACTGCCTCTCCGCCTTACCAGATAATATAAATGCAGAACTCACTAAGACACTTGACATTATGATGCCATGAACTGCCTCTCCGCCTTACCAGATAATATAAATGCAGAACTCACTAAGACACTGGACATTATGATGCCATGAACTGCCTCTCCGCCTTACCAGATAATATAAATGCAGAACTCACTAAGACACTGGACATTATGATGCCATGAACTGCCTCTCCGCCTTACCAGATAATATAAATGCAGAACTCACTAAGACACTGGACATTATGATGCCATGAACTGCCTCTCCGCCTTACCAGATAATATAAATGCAGAACTCACTAAGACACTGGACATTATGATGCCATGAACTGCCTCTCCGCCTAACCAGATGATATAAATGCAGAACTCACTAAGACACTGGACATTATGATGCCATGAACTGCCTCTCCGCCTTACCAGATGATATAAATGCAGAACTCACTAAGACACTGGACATTATGATGCCATGAACTGCCTCTCCGCCTTACCAGACACTGGGCATTATGATGCCATGAACTGCCTCTCCGCCTTACCAGATGATATAAATGCAGAACTCACTAAGACACTGGACATTATGATGCCATGAACTGCCTCTCCGCCTTACCAGACACTGGGCATTATGATGCCATGAACTGCCTCTCCGCCTTACCAGACGATATAAATGTAGAACTCACTAAGACACTGTGCGTTATGATGCCATGAACTGCCTCTCCGCCTTACCAGACGATATAAATGCAGAACTCACTAAGACACTGGACGTTATGATGCCATGAACTGCCTCTCCGCCTTACCAGACAATATAAATGCAGAACTCACTAAGACACTGGACGTTATGATTCCATGAACTGCCTCTCCGCCTTACCAGATAATATAAATGCAGAACTCACTAAGACACTGGACGTTATGATGCCATGAACTGCCTCTCCGCCTTACCGGATAATATAAATGCAGAACTCACTAAGACACTGGACATTATGATGCCATGAACTGCCTCTCCGCCTTACCGGATAATATAAATGCAGAACTCACTAAGACACTGGACATTATGATGCCATGAACTGCCTCTCCGCCTTACCAGATAATATAAATGCAGAACTCACTAAGACACTTGACATTATGATGCCATGAACTGCCTCTCCGCCTTACCAGATGATATAAATGCAGAACTCACTAAGACACTGGACATTATGATGCCATGAACTGCCTCTCCGCCTTACCAGATGATATAAATGCAGAACTCACTAAGACACTGGACATTATGATGCCATGAACTGCCTCTCCGCCTAACCAGATGATATAAATGCAGAACTCACTAAGACACTGGACATTATGATGCCATGAACTGCCTCTCCGCCTTACCAGATGATATAAATGCAGAACTCACTAAGACACTGGACATTATGATGCCATGAACTGCCTCTCCGCCTTACCAGACACTGGGCATTATGATGCCATGAACTGCCTCTCCGCCTTACCAGATGATATAAATGCAGAACTCACTAAGACACTGGACATTATGATGCCATGAACTGCCTCTCCGCCTTACCAGACACTGGGCATTATGATGCCATGAACTGCCTCTCCGCCTTACCAGAGGATATAAATGTAGAACTCACTAAGACACTGGGCGTTATGATGCCATGAACTGCCTCTCCGCCTTACCAGACGATATAAATGCAGAACTCACTAAGACACTGGACGTTATGATGCCATGAACTGCCTCTCCGCCTTACCAGGTAATATAAATGCAGAACTCACTAAGACACTGGACGTTATGATTCCATGAACTGCCTCTCCGCCTTACCAGATAATATAAATGCAGAACTCACTAAGACACTGGACGTTATGATGCCATGAACTGCCTCTCCGCCTTACCGGATAATATAAATGCAGAACTCACTAAGACACTGGACGTTATGATGCCATGAACTGCCTCTCCGCCTTACCGGATAATATAAATGCAGAACTCACTAAGACACTGGACATTATGATGCCATGAACTGCCTCTCCGCCTTACCGGATAATATAAATGCAGAACTCACTAAGACACTGGACATTATGATGCCATGAACTGCCTCTCCGCCTTACCGGATAATATAAATGCAGAACTCACTAAGACACTGGACATTATGATGCCATGAACTGCCTCTCCGCCTTACCAGATAATATAAATGCAGAACTCACTAAGACACTTGACATTATGATGCCATGAACTGCCTCTCCGCCTTACCAGATAATATAAATGCAGAACTCACTAAGACACTGGACATTATGATGCCATGAACTGCCTCTCCGCCTTACCAGATAATATAAATGCAGAACTCACTAAGACACTGGACATTATGATGCCATGAACTGCCTCTCCGCCTTACCAGATAATATAAATGCAGAACTCACTAAGACACTGGACATTATGATGCCATGAACTGCCTCTCCGCCTTACCAGATGATATAAATGCAGAACTCACTAAGACACTGGACATTATGATGCCATGAACTGCCTCTCCGCCTAACCAGATTATATAAATGCAGAACTCACTAAGACACTGGACATTATGATGCCATGAACTGCCTCTCCGCCTTACCAGATGATATAAATGCAGAACTCACTAAGACACTGGACATTATGATGCCATGAACTGCCTCTCCGCCTTACCAGACACTGGGCATTATGATGCCATGAACTGCCTCTCCGCCTTACCAGATGATATAAATGCAGAACTCACTAAGACACTGGACATTATGATGCCATGAACTGCCTCTCCGCCTTACCAGACACTGGGCATTATGATGCCATGAACTGCCTCTCCGCCTTACCAGACGATATAAATGTAGAACTCACTAAGACACTGGGCGTTATGATGCCATGAACTGCCTCTCCGCCTTACCAGACGATATAAATGCAGAACTCACTAAGACACTGGACGTTATGATGCCATGAACTGCCTCTCCGCCTTACCAGATAATATAAATGCAGAACTCACTAAGACACTGGACGTTATGATGCCATGAACTGCCTCTCCGCCTTACCAGATAATATAAATGCAGAACTCACTAAGACACTGGACGTTATGATGCCATGAACTGCCTCTCCGCCTTACCAGATAATATAAATGCAGAACTCACTAAGACACTGGACGTTATGATGCCATGAACTGCCTCTCCGCCTTACCAGATAATATGAATGCAGAACTCACTAAGACACTGGACGTTATGATGCCATGAACTGCCTCTCCGCCTTACCAGATCATATAAATGCAGAACTCACTAAGACACTGGACGTTATGATGCCATGAACTGCCTCTCCGCCTTACCAGATCATATAAATGCAGAACTCACTAAGACACTGGACGTTATGATGCCATGAACTGCCTCTCCGCCTTACCAGACAATATAAATGCAGAACTCACTAAGACACTGGACGTTATGATGCCATGAACTGCCTCTCCGCCTTACCAGACAATATAAATGCAGAACTCACTAAGACACTGGACGTTATGATGCCATGAACTGCCTCTCCGCCTTACCAGACAATATAAATGCAGAACTCACTAAGACACTGGACGTTATGATGCCATGAACTGCCTCTCCGCCTTACCAGACAATATAAATGCAGAACTCACTAAGACACTGGACGTTATGATGCCATGAACTGCCTCTACGCCTTACCAGACAATATAAATGCAGAACTCACTAAGACACTGGACGTTATGATGCCATGAACTGCCTCTCCGCCTTACCAGACAATATAAATGCAGAACTCACTAAGACACTGGACGTTATGATGCCATGAACTGCCTCTCCGCCTTACCAGACAATATAAATGCAGAACTCACTAAGACACTGGACGTTATGATGCCATGAACTGCCTCTCCGCCTTACCAGACAATATAAATGCAGAACTCACTAAGACACTGGACGTTATGATGCCATGAACTGCCTCTCCGCCTTACCAGACAATATAAATGCAGAACTCACTAAGACACTGGACGTTATGATGCCATGAACTGCCTCTCCGCCTTACCAGACAATATAAATGCAGAACTCACTAAGACACTGGACGTTATGATGCCATGAACTGCCTCTCCGCCTTACCAGACAATATAAATGCAGAACTCACTAAGACACTGGACGTTATGATGCCATGAACTGCCTCTCCGCCTTACCAGACAATATAAATGCAGAACTCACTAAGACACTGGACGTTATGATGCCATGAACTGCCTCTCCGCCTTACCAGACAATATAAATGCAGAACTCACTAAGACACTGGACGTTATGATGCCATGAACTGCCTCTCCGCCTTACCAGACAATATAAATGCAGAACTCACTAAGACACTGGACGTTATGATGCCATGAACTGCCTCTCCGCCTTACCAGACAATATAAATGCAGAACTCACTAAGACACTGGACGTTATGATGCCATGAACTGCCTCTCCGCCTTACCAGACAATATAAATGCAGAACTCACTAAGACACTGGACGTTATGATGCCATGAACTGCCTCTCCGCCTTACCAGACAATATAAATGCAGAACTCACTAAGACACTGGACGTTATGATGCTATGAACTGCCTCTCCGCCTTACCAGACAATATAAATGCAGAACTCACTAAGACACTGACGTTATGATGCTATGAACTGCCTCTCCGCCTTACCAGACAATATAAATGCAGAACTCACTAAGACACTGGACGTTATGATGCTATGAACTGCCTCTCCACCTTACCAGACAATATAAATGCAGAACTCACTAAGACACTGGACGTTATGATGCTATGAACTGCCTCTCCACCTTACCAGATAATATAAATGCAGAACTCACTAAGACACTGGACGTTATGATGCTATGAACTGCCTCTCCACCTTACCAGATAATATAAATGCAGAACTCACTAAGACACTGGACGTTATGATGCTATGAACTGCCTCTCCAGCTTACCAGATAATATAAATGCAGAACTCACTAAGACACTGGACGTTATGATGCTATGAACTGCCTCTCCACCTTACCAGATAATATAAATGTAGAACTCACTAAGACACTCAACATGATGACGCTAGAACGTCTTCTCCGCCTTACCAGACAATATAAATGTAGCACTCACTAAGACACTGGACATTATGGTGCTATGAACTGCCTCTCAGCCTTACCGGATAATATAAATGTAGAACTCACTAAGACACTGGACATTATGATGCTATGAACTGCCTCTCCACCTTACCAGATAATATAAATGTAGAACTCACTAAGACACTGGACGTTATGATGCTATGAACTGCCTCTCCACCTTACCAGATAATATAAATGTAGAACTCACTAAGACACTGGACGTTATGATGCTATGAACTGCCTCTCCACCTTACCAGATAATATAAATGTAGAACTCACTAAGACACTGGACGTTATGATGCTATGAACTGCCTCTCCACCTTACCAGATAATATAAATGTAGAACTCACTAAGACACTGGACGTTATGATGCTATGAACTTCCTCTCCACCTTACCAGATAATATAAATGTAGAACTCACTAATACACTGGACGTTATGATGCTATGAACTGCCTCTCCACCTTACCAGATAATATAAATGTAGAACTCACTAATACACTGGACGTTATGATGCTATGAACTGCCTCTCCACCTTACCAGATAATATAAATGTAGAACTCACTAATACACTGGACGTTATGATGCTATGAACTGCCTCTCCACCTTACCAGATAATATAAATGTAGAACTCACTAATACACTGGACGTTATGATGCTATGAACTTCCTCTCCACCTTACCAGATAATATAAATGTAGAACTCACTAATACACTGGACGTTATGATGCTATGAACTGCCTCTCCACCTTACCAGATAATATAAATGTAGAACTCACTAATGCACTGGACGTTATGATGCTATGAACTTCCTCTCCACCTTACCAGATAATATAAATGTAGAACTCACTAATACACTGGACGTTATGATGCTATGAACTGCCTCTCCGCCTTACCAGACAATATAAATGCAGAACTCACTAAGACACTGGACGTTATGATGCTATGAACTGCCTCTCCGCCTTACCAGACAATATAAATGCAGAACTCACTAAGACACTGGACGTTATGATGCTATGAACTGCCTCTCCGCCTTACCAGACAATATAAATGCAGAACTCACTAAGACACTGGACGTTATGATGCTATGAACTTCCTCTCCACCTTACCAGATAATATAAATGTAGAACTCACTAATACACTGGACGTTATGATGCTATGAACTGCCTCTCCGCCTTACCAGACAATATAAATGCAGAACTCACTAAGACACTGGACGTTATGATGCTATGAACTGCCTCTCCAGTTTACCAGATAATATAAATGCAGAACTCACTAAGACACTGGACGTTATGATGCTATGAACTGCCTCTCCACCTTACCAGATAATATAAATGTAGAACTCACTAAGACACTCAACATGATGACGCTAGAACGTCTTCTCCGCCTTACCAGACAATATAAATGTAGCACTCACTAAGACACTGGACATTATGGTGCTATGAACTGCCTCTCAGCCTTACCGGATAATATAAATGTAGAACTCACTAAGACACTGGACATTATGATGCTATGAACTGCCTCTCCACCTTACCAGATAATATAAATGTAGAACTCACTAAGACACTGGACGTTATGATGCTATGAACTGCCTCTCCACCTTACCAGATAATATAAATGTAGAACTCACTAAGACACTGGACGTTATGATGCTATGAACTGCCTCTCCACCTTACCAGATAATATAAATGTAGAACTCACTAAGACACTGGACGTTATGATGCTATGAACTGCCTCTCCACCTTACCAGATAATATAAATGTAGAACTCACTAAGACACTGGACGTTATGATGCTATGAACTTCCTCTCCACCTTACCAGATAATATAAATGTAGAACTCACTAATACACTGGACGTTATGATGCTATGAACTGCCTCTCCACCTTACCAGATAATATAAATGTAGAACTCACTAATACACTGGACGGTATGATGCTATGAACTGCCTCTCCACCTTACCAGATAATATAAATGTAGAACTCACTAATACACTGGACGTTATGATGCTATGAACTGCCTCTCCACCTTACCAGATAATATAAATGTAGAACTCACTAATACACTGGACGTTATGATGCTATGAACTTCCTCTCCACCTTACCAGATAATATAAATGTAGAACTCACTAATACACTGGACGTTATGATGCTATGAACTGCCTCTCCACCTTACCAGATAATATAAATGTAGAACTCACTAATACACTGGACGTTATGATGCTATGAACTTCCTCTCCACCTTACCAGATAATATAAATGTAGAACTCACTAATACACTGGACGTTATGATGCTATGAACTGCCTCTCCGCCTTACCAGACAATATAAATGCAGAACTCACTAAGACACTGGACGTTATGATGCTATGAACTGCCTCTCCGCCTTACCAGACAATATAAATGCAGAACTCACTAAGACACTGGACGTTATGATGCTATGAACTGCCTCTCCGCCTTACCAGACAATATAAATGCAGAGCTCACTAAGACACTGGACATTATGATGCTATGAACTGCCTCTCCGCCTTACCAGACAATATAAATGCAGAACTCACTAAGACACTGGACGTTATGATGCTATGAACTGCCCCTCCACCTTACCAGATAATATAAATGCAGAACTCACTAATACACTGGACATTATGATGCTATGAACTGCCTCTCCGCCTTACCAGACAATATAAATGTAGAACTCACTAAGGCACTGGACGTTATGATGCTATGAACTACCTCTCTATCTTAGCCAAATTGCCATGGGTTCAATGGCCAGGGTGAATACGAGTAGGGAGAGAGTAGATCTCTTTTCTAAATGCAGTCTTAGGCACCCAGCTTGCTGCTTGACCTTATAGGCACAGTGTAGGAGATATAGCCCCCAGCATGCATCTTAACTCTCAAACACAGTCTTTGACACCCAGCCTGCTTCTTGACCTTCTAGACACACCCTGGGAGATATAGCACTGAGCATGTTTCTTAACCCTCAAAGTCTCAGACACCGAACCCGCTTCTTGACCTTCTAGACACACCCTGAGAGATATAGCACCCAGCATGCTCCTTAACCCTCAGACACAGTCTTTGACACCCTGCCCCGCTTCTTGGCCTTCTAGAAACATCCTCACAGATATAGCACAGAGAACGCTCAACCCTCAAACACAGTCTCAGACACCCAGCCCGCTTCTTGACCTTCTAGAAACACCCGAGAGATATAGCACCCAGCATGATCCTTAACCCTCAAACGCAGCCGCAGGCACCCTCCTCATTTCTTGACCTTCTAGACACACCCTGAGAGCTATAGCACCCAGTATGCTATGTAAGGGGGGCATGGTATCACAAGTATGACATTGACACAAATGTTACAAGTTTCAAAACCTTTATTAGATTCTTGGGGTTTGGAAAAAGGTCTACCTTGCCCATTAGATATGATGGGAGTAGCCTCTACCATCAAATAATAAAGAAAACACAGTCCTAGTCGGTCTATGTCAAATCAAAAATGGCATATACTAACAAAACCTAATGCCTGCCCTATCTCATATACAAAAAGTGTGTAAAGCGGAATGAGTATGCAAAGAAAAGTCAATGTTATAAGATGCATGTGATTAAGGTCAAGTGCCTGACTTTGCCTCACCTGATTAATGGGACATGTCCAATGTGATATGTAAGGGTTAGCCTCTTTACTCTCAGTTTCCCTTTTACTCGGCCCAGTGTTTATGTAGAAAGGGGGGGGGGTTGAGACATTGGAGAATCCTGTAGGGGTATGGGCACAGGAAAGGGGCAATACCCCATTGCACCATCTGTTGCCTCACCCCCAGTCCCTGAAGATGCCCCACACAGGTGATCCTCTCATACTGGTCCACCCCCAGGGTCTGGATCAAAAGGTGATGGCCGTGCCCGGGCCACCTGAGAGAGAGATCTGTGGGGACTAGCAAATGAGACACCCTGGGGTTTCTCACAAATCCTTAACCCTCAAAAACGGACACCCTCCTCATTTCTTGACCTTGTAGACACAGGCCCAGAGATTTAGCACCCAGCACACTTCTTAACCCTCTAACACAATCTTGGGTGACCAGCTCGTTTCTTGACCTTCCAGACATAGGGCCTCATTAGGACCCTGGAGGTAACCTTGACGCTTTTTGCGGCATGGCTACCCCCATTCCCTGAATGGGGAAATACCGGGCCATTCCGACATTGGTGGGCTCAGTATTTCCCCATTCAAGGAACCCGGACCCGGTACATCCTTCATTCCCATTTGAGCCCCTATAGGGCTCAATGCGAATGGGGAGGATGCTAACAACAGGCCCGTTAATGATGGGCCCGTTGTTAGCATCCTGGTCTGCTCCCGGGACACGCTAATGCGGGTCCCGCGAGCAGACCTCGTAATGAGGCGGTAGGGGGTAAACAGGGTCAGCAGCTCTACTGGCCCCGTTAAAACCCTACCACCAGGGTCATATTGAGGCCCATAGTCTCAGAGGTACAGCAATGAACACACTTCTAACTCTCAAACACAGTTGCAGGCACCCAGCTCACTTCTTGACCTTCGAGGCAGTCTCAGTGTTATAGTGCCCCAGACACGTCTTAACTCAAATACAGTATAACGACCCAGCTCGTTATTTGACCTTTTAGACACATTCTCAAAAATATAGCACTCAGCATAGCATGATTTTTATCCCTCCAGCACAGTCTTGGCACCCAGCTCAGTTCTTTACCTTCTAGACATAGCCCCAGAGATGTACCACCCACACTTAACCCTCAAAAACAGTCTCAGACACTCTCCCCACTTCTTGATCTTATTTACACAGTCTCAGACACCGGCTCATTTCCTGACCTTCTAGAGACAGCCGCAGAGATATACCACCCACACTTAACCCTCAAACACAGTCTCAGACATGCAGGCTGCTTCTTGATCTTCTAGACACAGTCTCAGACACTGGCTCACTTCTTGACCTTCCAGACACAGCCCCAGGGATATACCACCCACACTTAACCCTCAAACACAGTCTCAGACACCCAGGTCGCTTCTTGATCTTCTAGACACAGTCTCAGACACCCGGCAATCATTTGTCACATCCCAGATTTGGCAGCACTCCATCTGGAATAGGTGGAGAAGGATCTGCTCGATCTTCCAATCCCCTCCCAAGATGGCGTTTTGGTGTTACAATTAGAGGTCTGGTCTCCAGGCACCTTTGTGACTCCTTCCTCTTTCCTCCCACAACTGATGCCAGCAAGGGATTTATGCAGCTACAATCTGGACATCAGCGCGTCGCTACTCTGCTTTCTAGACGCTGCATGAGTTTGTGTCTACACCCATTTCTACCATTCCGAAGACTACCACGATAGTTGGCCATATACAAAGCATACCAGAACCATATCCGGAATTCCAAGATGTCTTTGCAACAATTCTCTGAATTACCCCCTCATCGAAGAGACGATTGCGTTATCAACTTGTTTCCAGACTATCCTATTCCGTTCAGAAGAATGTATATTTTCTCTGAAAAGGAAAAGAAGGTTCTTAAGGAATATTTACAGTCTAATATACAAAATGGGTTGATCACAAACTCAACTTCACCCACGGGATCGTCCTTATTTTTTATTCCAAAGAAAAACACGGACAAACTCTGTCCTTGCATAGACTTTCGTGGACACACAAAATCACAGTCCCGGACCCATACCCCATGCCATTGATGCCCGACCTCTTGGAGGCAAGATATGTATATCTTCTATATGTATGAAACTGGATCTCCGGGGATCATGTTATGCACGTCAAAGCTGGTGATGACTGGAAGGCGGAAGGCGGTGTTTCGTACTCCCTTTGGTCATTATGAGTACGGAGTAATGCCCTTCGGTTTGTCAAATGCTCCTGCCATCTTTCAATGTTTCACGGACCACGTCTTTGCCGATTTCCTCCTACATTCAGTCATTGTTTATCCAGCACGTCCAGATGGTCTTGATACGACTAAGGGAAAAATCACAGTTTTTGTAAATTGGAAAAGTGCGAGTTCAATCAGAAGAAAGTCACTTATCTGGGATACTTTCTGTCTGCTAAAGGCACTTCTATGGACCCAGCCAAGGTGTCAGCAGTTTTGGATGGCCTCCCCCCTCGACGGTACAGGAACTGCAACGATCTTTGGGATTTGCACATTGTCATAGAAAATGTATCTATCACTTTCCATAACCATCTTTCCTATAACCGCTTTACTAAACAAGGGAGCAGTCTTTAAATTGAGTGATGAGGCAGAGCAGTCCTTTACCGAACTAAATACCTAGTTCTCTCCTGCCCCAATTTTGCTTACTCCCGATCAAAACAAAGGATTTATAGTGAAAAGGGGTGCCTCTCATCAAGCATTGGGAGCGGTACTAATGCAGCTATATGACCAAGGACAGGAAAGTCCAGTGGCATATCTTTCCAAGACATTTTCACTACCAGAGCTAAATTATTCCATCCTGGAAAAAAAGACTTGCGGCCAATTAAAAGAGCCTTTGAAGAGTGGAGGCATCTTCTGTTGGGTGCTAAATTCCCAGTGGAGGTTAGAACAGACATTAGAACCTGAAAAGCCTGCAGTATGCTGAAACCCAGAATAGCCGTCAAGCCAGATGGGCTCATTTCTTTTCACCGTATAATATTACTTTTACCTTCATCCCAGGCATGGTTAATCTTAAGGCAGATGCCTTATCTAGAAAAGACACCCTTGTCTGCCACTATTTCATTCCAAACTGGTTTTTCCGAAAGCTGTATTCATTCATGTGATAAATTACTTTCTTCAGTGCATCCACAGGGAGACTCAAGCCCAGGATGCCCTGCGTCGGGTAATGGCTGACAAATAAAATATCATGCAAGAAATGGTTTACACTTTCATGGTCAAAGAGTGTATATTCCTACAGCCTCCCTCCAACAAGAGGTCCTGAGGATATGTCGTGATTCAAAAGCAGCAGGGCATCAGGGGGTTGCCAACACTCTGGATCTTATACAGACACACTTCTGGTGGCCTACTGTTACCACCGAGGTACAGGGTTATGTCCATTATGCCCAGGAGATCCCCCTTAGGACACTTGGTGAAGATGGCAAATCATTTCAACCAATTTTATTGTGGATCTGCCACCCTCTCAAGGATCAACAGCAGTTATAGTCACAATTGATTTCTTCACTAAATTAGCACATTTCCTTGCCTACCTGGAGTCCCCTCCACTGCCAGAATGGCAAGATTGGTCATCAAGACTGTCTATTTTCATCACGGTTTACCCAACACCATTCTATCAGATAGGGGTCCACAGTATACGTCATGTTATTGGCAACAGATCTGCTCCACTCTTAACATCAAGAGGGCATTGAGCTCTGGGTTTCACTCCCAAACCAAGGGCCAGGCAGAGAGTCTGAATCAGACGCTAGAGGGCTATCTCCGTTGTTTCATCTCTGCATTCCAGGATAACTGGGTGGAGCTGTTACTCTTGGCAAAATTAGTTTATAACAACGCAACTCATGCAGCCTTAGGGTTTAGTCCCTTTCGGTGCACTTATGGGTTTCATACTTTGTGTTTTCCTATGGTCTCTCCTACTTCCACCCAGTTTCCAGATATCAATGCCTTGGTATCAGACATCCAACAGGGGCACACGATTGCTCGTACAGCTCTCAAGGAGGCACAAGACTGAGTCAAGCATTTTGCTGATCGTCATCGCACCCCGGCACCTGACATTTCTCCAAGAGACATGGTGTGGCTGTCTTCCCGCTTTCTCACATGCCATCTGGTGCCTTCTAAACTGTATCGCAGGTATTTTGGTCCTTTTGAGGTTTTACACAACTGGAGGTCAGCAGCGTCTGTGCTCCAGCTTCCTCCTTTTTGGGCCAGGATTCTCCCTGTTTTTCATGTGTCCCAATTGAAGCCTGCTCTATGTGATCAGTTTCTTCATCATGCAGTCCCTCATCCTCCGGTGTTCATGGCCACTGGTCCGGAGTTGGAAGTGTCTGGGATATGTGACTCTCGTTATTTCCATTGTCATCTGCAGTACTTGGTGGACTGGGAGGGATATTCTCCTGCTGACCGTACCTGGGAGCCGTGCGACTTCAGTTCATCCCCCCTGTTGGTTCAGCGCTTTCCCTGGGAGGGAGCATACTGTCACATCCCGGATTCGGCAACTCTCCACCTGGAATAGGTGGAAAAGGATTTGCTCGATCTTCCAGTCCATTCCCAAGATGGCATCCGGTGTTCCAATTAGCAGTCTAGTCTCCAGGCACCTTCGTTACTCCTTCCAATACTGATGCCTGCAAGGAATTTATGCAGCTACAATCTGGACATCAACGCATTGCTACACTCCTTTCTAGACGCTCCATGAGTTTGCTTGTTTCTATTCTTTCTTCTGTACTTCTATGTCCCTCCTCCTATTCTGGCTTCAACTGCATACTCTAATTCTGCCTTAGATTGCAGCGAGAAAGCACAAGCATCTGTGCGCACACTGCATACCGACCTGCGCTCCTCAGTAAGGAGAATTCCTTACCGGTACATAGTGCCCTGCGCTCTCACTGATCCATACAATTACACACAGAACAATTACACTCAGGCCCTGTCCCTCTCCTCTCTCCTTCTTGTAGTGCGGCAGCTTCCAGCATCCTTTTCCCCGGAGGTTTCCGCTTCCTCATGCTTACGCATCACAAGACTAACTTGCACTTGGCAACGTAGCTGCCAACAAGCTGTTCCGTGCCTGCCCGAGAGACGGACCGAAGACAAACTCAGCGATCGGCACGCCATGGTTTTTTTCCCCAGTGGGTTTCCCTGGAAGCTTTGTTTATCCCAGATCATTATGCTTTAGGGAGAGTGGGGTGAAAGAGTTCCCAGGGAGCTTATTTTCCACCTCATGCTGTTGCATCAGATCATGTTAGTTACTAACTATTGCTTATTGTATGTTATATTATTGGCTTTTGTTGCATATCGGTTTCAGGATTGTTGACAGCATCTTGATCTTCTAGACACAGTCTCAGACACCTGGCCCACTTCATGATCTTCCAGACACAGTCTTAGACACCTGGCCAACTTATTCATCTTCTAGACACAGTTTCAGACACCCGGCCCACTTCTTGATCTTCCAGACACAGTTTCAGACACCCGGCCCACTTCTTGATCTTCTAGACACAGGCTCAGACACCCGGCCCACTTCTTGATCTTCTAGACACAGGCTCAGACACCCGGCCCACTTCTTGATCTTCTAGACACAGGCTCAGACACCCGGCCCACTTCTTGATCTTCTAGACACAGGCTCAGACACTCAGCATGCTTCTTGATCTTCTAGACACAGTCTCAGACACGTGGCCTGCTTCTTGATCTTCTAGACACAGTCCCAGACACCTGGCTTGCTTCTTGACCTTCTAGACACAGTCTAAGGCACCTGGCCTGGTTCTTTATCTTCTAGACACACTCGCCCCACTTCTTGATCTTCCAGACACAGTCTCAGACAGACGGCCCACTTCTTGATCTTCTAGACACAGTCTGAGACACGCGGCCCGCTTCTTGATCTTCTAGACACAGTCTCAGACACCCGGCCCACTTATTGATCTTCCAGACAGAGTTGAGACACTGGGCCCGCTACTTGATCTTCTAGACACAGTCCCAGATATACCAGCCGCACTTAATCCTCAAACACAGCTTCAGACACTTGACCCACTTCTTGATCTTCCAGACACTCTCAGACACCACTGGCCCGCTTCTTGATCTTCCAGACACAGTCTCAGACACCCGGCCCACTCCTTGATCTTCTAGACACAGCTTTAGACACCTGGCTTACTTCTTGATCTTCTAGACAGTCTCAGAAACCCGGTCTGGTTTTTGATCTTCCAGACACAGTCTTAGACACCCAGCCTTCTTCTTGATCTTCTAGACAGAGTCGGAGACACCCAGGTCGCTTCTTGATCTTCTAGACAGAGTCTCAGATGGCGGGCATGCTTCTTGATCTTCTAGACACAGTCCGAGAGGTATACCACCCACACTCAACCCTCAAACACAGTTTCAATCACTCTCCCCACTTGACCCTCTGGACACAGCCACAGAGATATATCACCCACACTTAACCCTCAAACACATTCTCAGACACCGAGCTCGCATCTTGTTTTTCTAGACACAGTCTCAGACATCCGGACCACTTCTTGATCTTCAAGACACAGTCTCAGACACCCGGCATGTTTCTTGATCTTCAAGACACAGGGCCTCTTTACAACTCCGGCGGTAGCCATGCTGGTAAACACAGCAGGCTGCTGGCGGAGTTGTGCTTTTTTCTGGCGCCTGGCTTTGGGGAATCGCCGGGCATTACAGCCCTGGCGATCCGTGAAGCCAGGCACTGTACAAAATGTTACTCCCCATTCCCATTGAGTCCCATAGGACGCTTACAGACTTCCGTCAAAGTCTGTAAGCGGCTGCTGTCCCACCTGCTAGGACCTGGAGGGCGGGATGGCAGCCGCTAACAGAACTCGGAGTGTGCCGATCTGGTAACAACAGTGCCAGTACGCTTACCGGAACCGTTGTCACAGGACCGGCACACTCTTTATGAGGCCCACAGTCTCAGACACCCGGCCCACTTCATGGGTTTCTTTTCTAGACAGAGTCTCAGACACCCGGCCCACTTCTTGATCTTCCTGACACAGTCTCAGACCCCCAGTTTGCTTCTTAATCTTCTAGACAGTCTCAGACACCTGGCCTACTTCATCTTCTAGACACAGTCGCGGACACTCGCCCCGCTTCTTGATCTTCTAGACACAGTGCCTCATCATGAGTTGGGCAGTATCCTGGCGGTGTTACCGCGGGATACCACATGGGCTAATAGTGTTACCGCCACCCAGTCAGGCGCTATTAGCGCTGGATCAAGGGTTGGGCGGTAATGGGTATTCCCCAATCCCCATTGTGTCCATTTGATCCAATGGGGCATTTTCGGTGCAATTAGCGTGCACTAATAGCGCCGCACTATGTACACCCGAAAATTGGCATTATGTTGGTGCATTTACCGCCACCTTAGAGCTAGGGGTAAATGCTGCCAGACTAGTGATAGGGCAAACCCTTAAATGCGGCAGTAATAGCATTACCGCTGCCTTTAAAGGCTACCACCCAACTCGTAATGAGGCCCACAGTCTCTGAAACCCAGCCCGCTTCTTGATCTCCTAGACACAATCTCAGATGGCGGCACGCTTCTTGAACTTCTAGACAGTCTCAGACACTCCCTTTCAGGACCTCCCTCAGAAATTCTAATAATTAAGGTGAAAGACTGTTTTTGTTTTAGCTCTGCTGCCATTTCTACAGAACAGAGAATGCCTCCTGTGTTATCTGACTGCTAACATGTATAATATTAAAGCATTTCTTATGGCTATGGGCAAAGTATTAAAGCGCTTTAAGTGTATGATTTGCTGCTCTTTAATGTCTCACATTAAATACAAATTGGAAAATGGTGTAATTGTTGATATTATACGCAATAATTATTTGAACAACCACAAGCCAGAAATTGATATAGAGTTACTTGTGGATGCTGCCTGCGTCTGTGTGGGGTAAATGTGGCAAGTGGGAAGTATTCAGGCAAGCTCCACCTTTAATAGGGGAATGGTTTTCCACACACTGGCAAGTCAGGCACCATTGGCTTACTCAGTTGCCCAAAATCACACATGGTGCCCTAGTGTTAGGCAGAATGACATGCAGTACCCTTTGGGAACACTACACACAATTAAGACTACAAGTGTCAGTACAATTTCACCTTTGGTACAAGCCTGTACTACACAGTAATGTGGTAGCAGTGGCTGAGCAGCCAAACGTATCTCAAGAGTAAAGTGAGCAGTACAAGTGGTTACACAAAAGGGGCAGCAATCACAGTGGTTCAAGCAAACACTTACTCAAGGTTTCTTGGTAAAAGAATATACATTTATTTACACAGTCAGTTGGAAAACATTCCACTAGCAAGAGCAGCTCAATATCACAATCTAATATACTACAATAGGCAACCAAACAGTTTCTGAACAAGTTCAGCTCTTCTGAAGCGGGAGCAAAATGGCTCTTCAGTTACTTTAGAAAGGGGTAAAAAGACAAGGTTATAAGAATCAACAGCATAAATACTTTCAGATGTAGGGCAAATAGTTTCAATTCACTACAACCAGCAATTCAATTCAATAGGCATGGGCCAAAGTCAATGTTTCAGAGTCTTGGATAGGATAGCACAGTTCTGGTAGTAAACAGATCAGCCTTTGCCACGGTTTTAGAAGTAGTTGGTCAGACGAAAAGTTAGGTGTTGGTTTAGGGAAGGACAAGCCTTCAAAGTCGGGAAAGTTTTGCAAACTTTCACTGCAGCCGAACGGAGCTCTGAACCGTACTTGCACAGTACCTTAAAAATGAAGAAGAGCTGTAGCTGAGGCAGTTGTTCCTGGCAGTTCCTGCAGATTTCGCTGTTGGCGAGCCTCAGTCATGGGGACAAGAAGGAGGACATCGGGAGGTTCCTGCACTGCCCAGGGAAGAGGCCACAAGCTTGGCAAAACGTCGGTTTAAGGTGTGATTGCCTTAAAGACCACAAACTGGTATCCTTCCCACTGGCTATCTGGTTTTCAACAGCACTCTGAAGAAAATTCAACCAGTATAGGGACGGTGTCCAGGTGACTTGCGAGTTGGTTGTTCCCACCAAACTCAAGGGAAGAAGTCATCCTTGAAGGGCTTCTCTGTCGAAGGAGTTTCAGGCAATTCGGACCTGCAGCAGGGCTTCACCGGTGGACCAGGAGTTTCAAAAGTCGTCTTCCTTCAGCTCGTCTTCGGTTCTCTCGTTCCAGTGGTCGACTCTGCTTTCCAAGTCCCAGAGGCCTGCTTTTAAACAGTTTTCCCCCAATTCATTCCAGCCTGGCTGCTTTCACACAGCAGGGTGGCTGTCCTTGCCGGACAGCCAGCCGGCCAATAATGCCAGAGAGCATTCAGGTCTCCTAGGAGACTAAGCCAGGGAGTTTCAGGCACCTCCCTCACATCCTGTCCACTCCAGACACTCAGGCGCCAGAGGAGGGCTTCAGCACTGAAGCCCGCCAAAGGCCAACAAACAAAGGGACCAAACCTGGTTTGGCGCGCAGAGTTAAACACAAGAAGGGAGTCTGTTTTTACAGATAGGTCTTGGGCGCCCTATAGGAAAACATGGCTGACCCGATTTTTAGCTACCGGTGTTCGCGGTCGGGAAAAAATCATGGTAGTTTGTTCAAAACCACTGCCACCAGCCATTTTAAGTAGAAAAGGGTAACATTTGACTGTTGCATAAGTGTTTAGACTCCGGGGATGCTAGGCAACCCCTCCAGCACTATATAGGAAGATAGTGTGTGCTGGGTCTGTAAATTTAAAAAGACTAGTAAAGTCAATTTAACTTTACATGCTCTGGGAGACAGTAGTCAGTCTGAGCGAAGGTATTTAAACCTTGGGGAGTCTGAAAGACACCCCTGTGCCACTGCACTGAAGGTGCTATGTGACACACAAGAACAAGATTATGCCTATGGAGTTGTTTAAAAACTCCATATCCAAAGAAAACAAAAGTAAAACACACATCAAAATACATGAAAGAGTGGTAATAAAGGCTCAAACTCTTTCCAGGTAACAATTAAAATCCTAGAAATCCAGCAAAGTTGCTGGGGGTCTGAAAAGGTAAAGGAGATTAGCACATTCTTGAGGATTCTCCCTAACACTCGCCCCCCCCCAGACTAAGGGACAGGAGGATTTAATCCACTCCTGGATGAATTTCCTTACTCCAGTCGGTCAAACATCCTGGAGAAACCATCAGCATTTTGGTGGTGACACCCAGACCTGTGTTCATTGGTAAGATCAAACCCTTGCAGGCTGATTGACCATCTCAATAGTTTAGGGTTTTCCCCTTTCATTTGCAACAACCATCTCAAAGGTTAGTGCTCAGTCTGAATCACAAAAGTAGATCCATACAAGTATGGCCTAAACTTCTTCAGTGACCACACAATAGCAAAACATTCTCTTTCAATGGTTGCCCACCTTGTCTCCAGTTGCTTCAGCTTCCTGCTGATGAAGCAAATGGGGTGCTCCCTACCTTTCTCATCCAGCTGACTCAGAACTGCACCTATACCTGTATTTGAAGCATCTGTCTGCACAATGAAGGTTTGGTTATAGTCAGGAGCTCTTAGGACTGGAGCTTGACAAAGGGCTCTCTTTAGGCCTTCAAATGCTTGAGTGCACTCCTCCTTCCACCTGACCTGTTACGGAATTTTGGGTGAGGAGACTACATTCAAGGGAGAAGCTACGGTCCCATAGTTCTCTATGAAGTTCCTATAGTAACCAGGAAGGCCTAGGAAGGCTCTCACCTGGGTTTGAGTAGTAGGTGTGGCCCAGTTTTGCACAGCTTGTACTTTACTAGGCAATTGTCATGAACCGCCGATTACGTCCGTTCTGGACTTCATGGTCCCTGACCCATAGAGGACTGAATTCAGTGATCCTTCCAGCATGGCCGTTGGATACGAAACGTAACTTACCAACCTTTACGCATTATGTTCAACTTCCTACAAAACAGTCACGCCCCGCGGCTCCCGCTTAGTGTGTTCAGAGGTGTGTTGTAGGAGTTTGCTCGGGTCTCCTCCTGAGTCCCGTTGTCCCATATCCTTGATTATCTCCTTTTCCCATTCCATTCCCTGAACTACCCCTTCTGTGCCTTTCTTCCTGGAATCCTCCGGTGCTCGGATCCAACTCCCGATCCTAAGTGGGGCACTGTTTCGGGAGAAGGATATCTGCTTCTCACCAATTCCTTCCTTGAACTCCCCAGGACAGAACAATCTTGTGATTTTACAGGCATACCTGTCACCTTCCAAGAAAGAGTCATACCCCATACTGGCTTTAGTGGATTGCGTAGCCATGGGCATATTCATAGACCATGATTGGGTCATCAGTCATCACATTCCCCGCAAAACAAAAGAGACAATGCAACCTGTTGAAGCCATCGATGGGAGACCCCTGTCTTCAGGACCCATAACCAAAGAGATTCTTCTTTCGATAAACAACCACCAAGAGAGGATCAGATTCGACATTATAAGATCTGCCCACTATCCCATGGTTCTAGGTATGCCCTGGCTGAAAAAACACAATCTCTTCATCAATTGGGCAGCAGGTTCCTTATTTCTTGGTTCAGAACATTGTATATCCCATTGTTTGTCTCCTACCACCTTACCAAGTCCCTTAGAAGACTTCCAAGAAACTCAACAACTTCCAGTAACTGTCTCCAACATTATCCGGATTCCCCAAGCTTACCAGACATACTCGGAATAATGTTCATCATATCCGAACCTGAAAAAAGGGCCCTCCGGGAGTATCTGGACACCAACCTGACAAATGGAACGATTCGACCATCCAAGTCCCCAGCGGGAGCTTCCCTCTTCTTCGTTCCTAAGAAAGATTCCAAGGAGCTTAGGCCATGTTTGGAGTACCGTGGCCTTAACCAATGCACTCTTAAGGACCGTTACCCATTGCCTCTCATCTCGGACATCCTGGAAGCAGTGAGAGGTGCAGTCATCTTCACAAAACTTGATCTCAGGGTTGCCTACCATCTCATTCGTATAAAGGAAGGTGATGAATGGAAAACAGCCTTTAGAACACCCTTTGGCCACTTTGAGTATCTGGTTAGGCGCTTTGGACTTGCTAATGCCCCCACAATTTTCCAACGTTTCATGGATCGGGTCTTTTCTGACATGTTGTTCCTTTTCGTCATTGTATACCTAGACGACATACTGATTTACTCCAAGGAACCTCAGAAACATGAACACGTTAAGGCAGTTTTACAGAGTTTACAAGAACATAAACTCCTGGCCAAACCTGAAAAATGCCTTTTCCATGTACAAACTGTTCACTATCTTGGATTTGTTCTTAGCCCAAATGGTATTGGAATGGATTGTTCCAAAGTTGATTCCATCTTATCTTGGCCTGTTCCTACCACTGTTAAACAAATCCAATCCTTCCTGGGGCTTGCTAACTTTTATAGGAAATTCATACCTGCATTTTCTGATATTGTGCATCCCATTGTCATGCTATTAAAGAAAGACACCCCCTTCCAGTGGTCCTCAGCTCAAGACTCGGCGTTTCAATGGTTAAAGACAAAGTTCACAAAAGCCCCCATCCTGGCTCAACCTAACACAGACCGTCCCTTCCTTGTCGAGACTGATGCATCCAACTACGCCATCGGAGCGGTTTTGAAACAAGAACTTGATGACAAGATAGAACACCCCATTGCCTAACTCTCCCGCACCTTGACTCCCAGTGAAACTCATTATTCCGTCCTGGAGAAGGAGTTGCTAGCCATTCGACAAGCCTTCACTGACTGGCGCCATCTCCTTCTGGGAGCCAAACACCCGGTACAAGTCCGTACAGACCATCGGAATCTTCAAGTCCTACAATCCCTGGAGTGCAGACACAGCCGTCAGGCCTTCTTTTTTGCCCAATATCAATTTCAAATCCATCACTTTCCTGGAGCACATAACATCATAGCTGACGCCCTGTCAAGACGTCCTGATTATGAACCCCTTGAGGACCAGACCTTTCCCAAGATGTTTCCCAACACAATATTCGTTGCTCAAGCCATTACTCTCCTGGAGGATATTCGAGCCAAAACCCAGTCCTCTGAACTTTGGAAGGAGTTTAAAGGAAACAATCGATGGAATCTCAAGATAAAAGACGGATACCTATTTAAGGAAACACGGCTAGCCATTCCCACTCCAGGGCTCAGACATAAGATCACAAACCTATGCCAGGATACCCTTCATTCTGGACACTGTGGAATCTCCAGCACCCTCCTTCTTGTACAGAGACAATTCTGGTGGCCAAGGATGAAAACCTGTGCAGTTTGTAACCAGAATAAGCATGACAACAGAATACCAGCAGGTCTCCTACACCAACCAGCATTACCAACTAAACCCTGGGAAATCATTGCCACAGATTTTATCATGGAATTGCCTTCTTCCAGAGGCTACACGACCATAATGGTTACCATTGATTTGTTCACGCATTTGGCTCATTTCACCCCTCTATACAAATTACCATCCTCATCTGAACTAGCTGGAATTTTTTTAGAACTCATATTCAGGCTTCATGGCCTACCCTCCAAGATCATTTCTGACAGAGGGCCTCAATACATATCCCAGTTTTGGAAGCAACTATGTCGGATATTGGGGATCCAACGTACCTTGTCCTCGGGATATCATCCACAAACCAATGGAGCTACAGAATGAGTAAACCAAACCCTGGAACAGTATCTTCGCTGCTTCGCCACCAAAGTCCAGGATGATTGGTCACTTTTGATACCTGTGGCCGAATTCGCTTACAACAATTTGGATCATTCAGCCATCAAGACCAGCCCTTTCTTCTGTAGCCAAGGATTTCACCCTTCAGTTCTACCATCCATTCTCCCACATCCTACCCCAGTTCCTATGGATGATTCCTGGATTGAAACGCTGATCAATGTACACAAAGAAGCAAAGGAACACCTAGAAAAGGCCCGAAAAGGTGTTAAACAATATGCAGACACCAAAAGAAGGCCTAGTCCTTCTTATTCAATAGGAGATAAAGTCTAGCTATCTTCAAAACTCCTTCCTCATCACCTACAACCAAATAAATTGGCTCACAGTTATTATGGACCTTTTTCCATAAAGGAAATTGTTAATCCAGTGGCCTTTCGACTCCAACTACCAGAGTCGTGGAAAAAGATTCATCCAGTCTTCCACACTTCTCTGTTAAAACCATATGTACAGTCCACTCGAACTGCCCCAAGATCTGATCCAGTGATTGTCGATAACCAACTTGAATACGAGGTCTCTAGGATTTGTGACTCCAGGTACCGACGAGGGCAACTACAGTATTTGGTCCAATGAAAGGGATATCCTCCCAGTGAACGCACCTGGGAACCCGTCTCTAACATGAATGCCCCCCCGGCTAATACGAAGATATCATCTTATCCACCCAGGCAAACCCAGAGGTGCGAGGATTCAGAGGAGGCATACTGTGATGAACCGCTGATTACGTCCGTTCTGGACTTCATGGTCCCTGACCGATAGAGGACTGAATTCAGTGATCCTTCCAACATGGCCGTTGGATACGAAACGTAACTTACCAGCCTTTACACATTATGTTCAACTTCCTACAAAACAGTCACGCCCACGGCTCTGCGCGTCTCAACGCTACCGCTTAGTGTATTCAGACGTGTGTCGCTCGGGTCTCCTCCTGAGTCCTGTTGTTGCATATCCTTGATTATCTCCTTTTCCCATTCCATTCCCTGAACTACCCCTTCCGTGCCTTTCTTCCTGGAATCCTTCAGTGCTCAGGTCACGGCGTTCTGTGCCTCCGACCTTGGTACTGTTTCCTTCCTGGTTCCCGGTCCTGGATACTTGAATGCTACTTGGCGTAGGATTTGCAACCCTCACGCTGGAATACGAAGACCTGCACATGGGCTTGTAAAAATCCCGGACTGTGCGAAAGAACACATCCAAGAAGGTCGCAAGCAAAGAGAAACAGGTGAGAAGTGGAGAGACTTGTGACAGCAATGGCCTGATTTCACCTCCTCCTGCCTCATGTCCTAGGTAGACCACTTTACTCTGACCAATTTGGCACTTACTCACCTTTATGGTGAGATGGGCCTGCTCAAGAGCCTGCAAAACATATCTTAAGTGGTCAACATGTTCTTTCCAAGTAGGGCTGAACACTGCAATGTCATCCAAGTATGCCATGCAGAAGTCCTCAATCCCATTCAGAACCTGGTTAACCATCCTTTGGAATGTTGCAGGTGCATTCTTTAGTCCAAAAGGCTTTACCTTAAACTGGTAGAGGCATGCTGGGGTTGAGAATGCAGTTTTCTCCTTGGCATGGTCTGTCAGTGCTATTTGCCAATAGCCTGAAGTGAGATCAAATGTACTGGGGTGAAACAGGTTTGTCCACCAGTTCATCTGTCCTGGGTAAAGGGTGGGCATCAGTCTTTGTGACTGCATTAAGAGCTCTATAGTCCACACAGAATCTCAACTCCTTGGATCCCACTAGTACAACTGGACTAGACCATGGACTGATAGAGGGCTCTATTAACCCGAGATCAAGCATCTTGTTGACCTCCTCCTTTATGTGGGTTCTTACATGATCTGACATCCTGTAACCTCTGTCTTTAACAGGTAAACAGTCACCAGTGAGAATATCATGCTGGCCCCAAAGGGTCAAGCCTGGTGGTAGTGAAAACAGGGAGGCAAACTGATTTAACAGAAACTTGCACTCCACCTGTTGTTCAGGTGTCAAATTAGGAGAGATTGACTCCTTCTATCTTCTCATCTAAAGACTGTCCTCTGAGGAGGTCAGGCAGAGGTGTACTCTCCTCCTCCTCTCGAGCTGAAGCTAGAAGCAAAGCTTCTACTTCTCGTCTTGAGACATATGCTTTTAGACGGTTGGTGTGAAAGACTCTGGGAGCCTCCTTAGGATTGCATAAGTCTACCAGATAGTTGACCTCTCCATGTTTTCCCACAACCTTGAAGGATCCTATCCACTTGTCCTGTAAGGCCCTCTGCCTTGTAGGTACCATAACGAGAACTTGCTGGTCTTGAGTAAACTCAACCATGTTGGCCTTCTGGTCATGCCAATGCTTCACCAGAGCCTGACCTGCTTTCAAGTTATCTGATGATTCTGCCATCATGTCTGACATTCTCCTTTGGAGACCTATCACATAGTCAGTGACTCAATGGCTTGGGGGAAGGAACACTCTCCAAACCCTCCTTAATCAGGGCCAAGGGGCCTCTAACTGGATGGCCATAGAGAAGCTCAAAGGGACTAAATCCAACTCCCTCCTGAGGGACTTCTCTATAAGCAAATAGAATGCATGGCAGTAGAAGGTCCCACTTTCTTCTAAGGGGCTCCTCTATAGCACATATCACGCTCTTCATTGTACAATTAAACCTCTCTACCAATCCATTCGTCTGAGGATGGTAGGCAGTTGAGAACTTGTAAGTTACTCCACAGTTTTTCCACATGGCCTGCATGGAGTGGGACATACAATTGGATCCCCTGTCAGAGATAACTTCCTCAGGAAAACCTACCCTGGTACAAATATCAAGTAGGGCCTTAGCAACCGCCTGAGCTTTAACAGTCCTCATTAATATTGCTTCAGGATACCTAGTAGCATGGTCTACTACAACCAGGATAAACCTGTTTCCTGAAGAGGTTGGAGGGTGTAAGGGACCAACAATGTCGATTCCTACCCTCTCAAAAGGGACTCCCACCACTGGGAAAGGCACCAACGGTGCCACATTCTTGGCTCCACTCTTGCCAGAGGTTTGGCAAGTGTGACAGCTTCTACAGAACTTATCTACATCAGACCCCAACTTAGGCCAGTAGAAATATAAAGAGAGCCTTTCCTTTGTCTTCGTGAAACTCAAGTGACTAGCCAAAGGTATCTCATGGGCTAACTGTAGGAACTGGAGTCTGCTTTCTAGAGGCACTATAGTCTTCTATAGTCCCCTGGGATAGACTCAGTAGGTTCACTGTAGAAGAGACCATCTTCCCAAAACAACCTATGCTTCCCTGGCTCTTGCCCATCCAGCTGGGAAGCTGCCTGTTGGCGAAGACCTTCAAGAGTAGGACACTCTCTTTGACCTCTGCTGAAGTCTGCCCTACAGGGTCCACCTTCTGCCAGTAAAGTCTGCAGCTCAGGATGGTCTGCAGGATCCATATCTCCAACAGAAGCAAGGTTATCTCCCAGCTCCAATTCCTCCGCAGCTTATTCAGCCACAATAGGTTGTTCCACACACTCAGCCTCAGCTGGTGGAGGAGTCACAGGTGTGATTTTGGGCAGTCCTCTCTGGGATGCCCTTGTTGGTAGCACAGGAGTGCTGGCTGTTTTCTTCCTGGAGGTTTTAGGTTTCCTCTTTTCCTCCTTTCTCTTAGAGATTGCAGTCAGTAAGTCCTGTGGACTGGGGGTTATAGCTTCCTCAATAATCTCCCCTTGAGAACCCTTTAAGGTACTCTCTCTGGCCTTCCTCGTCTGCTCCTGTTTCCTTTTGATGGGAGGCCTGGGGGTGCTTGATACAACTCCCAGAGTGTTTAAGTCATTCCCCAACAGGACTCCCCCAGGTACTTCGCACTGCACACTTGCAGGTATCTTGACAGTCATGTCATTGCACTGGATGAGAGCTGGTAACTGTGGAAGCATTTGGACCGGGCCTCCAGCAAGTTTTGTGAGGAATTTGGGTGCCTTAGCAACATCCTCTACCTTGAGAAAAGATTAATCACCTACAGTAATGCTGGCACCAGTGTCTCCTGACCATTCACAAGAACACTGTCTTTGTAATACTCTTTAGTATTGTCTGGGATGGAATTGTAGACATCTAAGTTCTACTGTTCCCACAGACCCAGGGACACTAAAGAAACACTGGCTGAGACTTTCATGGGTTCCTCAGCTAGTAAGTGAAAGTCTCCACTTGCCACTGGTACTTCATCCTCCGGAGAGAAGGCTAAGGAGACAGTGTGGATCCCTAAAGGTTAACCCTTACAACTGTGATCCCCTTTCACATGGTCATTTAACCCACAAGCATAACATTTTCCAAATGTCTTTATGAATCGGGGTTTGTTCTGACCTCCTTTTGGTTTAGCACCAAGAGGTACACTAGCCTGATTTGGTTTTCCTTGTGGCTTACCATTGTTATGTTTGGGGCCCTGTTTTGGAGTGGAGGTGTTAGAATTCTCTTTGTTGTCTTTCTTGTGCTGCTTTCCCTCATCCTTCTTCTGAGTTTCCCCAGACTCCTTTTGAGTGGCCCTGTTGGCAACACACAAGTCAGCAGCCCTTGCTAACTTCTTGGGATCAATTTCCTTAGAGTCCGCCGAGTGCTGTCTCAGCTCAGGAGAGCAGGCACCATAAATAGACTCCAACATAAACCGATTTCTCATACCTTCATAAGTGTTAACTTTGTTACACTTAACCCACCCATCTACGTTTTTCAAACAGTCACACACCCGGTAGCCCAAGGGGTACCATCATGCTTTTTGATGGTTCTAAATCTCTTAAAATACTGGTAAGGGTCTTCCCAAACCTAGCTGTTAAAGCTAGTTTCACACTTTCATAATCCATTCTATCAACTTCTCCCATTTCCATTACATCAGATGCAACAGGGGGTAGCCTAGAAAAGAGCCAAGGAATCAACTGATTCCTTGTAATGTTCTGAATCCCATGGTTATATTCAAAAGTTGCCAGCCAATCCAAAATATCAAGCTTAACCTCATACCTACTTACTGCATCTTTGGGCATGTGAGGCCTCTTAGGACTGGAAGATCTAGAAGACTCTGGGAGAGAACCATTCTGAAGAGACAACTTTTTCATTTCATGTTCATGATGCAACTAGTTTTCTTTGAGTTTAGGTTCTTGGTGCTTACTTTCAGTTTGGGCTTGGATTCTTTTAATTTCTAACTAAAGTCTCATTCTTTCAAGAGAGACACATTCAGGACTTAGTGTTGGACCTGATGGCTCCCTGTGGTTAAAGGTTGGGGCCTATGAGCAGGTAGAGTTAAAACAGGGCCTACATTTGGAGCCTCCTCTGCCTCCTCTAACTCATACATAACATTGGAGTTAGACTCTGAAACATTATCATCCTCATCATCATTTTACACATTTGCTGCAGGGGTAGGTGTTTCGGACCCACTCCTCAGACTTTGGTATTCCAACAATTTTTCTATCAATTCAACCTTTTTGCCTTTTACAGTGAGATTCCTAGCTTTACACATTTCTCTCAATTGATCAACTGTTAAAGTGACTAGGGTCTCCTGTCTGTAGCTATCCATATCAGACATGATAAAACAATTGCTTCTCTAGTGGTGCTTAGCCTGGGAAGGTTATTTGATCAAAGGTAAGAACAGCACTCACAGTGTAACAACTATACTTTATCCTCACCAATGTAAGGCAGAATCACATGCAGTACCCTTTGGGAACACTACACACAATTAAGACTACAAGTGTCAGTACAATTTCACCTTTGGTACACGCCTGTACTACACATTAATGTGGTAGCAGTGGCTGAGCTGCCAGACTTATCTCAAGAGTAAGTGAGCAGTACAAGAGGTTACACAAAGGACTAACAATCACAGTGATTCAAGCAAACACTTACTCAAGGTTTCATGGTAAAAGAATATACATTTATTTACACAGTCAGTTGTAAAACATTCCACTAGCAAGAGCAGCTCAATATCACAATCTAATATATTACAATGAACAAGATCAGCTCCCCTGAAGTGGGAGCAAAATGGCACTTCCGCTCCTTTAGAAAGGGGTAAAAAGACAAGGTTATAAGAATCAACAGCTCAAATACTTTCGGAGGTAGGGCAAATAGTTTCAGTTCACTACAACCAGCAATTCAATTCAATAGGCCTGGGCCAAAGTCAATGGTTCAGAGTCTTGGATAGGATAGCACAGTTCTGGTAGTAAACGGTTAGGATCTTTGCCACGGGTGACACCTCATCCTAACCCTTGACATGGACTTTATGGCTGTCACGGAAACCTGGCTTCATGCAGCCTCTGGACCTCTACTCTCACTAGCCATTCCACCAAGCTATAATATCATCAGACATGACCGCTCTACTAGCCAATCCAAAGGTGGTGGTATTGCCATCATCCACACAAATTCCCTCAACTTTCGCCTCTCCACTGTTCACCAAATCACATCTATGGAAGCCCTAACAGCCAAATTCACCCTCACTCCCAACCGCACCATCTCCTCCCAATGACACGGCTGTCCTGTCGATTGATGACTTGCTTACCAACGCAGGCTTTATCCAGCACGTCAACACCCCTACACATTCCAAAGGTAGAATCCTTGACTGGATAGCTGACCTTAACTGTGGACTCAATATCGTAGCTAACCAACATTGTGTCTGGACTGACCACCATTTAATCACATTTAACATCCCCGCTAAAACCACCAGCCCCTCTCCTGACGTGGCACCTGCCATCGCCACACGCAATAAGCGCAATATAACTTGTGACAAACTCCTCCCACTCATCTTCCCAATCCTGAATGAAGAGGCGCTATTAGGCACAGACCCCACTGTCCTGGTCGACAGCTTTAACCACGTTATGCTCAAAGCCCTTGACCTCATTGCCCCCTCCAAACTGAGAAAACCTAAACCACAAGCTCACCTCAACTCATGGTTCACACCCCAATTAAGAACTCTTCGTAAAGAAAAACAAACCGCTGAATCCCATTGGAGGA